>NC_092715.1:87897335-89147335 GCF_047496885.1 Scyliorhinus torazame | reverse complement strand
AGGCGGCGTCTGTGGCCCAGGAAATGGCTGCCCTCTCACAGGAGGCCATGAGCCAGTGCCAGCGCCAGATGGCAGAGGCGCTCAACGCCATAGCCCAGTCTCAGCAGGCCATGGCCCAGTCTCAGCAGGCCATAGCCCAGTCTCTGCAGGCCATGGCCCAGTCTCTGCAGGCCATGGCCCAGTCTCAGCAGGCCATCGCTGAGGGCATCGGCGCCAGTGGCCATCTGCGAGCCGCCGTCGCACTGTCGCAGACAGGGTTCGACAACCCCCTGGGCTCCATGGCTGCAAACCTGCAGACCCCTGTCGATACCAGCACGGGCCTCCAGGACTGGCAGCGCCAGATGTCGGGGGCGCGTCGGATGGCCAGTCGGTTCGCATCCCCCACCCATGTAGAGGCCTGGGGGCCATCGGGCACCCCGAGGGCGGAGGAGGTGGTGTGGTCCGTCCCGGCTCCCTCTGTAGGGGAGGTCCCGGTACACCGCGACACCTCGGACTCTCCCCCTTCCGTCCCAGGTGCATCGGGTGGGCAATTGGCAGGACAGGCTGGCAGCTCGCCATCCCAGTCGCCCGGGCCGCAGCCTGGCCCATCTAGGCCAGGACGCCCCAGGAAACGGCCGCCAAAGGGATCCAGTGTCAGAGGGCAGGAATCACAGGAGTCCACCTCCAGTTCTGCTGTACCATCTGGGGAACCACGTAGACGTAGTCAAAGGGCCCGGAAGGCCAAACAATTAGACACTGAGTAAGTTGGCACGGGTGCAGGGCACAGATGAGTTTTAGGGGCTAGGGCACGTGCATGAACTCCTTTGGTTATTAAAGTCAATGTTACACCTACAGAAGCTTCCTTTGTGCTCTGTCCAATGTGTGCGTGCGTGTCATGTACGTTGAGCACAAGTGTGTGTGTGAGGGGTGGTCTTACCTCAGCCCCAGGTGAGTCTGCCCCCTTCCCCCTGGGCCGCCATCAACATCCCCCGGGCAGAGGACGGGACCGTGCGCTGCAGTGTCACAGCCGCATGCAGGGATGGTCCGGGTGGATGGTGGCACTGTGGCCATGGGTCAGACATAGTCCAACGATGTAGAGCCAGGAGCTCATCGGAGGCGGGTTGTCATCATCCTCCATGGCCTGCGATAGACACGCGTCCACCCGCAACTGGGTGAGCCCGGCCCGTTGTGCCGCCGGTGGATCGGCAATTGGGGGGGGGGGGGTGGTGTGCATGCGGGTAGGGTGTGTGGGGTTGGGGAGGGGGGTGAGGGTGCTGGGTGGGTGGATGGGTGGGGGGTGTGGGTGGTCGGCTGTTGCCATGGTGTGCGGTCTGTGGCCATACTACCCGATTCCCACGCCCATCTAGTCAGTGAAGCGGGCGTCTATCAGTCTGTCCCGTGCCCGCTGGGCCAGCCGGTAACGGTGGACAGCCACCCGTCTGTGTCTACCCCGTCTGCCCTGACCATTGCCCCCATCCCCCTCATCTGGGGAGGACTGCGCCTCTTCCTGCTGCTCCTCCACTCCGCCCTCCTCTGCCTGCGGCACATCGCCCCTCTGCTGGGCTATGTTGTGCAGGACGCGGCACACCACAATGATCCGGCCGACCCTATCTGACTGATACTGGAGGGCGCCCCCAGAGAGGTCCAGGCACCTGAAACGCATCTTCAGCACGCCAAAGCACCTCTCGATCACTCCCCTTGTCGCTACATGGGCATCATTGTAGCGGTTCTCCGCCTCATTGCGTGGCCTCCATATAGGCGTCATCAGCCACGATCGCAATGGGTAGCCCCTGTCGCCCAGCAACCAGCCCCTCAGCCGGGGATGGCGTCCCTCGTACATGCCGGGGATGGATGACCGCGATAACACGAATGAGTCGTGTACACTGCCTGGGTGACGGGCGCAGACGTGCAGGATCATCATGCGGTGATCGCAGACCACCTGTACGTTCATCGAATAGGTCCCCTTCCTATTAGTGAACACGGCCCTGTTCTCTGCAGGTGGCCGCACCGCGACGTGCATCCCATCGATCGCGCCCTGGACCATGGGGAACCCGGCAATGGCAGAGAAGCCCACGGCCTGGGCATCTTGGCTGGCCCGGTCCACGGGGAAGCGGATGTAGCGGTGCGCCATGGCATAAAGGGCATCTGTCACTGCCCGGATGCACCGATGCACCGATGTCTGCGATATGCCGGACAGGTCCCCACTCGGTGCCTGGAATGACCCCGTTGCATAAAAGTTCAGGGCCACCGTAACCTTGACGGACACGGGGAGAGGGTGTCCCCCGCCAGTGCCACGTGGTGACAGGTGTGCCAGCAGGTGGAAGATGTGTGCCACGGTTTCCCGGCTCATCCGAAGTCTCCTCCTGCATTCCCAGTCCGTGAGGTCCTGGTATGACTGCCGGGGCCGGTACACACGGGGTGCCCTCGGGTGCCTCCGTTGCCGTGGGGCCGCGACGTCCTCCTCCCCCTCCTCGTCCTGTCGGTCAGGTGTCCCTCCAGCCTGGGCGGCTGGCGCCTGCCCCTCTGCGGCAGCCTGCGCCGCCTCTCTGGCACGCTCCTCCTCCTCCTCCTCCTCATCCAGGGCAACATACACATGAGCGGCTGCCACCACGGTGGCCAACATCGCTGGATGGTCTGAAAACATGACGGCCTGGTGGGGCGGGAGGGGAACGACGACATGTCATCATTGCCCATATCCCCTCCTCCCCCCAGCCAGGTGGCATGGACTGCATGGGTCCAACTGTTGGAGGCTGGCACCTGGCCAGGTGGACCAACTCATTTGCCCTCCCATCACCCACCCCGGCACGGACCCCCCCCAACCCCCAACCTCCACCCCAGCACGGACCCCACCCCCAACCTCCACCCCAGCACGGACCCCCCCCCCCCCAACCTCCACCCCGGCACGGACCCCATCCCCAACCTGCACCCCAGCACGGACCCCCCCCCCCAACCTCCACCCCAGCACGGACCCCCCCCCCAAGCTCCACCCCAGCACGGACCCCCCCCAACCTCCACCCCGGCACGGTCCCCCTCCCCAACCCCCAACCTCCACCCCAGCACGGACCCCCCCCAACCTCCACCCCAGCACGGACCCCCCCCCAACCTCCACCCCAGCACGGACCCCCCCCCAACCTCCACCCCGGCACGGACCCTCTCCCCAACCCCCAACCTCCACCCCAGCACGGACCCCCCCCCCCCCAACCTCCACCCCAGCACGGACCCCCCCCCAACCTCCACCCCGGCACGGACCCCCTCCCCAACCCCCAACCTCCACCCCAGCATGGACCCCCCCCAACCTCCACCCCAGCACGGACCCCCCCCCAACCTCCACCCCGGCACGGACCCCCAGCCCCAACCTCCACCCCGGCACGGACCCCACCCCCAACCTCCACCCCAGCACGGACCCCCCCCCAACCTCCACCCCAGCACGGACCCCCCCCAACCTCCACCCCAGCACGGACCCCCCCCCCCCAACCTCCACCCCGGCACGGACCCCCTCCCCAACCCCCAACCTCCACCCCAGCACGGACCCCCCCCAACCCCCAACCTCCACCCCAGCACGGACCCCCCCCAACCTCCACCCCAGCACGGACCCCCCCCCCAACCTCCATCCCGGCACGGACCCCCCCCAACCCCCAAACTCCACCCCAGCACGGACCCCCCCCCCCAACCTCCACCCCGGCACGGACCCTCTCCCCAACCCCCAACCTCCACCCCAGCACGGACCCCCCCCCAATCCCCAACCTCCACCCCAGCACGGACCCCCCCCCCAACCTCCACCCCAGCACGGACCCCCCCCTCAACCTCCACCCCGGCACGGACCCCCTCCCCAACCCCCAACCTCCACCCCAGCACGGACCCCCCCCCAACCTCCACCCCGGCACGGACCCCCTGCCCCAACCTCCACCCCGGCACGGACCCCACCCCCAACCTCCACCCCAGCACGGACCCCCCCCAACCTCCACCCCAGCACGGACCCCCCCCAACCTCCACCCCAGCACGGACCCCCCCCCCCAACCTCCACCCCGACACGGACCCCCTCCCCAACCCCCAACCTCCACCCCAGCACGGACCCCCCCCAACCCCCAACCTCCACCCCAGCACGGACCCCCCCCCAACCTCCACCCCAGCACGGACCCCCCCCCCCAACCTCCATCCCGGCACGGACCCCCCCCAACCCCCAAACTCCACCCCAGCACGGACCCCCCCCCCAACCTCCACCCCGGCACGGACCCTCTCCCCAACCCCCAACCTCCACCCCAGCACGGACCCCCCCCAATCCCCAACCTCCACCCCAGCACGGACCCCCCCAATCCCCAACCTCCACCCCAGCACGGACCCCCCCCCCCCAACCTCCACCCCAGCACGGACCCCCCCCCCCATCCTCCACCCCGGCACGGACCCCCTCCCCAACCCCCAACCTCCACCCCAGCATGGACCCCCCCCAACCCCCAACCTCCACCCCAGCACGGACCCCCCCCCAACCTCCACCCCGGCA
The DNA here is from genome assembly GCF_047496885.1 of Scyliorhinus torazame. NCBI lineage: Eukaryota > Metazoa > Chordata > Chondrichthyes > Carcharhiniformes > Scyliorhinidae > Scyliorhinus > Scyliorhinus torazame. The sequence continues at coordinate 89,142,858 of NC_092715.1, read as the reverse complement.
CGGACCCCCTGCCCCAACCTCCACCCCGGCACGGACCCCACCCCCAACCTCCACCCCAGCACGGACCCCCCCCCCAACCTCCACCCCAGCACGGACCCCCCCCAACCTCCACCCCAGCACGGACCCCCCCCCCCAACCTCCACCCCGGCACGGACCCCCTCCCCAACCCCCAACCTCCACCCCAGCACGGACCCCCCCCAACCCCCAACCTCCACCCCAGCACGGACCCCCCCTCAACCTCCACCCCAGCACGGACCCCCCCCCACCTCCACCCCAGCACGGACCCCCTCCCGGCACTCCCCCGGAGCCCAGCCTACTCTAACCACCCCCCCCCCCCCCCCCGCCGCACACACACACACACAAGCCGAGACACACCTCTCCTCACGCAATCAGTCTGCGGCCACGCCATTTCCTGCCCAGTGCCAACCCCCCAGGCCGTCACTCACCTCCTCGCTGGTCGGCGTGAGCCTGGAGCACCGGGTCACGCCGATGAAAAGGAGGTTTAATTCACGTCGACGTGAACGGTCATCACGTCGACGGGACTTCGGCCCATCCGGAAGGGAGAATATCGGCAGGCCGAAAATCGGCTGCCTTGCGCAGACCCGTGACATTCTCCGCGGCAGCGGCGCCATTAACGCCCCGCCGACTTTTCTCCCTTCGGAAACTTCGGCGGGGGCGGGATTCACGGCGGCCAACGGCCATTCTCCGACCCGGCGGGGGGTCGGAGAATGACGCCCAGGGTGTATAATCATCTGGAAAGGAATAATTTGATTACACATAGTCAACACAGTTTTGTGAAGGGTAGGTCGTGCCTCACAAACCTTATTGAGTTCTTTGAGAAGGTGACCAAACAGGTGGATGAGGGTAAAGCAGTTGATGTGGTGTATATGGATTTCAGTAAAGCGTTTGATAAGGTTCCCCACGGAATGCTATTGCAGAAAATACGGAGGCATGGGATTCAGGGTGATTTAGCAGTTTGGATCAGAAATTGGCTAGCTGGAAGAAGACAAAGGGTGGTGGTTGATGGGAAATGTTCAGCCGAGAGTCCAGTTACTAGTGGTGTACCACAAGGATCTGTTTTGGGGCCACTGCTGTTTGTCATTTTCATAAATGACCTGGAGGAGGGCGTAGAAGGATGGGTGAGTAAATTTGCAGATGACCCTAAAGTCGGTGGAGTTGTGGACAGTGCGGAAGGATGATACAAGTTACAGAGGGACATAGATAAGCTGCAGCACTGGGCTGAGAGGTGGCAAATGGATTTTAATGCAGAAAAGTGTGAGATGATTCATTTTGGAAGGAATAACAGGAAGACAGAGTACTGGGCTAATGGTAAGATTCTTGGCAGTGTGGATGAGCAGAGAGATCTCGGTGTACATGTGCATAGATCCCTGAAAGTTGCCATTCAGGTTGAAAGGGTTGTTCAGAAGATGTATGGTGTGTTAGCTTTTATTGGTAGAGGGATTGAGTTTCGGAGCCATGAGGTCATGTTGCAGCTGTACAAAACTCTGGTGCGGCCGCATTTGGAGTATTGCGTGCAATTCTGGTCGCCGCATTATAGGAAGGATGTGGAAGCATTGGAAAGGTGCAGAGGAGATTTACCAGAATGTTGCCTGGTATGGAGGAAAGATCTTATGAGGAAAGGCTGAGGGACTTGAGGCTGTTTTCGTTAGAGAGAAGAAGGTTAAGAGGTGACTTAATTGAGGCATACAAGATGATCAGAGGATTGGATAGGGTGGACAGTGAGAGCCTTTTTCCTCGGATGGTGATGTCTAGCACGAGGGGAGATAGCTTTAAATTGAGGGGAGATAGATATAAGACAGATGTCAGAGGTACGTTCTTTACTCGGAGAGTAGTAAGGGCGTGGGATGCCCTGCCTGCAACAGTAGTGGACTCACCAACACTAAGAGCATTCAAATGGTCATTGGATAGACATATGGATGATAAGGGAATAGTGTGGATGGGCTTTAGAGTGGTTTCACAGGTCGGCGCAACATCGAGGGCCGAAGGGCCTGTACTGCGCTGTAATGTTCTATGTTCTATGACTGATGTCAGGTTAACTGGCTTGATGTTCCCACTTTCTCTTACCCCTTTTATGAACAACAGTGTTACATTTTCTAATATCCAATCTGCTGTGACCATTTCAGAATCTAGGGGGCGCGATTCTCCACTCCCGCGCAGGTTGGGAGAATCGCCTGGGCCGCCAAAATTTCCCGGGACGCCGGTCCGACGCCCTCCCGCGATTTTCCCAAGCTGCGGGAACGGCCTGGTCAAGTTTCGCAGGCCGGAGAATCGCCGGAGACACCGAAAATGGCGATTCTCCGGCACCCCCGCTATTCTGAGGCACGGATGGGCCGAGCGGCCAGGCCAAAACGGCGGGTTCCCCCCGGCGCCGTCCACACCTGGTCACTGCAGTCGTGAGCGGTGCGTGAACGCTGGGGGGGTGGCCTGCGGGGGGGGGCGAGGGGGGTTCCTGCACCGGGGGGTACCTCAGATGTGGGGTGGCCCACGATCGGTGCCCACCGATCGTCGGGCCGTCCTCTCTGAAAGAGGACCTCCTTCCTTCCGCGACCCCGCAAGATCCATCAGACATCTTCTTGCGGTGCGTACTTAGAGAGGACGGCAACCACGCATGCGCGGATGACACCCGTTATGCAGCGCCGGCCGCGTCATCTATGCGGCGCCGCTTTTACGCGGGCGACAAGGCCTGGCGGGTGTAGATGACGCGGCCCCGATCCTAGCCCATTGTCAGGGCCTGAATCGGTTGGGATCGGGGCCGTTTCGCGCCATCGTGAACCTCGACGGCGTTCACGATGGCGCGGCCACTTCGGCGCGGGAGTGGAGAATCCTGCCCAGGGAATTTTGGAAAATCATAGCCGGCACATCCACTATCCCTACAGCTAACTGGTCCTGGAGATTTATCTGATTTTAGACTCTTAAGTTTCTCCAGTACTTTTCCTCTGTTGACATCAAATACCTTAATTTCCTCATCATTACTAGCTCTCTAGGCTACCCTCCATTTCCTGTATATAATTTATGGATTCTACTATGAAGACACACACAAAGTATCATTCAATGTCTCTACATTGTTTGAAATAGGAAATGTGGTGTATTTCACAAATTGGAATATATCCACATTAAGTTGTTGGCAGACAAATCATTCATTCAGTACAATCTTAATTTAACAGGCTGATAAACAAGATCCATAAGGGATTCCACTGTAGGTTAATCATTGCTGACAATTCTGTTATATCTGTGGTCATCTTAATTTCCATTGCATAAAAAAATGTGTTTTCGGCCAAGGTTACAGAGGTAACTGTTGGCATGTGACTCCCATAACATGATTACAAGACTTAAGGCTAGTTTATGTAAATAAGTAGAACAACTGGTCATTTAACATACATGAGAAACTATCATATGTTTGAGGATTTCTAAGCAAAGTTACTGAGAAATCTATAATGTGGAGCTTCAATTAGCTATGGAATCAAACTCTTTCCCCATTTGCATCCTACTTCCCGAAGTTCAAAGAATTAAGGGACATTGGCAAGAGCAAAGCTGAGAGATCCTTAGATGTCACAGTAATACAGCTGTACCTTAGCCAACTCAAACATTACTGGCAGCCATCATTGAGATCTATCTTGTCTGTCCAGCTGGGCCTATTGGGGCTAGCTGAAGCGGAGTAGGAAGAATTCTAGTCCTCAATGACTATTCTGACTCTTTAGGTTGTATTAGTGTACCAGACTGGCTGTTCATTCATCAACAGTGCCCTGGAGTGTTGCAGACCTGCCTGACTCAGCTATCAGATGATGAAATCTGCCGTGTTAAAGTTGATTTGGTAATCTAAACCTCCATCAGCAGGAATGTTTGCTTGGATTCATCCAAACCAAAACCCCCAAAGAACTTAGTGGGGTTTGAGCTATTGCTAGGTGGACAGTCAGAATCAGAATCACCCAGCAGCACAACTTAATATTTTGTTCCAACTACTGGTACCTTAAGAAGGTAACCCAGTCACTAGATATCCTTTGAAGAATCACATTCTACATTTTCCTCAGATGTAGAGACACCTGAAGTATTTTGACAATCAATGTTAATGAAACTATCGAGTTATTTGTCTAGGATATCTGGACTAAAACTGTGTTGGCTTGGAGATTACCCCAGACTGTGCTGTTTTTATTTCTGCAATTCACTCCAAATCTGTGAAGCCAGGGCAAATGTCCAGGAGATTTCAGGAACAAATTGGGTTTTCACCATATTTTGCACTTGTTTCAAAAGTATCACCCGAGAAGCTAATTCTGTCCACAAAACTGACCTTGCACCCAGATTGAACTAGTTGCCATTGTGAGTTGTTTCCAGTCCTTTGAGAAGGCTCCTAATCCTTTTTATGCACGAGGACATTAATAAGCAAATTTTAACAGCTTTAGAATATATATAAATTAAGAAACTTACTACTGTACATGAATATAAGCAAGAAATCGTCCTGGGCGCTTTTTAAAAGTCATTCTCAGTTATTTCAAATTGGTTACTCACAGGTGGTGAGCTAGACACTGATTTTAAATGCTTATTTTTTGCGATAAACCAATTTTCAGCTGGACTATTGAAAGTGCTACCACTCTTAAATTTACCCACAACTATTTTTTATTTTTTTAAAAATAATATTTATTGAGGTTTTCACAAAATATCAACAACAAAATGAAAAAGGAACCCAATAGAATTAAATACAGAACAAAATAAAACAACCCCCATGCCCCCTCCCCTATACATAAATAATAAATTAACACCCCGAATTAACACATAGCAAACATAGCAAATATATACACCCCCTCAGATGCCCCAGTGTAAACAAACAAAAATAAAATAGAACCCCCCCCCCCCCCCCCCCCCCCGCCCTACTCCCCCAGGGTTGCTGCTGCTGACCATTGTCTTCCGTTCTGCCAGGAAGTCCAAGAACGGTTGCCACCGCCTGAAAAACCATTGCACCGATCCCCTTAAGGCAAATTTCACCCTCTCCAATTTAATAAACCCCGACATATCGTTGATCCAGGATTCCACGCTTGGGGGCCTCGCATCCCTCCACTGAAGAAGAATCCTTCGCCGGGCTACCAGGGACGCAAAGACCAGAATACCGGCCTCTTTCGCCTCCTGCACTCCTGGCTCCCCTGCAACCCCAAATATTGCGAGCCCCCAGCGCGGTTTGACCCTGGATCCTACCACCCTCGACACCGTCCTCGCTATGCCCTTCCAAAATTCCTCCAGTGCTTGGCATGCCCAGAACATATGGGTGTGATTTGCTGGGCTCCCTGAGCACCTAACACACCTGTCCTCACCCCCAAAGAACTGGCTCATCCTTGTCCCGGTCATGTGGGCCCTGTGCAGCACCTTAAACTGTATGAGGCTGATCCTCGTGCACGAAGGGGAAGAGTTCACCCTCCCAAGGGCATCTGCCCATGTGCCCTCCTCGATCTACTCCCCCAACTCCTCCTTCCAGTTACCTTTCAACTCCAGCACCGAGGCCTCCTCCTCCTCCTGCATCACCTGGTAAGTTGCCGGGATGCTCACTGTCCCTTTGGCCAGCTCCTCCAGCCCAATCGGGGCCCCCAATCCCGCCATCAGTACCTCCTCCATCTTCGGAAACCTCAATTGGTCCAGAAAGCAGCCTATCCCTCCCTCCTCCAGTGGGGGCTCGGACCGATATAGTTCCTCATAAAAGTCCCTGAAGACCCCATTGATGCCAACCCCACTCCGCACCACACTCCCTCCCCTATCCTTAACTCCCCCGATCTCTCTAGCTGCGTCTCGCTTCCGAAGCTGATGCGCCAGCATCCGACTTGCCTTTTCCCCATACTCATAAATCGCCCCCTGGGCCTTCCTCCACTGCGCCTCCGCTTTCCTGGTGGTCAACAGGTCGAATTCGGCCTGGAGGCTACGCCTCTCCCTCAACAGTCCCTCCTCAGGCACCTCCGCATACCTCCTGTCTACCCTCACCATCTCCCCCACCAGCCTCTCCCTCTCCCTCTGCTCTCTCCTCTCCTTGTGGGCCCTAATGGAGATCAGCTCTCCCCTAACCACTGCCTTCAGCGCCTCCCAGACCATCCCCACTCGGACTTCCCCGTTATCGTTGGCCTCCAGGTATCTCTCTATGCTTCCTCGGACCCGCTCACTCACCTCCTCATCTGCCAACAGCCCCACCTCCAAGCGCCACAACGGGCCTCTCTTCCCCCAGCTCTAGGTCTACCCAATGCGGGCCGTGATCCGAAATGGCTATCGCCGAGTACTCGGTATCCTCTACTCTCGCTATCAGCGCCCTACTCATAATAAAAAGGTAGATCCGGAAATAAGCCTTATGAACATGCGAGAAGAATGAAAATTCCCTAGCCCCCGACCTTGCAAATCTCCAAGGGTCCACCCCTCCCATCTGGTCCATAAACCCCCTCAGCACTTTAGCCGCCGCCGGCTTCCTACCCGTCCTAGACCTGGAGCGATCCAGTGCCGGATCCAACACCGTGTTAAAGTCCCCCCCCATTATCAGGCCCCCCACTTCCAAGTCCGGGATCCGACCCAACATGCGGCATAAAACCCGCATCGTCCCAGTTCGGGGCATACACGTTGACCAGCACCACCCTCTCCCCTTGCAGCTTACCACTTACCATTACGTACCTGCCGCCATTGTCTGTCACAATGCTCGATGCTTCGAACGACATCCTCTTTCCCACCAAGATCTCCATACCCGATTTTTGGCATCCAGCCCCGAATGAATCACCTGACCTACCCACTCATTCCTCAATCTTACCTGGTCTGCCACCTTCAGGTGTGTCTCCTGGAGCATGACCACATCCGCCCGTTCAGTCCCCTTACATTCCAGGTTATCAGCCGGATCAGGGGGCTACCCGCCCCCCTCCCCCGCCGACTAGCCATAACCCCTCCTCGGCCAGCCACGCGCACACACCCCACGCCCGGCCCGTTCCCCACGGCGGCAGACCCACGTCCCAACCTCCTCTACTCGCTCCAGCTTCCCCTTCACCATACCAGCAGCAACCCGGTTCCCCCCCCCCCAGCTAGGACCCCTCCTAGTCCGTTCCAAGCGGGAGCTGCCGAACGTGCGACTTAGCTCTGCGTAGCCGCAACCGGAAGTCCACATAACTATTTATGAAATTTAAAATTTGCATTCTAAAACTGTACCCAATTGCAGTAAGCTCATGGCTGATTTTAAATTCAGCAAATTAAAAATGGGTTGGAGCAGAAAGTTGAGAGAAGAAAATACTTCTCAAAACAATGGTACAATTTGCAGTCAGCTCGCTGATGACACCCAAAGTGGAAACTTTGATGGAAACCTAGTAAGATTCTCAAAAATGTTACAGATAAACAGATCTGCATAAAACAGAACTATCAGCATGTCATCTTTGTGCAAGAATTGGAACAAAAAAAGTGTACTCAAATGGGGACAAAATATATAAATACATTTTACTATATGTTTAAAATTCCATAATTTCCCATCACATTGATGTATTCAACACAGTGGCTTTCACATCACAAGATAATTATGGTTGAAGTAGGCCATCTTGATTCATCCATCCTGAAGATCTAAACTTTCCCACAGTTCAGCATCCAACTATTTCTTAAATTATTCCAGGGTTTGTCTCTTCCCTATTCTAGCTGGAAGTTTTGTTCACAGAATGGAATCTCTTTGAACAAAGCTGAATCTCCCTGGTGGTCATTTGAAAAACAGCCCTGTGAGTTGAAATCAAATAAGCAAAGCAACAGGGCCAATGACCATATTAGTCCTGTGACGTATACAAGTCCACCCTGTGCTGTCCCCAATTCTCTGTTGCTCATCTAATAATAATAATCACTTATTGTCACAGGTAGGCTTCAATGAGGTTACTGTGAAAAGCCCCTAGTCGCCACATTCCGCCGCCTGTTCGGGGAGGCCGGTATGGGAATTGAACCCGTGCTGCTGGCCTTGTTCTGCATTACAAGCCAGCTGTTTAGCCCACTGTGCTAAACCAGCCCCAGTACTCTGTGCTATGTGCTCATCTGTGCTCTATCTCAACCTATGATTCATTAATGGTAAGCTCATTATCAGCCTCTAGGCTCTGTATCTCTAAGCTGATGTTTGTTTCGGGTACAAGTTGTCACAATGCACTTTCAAGACACTTACGTGTGTGAAGACCCAGCCTTTTCTTGCAAAGGTGCAAGCAGGCTGAGAAAGTAGCCTTTCAAATGTAAAGTTTCAGCAGCTGTAGGAGGGCAGTTTCATTATGCAAAGATGCGATTTGTGGCTGTGAGGGAGCAACCCCTTTGTGCAAAGGTGTGATATGTGGCTGCGACAGAGCAGCCTCTGTGTGAAGGTGTGGTCTATGGTCTGAAAGAGCAGCCTCTTCAAGTATGTGCAGTCTCTTCTTCTGTGCCTTGACTTCTTTCTGTCAAAAGAACAGATGGTACATTGTTAGTATTGTGATTCAGTTATGTAAAAAGCAGCAACACTGCCAGAACTGGTTGTATCATGCAAAATTGTTTTATCATGGATTAATGCAAATGTTGCTCACAGTCACAAACACTACTAACATAGTGGCAGCTTGTAACTTAGGATCCTACAGTGCTTTCTTCCCCAAATTTCTCTTCTGTAGCTTACTGACTGATTACATACAACATTTCTTCTTCCTCATGGTTAAGGGCCCAACAAAAAAGAGAATAGTGAATACCTATTCAGATTAACCGCTTGTTCCAGTGTTGTTCAAACATGTTTTCCTTGAACCCACTTTTACCAACTGGCCGACCTTCAAGACCCATGCCGACCGACCTACATGACCCACACCGGCCGACTTTTGCAACACACCATTTTCATTTACCTTTTAATTAGGGTTAAAGGCCTGCTTGGTCCTCATAATCACAATCCAATCAGGTTCACAGGATAGGAGGTGCAGAGTTCAGCCGGTTCCTTTGTGCTGTCTTCATCTTTGTGAGGACAGAAAATCCAACCTTGCACATGTAGGTTGTTGTGAAGGGAAATAGCAACAAAATAGGTGTTTTACTCAACACTGGATACTCCTCATGGACTTGTGGCGCATTTTTAATGTGCTGTCACAGGTGAGGCGCAGAAGTTCAGACTCTCCATTTGGAGTCAGCTGTAAGTTAATAATTGATTCCAGGGTCTCCAACTCAAAAGGATTATCCACTCACCTCTTCTCTTTCAAAATCTGAAACTTCTCCTCTGGAAAATAGCAACAAAAATCTGTTGATCAGTGCAGCCAGATGTGACGCACTAAGACTTGTCAGCCTATTGACAGTTCCCTTATTAATTTTGTTTTCTTTGATGTGGCATAGCAGTGTGGGGAACATGTAGTAGTTTTGGCTTTGTACCCACTTGTCAAACTTTCAATGACATTTTGAAAGTTTTGTGAGGACCATGAAGAATCCAGTATGAGTTCATTGAGTCAAACAGAAAGTAATTATTATTTACAACAATATTTACACAGCACCAGTTGTTCCCTACTGGTTCTCTCTCTAACTGGCACCACACTGGCCAGCTCTATTTATGTAGCTGAAAGATTATCGATTGCACCACACCCTTATTGGGAGAGCTCATATTCCCCAAGATTCAAGGGGCAACCAATTGTCCCCAGCCAATAGGATACAGGCACGTTACAACAGAAAGCATCTATTTCTTCACAATGCCAAAATAAATCATCATCCTTCCCTTGCAATTTGAGGTTCGGTTCATTTAGAATTGAAACGATGTCTGCAAGGTAAGACATAGTCAACATCCAAGCTTCATTACCAAATGAATCAACCAGAGGGGATGATATCTCAAGGAGGAAAGCGTGGATTTCATACCTCAGTTCGTGAACCCTGACAAGCACCCTTGACAGCCAACGTACCTCTGTGTAGAACAATAAATGTGTGTTCTCGGCCCCCATATTGTAACACAGAGCCTCAAAAAGCCTGGTATTGAGTGTGCTGTGTTTAACGAAATTCACATCTTTCACAATTCCTTTCAACACCAGTTCAAGATCAGATGGAATTCCTTTCGATGCCAATGCCCCACAGTAAATAAAACAATGATTCCAAACAATGTCCTAACTAGCTGCCTGCTTATTATAACTCTGCTGTTTTTCCCAGTCATGTTGGCTGCTCCATAGCTTGTGATTCCTCTGCAATCAACCCAGTCGAGTCAGCATTTTCCAACCACCTACCTATTCAATGCTTCAAAAACTCAGCGGCAGTCGTGCTGGCTGGTAGCACAGCAAATCCTTTACAAATTCATTGTGTCAAACATACCTAATGTAAACTAGAAAGGCTGCACAATCTGAAACATCTGTACTTCCATCCAGTTGTATTGGGAACTCCTATGCTGACTTTAGAAGAGAAATAAACTGGGCTTCTAAATTCTCAGCAGTATCCCAAATTTGACGATGCACTGTGAAATCACTAAGTGGGTTCATTTCAGTTTTTCAGTGGACCTCTCATCTAGGAATATACAAACCATGTCTAATGCTGCAGGGAGAATTAATCTCTTGCTACAGTATGGATCATTTTATCTTCTGCTACACAGTAAGCTACCATGCAAGAGGCTAAAAGAGTTTTGTCATTAAATGTTATATTACTGCTAAGGACTTCAGCTGATGATTTAAGTTCTCGCTGCATCCTTTGAAAAAAGGATGCTTAGTCTTCAAGTGCCTTTGAAATTTTGAGGGTTTTAAACTTTCATTTTCCAGCACTTCCCTGCACATAACAGTAAGAAGTTTTACAACACCAGGTTAAAGTCCAACAGGTTTGTTTCGATGTCACTAGCTTTCGGAGCGCTGCTCCTTCCTCAGGTGAATGAAGAGGTATGTTCCAGAAACACATATATAGACAAATTCAAAGATGCCAGACAATGCTTGGAATGCGAGCATTAGCAGGTGATTAAATCTTTACAGATCCAGAAATGGGGTAACCCCAGGTTAAAGAGGTGTGAATTGTGTCAAGCCAGGACAGTTGGTAGGATTTTGCAGGCCAGATGGTGGGGGATGAATGTAATGCGACATTCATAGATTCATAGAATTTACAGTGCAGAAGGAGGCCCTTTGGCCCATCGAGTCTGCACCGGCTCTTGGAAAGAGCACCCTACCCAAGGTCAACACCTCCACCCTATCCCCATAACCCAGTAACCCCACCCAACACTAAGGGCAATTTTGGACACTAAGGGCAATTTATCATGGCCAATCCACCTAACCTTCACATCTTTGGACTGTGGGAGGAAACCGGAGCACCCGGAGGAAACCCACGCACACACGGGGAGGATGTGCAGACTCCGCACAGACAGTGACCCAAGCCGGAATCGAACCTGGGACCCTGGAGCTGTGAAGCAATTGTGCTATCCACAAGGCTACCGTGCTGCCCATGGCATGAATCCCAGGCAGAAAAAAGTCATGTACAGCTTTGCTGCAAAAGATGAACTGGGCAATTTAATGATAGAGGAGTTTGTACATGCTCTTAACCTTTAATAGCCAAACAAGTTTGTGTTGCGGACTTTAAGTTGCATTTGTGTAAATACCATATTTTAAATTGTTTAAAGGCTGGGTATTAGGATAAGATATTGCAGAGCGAATATTATTTTCACCATTTGTGAAATAAGCTTACTTAGGGCAAAACAGTATCTGCTAGCTGCTTGAATGAAATAAAATTGTAGACCCTTGTCCTTCATGCTGCACCAGTGTATTGATCCCTCAGACGATAGCTGTGGGGATAGTAATGAGGAAGTTACTGCTGTGGACTAAGTTGCATTATAAAATGGTAAAGAATTAGACAATCAAGCTTGCAAGATTGTTCTGTCTGTGTGTGGACATTGTGAAGTTTATTTTAAGTACTTTACTTTGCACCAAGATGGCACTTTGTCACTTCCTGTATTTCCTGCTTATTAAGATTAAAATCCCAGTGAGTCCAGCTTCAACCTTCTCAGCACTGTATACCCACCATCCTTGTTCACAAATAAAACATCTGAAGAGTCTCATAGTTGCTGGACTACTTTACAGCGGGCACATGGCTTTGAAGGTAACACAATCCTGGCTGTGTGGCTGGAGTCCGCTAGTACAAAGATTTTAACAGGGACTAGGTGTACATCATAAATCAAAACCAGATCAGAGGATTGGTGGTACAGGACTGAACAGCTGAGCATGATGCCTTTTCTGTGTTGTTTATCCAGCTAATGGCAATCACCTCTAACCACCTGCTGGCAAAGGGCAAGAAAAAAATTGTGTTTTTAATTAACCTTTCTAAACAACCCATGTCCTTTTCATACGGAAGAAAGGGAATATATAAGGCACCTGTTTGAATTAGTAACCTTCTAGTAATGGTGCAGAAGTCATTTTTTTTGCAAAGAACACTTTCTTAGAGGCATTGTATTCTTAATCCTTTGTTCTGCTTTTCAATGCTGATAGAAGCACTTAGATAATGCAGAATTGTTCACTAAAGTGTGCCTATTAAAAGGCTTCTACTAAAAAAAAAATAATGTGAAAAAAATGGGCACGTTTCATTCTTGAATAAATTGTTTCCTTTTAACAATCAGTCTCATTAAACAAATAGCATTCAACGTATATTTTCTGGTTATTTTTCCTGAGCAGAAACCGAGAAGTAAATTCTAACTGGAGTTTTCCATTTCGTTCCTCAGGCCTGTGTCTCTATCGCAGCAATAGAGGAAGGCATGAGTTAGGTTTCAGCTGGCGTATTGTATTTAAGGCTGGGCACCACATTTTAAGAAGGATGTTGTAGACCAGGTGGTCAAGTGAACGCTGGGATGGCACGGGTACAAAAGAGGTCGTGTGTCGGGAGCACGGGAGTTCTGCCCTGGGCTCAGGCAGACTCAGCATGTAAGATTTGTTCGGTTTTATCAATGAACCTTTTTTGTTGTTAGACCGTAGCCATCAGTTATTGCAACCCAATACTTTTATATGGTGTCTGGAGTTGGCAGAATGGCACAGGGACTTTGCCGCATCAGCCCGCCCATGTTTGACGAAAGCGTCGCAGACAACTGGACAAAATTCTAAAATGAGTCGCGTATCTTCTGTGGTGCAAGCCTCTCAGACAAATCAAAGAAGGTACAGGCACACACTCCCTTAAATTTACTGGGCCCAAAGGTGGGTGAGAAAGTTGAATCTTCTGTTTTTCGAATGAAGGAACAAAAAGTGGACTGTGAGATATTGCTAAAGAAGTTTGACTACATATGTATGCCAGTAAAGAACATACGTTAGACCGCTATGCATCAGTATTACCCAATTTGTAAAAAATAAATAAATTTAGAGTATCCAATTCATTTTTTCGAATTAAGGGGCAATTTAGCGTGGCCAATCCACCTATCCTGCACATCTTTTGGGTTGTGGGGGCGAAACCCATGCAAACATGGGAAGAATGCGCAAACTCCACACGGACAGTGACTCAGAGCCAGGATCGAACCTGGGACCTCGGCGTCATGAGGCAACCGTGCTAACCATTTGCGCCACCATGCTGCCCTGTACCCACCAAAATTTGATGAAACAATTCAGTCATACACTGGGGCTGTGTAAAAGACTAGCAAAGAAATCCGTGTTTGGCGCCTTCACCAGCAAACGTTTGTGAGATCACTTTGTGTGTGAAGTCTGTAGTGATGTTGTCCACAAGCAGTTTCTTCATAAAAAACATTTAACCCTGGAATCTGCCATCAGCATCTGTATGCTGCAGGAATAGCCAGAAAGAAGCAGCAAAGAGTTAAGATGGGAAACAGAAGCTTTTGCAGTATAGGGCACGCCCCACTCCAACTGCAGTGACCATCACTCACAGAACAGAACTACATGTTTGGCATTTGGTAAACGGTGTGGCAAATGGGGGGGGGGGAACGCATGGTGGCGCAGTGGTTGGCACTGCTGTCTCATGGCGCCGAGGACCTGGGTTCGATTCCGGCCTCGGTTCACTGTCTGTGTGGAGTTTGCACATTTCCCCTGTGTCTGCATGGGTCTCACCCCCACAACACAAAGATGTGCAGGGTAGGTGGATTGGCAACGCTAAATTGCCCCTTGATTGGAAACATTTTAAATAAATAAATTTGTGGCAAATGGAACCATTTTTCAAAATGCTGCAGATCCAAGCTACAGCAGACTGCCTATGCCATCAGCCAAACACACAGCCGGTCACTGCTCCATGGTTTGGAACATGAAGAGAGTAAATTCATTGGAACTCAATCAGAGTAATCAAAGCACTGAGTCTCCAAAAACAATTCACTGTGAGAGTGTCAAAACTCTTCCGGAGAAGAGTGAGTTTTTTACGACATTAAACATTGGGTGCAGCAAGGCAAAACTAAAGTAAAGAATTAAAATGAGGTTCTCACCCTTTTTGGACATAAACCTCATTGCGTCACCAGCAAGGGGCGGAGTAAATTGGGAAACGCAACATTGTCAGCGAAAATCCCGTTTTCTGATTTTTGTGCGATATTGCGCCCATGTCGCCGTTCTCACTGACAGTGGGCGCAAAATCAGCCCCACAACCTGTAAGAGCTGCTCAGTATTATGAAGCAATCTTTATTGTTGTTAGCTCCTGGTCATCAGTTATTGCAACCCAATACTTCTGCAAATGTCTAGGACTTAGAGAGGACGCAGAAGCAATTTATGAGAATTGTATCAGGAATCAAGGGTTTCAGTTACGTTGAGAGATTGAAGAAGCTGGAACAAAAACAGAAAATGCTGTAAGAACCCAGCAGGTCTGTCTGCATCTGTGGAGAGAGAAACAGTTAACTTTTCGAGTCCAATGTGATACTTCTTTGGAGAAGTTGGGTTGTCCTTATAGAAAAGAAGGTTAAATGGGAACGTGATAGAGAATAATTTTGAGAGAATAAATAAGGAGGGACTGTTTCCAATGAAAGAGAGTCAGCAGTCAGATAACACAGATTCAAAATGATTGGCAACAGAACAACAGGCGACAGAGCGAGTTGTTATGATCTGAAATGCACTGCTCTAAATGGTAATGGAAAAAGATTCAGTAGTGACTTTCAAAAGGGAATTGGGTACGTACAAAGTGGGGTGGGGGCTGGTGAAATAGAGCAATGCTAAAACAGCAGGGGAGTGGGACTAAATGGAGACTTCCGCCAAATATTCACACCGATGCAATGAGCCAGATGGCCTCCTTCTCTGCTATATTATTCTGTGATTCAATGAAGTGGCACACTAGCCCTGCCATATAAAATCTCCAAAGTCCCAGTGCTCAGGAACTACCATGATCCACATAGCATTTCTGGATTTACTTAATACTTATCTCTATAACCCTAAGTCTGATTCCTAACCACAAAATTGTACTTAAACATATTGTTGGGCTGGGGCCCATAGTCACATCAAAGAAATCTTTATTCCCGCAACCTTACTTCCACCATCTGCCTCAACCACACCAACTGCACCTGTACTACCACTGATAGATCTATGCTTACTTCCAAGTACCACCAGGGAGTCCTTCTAACATTCATTTGGTGAAACTTGTAGCCACATGTGCATTGGAAAATTCGAGTTCATAAACATTCACTATAACAGATAGATATGGCTTGGAAAAGGATTAGATTATTCATCTTGACACAAATTATTTTCGTATGCTGTGGCTAAAAAAAAGTACACTTGTAATATGTTTACTGTAGTTGTCCTTAATTGTACTGGGTTGAAAAGAAAAATATAGTGGAATATGATGAATGTTTATTAGTATGTCAGCAAACTACTCATTAAGTAGCTACTGCATATAGTTTATAAACCATTTTAAGAGAGGATGTTTCTACACATGTTATGGTGAATAAGACGTTTAGCTACACCCTTTGAAATACAGAAATAGATTTCTTTAAATCAGCTGGAGGACATTATAATATGCCCTAGTGTGGTGGAGACAGGAAATTAGCCCAAGGGTTTGGAAGGCTTGAATTTTCCTGCAGAATTTAATGAAAATGCCAATCTCCTCTTTTAGGCCCTGAAAAAAGCAAGCTTATAAATTAAGGTATGTTTTAGGTTATTTTCAACCCAATTCTGATTGATTATTAGTTCTTGATTCTTGTTATAAATTTTGTTTTCTGACAGATGGACAAGCAGGTGAATTGTTTTCATGACAATGTCCATGTTGCTCTGAATCAACCACTAGAGGACATTCTAATTCTTCCACCGCTTATCCCTCAGGGAAAGCTGCTTTGCTCCGTTTTCACCTTTCCAGGTGAAAATCGAGAAATCATCACTTCAGAATCACAGGAAAGAATCACCGTCCTGTCACTCCATGATAAACATCAGTATGAAAATGTGCAAGAATGTAAGAAGTCAACAGAAAAGGGAAGGTCATTCTAACGATCATGCCTACTTCTACCACAATACGTGCACAATCTGCTGTTCCATAAATTCCATCCAGAATATTTCACCGCCTGAAAAAAGATCTGCAAAGTTTCTCCTGGTCACTTAAAAGTAAATGAATGCAAAACTCTAAACTGTGGTCTAGATTTTGAGATCAGTGATTTTACGTCTCACCGGAACAATTATGTCAGCATGCAGGATAAGGAGCCAATTACTTTGAAGTATTCTCACAGACAGCAAATCAGGATGTTCAAAACAGGATGTCCTTCACTTCTAATGTTTATAAAGGAAGATAAAACATTATGATTGGATCTGGATATTAATAAAAGTTCAACAATAGTTTAAAAGTATATATTTTAGAAATATGTGGAGAAATTTAATATTCCAAAATTATGAAGTTGGCTTTTCAGAGCCAGTAAGAAAGCTTGCAGTAATTCTGAAGTTAATAAATTGTTACAAAACCCAATTACAGGTCATTCAACAAAGTGCAACTTTTAAAATGTGTTTTACAACAATATTAACAGCATAAAAGTGGAAATTGTAAGATTTAGTTCTTGCTTGGCATTACAATCTGGGAGGACCTGAACAGTGCAGGCTCTCGAGGAATGTAGAGTCACCGACACAAAATTCTGGATTTTCACTTTGCTCTGTGCAGGTGCAACTCCCAAAGTTGCTCTCAGTTTCAGTAGATGGCAAATACCGACAGCTTTGCCATCATTACCACTGAAAGTGGATCAATGTATTGAGCCTTACATTTTGCACTGTTTATTCTTGGTCTTTCCTTCATGCCAATTCTAGTATTTTAGGAACAATATATTCCACCAACTAATGGCTTTTTGTCTTAGAGGTAGGAAAGTAAATGGGATCCCTTTGGAGCCAAGTTGCTTCCACTGTGGCAGACTGCTACAGGTACATCATTTTCCAGGACACTGGTGATTAATTACCAGCCAGCTTTTTGAGAGAATGTAGAGTGGTACAGCTGTTACTGCAAACGAATGTACTAATGAGTAGGATAGGCCTCATTGCACAAGCAGCAGGAGCTTTGTGTTTGTAGCTGCATGGAGTTAGGTTAAAATCCAGCAGCTTTTTTTCTGTGAACACTGGGGTGGCCCACTACTTAGCTTTTGCAAACCTGTACCTCGGTTTGCTGGGCTCAAGTAAGTAGAGTATTCACCCATTATCAAGTAAGTCAAAAGCCTACATGTAGCTGTTTTCTTTCTTAATTTTAAAGACCTACCAGACAGGTCCCGCATGTAGGACCACGTCCAATTCACGCCGGCGGGACTGGCCGGAAACCAACGGCCGCTCGGCCCATCGGGGCCCGGAGAATTGCCGGGGGGGGCGGGGGAGCCGCTGCCAATGGCCCATGACTGACGTGGCGTGATCCCCGCCCGAAAACCGGCGGCGGAGAATACGGCAGCCGGCTTCGGAGCGGCGGGGCGGGATTCACGTCGCCCCCCGGGGATTCTCCGACCCGGCGGGGGGTCGGAAAGTCCCGCCCATGGACTTCTTTGTGGTATTTTTAAAGTATAAGCTCGCAGACCACGAAGGTAGGGTAGCACAGTGGTTAGCACTGTTGCTTCACAGCTCCAGAGTCCCAGGTTTGATTCTGGCTTGAGTCACTATCTGTGTGGAGTCTGCACATTCTGCTTGTGTCTGCATGGGTTTCCTCCAGGTCCAAAAGACGTGCTGTTAGGTAATTTGCATATTCTGAATTCTCCCTCAGTATACCCAAACACGCGCCGTAGTGTGGCGACTAGGGGATTTTTACAGTAACTTCATTGCAGTGTTAATGTAAGCCTACTTGTGGCAATAAAAATTATTATTATTACAAACAAACACGAGTTTTATTGGAAAGATGATTACTCTACAGTGTAGGAGACTGGTCCAAGATAATGTGCGAAGATAATGACAGGTATCCAGTTCTCACTGGTGGTGTAATTGCTTGCCAATCCCTCCTGAGTGAACTCCAGCATCCTCTGAGTCATGTGGCTTTGTCAGTCCTGGTGGCTCCCTATTATCTGCACCATGTTGTTGACGCCCTTAGCGATGCTCCTCAGTTACTGGGCCATGCTCTGGAGTGCTTCGGCAATGTCCATCTGTATCTGGGACATGCCCCTCAATGAATGGGACATGATGTTGAGACCCTCAGGCATGGTCGTCTCAGATGAGCCATCCTTGGACACCACCAGTCAAGCATTTGCTCCAGTTTTTCTAATCAGTCGCCACCGTAGCAGTAATTACCTGGGTGACACATATTGCCAGCAGCATCTCCTATTTTTGAAGGCTTTGGGCCTCTTCCAATCAGCCTTGCAGTCTGGTATGTCACTTACACACCCCCTTGAATCTCACAGCTCTGGCCTATCATCTGCATCAGCCCTGGGAGAGCCTTGTCCAGAGGGTCAACATCTAGCTGAGACCCAGCTGAGTCCTGGGATCCAGCAGACCTTCGACAACTGTCTCGCTTGGATGTTCCTGCCTCCACCTGATGTGCATTATCAGCTGTGTGCTGCTCATCAGAATGTGCCCCCGAAGCTAGTCCACTAATGTCACCCTTTGAGGTGAATGTCTCTGCGCTGATGGAAGGTATGGGTGATAGCTGTGA
Organism: Scyliorhinus torazame; assembly: GCF_047496885.1. Taxonomy (NCBI): domain Eukaryota; kingdom Metazoa; phylum Chordata; class Chondrichthyes; order Carcharhiniformes; family Scyliorhinidae; genus Scyliorhinus; species Scyliorhinus torazame. The sequence goes on along the minus strand of NC_092715.1, from coordinate 89,123,943 downwards.
CTCATGGTAGCACAGTGGTAAGCACCATTGCTTCACAGCTCCAGGGTCCCAGGTTCGATTCCCGGCTTGGGTCACTGCCTGTGCGGAGTCTGCACATTCTCCCCGTATGTGCGTGGGTTTCCTCCGGGTGCTCCGGTTTCCTCCCACAGTCCAAAGATGTGCAGGTTAGGTGGATTGACTATGCTAAATTGCCCTTAGTGTCCAAAAGTGGTTAGGTGGGGTTATGGGGATAGGGTGGAGGTACGGGGATAGGGTGGAGGTGTGTGGATAGGGTGGAGGTATGGGCTTGGGTAGGGTGCTCTTTCTAAGGGCCGGTGCAGACTCGATGGGCCGAATGGCCTCCTTCTGCACTGTAAATTCTATGATCACCCGTGTTCTCTCGGGGCTCTCCTCCGAGGTGTTTTTTTGGGTGGCTGGGGGGCGGGGGTGGGGGGGGGAAGCGACTCCGGATGGACCGGTCTCATCAGATGATGATCCTGCAAGACAATGAGCATGTGGTCAGTGAGAGGGAAGGATAATTTTGTGAGACATTAACAACTCACTTGCAACAAGTCAGCTGTTTGAAGGGGCAGTGGATCCTCACCTCTGCTGCGCATACCAACCTCGTTGATGGTTACTGCACACTCCTTGGGCAACCCCGTGATCTCCTGTCCTGGTCCTCATAGAAGGTGAGGATTCGGATCTCTGGCACTCCTCCCCCATCTTCGCCCTTTCCCTCTTATTAGGGGCTATCTTCTCCTGGGGGGACAAGGAGAGGGCATTCTGAGCTGCATGCTTGATTGGTCTGGCGTGTCTATAGCAGGTGGCATGTGTGGGCATCGCACCTAGGCATGAAGGGGTTATGCTGGTGGGAGCCAAGGGGTTCTGAGGAACAAGCTTGGCAGATTGGATGTTAGGAGGATGCAAGACAACAGCCAGTGGATTGGAGGGTGGGGGGAGCGGAGGATTTTGGGAAATTGAGGGGTAGCAGGTAGTACTGATGGCAGCAGGAGAGAGGTGGAAACTTAACCTTGCAGCTTGTTGGAGGTCATTTGACTTCTTCCGACATTGGACAGCGATCCTCCTGGTCATGCTGCCTGCATTGACAGCTGCTGCCACTGCCATCCAGGCAGCATTGCTGACCCTGCTGCTGGTTCTCCGACCTCCTCGGGGAATCAGAATGCCCGCCCCTCATTCACTGCATCAAGAAGCCTGGCCAGCTCGGCATTGTTAAAGTGAAAAGCAGGTCTGCACGCTGCCATGCTCATGTGTTGACTGGGAGTGTGGGGTGACCAAGCATTCTAAGGCGGCTCCTGCTTCTTAGCGGCAAGCAGTGGAGACCCAAGCTGGGCAAATCAGACAGCGAGGGAGCCAGGCATCTTGAGATTCACATGGGGTGTTAGTTTGGGACTGAGTGCGGTTGAGTATAGACTGTGATCTCGCCAAAGTACTGACATGTAACATCCCGCCAAACCCACCCAAAATGACAGTTAAAAAATTTTCAACTGAATCGCACCCCATATTTAAGGCATGTAATTGATAGTAAAGGTCTACACAATGCACCTAAAAAGATGCAAGCTATTATGGAAGCTCCACAACCAACAAATGTCACTCAACGTAGGTCATTCCTCGGGCTAATCAGCTACTATGAAAAATGTGTCCAGAATCTGGTAACCCTATTGAAACAGTTACATATCTTGATGTGCGCAAATCAAGCAGGGCAATGGACAAATGAATGCATGAAGCATATCAATCGCACTGAAAAAGTTTAAAGTGTTGGTACATTTCAAGCTGAAGTTATCATTACAGCTTGCCTGTGATGCTTCACCGTACAGTGTTGGAAAGCTGGTGTAACATATTCTACCTTCAGGGGAAGAAAGATCAATAGCTTTTGCATCTCGCACATTCACAAGTGCAGAATTTAACAATGCTCAGTCAGAGAAGGGGGAACTGAGTATGTTTGGTGTATGGTAATTTCACCAATACCTGTATCGTCATCACTTCAGATTACTGACAGACCACAGGCCCTTAATAGCTATTTTTCGGCCACATAAAGATATCTTTTCATTGGCTGCGCGTAGATTCCAAGCGATGGTCTTTATTACGATCTGCGCATTTCAATGAGATCAAATACCGTCAATCTGAAAATCATGCAAAGCAGATGCGTTATCACGATAGACTTTTGCCTGCTGGCCAGATACCACCTAGTCCTGATAATATTTTTTACTGTTCATAGATTGAGAATGTTCCAGTGGCTGCAGCTCAAGTCCAAAAATGATCCTGTAATGGGTAAAGTACCAGAAATGGTGTTAAAGAGGACGATAGTAGGAAAACATCCTTGTTAAAACCATACATTTCCAGGAGACTCGAATTAACAGCACAAGACAGATGCCTGTTGTGGGGGATGAAAGTAATTGTTCATCAAAATTTGTGACTAAGAGCATTGGAAAAGTTACATGAAGGACACCCGGGTATAGTTTGAATGAAGGAACTAGCACAAAGCAACTTTTGGTGGCCAGGAATTGGTGCCCAAATAGAGAACAAAGCAGGACTGTGCCAGTCACGTGTGTGGGTAAGGGATGCACTGTGGTTGTCCCCATTACATCCATGGGAGTGGCCTCAAATGCCATGGCAACATCCGCACGTGGTTGGTCCATTTGAGGGCACATGTTCATGCTGTAGACACACACTCAAAGTGGCCTGATGTGATCCGAATGAAGTCAACCACTGCAGAACAAACCATTGAGAAATTCAATGAGATCTTTGTAAGGTTTGGAAAGCCAGAGCAGATAATGAGCGACAATAGATCACAGTGTATAGCCCAAGAGTTTGAAGACTACTTAAAGATGTGTGGAGTTCAACCTATAAAATCAGCACCTTACCACCCATCCATGAATGGTTTAGTCGAATGGTTTGTCCAGTCCCTGAATCATGCATTGAAAGATTTAAAAAACCAAGGTTCACTTCATCACCGTGTGAACACATTTTTCACAACATATCGGAATATGACACATACAACTACGCAAAGTTCCCCAACTTTCCGAGTGATGAAAATGAAGCCGAGGACTACCTATGATTTACTCTTGCCAGAGAAGACATCTGACATAGTAGAGCGAAACCAAGTCACATATCTTTTCTTACAGATTTTTCCAATTTAGGGGCAATTTAGCGTGGCCAATCCACCTACCCTGCACAGCATTGGGTTGTGGGGGTGAGACACAAGCAGTCAAAGGGAGAATGTGCAAACTCCACAGGGACAGTGATCCGGGGCCAGGATTGAATCACTGCGTCACCATGCTGCTCCCAAGTCACAGATCTTGAGAGGAGAAAGTAACTCAAGGAATCACTTGTTTCAACACGGAGAACAAGTATTAATGTGCAGCTACACCACTAGTGAGAAGTCAGACCCTATGATGGTATTAGCTCAGATCCTACACAGTCCAAATGACAGAAGAACTAATGTGGCGAGACATGTGATCAATTATTGTCAACATGCATTAGTGTGTCAGTGCTAGATAAGATCCAATCACCTCCTGTTACCGGGCAGAGTACAGCCTTTTGGGCACATTCACTGGCCACCAGCCAATCAATCAAACATAGTCCCACTCCATCTCCTTGTCTGGTGCCGACAGGTCTGCAGCCTCCTGTTCAAACCAGCTGAGACTAGTAGAGTGTAGAGTGTACTCTCCTGTAACTTCTGAATTCTGCTGCTTGCCTTAAAGAGAATAGTCTATTAATCATCCATGGAACAAAAATAATAATGTCAAAATAAAGAAAAGACGGCAGCACGGTAGTAGCATGCAGTCTCATGGCGCCAAGGTCCCAGGTTCGATCCCGGCTCTGAGATCACTGTCCATGTGGAGTTTGCACATTCTCCCCGTGTTTGCGTGGGTTTCGCCCGCACAACCCAAAGATGTGCAGGGTAGGTGGATTGTACATGCTAAATTGGCCCTTAATTGGAAAAAATGAGTTGGGTACTCTAAATTTAAAAAAGAAAATAAAGAAAAGGCAAATTAGGGAGTAAAGAGGAAGGACTCTTAGAGGGCCATATTGTAATCGATCCTACATTAACACTATATGTGCCGACGTCTATATTACTCCTGCCCCAAGTCTTTATTCAATGTATTTCAAGTTGTTCCAGTTTACCTCATGTATTTAAATTGTAAATCTTTTTGTGAGGTTCTTCACACCCACAGCCATTCTGAGATGGCTCACTTCATGTGAGCTGATTGGCTGTCCCTCAGCTTGCCTCTGTTAAAATTGAAAGCGTGCATGTTCAAAGCAACTTCAGTTCCAGACCTTTTATCTTCTAACCTGTGGCGACTAGGGGCTTTTCACAGTAACTTCATTTGAAGCCTAACTTGTGACAATAAGCGATTTGCATTTTGCATTGCATCCCCAATGTACCTGCTTTCAGGAATTAGGTTTCAACCCGCATTCTCTGGATGACGAGTCCACTATTTTACTCCTTACATTAGCATGCCCAAATTATGTATGTCAAATGTTTGGTTAATGAGGGGCTTGGGCCGGTTTAGCTCAATTGGCCTAATAGATGGTTTGTGATACTGAACAAGACCAGCACGTGGGTTTAATTCCTCGACCAGCTGAGGTTATTTATGAAGGCCCTGCCTTCTCAGCCTTACCCCTCACCTAAGGTGTGGTGATCCTCAGGCTAAATCACCACCAGTCAGCTCTCCCCATCAAAGGAGAAAGCAGCCAATGGTCATATGGGATTATGGTGACTTTAAATATATATAGCATATTGTTTAACTATATATGTTTATTTATCATTTTACCTCAAATACTTTCCTATACAGCAATGTATTGAATTTTTTCATTTTTAAGCTGTTAGTTGATGTAGCATTAACTGCCCAAGATTAAAATCTATTTCACAATGTCCAGGTCTCTGCCATGAAGAGAAGATTCTTATCTTAGCTCTTGACGTGGGTTCATTGTAAAGTTGTACTCTAGTTCTATGCTCACAGTTTAAAGTAAATAATATAACTTCACCTATATTATCAATTCTTGCCAGCACTTTAAGGACCAGGTATATGTCTCCTCTCTATTGATTTGCTGCACTGTTGTGGTAATTGTATTTGGTGTTTACGTCATCATAATTAGTGGCACTCCTGTCTGTGAATCAGCAGATAGTGGGTTCAAGTAGCACTTTGGTCTTGCACGTATAATCTAGTCTGAATGAGTACAGTATTACCTTGCACTGTTAGAGGCAGCATCTTCCAGATATGCAGTTATATTCAGGCGCCATCTTGGTGGATATAAAAGATTCTATGGCACTGTGTGAAGGAGCACAGAGTTTCTGGTTTCATGTTTAAAGTCCCTCCCTCGGCAAACACCATTCAGACGATTAACTGGTGATTCAATTCATTGCTGCCCGTATGTCTTGCTGTAGTTTAATTGGCTGTTTCATTTGCTTCTGAAAAAATAGTGACAACACTTAAAAAGTGATTGGTTGGGAAGAGTTTTGGCATATTCTGAGAATGAGTTAAGGCATTCCAAGCTTTTGGTCACCTGCCCAAATATCTTCTGCGGTTGGGGACTCTGGGTCTGTACTAGGAGTTTAGAAGTATGAGGGGGGATCTTATTGAAACTTATACGATACTGCGAGGCCTGGATAGAGTGGACATGGAGAAGATGTTTCCACTAGTAGGTAAAACTAGAACCAGAGGGCACAATCGCAGACTAAAGGGACGATCCTTTAAAACAGCGATGAGGAGGAATTTCTTCAGCCAGGTGGTGGTGAATCTGTTGGCTGCAGAAGGCTGTGGAGGCCAAATCATTGAGTGTCTTTAAGACAGAGATAGATAGGTTCGTGATTAATAAGGGGATCAGGGGTTATGGGGAGAAGGCAGGAGAATGGGGATGGGAAACAAAATCAGCCATGATTGAATGGCGGAGCAGGCTCGATGGACCGAGTGGCCTCATCTTGCTCCTGTGTCTTATGGTCTTCTTACATGGTTTACTGTCGTTTCTTTGTCTAGTAATACTCCAGGGAAATGCAGTTGGACTTTTAGCTGTGTTGAAGGTGGTTTATAAATGCAAGTTGATATTGTTACATATCAATACAATTTATTATCCAGGTATTGTTTCAGAAAATATAGTTGTGTTTTTCCCCACATTCAGAGAAAAAAATACATGCAATACTTTACAGATTACAAAACTTTGTTTGAGAAATGGCTGGTGGAACAGAATGTAAGGCCAGGCTAATAAACATTTTGTGGTAATTACTGACCACTCCAACCCTATTCTGGCTTGTTTCTGGAGTACAAGTAAATCATGTTTGGGTGACAACCATTCTTCAAATTCACCAATGGAGTAATTGAACCAATTGAGGCAGACTAAGTGGTAGCTGCATTGAGGAGATATTTAAAATACAGAATTGTTCCAGCACAGAGGGAGGCCAGAGCACCTGGAGAAAACCCACACAGACACAGGGAGAACATGCAGACTCCACACAGACACAGGGAGAACATGCAGACTCCACGCAGACACAGGGAGAACATGCAGACTCCACGCAGACACAGGGAGAACATGCAGACTCCACACAGACAGATGGTGAATTTTGAATTCAATATAAATCTGGAATTAAAAGTCTAATAATTATCATGAAACCATTGGCGATTGTCACTAAATCCCATCTGGTTAACCAATGTCCTTTAGAGAAGGAAATCTGTCGTCCTTACCTGGTCTGGCCTACATGTGACTCCAGACCCAGAGTAACGTGGTTGACTCTTAACTGCCCCCTCCAGGGCAATTAGGGATGGGCAATAAATGCTGGCACAGCCTGCGATGCCCACATCCCATGAACCAATATTAAAAAAAACATTTCCCTGGTCTCTCCTCGTAGCCTGCATATTCTTCGTTTTCAGACAACAGTCTAATACCCATTTGAATGTCGATTGAATCTTGAACCCTGCCTCACAGCGTCAGAGACCCTTCCGACCTTGAGTGACTGTCTGTGTGGAGTCTACATGTTCTCCCTGTGTCTGCGTGGGTTTCCTACAGGTGCTCTGGTTTTCTCCCCCAGTCCAAGGATGTGAAGGTTAGGTGGTTTGGCCTTGCTAAATTGCTCCTTGGCGTCAAGGGGATAGAGTGGGGGAGTCGGTCTGGATGGGGTGCTCTTTCGGAGGATCAGTTCAGTTTTGATGGGCCAAATGGCCTCCTCCTGCACTGTAGGTATTCTATGATTCTAAGTAGTAAAACCTGTGGATTAAAAAGGTGCTGCGAAAGGAGGCTGCAAGAGTTGCTAAGACCACAGCTGGAGTATTGTGCTCAGGAAACATATTGGCTTTGGAGGTTTCCTTTTAGTTTAGCATATTTAGTTATGTAATTTAGGTGTTTAAAATTCTAAAATGATTCAGTGGTGTCAGTACAGAGAAACCATTTCCTCTGATGGAGGAATCCTGAAAAGAACATTCAGGAATGAAACATCTGCACAATGTGTGAAACCAGGAATTTGATGAGTGAGGGAGTTTTAAGAGTTAATTTCTCTCTAAAGTCTAGGTTTTTCTTTAATTTAGCAATTAAAAATTATGGTTTAAATTAAGAGGTAAATTAAGTTTATTTCAGGGATCTCAAAGTGCTCTGAGAGCATCTGTAGCTAGTTATTTAGGTAGCTAGCTGAAATTGATTTCTGAGCAGAGCTTGCTCATTTACTTTACAGAAAATATAAATACAGGGATTTCTCAGTGCTGCTTATCTGCACAGAGTGTCAAGCTGGGAATTTGGTAAGTGAGGAAATTTGGTGAAGATGGGGACTATAAAGTAATTCAGAAAAATAAATTCAATTGACAAAATAAAGATGGCAGGATAGGTGAGGTGACATGGATGCAACATTTAGGAGCTCCTGCATGCCACTGCAATCCATGGAAACCACATCTGTAATACGTGTTTGTGGCTTGAGGAACTTTGACTCAGAGTTAATGAGCTGGAGGCGGATCTGCAGACATTGTGATGCATCCAGGAGGGTGATCGTTACCTGGACACTTTGTTCCAGAAGGTAGTTGCACTGCTTAGGTTAACGTGATCTGATTAGATCAGTGGTCAGGGACAAGAGTGTGTGAGTGAAAGATAGGCAGGTGAGAGGATTGAGAAGGTAGGAGTGGAGGATGCTGAGTCCTTGCAATTGAACAACAAATTTGAGGGGTCAATGTCTTATTAATTACAATGTTAAGGTTTAATGGCAATTATATTGTTAAACAGGTGGTGGGTATATGTACACCGATAAAGGGAGCCAGTAATTTTTTCAACCTAAAAAAATACAATTGGGCCAGTGAAAAGTCCACTAATTCACCTGAGTTGTTAAAACTTAAAGACCAGGGGCGCAATTTAACACCCAAAAAACAGATCCACTTTGGGTGTGTAAAGCGGCACTGAGAACGGCTCTGCTATCAATGGGTCTCGTTTTTTTTTTGGCCTCAGCGAGGAACGTCCTGTCGAGGCTGGATTTAGCCCACTTCCTGCACTAAGGAGCTGAGCTTGTCAGCACATGAAGAGATCTGGGCATTATTTATAAATGCCACCCCAATCTCTTGGACTCCCTACCACAGCCTCCAGAACCCCCAAATTCCCTGATTTACTTCTTATGGGGTCCTCGAGTCCCCCCTGACCGCTTAAGGGGGCCTGTTCCTTGGCACGGGAAACCTGGCACCTGGGCACCTTGGCATTGCCAGCATGGCACCCTGGCAGTGTAACTCGAGCACCCCTCTTCCACGGCTATGTTCACAGCCAGGGTGTCCCTGGAGCGGGAACACACTGTGTCTGCTGGCACAATCGAAGCCTTCTGTGACTGGAGGAGGCCGTGGAAGCTGGGTGCATCATCACCCTTGGGAATAATATTTTGATTTAGTTTATTAAGTTTCCTTTGATAATTTGGTTTTAGTTCTAGTATCCCTTTATGGGGCTCTCTCCCCATTTGTTTTGTTAATTGTTTAATTTGTGTTAACTTTTACATTTGATTTAATCAAAAAAAATCAATGTGAAAAGGTAAAGGATCATTAAATCATAAGCTAGTCAGGTTGCTACTTCTGACAACTGGCAAGCTGTCAAGTGGAAGAGCAGCAATGGAAAAATGGAAAAGTTCCAAATTCTATAAAATAAAGTAGTCCATTTGTAACCCTTTGTGACTCCTAGTTAGAAGATTCAATACTATTTCCTCTCGGAAACTCTCATGATGAAACTACAATGATATCCCATTATATTACAAGTGGTTTTGAGTTCAGGTGGATTTTGGCAGAGCACCCCAGTCCCAGTCTGCTTTTGCTTTATGAAGAGTCAGAGGTACGGTAGAGTGATTATGCTACCAGACTAGTTATCCAGAAGTATTGACTTATGATTTGGAGACGCAAGTTCAAATCCCACCAGAGCAGCTGACTAATTTAACTTCAATTAATTAAATAAAAAGGTCATATCAGTAATGGTGACCATAACATTTCTAGATTGTCATGAAGTAGCCATTTGGCTCACTCTTGTTCTTTAGGAAAGGAAATATGCCATCCTTCCTGATTCTGCCCTGTATGTGTCTCCAGACCCCTAGCAATTTCCCTGCATCTTAATTGTCTGGAAAAAAACATTTCTTGCATTGACACTGAAAGTCTGCAGAGGGAGATAGATAGTTTAAGTGAGTGGGCAAGGGTCTGGCAGATGGAGTTCAATGTTGATAAATGTCAGGTCATCCATTTTGGTAAGACTAACAGCAAAATGGACTATTATTTAAATGGTACAAAATTGCCGCATGCTGATGTGCAGAGGGACCTGGGTGTCGTGCATGAATCTCAAACAGTTGACTTTCAGGTACAGCAGGTAATTAAGAAGGCAAATGGAATGTTGTCCTTCATTGCTGGAGGGATGGAGTTTAAAAGCAAGGAAGTATGTTGCAGCTGTATAAGCCACAGACGAGGCCACACCTGGAGTGCTGTGTACAGTTTTGGTCTCCTTACTTGAGAAAGGATGTACTGGCACTGGAGGGGCTGCAGAGGAGATTCACTTGGTTGATTCCAGAGTCAAGAGGATTAGCTTCTGAGGAGAGACCCAGTAGACTGGGTTTATACTCATTGAAATTTAGAAGAATGAGGGGGGGATCTTACAGAAACATATAAAATTATGAAGGGAATAGATAAGATAGCCTACTCCTGCTCCTAGTTCTTATATTCTTATGCATTCAAAATGCTGGTTCACCAGGACCTTTTCAAGGACAATAAGGGATGAGCAATAAATGCTGTAAAAGCAATGTAATAATAAGATTTTGCTACAGTTGCCAGCAACACCCACATCTTGTGAATGACTAAATTTGAAACAAAAATGCATTGGGGGAAAAAGAAGTGCATGGTTTGTTTGGAACTGTATAAATAGGTCCAAATGCTGGTGGAGGGGTGGGATAGAATTGGCCTACACCAATGCAAATTGGGTTTGGACAATAAGGCATCTGATTTTTCACCATGCGTGTTTATTTTCCATTGACTTGGGAAACATTGCCAAAATCAAGTAAGTGATTCTAGGAAATGAGTGTCAAAAAAAATTTGGATTATTGTTCTGTGAACTTCATTAGGCAAAGATCAAGCTATCGAAAATTTTAAGCTATCGATTCGCTCAAAAGCCCATTTCATAGAAACGTAGAAAATAGGAGTAGGAGGAGGCCATTCGGCCTTTCAAACCTGCTCCGCCAATTATTATAATCATGGCTGATCATCCAAATCAATAGCCTCATCCAGCTTTCTCCCCATAGCCTTTGATCTCCTTCGTCCAAAGTGCTATATTTAACAGCTTCTTGAAAATTGTCACTGACATAGACAATTTCATCCCCATAGTTTTAAAGACACTCCACAAAAAAATTGATGTGGTAATGCAAACTGAAATTTCAGAGAATGATAGGGAATGTTGACAAGTACTGTAACTCAAGACTATAAAACATAGGAGCAGAATTAGGCCATTCGAGCCATCTACTCTGCCATTCTATCGTGGCTGATTTGTTTCTCATCCCACTCTCCTGCCTTCTCCACATGACCCCTGATCCTCTTATTAATCAAGAACCTATCTATCTCTGTTTTAAAGACACTCTGATTTGGCCTCCACAGCCTTCTGGGGCAAAGAGTTCAACAGATTCACCACCCTCTGGCTGAATAAATTCCTCCTCATCTGTTTTAAAGGATTGTCCCTTCAGTCTGAGACTGTGCACTCTGGTTATAGTTTCTCCTACTAGTGGAAACGTCCTCTTCACATCCACTCTATCCAGGCCTCTCAGTATTCTGTAAGTTTCAATAAGATCCCCGCTCATCCTTCTAAACTCTAACGAGTACACACCCAGAGCCCTCAACCGTCCCTCATATGATAAGCTCACTTAAGTTACAGTTTTGCTTTAAAGCATTTAACTGGCAATAAAGTTGAAACAATTCAGTGCTGTTCTTCACCTGTAACTAAGTGGAACAATTTGAAACACTGGACAGTAGCTGGAATTCAGTCTCATGCCATTATCAGCACAGTTGCCTCAGTTCACACCTATGAAGCATGCCAGCAGTACCTGGAGGTTGAATATGCTCAGGCTCATACCATTCAGTCCTTCAGATGTTCTACTTAAATGCAAGTTGCAAGCAGCTTTTGCTGTTTAGATTTTTACCAGTCCTAACAAATAAACCTCCATTGAATGTGTCTTTGAAAACATTCATCAAAACAAGATTTCAAACCACAGATTTGGAAATAGTCAGGCCCTCTCCATTGCTTATCTCTCTGTGATCAAAGTTGCAACATTTGCATTGGGAAATCTTTCTGCATTAATTCAGGAGACTAATTGAAATTGGACACACCAAAAAGGTCTGTAATTCATGTAAGGACTACTTTCATCACAAAATGAAGCATCTGACTGATACAGTAAACAGGAAAATAATGACTAAAAGACACCCCCCCTCCTCCGCCAAACTGAAAGTCTGAACTGCAGTATTCACAAAACTTCTATTCATTATGTAAGAGACTTCCTCTGGTGCCTTTGCAGTGTTCTTGCTATATGTACAGGAGATCTAAATTTTGTTTTAACTCCTCATTGGGTTTAAAACGCTGCAGTATTCTTTATTTTGTATCAAATGGTAAACTCTGTATGATCCTCTCTTTAGAACCAAGTATGATTTCTAAATATACAAAAATATTGTTGGAAACTGGAGAATTTTCAAAGTCCTTAAAGATCCTTACTTTACTCACAACCATTTTTTTGTTCTGCGCGCTTTGAGGTTTTCAATACAGAGGTAGCCCTTATACATTACATTGGGCTGTTGCAGTGGCAAATTACTTGCAGGGGAAAATATTTTGAATTAATTGGAACAGTTTCCAAATTGTGACCAAGGATGCAAAAAACCTAACAGCTTCGGGCCCTGGTTTACAGAACACAATGGGCGTGATTTTTCACCCGCATTACATGTCACTGAGAACAGCGGTGCGGGTGTAAAATATTGCGATAGTTGGGAAACGTGATCCCTGATTTTACATGTCCCTCGCCAATGATGAAACAGAACCTCAGTGTAATACATTTAAATGCATTTGCATATAATTAGTGAGCCCCCCACCACATGATCCCCTTTCACTGAATAATCATCCCATCGGTGTGGTTTATAACAGTTATTTTAAAAAGTGAATCAGTCGAGGGATTCACCCGGGGGTGCAAAGTTAAGTATCGCCCCAGAGAGAGAGAGATATTCCTGGGCAGTGCGCTAGCACAAGTTGGCACTGCCAGGCATGTGAGGGAGGGCTGTTGCCTGTGAGTGTGTGTGTGTGTGGGGGGGGGGGGGGGGGGGGAGGGGGGGGAGGAATGTCCCCAAGACTGCAATGCTGGAGTGAGAGGGGAAAGATTGTCCCCAAGACTGTGGTGCTGGGGGTGGGGGGGGGGGGGGGGGGGCGGGGTGCCCTCATCTTGGCATCATAGGGGCTTGTGGGTGGGTGCCCCTTGCTGACATTGTAGGTGGAATGTGGGCTGGGGGCTGTTTGCTTTCTGTGCTATCTTTAAAGGGTGCTCCAATCTCTATGGAGCTGGCCTTGCCAGCTCTATCAAGCCCCGCCCCACCCATTCTTTTTTTTCAGAGTGCCTGAAACTCTGGACTAAAAGCTCGGTTGCACAACTGGAGAGTTACACGCTGGTTTTTAGACAGAACCCAACACTGAAAACATGTCGGAAAATTCCACCCAATATGTCCAAACTACAGATTGACATGTTGAATGACTGCAAGCTCCCATGCAGATTATTATCCCTTTTTCATTAATGGAAGTTAGGATTCTATATGTAATAGTAAAGTTATATTAACTAGAATCTTTTATTCAAAAAAAGTTGCTACATTATGTACTGGAAGATACCTGCAAGGAAAAACTTAATGGATGTTGGTATCAGCAGATAATAACTACCGTGCCTTTACCATCGACCTTTAATGACATGCTCACATCATGGTCCAATGTCACAGAAATGCTACCGTAACTATTAAATTATCAAGTCAATTTCTCTGACCCGTGAGCAAGTGCTACTAGTAAATAAGTTCTTAAGGGGAAGTTTGTGGAAACTTACAATCATGCACCCAAATTCTAACCTTCATTTATGATTTATTTATCTAAGCCCTCATTTTTGATTCTGTGAAAGACGATGAGGATGAATTTCCTTGCCATTTTTGGTGAACTTCACCTGCAGGAATTGTGTGAGGAACACGAGTGGGATCTATTTCTGCCTTTGCAACACTTCAGCCATCACCTCCACCCTATGAGTTTGAACATTCCCATGAACAGGCGACCAAGTTAGCAATGATTTTATTTGCATATTTCAATGCGGGAGTTGATGGTATAGCAGCTTCCTGGGCGTGTGCTGCTAATGTACTCAGGGTAGTTTTCACTGAGTTATATAAGGCCTAGCAGCTGCCACCATCAGTTGTGACAAACGGGAGTGAGGTGTTCCTGACACAGAAGAATCTGGAGGTCTTCAAATACAGATTTCTGCAGCTGGGAAAACACTTTTTAGAGAGTTTTATTTGTCGTCCTTCCTGCATTTCTTTCTGATGCTTCTCATCGGATCAGACCACCATCAGCTTTCAGACCCCCCAACCCCTTAGCCACAGTTGGCGATTTCTCAGGAGCAAATGTGATGTTTTCTATGTACCTCAACTTATTTGATATTATTACGGAGCAGCGGAAGAACAAAGAAGACATGGGCAAGAGGCACCACAGCACATGTCATTTCCTCTTGTCTGAAACAAAGTGACCTTTGTCAAACTTCCTCCCCACACTCCCTGGGCGGGATGCTCCGTCCTGCCACGCCACATTTCTGCCCCCACCCGCCGGCAGGATTTTCCGTTACATTGGCCGGTCAATGGGTTTCCCATTGTGGGGCAGCCCCACGCCATCGGGAAACCCCTGGGCACTGGCAAAACGGAGAATCCTGCCGGCGGAGAATCCCGCCCCCTATGTTTAAATATAGGGACATTTCCTTGAACGAGTACCCTTCTCGCACATGATAAGATTCCACTGGAGTTTAGAAGAGTGAGTGGTGACTTGACTGAAGTATACAAGATCCTGAAGTGGCTTGACAAGGAGGATGTGGAAGGCATGTTTCCTCTTGTGGGTGAGTCCAGAACCAGGAGCCACTGTTTTAAAATTAGGGGTCGCCCTTTTAGGACAGAGATGAGGAGATTTTTTTTCTCTCTCAGAGGATTGTGCAACTTTTGAACTCTCTGCCCCAGAAGGCGGTAAAGTGGATCGATTCTTGTTAGGCAAGGAAATTAAAGGCTAGCATGGGTAGATGGGAATTCGACACAAACACATCATCCATTATCTTATTGAATTGCAGAGCAGGCTCGAGTAGTCAAATGGCTTATTTCTCCTCCTATTTCATATGTTTGTACAGATCAACACTAAACCAATCATCATCACCTCGGTTAAAATATCAGCATCATAAATGTGCATTTTCCTTTATGACTCTCATGCTTTGATTCCATATCAAAGCACCAAGGCAAGGCAGTGCATGTTCCATTCCAAAGTGCACACAATCAGCTGATTCTTTCTTCACGCTATGCTTTCCCTGAATGTCTACATATGCCATTTGAACCTGTTCTTGTTTATTCTAGGTGCCATATAAAGGCCAGATTTGTACGGGATGATTGTCTGCTCATGCTATGCAGAGGCTTGTGGGACTAAGGTACCTTTAGGTAGCACCTTGCAAACCCATGACCACTACCATCTAGAAAGACAAGAGCAACAGATACCTGAGAACACCATCACCTGGAGATTCTCCTCCAAGTCACTCACCACCCTGACTTGGAAATATTTTGCCGTTCCTTCACTGTCGCTGGGTCAAAATCCTTGAACTCCCTCCCTAACAGCACAGTGGGTGTATCTACACCACAGGGACTGCAGCGGTTTAAGAAGGCAACTCACCACCACCTCCTGAACGAACTAGGGATGGGCAATAAATGCTGGCCGAGCCAATGATGCCCACATCGCATAAATGATTTTTCTTTTAGCTTATGGTGTTGCTTCCTTTGTTCCACTGGTATGGTTTAATGAGAGAAACAGTTTGAGTCTTGGTTGAGAGATGACAGTATCATACAGCTGAGATTCCTGGGTGGCTTGGTTCTCATTACCCTCTTTATCATCCTTATCTTCCTCCTCCTCTGTCATTGTTGTGGTGCATCTGCACAAAAGATAATTGAAGCCAAGATTGGGGACGCATCATCCCCTTAGATTTAAGGGGTGGAATTTATTGCCCCCATGAAGCTTTTGATTAGGTGAGAATATGTGGGGTGGAGATCCTGCAACATCAAATTTAGTCCAGGGAGGGAAGGCCTGAGGGAAGGCTGATTCACCCAAAGCTATCTGAGACCTTTCGTGATCACTTAAGGCCTCATTAGTCTACCACTGTGCAATTAACCAGCTGCTGGGAGCCCCACAACATATAGGTTAACTTAGCAGATATGTGGGCATAGGGGGTCTCTTCTATTTGGCAGCACATGCCACAGGAGAGACCTGTCAGAGGCTTGGGCTGCACACATGTGAAGACCCTGGCTTGATCTAAATACTAATCCCCTCCCTGCACCCGCTGCTCCTCACTAGATCTTCTCTAATCGGTGCCTCACTGGCCGTTTCTATTAATACATAGGCACATGAACTGTGTTAAGCATCCCCCAAAGCTTATTGGGGGAGCTCCTATACTGCATGCTCCACGGGGTAGAGAATCATCCCAACCCCATAAGACCCGTGCGGGTTATAGTAGTAACCCAAGGCAAAATTTTATGTTTTTTTGCAGAGAGCGAGGCTGAGACGAGAAAAGCTGGTGGGCTGCACTCCGTCCAAGCCACCAGCTTTTCGCTCCATGTTCTTCAACATTCTGTGAATCTGAAAACAAGATTGGGCCAGCGAGATTCTTGTTTTCTGACCCTCTTGGGATTTTGAGCCCATATTGCTATATACGCCTGTGACAAACACATATGCAGAACCTCAGCCCTCGTGCTGGCAAATGCCTTTCTATTTTCTATGCAAGAGTTTTGGTTGCACATGTATGTAGTTGCTATGAGTAAGAGGCCGAGCCCTACTTTAGCAGAAAGTATTGTGAAAGGGTAGTTTTGCAAGTGTTGCTTCAAGGTAAAGAGTGGGCTGGTATCCTTGGTGCACAATGAAGGGTGTTCAGTGTCTTACCATGCCTGTCCTGCTGAGGACATGGAACTAATCTTCAATCCACAGAGTGAGAGAGTCTGCGCTGAGTGCCCAGGGAGTAATGCTTCTGTGTGGTCTTGGTCATGCCAGCCAGAGTCTAGGTGTTCCACCTTCAATGCCCTCCAAAAGGGTGTGGAGTTGTGAATGAGTGAAATTCTGCACTCTGTTTCACTGGCATGGTTGTCTGTCTTTGGGTACACTTGGTACTTAATTGAGTGTTTATAGTTCTGGACAAGCACATTAAAACCTATTACTGAGATGCATTGAAGTTATCACAGGCATGATTCCAGTCTCTGCCCCTGTTTTATTCCATGCCTGGTTTTGCACTTGGCAACAAATCGAGAGCCAAACTGACCATGGGTAAGGAAATAGAAAGATTTCCTTCTGAACATTTCTGCTTTTTTCCCTTAGGATGAATCTAAAAAGTTCCGAAGCAGTTTCTCAGCTTATAATTAGGTGTGAATTATTTTTAATATGCAGGTGCATTCTTTAAAGTGCTGTTGAAAAACACAATTTTATTCATGCGGAAATATGAAAAAGCTAGTTATAAATGACTGCTTTCACCCTCAGCACAGCAGAATGTTAGCAGGATTGTCAATTAAAGAACCAATGGCAGGTAAAAATTTTAGAAGCCATTTCCTATCTGAGTTGCATTATCTTAACTGATAAAGAAACACTTCTTTAAAATGAAATACATTGGCCATACTTCACTTCACAGATTATCATAGATTATCATAGAATTTACAGTGCAGAAGGAGACCATTCGGCCCATCGAGTCTTCACTGGCTCTTGGAAAGAGCACCCTACCCAAGGTCAACACCCCCACCCTATCCCCATAACCCAGTAATCCCACCCAACACTAAGGGCAATTTTGGACACTAAGGGCAATTTATCATGGCCAATCCACCTAATGTTATCATGGCTAATCCACCTGACCTGCACATCTTTGGACTGTGGGAGGAAACCGGAGCACCCGGAGGAAACCCACGCACACACGGGGAGGATGTGCAGACTCCACACAGACTGTGACCCAGCGGGGAATCGAACCTGGGACCCTGGAGCTGTGAAGCAATTGTGCTATCCACAATGGTACCGTGCTGCCCTATGCTACCGTGCTGCCCTGTGTTGCATTTGGAGGCACGTTTCATACTTATGAAGGGTGGGACAATCGAAGATTGTGTCAGATTTCTGCTGCCTCTGCATTAATACTGCACAAGTTGCTTCTTTACTGTTTTGTCAGAGCCTTAAATATGGCATGACAAATTGTCGGAGGCGCATCCAAGTGAGCAGGAACATGAACATAGATACATCTAGACCAAGGGATTCAAAGCAAACAGCATTTGACTACAAAACATAAAATTGAGCTTCAATGGAATACAGAACAATAAAATTGTGCTCATTGTTGCAAACCTGCATTGACAGGAGGCTTGAAGTAAAACAGAAAGTAGCAGATCTATTGAAGAAGGAAATACCAGAAGCAACAAACATGTTAACTAACAACCACACCCCACTGACCACACACAATTCTAGAAAAACAGATCCACACATTCAGTCTTCTGAGTTTGCACATGTGAGATACAGAACATTCAGACTTTAAAAACTTAAAATTGACTTTCAATAGTCTAATGGAGATTTACAGCAGCAATCAATTTTTAAAGTACAGAAAAACCTACTTTCAATGCCCCAATGGACATCAATTGTTAAAGCTGCAGTCCTCATTTGGAATTGTGGTTGTGTTCCTGAAAATCGCAACTTTAAATGGAAGAACTTTAAGTGAATCATGGGTTCCGAGAGGATCAATGTTAAAGTTGGAGTTTGCAACTCCACTGGGCACTTCACGTCCAGAAAAGGAGTCAATGTAGAAGTTGAAACACTGTGCCATACATGTACAACACTGTATTCCCATCTGAAATAACTGGCAAATCACTAAATGTAACAGAAATACTATATAAACTCAAATTAGGGGTGTGATTTTATGGAAAGGTTTCTCAGTGTGGTTGCGAGCGGGAGCTGCCGCGAGTTCCTGATGCTTGACCCAATGAGGACATCACCAGTATTAAACATTAATTGGTTCACTTAGCAAAGCCCCACTGGGTTCACACTGCAAATGGTGGTCTCGCCGGCTGATTCACCAGGACCACGCCCACCAGCTCCACTTAAACTGATCCTGCAGAGCAAACCCCACACATCTCACAGCCATGCTACCAAGGAGACCAACCAACAATTCGGGGATGCCGACCTGGTGAGATTGTCGGACGCACTCGAGACCAGATGGGATGGAGGGTCTCGGAAGGTCAACCAAAGGGCAGCAAGTGCTGCCTGGCAGGAAGTGGCAGCGACTGTCAGCTCAGGGAGCAGCACCAGGAGGACCGGCAGCCAGTGCCATAAGAAGATCGACAACCTCCACTGGGCTGCATGGGTGGGATGTCATCAATGCCCTAGCACTGCCACTGCTCGCCACCACCCCCATGACCTTGCAGCTCCCACCATTGGCCCACCCACGTCCAGCCGTGCGGCCCACGCCAGCACCCCCCATACCCCCGCCATACTCCCAAACCCCATATTCCCCTCCCCCACCTACACAATGAACAAAGCATGTGGCTAATGATGCCCTCTCTCTGTCCCTGCAGGAGAAGTTGGCCCACAACAGATGGTAGGGGGCCCAGACGGGCAGCGAGGCGCTGGATATCAGAGTCCTCATGCCCTACAAGAATTGGGCTCTGGAAGTCGCGGGGGTGGCCAAGGTCTGATCAGTCACCGACAAGGAGGTTGGCGTACAGTGTAGAGGTGAGGATTCACCAGCCGCCACCCAGATGACCTGTCAAACGTCAGTTAGTTACCCAGCCCTCCCACTGACCACGTGCCCATTCTCCCGCAAGATCTCCATTTGACAGTGCCAGTCCAACCAGGGTGGTCCCCACCCCCCTACACCACCCATGAGAACATCTCAGAGGGGAGCCCCGAGGAGACCACTGTATTTGCAGCACAACTGTCATCCCCACCCTCCACCAACACAGAGTCACACACCTCAGTGGACAGGCAATGCGCACATTCTGCTGAGCACCTCACAGTTGCTGATTCATATCAGGTGGAGGCAGGAATGCCCAGGCAAGACAGCAGTCGGAGGTCTGCAGGATCCTAGGAACCAACTGAGTCCTAGTCTGATGCTGAGCCTCTGGACTAGGTGTACCTGGAGCTGATGCCGTTGATAGGGTGCAGCCGTGATGTTCAGAGAGGGATATCAGAGCCTCTTCAGCAATTCTATAGCCGAGTGGAGGAGTCCCAGAAGCAATGGGCGCAAGAGGTAGGAGAAGGGAGAGGGAGCATGACGGATGAGGCCATGTCCTATGTGAAGTGGGTGAGGATGAGATTCTCCCTGACCCTCAAGGCTTGCCGGACCTTCGCCACTGTCGCCTGCCCGCCATCCTCCGCTGGTCCTGCAGTTCCTCCCCAGGCTCGTCCTCCAGCCCCGCCTGGCCCAATGCCTCATCGGAGGTGGCCACAGTTACCCCCTCCCCCTCCAGCACATCACCTCGCTGCTGTGCCGGATTATGGAGGACACAGCAGACCACCACCAATCAGGCAATCCTCTGGGAGGTGTACTGCAGTGCACAACCAGAGCAGTTGAGTCATGGTCATTGGATAGACATGTATGGACGATAAGGGAATAGTGTAGATGGGCTTTAGAGTGGTTTCACAGGTCGGCCTGTACTGCGCTGTAATGTTCTATGTTCTATGTTCTATCAGAACCACATTTGGAGGAGTCCGATGCACCACTCAATAACAGCCTGGGTGGCCACATGGGCCTTGGTGTATCGGGCCTCCGTATTGGTCACTGGCCACCGTACTGGTGTCATTAGCTAGGTCCTCAGCGGGTACCCCTTATCTCCCAAGAGCCAACTGGCCATCCTGAATTGGTCCTCGAACAGGCCGGGAATGTCAGACTGCCCGGATGTAGCTGTCGTTTCCCTGGGAAATGTGCTTACATGTGCAAGATCTTCAAGTGGTGGTCACACATGAGCTGGATGTTGAGCAAGTGGGACCCCTTCCTGTTGAGGTTGGGCACTCCCAGATGGCCCGGTCCATGCAGGGTGATACATGTGCCATCTATTACGCCCTGGACCTGGGGCATCCCAGCGATGGGGCGAAGCCAGCTGCCTGGCGATCTTGTTGGGCCTGGTCCATATCAAAGTTTATATAGTTTGCTGGCCGGGCAAACAGGGCATCCATGACCTCACAGATGCCCTTCTGGGCTGCAGCCTGGCCTGCCACCAGCACCCTGTGAGCAACCTCCGCGGGGTCCAAGATATCACCATCTCGTGTATTGGGCGGCACGGTAGCACAGTGGTTAGCACTGCTGCTTCACAGCGCCAGGGTCCCAGGTTCGACTCCCGGCTTGGGTCACTATCTGTGTGGAGTCTGCATGTTCTCCCCGTGTCTGCATGGGTTTCCTCCGGGTGCTCCGGTTTTCTCCCACAAGTCCCGAAAGACATGCTGTTAGGTAATTTGGACATTCTGAATTCTCCTTCTGTATACTCCTTCCGGGGCAGGTGTGACCTGTATAAGATGGACGGGTTGCATCTAAACCGGAGAGGCATAAATATCCTGGCCGCGAGGTTTGCTAGTGTCACACGGGAGGGTTTAAACTAGTATGGCAGGGGGGTGGGCACGGGAGCAATAGGTCAGAAGGTGAGAGCATTGAGGGAGAACTAGGGAATAGGGACAGTGTGGCTCTGAGGCAGAGCAGACGGGGAGAAGTTGCTGAACACAGCGGGTCTGGTGGCCTGAAGTGCATATGTTTTAATGCAAGGAGCATTACGGGTAAGGCAGATGAACTTAGAGCTTGGATTACTACTTGGAACTATGATGTTGTTGCCATTACAGAGACCTGGTTGAGGGAAGGGCAGGATTGGCAGCTAAACGTTCCAGGATTTAGATGTTTCAGGCGGGATAGAGGGGGATGTAAAAGGGGAGGCGGAGTTGCGCTACTTGTTCGGGAGAATATCACAGCTATACTGAGAGAGGACACCTCAGAGGGCAGTGAGGCTATATGGGTAGAGATCAGGAATAAGAAGGGTGCAGTCACAATGTTGGGGGTATACTACAGGCCTCCCAACAGCCAGCGGGAGATAGAGGAGCAGATAGGTCGACAGATTTTGGAAAAGAGTGAAAACAACAGGGTTGTGGTGATGGGAGACTTCAACTTCCCCAATATTGACTGGGACTCACTTAGTGCCAGGGGCTTAGACGGGGCGGAGTTTGTAAGGAGCATCCAGGAGGGCTTCTTAAAACAATATGTAAACAGTCCAACTAGGGAAGGGGCGGTACTGGACCTGGTATTGGGGAATGAGCCCGGCCAGGTGGTAGATGTTTCAGTAGGGGAGCATTTCGGTAACAGTGACCACAATTCAGTAAGTTTTAACGTACTGGTGGACAAGGATAAGAGTGGTCCGAGGATGAATGTGCTAAATTGGGGGAAGGCTAATTATAACAATATTAGGCGGGAACTGAAGAACATAGATTGGGGGCGGATGTTTGAGGGCAAATCAACATCTGACATGTGGGAGGCTTTCAAGTGTCAGTTGAAAGGAATACAGGACAGGCATGTTCCTGTGAGGAAGAAAGAGAAATACGGCAATTTTCGGGAACCTTGGATGACGAGTGATATTGTAGGCCTCGTCAAAAAGAAAAAGGAGGCATTTGTCAGGGCTAAAAGGCTGGGAACAGACGAAGCCTGTGTGGCATATAAGGAAAGTAGGAAGGAACTTAAGCAAGGAGTCAGGAGGGCTAGAAGGGGTCATGAAAAGTCATTGGCAAATAGGGTTAAGGAAAATCCCAAGGCTTTTTACACGTACATAAAAAGCAAGAGGGTAGCCAGGGAAAGGGTTGGCCCACTGAAGGATAGGCAAGGGAATCTATGTGTGGAGCCAGAGGAAATGGGCGAGGTACTAAATGAATACTTTGCATCAGTATTCACCAAAGAGAAGGAATTGGTAGATGTTGAGTCTGGAGAAGGGGGTGTAGATAGCCTGGGTCACATTGTGATCCAAAAAGACGAGGTGTTGGGTGTCTTAAAAAATATTAAGGTAGATAAGTCCCCAGGGCCTGATGGGATCTACCCCAGAATACTGAAGGAGGCTGGAGAGGAAATTGCTGAGGCCTTGACAGAAATCTTTGGATCCTCGCTGTCTTCAGGGGATGTCCCAGAGGACTGGAGAATAGCCAATGTTGTTCCTCTGTTTAAGAAGGGTAGCAAGGATAATCCCGGGAACTACAGGCCGGTGAGCCTTACTTCAGTGGTAGGGAAATTACTGGAGAGAATTCTTCGAGACAGGATCTACTCCCATTTGGAAGCAAATGGACGTATTATTGAGAGGCAGCACGGTTTTGTGAAGGCGAGGTCGTGTCTCACTAACTTGATAGAGTTTTTCGAGGAGGTCACTAAGATGATTGATGCAGGTAGGGCAGTAGATGTTGTCTATATGGACTTCAGTAAGGCCTTTGACAAGGTCCCTCATGGTAGACTAGTACAAAAGGTGAAGTCACACGGGATCAGGGGTGAACTGGCAAGGTGGATACAGAACTGGCTAGGCCATAGAAGGCAGAGGGTAGCAATGGAGGGATGCTTTTCTAATTGGAGGGCTGTGACCAGTGGTGTTCCACAGGGATCAGTGCTGGGACCTTTGCTCTTTGTAGTATATATAAATGATTTGGAGGAAAATGTAACTGGTCTGATTAGTAAGTTTGCAGACGACACAAAGGTTGGTGGAATTGCGGATAGCGATGAGGACTGTCTGAGGATACAGCAGGATTTAGATTGTCTGGAGACTTGGGCGGAGAGATGGCAGATGGAGTTTAATCCGGACAAATGTGAGGTAATGCATTTTGGAAGGGCTAATGCAGGTAGGGAATATACAGTGAATGGTAGAACCCTCAAGAGTATTGAAAGTCAAAGAGATCTAGGAGTACAGGTCCACAGGTCATTGAAAGGGGCAACACAGGTGGAGAAGGTAGTCAAGAAGGCATACGGCATGCTTGCCTTCATTGGCCGGGGCATTGAGTATAAGAATTGGCAAGTCATGTTGCAGCTGTATAGAACCTTAGTTAGGCCACACTTGGAGTATAGTGTTCAATTCTGGTCGCCACACTACCAGAAGGATGTGGAGGCTTTAGAGAGGGTGCAGAAGAGATGTACCAGAATGTTGCCTGGTATGGAGGGCATAAGCTATGAGGAGCGATTGAATAAACTCGGTTTGTTCTCACTGGAACGAAGGAGGTTGATGGGCGACCTGATAGAGGTATACAAAATTATGAGGGGCATAGACAGAGTGGATAGTCAGAGGCTTTTCCCCAGGGTAGAGGGGTCAATTACTAGGGGGCATAGGTTTAAGGTGAGAGGGGCAAGGTTTAGAGTAGATGTACGAGGCAAGTTTTTTACGCAGAGGGTAGTGGGTGCCTGGAACTCACTACCGGAGGAGGTAGTGGAAGCAGGGACGATAGGGACATTTAAGGGGCATCTTGACAAATATATGAATAGGATGGGAATAGAAGGATACGGACCCAGGAAGTGTAGAAGATTGTAGTTTAGTCGGGCAGTATGGTCAGCACGGGCTTGGAGGGCCGAAGGGCCTGTTCCTGTGCTGTACATTTCTTTGTTCTTTGTTTGTTCTATACCCGAACAGGCGCCGGAATGTGGCGACTAAGGGCTTTTCACAGTAACTTCATTGCAGTTTTAATGTAAGCCTACTTGTGACAATAAAGATGATTATTATTATTATTATTATCTGTAAGGAATTGGAGAGGATGTGAAACTGGCGACCAGCGGTGTCTTGCACCCCGGGACCCTCCCTCTCCCCCCCCACATCCCCTGCCATCTGACATGCCCCCGAGGGTCACTGGAGCACACACCCTGTGTCCCAGACACCCACATGTAATGTTACCTGGACCAGGTGCTGTCTCCCTCACCGATGCACACGCACACCCTCTGGCCACAGAGATGTCCCCGGTGCTGGCACCCAGCCCCTAGGTGTTAGAATTTTGGCTGCTGTGTCCGTGGTGTTGCTTCCTGTAGTGTTCAGGCGCAGTGTCCAGGCCTCACATTCTGATTGATATGCCAGGCAATAACTCCCACATGCCACATGACATGCCTACCCATGGTAATCCACTTGGGAGCTCTGAAGTGCTCACTTAACTATGATTGGCAATTGCCTATTAGCAATAGCCTTAAGCCACGCAGCCAGATAAGTTATGGGTGGTCAGTGGGACAGACAGGCAGGGGCTGGGATTGTCCCCGTAACGAGTAGACTTGACCAGTGGGTGGCATGGCAGACCCACGGGCACTGAGATATCCAAGGCCCCTCCCTCTTCCCCAGCTGAGGGACGGCAACCCCTAAACTGATGGCAACCCACCCCAACTGAACCTGTCCCCCATGGGAGCTGCCCCCCCCCCCCCTCCACCTCCATGCACCGGGGCAGCAACCCCGGTGCCCCAGGACCCATTGCCTGAGAGCGAAGTTGGCTACTCACCTCTTCGGGTCCCCGCAGCAAGCCTTCTGCCAGCTTCACATTTTTGAGAATAGAGTACTAATCGGCACCTGCATGACTACTTGCTGGGCAGGCGGTTAGATCACAGGAGGCCAGGTGTCGTTCCCATTAATGGTTTGTAGATTGACCTTAAATGATGATTATTGGCAGGCGGGTTCCTGATTTTGCTAACCAGAGTGGGCCGATTAGACACAAACCGATCAACGCCCGGCGCGGTTCTCGATTTTGACCTCTCCTGCGATCTAACGGCCTTGTCGCGCTTTCACTCAAGCGCAACATTGCCATTAAGGGGTGGCACCATGGCACAGTGGTGAGCACTGCTGCCTCACAGTGCCAGGGATACGGGTTCAATTCCCGCCTTGGGTCACTGTCTGTGTGAAGTTTGTACATTCTCCCCGTGTGTGCGTGGGTTTCCTTCAGGTGCTCTGGTTTCCTCCCACAGTCCAAAGATGTGCAGGTTTGGTGGATTGGCCATGAGGAAAATTACCCCTTAGTGTTCAAAAGGTTAGATGAGCTTATTGGGTTACAGGGGTAGGTTGGCTTGTGGGCCTAGGTCGGGTGTTCTTTCAGAGGGTCGGTGCAGACTCCGTGGGCTGAACGGCCTCTTTCTCACTGTAGTGATGCTCTGATTAAATCACCCCCTATATAACACTCACTAATCTCTGTTTTACAGTACCGTATGTTCAGGGGTGACTTGCTTCATCCCATTCAATGGGTTCTCAGAAGGTTGATAACGTGCAATCTCCAGACTCTGACACATGTTTGCAGGTGTTGTTTGCAGGGTCAGTTAGAGGAGTTGCTTGGATGCTTTTGCACTTTTTCCAATGCCGGCGCGGGCCACGAAGGCCGGCCGGTTGGTAAAAGTGGTCCTGGGGAAAAAAGTTTGAAACACACTGATTTAGAGCCTTGATGCTGGATGTCTTCGCCTGGGGGAATATTTTGCTTTTGCACCTCCTTTCTTGACACTGGATTTGGAAGATTAAAATGCTCACCTACTGCAAATGGCTCTGTCACTGGTTTTAAAATGGCTCCTCTGCCTCACCTGCTGCAGACCTGAACAAGGACCACACTTGGGCGCTCTAAAATTGATCATATGATTGCAGAGGCCACCTCTTGAAGGGTAAGTAGTGTACTGTGCACCCTTTATTTTTCATCCAAATAAGCCCTGAGACAAGGAAAGCAATTTTACCTGTGTACATATTATCAAATGCCTCTCTCACAGAAGGCCTTTTGTGCCTCACCCAGAGCAGGCACTCCTGGGGGCTTTAAAATTGAAATCCGCCTGCAACTCAAGAAATTGACCTAGTTTTCACAGCAATGAGCAGCCCAGGCTCCAACATTTTGCTTGCAAACCAAATCTGTCAGTTTTGATATTCTTTCTTAAGAACTATGCTTCAACATTTAAAAAATCTAATCAAAATTCCTCGAGTGTAAACAACACCTCACTTTCTTTGCAATGATGTGGAGATGCCGGCGTTGGACTGGGGTGAGCACAGTACGAAGTCTTACAACACCAGGTTAAAGTCCAACAGGTTTGTTTCGATGTCACTAGCTTTCGGAGCGCTGCTCCTTCCTCAGGTGAATGAAGAGGTCTGTTCCAGAAACACATATATAGACAAATTCAAAGATGCCAAACAATGCTTGGAATGCGAGCATTAGCAGGTGATTAAATCTTTACAGATCCAGAGATGGGGTAACCCCAGGTTAAAGAGGTGTGAATTGTATCAAGCCAGGACAGTTGGTAGGATTTTGCAGGCCAGATGGTGGGGGATGAATGTAATGCGACATGAATCCCAGGTCCCGGTTGAGGCCGCACTCATGTGTGCGGAACTTGGCTATAAGTTTCTGCGGAACTTATAGGCAGAAACTTATAGCCAAGTTCCGCACACATGAGTGCGGCCTCAACCGGGACCTGGGATTCATGTCGCATTACATTCATCCCCCACCATCTGGCCTGCGAAATCCTACCAACTGTCCTGGCTTGATACAATTCACACCTCTTTAACCTGGGGTTACCCCATCTCTGGATCTGTAAAGATTTAATCACCTGCTAATGCTCGCATTCCAAGCATTGTTTGGCATCTTTGAATCTGTCTATATATGTGTTTCTGGAACAGACCTCTTCATTCACCTGAGGAAGGAGCAGCGCTCCGAAAGCTAGTGACATCGAAACAAACCTGTTGGACTTTAACCTGGTGTTGTAAGACTTCTTACTGTTTCTTTGCAATGATGTTGACCAGGTTATTAGGACCCAATGTCAGGTCAACATTAAACGAGCTGACACTTGATGATGACATGCAGCTTAAATTGCGACATTAATCAGAGAAATGCGCCTTCAAGGATGCACAACTTTTAAATGAAGATGCATTAAAGCCAGTTCAATTCTGGCCTTGGGTTGCTGTCCGTGTGGAGTTTGCACGTTCTATCCGTTTCTGTGTGGGTTTCCTCCAGGTGCTCCAGTTTTCTCCAAAGCTGTGCAGGTTAGATGGATTGGCCATGGTAAATTGCCCATTAGTGTCCAGGGATGTGCAGGTTAGGTGGGGTCATGGGGAATGGGCCGAGGTAGGGTGCTCCTTCAGAGGGTCGGTACAGACCCGATGGGCCAAACGGCATCCTTCTGCACTGTCGGGATTCTATGTCCTATCCTATATTCTAAATAGGGCAACTTAAAGCAAGGACTTACTGTACATTTTTAAATGATCAGCTGTTCTCTGTGTCATACATGTTGATGCATTCCAATCTATTGTTGTCATTGAGGATACTTTATACATTTAAAAGTTAAAGTGTTCATGCATTATCAATAAAACGTAATTGTCCATACATTTCTTTGAGTCTCAGTACTTTTTGACCTTATATCCATTGTCATTCCCCCAATTAAAATATAGCGGCTTCGCAGTTGAGAATAAACATGGTGACCAAGAGATTACATCAGTTTTGCCAGTTGAATTTGCATAACATTAGTCAAACTAGCATAAAACATTGAGGAATTGTGTTGAATGTAAATTGGGTTTCCACAATCTTTAACACTGGATTAAAAGCATTGTACTCGAAATAATAATTGCGGTGATCAAGGGGCGAGATTCTCCAACCCCCCGCCGGGTCGGAGAATCGCCGGGGGCTGGCGTGAATCCCGCCCCCACTGGTTGCCGAAGTCTCCGGCACCGGATATTCGGCGGGGGCAGGAATCGCGCTGCGCCGGTTGGCGTGCACCCCCCCCTGCGATTCTCCGGTCCGGATGGGCCGAAGTCCCACTGCTAGAATGCCTGTCCCGCCGGCGTAGATTAAAACACCTCTCTTACCGGCGGGACAACGTGGCGCGGGCGGGCTCCGGGGTCCTGGGGGGGTGCGGGGCGATCTGGCCCCTGGGGGTGCCCCCACGGTGGCCTGGCCCGCGATCGGGACCCACCGATCCGCGGGCGGGCCTGTGCCGTGGGGGCACTCTTTTCCTTCCGCCTTCGCCACGGTCTCCACCATAGCGGAGACGGAAGAGACTCCCACCAGAGCACATGCACGGGGATGCCGTGAGCGGCTGCTAACGCTCCCGCGCATGCGCCACCCGGAGATGTCATTTCCGCGCCAGCTGGAGGGGCACCAAAGGCCTTTTCCGCCAGCTGGCGGGGCGGAAATTAGTCCGGCGCGGGCCTAGCCCCTTAAGGTTGGGGATTGGCCCCCCAAGATGTGGAGGATTCCGCACCTTTGGGGCGGCGCGATGCCCGACTGATTTGCGCCGTTTTGGGCGCCGGTCGGCGGACATCGCGCCGATACTGGAGAATTTCACCCCAGATTCTATTTGTTGTGCCCATTTCTGAAAGTTTCCAGCAGGCTCATCAAATGAAACTTTATTCAAGGTACAAAAGCACGAGTAGACACATTTTATGTATTGGGACAATTATGTCATTTAAAGAAAAAATTATTTACTAAGAACTGACTAATGTATACCAATGAATCTAGTAAAAGGTTTGACATTAATTTTTATTCAGTCATTTTCTGTGATTTAACACTTTTATTACAATTCTGTGATAGCCTATATTCAGCTGGATACCTTGGCACTGCCAGTCTGGCACCACTACCTGGCCACCCTGGCAATGCTGTCCTGGCACTGCCAAAGTGCATTTGCCAAGATGCCAGGGTGCTCAGTTACCCGTGCCAGGGAACAGACCAGTGGGTGTGCCCTGCCCTTATGAGGTGGGGGCTCGAGGATTCCTTAAGAGGTAAGCTGGGGCAGTGGAGGGAGGGGATTCTGGAGCCTGCAGTGGGGTGTCCAAGAGAGGGGGGGGGGGTTGAGAGATCAGGCGGCATTTAAAAATGTCAGCCTGATCTTTTCCTGCACGGATGAGCTCCCCGCCGAGGCCAGAAAAGGCAATAGTCCCATTTGATAGTGGGGTCTGTTGTATTATGCTTCTTCATGTCGCATAAGCTGCTTCCTTGGTGTATGCTCTGACAAAGGAAGGTTCAGACTTGGAGATAGGTTTAACACATTTATTGAACAGTTAAGAATTCTCCTACTTGAGTTCGACTCTCCTGCTAATCTTGCTATAGTACTCAGTCTAACTAACCAGTCTGCTCTAAGCCATGTGGTGGGTGTGATGCTTCTGACCTGCCCCTGTCCTTCTCTCTGAGTGTCGCCTGTGGAAAAGAGAAAGAGCATGTGCCCTGCCCTTTTATATGGGTTGTCCCCTTGTGGTAGTGTCACCTCTGGGTGTCTTGACTGCCCATTGGTCGTGTCCTATTCTATGCGTTCATTAGCTGTATGTCTGCATGCCATGATGTCTCTGGTGCTCTCTCTAGTGTTTACTTAGTCTTAGTGTATTTTCATTAACCCCTTGTGTATTTACAGTGATGCATTTCACCACATCCCCCCTTTTTTCATGTTACATATTTTCTATACAATGTCAAAGAAAATTGAACAAAACAGGTAGATAAGTGATGACATGTACAAGTCATGATGACAGTGATGATTATACCATACCAACTAATATGTATGACTCCAAAGTTCATGAAGTTATATGATCAAGTATCTTTCTTGTTTTATTGAAGTGTCGATGTTGATGTTGTCATTTCCTTGTGAACGTCGTCAGTGTCCCTCTGCTTAAGGAACCAAGAAGTCATCAGGAGGTGTGCAAATGGTCAAATCACTTTGTTGTCTGATTTGGACTCTATTTTTCTATGCTTGTGGTAGCGATGCAGTCATCTGTGTTGTCCGACCTGGACTGTTTCTTGTGATTGCGATATTGATGCCGTATGTCAGCTGCCTTGAAAGCTGGTCTGCTTGTTTGTAGTGTCGCAAATGTGAATTTGTAAGATGCGTTGTCATGCCATGGTATGTCTGCACACTTGCCATAGTCTTGAGCTGTGCTGTCACAGTGTCCTGCATCTGCAGAGTTGTACCATGTCGTACCAGTCATTGTTCCAGTGTTGTTGTTTTTATTGTGCTTGTTGTTGACATTGGTGCCTTTGGTACGCTTCTTGTTGTTGTCTTCGTTGTTGTTTTCGTAGGTTTTGTTGTTGTGTTTGTTGCGCTCAATATCCACACCGAGTGGAGAATTCAAGTCCTTCACAAACCTTCTGGTTGTATCACAGCCTGGTATGGATCCTGCTCTGCCCAAGACCACAGGAAATTACAAAAGGTCGTGAATATAGCCCAATCCATCACGCAAACCAGCGTCCCATCCATCGACTCTATCTACAATTCCCGCTGCCTCGGCGTCCGGCAGCCGGCATAATTAAGGACCCCACGCACCCCGGACATACTCTCTTCCATCTTCTTCCGTCAGGATAAAGATACCAAAGTTTGAGTTCACGTACCAACCGACTCAAGAACAGCTTCTTCCCTACTACCATCAGATTTTTGAATGGGCCTACCTCGTATTAAGTTGATCTTTTCTCTACACCTTGCTATAACTGTAACATTATATTCTGCAGTCTCTCCTTCCTTCCCTATGCACGGTATGCATTGTTTGTACAGCATGCAAGAAACAATACTTTTCACTGTATACCAATACATGTGACAATAATAAATCAAATCAAATCAAAAATGTTACTCCATGATGAACACCATTTGGAGGAAGCATTGAGGGTGGCATGGGGCAGAATGTACTTTGGATGGGGGACTTCAATGTCCATCAACAAGAGTGCATCGATGGCACCATCATAGACCAAGCTGGCCGTTGAGGATAAATCTGCTAGTTTGGGTCTGCGGCAGGTGGTGAGGATAAATCAAACTTGATCTCATCCTCACCAACCTGCCTGCCGCAGATACAGCTGCCCATGACAGTATCAGTAGGAGTCATCACCACACAGTTCTTGTGAAGGCTAAGTGCCCTGACACATTGAGGATATCTTTCATCATGTTGTGTGACTCTACCATCATGCTAAATGGGATAGATTTCAAACAGATGTGGCAACTCAAGACTGAGCATCCATGAGGCACAGTTGGCCATCAATTGCTCCTGAATTGCACTCAACCACAATCTGTAACCTCATGGCCAGCATATATCCCCCACTCTACCATTCCCACCAAACAAGGAGGTCAACCATGGTTCAATGAAGAGTGCAGGAGGGCATGCCAAGTGCAGCATCAGGCATACCTAAAAATGAGGCCTCAATCTGGTGAAGCTACAACACAGAACTAAGTGTATGCCAAACAGCATAAGCAGCAGGTAATGGACAGATCTAAATGATCCCACAACCAACAGATCAGACTGAAGCTGTGCAGTCCTGCCACATCACAGCCATGAATGCTGGTGGACAATTAAAAAAACTCACTGGAGGAGGAGGCTCCACAAATATTCCCATCCTCAATGATGAAGGAGCCCAGCACATCAGTGCAAAATATAAGACTGAAGTACTCCTAACAATCTTCAGCCAAAAGTGTCAAGTGGAGGATCTATCTTGGCCTCCTCTGGAGGTCCCCAGCATCACAGATGCCAGTCTTCAGCCAATTTTATTCACTCCCATGTGAATAAACTTCAAGAAACAACTGAAGGCACTGGATGTTACAAAGGCTATGGGCCCTGACAATATTGCAGTAATAGTACTGGAGCTGGATTCTCAATTGGCGGGATCCTCCGCTTCGCCGACAACGCACTCACGCCCGCGGATTTCCTGACGGTGTGGGGTTGCTCACAATGGGAAACCCGATTGGCTGGCTGGCTGGAAGGCCGAGAATCCTGCTGTTGGCGGGGTGTGCCGTGCCAGAAAGTGGGTGCGGCAGGACAGAGAATTCCACCCTTGAAGACTTGTGTTGCAGAAC
Organism: Scyliorhinus torazame; assembly: GCF_047496885.1. Lineage (NCBI taxonomy): Eukaryota > Metazoa > Chordata > Chondrichthyes > Carcharhiniformes > Scyliorhinidae > Scyliorhinus > Scyliorhinus torazame. The sequence continues at coordinate 89,091,485 of NC_092715.1, read as the reverse complement.
TTGCCATGCTTCCAGCCAAGCTATTCCAGTATAACTACAACACTGGCATCAACCCAGCAATTTGGAAAATTGTGCCGTATGTCCTGTACACAAATGCAGGATAAGTCCAACCCAGCCAATTGCCACCCCATCAGTCTACTCTCAATCATCAATAAAGTTACCAGTAAAGTTATCAGTAAAGGAACCTACCTCTTCATTCACCTGAGGAAGGAGCAGTGCTCCGAAAGCTAGTGATTCGAAACAAACCTGTTGGACTTTAACCTGGTGTTGTAAGACTTCTTACTGTGCTCACCCAGTCCAATGCCGGCATCTCCACATCATCAGTAAAGTTGTGGTAGTATGCATTAGGGATCATGTGGGACTGTGAAGCCGTGATGTCATTCGCTGACAGATCCCGGGTCCTGGTTGGCTGTTGACCTCTAGCTCCGCCCTGAAGGTGGAGTATAAGAACCAGGAGTTCTCCCCCGCAGGCCAGTCTGCTACTGAACTGCGGGGAACAAGTCACGCTTAATAAAGCCTCATCGACTTCATCTCTATTCGTCTCTCGTGAGTCTTTGTGCGCTACAATTTATTAAGCGTGCTTAAAAGAACTATGGAGCTCAGGATCATCCCGGAATGCCTGAGGATCAGCCCCAACGCAGTGAACTCAGCAGCAGTTTTCAAACACTGGCAGACTTGTTTCGAGGCCTACCTCAGAACGGCCCCCGGCCGGGTCACAGAAGACCAGAAACTACAGGTCCTGCACTCGAGGGTAAGCCCGGAAATTTTCCCTCTCATCGAAGACGCAGAGGATTTCCAGACGGCGTTCGCAGCACTAAAAAGCATCTATGTTCGCCCAGTGAACCAGATCTACGCACGCTACCAACTCGCAACGAGACGGCAAAGTCCCGGAGAATCGAGAGATGAATTCTACGCCGCGCTACTAATTTTGGGACGGGCCTGCAGCTGCCCGCCAGTAAACGCGATGGAACACACGGACATGTTAATGCGTGATGCTTTTGTGGCTGGTATGAACTCTTCGCAAATCCACCAAAGACTTTTAGAAAAAGAGTCGCTAGGACTCCCAGAGGCACGGGCCCTTGCAGCCTCACTAGATGTGGCCGCGCGAAACGCCCGCGCCTACGGCCCCGACTGCGCGGCAGCCCCTTGGGCTCCGTGGACCCCCGTCGCGACAAACCCCCCCCTCCCCCCCACCCCACAGGCTTGCGCGGTTCAGACGCCAAGTCGTCCCGGGGGAGCCCGCTGCTATTTCTGCGGCCAGGCGAAACACCCCCGGCAGCGCTGCCCGGCCCGCGCAGCGATTTGTAAGAGCTGCGGGAAAAAGGGCCATTTCGCGGCTGTGTGCCGGTCCCGGGAGGTCGCCGCTGTCCCCGGCGAACAAGGATTCCTGCGCGCTTCTAACGCTCCCCAACCCCCCCAGCGCCCCATGTACGACCCGCAGGCGCAACCAGTTTGGGTCCCGGCCACCGCTGTCCAGCGCCCCATGTACGACCCGCAGGCGCAACCAGTTTGGGTCCCGGCCACCGCTGTCCCCGGAGAACAAGGCGATCTGCGCGTTTCTGACGCTCCCCAACCCCCCCAGCGCCCCATGTGCGACCCGCAGGCGCCGCCATTTTGGGTCCCGGCCACCACGAGGGGAGGAGGGGCGCCGCCATCTTGGGACCCCCCAGACCTGTGTGACGCATGGGGACGGCCATTTTTTCCACCCCCGCCGCCATCTTGTGACACCCCAGCCATGTGCGATGCATGGGGGTGGCCATTTTGTTCACCCCCGCCGCCACCTTGGACGGCAACAACGGACCCCAGTGTCGACGGCTCCACGGGGTTCGAGGAAGACGCTCAAGCACTACGATCACGTCTGGCCTCAATGACACTGGACCAAGCGCGGCCCCGGACGCTCCAGACGACGACAACAACGGTGCTGATAAACGGGCACGAGACTCCGGGAGCACGGAAAGCTTCATCCACACCGACACGGTAAGACGCTGTTTTTTGACCATCCGTCCCAGTGCGCAAAAGATTCCCCTAGCTGCAGGATCCCACTCCGTACAGGTTAAAGGCTTCTGCATAGTGACCCTAACGGTGCAAGGGAGGGAGTTTAAAAACTACAGGCTCTACGTCCTTCCCCAACTCTGCGCGCCCACATTACTGGGATTAGATTTCCAGTGCACCCTGCAGAGCCTAACGTTTCAATTCGGCGGCCCAATACCCCCACTCACTATCTGCGGCCTCGCAACCCTCAAGGTTGATACCCCATCCTTGTTTGCAAACCTCACCCCGGATTGCAAACCCGTCGCCACTAGGAGCAGACGGTACAGCGCCCAGGACCGGACATTCATTCGGTCCGAAGTCCAGCAACTACTGAAGGAAGGCATAATCCAGGCCAGCAACAGTCCCTGGAGAGCGCAGGTGGTAGTAGTAAAGACAGGGGAGAAGCAAAGGATGGTCATAGACTATAGCCAGACCATCAACAGGTACACACAACTAGATGCGTACCCTCTCCCCCGCATATCCGACATGGTCAATCGGATTGCCCAATATAAGGTCTTCTCCACCGTGGACCTCAAGTCCGCCTACCATCAGCTCCCCATCCGCCCAAGTGACCGCAAGTACACAGCCTTCGAGGCAGACGGGCGATTATACCACTTCCTAAGGGTCCCATTTGGCGTCACAAACGGGGTCTCGGTTTTCCAACGAGAGATGGACCGAATGGTTGATCAACACGGGTTGCAGGCCACGTTCCCGTACCTCGACAACGTAACCATCTGTGGCCACGATCAGCAGGACCACGACGCCAACCTCCAAAAATTCCTCCAGACCGCTAAAGCCTTGAACCTCACATACAACGAGGACAAGTGCGTGTTTAGCACAAACCGGCTAGCGATCTTGGGATATGTAGTGCGCAATGGGATAATAGGCCCCGACCCCGAACGCATGCGCCCCCTCATGGAATTTCCCCTCCCGCACTGCTCAAAAGCCCTGAAACGCTGCCTGGGGTTCTTTTCATATTACGCCCAGTGGGTCCCCCAGTACGCAGACAAGGCCCGCCCCCTAATACAGACCACGACCTTCCCTCTGTCGACAGAGGCTTGCCAGGCCTTCAGCCGCATCAAAGCGGATATCGCAAAGGCCACGATGCGCGCCATCGATGAGTCCCTCCCCTTCCAGGTCGAGAGCGACGCCTCCGATGTAGCTCTAGCGGCCACCCTTAACCAAGCGGGCAGGCCCGTGGCCTTTTTCTCCCGAACCCTCCACGCTTCAGAAATCCGCCACTCCTCAGTGGAAAAGGAAGCCCAAGCCATAGTGGAAGCTGTGCGACATTGGTGGCATTACCTGGCCGCAGGAGATTCACTCTCCTCACGGACCAACGGTCGGTAGCCTTCATGTTCGATAATGCACAGCGGGGCAAAATCAAAAACGACAAGATCTTAAGGTGGAGGATCGAGCTCTCCACCTTCAACTACGAGATCTTGTATCGTCCCGGAAAGCTGAACGAGCCGTCCGATGCCCTATCCCGCGGCACATGTGCCAACGCACAAATTAACCGCCTCCAAACACTCCACGAGGACCTCTGCCACCCGGGGGTCACTCGGTTCTACCACTTTATAAAGTCCCGCAACCTCCCCTACTCTGTGGAGGAGGTCCGTACAGTCACAAGGAACTGCCACATCTGCGCAGAGTGCAAACCGCACTTTTTCAGGCCGGATGGATTTCAAAGGGACCCTCCCCTCCACCGACCGCAACATATACTTCCTGAACGTGGTGGACGAGTACTCCCGTTTCCCCTTCGCCATCCCCTGCCCTGACATGACAGCGGCCACAGTCATTAAAGCTTCCCGCCCCTTTGAACGCCTCTGTCTCGATTTCAAAGGGCCCCTCCCCTCCACCGACCGCAACGCATATTTTCTTAATGTGGTGTACGAATACTCCCGCTTCCCTTTTGCCATTCCCTGTTCTGACATGACCGCGGCCACAGTCATTAAAGCCCTGAACACCATATTCACACTGTTCGGTTGCCCCGCATACGTCCATCGCGACAGGGGGTCCTCCTTTATGAGTGATGAGCTGCACCAGTTCCTGCTCAGCAACGGTATAGCCTCGAGCAGGACGACCAGCTACAACCCCCGGGGGAACGGGCAAGTAGAGAGGGAGAACGGCACGGTCTGGAAGACCGTCCTACTGGCCCTACGGTCCAGGGACTTCCCAGTATCACGGTGGCAGGAGGTCCTCCCGGACGCTCTCCACTCCATCCGGTCGCTACTGTGTACTAGCACTAACCAAACACCTCATGAGCGCCTCCTTGTCTTCCTCAGGAAGTCCTCCTCTGAAACGTCGCTGCCGACCTGGCTGGCAGTCCCAGGACCCATCTTGCTCCGAAAACATGTGCGGGCGCACAAGTCGGACCCGTTGGTCGAGAGGGTTCGCCTCCTCCACGCGAACCCGCAGTACGCTTACGTGGAGTACCCCAACGGCCGACAGGACACGGTCTCCCTGCGAGATCTGGCGCCCGCCGGCAACACGCACACCCCCCCCGACACCAATCACCCCCTCCCTGCCACCGGCGCACCCCGCGAGCGCCCCCTTCCCGGGAGGATCGGTCCTCCTCCCAGGTCCGACCTTGTAAACCCTTACCACCATACGAAGCACCACCCCGCCGGGTTCATTTTTAACAAGGGGTGAATGTGGTAGTATGCATTAGGGGTCATGTGGGACTGTGAAGCCGTGATGTCATTGGCTGACAGATCCCGGGTCCTGGTTGGCTGTTGACCTCTAGCTCCGCCCTGAAGGCGGAGTATAAGAACCAGGAGTTCTCCCCCGCAGGCCAGTCTGCTACTGAACTGCGGGGAACAAGTCACGCTTAATAAAGCCTCATCGACTTCATCTCTATTCGTCTCTCGTGAATCTTTGTGCGCTACAAAAGTTAGTCAATCTACTCTCAATCATCAGTAAAGTTATAGAAAGGGTTACCAAAAGTGCTATCAAACAGCACTTACTCAGCAATAACCTGCTCACAGATGCTCAGTTTGGATCGGCCAGGGTCACTCAGCTCCTGACCACTTTACGGCCTTGGTTCCAACATGGACAAAAGAGCTGAACTCCAACGGTGAGGTAAGAGCAACTGCCCTTGACAGCAAGGCAGTATTGACTAAATATGGCAACAAGGTGCCCGAGCAAAACTGGAGTCCAAGAGAATCGATGTAAACTCGCCACTGATTGGAATCAAACCTGGAACAACAGGAAATGGTTGTGGAAGCCAATCGTTTCAGCTCCAGGAAGTCATTGCAGGAGGTCCTCAGCGTAGTGACCTAGGCAAAACCATCTTCAGCTGCTTTATCAATGACCTTCCTTCCATCATAAGGTCAGAAGTGGGGATGTTCTCTGATGACTGCACAATGTTCAGCACCATTCGCAACTCTGTAGTCACTGAAGCAGCGCATGTCCAAATGCAGCAAGACTTGAACTATATCCAGGCTTGTGTTGACTAGTGGCAAATTACATTCACACCCACACAAGTGCCAGGCAATGACTGTTTCCAAAAGAGAGACTCTAACCATCTCCCCTTGATATTCATGGCATTATCATCACAAATTCCCCACAATCAATATCTCGGGGTTACCATTGACTAAATACTGAACTGGACTAGCCATATAGATACTGTGACCACAAGAGCAGGTCAGAGGCTAGGAATTCTTCGGTAGGTAACTCACTTCCTGACTCCCCAAAGCTGGTCCTCCATCTACAAGGCACAAGTCATGAGTTTGATGGACCACTAGCCACTTGCCTGGATGAGTGCAGCTCCAACGACACTCAAGAAGCTCAACATCATCCAACACAAAGCACGCATTTGATTGGCATCCCTTCCACAAACACTCATTCCTTTCACCACCGATGTACACTAGCAGCTGTGTGTACCATCTACAGGATGCACTGCAGTAACTCACCAAGTCTCCTTAGACAGCATCTTTCAAACCTACAACCAGCATCATGTAGAAGGACAATTGCAGCAGATACCTGGGAACACCACCACCTTGAGGTTTCCCTTCAAGCCAATCACCATCCAGACTTGTAAATATATCACAGTTCCTTCACAGTTGCTCAATTTAAATCCAGGAATTTCCTCCCTAAAAGCACTGTGGGTGTACATATATCACGTGTGCTACAGCAGTTCCGGGAGTCATCTCGCCACTAACTTTGTGAGGGTATTTAGGGATGGGCAATGAATGTTGGCCTAGCGCCCTCCTCCTGTGAATGAATTCTGGTGCGTTGCAGGATTCTCCGTCCCGGCAGGCGGTTAATGGGGTTTCACATTGTGGGTAACCCCACGCCGTCAGGAGATCTGCGGGCATGAGTGCGCTGACTGAGAAACGGACGATCCCGCGATGTAGAATCCAGCCCAGTTTTTTCCAAAATCAGGGGGCGGGATTCTCTGAGCCAAAATCACGATCGCTGCGGGGGCGGAGAATGGGCGTCAAACCCGCAATCGGGTCCGACGTCGCTCCCGCGATTCTCCGGGAACCAGACAACAATCGCACGCGCACGGTTGAAAGAGGCCCCCGCGGCGATTCAGCGAGTGCAGCTTGCCGAGTTCCCGACGGAATGGTTCTCTCATGGTCCCACCCGTCAGGAACTCGCTGTGGCAGCTGCGGACTCAGTCCACGGCCGCCCTGGTGGGGGGCGGGGTGATCCTTCACCGGGGAGCCCTCCAGGATGGCCAAGCTACCGATTTGCTGGCGCACAAGATCTCGGGGGAGCTTATCTTCTTGGTGCCGGTCCGCGGTAGGGCAGCTGACGCAGGCCACCGCCGTGTGCATCTGCGGAGCCCCGACCGGAGGTGCAGGGCCCCATATCGGCAGCCAGAGCTGTGAAGAGCACTCCGGGCCCTGCTAGCCCCCTCCAGGTCGGAGAATCACTCTGGACTTTCTTCAAGAAAGTCCGGAGTGATTCTCCCGCGTTTCTTCACGGGCATGGGGACATAGCCCCATTATTCGAGAATCCCGCCCAGGGTTTTTCCTTTGCACTCTCGAAGAGCCCAAAATATCAGCAATATAAGTTTATTTTCAAACAACTTCCCAAAATCACACCTTGAACTCTTGTGTCTACCTCCTGATCATCGCTGCACGGATTTGGAACCACATGGACTACAGTCGGGAAGGGTCTGAGAACCACGAACCAGGGCCAAGCAAGGTCCGATGGGAGGAGGGTTTGATCCACTGGCCTGGTACGCCTGACCGGTGGATCTCCCTGGAGGCAGCCAATTAGGATGCCGTGTCCAGAAGCTCTGTCGAATCAGGAAATTTGGGCATGTTTCGGAGTCAGGTGTGTATCAGGCTGTCTGCCGTCTGTGCAGAGGAGGTGGTGCTGCAGGAAAGCAAAAACTGTGATTTAAGTCCAGGGGCCCCACTCACTCACCCATTCACTACGCCCATGACATGAGGGTGCCACTTGAAAGACGGGAGGGGGTGCTATCTGAGCCCGGTCTCCCCCAAAGGCACCATCTGCACCCCCGTGTCCCAGGCCCTGGACTACAGCCCATGGTTTATCCATGCCAATGCATTGAAGGTAAGAAGCTGGAAGGCTGTGATTTTCCAATTTTACACTCAGTGGAAATATCTGTGTGGATAGTGCCCGATTGCAGGATCAGTTCTGATGTGCTCAGATTAAATTCTATGTCTGCTATTTTAATAAAGGCTTTAAGCCTTTTAAAAATAAACAGGTCAGTGACTGTTACAATGCCAGACTGGAATTTCATACCAACACATCAGGGTATTTGTTGCTAATGTTCCCTCTATAGTTCCTTGGGTCATTTTGCATTTTAAAATGCTGCATGAATCAATGTTGCTGTTGGAATTTTAACCCATGAATCAACAAAAAAAGAGTAGTTTCTTTTTTTGCAGTCTAGTTTCAGACACAGCCATTTTACCTGTGCTTCAATGAAGCCTGAAGCTGCCTTTATCCAAATGATTATTTGACGCAACATGGAGCTGACCCCAAAAATCCGCCTTATTTTAATTCACATACATTTTCCATTGGGAATAAAGTGCCTTCAAGATTTCAACTTATAATTATAAGAGAATATTCTAAAGGCGTTTCTTCTACAGTTAAGCTATAGTTAAGGGAGGTTTTGCAGAAGGGGTTTCCCTCTTCATAACCATTCCACATGTAACATTCTGAGTAAGTGAAATGTATATTATCCTCTGGAAGCTGTGGGTTTGCTGGCATTTGTTAGGTTTCACACCCACCCCGCCCTCTTCAATTTTCAATAATTTACACCCCCTATTTAAGTTTCTCTGGAGCTGCACAGAAGAGGGAACCTGTCTCCAGATTTTTGCCAATTATTCTGTGCAATTGGTCAATCAAAATGGATCAAGTCACGGCTGTTTAGGTTTTGTTTGTAAATCTGTGCTCTTTCTTGAGAGGAAGCACCTCACCTTGGCTAGGCCTTTACCCTGACAGCGTGGCAGAGATGAGGAAATCATTGGGAGTGGAATGAGAGAGTCCTGCTATTGCATGGTACAATGTATATAAGTGGGGAGATGAACAGAAGGATGATTAGCATAGACAATCAGCACAATGGCCAAGTGACAATGGTCCAAATGATCCACTCTCAAGATCGTTGGAGACCGGACATATGACCAAAGATTCCCAATGGGACCCTGTGAAATTCTTGACTCATGTATCTATGTGGGAATTGCCCAGGAAGTTTCAACTTCTGATGGACAATTCCCCTGCTGCCCGGGACCCTCCGTGAATTTCTCCAACTCAGAGTCAGAGGGCGCAATTCTCCAGAAAGATTTCTTAGTGTGGTAGCGAGTGGGAATTGCTGCGAGCTTCCCGGCGCTCGGCCAGCGAGGCCGACAATGCTATTCAATGTTAATTGGTCAATTTAATGAGGCTTCACCGGCTTCTATAATAATTATAATAAGAATAATAATCGCAAACTCGTCGGCACTGCGCTCACTAGCCCTCCGCTAACAAGAACGAGGAGCACTTAAGCTGCACTTCTCATCCAATCCCAGCCAGCTCACAACAATGACGGCCAGGAGACTGGCCCCAAAATTCGTGGACACTAACCTGGGGAAGCTACTAGATGCTGTGAAGGCTCGGCTGAATGTCCTGTTCCCCCGAGGGTCCAGGAGGGTCAGCCATAGGGCAGCCATAGGGAGGTGGCATGCCGGACATAAGAATCCTTCAAGGAATGGGCCCTGGAGGTGACCGGTGTGGCCAAGGGCAGGGCTGTCAACAATGCGAAGACTGGTGGATGCCTGAGAGGTGAGGAGCACTGGACTCCACCCGAAGGACATGTCAAACGCAAGTTGTTATTGCCTTACTGACTAACCCATCCCTCCTACTGACCACATATCCATTCTCCCACAGGCCCTCCAGCCAACGGCGCTGATTCATTTTGGGTGGCCATTCTCCAGTCTCCCTTGAGACCACCTCGGAGGAGAGCTCCGAGAGCTCCACCGTAAACGTCGCATCATAGCTGTCATCCCCACCCTCCACCAGTGCAGATATACACACCTCAGTGGGAAATGTTAGTGATCAGGTCAGGTTTCTGGGGCACAATCTGGTGAGCACCACACGTCTGCTGATGTACATCAGGTGGAGGCAGGAAACCCCAGGCCAGACACAGTTGGAGGTCTGCTGGATCCCAGGTCCCAGCCTGATGTTGAGTCTGTGGAAGAGGTCACCCCTGAGCTGTTGGAGACGTTAGGGTGCAGCCGGCACTTTCAGAGGGAGATGTCAGCGACACTCCAGCAGATCCATAGCTCCTTAAATATATTCAAGAGGTGGTTGGACAAAGCACTTGGGGAGAATGGGTAGCGTTGCGACCACATTGGAGATCCTGGTGCATGACATCGACCATTAGTGAAGGAGTTCAAGGCGTTGCGCAGTCGCTGATGACCATGGCTGAGGGTCTCGGCAGAATGTCTGCCTCGCTGGGGGATGTGACCCAGTACCAGGCTGACCTTGATGAGGTTCTGAGAGATATGTCTCGCTCTCCATTGGGCAAGGCCGATGAGCTGCGGAGCTTGTCCCAGTCACAGGTGGGTATTGCCGGCACTGCAGAGCATGTCCCAGTCACTGAGGAGCATCGCCGAGGACATCGATGTGATGGTGCGGTCTATGGGTGGCCGCCAGGGCTTGGAGAGCCACATGATGCAGGGGCAGCCGTGGCTCGAACCAGCTGCCCCTCCGTCCAAAGGTGAACCACAGGGGCCTATGAGCCGAGCTGTTGGAAGGAGCGCTGGTTGGCAACCTGGGCTCATCCCATGGAGTGGGGATGGTGGCCACCATTTCCCCCGAATTCCACCCCTCTGATAAGGTCACATCTCACAGCCAGCACACAGGACACGGCGGCATGGCGGTGCTTGTGCTGCTGACAAGTGAGCCTGGGCCCCCCAGCCGCAGAGTCCCCAGAAGATGCCCGCCAGAGGCAGCGAAGGCCACAGGACATGGGAAGCAGCTGGGTCCTCCACCTCAGATATGCATCCTGGACACCCCTAGATGTACTGGTAGAGCTAGGATGGCGAAGCATATTGTGGATCACTGAGGGCACCAGGGGAGCGGGTGGGGGGGGGGGGGGAGAGTGTGTGTGTGCGGGGGTGGGGGGGGGGGGTACGTAGGCAGTGAGGGGGCTGGGTATGGGGGAGGGGGCAGCACTATCAGGAGAATGTGGAATTGTAAACTACAATAAACACCTTTGTGCACAACTGGTATGATGCCTCTGTCATATTCTTCCGTAATGTGGGCCAACCGTCGATGCCCTCTCGTTGGCAACCTGTAACTAGTGGGGTCCCTCAAGGATCAGTGTTGGGCCCGCAGTTGTTCACAATTTACATAGATGATTTGGAGTTGGGGACCAAGTGCAATGTGGCAAAGTTTGCAGACGACACTAAGATGAGTGGTAAAGCAAAAAGTGCAGAGGATACCGGAAGTCTGCAGAAGGATTTGGATAGGTTAGGTGAATGGGCTAGGGTCTGGCAGATGGAATTCAATGTTGCCAAGTGTGAGGCTATTTATTTTGGGAGGAATAACAGCAGAATGGATTATTATTTAAACGGTAATATGTTAAAACATGCTGCTGTGCAGAGGGACCTGGGTGTGCTGGTGCACGAGTCGCAAAAAGTTGGTGTGCAGGTGCAACAGGTGATTAAGAAGGATAATCGAGTTTTGTCTTTCATTGCCAGGGGGATGGAGTTCAAGACTAGGGAGGTTATGCTGCAATTGTATAAGGTGTTGGTGAGGCCGCATCTGGAGTATTGTGTACAGTTTTGGTCTCCTTACCTGAGAAAGGACATATTGGCACTGGAGGGAGTGCAGAGGAGATTCACTAGGTTGATCCCGGAGTTGAGGGGATTAGATTATGACGAGAGGTTGAATAGACTGGGACTGTACTCATTGGAGTTTAGAAGGCTGCGGGGGGGGGATCTTATTGAAACATATAAAATTATGAAGGGAATAGATAGGATAGATGTGGGCAGGTTGTTTCCACTGGTCGGGGAAAGCAGAACTAGGGGGCATAGCCTCAAAATAAGGAGAAGTAGATTTAGGACTGAGTTTAGGAGGAACTTCTTCACCCAAAGGGTTGTGAATCTCTGGAATTCATTGCCCAGTGAAGCAGTTGAGGCTCCTTCTTTAAACGTTTTAAAGAAAAAGATAGATACCTTTCTAAAGAATAAAGCGATTCGGGGATATGGTATACGGGCCGGAGAGTGGAGCTGAGTCCACAAAGATCAGCCATGATCTCATTAAATGGCGGAGCAGGCTCGAGGGGCCAGATGGCCTACTCCTGCTCCTTGTTCTTATGTTCTAACCTCCGAACCCATTTCTACTTGGTCTGGCCTAGTCTGGTCTGGTCTGGTCTGGTCTGGACTCCAGACCCACAGCAATGTGGTTGACTCTTAACTGCCCCCTCAAGGGCAATTAGGGACGGGCAATAAATGCTGGCACAGCCTGCGATGCCCACGTCCCATGAACGAATAAAAAAGAAACTGCTCATAATACTCCAAATGGCATCTGACCAGAGCCTTATATCATCCCTGGTATTCTAGCCCTCTCAACATGAATGCTAACATTGCATTTGTCTTCCTAATTCTGACTGAATCTGCATGTTAACCTTAAGAGAATCTTGAACAAGGACTCCCGAGTCCCTTTGTGCTTCTGATTCCCTAAGCATTTCCCCATTTAGAAAATAGGCTATGCCTCCATTCCTCCTTCCAAAGTGCACAACCTCACACTTTTCCACCTTGTATTCCATCTTCCACACTTTGCCCACTCTCCTAGCCTGTCCAAGTCCTTTTGCAGCCCCCCTGCTTCCTTTATACTACTTGTCCCTCTGCATATCTTTGTATCATCTGCAAACTTCAATTCTTCTTCCAGTTAATGTATATTATGAAAAGTTGTGGTCCCAGCACAGACCCCTGAGGCACACCACTAGTCACCTGCTGCCATCTTGAAAAAGATCCCTTTATCCTCACTCTCTGCCTTCTGCCTGTCAGCCAATCCTCTATCCATGCTAGGATCTTACCTTAACACCATGGGCTCTTAAATTATTTAACAGCCTCCTATGTGGCACCTTGTCAAAGGCCTTCTGGAAATCTAAATAAATCACGTCCACTGGTTCTCCTTTTTCTGACTTCCTTGTTACCTCCTCAAAGAACTCTAACAGATTTGTCAGACATGACCTGCCCTTTGACAAAGCGGTGCTGACTCAGTCCTATTTCATCATGCACTTTCAAGTACTCCGCAATCTCATCTTTAATAATGGACTCTAAAGCCATATGACCAAAGTCAGGCTGACTGGCCTATAATTTCCTGTCTTCTGCCTCCCTCCGTTCTTAAACAGTGGTGTTACACTAGCCACTTTCCAGTCCTCTGGGACCCTTGCTGCCTCCAGTGATTCCTGAAAAATCACCACCAATGCCTCCACAATCTCCTCAGAGAGCCAGGGCCATTCCAAAGACCGCAGGGGTCCTCTGGCTGGGGTGAGCTCTGCTGATCCCCTGCTCCTTCTGCAATGGGGCAGCACTTCTGAGGAGTGCCAACACCTGGTGGGCCCTTGATTGAGCTTGGCCATGTCCATCCCCTTGATGATACAGCTGAGATATAAGAATTTCCAAAGGGATAATCTGGGTGGGCTCTCAAGTGACCAGAGGCCTTCTGAACATTTAACAGACTCAGGCAGCGGTCAGCAGTGAGAGTTGCCAGGAGCCTGTAAGTAGCCCAAAAAGGAGTGCATTTAAAAGAAAGACTACAGCAATGGCGATCTGAACTAAGCCACTCCAATCCCAAGAGGGGCACCCCAAGTCCATTGATTTGGCACCAAGTCACTACCTGCTACTGCTGCCGGCCCGGGTAGGTAGCCATCCTCCAGCAAACCGGACAGTTTTCAGCAGTTTTTCAGGGCGTCAACTACTGGCCTCATCGCGCTGAGCATGAAAACAAGTGAGCTGGTTAGATCGCAGGTAATGCAAAATTGGGAACCACGCCGGACGCCAATCAGTTCCAGAAGTAACCGGCCCGCTCCCGTTGGTGAGATCCGGAACCTGCCAATAATCACCAAATTAAGTCCAATCTCCATACCATTAACGGGAAGGACGCCCTATCAAATCATAGACTCATAGAATCATAGAATGTACAGTGCAGAAGGAGGTTATTCAGCCCATCGAGTCTGCACCGGCCCTTGGAAAGAGCACCCTACTTAAGCCCATGCCTCAACCCTATCCCAGTAACCCCACCTAACCTTTATGGACACTAAGAGCAATTTATCATGGCCAATCCTCCTAACCTGCCCACCTTTGGACTGTGGGAGGAAACGCTCACCCATGATCTCACTGCTCCCCAGTGAGCCGTCACTTGCGCAGTTTAGTACACCTTTTAAAAAACGTGAAGCTAGCGCAATGGTTGCTGTGGGGATCTGAAGAGATGAGTAGCCATCGTCGAAATTCACAGTCAACCTCGGAGCCAGTGTAAAACAGAAGCACAAGAGTGATGGGCGAATGGGATTTGGTGTAATTTATAATATGGGCAGCAGACGTTTGGGTGAACTCAAGTTTATGTAGGTTGGAAGATTCCAATCCATTCAGGAAGACATTGGAACTATTACATTTAGAGGTAACAAAAGCACGGATAAGGGTTTAATCTGCAAATGGGCAAGGGTGGAGGCAGATAATGTTACAGAGGTGGAATGTGATGATCTTGCTGATGGAGTAGCGAGTAGGCCATAACAAACTAACACCTTGTGGGGTCCATTCATCTCCTTGAATCCGATGATTTTCTCCTGTGAAGATGTTTTCTGCAACTTTGGCTGTTCATTTCTTAAATGCTGCTTCCAGCAGTGCAAAATATGTCAAAGATTCAAATCGGGAATTAGGGGACACTTATTACAGCAGCCCTTCACAGGAAAGAGTAGTGTCAGCTATCATTCCTTTCCAGTTTATGCAGCTAAGTTGCATGCTGTAATATAAATTCAACGTGTTGAAAATACTTGCCATGGATGGGTGTATTGTTATATTGGATGCATTAAAGGTCGGGATTACATGAACAGATTCACAGCCAATTTATCACACAAAAACAAACCTACTCATGCCCAGCAAGAGGGAAGCCTGAAACAAAATTGCACTTGAGTGCAAAGTGGGTCATCAGGGTTATATCTTTATTAACTGAACAAGATTGTCAAAACTGCACTTGCTATGAGATCATAATTGTGCAATCACCTCAAGAACAACCAGAGTTTAGCATTTCCATCCATGGTATGTTTTGTAACTGAAACTTAACTTGAAAAATTGAATTAGCTACTCACCAAACATTACCTAACTCTAAGTGTGCCATTGTATACTGTTGATATCCAGTAGCAGGCAGGTTAGACTGAGCATATCAGATGACAAAGACATTCCAACATAAATGAAACACAGAGCATAATCCATACTTATTTTAGTTTAAGAAACTGCATGCTGATGGGGGATAAATATTTAATACATGAAGTTTGGTTAATTATGCTGTCTGGGACTTTGTTTTGGTTTTGTTGATCTGCCAGAAGGAAGTCAGTCAGCATTAAGCAATGCACAGAATTACAACTGCTTGTGTTACTCAGTCCTAACGTTCACAGTAAATCACGTTGCGTGGATCATGCAAATTGTCAGCTTCTTGCCGTATAACCATACTGGATTAGCAGGAAAAGCTTTTAGTTAATTGGGCACATATAGGCTAGGATTTTACCAGCCCCCATGAGGCAGGCTGGGAGGTAGTGGGTAGGGTTGCCAACGGTGATTAAATGTATTCTTGGAGGTTTCATCACATGGTTCGCCCCCATACTCCAGCCATTCATCAACCAACACATCCACCCATGTGATACACTGTTTCCTACGCAAAAGACTCATTACCCAATTGGATTCATTGATTATCATAGAATTTACAGTGCAGAAGGAGGCCATTCGGCCCACCGGCTCTTGGAACGAGCACCCTACTCTATCCCCATATCACAGTATCCCCACCCAACACTAAGGGCAATTTTGGACACTAAGGCAATTTATCATGGCCAATCCACCTAACCTGCACATCTTTGGACTGTGGGAGGAAACCAGAGCACCCGGAGGAAACCCACGCACACACGGGGAGGATGTGCAGACTCCGCACAGATAGTGACCCAAGCTGGAATCGAACCTGGGACCCTGGAGCTGTGAAGCAATTGTGCTATCCACAATGCTACCGTGCTGCCCCTGATGCTTGACTCAGCCAAACAGCGCCTCTTTCTCGATTTTTTAGTAGGTTTTTTTCTGGTAAAGATAATTTTTCATAGAGATTTTAAAAAACATATTTTTAAATATCCTCATGGTTTTTCTCCAGGGATGCACACAGCAATGGCCTGGAGATTGATCTTCAATTCCTGGAGAGTCCAAGCCAATCCTGGAGGGTTGGCAACCCTAAAGAGATCTGGTAAAATCACATCGAGCCCCAGTGCGTCAGCTCCCTGCTAAGTCCAGCCAGCAGCATGTTCTACCAGATGTGGAGAGACTGTTCACTCCAAGGAGGTCAACACAGCCAAATAGTATCATTGAAAAATTCAAATGGGGCCTTTCAGCTGCAGCCTCCGGCACGAGGCTCAATGGCCCAAAAGCATTAGAAGCCTGCATGTCATCTTTAGTTGGATGATGAGCCTACGATCGGCCAATTAGGAGGCCACCTGCAATAAAATTGCCATTGTCAGAACAAATTTTTAAAAAATATTATCTATATTCAGACTAGTCCCGATGTGGTAATCTTCTGACAACATATTGTGCTGGGGTCCTTGGAGGTAAATCCAGATCATTATCAAATCAGGACCTTTGTAGGAAATTATTTCACAAAGTTTCAAAAGAGGTGCATTGGACATAATGCAGATAACTATTTATGTCAGAAATTCCTGTTCCACAGTGAGATTCCATCCTCGTTGCCGTTTAAATTATATTTCAGATTAAGTGTCATTTATTTTAGATCCATATTATTTCTTTCAATTTTTTTTTACATGGAACATTCAATTCATCTTCTCCTGAAACCCTCATACATGGCTTTGGTTATCTCCATACTTGACTATCCCAAACTTCTGGTCAGTCTCCCATCTACTTAAACTTGAGGGTCATCCAAAACTCTGCTAGCCATACCTTAACTTACACCAGCTCCTGTTTGTTCACCATCCCTGTGCTCGCTGACCTACATTAGCTCATGATCCAACAATGCCTCAATTTTAAAAACCTCCTCCTTGCTTTCAGATTTCTACATGGCCTTCCCTCTCCCTACTCTGTAATTCCTTCAGTCTGAAAAGCCTTTCAGAGCTGTGCCCTCCTCCAATCCAGGCCTGTTGAACATCCCTGAGTTTATTCACTCCACCACTGGAGACCATGCTATCACCTGTCTCGGACGTAAGGCAGTTTCATCTCAGACAGATGGACAGTAAGAATCAGAAGGAGTCTGAAGAGTTGTGTCTAAAGACTACTGAAATTTTGAGCCGTGATTATTGTCAGGAAACAACTTTTAAAGTTTTTTTGTATTAACCTAGACAACTTTAGACTCACTTCTGACTGGCTGTGGAAGATGGATGGGAAATGTTCAACCCCCTCACCATATTGGGAGTCTTCCACTGAGGAGGTATGCCATTCCTTATGGCTGTACCTTTGTATGCAGTTGCAGTCAAGACATGAAAGATAAAAAAATATATTCATCACCTGGTTTAGTTTATAAAGGGTATGATCGAACGGCCTTATCGCGCCCGCTCGGTGATGCGATGAGGCCGTTAAATCTTGCAAGATTTGTGACGCTCGGAACGCCTCACAAGATCTAACGAGATCTCACGAAACGTTGCGATCTGGGTCGCACCCTCGTTAAACGAGATCAAGATTTACATATTTAAGTGAGCCAGTAGGCTTCTTGTTTCTTCTGAGGCCCGGGAACGCATACCCATGCCTGGGAGACCTCACCATGGCACTGTTTAGCACAGGTCCACACACACAGGTCATTGGAGGTCTCCGGATGGTCAGGATCTGGGCAGAATGGTACCCTGGCACCCCAGCTGCCACCCGGATACCTTGGCACCATCAGCCTGGCAACCTGGCACTGCCACCCAGGCACCCTGACAATGCCTCCCTGACACTTCCAGGGTGCCCAGGTGGCACTGCCAGGCTAGCAGAGGCACTGCCAGTGTTCCAGGGTGCCAGACTGCCAGTGCCAAGGTGCCCGGGTGCCAGGTTGCCCGTGCCAAGGATCCGGCCATGGATGCCCTACCCTTAAGAGGTGGAGTGAGGTGGGGTCTCAAGCACCCGTTAAGAGGTAATTTGGGGCATGGGGGCGGGGGGGCGGTGTCCAGGGGCTACAGTGGGGAGTTTGAGAGCGTTAGAGAGATCGGGGCAGCATTTAAAAATCATCAGTGCAGGACGTGTTGCAAGTGCGGCCTCAGCAGGGCGTTTCTGACCAAAGCCCCCAAAAAGTCCCGTTTGACGGCATTGTCATTCTCGGCACTGCAGGCACTGCGAAACACCCTCTATACACCCCCAAAACCAACTCTGCTTTTTGGGTGTTAAATTGCACTCAAAAGTCTTTTTTATTGCTGGGATGCTAAAAATAGAAAATTGTTGAGCTAGCAACATGTCTCCAACTGGCAACTTGATTCCTTGCAGCAGTTTCAAGGTAGCAATAGCCATGGGGATGGGGTGTCTGATCTAGCTAACTACAAGCAAAGGAAAACATTTGCAGGGCTTAATCTCCCGTAATGGTGCCAATGGCTGAAGCATGAACAATTCTGACACAACAATCTCAGGAAGAGAGAGCCTGTTTACCGACCCAAAATCAGTGTCCCCAAAAATGAAAGGATTCCCAATTCCAATTAAACCTCATGATTCCAGTCATCCTCCCCCAAATTGCGCTGTGACATCATCCGTTTGAACACAGCTTCAGAAATGACCTTTTTTGACCATCAATTTGAACAGAACTCCAGGCAACGGACTGTGTTGTCTATCATCAAGCGAGCGTCAGCAGAAAGAGCTCGGACCCTCATCAAACCTGCCAACTGCTGGAACTTTGGAACTCGTGCCTCCAAACTAACGCAATCTTGGGAATCTCGTTCTGCAAAAATGGAGCATTCTACAACCAGTCAACCACCCCTCGGAAAGAACATTCCAGCTGACTTACATGTAAAGCCGATACTTGTATTTTATTGTGATTGTGCCCTGAAACCTCATCCTTTTTCCTTATCCACTTTATTGTACGAGTGTAAAAGGGGTGGATGTTGTAAAACCCCTATCACGTGCTTGTGTAAAAATAAATCTACACTTTTATTTTCAAATTACCTCAAGTTGCTGTGCAAGTCATTAAAATGGAATTAGAACATTTCCAAATTTAAGGGTTGGGGAAAATACACCACCATTTATAAAGGTGGAATTGAGAAAGTATTTTTAAAAATCGTTCTGTTTACAGATGGGTAGGGAGTGGGGAAATCAGGGCAGTTTAAATTGACCTCTCTGCTGTCTGTGATAATGTTCTTACCATGAATCAAGAGGAAAACCAGCAAGTTGGGATAGAGGGAAGGAGAGTCATGCAGCAAGTAAGGAGATGCACCCCACTAAATATTAACTGTCCTCCAAAGAATATAAAGGCAACATGATTCTTTTCGAGAGCTTAGTGAGGAGATGTATATTAAAAGAGAGCAGCCCATCAAAGATGCAATTGAGGATCTGTGCAAATTATTGGATAAGGGTTTCAAGCCCTGATCGGTTGCCTGCACTGTTATCTCTGGAGCTATGAGTTGATGCCCAGACTTTTGTGGCACTTTGTCTGTCCTGGGAGTCACTGGGCTTTAAGTAACATGGACCCGGGGACAACATAGTCATGTATTCTTTAGTTGACAGCAGAGGCCGACATACAACAAAACACACAATGCCTAGGCACAGGGCCCTGACCAATGGGAGGACCCCGTGCCAACTGCCGCACTGGACATCCAATCAGAGCATGATTACTCTGCATTTTCAGATAGGCCTTTGAGTCTATCAGCAGCAAATGCCGAGCAAAATCAGACTCTGATTGGTGAGTCTGAAAGAGCGGGAAGACACTGGTTTGAACCATACAAACGGTTAACTTGAGGCGTGCTCACGTGAGGAATGAAGAGAGGCGGCGAGGTGAGGAATGATAGGCAGTGACTGCTGAGGTTTTACTGTTTTTGTGAAAGGCGAGCAGGCTTGCGACTCAACCCAGGGCAGACAAGCAAAAGCGAGGCCCTGAAAGCTGCCACAAGATGAGGTCAGCTGCCAAGGGGAGCAGCAGACAAGGCGAGCGGACAACTAGATCCAGAGCTGAGGGCAGGCCAGAAACAGTGATGCCAAAAGCCACCATGAGGTAAGGTCAGCTGCCAAGCAAGTAAGGTGAGCAGCTTTGTGACTCGACCACAGCAGGCCAGCAAAAGCCAAGCACGAGTTGTCAAAATCAAGCCACCACGAGGTGAGGTCAGCTGCTGAGCAGGCGATGTGAGCAGGTTTACCACACGACCCAGGGCAGGCCAGCAACAGCGAGGCACAAGGTCCGATGCCCCGAATCAAGCCTTAGCCATGAGGAAATGGCGAGTGAGGCAAGAGGCTGCCTGAAAGACTCTAGTCGAGTGAGGTGAGTGAGATTGTGAGAATGGGAGAGTGTGAGGGGTGGGGGAGGCAGCGAGGGGATGGGGTGGCGGGGAGACGAGTGTGAGGATGTGGAGGGAGACAGTGAGGGGTTGGGGTGGAGTGGAGGAGAACAGTGTGAGGGTGTGGGGAGAGGAGAGTGTGTGAGGGGGTTAGGCAGGGTTGCAGGCTTGCAGGAAGGGAGAGTGTGCGAGGGGGTGCCTCAGAAATGAAGGTGAGCTCGGGGCCCCAAGAACTGTAAATCCACCTCTGGTTGATACTATTTTCCGAGATTAGCTTCATGACAAGGAGCAGTAAGATAGATCTATCCAGTTCTGTGGGGTTGCAGGGTCTGCCAGTGTCTAGGATGCAATTAATGGCACCCAAATTGCTTTGTAACCATCGAGACAATTTCTTCAACTTGATTAAGAAAGCACTTCCACTCCCTGAATGTACAGATTTTATGTGATGGCATGCAAAGTATCCCTGTGTGTCAACTGACAGGCCAAAATGGAACTACGATCCCATCGTTTATGTTGAGGATTCAACACACAATGCGGCATATTGCCTGACTCTTCAGCTCCCCACCCCTCCCCCAACTTTGTAGCAACATCTTTCATCTGGTCTGCCCCCTCATGGCTGCAGTATACGTTTGGGAAATAAATGTGTGAGAACCGAGGTCCCAGGCTTGCACTGGGGTTCCAACAAGCTGCTCTGCTTGTCATCCAAGGGCCGGTGCAGACTCGATGGGCCGAATGGCCTCCTTCTGCACTGTAAATTCTATGATTCTATGATCACACATTTAACTTTTGCAGGTGTACCTGAGGAATAGAGCCTGAAAGTGAAAGAAATAAAAGAACAAAGAAAGAATAAGAAAAAAAAGTAGAATGAAGATTATATCCAGGAATTATCAAATCTGTAACAAGAAACCAATAGGGGGAAATTAAAAGAAGCGATTTCATGTAAAGGGTCTTCAGAATACAATACATATTATTCCGAGCAGCTATTGAAGCCAATATTTAAAATGAAAGATTAAATACTTCCAGAAGAGTACAGAGAAAAGTAGAGCATAGAGAGAAAGCACAGCACCCGGGTGTTGTGAATTGCTTCCTTTTGTGCCAGAATTTCTATGAACAAGCCTTTATTATTTATATTCACAATGGAAAATAATACAGTTCCTGAACATCACTCCAGGGAACAGTCCTCAGCATATGTGTCTGCACATTGATGAGCCAACCCCAGTCTGTAATGTGAAGAAAACTCGCTTAAATACTTCATGGTGCTCGGAAAATGAGAGAGCCATAGCCAAGGCCTGAAGTTTTTATACCAGCAACTATTGAAGGCCTACTGGCTGTTCATGGGCAAGATTCTACAGCCACGTCCGCCCAGCGACCAGAAAATCCCACTCAAGGTCAATGGAGTTCCCCATTGTCCACGGCTCGCCCGTGGTGTTCTTGCGGCAAGTGGGGCAGAAAAGGTTTTTTTTAAAAAATCAGGCCCTCACCAATGAACTCTGGTCAAATTATACAAAGATTTCCTATTTAACAATTTTTGTGGCCTTAAGTAGCTATGCACTGGCTCACCTCAGTGGATTGTGTTGAGCTTCAGACCTTTATTCTCAGTAGCATTATCAGCCCCACAGAGATGACAACACATATATATTACTTTGATAGAAGCAAAGTCTGGGTGATGACCTCATATGGACATACATTTATTGCCTTGGTACAGTATTTGATTAGCCATTCATGTCACAAAATCATTTACAGCAAGTAAGACACACAAATCTGCTATCTTCTGAACTGATATTTGCAACACTACAGGTCTGTATGGTGCTCTCCCGGTGCGTAGCCAATCCCAAGTTATTTTCAATGAGATTACCAGCAGATGACCTTTAATAAAATAAAAGCAAATTACTGTGGATGCTGGAATCTGAAACATAAACAGAAAATGTTGGACCATCTCAGCAGGACTGACAGCATCTGTGGAGAGAGAAGGGAGCTAATGTTCTTAGCCTGGTTGACTCTTTATGTGGATGTCAATAAAGGAATCCAAAGCAACAAAAGAGTAAAATGGAGATTCATCTCAGAGAAGAAAACACATTTTGTTAACCTTGTGAAATAGTGTAAAATGGGCTAAGATGAATTGGCAGCCTGTTTTACATGTCTCCCAATTTTATAAAATAAACTTTGAGAGAGATGTGCAACATGTTGCCAATTCACTATCGACAAAATTACCCCACAGATTCAAATTAGATCGATGTTTGCAAGTGTCCATACATGATAAAGATTTGAAAGTTAAGGAAAGTGTATGTGAAGGACTATATTTGAATGGAAAGCACAGCTCCAGATAAACTTTCACCTTCAATTTGTATTTCTTTCTGTAGCCATTTTTTTGAAAAAAAAACTAATTTGGCAGCTATTGCCTAAGCAAGACAATAGAAGGTATTGTACACCTTTAAAAATTCATGCAACTTCATAGCGTATGTGTTATGGAGTTCCAGTTGTATAAATATCATTGAATACCATGATTCATGTGGTGTATTTTACATAAATATGTCTTTAACAGAAATGCAATGAACAGTATGACTGCATGTATGCTGACAGGATCTGCTTCCTTTTCCATTATATATTAGAGTGCAACTCCCAGCTTTTAATTGAATATAAAAACAAAACTTCTATTTGGCCACAGCTGCCACCTTTATTACTGATACTAATAGGAGGAGTGCTGGCTTTCTGCACACACCTGCACCTTTTTCCCTTTCAGTTTGTGGTCTTGAATCTTCCCACTCTATGGGCTAAGTTCTCCCATCCCACCCATTGCAGGTGGGAGTGGAGAATCCAGCAGGATGCAAAATATCTGAAACCCCACCAACTTAAAATCATGTTGCAGTTCTCCCAATGGTGGGTTAATGGCAGGTCCGTTTTCCTGCTGGCTTGTAGTGTGAGTGCCATTTGCTCATGCTCATTAAAATAGTTGGCATCAGGTATCCCATCAGGCCTTCCAATCTTGCATCACGTCAGTCTAAATCCCGATTGATAAAGAATGGCAAGCACAAGGCGGTCCTCGGTTCGCAAGAGACTTCGGGGTGAGTGCAACAAAGCTTTTCTGTCATAGTGCTGCACTGCGATTGGTGAAGACAAGGGGAGTAATGTGCAAGGATGGCTGTGCAAGGAGGGGGAGAAGGGTGAGGACACATGATGGCAGACACAGAGACAAGGAGGTGGTTGAAGAAGACAAACAATGGAAGACAGAGGGAAGACCGAGGGGAGGGAAGCTGGACCCCGACAAGATTGCATAATAAGCTCACAAACAAGAGAGTCAAAAGGATACTACATCGGTTAGTTCAGTTGGCTGGATGGCTGGTGAGTGACGCGGAGCAACCGCATCAGCATGGGTTCAATTCCCGTATCAGCTGAAGTTATCCATAAATCTTGTCCCTCACCTGTCCCTCAGTTTAAATAATCACCAGTCAGCTCTCTCTTAAAAGGGGAGAGCAGCTTAAGGTCCTTGGGGACAAGAGCAACTTCCATTTTCACATCATTTATTGAAAAGACTGCACGAAAACTCCAGATGTGGTTGGCAGAGATCCAAGGGGGGGCATTGGCGCCTCGCAGATGATGGGCATGGGAGGCTGGTTGAATCGAGGAACAGAATTCTGCTTGAAGCTTCTAGCCTTTTTCCTCTGGGTTGCTGACATCTTTGCACAATCTGATGAAGACTGGAGAGAGTGAGAGAAGTGTGCTGGTCTGGTGATTAAGTATGGCGCTGGGAACTTCAAACCCTCCAGGTGATGACGGGCTAGTGAATCAGCTGCCAGGCCATCTTGAAATGAGGAGGCGGGCACGTCCGTGCATAATTAATTAGGTTCAAGCACAAAATCTGGCGGGGGATCCTGCCGTTCTGGCCAGCGGGATAGATGCCGCCAGAACTGCCTGCCACCACATTTAGTCTGAGAAATAGAAAATTATGCCCGGTAACCTTTCCTTGGTATGTAACAAAAAATGTCATGACAAACTTTATAAAATGACAAACCACCAACTGTGCCACTGTTTTCAGGTTGGTCAAAGGGATTAATTAAATTGGCTGTTTAATAATGACTGTTTAAAAAATTCTATTACATTGTGAATGTGCTGAAATAAAGTTGAAGTTAAAGTGCACTGTGCTTCAACAAATATTTTGACAATCTGCCTGACAAATTCAAAAGCTGCATCAGGAAATGTTTAAAATATTCCAATATTATTAAAGCATTCTGTTCAGTTTCTTTTCAATAAGTAAACTGTGAATGTTGTATAATAATGTTTTATAGGCCTAAATGTGTCTTGCTCTTGTAATACAGATCTCATATTTATGCTTTAATCTTTAAAAGCAAATACTCTGCTTCTGCATTCCCAACCCATAGCAAAAAAAACAGATCATAACACTTGCCTATCAATATCTGTCTAGTTCTGCTGAGAACTTTTCCCACTAAATATAGGCATAGATTTTGCTGTTGGAAGGACAGAGAAATTGTCGGCATTTGTCATAATTACTCCTCTGACACTGATACCAACTTCTGAAGTCTCCACATATGCAGTTCAACATGGAAATTCAAAAGTTTCTGTCAGTGATTCTATGCTTCTTTGTAGGTTCTTCTGTTGAAGCTTCCACAAGCTACAATTAAATAGCATTGAACTGATGAGTACCAACCCTTTTATGCCATAATTTGTGCTGTTAAAAGAAATCCATGAAAAAGTTACATCTTGCTGAATGATGTCTAACTGGATTGCTAATGACATACCTCTCTGAGAAATCTCTCGGGGACTGAATTTTTTTTATATTTGTGTAACATCAAATTTTCTCATTGAAATCCACATATTTCACATTATCTGCAAGTTTGTTTATAATATTTACACTTCTACCTTAATATTATGTGTACATCCCAATCAGTAATTTTCTGTCTGTTAAATTTATTTAAAAGTGAAAGATGATTTGTGCATTTTTCCTGATTTGCTGTAGATGAGAATGCTTCAGTGTGATTGGCTGCCTCAACTTCCGGATGTCATCATTGTTGCTGGATGCCTACAGGTCCCTGTACTTGGTATCAGACACAAACTGATGTCGGGGAAGGTGGAATCGATACTATAGTGTCATGTGAAAGTACCTTTAAGAAATGGGTGTTTATAAATGGGTGTGTATATAAATATCTATAGTGAGAGTACCTTTCAGAAATGGGTGTTTACTATGCAATGATGTCAGAGTGTGGGTGGAGCTGGGCTGTCTGCCAGCTTTTTACTTTCGTTTTTGTGCAGGCTGCAGGGTGTGTTTTAGTTTCGTTTTCAGAGCTGGATAACTGCAGTCACAGCCAGAAGGTGTATGAATCTCTCTCTGTAATCTAAAGACTGTAAGTCGATCCTGGTGATTTCAAACTAATAACAGTTAGTGACTTTAACCTGATGTGCTTCCGGTAAAAGGTGTTTTAAGTCGTATGGATGTTAAAAGGAACGCTTAAAGATTTACTTAGTGTTGTAGTCTTTGGGGGTTGTATTTGAATTGATGGTTGCTAAGATGTTCACTGTATGTTTTAAAAAGGTTAACTTGAGTTCATAGAATAAACATTGTTTTGCTTTTAAAAAACTACTTTTCCATTTCTGCTGTACCACCCCTGTAGAGTGGGCCGTGTGTTCCCCATACCACAATCTATTAAAAGGTGTGGGTCAGGTGAACTCCATGATACACTTTGGGGTTCTCTAAACCCTGGCCCATAACAATAGACATTTCTAGACTTAGAGAAAAAATTTCTTTGAGATTATTGATGATGGCTTTCACTTTGCTGCTGATGGTGAAATCTGGACTCTGGGCCATTTACCCAGAGGAGCTGTGGAGTAACACTGTCACTACCTTCCTCCCCCTTTAAGCTTTCTCCCCTCCTCTTCTGAACCCACTGACTGATCTGTGTATGGAATGGTCACATGTACACCACCCATCTGGTGATACTAAATTCTATTCTCCATGAATCTAACAAGTGATTGTCAAAAGGTTAATACAAAAGCAAAATTGACTGGAAGAAAATGCACACAGACCCTGGAATAGGAGTGGAGAGGGGGGAGGGGGGTTGTTAACGTGACACATGAGGGATGGGTCACACGGAGATACAAAAGGTGTGGGGATTCGGGGGTGGTATGGGAGGGGACAGTGTAGTCCTTAGTCTCAGATACTGGAAATCTGAAATAAACCTTTTAAGGTCAGGCAGCATCTGTGTGGGAAAACAGGGTTAAAGGGTGGAAATTTCCTATTCATGCTGAGTGGGAATTGAGAATGTAGTGGCGGGAAAAAAGTCAGAAACCCGCCAGCGTAAAAACAGTTTGCAATTTGCCCGACGGCAGGTTTACATTGGGTTCTCCCGCTGCCTACTGGCGAAAATTCCATTTGCATTCATTTAAATCTCATGAATGCTCATTAAAACAACTGCATACTGGAAGACCTTCCAATCTTGCCACACGCCAGAGGGAAAGTACATTTGGCTTAAACCTGTTTGAAAATGAATTGTGTGCACAAGTCAGACTTCATTTCAGTCATGAATTCAAGGTGAACACTTGAAGGCATTGGCTTACATGCAACATACATAGTCTACCTGTCTTTGCGCTGCGCTGGTCCTGATGCGATGAATGCCACACTGTTGGAGCTATAGGGTTGCTCTTCTCTTGCTCTTTGCCTGCATTGCCCACAAGGACATCATTGTGCTGCAATACTCATGTCGACCTCCACTTTCAGACACTGACCAGTACTGTGACCAGGGTTGAGGAGTGCAGAGGTCTTCTGCTCCCAATGGCTGACACCATTGTCTCCAAGGTCACCATTGCGCTGTGGTAGTTATGCAGATCTCCACTTTCACAAACGAGCATTTCGACTGGAGTTGCAGTGTGACGGGAGGGTGGGGAATGTGCACACAAGGGAGGGGCAAGAGGGAAAGAAGGCTATGCAAGTGTTGTGAAGAGGGAAAGGAGGCATGATGGAAGGCAAAGGGTCAAAGAGATGGAGGAGGAGGAGGAACAATGAAAGGTAAAGGACAGACCGAAGATGGAAAGTTGGAGTCTGATGAGCATACATGAAACGTGACAAACTAGGGGATCAAAGGATAACCAATCTTGGACTCAGTAAGAAGTGTTACAACACCATGTTAAAGACCAACAGGTTTATTTGGAATCACGAGATTTCGGAGCGCAGCTCCTTCATCAGGTGAGTAACTGTCTGAGGCACTCTGTTGAAGGAGTGCACTGCAAAACGAAGACTCCTTCTGAGGGCACCCTTTAAATTGTTGGTGCTGCATGAGTAAACAGGAGTCAGCGTTTTTAGAAAGGAGGGAAACCTCTTTGGGAAGAAGCTTGAAGCCAATGCCTTCAAGTGTTCACCAGAATTGGCATTCATAATGGGCCAAAAGGTATTCACTCATTGACCCCGAACAACTGATTGGTCATCAGAATTCACCTCAGAGATTGAAGCCAGAGCGTGTGTGGTTCATTCATCTCATTGACACTTTATAATCCCGAGCAGGTCTCCAGATGCAAGATGTCAGGGATACTATCTCGATCACCTCAATATGCGTGCAAGAATCTTCGAGACAAGGCTGTCTGAGCCATCATGTAAGTAGGGCAGGAAAAACTGTGGACCCTTACAATTCCCACAGGGTTTCACATTCAGAGCTTACTTTCTCAACCCATTTAATCATTCTTGTCTTCAATGTCTCATTTCGGAGAGAAGACTAGAGGACAAATGGATTGAAAGGCTCAATGTGCATTTGTCTGAGCCCTAATGCAATGAAGGAGGTGAAGAGGGGAGATACAACACTGAGTTGCTTCGTCAAGAGGCCCTGCATGAGGACATGGTCTAGAGGAGCCAGAGCATGAGCAGGAAGGTCAGGAGGAGAGACCCAAGACAATGGAGGTGTACCGGCACGTGTACCGAGGTACAGTGAATGGTATTGTTCTGCATGCAGTCCAGACTGATTGCTCCATTCATGAAAAAAACAGAGGACATACATCAATACACAATGTAAATACATAGACACAGGCATCGGGTGAAGCATACAGGAGTGTAGTACTACTCAGCAGAGAAGACGTGTGAAGAGATCAGTTCAGTCCATAAGAGAGTCATTCAGGAGTCTGATACCACTGGAGAAGAAACTGTCTTTGAACCTGTTAGTGCGTGCCCCCAGACTTTTGTATCTCCTGTCTGATGGAAGAGATTGGAAGAGAGAATAACACAGGCGATAGGGGTCTTTGATTATGTTGCTCGCTTTCTCAAGGCAGCGGGAGGTGTAGACAGAGTCAATGGATGGGAAGTGGTTTCACGTGATGACTGGGCTGTGTTCATGACTTTCTGTAGTTTCTTACAGTCTTGGGCTGAGCAGTTGCCATAGCAAGCTGTGATGCAGCCAGATAGGATTCTTTCTATGGTGCATTTGTAAAAATTGGTAAGAGTCAATGGTTAAGGTACCCAGACCATGGGTGGGATTCTCCGTAGCCCGATGTCGAAATCGAGACAGGCGATCGGACGGAGAATGGCTTCCGACGCTGGAACCGGGCAGGCGCCAGTTTGATGCTGGTTCGCGATGCTCCGCTCCCTCCAAATCGGTGTCATTGGGATGCGCACTGCGTGCATTTGCAATGCCATTGGCGTGTCATCAACTGGCCCATCCGCGGTGCTCCACCCCTGATGGGCCGGGTTCCCAATGGCACAGGCCACATGTGGTCCCAGTGGTCGGGAACCTGGGGCGGGATTCTCCGCAATCGGCGCGATGTCCGCCAACCGGCGCCAAAAACGGCGCGAATTGGTCCGGCATCGCATCGCCCCAAAGGTGCGGAATTCTCCGCAGCTTGAGGGGCCGAGCCCTCACCTTGAGGGGCTAGGCCCGCTCCGGACTGATTTCCGCCCCGCCAGCTGGCGGGAAAGGCCTTTGGTGCCCTGCCAACTGGCGCGGAAATGACTTTGCCATGCGGCGCATGCGCGGGAGCGTCAGCGGCCGCTCACGGCATCCCCACGCATGCGCAGTGGAGGGGGTCTCTTCCTCCTCCGCCATAGTGGAGACCACTAGTTTAGGCAGCGCCAACCCCCCCCCATCCCTGCACCGCTCCAGGAACACCCTTCTCACCCTTGGGGTCTTCTGCACCCATACAAACCCCATAACGCTCCTGTTAATCCTCCTGAAGAAGGCACTAGGGATCAGGATGGGGAGGCATTGGAACAGGAAC
This sequence comes from Scyliorhinus torazame, assembly GCF_047496885.1. Classification (NCBI taxonomy): domain Eukaryota; kingdom Metazoa; phylum Chordata; class Chondrichthyes; order Carcharhiniformes; family Scyliorhinidae; genus Scyliorhinus; species Scyliorhinus torazame. The sequence continues at coordinate 89,062,138 of NC_092715.1, read as the reverse complement.
AAAAACCTCGGGAGCACCGTCATTTTAACTGACTGCACTCCACCCGCCTGAGAGAGTGGCAGCACGTCCCACCTCTTAAACTCCTCCTCCATCTGCTCCACCAGCCTCGTGAAGTTAAGCTTATGCAGGGTCCCCCAGCTCCTAGCCACCTGGACCACCAGGTACCTGAAACTCCTCTCCGCCCTTTTTAGCGGGAGCTCACCAATCCCCCTCTCCTGGTCCCCCGGGTGCACTACGAACAACTCGCTCTTCCCCATATTAAGCTTGTACCCGGAGAAATCTCCAAACTCCCTAAGGATCCTCATCACCTCCGGCACTCCCCCTGTCGTGTTGGGTGTTCTGGTTCACAAACAAGCCAACAATGCTGGAAGTGGTGTAACGCTATTTTATTAACTGTTCAACTATGTTAACATTCTGTAAACGTGGGTATAAGCAATACCAGCTTAACTGTGGACCCTCTCCTATCACTAGCTATGGTGAGGCACTCAGCACATGGTGAATGTCTGTGATGCAGGCTGTGAGCTCTGTGCTCTGAGCTGGCTGCTGCTAGAATGAGCGGGAACTCTGGTGTCCCCTGTCTTTATAGTGCTTGTGCTCTCACTGGTGATTGGCTGTGGTGTTATGTATGCTGGTTGGTCTTACTGCATGTCCATCAGTGTGTGTATGTGATTGCACCATAATGTACTGATGTATATTATGACACCCCCCCCACCGGGTCCGCCATATATAGCAGCAAATCATCCGCATAGAGCGACACCCGATGCTCCTTCCCACCCTGCACCAGCCCCCTCTATTTCCTCGACTCCCTCAACGCCAATCGTCAGTGCAAAGAGCAGGGGGGTCAGGGGACACCCCTGCCTCGTCCCCCGGAAATACTCTGACCTCCTTCTGTTCGTGGCCACACTTGCCACCGGGGCCTCATACAGCAGCCTCACCCATCTGACGAACCCCTCCCCGAACCTGAACCATTCCAACACCTCCCACAGGTACCCCCACTCCACCCTATCAAAGGCCTTCACCGCATCCATCACCGCCACTATCTCCGCCTCCCACAGAGGCAGACCTCCGCCCCGACCCCCTCTACCAACTCCAGCTCCCCCTTGGCCATCCAGCAGCAACCCTGTCCCCCCAACCCCCCCCTCCCCCCGGCCCCAGCCCCAGCTAAGTCACCCCCTAGCTGCATTGCTCCCCCCATTGCACTCCCGTAAGTCAGCTGACTCCTGCTGACCCCGGCCACTCCCGCCGCTCCATCGACCCCCCCCCCCCCCCCCAGTGTGGAACTTCCCCTCCCCCCCCCCCCTGTCCACCAGCAGGATCTCGTCCATTCCACTCCCAGCGCGGGAGAAAAAGCCCGTGCTTCCCAGCTGCGGCCCCGCCCCTTCAGCCCTAAACGTGGGGGAAAAAAGCCCGCGTTCCACTCGGCTGTCCCCTCCTCCCCTGGCACAGCAGCCTTTTCAGGCCCGGTCCCACTACCCCCAACTCAGGCTACCCCTCCCCCCCACACCACGGGGCCCCATCTCCCCTACCAACCATCAATCCCCCAAGCAGTTTACCAACCCCCCCCCCCCCCCCCCACGAGCCCGCCCGGCGGACCTAATTAAAACAATGCCCAATCAACCCCAAAAAAACAAAGAATCCCCCCTCGAAACACAACCCAACAATCCCCAACCATCCCTCCACCGCGACCCCTCATCCCCGAACCTTAGTCTGAGTCCAGTTTTTCGGCCTGAACAAAGACCCACGCCTCCTCCGGGAACTCAAAATAGTGGTGTCGATCCTTATAGGTGACCCACAGACGCACCGGCTGCAGCATACCGAACTTCACCCCTTCCTGTGCAGCACTGCCTTCGCCCGGTTGTAACCGGCCCTCTTCTTCGCCACCTCCGCGCTCCAATCCTGGTAGATCCGGACCTCCGCGTTCTCCCACCTCCTGCTCCGCTCCTTCTTGGCCCACCTTAACACACATTCTCGATCAGCAAACCGGTGGAACCGCATCAGCACCGCCCGCGGCGGCTCGCTGGGCTTGGGACTCCTCGCCAGCACTCGGTGGGCCCCCTCCAGCTCCAAGGGCCCCTGAAAGGCCCCCGCTCCCATCAGCGAATTCAGCATGGTGACCACGTAGGCCCCCACGTCCAATCCCTCCAGCCCCTCCGGGAGACCCAGGATCCGCAGGTTTTTCCGCCTCGACCAGTTCTCCGTCTCCTCAAACCTCGCCTGCCATTTCTTGTGGAGCGCCTCATGCGCCTCCACCTTCACCGCCAGGCCCAGGATCTCGTCCTCATTCTCCGAGACCTTCTGCCGGACCTCCCGGACCGCCGCCCCTTGGGCCGTCTGGGTCTCCAGCAGCTTATCGATTGAAGCCTTCATTGGCTCCAGAACTCTGCTTTCAGTTCCTTAAAACAGCTCTGGAGAAGCTCCTGCTGCTCTTGCGCCCACTGCCTCCATGCTGCCTGGTCTCCGCCCGCCGCCATCTTGGTCCTCCTCCCTCGTACCTTTCTTTGCTTCAATGCCACTTTTAAAATCACCCCACTCCTGGTCCACTCCATACACTATCGGAGGAATGTTGCTGTCCCCTTCCCACACTGGGAAACGTCGAACAAGCACTGTTACGGGCCCTAAAAAGAGCCCAAAAGTCCGTTTTTAGCGGGAGCTGCCGACTGTGCGATTTAGCTCCGCATAGCCGCAACCGGAAGTCCATTGAGGCATAGCGTTTAAGGGCAGGAAGGTTATGCTGGAACTATATAAAACATTGATTAGGCCACAGCTAGAGTATTATGTGCAGTTCTTGAATCCACATCAGAGGAGGGATGTGTCAGCACTTGAAAGGGTGCAGCAGAGAATTACCAGGATGTTGCCTGGGCTGGAGAGTTTTTGTTATGAAGAGAGGTTGGATAGACAGGGGTTGTTTTCCTTTGTCATGTGAGAGTACCTTTAAGAAATGGGTGTTTATAAATGGGTGTGCATATAAATATCTGGAGTGAGAGTACCTTTAAGAAATGGATGTTTACTACTGCAGTGATGTCAGAGAGTGGGTGGAGCTGGGCTGTCTTTCAGCTTTTTACTTTTGTTTTTGAGCAGGCTGCAGGGTGTGTTTTAGTTTTGTTATCAGTGTTGGAGCTGAAGCCAGACCAAGCAGGTGTACTGCTGTTCTCTCTGCCATCAAAAGACTATCTCTTGATCATTTGGTGAATTCAGAATTATAAATGTTTTCAGTAGTGACTTTAACCTGATGTGCTTCTGATAAAGGTTTTGTTTTTAAGTCGTATGGATGTTAAAAAAGGAAAGCTTAAAGGTTTACTTAGTGTTGTAGTCTTTGGGTTGTATTTGAATTAATGGTTGCTAAGATGTTCACTGTATGTTTTAAAAAGGTTAACTTGAGTTCATAGAATAAACGTTGTTTTGCTTTAAAAAATACTTTTCCATTTCTGCTGTACCACACCTGTAGAGTGGGCCATGTGCTCCCCATACCACAATCTATTAAAAGTTGTGGGTCAGGTGAACTCCATGATACACTTTGGGGTTCTCAAAACCCTGTCCAATAACAAATTGGGGGCTCGAGGGGGATAAAAGTCTATCTATTGGATTGACTTAGTGAACTAAAAGACAGTGAGGGGTGAGCAAATTGTGGTTGCTTATCAGGTGTGGTATTCTAGTTTAAGTAGGGAGTGTGTTGTGGACAATGGCTCTTTCAGAGGCTCAGACGTTTTTTGGGGGTGGAGACGGTCACACGCAGTACCTTATGGACAGAGACTAAAAGTAGACTGTTAGATTTGGCAAAAACATTGCAGTTCACATTAGCTGACAAAATGCGAAAAGGTGAGGTCATTATGGCGGTGGCTAAGCATTTAAAGTTGCCTGAGATACAGTTTGACTCATTGGAAATAGCAAAAATTCAGTTGCAAATTAGACAAATGGAACATGAGAAAGAATTAAAGCTGCTTGAATACGAAAGAGAGAGAGTGGAAGAAGAAAGAGAGAGAGAGGAAAAAGAGAGAGAAGAAAGGAAAACAGAAAGAATAGCACTAGCAGAACAAAAAGAAAGAGAAAGGGAGATACAGATCAGGGAAAAAGATAAAGAGAGAGAATTTGAACTTCAGAAAATGGCCATGAAACATGGCAGTCAGTTAAAATTGGCAGACGTAAAGGGAAATGTATAGTTGGTGGATAATGATGAGGATGGTGAGAAAGAGCGTCATAGTCAAAGGCTTGGTGGGAATCCATTTAAATACGTCCAAGCATTGCCAAGGTTTGACGAGAAGGAGGTGGAAGCCCTTTTCATTTCATTTGAGAAGGTAGCTAAACAAATGAAATGGCCACAGGACATGTGGGTATTACTGATTCTAACAAAGCTGGTAGGTAGGGCTAGTGACGTGTTTGCATCACTACCGGAGGAGGTATCTGGGACGTATGAGGAGGTGAAAAAATCCATCTTAGGTGCATATGAACTAGTGCCTGAAGCCTACAGACAAAGGTTTAGAAATTTAAGGAACGAATTTGGTCAAACATGCATGGAGTATGAAAGGATCAAACAGAATAATTTTGATAGGTGGATAAGGGCTTTGAAAATAGACCAAACGACGGCGCGAACACTTTGCCTCAATATCGGAGAATTGCCCCCGAGAAATACTCAAGTGGTAAAGGTAAAGGTGATATGATGGGAAATAATAAGGGGAGTGCACCTCAGATTAAAAAGGAAATCCAGGAGGGTGGAAAAGAAATGAAAAGTTTCAAATGTTTTAACTGTAATAAATTAGGCCATGTAAAATCAGTGTTGGTGGTTGAAGAAAAGCACTGGGAAGGCTGATGTGGTAAAACAGGATAAGACAGGGGGCGTCATTCTCCGACCCCCCGCCGGGTCGGAGAATGGCCGTTGGCCGCCGTGAATCCCGCCCCCGCCCCCGCCGAAGTCTCCGCTCCCGGAGATTGGGCAGGGGCGGGAATCCGGCCACGCTGGTTGGCGGGACCCCCCGCTGGATTCTCCGGCCCGGATGGGCCGAAGTCCCGCCCAGGAATTGCCTGTCCCGCCGACGTAAATCAAACCTGGTATTTACCGGCGGGACCAGGCGGCATGGGCGGGCTCCGGGGTCCTAGGGGGGGCGCGGGGCGATCTGACCCCGGGGGGTGCCCCCACGGTGGCCTGGCCCGCGATCGGGGCCCACCGATCCGCGGGCGGGCCTGTGCCGTGGAGGCACTCTTTCCCTTCCGCCTCCGCCACGGCCTCCACCATGGCGGAGGCGGAAATGACTCTCCCCACTGCGCATGCGCGAGAAACTGACAGCGGCCGCTTACGCTCCCGCGCATGCGCCGCATTTCCGCGCCAGCTGGCGGGGCAACAAATGCCATTTCCGCCAGCTGGCGGGGCGGAAATCCCTCCGGCGTCGGCCTAGCCCCTCAATATTGGGGCTAGGCCGCCAAAGATGCAGAGACTTCCGCACCTTTTTGCCGGCGCGATGCCCGTCTGATTTGCGCCGGCTTTGGCGCCAGTCGGCGGGCATCCCGCCGTTGGGGGAGAATTTCGCCCAGGGTTTGTTAAAGTGGTAAAGGAAAGCCCAAGTGAAGCCAAGGAGGTGCAAAAGATTGTACAGCTTGATCAAGATGTTATTGATAAGAAGGTGCCAGATCTCTTTAAAGCATTTACTTGTGTGGTAAAGTTTACTCATGTGTATCAGGAGAAGCAGGTGAAGAAGTCACAACTTTAAGAGATACAGGAGCTAGTCAATCTTTAATGGTAAGCGACGAGGAGTTATGCAGTTTGGGAAGAATGTTGCCAGAAAAGGTGGTAATATGTGGAATTCAGGGTGAGAAGAGTAGTGTTCAATTATATAAGGTAAGGTTGGAAAGTCCAATGAAGAGTGGTGAAGTGGTGGTAGGAGTAACAGAGAAACTATCTTGTCCAGGAATACAGTTTATCTTTGGTAATGATATAGTTGGATCGCAGGTGGGAGTGATGCCGACTATGGTTGATAAGCCAGTGGAAAACCAGACAACTGAAGTATTGAAGGACGAATATCCTGGGATTTTTCTGGATCATGTAGTAACAAGGTCGCAAAGTCATAAGTTAAGACAAGAGGAGAAATCAAAGAGTGAAGATGAAGTTGAAGTGCAATTGTCAGAAACGATTTTTGATCAGGTGGTTGAAAAAGAACAAGAACAGGTGGAGGATGAGGCAGATATGTTTAGTTCAGGAAAATTGGCAGAGTTACAACAGAAAGATATAGAAATAAAACAATGTATCAGAAAGCATACACAGAAGAGGAATCTGAGTGTAGACCAGAATGTTATTACCGTAAAAGTGATGTCTTGATGAAAAAATGGAGATCTTTACATATGCAGTCGGATGAAAAGCGGGCAGAAGTTCATCAAGTAGTATTGCTGGTCGGGTATAGAAAGGCGGTGTTGCGAGTTGCACATGAGGTGCCAGTGGGAGGTCACTTGGGAATAAGGAAAACTCAAGCTAAAATCCAGAAACATTTTTATTGGCCTGGAAAACATAAAGATGTAGTTAAATTTTGTCAATCATGTCACACATATCTAGTAATAGGGAAACCTCAAGCAGTGATAAAACTAGCACCCTTAATACTCATTCCAGCATTTGAGGAACCTTTTACAAGGGTCCTAATTGATTGCATAGGACCGCTTCCTAAAACAAAAAGTGGGAATCAATATCTTTTGACTATAATGGATGTGTCTACTCAGTTTCTAGAGGCCATTCCAGTACGTAATATTACAGTTAAAAAGATTGTGGAGGAGTTACTTAATTTCTTTACTAGATATGGACTACTCATAGAAATACAATCGGATCAAGGATCAAATTTTACCTCAAGGCTATTCAAAGAAGTTATGGATAGCTTTGGAATAAAACAATTTAAATCAACTGCGTACCATCCAGAATCGCAGGGAGCGTTAGAAAGGTGGCATCAGACATTAAAGACAATGTTGAGGGCTTATTGTCAAGATTATCCAGAGGATTGGGATAAAGGAATTCCATTCGTACTGTTTGCAATTAGGGATGCACCTAATGAATCAACCAAATATAGCCCTTGTGAACTAAGTTTTGGTGATGAGGTAAGAGGACCACTTAAATTGATAAAGGAAAAATTGGTGAGTGTGAAATCAGAAATTACATTACTGGATTACGTGTCAAATTTTGGGGAACAATTAAATGGAGCAGACAACATTTAAAAGTTGCACAAAATGTGATGAAACGGGTAGCGGACAAGAAATCCAAAGTTCGTAGTTTTGTCAGTGGAGATAAAGTTTAAGTGTTGTTACCAGTGGCAGGTGAACTTTTAAAAGTTATGTTTTGTGGACCTTATCAGATTGATAGGAAATTAAGTGAGGTGAATTATGTGGTTAAAAACACCAGATAGAAGGAAAACTCACCGAGTGTTACGTACATATGCTTAAAAGGTACTTTGAAAGGGAAGGAGAGAAAAAGGAGGTTTTAATGATTCTAATTCAAAGTGACGAACCAAATCCAGATGACTGTGAATTTGACATACCTCAAATTAAATTGGAAAACGAGTATGTTCTTACAAATTGGGATAAATTGTTGAGTTACCTTCCAGAGGAAAAACGGACTGACCTGAAAGAGTTATTGATATCACGTGGGCAAGTTTGTGGAGATAAATTGGGAAGTACTAAAATGGCTATACATGATGTAGATGTGGGAAAGGCTGTTCCGATCAAACAACATCCATACAGACTTAACCCTTTAGAATTGGCACAGGGTAACAAAGAGATTGAGAGTATGCTTAAAAATGGCATAATTGAAGTGGGTTGCAGCCAATGGAGCTCTCCCATAGTGATGGCACCAAAACCAAAAGGTACCCAACGGTTTTGTGTGGACTATAGAAAGGTTAATGCAGTTACAAGAACAGACTCTTATCATATCCCACGTTTGGAGGATTGCACTGAGAAAGTGGGACAATCAGCTTTTATTTCTAAACTGGATTTACTTAAAGGCTACTGGCAGGTACCTTTATCCGAAAGGGCAAAGGAGATGTCAGCTTTTGTGACTCCAGATGGTATATACCAATTCAAAGTTATGCCATTTGACATGAAAAACGCACCAGCCATATTTCAATGATTAACTAACAAAGTTCTTTCAGGATTACCCAATTGTGCGGTATGCATCGACAATCTGGTAATTTTCAGCCAGACATGGAAAGAACATTTAAAACATCTGATGGAGTTATTCGATCGACTTCAGGAGGCGGGTTTGGTGATAAACCTAGCCAAAAGTGAATTTGGAAAAGCCCAAGTCACTTTCCTTGAGGAGTTTCCGATCCCATCGAGACTGAGGGAAATAATGCGATTTCTTGGCATGAGTGGATTTGTTCGAACATTTGTGCAAAGGTTTTGTAGCGTGATTGCTCCACTGATAGACTTGCTGAAGAAACGTCAAAAATTTCAGTGGGCAGCGGACTTTCAACAGACATTTGACTACCTGAAAGCTGTGATAACCAATGCTCCTGTGTTGGAGAATTACAAGAGACTCTGTGAACTAAAGTATCTGACTTTAACGTGAAATGCCGAGGCATAGAGAAATGGACGGATCGTGCAGAGACTTTCTTGTTCAAAGAGACTGTCAATCAGGAAGGATTTCAGTTGGAGGAAGAAGAACTAAAATGGACTATATTATTGTATCTGTTTGCGTGTGTTGTTTTTTTTTTAAACAAAAAAGTACATTTACTGTGTGCATTTCTTAAAGGATAATGAAAAGGTGAAAAATGAAACCATCTTGAAGTTGATGGTTTATTTTTTTTTCTTGGGGGGGAGGTGTCATGTGAAAGTACCTTGAGGAAATGGGTGTTTATAAATGGGTGTGTATATAAATATCTGTAGGGTTTTTTTTGTTTCATTTGTTTATAAATTTAGAGTACCCAATTCATTTTTCTCCAATTAAGGGGCAATTTAGCGTGGCCAATCCAGCTACCCTGCACGTCTTTGGCTTGTGGGAGCGAGACCCACGCAGACACGGGGAGATTGTGCAAACTCCACACGGACAGTGACCCAGAGCCGGGATCGAACCTGGGACCTCGGCGCTGTGAGGCAGCAGGGCTAACCCAATAAATATCTGTAGTGAGAGTACCTTTAAGAAATGGATGTTTAGTATTGCAGTGATGTCAGAGAGTGGGTGGAGCTGGGCTGTCTGTCAGTTTTTTACTTTCGTTTGTGAGCAGGCTGCAGGGTGTGTTTTAGTTTCATTTTCAGTGTTGGAGCTGAAGCCAGGCCAAGCAGGTGTACTGCTGTTCTCTCTGCCATCAAAAGACTATCTCTTGATCATTTGGTGAATTCAGAATTATAAATGTTTTCAGTAGTGACTTTAACCTGATGTGCTTCTGATAAAGGTTTTTGTTTTTAAGTCGTATGGATGTTAAAAAAGGAAAGCTTAAAGGTTTACTTGGTGTTGTAGTCTTTGGGGGTTGTACTTGAATTAATGGTTGCTAAGATGTTCACTGTATGTTTTAAAAAGGTTAACTTGAGTTCATAGAATAAACATTGTTTTGCTTTAAAAAAAACTTTTCCATTTCTGCTGCACCACACCTGTAGAGTGGGCCGTGTGCTCCCCATACCACAATCTATTAAAAGTTGTGGGTTAGGTGAACTCCATGATACACTTTGGGTTCTCTAAACCCTGCCCCATAACACCTTAGAGCAGAAGAAACTGAGGAGGGACATGACTGAGATGCATAAAATTAAGAGAGGCATAGATAGAGTAGAGAGGAAGAAACTTTTCCTCTTGATGGAGGGATCAATGACCTCATGGTTTGATTTAAGGTAAGGGGCAGAAGGTTTAGCAGGGATGTGAGGGAAAACCTTTTCACCCGGAGGGTGGTGGGAGCCTGGATCTCACTGCCTGAAAGGGCGGGGGAGGCAGAGACCCTCATAACATTTCAGAAGTACTTAGATGTGTACTTGCAATGCCAAGGCATAAGGCTATGGGCCAAGTTCTGGAAAATGTGATTAGAATAGTTACGTGTTTGTTTTTAATTGACGCAGACGCAATGGGCCAAAGGGTCTTTTCTGTACTGTGGACCTCTATGACATTCTATGAATGTATAACTGGCGTGTGACCATCGGAAGAACATCCTGCACATGTGTGCACAGTGCCCTGGGAGTTGCAATGATTCCTCCTACATCCTGAGTCACTCTCAGGTATCCAAGGTTTTCCAAGGGCCTGAATGTCTGCAGAGCTGGCTGTTTGGAGAAAAGGGGGACCCACTAAAATGATATTGATGATACCAGTATGTTACCCTCAGAATCATTCCGAGGAGAGGTAAAATGTTGCTCACAACTCCACACACACCCGTAAATAGCAGATCATCGGGTTTCTGAAAATGTGCTTCAGGTGCTTGGGCTGTTCAGGTTGATCAGTGCAATACATCCTGATAGGGTTTTCCGTATCATCGCAGTGTGTTCCACCATTTACAATCTGGCAATGCAAAGAGCTGATCCCTTGCCAGAGCGTGAACTGGTGGGGGATGAGAGCTCATCGTAGGATGAAGATTCAGAAGCCCAGGAAACTCAGGAAGTGGTTGAAGGTCGGTATGAGCGTGATGGATCATGGAGGAAAGAAGATGTGAGAGACATGCCTGTGACAAAGCCATTGCTGACAGGTTCCAGGAAGAGTAAAGTTCAATGAGGGCATGTGACCACATCTCTCCTAGCCCTCAATGTCATTACCTTTCACCGCACAATGAAAATGGGTCCTACATTAACATTTGCATTTTCTGGCCTCACAATTCAGTAGGCCATGATCTCTGCAGCGGTCAGTGGTGTCCAGTGAATGCACTCAATCTGGTAACTGAGAGTTCATTGAGGAATGTCTGCAAAGTGAGAGATGATTTGAAGTTTTCACCTCCATCTAATGTTGCAAATACTGCTCCAACTGAGATGGCCTGCTCACAGACGTTCAGTTTGGCCTCTGTCAATGTCACTCAGCTCCTGAACTCATTACAGCCTTGGTTCAAACATGGACAAAAGAGTTGAATGCAATAGGTGAGGTGAGAGTGACTGCCCTTGACATCAAAGTAGTATTTGAAGATTATGGCATCAAGGAGCCCTAGCTAAACTGCAGTCAATGAGAATCAGGGGGAAAGCTCTCTGATGGTTGGGGGCATACCTGGCACAATGGAAGATGGTTCTGGTGATTGGAAGTCATATAGATCTGATGTAGAGTCAAATTCAATGATGCAAGATGATACTTTGAATGCGAGTCTTTGCAGGTAATTAAGTCTTTACAGGTCCAGACGGTCCGACTGGAGAGAGGGAAAATCACAGTTTAAAGAGGTGTGAATTGTTGCAAGCCAAAACAGTGGTGGGATTTTGCAAGCTCGGGCAGATGGTGGGGGGTGAATGTAATGTGACGTGAATCCAAGGTCCCGTTTGAGTCTGTACTCATGCGTGTGGAACTTGGCTATCAATTTCTGCTTGCCGATTCTGCGCTGTCGTGCGTCCTGAAGGCCGCCTTGGAGAACGCTTACCTGAAGATCAGAGGCTGAATGCCCTTGACTGCTGAAGTGTTGCCCGACTGGAGGGGAACATTTCTGCCTGGCGATTATCGCGTGATGTCCGTTCATCAGTTGTAGCAGCATCTGCATGATCTTGCCAATGTACCATGCCTCGGGGCATCCTTTCCTGCAGCATATGAGGTAGACAACATTGGCCGAGTCGCTCGAGTATATATCGCGTACCTGATGGGTGGTGTTCTCACGTCTAATGGTGGTACCCATGTCGATGATCTGGCACGTCTTGCAGAGGTTGCCATGGCAGAGTTGTGTGGTGTCGTGGTGCTGTTCTCCTGAAGACTGGGTAATTTTCTGCAAACAATGGTCTGTTTGAGGTTGCGCGGTTGTTTGAAGGCATGTAGTGGGGGGGGTGGGAATGATCTTGGCAAGATGTTCGTCTTCATCAATGACGCGTTGAAGGCTGCGAAGAAGATGTCGTAGTTTCTCCGCTCCGGGGAAGTACTGGATGCCGAAGGGTACTCTGCCGGTTGCGTCCCGTATTTGTCTTCTGAGGAGGCCAGTGTGGTTTTTTGCTGTGGCGCGTTGGAACTGTCGATCGATGAGTCGAGCGCCATATCCCGAACTTACGAGGGCATCTTTCAGCATCTGTAGATGTCTGTTACGCTCCTCTTCATCTGAGCAGATCCTGTGTATGCGGAGGGCTTGTCCATAGGGGATGGCTTCTTTAATGTGTTTAGGATGGAAGCTGGAGAAGTGGAGCATTGTGAGGTTATCCGTGGGCTTGCGGTAAAGCAAAGTGCTGAGGTGATCGTCCTTGCTGGAGATGAATGTGTCCAAGAATGCAACTAAATCTGGAGAGTAGTCCAGGTGAGTCTGATGGTGGGATGGAACTTATTGATGTCATCGTGCAGTGGTTTCAGTGATTCTTCATCGTGGGTCCAAAGGAAAAAAATGTCATTGATGTATCTGGTGTATCACATCTGTTGAAGGTTCTGTGCAGTGAGGAGGTCTTGTTCGAACTTGGACATGAAGATGTTGGCATATTGAGGTGTGAATTTGGTCCCCATGGCTGTTCCATGTATCTGGATGAAGAACTTGTTGTCGAAGGTGAAGACGTTGTGATCCAGGATGAAGCGGATGAGTTGTAGAATTATGCCTGGAGATTGGCAATTGTCGGTGTTGAGTACTGAGGCTGTTGCAGCAATGCCGTCACCATAGGGGATGCTGGTGTAGAGTGCCGCGATGTCCATTATGATGAGGAATGTTCCTGGTTCAATTGGTCCATGGGTGCTGAGTTTCTGTAAGAAGTCCGTCTTATCGCGACAGAAGCTGGGGGTTCCTTGTATGATGGGTTTCAAGATGGCAAGTTCCGCACGCATGAGTACGGCCTCAACCGGGACCTTGGATTCATGTCGCATTACATTCACCCCCCACCATATGGCCTGAGCTTGCAAAATCCTACCAACTGTTCTGGCTTGAGACAATTCACACCTCTTTAACCTGTGATTATCCCTCTCTCCAGTCGCACCGTCTGGACTTGTAAAAACTTAATTACCTGCAAAGACTTGCATTCAAAGTATCATCTTGTATCATTGAATTTGTCTATATATGTGGTCGTGGAACCCACCTCTTCATTCACCTGAGGAAGGAACTGCGCACCAAAAGCTAGTGATTCCAAACAAATTTGTTGGACTTTAACCTGGTGTTGTAAGACTTCTTAGATGGTAATGGTCGTGGGTTTAAAGGTCCTGCCTAAGGAGTCTTGGTGAGTTCCTACGGCGCAACTTGTAGATGGCACACTCTGTTGCTGCTCGGCGTTGGTGGTGGAGAGAGTAAATGAATGTGGATAGGGTGCCAATCAAGCGGGCTGCTTTGTCCTCAAAAGTGTTACGTTTCTTGAGTGTTGTTGGAGCTGCACTCATCCAGGCAAGTGGAGAGTTTTCCATTAAACTCCTGACTTGTGCCTTGTAGATGACAGACAGGCTTTAAGGGGTCAGGAAGTGAGTTACTTACAGCAGGATTGCTAGACTTTGACCTGCTCTTGTAGCTACAGTATCTATATGACTAAGCCAGTTCAGTTTCTGGTCAACGGTAATCCCTATGATGTTGACAGTCAGGGAATTCAGTGATGGTAATGCCATTGGTGGCATGGGATATTGGTTAGATTTTCTCCTGTTCAAGATAGTCTGGCACTTGTGTGCGTGTATGTTACTTGCTACTTGTCACCCTAAGTCTGAATATTATTGAGATCTTGTTACATTTTGGATCTGGACTGCTTCAGAATCTGAGGGCTGGAAACTGTAATGACTTAGGCCAGGCCTTTGCGATTGGCCAATTAGAATACAAGTTCCCTGATTAGTGGCTCAATCAGGAAACCCCTTTCTGTGTATATAACAAGGAGTGTCAGATCCTCTGCACTCCCGATGTAGACAGCAAATTGAATGGTCATGGTTGTTCAGCTCTTGGGTTTGTAAATGAAAGGAATTCTTGTGACGGGACTTGTGCCTCTGTGGATTTACTACAGTGGTGACGAGGAAAATGGAACGACCCGAAGAAACCTGCTCGTCAGCAGCTGCCGCATATTGAGGGTATGCCACTGACAGGCAAAATGCCTTTATTCGGAAAGTTAGATTCTTTTGACCCTGCAGTGGAAGACTGGGCCCAATATGTAGAGCGGATGAAGTACTTCTTAAAAGCAAATGATATAATTCCGGATGAAAAGCAACGGGTCATTCTGCTGACCGCGTGTGGGCCAGCAGCCTTTGCCATTATGCGCAGTCTCACTTTTCCGGAGGCACCGGATACGAAAACTTTCCAGGAATTGACGGACTTAGCAATCGAGTACTATGACCCCAAGCCACCTCTGATCCTGTGAAGGTACCGGTTTTACTCAGCATTCTGAGACACTGTGGAGTCAATTACAATCTTTTTAACAAGATTAAGGCGATTAGCAGAGGCTTGCGAATTTGGCCTGACGCTAAATGAGATGCTCCGAGACCGTTTGGTCTGTGGGATAAATAATTTAGCAATACAGAAACGTCTGTTAGCAGAGGCCGAGCTGGATTGCAAATAAGCAATGCAGGAGGCTTTGTCCTTAGAAAAAGCGGCAAGGGGTGCACATGAGTTACAGGGTACTCTGATGGACGTAGACGCTCATGCCAGCGAAACTGAGTTAAGGGACTACCGTTGGGGGATAGGCAACTGCCTAGCCACCCTCAGGAACAACTCGGATACTACGTTTACCAGGACTACTCGCAGAAGCCCTCCCAAGCAAGGGAAAATTAGCTCCAGACAGACGGCAGCCCCTGCAGCCTTTCGCCCGGCAAAATATTGTAGTTGTTGCCAGAGATCGGAGTCAGAAAGGAGAAACAGAAGCCCAAAACCATCATCTTGGAGAAGGTCACATAGGCCACGGTACAGGAGAATGCATACCCTAGAAGCCCCACCTACCTCCGACGAGGAACAACTAAATTGTGAGACGATGGTGAAATCAAAACCCATTAAATTATCCATAAGGTTGAATGGATGTCCCACACTGATGGAAGTCGACACTGGAGCAGCCATATCTGAGAACATAGAACATTACAGTGCAGTACAGGCCCTTTGGCCCTCGATGTTGCACCGACCTGTGAAACCACTCTAAAGCCCATCAACACTATTCCCTTATCATCATTATCCAATGACCATTTATATGCCCTTAATGTTGGCAAGTCCACTACTGTTGCAGGCAGGGCATTCCACGCCCTTACTACTCTCTGAGTAAAGAACCTACCTCTATCTGTCCTATATCTATCTCCCCTCAATTTAAAGCTATGTCCCCTCGTGCTAGACATCACCATCCGAGGAAAAAGGCTCTCACTGTCCACCCTATCCAATCCTCTGATCAACTTGTATGCCTCAATTAAGTCACCTCATAACCTTCTTCTTCTCTCTAATGAAAACAGCCTCAAGTCCCTCAGTCTTCCCTCAAGTCCCTCAGCCTTCCCTCATAAGATCTTCCCTCCATACCAGGCAACATCCTGGTAAATCTCCTTCCAATCCTTCCAAATGCAGCCGCACCAGAGTTTTGTACAGCTGCAACACGACCTCATGGCTCCAAAACTCAATCCCTCTACCAATAAAAGCTAACACACCGTATGCCTTCTTAACAACCCTCTCAACCTGGGTGGCAACTTTCAGGGATCTATGTACATGGACACCGAGATCTCTCTGCTCATCCACACTGCCAAGAATCTTACCATTAGCCCAGTACTCTGTCTTCCTGTTATGCCTTCCAAAATGAATCACCTCACACTTTTCTGCATTAAACTCCATTTGCCACCTCTCAGCCCAGCTCTGCAGCTTATCTATGTCCTCTGTAACTTGTAACATCCTTCCGCACTGTCCACAACTCCACCGACTTTAGTGCCATCTGCAAATTTACTCACCCATCCTTCTACGCCCTCCTCCAGGTCATTTATAAAAATGACAAACAGGGATAGGGGAAAATGTATTCAATAACATTTGCACTGGACTCCAACCCTTATTCCTAACCAGAACCTCGGCAAAGCTGAGGACATACACATGGGAACCATTGAAGTGTTGGGCACAACGCATGTAACTGTGGCTTATGGAGAGCAACTGGTAAGGCTGCCTTTAATGGTAGTGAAAGGTGTGGGGCCAAGCTTATTGGGACAAAACTGGCTAAAAGAGATCCAGCTGTATTGGGTAAACATTTTCCAGCTGGAAAATGGCCGCCTGAGCACACTCCTGTGCAAATACCCAGAGGTTTTCCGAGAAGGGCTCAGAACAATAATGGGAGCATAGGCGACATTGCATGTAGATCCAGAGGCCGTCCCAAAATTCTACAAGGCCTGATCTGTACCCTTCGCATTAAGGCAGAAAGTCAATATGGAAATAAAACGATGAGAGCGTGAGGGAATAATAAAACCGGTCCAATTTGCAGAGTGGGCGGCACCCGTGGTGCCTATCCTTAAGCCGGAAGGCTCGGTCCGCCTTTGTGGAGATTTCAAACAAACGATTAATCGCTACTCACAACTGGACAAATACCCAATTCCCCGGATTGAGGATTTGTATGCAAAGCTGGCTGGAGGACTCCTATTCTCAAAGCTGGATATGAGCCACGCATATCTACAGCTGGAGCTGGACGAAGGGTCCCAAAAATTCTCAACGATAAACACCCTGAAGGGCCTTTTTCAGTGTACAAGATTACCCTTCGGGGTATCGTCCGCTTGTGCGATATTCCAGAGGACAATGGAGAATATATTGCAAGGGCTGCCACAAGTCGCGATTTACCTGGATGACGTCCTCATTACAGGAAAAACAAAGGCAGAACACCTGCAAAACGTGGAGGAAGTCCTTAGGAGGTTTTCAGCAGGAGGCATGTGCCTAAAGAGGGAGAAATGTGTTTTCCTAGCACCTCAAGTAACCTATCTGGTGTACAAGGGGGACTAATCAGGGCTACACCCTTTGGAGATCGGGTGAGGGCGATTAAAGATGCCCCCACCACAATCCAGGAGTTAAGGTCTTTTTTAGGACTGGTGACATATTATGGAAAGTTCATACAGAACAGAGCTTCCATCTTAGACCCCCTATACCAATTACTAAAAAAGGGGCAAGCCTGGGAGTGGTCCACCCGCCAAGACCGGGCTTTCAAGAAAATAAATGACTAGCTTTCCTCAGAGAACATCTTGGCACACTACGACCCCAGGAAAGAGTTGGTGCTCATGTGTGACGCGTCTCCATATGGCGTTGGTGCAGTTTTGGCACACAGAGGGCAAAACGGACAGGAACGACCTATAGCGTTTGCTTCCAGGACTCTGGCAGCAACAGAACAAAAGTACGGCCAAATCGAAAAGGAAGGACTGGCTGTGATCTTCGCGGTGAAGAAATTTCACCAGTACTTGTTCGGGCGGAAATTCACTGTAATTACAGACAACAAGCCATTGCTGGGTTTGTTGAAAGAAGACAAAGCAATACCATCAATAGCTTCGGCCCGGATCCAACGCTGGGCCCTACCACTGGCAGCATACCAGTATCAACTGGAGCATTGGCCAGGAACCCGGGTGGCAAACGCAGATGCACAAAGCAGGCTGCCATTACCGGACACCCCGCCATTAGTACCCAAAATAGAGGAAACGGTAATGATGTTACATTTCCTGAACACTCTTCCAGTGGCCGCACAAAACATTTATTTATGGACCCAAAGGGACCTGGTTTTATCAAAAATAAAACACATGGTGCTAACTGGGGAAATGGAAAGACCGGTCCAGGTGGAATTCCACCCTTACTGGAGCAGAAGAGAGCAGACCACCATGGAAGACGGGATCCTGCTATGCGGGGCTCGAGTAATAGTTCCAAGTCAAGGCCGTTGAGTCATCCTGGCTGAACTACATCATGGGCACCCTGGAGTCTCAAAAATGAAGATGCTGGCCAGAAATGTCTGGTGGCCGGGCCTGGACACAGACATAGCACCATTGGTAGGTCAGTGCCAAGAATGCCAACAAGGGCAGAAGGTGCCACCGGCAGCCCCGCTGCACCCATGTGAATGGCCAGGTAGACGATGGTCGCGACTTCATGTCGATTTTGCAGGCCCGTTTATGGGTTCAATGTTTTTTACAAAAGTAGGCGCCGATTCGAAATGGCTCGACATCTACAAAATGAACTCTGCAAATTCAACAACTACCATTGAAAAACTCCGCACCTTGTTCGCAACTCATGGTATCCCGGAGGTGTTAGTCTCAGACTTCACAAAATTTATGTTGTCGAATGGCATTCGGCACATAAGGACGGCACCATACCACCCGGCATCGATTGGTTTGGCGGAGAGAGCCGTCGAGACCTTAAAAGTCGGGTTGAATAAACAGTCAACAGCATCATTGGACACCAACTGTCGCACTGGCTATTTCACTACAGAACAACCCCACACCGGGAATAGCACCGGCGGAGCTACTCATGGGCAGACGACTCCGAACCCGGCTGAGTCAACTATTGCCAAATTTAGGTGGCAGAATAGAGCGACACCAAGAGGCCCAATGCAGGGACCACGACAACACTCGCCGAGAAAGGCAGTTCAACACGGGTGAAAATGTATGGGTCAGAAATTATGCGAATGGCCCCACATGGGTAGCAGGAACAGTCACAGGACAGGACCTGTGTCGTATGAGATACTTTTGGGAAACCATGTAGGGGGCGATTCTCCAAAATGGAGACCAAGTGTTCGCACCGCCGTGAACGCCTTTGTGTTTCACGACGGCATGAAACGGGCCCGGGTTGACCGATTCTGTCCCCCACAGGGGGCCAGCACAGCGCTGGAGCGATTCACGCTGCTCCAGCCTCCCTTCCCGGTGCCAAATGGGTGCCGCGCCAACCTGCGCATGCTCGGGGGACTTCTTCAGCGCGCTGGCCCCGTCGGTGTTCAGGGGCCGGCCGCGCAACAAAATAGGCCCGGCGGGGGGAGAGGCTGGCCCGCCAATTGGTGGGCCCCAATCGCGGGCCAGACCCCATCGAAGGCCCCCCCGGTGAAGGAACGCTTTTCCCCGTCCCACAGGCCGCCCCGACCCTTCGCGCAGAGTTCCCGCCGGCAGCGACCAGGGGTGAACGGCGCCGGTGGGACTCTGTCGTACCCGCGCAGCCGCTTGGCCCATCCAGGGCGGAGAATCGGCGGTGCCGGCGCCGCCTCAAACGCGCCGGCGCAAATGGTGCCGATTCTCCGCACCGCGGAATATAGCGCGCCGGAGTCGTGGCGCAGTTGCGCCGATTCTCCGTCCCGGCGCGGGGCTCGGAGAATCGCCCCCTGTAATAAAGAAACACCTGGACCAGGTGCGGGTCTCAGATTCATTGCCTCCTCCGGAGCTGACTCAGATCAGCATACCAAGGACCGTGGAGAGCCCTCCCCGCCAAACTATTCACGTCCCTCCAACACTACTGGTGAGGACATCGCACTCGGATATGGACACCGTGGATGACGCCGCAGCTGTACCATTTCCGCTGGAGGAAAGGGGCGAACCGCCCATCAGGCGCTCACATCGGAAAAGACGGACGCCTAGCCGTTACACCCGCCCTACGTCAGAGGCCGAAGTGGACCAGCCGGACCCGGCGCAAAAACAAAGCAGGAGACCCGTGAGTCACGAGGACCATGGGGGCTCCTCGGACTTTGGTGGGGAGGGGTGTAATGACTTAGGCCAGGCCTTTGAGATTGGCCAATTAGAATATGAGTTCCCTGATTAGTGGCCCAATCAGGGAACCCCTTTCTGTGTATATAACAGGGAGTGTCAGATCCTCTGCACTCCCGGTGCAGACAGCAAACTGAATGGTCATGGTTGTTCAGCAGTTGGGTTTGTAAATAAAAGGAATTCTGGTGACGGGACTTCTGCCTCCGTGGACTTACTATACAAATGGTGCTGAACACTTATGTGCAAACATCAGTGTACATCCTGGGTAGTGCCAGGGGGCAGGACCAGACAATGCCGGGTAGGGACTGTGTGGTTTCCACGAGGTTGGGAAGTGGGTGGCAGGGGGTTCCTTATGAGCATTTGTGCACTATGATGGCTTTTAAATATGGCTCCCTTGTCATGATATTCAGATATACATCATGGTGCAAACACACATACACATGGATGGACAGATCAACGGACCAATCAATACACACACAACATCACAGCCAATCACAGGCAAGAACATACACACTATAAAACGGGGAACACGACACTTCCCGTTGATTCCAGCAGGAGACCGCTCAGGGCACAAAGCTCACAGCAAGCCACTCAGACATTCCCCATGTGCTGAGTGCTTCTCCAAGATAGTGTTAGGGCTGGGTCCACAGGTTAGAGGGTAATGAACGAACCACAGTAACCAGTTTACAGATGTTAATATTGTTAGAAATAAAACTGAGTTGTACCATCAGCAACCGTGTTGGTTCGTCTATGTAGCAGAGCACCCAACACGACATAGTACCAGGATTGGAACCCAGTAACTGTGAGACCTACCTACGCATCTTAAGGAATCCGCCATCGTGCGCCATGGACACCATCAGCCCGCCGCAGCCGCTCCAAATCGCTGGTAACCTCGGCGTCAACTGGAAGCTGTTTAAACAGCGCTTCCAGTTCTTCCTGGAAGCCACAGAAAGGGAGAATGCTTCGGACACCAGGAAAATCGCCCTCCTCCTCTCCACGGCAGGGCAACACGCCATCGACATCTACAACTCCCTGGTGTTCGCGGAAGGTGAGGACAAGACGGTCCTTCTTAAACTCGAGCAGCACTTCAGCGTCGAGGTAAATGAGCTTCGAGAGGTACCTCTTCCAGCACCGCCTGCAGGGTAAGGATGAGCCCTTTCAATCTTTCCTAACACACATCCGTATCCTCGCGCAGTGCTGCGGTTACGAGGCCACCCCCGATTCCATGATTAGGGACCAGATTGTTTTGGGGTCACCTCGGGCACCCTACGCCAGCAGCTCCTCAAAATTAAAAGCCTCACCCTAGCCACCGCCATCGAAGCCTGCGTCCTCCATGAAAACGCGACCAGCCGGTACTCCCAATTCCAGGCGGCCGAATCGGCACGGTAGGGGTCCTACGCGGCCGAATCGGCAAGGCAGGGGTCCTACGAGGCCGAGCGGGTCCAGGTGATCGAGTTCCTCCCGGCCCGCGGCCCGGACGAGGGCGGCCATTTCGCGCACTTTCCGCGGCCTCCCGCGCTTGTACGTGCCAAAAGAGACATCGATGCAGAGGGACGTGACGCGCAGGACCGAACTGCACATGTGCGATGGCGGAACCCGGACGATATACCCGGACGATATACAGACCGGTGATACAGACGACTGGGAAGCCTTCCGCGTTGCGGTCATTGACAGGAACCGGATGTCTCCAAGCACGACCCACCAGCCGATGCCAGTGAACAGTGTCAATCCGGGTGATGAATGCTGTGCCACCCTAACAGTCAACTGATCACCAATCACATTCCGTTTGGACATTGATGCCTCCGCCAACCTGATAGCATGGTCAGCCTTCTACGCATTGAAGGTCAGACCACCAATTCGGCCATCCCGTTGTAAGATGGTCGACTACAACGGAAACATTATCCCAGCCATGGGATCCTGCCAGCTCCAGGTGACACACAATACACACCCGGCCACACTGTCCTTCGAGATAGTTTGATCATCGAAGGGCTTCCTGCTAGGCGCACAGGCATGCAAGGTTCTCCACCTCGTTCAGCGGGTACACGCTCTGTCTCCAGAAGGCACATCAGACTTCCCGGATGCAGAATTTAGGGCACAGCTCCACTCGCTCCTCGCCCACAACCAGGAGGCATTCGAGGGCATGGGCACACTGCCCTAGACCGAAAGAATACGGCTCAAACTGGACGCCACCCCGGTCATTCACGCACCTCGCAGAGTCCCAGCACCACTCAAAGACCGCCTCAAGCAGCAGCTGCAGGATCTCCAGGACCAAGGGATGCTATCCCAAGTCACGGAGCCCACACCATGGGTCAGCTCCATGGTGTGCGTTAAGAAGCCCTCTGGCGAACTCCGGATCTGCATCGACCCGAAAGACCTGAACAACAACATCATGAGGGAACACTACCCCATACCCAAACGGGAAGAGATCACGAGCGAAATGGCCCGGGCTAAAATTTTCACAAAGCTTGATGCCTCGAAGGGTTTTGGCAGATCCAACTGAATCAGTCCAGCAGGAAGCTGTGCACCTTCAACACCCCTTTCGGCAGGTTCTGCTATAACAGAATGCCGTTTGGCATCATCTCGGCAGCCGAGGTATTCCACAGAATCATGGAACAGATGATGGAGGGTATCGAAGGGGTGCGCGTCTATGTTGACGACGTCATCATCTGGTCCACCACACCACAGGAGCACATCAGTCGTCTCCAGCGTGTCTTTACCCGGATACTGGAACACGGCCTGCGCCTCAACCGAGCCAAGTGTTCTTTCGGCCAAACTGAGCTTAAGTTTCTGGGGGACCACATATCCCGGTCAGTTGTGCGTCCGGATGCGGACAAAGTGAGCGCCATTACAGCCATGCCGCAGCCGGCAGACAAGAAAGCAGTGCTACGCTTTCTAGGCATGGTCAACTTCCTGGGGAATTTCATTCCCAACCTTGCCTCCCACACAACGGCTCTTCGCCACCAAGGACAGAAGTCCACGGAGTTCCAGTGGCTGCCCGCACACCAGAAGGAATGGGAGGAGCTCAAAATTAAGCTCACCACAGCCCTGGTATTGGAGTTCTTCGACACCTCTTGTGATACAAAGATCTCGACTGATGCCAGCCAGTCTGGCATTGGGGCGGTACTCCTGCAACGGGATGACACTGCATCATGGGCCCCGGTCGCCTATGCCTCGCGGGCCATGACCCCCACAGAACAGTGCTATGCGCAGATCGAGAAGGAGTGCCTGGGTTTGTTAACCGGCATAGACAAGTTCCACGACTACGGGTATGGTCTCCCCCAATTCACCGTGGAAACCGACCATCGCCTCCTGGTCAGCATTATACACAAGGACCTGAATGAGATGACCCCTCGCCTCCAGTGCACCCTGCTCAAGCTCTGGAGGTATGACTTCCAACTGGTCTACACCCCGGGAAAGGACCTTATCATTGCAGATGCCCTATCCAGAGCAGTGAGCACACCGCCCGATTCGGAGGGGTTCGTCTGTCAGGTCGAAGCGCAGGTGGCCTTCACATCGGCAAATCTGCCGGCTGATGATTCAAGTCTGGCCCGTATTCGCCGGGAGACTGCGGCTGACCCCCTTCTGCAACGTGTGATGCGCCACATGGTGGCTCAAAGGACAGTGCCAACAATTCTACAATGTCCGGGACGACTTGGCCGTCATTGATGGTGTCCTCCAAAAGCTGGACCGGATTGTGATTCCACATAGCATGCACAAGCTGGTCCTCGACCAACTACACAAAGGCCATCTGGGGGTTGAGAAGTGCAGACGGAGGGCCCGAGAGGCGGTATACTGGCCGGGCATCAGTGATGACATTGCCAATATGGTGCTCAACTGCCCCACCTGCCAAAGGTTTCAGCCGGCGCAACCCCCTGAGACACTTCAGCTCCATGAGTTGGTGACGTCCCCCTGGGCGAAGGTGGGTGTGGACCTTTCTCATGCACTTGGCAGGGACTACGTCATCATAGATTACTTTTCGAATTTTCCAAAAGTCATACGCCTACACGATTTGACATCGTCCGCTGTCATCAGGGCATGCAAAGACACCTTCGCTCGACATGGCATTCCGCTTACTGTCATGTCGGACAGTGGGCCCTGTTTTGCAAGCCAAGAATGGTCTTCTTTTGCTGCTTTGTATGGCTTCACACACGTGACGTCCAGCCCTCTGTATCCCCAGTCAAATGGCAAGGCGGAAAAGGGCGTTCACATCGTCAAGCGGCTCCTCTGCAAGGCTGCTGATGCCGGATCGGATTTCTGCTTAGCCCTGCTGGCCTATCACTCGGCCCCACTAGCCACTGGCCTCTCACCAGCCCAGCTGTTGATGGGTCGCGCCCTCAGGACCACTGTGCCATCCATTCTGATCCCTACACCCAACTGTGCTCCAGTACTGCAATGGATGCGACAGCAGCGTGCTCAGCAGAAGGTGGCACATGACACTCGGGCAACTGATCTTCCTGCCCTGTCGCCTGGAGACAACATAGAACATAGAACATAGAACATTACAGCGCAGTACAGGCCCTTCGGAACTATATCAGTGGATATAGAAAAAAGAACCTTGCAACTAAGAGCACATGGTAATAAGATGTGGTCATTTATAAATTGTCTGCATCTGTATCCGATTCATAAAATATTTAATTGTGCCATTATAATGTGAACAAGAAGAATATCAGAGTTTTATTAACCTGAAATCTATGCAAGAACATTTGTATTTAGCTTCCAAATCCATTGTTAAGCTATTATCATGTCTTTAATATCTAGAAATCTGTCAATCTCTGTCTTGAACACACTCAAGGCCTGAGCTTCCGCAGCCCCCTGAGGTAGAGCATTCCAATGATTCACCACCCTCTGAGTGAGGAAAATTTTCCTCATCTCAGCCCCATTATATGTATATACAAAGAACAAAGAAGAATACAGCATAGGAACAGGCCCTTCGGCCCTTCAATTCTGCGCCGATCACGTGTCCTATCTCGACCAACAGCCGTATCCTTCTACACCCCGTCTGTTCATGTGCGTATCCAGATAAGTCTTAAAGGTTGTTAATGTATCTGCCTCAATCATCTCACTTGGCAGTGCATCCCAAGCCACCACCACCTGCACATCTCCACTGTATTACGCGCACACATAGAATTCCTAAAGTGCTGAAGGAGGCCATTTGGCCCACAGAGTCTGCACTGACCCGTCAAAAGAGCACTCCTCCCCTGTCCACATATTTTATACGTACATCAAATATATAATTGTGTTTGCACAAACATGAAATACACAATTACATTTTCAAATAGCTGAAGAATGCTTTCCTGCTATTGAATTGCGACAATTAAATTATCAAGATTTCTGAAATTACTCCTTCATTTTCCGAATATCGTGGGTACAGAGAAGCCTTGTATCTAGAACATGTGAACACAAGTTAAGAGGCTTATTTGGCAAATAAAAGTTTGAAGAAAATGTTGCACATACCTTAATTATTGCTAAATTTCTTGCCAAAATTAAAAAGAATATTGTAGCTTGGATGAAATAAAAAGTACAGGCGGTGGTGGAATGGTGTGGGGTTGCTGCTGCAATGGGCGATGTCATTTGGTACCAAATGTTTTGTGCCATGGAGTGGTGATTTGGGTTGTTGGTTGACCACATGACGAGTACTGGATTTGAGTCAAACTTTCATGGAATAACATCAGGCACTCCCCAATGGAGTGGGCAAGTCTTCTCAGTCCACTCTCGAGCACTTTCTAACAGTATTGGGAGAGGAGGTGTGAAGTAGGGGCATTTGGCATATCGAAATTCAGAGAAAGAAAACAAATAATCATAAAAACAAAGGAGCTTATATCATTGTAAACACATTAGGCATCTTTAAAAAATGGCTTTTTGTTTCCTCATGTTATGCTCATTAAAAGGAGTAAACAAAATGATGAAAACATCAGCAATATCATTACCTGATCGTTTTGTTGCTGTTCTGAGTCTTCCACTTTGTGTAAAGATAATTTAGCAGCGTCCATTGGGCTTTCATTTTAATGGTCACTGTGAAATAATGTTAATTGCTCACAATAGAGCTCTCCACACTTTCTGTTTTCCATTTGCGCAATAAATTCTCCACTGAAAACCATTTCTTCTGACCTGATTTGAAATTATTCAAATAATTGGGAAGGAGGGGAAGGTGGGACCTGTACAGACAGGACGGTTTGCATCTGAACCAGAGGGGCACCAATGTCCTGGGAGGGAAATTTGCTACGGCTCTTCTGGGGGAGTTTAAACTAATTTGTCAGGGGGATGGGAAAACAAGCTGTAGTCCAGAAGCCAGTGTTGAGAGTAGTGAGGTACTGAGGAAGGTATGAAGGTCGCAGGAGTATACCGGCAGACAGGAAGATGGGTT
Organism: Scyliorhinus torazame; assembly: GCF_047496885.1. Taxonomy (NCBI): domain Eukaryota; kingdom Metazoa; phylum Chordata; class Chondrichthyes; order Carcharhiniformes; family Scyliorhinidae; genus Scyliorhinus; species Scyliorhinus torazame. The sequence continues at coordinate 89,036,126 of NC_092715.1, read as the reverse complement.
GAAGTGTGTTTACTTCAATGCAAGGAGCATCCGGAATAAGGTAGGTGAACTTGGAGCGTGGATTGGTACCTGGGACTACGATGTTGTGGGCATTACGGAGACATGGTTAGAACAGGGACAGAAATTATTGTTGGAAGTTCCGGGGTATAGATGTTTCAGTAAGATTAGGGAAGGTGGTAAAAGAGGTGGAGGAGTAGCATTGTTAATCAAGGACAGTTTAACGGCTGCAGAAAGGCAGTTCGGGGGGGATCTGCCGACTGAGGTAATATGGGCTGAAGTTAGAAATAGGAAAGGAGCAGTCACGTTGTTAGGAGTTTTCTATAGGCCCCCAAATAGTAATAGAGATGTGGAGGAAGAAATTGCAAAACAGATTATGGAGGTCTCAGGGTAGTTGTAATGGGTGACTTTAACTTTCCAAATATTGATTGGAACCCCTATAGGTCGAACAGTTCGGATGGGGCAGTTTTTGTACAGTGTGTGCAGGAGGGTTTCCTGACACAATATGTGGATAGGCCGACAAGAGGTGGGGCCACATTGGATTTGGTACTGGGTAATGAACCAGGCCAAGTGTTAGATTTGTTTGTGGGCGAGCACTTTGGAGATAGTGACCACAATTCAGTGTCTTTCACTATTGCAATGGAGAGGGATAGGGCCATACGGCAGGGCAAGGTTTATAATTGGGGGAGGGGTAATTATGATGCGATTAGGCAAGAATTAGGGAGCATAAGATGGGAACAGAAACTGTCAGGGAAAGGAACAAATGAAAAGTGGAACTTGTTCAAGGAACAAATACTGCATGTTCTTGAGAGGTATGTCCCTGTCAGGCAGGGAGGAAATGACCGTGTGAGAGAACCATGGTTCACAAAAGAGGTTGAATGTCTTGTCAAGAGGAAAAAGGAAGCGTATGTAAGGATGAGAAAACAAGGTTCAGTTGGGTCGCTTGGGGGTTACAAGGTAGCAAGGAATGAGTTACAAAAAAGGGCTTAGGAGAGCTAGGATGGGGCATGAGAAATCCTTGGCGGGTCGGATCAAGGAAAACGCCAAGGCTTTTTACTCTTATGTGAGAAATAAAAGAATGACCAGGGTGAGGTTGGGGCCGGTCAAGGACAGTAGTGGGAACTTGTGCAAGGAGTCAGAAGAGATAGGAGAGGCATTGAACGAATACTTTTCTTCAGTGTTCACCAAGGAGAGGGGCCATGTTTTTGAGGATGAGAGTGTGATACGGGTAGGCTGGAGGAGGTAGATGTTCTGAGGAAGGATGTATTAGCAATTTTTTAAAACCTTAGGATCGACAAGTCCCCTGGGCCAGATGGGATATATCCTAGGATTATTTGGGAGGCAAGGGATGAGATTGCAGAGCCTTTGGCTTTGATCTTTGGGTCCTCACTGTCCATGGGGATAGTGCCAGAGGACTGGAGAGTGGCGAATGTTGTTCCTCTGTTCAAGAAAGGGAATAGGAATGACCCTGGAAATTATAGGCCAGTTAGTCTTACTTCGGTGGTCGGTAAGTTAATGGAAAAGGTCCTGAAGGATAGGATTTATAACCATTTGGAAAGATGCAGCTATATCCGGAATAGTCAACACGGATTTGTGAAGGGTAAGTCTTGCCTCACAAATTTGATTGAATTCTTTGAGGAGGTAGCTAAGTGTGTAGATGAAGGTAGAGCAGTGATGTCGTATACATGGATTTTAGTCAGGCGTTTGATAAGGTTCCCCATGGTCGGCTCATGAAGAAAGTAAGGAGGTGTGAGATAGAGGGAAATTTGGCCAATTGGATAAGTAACTGGCTATCACATAGAAGACAGAGGGTGGTGGTGGATGGAAAATTTTCAGACTGGAGACCAGTTACCAGCGGTGTACCACAGGGATCAGGGCTGGGTCCTCTGCTATTTGTGATTTTTATCAACGACTTGGAGGAGGGGGCTGAAGGGGTGGGTAAATAAATTTGCTGATGACACCAAGATTGGTGGAGTAGTGGATAAGGTAGAGGGCTGTTGTAGGCTGCAAAGAGACATTGATAGGATGCAGAGCTGCGCCAAAAAATGGCAGATGGAGTTTAACCCTGATAAGTGCGAGGTGATTCATTTTGGTAGGACGAATTTGAATGTGGATTATTGGGTCAACGGCAGGGATCTGAGGAATGTGGAGGAACAGAGAGATCTTGGGGTTCATGTCCACAGATCTCTGAAGGTTGCCACTCAAGTGGATAGAGCCGTGAAGAAGGCCTATAGTGTGTGCGCGTTTATTAACAGGGGGCTTGAGTTTAAGAGCCGCGGGGTTATGCTGCAACATGACCCTGGTGAGACCACATTTGGAGTATTGTGTGCAGTTCTGGTCACCTCACTATAGGAAGGATGTGGAAGCATTGGAACGGGTGCAAAGGAGATTTACCAGGATGCTGCCTAGTTTGGAGGATAGGTCTTATGAGGAGAGATTGAGGGAGCTAGAGTTTTTCTCTTTGGAGCGGAGGAGGATGAGAGGGGACTTAATAGAGGTTTATAAGATGGTGAGGGGGATAGATAGAGTGGACGTTCAGAGACTATTTCCTCAGGTGGATGTAGCTGTTACAAGGGGGCATAACTATAAGGTTCAGGGTGGGGGATATAGGAGGGATGTCCGAGGTGAGTTCTTTACTCAGAGTGGTTAGGGTGTGGAATGGACTGCCTGCTGTGATAGTGGAGTCGGACACTTTAGGAACTTTCAAGCGGTTATTGGATAGGCACATGGAGCACACCAGAATCACAGGGAGTGGGATAGCTTGATCTTGATTTCGGACAAGGCTCAGCACAACATCGAGGGCCGAAGGGCCTGTTGTGTGCTGTACTGTTCTATGTTCTATTATATCTTCAGAGTAAACAAACATGTTGGTGAGCATTAAAGCTGCAATATGGGCTGGACTGCATCGCCATTAGAGACAGAGGGCAGAATAAGACCTAATGGAACAGCAGTATGGACAAATTCTGAGGATGTCCAGGAAGATATTTATCATTCAGTCCCACCTACTGAATGGAAAGCTGCAGAGCCAAACTTTAGTCAGCTCTTCCTTTCTTAAGGGAATGATAGCTTTCAGTTTTCATACCATCGGAAACTTCCAAACGACAATGAAGCATTTTGCAAGGCTGAACTACATTTCCATATACAAAGTCAAAAAAGTAACGCCTGATGTGCCATGTCAATCACCAGGACATCAGTTTTGGCAAGGAGACCTTCTTTGAGCCAGATAAATTCAAAGGCTGCTTTGATTAACTTTTGAAAATTTTCAGGGCTCAAGGAGTTCCGATTGGTAGGCAAATATGATATAGGAATGCCTTAATGTAAGCCCAGCTAAAAACATTTTACTCTTTTAATATACAGATTTTGTGACCAATATGTTTGAATATTGCAGGGTAAAGTCCAGCAGCTCTCCTGCACCAACTTTTACCATGCTTTACCAAGGTTTATCGAGCATTGGGCTCAGCTGTCTGCTGGAGATATGGGCTATTTACTGCAGCTGTAACAAATGGCACCTCTGCGACATCTGTGTTACAAAGCTGAGCTGTATTATAATGGGGTGTATTCATAGATTGGGGAAGTAATGATGCAGACCCACTAGTCATTCAGACTTTCAGGTACCTGGCGGCTGCCTTATTTATGATCCAGATTAGATCACTGCATGCTGTACAATACTGTTGTTGGCATTAGCAATTATTCACTGATAATCAGCAGCCTCCAGTCCTAAAAAGAAGGGATTTTCATTTATATGCGCACTCAGGCCAGCTCAAAACGCTTCATAGCTAGTGAAGTGCTTCTGAAGTTTATCACTGCTATTGCAGAGGCAGTTGTGGCAGCCAATCTGAACTGCAAGGTCACATCAACAGCAATGAAATCAATTGCTAGAAGATCTGTTTTATTGACTTTGGTTGATTGATACATGTTGGACGGAACACCTGGTGAACTCCTCTGCCCTTCTTTGAGTCAGATTTATTAATGGCATACTGATGTATGAACAGTTATTTAATAATGATCATAATATGATCAAGTCCAACGTAATGCTTGAAAGGGAGAATGCAAAATAGCTACTGAGGCCCAGTTTTTTACTCCCAGGTTGGGTGTGCAGGGACAGGAGAATTTCTTGTCTTGACCTCAGGTGAATGAAGAGGTAGGTTCTGGAAATATATATATATATGGACAAAGTCAAAATTGCAAGACGATACTTTGAATGCGAGCATTTGTAGGTAATTAAGTCTTTACAGATCCAGAGGGAGGGGTAACCCCAGGTTAAAGAGGTGTGAATTGTCTCAAGCCAGGACAGTTGGTAGGATTTCGCAAGCCCAGGCCAGATGGTGGGGGGTGAATGTAATGCGACTTAAATCCAAGGTCCTGGTTGAGGCCGTACTCATGTGTGCGGAACTTGGCTATAGGTTTCTGCTCGGCGATTCTCCGTTGTCGTGCATCCTGAAGGCTGCCTTGGAGAACGCTTACCCGAAGATCAGAGACTGAATGCCCTTGACTGCTGAAGCGTTCCCTGACTGGAAGGGAACATTCCTGCCTGGCGATTGTCACGCAATGTCCGTTCATACGTTGTCGTAGCGTCTGCATGGTCTCGCCAATGTACCACGCTTCGGGACATCCGTAGACAATGTTGGTCGAGCCGCACGAGTATGTACCGTGTACCTGGTGGGTGGTGTTCTCACGTGTAATGATGGTACCCATGTCCATGATCTGGCACGTCTTGCAGAGATTGCCATGTCAGGGTTGTGTGGTGCCGTGGTTGCTGTTCTGAAGGCTGGGTAGTTTGCTGCAAACAATGGATTGTTTGAGGTTGCACGGTCTTCGGTTAAGCGTTCTCCAAGGCAGCCTTCAGGACGCGCGACAAACCTGTTGGACTTTAACCTGGTGTTGTAAGACTTCTTACTTTAAAAATGGTAGCCATGATGCGGAGATGCCAGCGTTGGACTGGGGTAAGCACAGTAAGAAGTCTTCCAACACCAGGTTAAAGTCCAGAAGGTTTGTTTCAAATAATAGCTTTCAGAGCACTGCTCCTTCCTCAGGTGAATGACTTCCTCACTGCTCCTTCACCTGAGGAAGGAGCAGTGCTCTGAAAGCTCGTGTTCGGAACAAACCTGTTGGACTTTAGCTGGTGTTGGAAGACTTCTTACTTTAAAAATGGTGACCTACAAGTTGGATTTTCATTCTGGGTTGGTGGGCGGGATTGGAAGTGGAGCCCACCGCTCTAAATCAAGTGCAGAGGCTGTTGTGTGTGGAGGTGGTTTGGGTGGAAGCCTTGTCTCTGTGCTACGGCACTTTGTTTAAGTTATTCTTTTTAAAAAAACAACACTCACTTCTCACATCCTCTCGGCCCTCACATCCCCTCAGCCCCACACATACAATCCCCATGCCACATCCATGCTACGCTATGCCAACTCTTGGCCCCCATGGCTCATCCTACCCCTATGTCCCTACATTTGTATGGCCCTTTATAGCACCATGCCAACCAACATAGTGCCAAACCAACCACCCTTTGCCCTTGCCCCCTTCATGCCAACTCAGATGGTACCCTTTGGCAGTTCCTTGACAGCTTCACCAGTTCTTTCACAGCTTAACAGTTCCAATATGTTTACACTTATGCACAATCATGTTTACTTTTAACAATCCTATGGTGTGCCTTATCCCTCCCAAAGGTGTCCTGGGACCATATCCAAAGGGCTACATTACCTCCGCAAAGGGGTACCCTGGCTATACAAATAAATCCAGCAAGTTCAGATGTCATCTGGTCTAATACACACTCCAGGCTTCACTCTCCTAGTCTACCAAAATTCCACTTCAGTGGAGGCCTCTGGTGATTTAAAGGGCCTTGTGTCTCCGTACGCCACTCATGCATGAACCTTGACCTGATTCCAACACCCCCCCCCCCATCCCCGTGTATCAATAGAAAATGCTGTTTTCAGGGAATGGACATAGAATTTGGAGCCATTTCTGCCAATCTCACCATGACCGAGTGGTGAATATCTTGTCATAAAATTTTGAATTTAAGTAGTGCTGATTTCAATGGAATTAGGCAGAGACTGTTCATTCAGATGTAGGAGCTGTCTTATGAGGAAAGGTTGAGCGGGCTTATAATTGTTGGAGTTTAGAAGAATGAGGGGTGATCTTATTGAAACATATAAGAATCTGAAGGGGCTTCACAGGGTAGATACTAAAATGATTTTTTCCCTCATGGGGAATCTAAAATTAGGGGGTGCCAAAAGACGATGAGGAGGATTTGATTCTCTCAGAGAGTCATTCATCTTTGAATTTCCCTATCTCAGAGACTAGTGGTAGCTGGGTAATTGAATAAATTTAATGCTGAGTTAGTTAGATTTTTGATCTGCAAGAGAGTCAAGGTTTGTGGGGGGGTGGGGAGAAATGCGTGGGCTGGTGCCAGGGTAGTGGAGTGAAGGCCACAATACGTGCAGCCATTATTTTCTTGAATGGACGAGAAGATTCAAAGAAATAAATGGCCATCTCCTGCTCCTATTCATTATGTTCTTCTGTCTTCAAATAACGGGGCAAATCTGTTCGAACAAAGAACAACACAGCACAGGAACAGACCCTTCGGCCCTCCAAGCCTGCACCGACCATGGTACCTGCCTAAACTAAAACTGTATGCACTTACGGAGTCCATATCCTTCCATTCCCACCCTATTCAGATATTTGTCTAGATGCCCCTTAACTGCCACTATCGTACCTGCTCCCACCACCTCCCCAGGCAGCGCGTTCCATATATTTACCACCCTGTGTGCAGAAGCCTTGCTTCGCACGTCTGTTCTAAACTTTCCCCCACGTAACCTGTAATTAAGGAACATCTTGAAAATGTTAAGCTGATCAGAGAAAGCAGTATTTGTAAAGTAAGGTGTTGCCTGGTGAACCCAATTTCTTTTTTTTGAAGTACCAGACAGGGTAATAATGTCTATGGATTTGGTTAAGTGGACTTCCAGAAGATATTTAATGAATTCCCTCAAAAGAGCTGTTAGGTACATTTGAAGCCCATGGATTTGAAGGCAAATTATTAACCTGGTTTGGAAATAGCCTGAGTGGCAGTCAACAGAAGGCAGGGATAGGAAGATAGGATCAGAAATAGGCTATTTGGTCAGTCGTACCTTCTCCACCATTCAATTAGATTATTGCTGATCATCCATTTTGTATTTTTGTATGCTCTTTCTTGTAGCTTTATTTTGTTTCTTACTACTTTATTGATCTATGGCATGGTTGGCACTACCGCCTCAAAACTCCAGGGACCTGGGTTCAATTCCAGCCTTGGGTGGCTGTCTGTGTGCCGTTTGTACTTTCTCCCCGTGTCTGCGTGGGTTTCCTCCGGGTGCTCCGGTTTCCTCCCACAATCCAAAGATGTGCAGCTTAGGTGGATTGGCTATGCTAAATTGTCCCTCAGTGTCCAAAAGGTCCGGTAGGGTTACTTGGTTATGGGGATGGGATGGAGGTGTGGGCGTAGTGCTTAGGAGGGGTGCTCTTTCCAAAGGCCGGTGCAGACTCGATGGGCCGAATGGTCTCCTTCTGCACTGTTGGGCTTCTATAATTCTATGATTTTTTTTTGATTAATAGATCATAACTGGTCATCCACATCAACGTCACCTTCCCGTGCTGTTCCCATATCCCTTAATGCCATTGGTATCCAGAAATCTATCGAAGATGGGCAGGGTTTTCAAATCAGTAGAATGTGGCCAGCAGTCACCACCAAGAATCTGTGTTGGGGCCTCAATTATTCATAAGAACATAAGAACTAGGAACAGGAGTAGGCCACCTGGCCCCTCGAGCCTGCTCCACCATTTAATGAGATCATGGCTGATCTTTGTGGACTCAGCTCCACTCTCCGGCCCATACACCATATCCCCATAACCTCACGATGCTCCACTTCTCCAGCTTCCACCCTAAACACATTAAAGAAGCCATCCCCTATGGACAAGCGCTCCGTATACACAGGATCTGCTCAGACGAGGAGGAGCGTAACAGACATCTACAGACGTTGAAAGATGCCCTCGTACGAACGGGATATGACACTCGACTCATCGATCGACAGTTCCAATGCGCCACAGCGAAAAACCGCACCAACCTCCTCAGAAGACAAACATGGGACACAACCGACAGAATACCCTTCGTCGTCCAGTACTTTCAGCAGTGGCCCCAAAACAGATCCTTGTGGTACACCACTAGTAACTGGACTCCAGTCTGAACATTTCCCATCAACCACCACCCTTTGTCTTCTTCCAGCTAGCCAATTTCTGATCCAAACTGCTAAACCACCCTGAATCCCATGCCTCCGGATTTTCTGCAGTAGCCTACCATGGGAAACCTTAACAAACGCTTTACTGAAATCCATATACACCACATCAACTGCTTTACCCTCATCCACCTGTTGAAATGAAAATGAAATGAAAATCGCTTATTGCCACAAGTAGGCTTCAAATGAAGTTACTGTGAAAAGCCCCTCGTCGCCACATTCCGGCGCCTGTTCGGGGAGGCTGGTACAGGAATTGAACCGTGCTGCTGGCCTGCCTTGGTCTGCTTTAAAAGCCAGCGATTTAGCCCAGTGTGCTAAACCAGCCCCTTTGTTTGGTCACCTTCTCAAAGAACTCAATAAGGTTTGTGAGGCATGACCTACCCTTCACAAAACCGTGTTGACTATCTCTAATCAAATTATTCCTTTCCAGATGATTATACATCCTATCTCTTACAAACCTTTCCAAGACTTTGCCCACAACAGAAGTAAGGCTCACTGGTCTATAGTTACTGGGGTTGTCTCTACACCCCTTCTTGAACAAGGGGACAACATTTGCTATCCTCCACTCTTCTGGCACTATTCCTGTAGATAAAGATGACTTAAAGATCAAAGCCAAAGGCTCAGCATTCTCCTCCCTAGCTTCCCAGAGAATCCTAGGATAAATCCCATCCGGCCCAGGTGACTTATCTATTTTCACACTTTCCAGAATTGCTAACACCTCCTCCTTATGAACCTCAAGCCCTTCCAGTCTCGTAGCCTGAATCCCAGTATTCTCCTCGACAACATTGTCTTTTTCCTTTTGTTGGTGCTTATGCATCCGTGATGGCAAATCCTGAATAGGTGAAATATAGATGGCGGGATTCACAGTCCATTCACAGCAGCGGGATTTCCCGGTCCCACTGCAATGAATGGGAGATTTGGCTGAGCACCAAATTCTCCGTCCTCGCGAGCAGCGGTAGCGGGGCTGATTCGCAATGGAGAATCTTAGCCAGAATATTTGAATATTTGATAGCTGTAGTGTCAAGGTTGATTGTGTTGATTGCATTAATTCCTGTGCCATGTTTGATTGTTGCAGTGCCAAGATCAGACACACTTATAGGGAAGGATTTTCACCCCCCCTCCCCCACCCCCACCCCCGCAGAGTGTTTTGCGGCAGCAGAGGCAGGCAGCCATGGCCTGTGGTGGGATTTTCCCATCCTGCCATTGTCAACATGTCTCCCTTGCTCACACCCCTTGCCACCAATAAACCCGTGGAGCAGGCTCCCCAGCAGCGGGACTGAAAGAGCTCACCGGCGGGAACGGCTGGGAAATCCCGTCCCATCATCTTTGGTGATTTCAATGCCAGAGATAGCCCAGACCATCAAACCTGGGAGGGCATTATAGGGAGAAAGGGAGTTGGTAACGGTAACAGAAAAGGCCTTCTTCTGCCAATGATGTGTACAGAGCATTATGTCCTCATAACCAGCACTGCATTCCCTCTGCCAAATTGAAGCACAACATTCTGGATGCACCCTCTCTCTAAGCACTGGCAGATAACTGACTACATTACTGCCAGAAGGAGGGACAGGATGTCCGAATGAGCAAAACCATATGTGAAGTAAATTGTTGCACTGACCACAGATGCTGTCTCAAAGCTCAACATTCATATCCAACCCAAGTGTCACTTCCCACCTTGGGGAAAACAGTCAATAAGCATCATGTTAAGAGTCAACATCTCAAGACCCAAAAATGGATACCGTGAAGCAAAATATTTGAATTGTCAGCTAGATGGCCGTAAAACTGTCTCTCATGGCATATTGGATGACTGGATGGTCTTCAGAGACCGGGTGCACACTATCATCCAAGAATATCTGGGACCCACTACTCGTTAGCACCAGGAATGGTTTGATGAAAATAATAATGAAATTCAGACTCTGTTGGATGAGAATGATCTCCCTAGAGCTTACAAAAACCTCTGTTCACCTCCTCCAAAGTAAACCACCTTCAACAACATCTACAATATCACACAATCAAGGCTTATCGTGATGCAGGCTTACTGGCTAAGCTAGAAGGCAGAAGAAATACAATTATATGTAGACAAAAGCAACAAAAATATTTCTATTTAAAAAAATATAAATTTAGAGTACCCAATTAATTTTTTCCAATTAAGGGACAATTTAGCGTGGCCAATCCTCCTACCCTGCAGATCTTTGGGTTGTGGCGGCAGCGAAACCCACGCAAACACGGGGAGAATGTGCAAACTCCACAAGTTCAGTGACCCAGAGCCGGGATCGAACCTGGGACCTCATGCCCTGAGGCAGCAGTGCTAACCACTGTGTCACCGTGCTGCCTCAATTAATGTTTCTATGATGCGCTGAAGACAATCTACCATTCACTGGCTTCCGGAAATTCTCCTCTCCTCAAGTTCATCAAAGTATTTAGCACCATTCACTTTCTCTATAATGTTGTCAGTGTGAAATGTCTTTCTCATTATATTGCTTGGTTTGGTGACCATATATCAATGCAAATTCTAATCTGGCTCTCGCTCTTCAGTTTCAATATGACTTGTATGGGTGAGACCCAATGGAACATAGAACATACAGTGCAGAAGGAGGCCTTTCGGCCCATCGAGTCTGCACCAACCCACTTAAGCCCTCACTTCCACCCTATCCCCGTAACCCAATAACCCCTCCTAACCTTTTTGGTCACTAAAGGTGATTTAACATGGCCAATCCACCTAACCTGCACATCTTTGGACTGTGGGAGGAAACCGGAGGACCCGGAGGAAACCCACGTAGACACGGGGAGAACTTGCAAACTCCACACAGACAGTGACCCAGCGGGGAATCGAACCTGGGACCCTGGCGCTGTGAAGCAACAGTGCTATCCACTTGTGCTACTGTGCTGTCCGGTACAGGCTCACCTCCAACTTTCTCAATAATGCTTAGGTCAAGTAGACACTGAAGATCTCTGCCTGCAGATATTAAACAGTATTGCTTGTTGTTGATGACTGGGGGCACGTTAGTGTCTACATGCAGCTTGCATGTAATACCTTTCAGTTCACTTACGCCAGTGAAGCAGTCAGCATACAATTCGAGGATGCTGTTGTGTTTTGAGTAGGAATCACGTATGTAAGGGCAATCATGTGCAGATCTGTTGCTGTGTAGACACTGATAATTGTGTCGCGTTTTCCAGAGATGACAGCATTCATTCTGGTACCTTTGAATGAGCAGGTGTTTCAAAAGTCCCGAGAAATTTCTGTGGTTTGTTGCTGTTGTGAGAGAAAATTCCCTTGTTTGCAGAGAATGGGGTAATCCTGAGGTTTCCCATGACAGTAATAGATTGCTCCTGTATTTATGAGAGCATCTACGTCCAAGCAACCAATGGTCACTGTCACACATGGCCTGTTGCCAAGTCTGAAAGAGAGCAGTAAAGTATATTCAGGATCATTCATCTCTACCTTGGCTAAACACTCTTGGCCTTTTGTTGTGGCACATGTAGGTGGAATCTGCCTGGTGGTATTAGCTTTAGAGAGGCCGGTTTAGCTCAATTGAATTACCTGGACATGTTGTTTGTGATGCTGAGCGAGGCCAACAGCTGGATTCAATTCTTGTACCGACTGAGGTTATTCATGAAGGTCCTGCCTTCTCAACCTTGCCCTTCGCCTGAGGTGTGGTAATCCTCAAAGGGGAAAGCAGCCTATGGTCACCTGGATGAGATCCAGAGCTGAATAGTTAAATGAGCATAATTGCTCATTTAAATACCCAAGCGCTGGATTCACCCAGCGCCCAGGACTCACCACCCACGCGTGGCAGACCTCGCCGGGGCACAATTTAGCATAGGTTCACAGAAACGTGAATCAGTCATAACTTGGGGGCGGGGGGGGGGGGGTCTCACAAGCCATTGGAGACCCACAGGTGATTGGGGATGGGGCAGAGTGGTACACTGGCACCTGGGCACCTTGGCAGTGCCACCCAGGCACTCTGACACTGCCAGGGTGCCAATGCTGTCAGCATGTCCAGCAGGCAGTACCAGGGTGCCCAGGTGCCAGGCTGGCACTGCCAGGTGCCGGGCCTATTGGGGGGGCCTTGCCAGATAGGGGGAGTGAGATGAAGTTTCCAGGGGCCTCCCCAATGTGGAGGGGTGGGGGGGGCATAAACGCGAGGGGGGGCGGAAAGGGGCAGGGGGGGGGGAGATCGGGGCTGCCAGACAAAATTCGGCCAGATCTGTAAGGAGCCTCTAACTGCAGCCTCGGCAGGGAGAAACCCCCCGAGGCCAATTGATAGCGGGCTGTGTCTTGGCGCTGCAGCCAACAAAAACACCCCGTAAATGCGCCATTCAGTAGAACTTTAGTAGTCTGCTGAATCGCATCCATTATGTTCTGAGTTTTGCAAGCAGTATTGGTTGAATATCATCAGTACTCTGCCTATTGCGTATGGTGGAAAGGACATGCTGTTTGATACAATTCGCCAGTCTTTGACCCATCTACCTGGCATCATATCAGCACTGAAATTCACATATCACATTACTCATTTGAATGAAAGGCAGAACATCCTTTTGGCCTGATAGCAGCATCCTTTTAGTGCTCATGCTGTCACTGTGTAGTAGCAGTCTGAAACAGCTAGTTTCAGCTGTTGCTAAAATTTTTGAGATACTTCACCTCTCCAGGGTAATTTAATAATAACAATAAATTTAATAATAATAATTTGAGGCAAACTGGGTATTTTTCACTTCTGGAAATGGTGGCTCTAGGCCCATTCATGATTATGCGTAATACAAAACAAGCAATAATCTGATCAGGGTAGACATTATCCTGGGGGATAGTTTTAATATGTCGTTCTTCAGCATTATGCTAGCGCAATGAGCAAATGATTTGGGCCCTATTTATGAAGTTGCTGATAATGCCAATCTGGGAATACGTGGAATGGTAGTAATTCCAATGTGCATATTGATCAATGAAGGTAGACTTGTAGTAGACAGTAGTCGAGAACCTACTGGCAGAATTCTCAACCAGTACATCAAGGAACGGGAGCTTATAGACTGCTCCATTTCAAAGTTGAATTTGAGTGCGGCAGGGAGATTTTGCCCACCATAACTGCAATGTAGTGGCACAAGTGGATCAAATCAAAAAATGAAAGAAATTTACACACCTTGGACCAAGCACAGTGTAGGGAAGGACGTGGAATCCTGCAACCCTTTTTTTCAGTCTAATCCTGCATGAATGCTCACTCAATCATGGGACTGTGTCTCACTTTACCATTATCAATATGCATTGACAAAGAGTCATCCAGACTCAAAAGGTTAGCTCCCTTCTCTCTCCACAGATGCTGGCGGACCTGATGAGGTTGTACAGTAATTTCTGTTTTTGTTGCATAGAAAGGAACACTAATCCAATCTTGGGTCCAAGTCACTTTCTGAGAAATTCAATTGATAACTTACCTGTTCTTTGCTTGATGCCAAAATAGGGTGCATCAAAGTTATCCTGTGGGTTAATGACTAACCCGATTAGATAATTGCTCACTTTGTTTTGCACATAGAAAGGCCATCACTTTCAGACCTTAAAAGTGCCCAGTCTACCTCAAATTACCATGGAAGGGTAAAGTATCACCAACGTTAGAGCAACAGGTGAAGCTTGCTGTTTCATGCTGCTACTATACAGTGGCAGCAAGAGTGGTATTTACCACAACACAATGCTGCCGCCAAAAAAGACATTCTGCCTCCCACACAAGTGAGGAATGTGGTATGTGAATATCAGTACCACTGAAATGCCAGCTACATAAGCTGGTGGATCATATCAAAAGCACATCCCTTCAGTGTTCACAGTATGTAGAGTACTGAACCAACCCATGCTGGTAAAACACAAAACATACTGGGGCAGGTGAGGCGGTGCATGGTTTGCTGGTGGCGGGATTCTCTGCTCCCACCACTGAAATCCCATTGAAGCCCCGCACGCCACCGGGAAACTCGCAGTTGGGGGTACGCTGCCAGCAGGAGCAGATAATCCCACCGCCACCGAATGGCCAGAGAATTTCAGCCAATGTCTAACGTTAGATGCAATGCCACAATTAGAAAACAGTTATTGAACAATCACGCGTGTGCTAAGAATTACATTCACAATCAATTTAAGATTATCAGTCAGGCTCACAATGTAGGTCACCCATACTTGCTTGAAGCTACATAAATCAAACAATGCATATATTTAATATATATAATAAGCAGTGATCAGTTAAAATTTGGGAAGCATTGCCTTACAGGCTACTGCATATTGATTCAATAGTACCGATCAAAAGGAAATTGGATAAATACTTGAAGGTGAAAAAAGTGCAGGCTATGGGGAAATTAATACATGAATATCATTACTGCTGGATGCTATAATACTTCCTCTTTTGTATTATGTTCAGCACAATGCACACTGGTAGATATGTCCATATCCTTTGCAGTCTCATCTTGTTGGGATGATGTACTCTGATAAAGGTTTCATTCTCAATGGACTAGTCTTGGTGAAATGGCAGCATGTTCTTGTTCCGAGACTCTTTCTCCATGCTAATTTTAATTCTTATATTACAAACTTGCATAGCCAGAACAAGTAAAATATTCACATTCAACAAATGAGCCAATGTTTTACAAATCTCCAGTTTAACATTTTACACTTCATCTGATTCTTCACTTGGCAGGACTATTATCTTGTAAAAAATCCCTCTGAAAAAGACCTGGCACACGCTCTGTAAGTCAATCCCATCTTGTTTGGCCATGTCTTAGGTTTTCCAAATTCACACTAAGAACATATTTAGAATTAGAGTGCAGATGATGAGCATGCCCCACTGTTTTCCAGCCAGCAATTTTTCATGGATTGTAAATCCTGTGGGGCTCACTGAACTCTGCACATGAATTCACAAAATGAAATCTTGGTGCATGAACTCCATGAAAATTCATAAAAATCAATCCTGAGGAGCCGGCATACTGGGGAACTCTTCAAGCATCATTGCTGCCTTTCTCTTATTTAGTTGTTCTTTTCACTCCACTGACCCTTCAGTCTGTGCCAGGGAAGTAACTGACACTATTCTAGGTTGTATGAAAGGTTCCATACTTCATATGTCATACCTTCAACTACATCTGCATTCCATTATGCCTGTACATTCTGCTGCATCTTATGAAAATTCTGACTTTGCACTTGGTCAGTGGAAAGCATACCGAGCCAGCCTCATTTTTACTCATAACTACTATTCAAACTATTAAATGCAATCTTAATGAAAATGATTGGCTGCTACCTTTACACCCAGGAGTCGTTCATTTGATTACGTTTGATTGCCAAAGCTGTTTCTTACAATTTCTCTGAATTTTCCTTCCCACCTCTTTTCCTGATAGTTCTGTTGCTACTTCTAAAAAAACTGATGGGGTTGGGGGTGCAGTGAATGTGACCATCAGATTTTCCTCTATGTGGGGTTACTGGATCACCAGGACAATAAAGAAACTGGAAAATTAGATTGTAAGGAGCTTTGGCTCCCAAAAATGTCCGCCCAATTTTTCTAAGGACATAAGAAAATAAGAAATATGAGCAGCACCAACCTCTAAGGCCCCTTGAGCCTGCTCCACTATTCACTATGATCGTGGGCGATTTTCTGCCTCAGTTCCACATTCCGTTACACTCCACACATCCCTTCATTCCCTGACAGAGCAAGAGGTGATCTATCTCAATCATGAATAGACTCAACTTTGGGACATCCACAAACCTCTGGGGTGGACAATTCCAAAGCTTTACAACCATCTGAGTGAAGAAATTTCTCCTCATCTCAGTTCTAAATGATCTACTCCTTACCCTGAGACTGTGTCCCTGTTCTAGATTTCCCAATGTGGTGATTGCCCCTTGAGGGGTAACACAGCAGTTTAAGGGTCACTTGGCCTAGAGGATCATTAGGGACTCAGAGTAGTGAATCACCCCTGGGGGTGGAGTCCTCTGAGGAAGGTAGGCATGTAGGGAGCTAGCTGCAGCCATGTGGCTGCTGGACAATTCTCATTAATAAATCCTTTTCGTGTTCATTAAAGGAGTCTCTTAAAGTGCAATATTTACATCTAGCAACAAGAATAAAATATCCTAACAATGCCTTTGGCCCAACACCTGTGAGTATCCTGTTTTAATGAATGTCTGAAAGAAAACTCACCTGAATGCCTCTCTTTGGGCGAGTAGACCCATTTGAGAAATTGGGATATTGCCAGACCTGAGTAATACAGAATCAGAAAAGATGGACAGTTACAAAACGGGTGAGCAACAGAGAGAACACGGCAAGACCCCAGGGTCAAAATCTACAAGAATGGTGAGCAAAATTCAGAAACGTACCTCCCCTTACATTGTAGACTAGAAAGCAGTCCGAGAGGCCTATTGCATCAGAGAAGCTGAGGGATAGGTGCAGAACAAACCAGAATTGGCCAGCAGTCAATAGCTGGCCAGAAATGTATAGAGAAAAAGAAACAAGAGAAAAATATCCCTGTGAAGCAAGAACTGTGGCTTTAAGTTTAAAAAAAATAGAACTTACATACAAAAAAAAATTTGCTGCAGAGTTTTTAAAGAAGAGCGCATAGAGAGCAGCGCTTTAAGTTTTTGAAAAAATGGCTGAAGTGAGCTGCAACAAGATCTCCCAAAGCACAGGAAGATCAAGAGGCCATAGCTGAGTGATGGATAGGGTCAGGGGAAAACCTGCAGGGGTTCCGTGGCATCCATCCGTCTACTGATGAACTTGAATCAATCAGATAAGTTCTCAACCATTTTTCAACAAGGGAATTTGGATGAAAAGCAAAGAATTGCTGTGGTTACAACAAAGTTCAAAAACGTTTTAAAAAACTGCTGGCACCAGAAGGGAGTGCTGCCGCTTTAAGAGTAAACAAAAAAAAAGAAACAGCTCAGAACACTCTGTACCTGCATTGATACATTTGTTGCAAAATGCCCCTCCAAAGGGAAGCCAACTGTATCCAAGTACCTACAGCCTTTGTGGGGGAAAAAAGATTACTATACGGTCTTAAAGCAGCAATACCCTTAAATGTTATTGGAATTTTGCAGTTATTGTCAAAAGTTTGACAAACGATAAAAAAAAACAATAGTAACCAAAACAATAACAACAGCAACACAGCTATCACATATTTCCACCATGTCTGCAACAGTAGTCCCAGTACTATCATTTCCTACATTATTTATATTAGTGTGTTGTACAGGTTTTTTAAGGTGTTCGTTCATATTAGGACTTTTAACATTTATTAATAAGAATTATACACAACTTTATGTACATATTTACAGTTACTGCTTTGACTCTTTGCGTTGTTTATGATTACTTTTGTTTTGCTCAGTAAGAAGTCTTACAACACCAGGTTAAAGTCCAACAGGTTTGTTTCAAATCACTAGCTTTCGGAGCATTGCTCCTTCCTCAGGTGAATGAACAGGTAGGTGCCAGAAACATTTATATAAACAAAGTCAAAGATGCACGACAAACCTACCTCTTCATTCACCTGAGGAAGGAGCAGTGCCCCGAAAGCTAGTGATTTGAAACAAACCTGTTGGACTTTAACCTGGTGTTGTAAGACTTCTTACTGTGCTCACCCCAGTCCACCGCCGACATCTCCACATTTTGTTTTGCTGGAAGAGGGGGAGAACCCGTTCTCCCCTTGAGTCCTCAAGGGAGGTTCAGATGTTCTGCCTCCCCAGTTTGACATGTATGGAAGGAATCCATGTCGCCTCCTGCGAGTGGCCGTTTCATTCCTGCTTTACGCAAGCTCCCTTCGATCCAGGCAGTGCCTCCTGTCCCCCCTTCCTTCTCCCTTCCTATCCCTCCCCCACCCCCCACCCTCCCTTCTTATCTGCTCACTCCCCACCCACCCCACCCACCCCCCCCCCCCCGCAGGTTATTTGCTGGTTGCAAACAGGTTTGTAAAGAGGTTTGTGAACTTCTTCCACGTGTCCTGGAATCTCTTCTTGGACCTCCATAGCAAGAATTTTTTTTCTCCCAGTTCCAGGAACTTGGCCAGTTCTAAGAGCCACTCCCAGGCCCTAGGTGGCGCTGCAAACTTCCAGCCAAGCAGAAAGCTCTGCCTGGGGATCAGTGAGACAAAGGTCAGGACATCTGCACCCTTCCCTGTTGAGCTCTGGATGCTCAGACACCACGAAGGTCACCACAGATGGGCACGGCCCCATCTCGACCCTCACAACTCTCGACATGGCCGTGGAAAATGCCGTCCAGAACTCCTTGCGTTTCTGGTAGGATGAGAACATGTGGGTGTGGTTGGTTGCGCCACCCTGACACCGCTTGCACTTATCTTCCACCTCCGGGAAAAACTGCTCATGCGCGCCAGCCCTGGACCACACATTTTGCGGCCTCCTGTGCCTGCCTGGGCCCCATGAGTTGCTCATTGTGGCCCTACCCGGTAACTTCCTCGTCAGACGAGGCCTGCCGATCATCCTCTTCCTCAAGCATATCGTGATGTTGTGGAAGATGCAGCAGGCCACCCTGATGTGGGAAACCCTCCAAGCGCTATACTGGAGGGTCCCTCCAGAGTGGTCCAGGCACCTGAACCGCATCTTCAGCATGCCGATGCACCACTCGATCACGCCCCTGGACACTGCATGGGCATCATTGTAGCAGGTCTCTACATTGGTCTGTGGCCTCTGGATAGGCATCATCAGCCATGACCACAGTGGATAACCTCTGTCGCCCAGGAGCCAACCCCTCAACCAGGGGTGAGCCTTAAAGGTGTTGGGAACCGTCGAGTACGCCAGGATGAAGACATTGTGTACGCTGCCTGCGTATGGAGGTGAGGTGAGGTGGAGGAAGCACTTGGGGGGTTGCTGGGATGGAGGTGTGGCGGAGGGAGGAGTTCGAGGAGGGGGTTTGCATCCAGATGGCCAGTGTCGCTTTAGGCAACCGCAGGCCATGGTGGTCGGTCAGTGGGGTGCTCAGCAAGATGGCTGCAATGGCCGTCCATGCCTGCTCACCACTCCGGACCTCAGGGTCACTCAAATGCCACAGCCATCCCCTGGTCACCCCACCGCTATAACCCCAGGCCCTGGCAGACACTCCCCGCCCACGCCAGCCATGCTAGCGGCAGGGCTGGCAACACACAGTCGCACCTCTGGGAACATGTCCTACCTCCTCAGCAGCCACGGCGCCTGTTTCATGAGTTTTAAAACCACAAGTGAACCTCGCCATTGGTAATTGCTCCTGGTGGAGGCGGAGCATTGTGGAAGCTCCGGATAATGCCGGGTCGGGCCTGTTAATGATATGCCAACAGCATTTACTGTAGATGCAGAGTAGAATGAATTGATGCCGCTGCCAAGGCACCGGAGCTTGGCATTCCGTCGGACACCCAGCGCACGGTTCTCTGCCTAATCGCGTTTCGCGATTCCGGCATCGCTGAATGGAGAATCCTGCCCCATGTCTCCAGGTCTTTAGTTAAGTAAACTCACCTGTCATTTATAAACTTACCTTTCTAACACAGTTAAGTCAACATGACTTGGCTGGTTTAGCACAGGGGGCTAAACAGCTGGCTTGTAATGCAGAACAAGGCCAGCAGCGCGGGTTCAAATCCCGTGCCAGCCTCCCCGAACAGGTGCCGGAATGTGGCAACTAGGGGCTTTTCACAGTAACTTCAATGAAGCCTACTTGTGACAATAAGCGATTATTATTATAAATGTAATGGACTCCAAGCTTGTTGAAATTGCATTCACCCCAGGGTTGCTAACAGTTTCCCAAACAGAAGCTCCCATTTTCCACAGTTAATTCCTAAA
This sequence comes from Scyliorhinus torazame, assembly GCF_047496885.1. Taxonomy (NCBI): domain Eukaryota; kingdom Metazoa; phylum Chordata; class Chondrichthyes; order Carcharhiniformes; family Scyliorhinidae; genus Scyliorhinus; species Scyliorhinus torazame. The sequence goes on along the minus strand of NC_092715.1, from coordinate 89,016,126 downwards.
ACTATAAGTTACATCGTAAAACATTAGGCAAAGGTAGCGGGCGGGATTCTCCAATCGCGCGGCAGAATGTCCACGACGTCGTAAATGCCGTCGCGTTTTACGATGGCGTCAACGGGCTGCTCCCACATCTAATTCTGGCCCCTGAAGGGGGCCAGCACGGCACTGGAGCGGTTCGCGCCGCTCCAGCTGCAGATCCCGGCGTGAACTGGGCACCACGGGATCCGCGCATGCACAGTTGCGCCGGCGCCAACGAGGACATGCGCAGTGGCACCGGCACCAAAGCGCGCATGCGCAGTGGCCTCCTTCAAGGCGCCGGCCCCGATGCAACATGCGCAGGGCTACAGGGGCTGGTGCGTGTGAAAGGAGGCCCCCAACCACAGAGGCCGGCCCGCCGATCGGTGGGTCCCGACCGCGGGCCAGGCCACATCGGAGGCCCCCCGGGTCGCCCCCCCACCCCACCTCACAGGCCGCCACCCGACCCTTACACTCCGAGGTACCGCCAGCCCAGAGAAGGTTAGAACGGCGCCGGCGGGACTTTGTTCTTTTCCTACTGCCGCTCGGCCCATCCGGAGAATCGTGTGCCGGCGTCGGGGTGGCGTGGCCTGTTTGTGGGGATTCTCCGACCGGCAGCGGGGCTGGGAGAATCCCGCCCAGCACTTGTCAAATTCCTTCAGAATCTTGTATCCTTCAATGAGATTACCTCTCATTCGTCTAAATTTGAGGGAATATAGACCCAGCCTCTCATCACAACTCTCTCATCCCAGGCACATTAATGCCATGTCATGACATCGCTCCTGAATTTTATGAGTGGCAGGAATAATGGAGGGCGGACTTCCCTCTACGGCGGAGCAGGACATCATTTGAGGTACTTTAGAAGGCAATTAACTTAAATTTATAGGCAATCTCCTGGAATTTTGCACTCCATTTTGTATTCTATGAACAGCGCCTGGGATTTACGGGTCTTCAGAGCTCCCTGGTTGTTTTATTTTAACTAGGTGTATGATTGAGGGATTAAGCCATTCAACTGAAACAAATTCAGTGGGATAGTTTTGAATTATCTTTTATTGGCAGCTTCTTTTTATGTTTGTTATACATTTCTCAGCCTCCTTTGGAGAGTTTAAGAAACCTGCAGTGAAAGATGGTCAAGCCAGAGAGCTTCCATTGTTAATGATAAATAGAAAGAAACCATCACGTACAAACACTGGTGACATTATAGTTTAATGCAGCAATGGTAAACCAATTCTGTTTTCTATTCAGGGAGCTAAGCTCAGTAACTGCTATAAAATTAAATGTTGAATTACTGCTGCTATTCACTTGCTCTTTTATGGTTTAATTAATTGGTTTACTCATTAAAGTCTTAGTCAAAGTTTAGTTTTGTGCTCAAATAAAAGCAAAATGCTGCAGATGTTGAAAATCTGAAATAAAACCAGAAAATGCTGGATAAACACAGCAGGTCTGGCAGCATCTGTGATGAGGCATAGAGTTAATGGCCGGGATTCTCCGAGCTCCCGCGCCGCAATCGAGCCCGCGCAGGGGCAGAGAATGGGCCGTTGGACCCACAAAGCATTCGCGCGATTCTCCGGTGACCGGAGAATTGCTGGGAGTCGTGCGTGCACGGTCAACGCGGCATCGGTCGGGGGCCGTTGAAAAAGGCTCCCACCGCGATCGACCGGTCAAGTTCCCGCCAACGTAGTTCACGTATGGTTCCACCCGGCAGGAGCTCGGCATCGCGGCTGTGGTGTCCGTCCTGGTGGGGGGGGGGGGGGGGGGGGGTGGGAGGGGGGGAGATCAGCCTCTGGGGGGGGCATCCACAACGGCCAGACCCACGATCAGGGGCCAGCGATCTGCGGGAGGGCCCGTGATTTGGGGAGGGCTACCTTTTTCGGCGCCGGCCCGCTGTGTGGGTTGTCCATGTTGCGCAGGGCCACCGCCACAGGGCCCCGTATCGGCAGCAGGAGCTGCGCGGTGCACGCCGGGTCCCTGCAAGCCCCCTTAAAAACGGAGAATCATCCCGGACTTTTTAGAAAAAAGCCCAGAGTGATGCGTGCCCATTTTCTGGCAGGCGGGGGACATAGCCCCATTACTGGAGAATCCCGGTCAATGTTTTGGATCTAAATGATCCTTCAACAAAATATTTAAATGGATTACCCACTGTTTTTCAGTGCAGTCACTACTTCAGGTTTCGGCCAATGGAAACTCCATAAGAGCACACTGTTGTGTTGGGTGCTCTGCTACACAGACAAACCAACACGGTTGCGGATGGTACAACTCAGTTTTATTACTAACAATAACAACATCTGTAAACTGGCTACTGTGGTTCGTTCATTACCCTCTAACCTGTGGACCCAGCCCTAACACTATCTTGGAGAGGCACTCAGTACATGGTGAATGTCTGAGTGGCTTGCTGTGAGCTCTGTGCCCTGAGCTGTCTCCTGCTGGAATGAGTGGGAAGTGTCGTGTTCCCCGTTTTATAGTGTGTGTGCTCTTGCTTGTGATTGGCTGTGATGTTATGTGTGTATTGATTGGTCTGTTGATCTGTCCATCAGTGTGTATATATGTTTGCACCATGGTGTTTATCTGAATATCATGACATCCCCCCTTTTTTACAAGAATATGTGCCTATGTGGTAATAAATATAGATGTGTACTGAGTGCAGCTGAATGTGTGTGTGCAATATCTATAGCATGTACATGAGGCTAAACTATACATAGGAAGGTGTCAGGTGCAACATAGCAACGAGGTTGTACCATAAACAAAACAAGTGTGAACATCAAGCATCAAAACAAACTCCTGTAACGACAAAAAAGAGAAACATATTAACATTGTGGCATTATACTTCAGTGAGTACAATGTTCAAACAGGCTCATAAGTCCAGCCTAGTAGGTGGACGACGAATTCAGGTTGACCGTTAGGGTGGCACACCATTCATCACCCGGATTGACACTGTTCACTGACATCAGCTGGTGGGTCCTGCTTGGAGACATCCGGTTCCTGTCAATGACCGCAACGCGGAAGGCTTCCCGGTCGTCTGTATCACCGGTCTGTACATCGTCCGGGTATGACTCGGAGTATGGAGGCTGAATGGTCCGCACGTCCCTGCCAGGCTGTCGGAATTGGGGAGCGTTGGCAGGTTGAGCTGCTCGACAGCAGGCAGCGTAGTGGCCCATCTTGCCACAGCGGAGGCATTGTCGGTTCTTTGCCGGACATTGCCGCTTTAAATGTGCGGATCCACAGTTGCCGCACGTCATGATGTCATGGCGTTCGTTGCGCCATCGCGCATGCGCAGTTCGGTCCTGCGTAGAGCATGCCTGCGCGTCACGTTCCTCTGCGTCGACATCTCGTTTGGCGCGTACAAGCGCGAGAGGCCGCGGAAAGCGCGCGAAATGGCCGCTCTCGTCTGGGCCGCGGGCCGGGAGGAACTCGATCGCCTGGACCCGCTCTGCCTCGTAGGATCCCTGCCTTGCCGATTTGGCTGCGTAGGACCCCTGCTGTGCCGATTCAGCCGCCTGAAATTGGGAGTTGCGGCTGGTCGTGTTTTCATGGAGGACGCAGGCTTCGATGGCGGTGGCTAGGGTGAGGCTTTTAATTTTGAGGAGCTGCTGGGGTAGGGTGCCTGAGGTGACCCCAAAAACTATCTGGTCCCGAATCATGGAATCGGAGGTGGCCTCGTAACCGCAGGACTGCGCGAGGATACGGAGGTGTGTCAGGAAAGATTGAAAGGGCTCATTCTTACCCTGCAGGTGCTGCTGGAAGAAGTATCTCTCGAAACTCTCGTTTACCTCGACACTGAAGTGTTGCTCGAGTTTGAGAAGGACTGTCTTGTACTTCGTCTTATCCTCACCTTCCGCGTACACCAGGGAGTTGTAGATGTGGATGGCGTGTTGCCCTGCCGTGGAGAGGAGGAGGGCAATTTTCCTGGTGTCCGAAGCATTCTCCCTTTCTGTTGCTTCTAGGAAGAACTGGAAGCGCTGTTTAAACAGCTTCTAGTTGACGCCGAGGTTTCCAGCGATTTGGAGCGGCTGCGGCGAGCTGATGGTGTCCATGGCGCAGGATGGCAGATTCCTGAAGATGCGTAGGTAGGTCAGAGGCACTGAGCACATGGTGAATGTCTGAGTGGCTTGCTGTGAGCTCTGTGCCCTGAGCTGTCTCCTGCTGGAATCAACGGGAAGTGTCGTGTTCCCGTTTTATAGTGTGTATGCTCTTGCTTGTGATTGGCTGTGATGTTGCGTGTGTATTGATTGGTCCGTTGATCTGTCCATCAGTGTGTATGCATGTTTGCACCATGATGTTTATCTGAATATCATGACACACACCATTGGTAGGGTTATTGTGCATCAGAGCTTCCATCTAATCTTCACTTGTGGCTCCCCAATTACTGTACTAAAATCAGGCAGATCATGACAGAAAATCTGTTCCTGAAAGAGGTCAAAGGTTCACCCTCCATGGAGCCACTGCCCCTGACCTGATTGGTGTCTCTGCAATCCTCGTGACATGTTGGAGGACAGATTGCTGGACAGCTGTGACAGTCTTTTGAGTAATGATTTTCATCTAAGTGCCATGCTGACCGACATAGGTAACCATGGTCTTGCAAACTTTCCGAATCTAGCAACAGTGAATGACTTATTTATTCTGTTTAAACCAGTCTTTAACATTATCCAGCTGCTTCCTTCGCGACTGGCCACTTGTTCTTCTTCGTTTTAGTGATGATTAAGCACGCCAACCCCTCTGCACAGATAGTGGGCATGATTCTCCCAATCCACAGCCAGGTGCTACCGCCAGCAACAAAACAAGAGTGATGTTTTGCCTCAAATGGGATTTCAGTGCCTTTCCATGCCACAACTAAGATCCGCGCTGGAACTGAGACAGATGAGACCTAATCTCTCTGACAGGCCTCACACCTCAGAGACAGGACCACAATATTTAAAGGGTGCCCTGATCTCAAAATGGTGCTGCAGCTTCCCTGTATCTCTGGCAGGGCACTCCCCCCACCCACCCCCCAACCTAATCGCTGGGAAGGGCAGTGTGGACCCTGGCAGTGTAGACCCTGGGCAGTGTGGACCCTGGGCGGTGTGGAGATGAACTGTTAAGACCTGTTATATTATCTTCTGTGCCTGTTACTTAACTGCCTTCGCCTTTCATCAAAAACTCTTTAAACTGCTGAAAGCCTCCAGTGTATGTGTGGAGCCACTATATTGGCGACAAGGTAAAAGTGTTGAATTACAGCCATAGAGTCATCGAGTCATAGAGTTTTCCAGCATGAAAACAGGTCCTTTGGCCCAACTTGTCCATACCGCCCAGTTTTTACCACTAAGCTAGTCCCAATTGCCCACATTTGGCCTAATCCCTCTGTACCCATCTTTCCCATATAACTGTCTAAATGCTTTTTAAAATACAAAATTGTACCCACCTTTACTACTACCTCTGGCAGCTCGTTCCAGACATTCAGCACCCTCTGTGTGAAAGAATTGCCCTCTGGACCCTTTTGTATCTCTCCCCCTTCATTTTAAACCTATGCCCTCTAGTTTTAGACTCCCCAACCTTTGGGAAAAATGAGGTAGATAGTTAACATTTTTTCCCAAAGGCGTTTAAGATCTCACCCATCCCTTGTGGATCTGCACATAGATGACCTTGTAGATCCTTACGAGGCCCCACTCTCTCCCTAGTTACTCTTTTCCCTTTTATGTATTTGTAAAAGCTCTTTGGATTCTCCTTTGCCTTATCTACCAAACCAATCTCATGTCTCCTTTTTGCCTTCCTGGTTCCTCTCTTAATTCTACTCTGACAACTTCTATACTCTTCAAGGGATCCACTTGATCCCAGCTGCCTGTGCATCTCATATGCCTCCTTCTTCTTTTCGACCAGGGCCTCAATATCCTGAGTCATCCACGGTTCCCTACTTCTACTAGCCTTGTCCTTCACTCTAAAAGGAATGTGCTTACCCTGAACCCTGGGAAACGCACTTTTGAAAGCATCCCACTTACCAGCCATCCCTTTGCCACCAACCGAGTCCCCGAATCAACTTTTGAAAGTTCCTGTCTAATACCATCAAAATTAGCCTTACCCCAATTTAGAACTTTAACTTTTGGGCCTGACCTATCATTCTCCAGAGCTATCTTAAAACTAATGGAATTATGGTCACTGGTTCCAAAGTGATCCCTCACTAACACGTCTGTCACCTGCCCTTCCTTATTTCCCAAGAGGAGGTCAAGATTTGCCCCCTCTCTAATCGGGCCATCCACATACTGAATGAGAAATTCCTCCTGAATACACAACAGATTTTACTCCATTCAAGCCCTAATGCTATGGCTGTCCCAGTCAATGTTGGGAAAGTTAATGTCCCAACTATTACCACCCTATTTTTCTTGCAGCTCTCTATAATCTCCTTACGTATTGCTCTGCAATTTCCCGCTGACTATTTGGGTGCTGTCAGACTTCATGAACTAAGCAGGGGAAGAAAGGATCAATTGAGAAAGTCGAGAAGCTTCAGCAAGAGTTGGTAATCATTAAACCATGAATGAAAATGCCTATCATTGGTAAACTAGACCTATTTGATCAAGGGCTGAGGATTGGAGTCAATACATTGAGCAGCTCTGCTATTTTTAAATGGTGAGCGAGATCACAGGTTTAATGAAAGGCCCTCAATTATCCTCCGACATTTTAAGTTTAACTCATAAGTGAGGGACCATGAAGAGTTTGTCTCAGCTTTCATAGCCAGGTTTCGCCAGCTCACAGAGCACTGTGAGTTCGAAACTGTGCTTCATGACATGTTGCGCGACTGGCTGGTTATGGGATCCCTAACCATGATATCCAGAAGAAGCTCCAGGCTGAAACAATTATAACATTGGAATAAACGATCAAGATAGCTCAGGCAATGGAGTGCACTGATTAAAGGTGCCACTGAGCTTCAAAGCATGGCTGAAAGAGAGGTTAACCATGTATGGGATGGCATGGACACGAGGTGCACGGCAGAATTAACAGGCACGTCAGAGAACCAGACATGGTCCTCGGGACCAGACCAGAGTCAAAGGACCTGGAGAAAGACGGGTGTCAACCCTAGTCAGAGGTGGACTTCTAACATTGCGAGGGAGACCATCCCCAGGGGATCTGTCACGTCCAGGAATTTGTGTGTTTCCGATGCAACTGAAGGGGACACATTCAAGCACATTGCCATGCTAGGACAAACGTGCCAATGCAAAAAGTAAAAACAGCAGCAAGAGTCCACAGTGCCATTGAAAGTAATGGAGAAGAGCACTGAAGAAGAGCATACAATTGAATGCAGTCCAATTGAATAAGACGGCACAAATTGAAATTGTCTTAAAGGTAAACAGCAAACTCTTCAAAATGGAAGTCGACACTGAGGCTTCGGTGACCGCAGTGGAAGAGCAGACTTACAAATATCTTTGCGCTGGAACTCAGCCTTTCAATTTGAAGAGAACCACAGCCAAGCTTTCCACCTACATCGGGGAAAATTTCAAGTTCCTTGGAGCCACCAACACACCAGCTGCATACAAAGGGCAGGAGGCCAATCTGTCCTTGGTTGTGATGGAAGGACATTGGCCCAGTCTGATGGGAAGAGACTGATTACAGAAGATTGGGCTCAACTGGCTGTAAATTTTCAAAATATCCAATAGCATCCTCTAAGATATCCGAAGGAGGTCCTCGTTACCCCCCCCCCCCCCCCCCCCCCCCGTGATGGACCCCCCTCGGCATCCTGGAGCAATTGTTGGGAGGTTACTACTCCTTTGCCACCCCTCAGACTGCAAGCTGCCAGGTCCACATTCCTCAGGATTTGCATCAATTCACACCAGTGGGACTCTCGGCTGGGCGGGCTGGAGCGTCCCAGCTAACAAGCTAATCGAGCATGTGGCCCACCAGTTAGATACTAGCTGCTCCAGTGAGCTATTTGTATAGTCTCGCCAGGAAGATTATGGGAGAGCACACAGAAAAATGGAGTTGAGACGACAATAATATCAGCAATGATCTTATCTAATGTGGAGTAGGTGCCAAGGACTGAATGACCTTCCTGCTCCTAAGATCTATGTTCCAAAATTCCTACTTCGTTCCTCCACCCAACTTACCCTTCTTTAGCACCATATTTCAAAGTTGTCAATTTTGATTCTTCCTCTTACCCAATGCTCCAAACTTCATATCATTATTCATTACTGACTAGGCATAACATTATAGTATATAGATTCTCATTTCAAGATTCAAGCTGACATTTCTTAGAATATTGCTTGATTTTGTAAAACCACTTTGGGCTTGTTTCAGAGTTCAGTATTATCAGTGCCAGCAGCACACCCCCGCCCAGGGGTTTCCGGCGGCGTGGGGTGGCTTCACTGGGAATTCCCATTAACAGCAATGGGAATGGGACCTTGCCTCCGGCTGCAAAGATACACATGGCTGGGAGGCCGGAGAATCCTGCCCAAGTGTTCTCTTGGACTGAACCATCACTTTCATGCTGGATAGAATGGTATCCAAGCTATGCACATAGATCTGTGCCAAGTTATTGCCAGACTTCATCATGCTCATTGACATTGCATGCAGGATTTCTGACAAGCCAGTCAAAGCACTAAGTGAGCTGAATTTAATCAGGGAGGCAGGGGCAATGAGGCAGAAAGCCAGTGGCAATCTTGCCTTGCTTGTTTGGGGAACTCCAATTATATTTTCTGGATGCTCCAACAATTAGTTGCTGTTGGGGCTCCCATCCCGTAAGAGGATGAGAGACTGTCCCCATCAACTGCCGGCCAATTGGAATCTCAGCAGTTTCACTGGAAGCAGTGGCCACTGCTGGAACTGCACCAAGCTAAGAGAACACAGCATTGGACGCAGCCTCGCAACTTGGTAGGTGGTGCCTAGAGTCTCCAAGCCAGTCAGCCAGGCCCAGTGTACTTGGGGTGGTTTGGGTGGGGGGGGGGGGGGGGGGGGGGTGGTCAGGGTGAGGACGGCAATGCCACAGATGTGGCCTGTCGTGTTATTCACTCTGGGGTTACACGGACTGCAACACAATGTAATTAAATGATCAAGCATACACCAAACGTAGGCGTTGGTTCAATAAGATTTATTGAATTTCAGTAATGAAGCACACAGCTGCATGTGGGTTGACTCTCTACTACTCTAAGTAAACTAACATTAGCTATCTAGACCAGGCTAGCTCTGATCCACGTGTAGAAGGTGTTGAATGATTTGTACACCCTGACTGTCACTACAGTTGTCACCAGTGGAAAGAGGCAGAGTGCTGATGCCTCGCGTGTTTTATAGTTGGAAGGCCCCCTCTGGTGTTTCTGTCTGGTGATTGGTCGTGTTCTGTTCTGTATGTTGATTGGCTCACCTGTGTGTCTGTCACTGTCTGCTTTTACCTCATGATGTGCATGGGTGCATATTATGACATGCCCATTACTAAGGCAGGGGGCCTCTCGGTGCATCAGGTAAATGCCAGCCATGATGAGAAGAAGCCCTTATTTGGCCATTTAAGTTATCCAACTGGCCTCTGGGCGGAAGGGCCATCCTCCACTTTCACTGCTGCTGGTAAAAGCCATGTTGGAGGGAAGGGGATGGATATTCCAGCCCACCCCACCATCCTTTGCTATTTATGGGAAACCACAGTCCCCAACCAACAACACCAGCCCCCCCCCCGCCCCCCCCCCAGCCCCCAGCCCAGCATTTTACTTTGCATATCCATCTTCTTGCATATTCTTGTTAAGCCTGCTCCATTGAAGTTTTCATCTTAGTCCTCTGCAGCAGAGTTTGTGAGTGTCTTTACTCTTCAGGGAGTTGGGCTGTCCATGCTCCTTCCCCCAGTAACATGCAGGCTACTTATAACTGGTGACTGACTGCATGCTTATCCTAACTCTAACCTACTCTCGCAGAGACACAGAGACAGAATCTGATATGGTGAGAATGATCGAAGGTGTTTTTTCACTGTCTTCCTGCTCTTCTACCTGTTGTTCATCCACCACAGCCTGACCAGGTGGCAATTCTCGAATATCTGAAAGAAGAAATACACAAGGGTAGGATTGAGATGAGGGGAGAGAGGAAAACAAGAGGTGCATACTTACATCATCTGTGGCCTGTAAATGAGAATAAATTTGGGGGTGAGGAGGAAGAGACATGTGAAAGCAGAATTTAGCATGAGGATATTGTCAACTTTAATTTCTTTATACATAGTTTGGCATTTTCATTTCATGTTTCCTTTTAGCTTTCCGAATTAACATTTTAATTTTTTCCTAAACTCATCGTTTTCCTCTTGTTTTCTGTTAACTCCCTTGTTTTCTCTGTTGCACAACTTTGGAACTCTGATCGTAAGTTTGAATAATTTAGCTGCCATTACCTTGCACACTTACAAGGCATTTGGCAGAGACTGGTACAATGCATTTCTAAACAAGTTGCCAACATATGTGGTTTCCCTCCAAAGCTATATTTATGGCTGCCTAGTTTCATCTCAAATTGCTCTTTCATGCTGTAATCTTATCCTCTGACATGTAAACCAGACTGGGTCAGGGTAGTGGCCTCCTTTCCCTGAAGAACATCAATGAAGCAGTTGGATTTTTACAGTAAAATTACAAGCTATCCTTTTTTTTCCTGGTGCCAGCCAGAAATGACTAGATTGATTGAAATTAATTTGATATCTTGCCATAGCGAGATTGCAATTCATATTTCTTTTGGTCTAGGTCTATGACTACTACAGTCCTCTTGCAGTGAAATGTCTATGTCATTATATCTTGACCTCCATCATACCCTCCAATGGGGCAAATACAAATGTTGCTTCAAAGGCACCATATTTTTAATGCCTCTCACATGTCCAACCAACAGCTACCACCATCTTTGACAGCAGAATTGTAAACCTAGAAAGGAGCTGCAAATTTGGAAAGTTCCACAAACTTACTGAGTTTCGTTGAAATTTAAGACCCTGACTCTCCAGGAGTCACTTCTGTTTTGTGAAAGTAACGCTAAAACATTTCAGTAAAACCATGCTATAAGGGTCATAAACTGAGTAAACAAGGCACATTCACTCATGGGGATATTTACTGCAGCTTACTGCTGCCCCTGGTGTATCCTTGAGGCCTCCGGTCTGCTCTGGGGTATTTCAAAAACATTTAAGCGTATGAAATGTTGGACCAAATCTCAACACCTCGTTTAGATGACCGAAGTCAGAATATTAAAAAAGAATCTTCAACGGAAGTGGATGGTCTTTTAGAAGGAAAATATCATGGAATGAGGATAAGTATGCAAAATGTCATCCATCATTTTTTCCCCATTAAATGTGCCGTGCAGTTTTTAGAGACGATTATAAAAAGCCAGCCCCTTCCAACATTACTGCAATCTTCTTTGATTTACTGTAATTTATACCATATGATGTTTATGTGAAGGTTGCAATATGTAAAGCAGGATCTTGTGTAGGTTGGTTTGATTTTTGATAGTCCTTTAAATTCAGACTATTTATGCCGACTGAACATTTCTTGAAGCACTTAAATCTGCACAATCAGTGCATTGTTTAAATGGCAGCTGCACAAATTCATTTCATGGCGACCAGACATTAGCAGCATTTTGCGATATAAGTTATAAAACTAGACTATGAATAGAATATTATTAATTATCAAAGGTAACAAGGATGGCTCGGGTTCTGGTAAAAATTGTTTAAGATTTGATTTAATTGAGATGAACCAGTTGTTCAAAATAGAATGGACATATTTATTAGCTAAGCAGAACAATATTATGAGAACAGAGCAATATTTGGTGAATATGTTCAGGCAATTGTCTCGATATATATTTATGATTTTCATTTTGATCTTTAGCTGCAAGAGACACATTAACTTTAAATTGAATTATTTGTAATATCCTTCTGAATGCTGAGCAACGATACCTTTGAATTTGTGGATAAATCAGAATGAAGTAGAGTCAATGACTAAAGATACTGTGTGGTGGAGAAAGCATTGTCTCAGGGAACAAGATTAAAATGTACAAACACCTGGCTGGACATAGCTTTTTGAATGAATCAAGTTCATTCTCAAACAAGCACCGAAAATTATTGAAAGAAAGATTAATTTGCTGCCATTGCAGAAAAAATATGTTTGTCTGAGAGTCATCGTGTACTCGACGTGATATATAATGTTTTTTGCCCACTTAAATATGACACCAAGTTCACAGAAAACATGGGGCTGGATTCTCCAATGCCGACGCCACCAACTGGATTCCCGATCGGGTGGAGAATGGACCATCGTCCGAAAGACTGGATCAGCGCCAAACCCGTTGCAATGTTCTGATTCCCCGCTGGCAGCGAGCTAGCCGTCCCGTGTCAGCACCGTGCAAAACTGCAATTTGCATGTATTAAAATCTTATTAGCGGGCTGGAAGCCTAATTTTCCACCCCCACAACCCCCCGTTATGCTCCACCCCACTCAGGTCGGAATGGGTTGCAAGTATTTACAAGTGGGGCCATTGCTGCATAAATTCACTTAAACCCATTCCTGAACTGAAACGTACAGGTTCCTGGCTGCTCAGACTGCTGACTGTTCACAGACCACTGGAAATGCTCTGAGGGCTACTGGTCATGTGGCAACCCACCCAGCTCGCTCCTCTGGAAACACACATATCGCAGCAGTACCATCAAGGGGATGGGCATGGCCATGTTCAATCACCAGCCCACCAGGTGTTGGCACTCCTCAGTACACTCATCAGAACCACTGCCCCACAGCACAGGAAGCAGAGCATTATCAGAGCTCACCCCAAACAAAGGACACATTTACTGGTGTCACTGCAACTGTCCCTGGCACACATCCCCTCTCAGAGTAAAAGCCTCACCAGTGACAACTATCAGCTAGCCTATCCCTGAGGACCACAAGTTGTCTCCAAGCCTTGTCTGTCCACCGCGCCCCTGTTCCCACCCATCCTGCCCCCGACCGGGAAACATGACCAGCTCCCTGTCACAACCTGTGTGTAGAACCCAGGTTCCACATCACACTGCAACTAAGGTCCCAGCAAACACACACACCCCTCGCTTACCCCATCTGCATGGCCTGCCCACATATCTGTCTCATGTCATAGAGCCGCATGCCTGCACAGTATGAACATTTCCACTATACAACCAGTGGCCACCCTTCTGGTGGGGGAGCAGAAGGCTCATCCAGTGAGGAGACCCACAGTTGACCACAATGGGAGAAACAGAACAGGGGCCACATAGCCTATCGTTAACACTAGTTATCCTTGGTGTTCGTCCTCTTGAGAGCCTGGGCCTGGTTGGGCCTGACCGACTTTCGGGTATCCCAGGTGACGACGTGTCAGCCTGTTCTGCCTGCTGCCCAACAGATGCGCCAGTGTCAGGTGGGGGGAGGATTCAGAAAGGCTGAGGTATTCGATGTCAGCATCCAGGAACCTTGGTTATGGTCTTCATGCAGCCATCCCCTTAGTTGGAAAGACAGTCTGTGCTGAGTGGAGCACTTAAACGCTGCTCCAGCATGTCAGGCTCTGAATGCGAATCCCAAACCCCAGCAAAGCAGATGCCTGCGGGTCGAGATTCAGGTGGGCTACACGGGGGCTGTGTGTTATCCTATTTGCAAGCTTTGAATTGCTCCTTGCCAGCAATTTGAGCGGCAGCATGCAATTGCCATGATTCACCACCGGCAGCAGCACTTGGTCTCCAGAATGGAAAATCCCGCCTCTGAAGTGCCGAATGTTGGGCGCAATTCTCCACTCCCACGGTGGTTGGGAGAATCGCCTGGGCCGCCGAAATTTCCGGGGACACCGTTCCAACGCCCTCCCGTATTCTCCCAAGCGGCGGGAACGGCCCGGTCGAGTTTCGCGGGCCGCAGGCCGGAGAATCGCCGGAGATACCCAAAATGGCGATTCTCCGGCACCCCCGCTATTCTGAGGCCCGGATGGGCCGAGCGGCCAGGCCAAAACGGTGGGTTCCCCCCAGCGCCGTCCAAACCTGGTTGCTACAGTCGTGGGCTGTGCTTGAACACTGGGGGGGGGGGGGGGCGGCCTGTGGGGGGGGCGAGGGGGGATCCTGCACCGGGCTTCACCTGGAATATGGGGTGGCCCGCGACCGGTGCCCACCCATCGTCAGGCCGTCCTCTCTGAAGGAGGACCTCCTTCCTTCCGTGGCCCCGCAAGATCCGTCCCCCATCTTCTTGTGGGGCAGATTTGGACAGGACGGCAACCCGCGCATGTGCGGATGACGTCCGTTATGCGGCGTCGGCCGCGTCATCTATGCGGCGCCGCTTTTACGCGGGCGACAAGGCCTGGCGCGGGTAGATGACGCGGCCCCGATACTGGCCCATTGTCAGGGCCTGAATCGGTCGGGACCGGGCCCGTTCCGCGCCGTCGTGAAACTCGACGGCGTTCACGACGGCGCGGCCACTTCAGCGTGGGAGTGGAGAATCGCGCCCGTTGTGTGTGTGAGAGAGAGAGAGACAGAGTGAGGGAGTGAAATAGGGAACAGTTACTTGTTTAAACAGACATAAATCATCCTGAATTGTATCTCACAAATAGCCAAGAGGCACTATTCCCTTGATGATCTACACTTTGGTAATCTTATAAGTATGTTTTATAGGGTTCCTTCTTAAACATTAATTTTGCATTGTTTAACAATTGCCAGTTATTTTCAAAACTTATGATTGCTTTATGTTCCACAGCATGAAGATGATAGCCAATTATATTTCAGGACTGATTTCACCAGGAACTTTAAAATATAATGGAAATAAGTGGATTTATGAGGACAAATGAGCATCTGTGAAGACAATGTGGCAATTTTAAAATAGAAAGAAAAATGTTGTATTTGCATATTGCCTATTATGACAGCCAGGTGACTCAAAGTGCTTTACAGCCAATGAAGTACTTTTGAAGTAAAGTTACTGTTCTAATGTCGGATACCCAGCCCCCAATTTGTGCGCAGCATGTTTTAACAGTCATGTGATAGCGATCAGATAATCTGTGGCTGTGACATTGGCCAGGACGCCGGCAATAATTCCCCAGCTCTTCCTCAAAGTAGTGTCATAGGATCGTTTATGTTCATCTGAGAGGGCAGATAGGCCTCGATTTAGTGTCTGATCCAAAAGAGGGTCTCTCCGAAACTGTTACACTCCCTAAGTACCTGCACAAGAACTTCCATTTCTGGTCACTTCTAATAGCTTTTTAATGTATTTATAGCAAGTTGCATACAAGTGTTGTTGGGTTAGAGACACACCATCTACACAATCATTATCAAGTCCATATAACAGGCAATTGTTATTTCCAGGTTAGTCCTGGAAATAACCTATCTGGCTGCCTGAATGTAGTGTTCAGCTTAATATCTCGCGTTGCCTGTTTAGTGAACGGTTCAATGTGTAAATGAGGTATGGTGGAGAACGCCAGCTGTTAACACTTGAGAGCATCATCAAAATAAAGAGAAAAATGCACACTTAAAACATTAAACCCTATTGACTGATTTCACAGGTGAGGCCTAATTGACCTCAACCAATGCTACCCTTTTAATAAATTAACAATAAAGATAAATTGTCTTTCCTAATAGCTCCAGTTATCATTATTTGATGCTCCATTATAAGCACCACAATGTCTACAGATAATGCTGCTTCATTGTATGAATTATTGACAACCTTTATTGGCCACAATTAAGATTAGAAAACCACTTAATTTGTTTTTTTCTCTTTTATAACTTTGATTGTTTTATCATCTATAACAGGCTATCACATCTTGCAGCTTATGACTATATTGAAACTGGTTGATAGGGTTAACTTTTTTTTGGTAGCCACGTGATTCAATTGCAAATGCTGAAAAAATGAAACTGTTTTTCTGGAGCATATAGAATACCCCCAGGTAATCTTTGGGCTAAATGTGCAATATCACTGGGTACCTGCACTATTATCCTGGTAAAACAAACATTGCACCCCAGTCTCATAACTTTGCTCTCCTATTCATCTTGCTGAGCCACATTTTTTATTCTGTTTGCACAGCATAAAGGAAATCAATACATTGTTACAATAAACATTTTCATAACCTCCCGAAAGAATTATAAGAGCATGCCTTTGAAATTACTCTTTCACTGCTGTACAATGCATGTCAATAAGAAGGTTTAGCCAAAAAAATCACGTTGACATATTGCGATTCAGCACTGGTGGTCCAGAGTTTTATACATACAAGAGATTTGGGAGAAAATGTGATTATTCCCTTGAGTATTTTGTCCTACTATTTTTTTGCCTGTCCTCTTATTGTTGGCACTAACTCATGGCTATTCTTAGTGTGACCCTTAACAGTGTTGCAGGCTATTTGCCAAAAGGGATATCAGAACCAAACCTGAGTTTGTTCTCACCCAAAGCTCCCTGCATGTTCACTTTCCGGTCATGGTCATTAAGTAATAATCAGACGTGGCAAAAGCAGCTGAACTCAGGGACACTGAGGCCACATTATAGTACTGCTACTGCCATACCAGCACATGTCAGACTTGGAATCGCAGACCTACCTGGTATAAATGGCTCAGTACCACAATGGACAGCTAACTTATCAACTAAGCCAGCAAAGAAACCTTTTGTGCATTCCAAGGAAAAACATTAATGGTTTGTATTTGGAGAAAAAAAAACCTACAGCGTGGGTAGTTTTATAGTCAATAGTTAGGTTGTAATGGGATTTTTTTTGTGAGAATATGTACAGGAAAACCAGTTATAACAAATGCATCAGTGTTCCAATGGCCTCTGGCCAAGCCAGATGCCTCTTGATCCATTAAGAGAGCAGGAACATTGACAGACTTTCACATACAGTAATCATTTACATGGATGTTGGGCTTTAAAAGGCGTAGAGTGGAACCACACAATAATGTGACTTTTACTCTGTAGTTGCCAGGAGGCTTTATGATCACAAGATAGATATTTACAAAATGTAAGATTCCAAACACTGGCGGCTTTGGAGGGGATGGGGAGGGGGAGGGTGGAGGGAAAAGGGAAGTTGCTAAAATGCAAACTAATTTAACAGCCTAATGGACATGCTACATGGGCAATATTGTACCACATGGGTAGGCATAGACACTGCATGCAAATATGGGTTTCTTCCTCATTCAAGACAGCAAATCAAGCTCATGTCACAACAGCTCATTTTTTTTTAACAAAAGATCTCGCTCTTGAACAAATGCAAAAAATCAGCTGTTTTGTGGTTTGACACTGTGATTCTCTCATTCCAGTGCTATTCCTACAGACTGTCCCTACTCACTCAATTCTCTACCCGCTTAGTTTCAGCTGGTTGCATTCTCAACTCTGAGCCAGAGAGCTAGTTGCAGCTTTAAACTCCATTCAAGCACAAAATCTAGGCTGCCACTTTATTGCATACGAACATATGAAATAGGAGCAGAAGTAGGCCATTTGGACCCTCGAGCCTGCTCCACCATTCAATAAGATCATGGATAATCTGTTTGTGTGTCAGGTTCTACATTCCCATCTACCCTTGATAACCTATGATTCTCTTGCCTAACAATAATCAATCTATACCGCCTTCAAAATATTCAATGATCCTGCCTCCACTACCTTCTGTGGCAGAGAGTTCCAACGTTGCACAGCCCTCTGGGAAAAATAATTCTCCTCATCTCTGTCCTAAAAAGGCGACCGCAAATTTTAAAGCAGTGACCTCAAGTAATGGACTCACACACAAGAGGAAACATCCTTTCCACCTTGTCAAGACACTTCAAGATCTTATATACTTCAATCAAGTCATCTCTCACTCTTCTAAACTCAAGTGGAAACAAGTCCAGTCTAGTTCCTCATAAGGCAACCCGCTCATTCCAGGTATGAATCCAATAAACCTCCTCTGATCCACCTCCAATGCATTGACATCTTTCCTTAAATAAGGAGACCAAAACTTCACACAATATTTGAGATGTGGGTCAAAATGTTCCAGCCGTTCCCGCTGGCAAGGTTTTCCAGTCCCACTGACAGCAAATCCCTGCCCCAAGTTCCCCGGCGGCAGAGGGTGTGAACGATGGGAAAACCCATTGACAGCAGTGGGACTGGAAGATCCTCCCGCCAGTCAATGGAGGGCCACCTCTGCCGCTGGAAAATATGCTGCGAGGGGGTTGGAAAGTCCTGCCACTGGTCTCAACAAAGTCCTCTACAACTGAAGCATAACATTTCTATTTGTATGTTCAATTCCTCTCATAATAAAATATAGCCTTCTTAATTATGTATTGTATCTGCTACTAACATTTTGTGACTTATGCAGTAGAGCACCTGTATCTTTCTGCATCTCAGAATTCTGCAGCATTGAAAGAATGCTGCATTGTCAAATTCCTTCAGGTCAGATACAAAACCAGATGAGAAGTTAAACCAAACCGTTGTCTGCTTGTGTCAAGGCTTTAGATGAGTGTCAAAGATGCCACAATACTATTGGAGAAAAGCAGAAAGCACTCCTGATAGCCTGTCTTTCAACCAATTCAATCAGATACATTAACTAGTCCTTCACCTCTTTCCTTTTGATGGAACATTATTATCCAAATAAAATGCCTGATGTGTTGACATTTTCAAAATCAAAGTTTATTTTGAAAAAGTGAACTGTTGCAGCTTTTAAAATTTTATTTTGAAAAACCCATGGTAAATCAAGGCCTAATATCCTGTGGGCACAGAGCAAGGCTCTAATTTCTGATCTGCCTGAAGGAATTGCTAAGTTAAAAAAGCTTTCACGCCACTTTGTTGGGGAGGATCTTTTCAAATTTAAACCAAGAAAATCAGAATTGGAATCATATAATATACCCCTATTTGTTGGTGAGGAATAATTTGATGAATAGTAAAATGAAGTAAGATGCTGCGAGGACTTTCCTCTGTTAGTCATTCCATCCCCAGTAACAGTTCATATTCCCGATGAAAAACAAAGTAAACTGTGGTACATTTGTTTATTTCAATTCATTAAAGAAAAATCAGCAATATAACCTTCAGGGCTTGAATCCACTCTGTTTTATTAATATAACAGCCCATTCAGCCAATGTTAATTCATCCATGCAGGAATATCCTGAAGTCTTCCTCTTGTAATATCCAATTGTTTCTGAAATGATATCAGGCTTTTTGCCTCCACCACTCTGTCGGGAGGTTTATTCTACCTATTGATTATTCTTTGGGGCGTGATTCTCCGGAAAGATTTCTAAGTGTGATAGCGAGCGGGAACTGCAATACAACGTTAATTGGTACAAGGTCCCACGGGCTTCAGGCTGTAAATGAAGTCTCACCAGCCTATTTGTCGGGACTATGCTCAGGGTCGAGAAGGACGTAAACAGCACTTACACAGCCAACCTCACCCAGCTTGTGGCCACGACGCCGAGACAACCAGCCCCATGGACCTGGGAGGCTCCTAGATGCGTTTGAGGCCAGGAGGGGAGTCCTGTTCTCTTGAGGATCCCGGACAGTGAGCCACAGGGCAGCCAGTGGATGAGATGGCAGCGGCCTTCAGCTCGGGCAGCGTGACCAGGAGGACTGGTCACGCTGTCACAAGAAAGTCAAAGACCTACAGCAGGTCACACGCATGTGTTGACGCCCCCCCCTCCCTTCACCCCCCCTCACCCCCCACAAACCTTCCTTCACCCCCCCCCCTCACCAATGTGAATCACACTTGGGGCTAACAATGCCCTCCTGTCTCCACAGAAGAAGCTATCCCACAATCGTTGGGAGAGGGCCCAGACTGGTGGTGGGGTGCCGGACATAAGAATCCTCATGACCTTTGAGGAATGGGCTCTGGAGGTAACGGTGGTGGCCGAGGACAGAGCGGTCACCAATGCGGGGGTCGGTGCACTGGTCCAGCCAGATGCTGTTCCGGAGCTGATGGAGACATTAGGGAGCAACCGGGATATTCAGAGAGCAATGTCAGCGATATCTATAGCAGGTCCATAGCCAATTGGAGGAGTCCCAGCGGCTACAGTCGCAGGAGATGTCACCGGCAATGCATGACATTGAGACCAACGCTGCTTGGGTGGTGACCACAGTGTAGAGCCTAGTGCACAGCGTCAGCAGCATTAGTGGTCTACATGTGACTCCAGACCCACCAATGTGGTTGACTCTCAAGGGCAATTAGGGATAGGAAATAAATGCTGGCACAGCCTGCAACCCCCATGTCCCATGAACGAATAACAAAAAAAACCAGGCTAACCTTGATGAGGTGCTGAGGGACATGTCCCAGTCTCAGATGCGAATGGCCAAGGTGCTGCGGAGCTTGTCCCAATCGCAGGTGGGCATTGCTGAGGCACTGCAGAGCATGGCCCAATCACTGAGGAGCATCGCCGAGGGCGTCGACACCATGGTGTAGACAATGGGGAACCACCAGCTTTGGCAGGACCTGATGATGCAGAGGCAGCCGGGGCTCAATCTATCTTCCATCCATCCTGAGGTGAACCCCAGGGCCCTATGGGCACTGAGCGGGAGGAGGGGCACAGGGTGGCAACCCAGACCCATCCTATGGACTGGCGATGGTGGCCACCAGCTCCTCCAAGTTCCACCCCTCCCCACCCTGAGCGCATCGGCAGCATGCCCTGTGCCTCCGGGCTCCCTGCCTGTGAGCAAATTGGCTGCTCACCTCCTCGGCTTCCCGCAGCAGCCCATCTGATTCTTTTCATGTTTTTCAAAAGGAGTACTAATCGGCACAGCGTTAGCACATGCTGGGATGGCCGCTGGATCGCAGTTGGCTGTTGGATATGGGATGGCTCCTGCTAATTGAATGGAAATAGTGCTGAAAGTGGTGATAATTGGTTTCTCACCACTCTACGCGAGATCCGGATTTCGCCCACTTGAGCGGGCCGGTTGCATCGCAAACGGTTTGGCTCCCGGCAAGGTTCTCGTTTTGGCCTCTCCCGCTATTCATCGGCCTTGTTGCACTCTTGTTCAAGCAAAATGAGGCCAGAGAATTGCAGCATGTAGCACACAAAGACTCCGTGAGACGAATAGAGTGAAGTCGATGAGGCTTTATTAAGCGTGTCTGTTCCCCCGCAGCTCGATAGTAAATTGGCCTGCGGGGGAAGACTCCGGCTTCTTATACTCCGCCTTCAGGGCGGAGCTAGAGGTCAACGGCCAACCAGGACCCGGGATCTGTCAGCAAATGACATTAGGGCTTTCAGTCCCACATGACCCCCAATACATACTACCACATTCACCCCTTGTCAAAAATGAACCCGGTAGGGTGATGCTTCGTATGGTGGTAAGGGTTTACAGGGCTGGTCCTGGGAGGAAAAAAAAACATTCACAAGGCAATACAGTATTGTACAATTTTGTCCTGTTGCAACTATTTACAGAGGGTATGGGAAGAAAAGCAAACTGTTCTTGTGAAAAGTCCATGTTTAGTTTTAGATCGACGCCACGAGTCGGTCGGGTGGTCTGGTCGTCCGTGTCGATCGCCTCGGCCCCGGTGGTGGTGGTGCTTGTACCGGTGTTGTCGCCTCCAGGAGCCTTACGGTTTCAGCTTGGGCTTTATTCTTGGTCGGTGCTGAGGGGAGGGGAACCGATCCTCCTGGGAAGGGGGCGGTCGCGGGGTGCGGTGGTGGCAGGAAGGGGGGCGGTTGGGTTGATGGTGTCGGGGGGGTGTGCGTGTTGCCGGCGGGCGCCAGATCCCGCAGGGAGACCGTGTCCTGTCGGCCGTCGGGGTACTCCACGTAGGCGTACTGGGGGTTCGCATGGAGGAGGTGAACCCTTTCGACCAACGGGTCTGCCTTATGTGCCCGCACATGCTTTCGGAGCAGGATGGGTCCTGGGGCCGCCAGCCAGGTCGGCAGCGACGTTCCAGAGGAGGACCTCCTAGGGAAAACAAGGAGACGCTCGTGAGGCGTTTGATTAGTGCTCGTACATAATAACGACCGGATGGAGTGGAGAGCGTCCGGGAGGACCTCCTGCCACCGTGAAACTGGGAGGTCCCTGGACCGTAGGGCCAGTAGGACGGCCTTCCAGACCGTGCCGTTCTCCCTCTCTACTTGCCCGTTCCCCTGGGGGTTGTAGCTGGTCGTCCTGCTTGAGGCTATGCCCTTGCTGAGCAGGAACTGGCGCAGCTCGTCACTCATGAAAGAGGACCCCCTGTCGCTGTGGACGTAAGCGGGGTAACCGAACAGTGTGAAGATGCTGTTCAGGGCTTTAATGACTGTGGCCGCGGTCATGTCAGAACAGGGAATGGCAAAAGGGAAGCGGGAGTATTCGTACACCACATTAAGAAAATATGCGTTGCGGTCGGTGGAGGGGAGGGGCCCTTTGAAATCGAGACTCAGGCGTTCAAAGGGGCGGGAAGCCTTAATCAGGTGCGCTCCATCCGGCCTGAAAAAATGCGGCTTGCATTCCGCGCAGATGTGGCAGTCCCTTGTGACTGTACGGACCTCCTCTAAAGAGTATGGGAGATTGCGGGACTTGATGAAGTGGTAAAACCGAGTGACCCCCGGGTGGCAGAGATTCTCGTGGAGGGTTTGGAGGCGGTTAATTTGTGCGTTGGCACATGTGCCGCGGGATAGGGCATCGGACGGCTCGTTCAGCTTTCCGGGACGATACAAAATCTCATAGTTGAAGGTGGAGAGCTCGATCCTCCACCTTAAGGTCTTGTCGTTTTTGATTTTGCCCCACTGTGCATTATCGAACATGAAGGCTACCGACCGTTGGTCCGTGAGGAGAGTGAATCTCCTGCCGGCCAGGTAATGCCTCCAATGTCGCACAGCTTCCACTATGGCTTGGGCTTTCTTTTCTACTGAAGAGTGGCGGATTTCTGAGGCGTGGAGGGTCCGGGAGAAAAAGGCCACGGGTCTGCCCGCTTGGTTAAGGGTGGCCGCTAGAGCTACGTCGGAGGCGTCGCTCTCGACCTGAAAGGGGAGGGACTCGTCGATGGCGCGCATCGTGGCCTTTGCGATATCCGCTTTGATGCGGCTGAAGGCCTGGCAAGCCTCTGTCGACAGAGGGAAGGTCGTGATCTGTATTAGGGGACGGGCCTTGTCTGCGTACTGGGGGACCCACTGGGCGTAGTATGAAAAGAACCCCAAGCAGCGTTTCAGTGCTTTTGGGCAGTGCGGGAGGGGGAATTCCATGAGTGCGCGCATACGTTCGGGGTCGGGGCCTATTATCCCATTGCGCACTACGTAGCCCAGAATGGCTAGCCGATTGGTGCTAAAAACGCACTTGTCCTCGTTGTACGTGAGGTTCAAGGCTTTGGCGGTCTGGAGGAATTTTTGGAGGTTGGCGTCGTGGTCCTGCTGATCGTGGCCGCAGAAGGTTACATTGTCGAGATACGGGAACCCATGTTGGCCCGCAACCCATGTTGATCAACCATTCGGTCCATCTCCCGTTGGAAGACCGACAACCCCGTTTGTGACGCCAAAAGGGACCCGTAGGAAATGGTATAATCGCCCGTCTGCCTCGAAGGCTGTGTACTTGCGGTCACTTGGGCGGATGGGGAGCTGATGGTAGGCGGACTTGAGGTCCACGGTGGAGAAGACTTTATATTGGGCAATCCGGTTGACCATGTCGGATATGCGGGGGAGAGGGTACGCGTCTAGTTGTGTGTACCTGTTGATGGTCTGGCTATAGTCAATGAGCATCCTTTGTTTCTCCCCTGTCTTCACTACTACCACCTGCGCTCTCCAGGGACTATTGCTGGCCTGGATTATGCCCTCCTTTAGTACCCGCTGGACTTCGGACCGAATGAAGGTCCGGTCCTGGGCGCTGTACCGTCTGCACCTAGTGGCGACGGGTTTGCAATCCGGGGTGAGGTTCGCAAACAAGGACGGGGGTTGCACCTTGAGGGTTGCGAGGCCGCAGATAGTGATTGGGGGTATGGGGCCGCCGAATTTGAACGTAAGGCATTGCAAATCTAATCCCAGCAAGGTGGGGGCACAGAGTTGGGGAAGGACGTTTAGTTTGTAGTTTTTGAACTCCCTCCCCTGCACCGTTAGGGTAACTATGCAGAATCCCTGGATCTGTACGGAGTGGGATCCTGCAGCTAGGGAAATCTTTTGTGCGCTGGGATAGGTGGTCAAGGAACAGCGTCTTACCGTGTCGGGGTGTATAAAGCTCTCCGTGCTCCCGGAGTCGACGAGGCATGGCGTCTCGTGGCCGTTTATTAGCACCGTTGTCGTCGTCGTCTGGAGTGTCCGGGGCCGAGCTTGATCGAGCGTAATTGAAGCGAGCCGTGGTTGTAGTAGTGGAGTGGGGTCCGTTGTTGCCGTCCAAGATGGCGTCGGGATGGACAAAATGGCCGCCCCCATACATCGCACGTGGCTGGGGGGTCACAAGATGGCGGCGGGGGTGGACAAAATGGCCGCCCCCACGTGTCGTACAGGTCTGGGGCGGTCCAAGATGGCGGCGCCCCTCCTCCCCTCGTGGTGGCCGGGACCCAAAATGGCGGCGTCTGCGGGTCGCACATCGGCGCCCCTCCTCCCCTCGTGGTGGCCGGGACCCAAAATGGCGGTGTCTGCGGGTCGCACATGGTGTGCTGGGGGGGCTGGGGAGCGCTAGGACCGCGAGCACTAGGACCGCGAGCGCTAGGACCGCGCGGAGCTCCCTCACCGGGGACAGCGGTGGTCGGGGCCCAAGTAGGTGGCGCCGGCGGGTCAGGCGTGGGGCGCGGGGTGGGGGTTAGGGTGGCGTTAGGGACGTGCAAAACTCCCTCCTCTCCGTGGAGAGTGTTGGCCGGGACCCAAAGCGGTAGCGCCGGCGGCGGGTCATACATGGGCTGCGGGGAGGGGGGTTGGGGAGCGTAAGCGGCGTGCAGAGCTCCCAGTTCTCCCGGGACCGCGGTGGTCAGGACCCAGAGCGGCTGCGCCTGCGGGTCGTACATGGCGTGCTGGGGGGGTTGGGGCGCGTAAACTGCTTGCAGGGCTCCCTGTACTCCCGGGACAGCAGCGACCTCGCGGGACCGGCACACAACCGCATAATGGCCCTTTTTCCCGCAGCTTTTGCAGATAGCTGCGCGGGCCGGGCAGCGCTGTCGGGGGTGTTTCGCCTGGCCGCAGAAATAACAGCGGGCGCCCCCGGTGCGACTCGGCGTTTAGACCGCGCAAGCCTGTGGGGTGTCCGGGGGGGGGGGGGTAGGGGGTTTGCCGCGACGGGTATGTACGGGGCCCAATGGGTTGCCGTGCGGTCGGGGCCATAGGCGCGTGTATTACGCGCGGCCACGTCTAGGGAGGCTGCTAGGGTCCGTGCCTCTGAGAGTCCTAGCGACTCTTTTTCTAGAAGTCTTTGGCGGATTTGGGAGGATTGCATACCTGCCACAAAAGCATCGCGCATTAACATGTCCGTGTGTTCGTTTGCGTTCACCGACGGGCAGCTGCAGGCTCGTCCCAAAATCAGCAGCGCGGCGTAGAATCCGTCCATCGATTCTCCGGGAGCTTGCCGTCTCGTCGCGAGCTGGTAGCGAGGGTAGATTTGGTTAACTGGGCAGACATAGAGACTTTTCAGTGCTGCGAACGCCGTCTGGAAATCCTCCGAGTCTTCGATGAGGGAGAAAATCTCCGTGCTCACCCTCGAGTGCAGGACCTGCAGTTTTTGGTCTTCTGAGACCCGGCCGGTGGTCGTTCTGAGGTAGGCCTCGAAGCAAGTCTGCCAGTGCTTGAAGGCTGCTGCCGCGTTCACTGCGTGGGGGCTGATCCTCAGGCATTCCGGAATGATCCTGAGCTCCATAGTCCTTTTTAGGCACGCTTAATAAATTGTAGCGCACAAAGACTCCGTGAGACGAATAGAGTGAAGTCGATGAGGCTTTATTAAGCGTGTCTGTTCCCCCGCAGCTCAATAGTAAACTGGCCTGCGGGGGAAGACTCCGGCTTCTTATACTCCGCCTTCAAGGCGGAGTTAGAGGTCAACGGCCAACCAGGACCCGGGATCTGTCAGCCAATGACATTAGGGCTTCCAGTCCCACATGACCCCCAATACATACTACCACACACCATTTGTGTTTTAAGTGTGTTTTTAAATAGTTTGAACCTGTGTTTCATTGTAAACTCTTACAATTTAATTGCAAGTAATATTCTGGATTTACTTTTTCATTTAATTAACTAGTTTAAATACTTCTATAACATTACCCCTCAGATGTATTTTTCCCAGGTTAAAAATCCCAATGTATCTATTCTTTCCTCATTACTTACACATTAGGTAGGAGGATCTCATATTGTGTCTCTTGTCTGCATTTCCTCCAGTTTAAATGTCTCCTTGGCAACATGCAAAAATTCAATGTGCCGTCAGTTTCTCCAAAGCATTGAAAAGTTTAATCACCACTTTCTCCAATTTTTTAAAATGTTGCATTGAATTTGTTGATTGATGCTCTCTGCCAGTTAGACATGTTTAGCAGCAAGTCTAAGAAGATGCTAAGACGTCAAAATTTGACCATGTCTGAATTGGGACTGATGCAGCACATAATTTGCACGCAGCACAGATACACCTAATGTGGCAGGACAATGTAGAATTGGTCAACCGACCTCTTTGCCTTTCAAACATGTGCAGTGCGATCTAAATTAAACCATATTTATTTCAATATCAAGCGTGTCATCTATTTTTCCTGCCTACAGGTAGAATTTTGCACTTGTCTGCAATGCACTTGCTATTCATCTGCCAACTTCTGCCAACTTACATATCTTGTCCAATTTATTTAGCAGTCTCTGAGCTGGCTCCTTAGATGTGGGCAGCATGGTAGCACAGTGGTTAGCACAGTTGCTTCACAGCTCCAGGGTCCAGGTTCGATTCCCGCCTTGGTTCACTGTCTGTGCGGAGTCTGCACATTCTCCTCATGTCTGCGTGGGTTTCCTCCGGGTGCTCCGGTTTCCTCCCACAGTCCAAAGATGTGCAGGTTACATGGATTGGCCATGATAAATTGCCCTTTGTGTTCTGAAAGGTTGGGTGGGGTTACTGGGATAGGGTGAAAGCGTGGCTTAAGTAGGGTGCTCTTTCCAGAAGCTGGTGCAGACTCGATGGGCCAAATTGCCTCCTTCTGCACTGTAAATTCTATGATTCTACGATTCCACTATCCCCCTAGTTTAATATCACCTACAAATTTGATCACTTTCAGTGATGGTTTGAACACCGAGCCCTGAGACTTCAGTAGCCTGGAGTTTATCATCCCGCAGAGATGGGCAGGAGGTGAGATCGCTCATAAAATGGCGATGAAAGACTCCAGGAGGGACTCTGACATCTTCTACCACCATGGAATATTCTCAGTAGTGCAGATGCCTATAGACTAGAGGTGGATGACCAATTAAATCAGTTAATTGATCAATTAATGGCCACTTCCACCATACCCATATTTTACCAGCACCAGAAAGGACCCCTGCCATGTGGGGAATTCACCAGGTAAAGGGTCTTGTTTTCGGAGTTCCTAGGAGGAGGGCCTACCTTAATGACCAATGCAGCACCCCAGGGTAACGGCCAGCACCACAGCTGTCACACCACTGATGGAGGGTTCATCACTCCAGTCCCCGGCATAGAACAAATAAAACTTACATGGCTTTTGAAGGTGTCTTAACATGGAAACGCCCTCTTCCTATGCTTGCAGCCTCAGTAGTGACTACCTCTATTGGTGGCATCGCCAAAACTGCTAGGGTGCAGGTCCTCAATTGGACACAGGCAGTGGGAGGTATAGACAGAGTCAATGGAGGGAGGTGGGCTCACGTGATAGACTGGGCTGTGTTCATAATTCTCTGTAATTTCTTGCGGTCTTGGCCGGGCAGTTGCCATACCAAGCTGTGATGCAGCCAGATAGGATGCTTTCTATCGTACATCTAGAGTCGTATCATGTGGAGTGCATCAAATTAGCAGAAGACAGGCATCTCCTCAGGAGGAGGCTATGTTGGATCATTCCCTCAGCACTTCTGGCTGAAGGTAGTTGCAATGCCTCAGCCTTGTCTTTTCACTGATGTGCTGAGCTCCCCTGGATTAACGATCGGATATTTGTGGAGCCTCCTCCCCTGTTTCGTTAATTAATTGTCTTCTACCATTCACAACTGGATGTGACAGGACTGCAGAGTTTTGGGTCGGTTGCAGTGGTTATGGGATTATTTAGCTCTGTCTGTTGTACGCTATCATCGCTGTTTGGCATGAAGGATACATGATGGGCCATTTAGGGCTGAGATGAGGAGAAATATTTTCACTCAGATGGTGGTGAACATGTGGAATTCTCTACCACAGAAGGCTGTGGAGGACAAGTCACTGAATATATTTAAGAAGGACCAAATGGCCTACTCCTGCTCCTATTTTCTATATAGTCCTGTGTTGTAGTTTCACCAGAGTGGTAGCTCATTTCTAGCTATGCCTGGTGCTGTTCCTGATATGCTCTCCTGCATTTGTCTTTGAACTATAGCTGATCCTGTGGCCTACTGGTAATGGTGAAGTGAAGGAAATGCCATCCCATGAGGTTGCAGATTGTGTTTGAATACAATTCTGCTACTGTTAATGGCCCACCTTGCCTCATGGATGACCAGTTTTGAGTTACTAGTTCTGTTCCTACTCTATTTCGTTTCGCACATTGGTCATGTCACATAACACAATGGACAGAATCGTCAGTGTGAAGATGGAATTTCAGCTCCACAAGAACTGTGCAGTAGCTACTCATACCAATATTGGCATGGGCAATGCATCTTTAACTGGTAGATTGGTGAGGACGAAGTCAAGTAAGTATTTTCCTCTTGTCAGTTCCCTCACCACCTGTTGCAGCTATGTCCTTTAAGACTCGGTCAGCTTGGTCAGTTGTGGTATGACTGAGTCACTCTTGGTGATGGACATTGAAGTTCCCTACCTAAAATATATTCTGTTCCCTTGCCACCCTTAGTGCATTTTCAAGGTAGTTTTCAACATGGAGTACTGGTTCATCAGCTGAGGGAGGGGGTTAGGCAATAATCAGCAGGAGGCATTCCTGTCCATGTTTGGCATGATGCCATGAAAAGTTTAATGAGATGGAGATTTCCCCAGGATCAATGAAGTCCCAGGTCAACTCCCTCCTGACTGTATAGCACAATGTTGCCACCTCTGGTGGACTGTCCTGCTGGTTTGACAGGCCATGACCAGGGTGATAATGGAGGTGTATGGTTGTAAAGTCTGATTCAGTGAGCTTGACTTAGTCAGGATGTTGTTTGACTAGCCTGTGAGACAATTCTCTCTATTTGGCACAAGAGCCATGATGTTAGTAAAGATGTGGAGATGCCGGCATTGGACTGGGGTGGGCACAGTAAGAAGTCTTACAACACCAGGTTAAAATCCAACAGGTTTGTTTTAAATCACTAGCTTTCGGGGCGCAGCTCCTTCGTCAGGTGAATGAAGAGGTGGGTTCCAGAACCACATATATAGACAGTCAATGTCAATGATGCAAGATGATACTTTGAATGTCAGTCTTTACAGGTAAATACGTCTTTGCAGATCCAGATGGAGAGGAATAATCACAGGTTAAAGAGGTGTGAATTGTCTCAAGCCAGGACAGTTGGTAGGATTTTGCAAGCTCAGGCCAGATGGTGGGGGGTGATTGTAATGAGACATGAATCCAAGGTCCCGGTTGAGGCCGTACTCATGTGTGCGGAACTTAGCTATCAGTTTCTGCTCGGGGATTCTGCGTTGCCGCGCATCCTGAAGGCCACCGTGAAGAACGCTTACCCGAAGATCAAAGACTGAATGCCCTTGACTGTTGAAGTGTTCCCCGACTGGAAGGGACCATTCCTGCCTGGCGATTATCGCGCGATATCTGTTCATCCGTTGTCGCAGCGACTGCATGGTCTCACCAATGTACCACGCCTCGGGACATCCTTTCCTGTGGCCTCAGAAGTAGACACCATTGGCCGAGTCGCACGAGTATGTACTGCGTACCTGGTGGGTGATGTTCTCACATGTAATGGTGGTACCCATGTTGATGATCTGGCAGGTCTTGCAGATGTTGCCATGGCAGGGTTGTGTGGCGTCGTGGTCGCTGTTCTCCTGAAGGCTGGGTAGTTTTCTGCAAACAATGGTCTGTTTGAGGTTGCTCGGTTGTTTGAAGGCAAGTAGTGGGGGTTGGGGATGGCCTTGGCCAGATGTTTGTCTTCATTATTGACGTGTTGAAGGCTGCGAAGAAGGTATCATAGTTTTTCTGCTCCGGGGAAGTACTGGTCGACGAAGGGTACTCTGTCGGTTGTGTCCTGTTTTTGTCTTCTGAAGAGGTCGGTACGTTTTTTTGCTGTGGCATGTTGGAACAGTCGATCGATGAGTCGAGCGCCATATCCCGTTCTTACGAGGGCATCTTTCAGCGTCTGTAGATGCCTGTTATGTTCCTCCTCATCTGAGCAGATCTTGTGCATACGGAGGGCTTGTTCATAGGAGATGGTTTCTTTCATGTGTTTAGGGTGGAAGCTGGAGATGTGGAGCATCGTGAGGTTGTCCGCGGCCTTGCAGTAAAGCAAAGTGCTGAGGTGACCAGCCTTGATGGAGATGCGTGTGTCCAAGAATGCAACCGATTCTGGAGAGTCGTCCATGGTGAATCTGATGTTGGGATGGAACTTATTGATGTTGGTAAAGTGGGGAGGACTCTATAGGATCGAGTGGGCAGAAATTGTCATTTCTGGCACCAAGGTCAATCCAGGTGGTCCATCCAGCTTTATTTCTTTTGTCTGTAGCAGTTTAATAAAATTAAATGGTTTGCTAGGCCGTTTCAGAGAGCAATTCCGGGACTTCTTTTAGTAATGATGATAAATCATACCACCCTCACTTGAAAACTTTACAGTCACCAGGACAAAATCCTGGAACTCGCTCCCTAACTACATTGTGGGTGCATCTACACCACATGGACTGCAGCAGAGCAAGAATGCAGCTCACCACCTCCTTCTCAAGGAAAATTAAGCATGGCAACAAATGCAATAGAGCCAGTGATGTCCACATCCACTGATTTAATAAATAAACAAAAGGCTTGTTGTTATAAATATTAATAGGTTATTAATATATTGATAATCCTCAGGTTTATCCTTAACAGGATTCCATTGTCTTACATACAATTGATATTGTACAAATGGGTGTGCAATTAGTTGGGTCTGTTTTATAACCTTTTGAAAATATGGATGCTACATTAACTCTTATCTACTGATACCGCTTAGTTTTCAGCTAATTTCTCATAATCGTGTTGTCATCCACTCTCTCTAAAATTAATCAGGGCGCACCATCTTTAATATGATTTTTCTGGCTCACTGTATTTTCCCGAGAATAGTGGCAATGAAAAACTGTTCTCAATGGGTTTCACTGACAGAGTGGAAACAGGTTTCCTAACTTGTGTATCGGAAGATTCTTGAAATATTGTCGATGCATATGTAATGAAAAATGTGATCCCACACATCACTCTTTCATTATAAAAGGTGACGTAATTCTGTGAATCAATACTTCTTAAAATCCTGAAAATATAATAATAGTGTACAACTGTTACATGCCCGACATTTGCTGGGAAAATGACAGCTTTAAACCCACTTATTATTAGTATGTAAATACCCAACAATTTGGGATGAGGAGAGATCACAGAATCATAGAATCCCTGCAGTGCAGAAGGTGGCCATTCAGCCCATCGGGTCTGCGGCAACCCTCTGAAAGAGCACCCTACCTGGGCCCAATTCCCTGCTCTATCCCTGTAACCCCACCTCACCTCTGGACATTACCGGGCAATTTAGCATGACCAATCCACCTAATCTTTGTACTGTGGGAGGAAACTGGAGCCCCCGGAGGAAACCCACGCAGACATGGGAGAATGTGCAAACTCCACACAGTCACGCAAGGCAGCAATTAAACCCAGGTCCCTGGCGCTGTGAGGCAGCAGTGCTGACCACTGTGCCGCCCTGTCGGCCATGTTTAGAGAGAAAGGAAAGTTACAGATTAATTGTTTTCATATGCTGATGAGTATTATGAAATGAATATCTTCACTATTCTAAACTTTATTCAATTTATTTACATATCATTTATAAATAAACTCTTTTTATTGGTTTTATCTTTGTGTAGTACTTATTCATTCTGCCATCCATATAAGTAAGAGTGTTAAGATCACTATGTCTGTGTACATACGCAGCAAGACCTGGATGATATTCTGGCGTGTGCTGATAAGTGGCAAGAAACATTCACACCACAGAAAGGCCATGTAATTACCACCTCAAACAAGATGGAATCTAATCCTTTTTAAAAAAAATATGTTTATTCAAATTTTCCAGCAAAATTTTTAACAACCCCCCCCCAATAACAAAAAGAAAGAAACACAAACACGTCAGTCAAAAATTATACAAAACGTATACATTGGGTTTCCCCCATATACAGTAACCCCCCCAAATGACATTCAAAGGTACCCATAGGGAAGCCCCCCCCACCCACCCGAATTCCCCCCTGAAAGAAACCCCTCCCCCCCCCACCCTTGGGTTGCTACTGCTGCTGACCTCCTCCTAATGCTCCGCGAGATAGTCTAGGAACGGTTGCCACCGCCTGAAGAACCCCTGCACAGACCCTCGTAAGGCAAACTTTATCCTCTCCAGCTTAATGACCCCTGCCATGTCATTTATCCAGGCTTCCACACTGGGGGCTTTGCGTCCTTCCATAATAGCAAGATCGTCCGCCGGGCTACCAGGGACGTAAAGGCCAGGATACCGGCCTCTTTCGCCTCCTGCACTCCCGGCTCGTCCGTTACCCCAAATAGTGCCAACCCCCAACTCGGCTTGACCTGGACTTTCACCACCTTGGACATAGTCCTCGCGAAACCCCTCCAAAACCCATCCAGTGCCGGGCACGACCTGAACATGTGGACGTGATTCGCCGGGCTTCCCGAGCACCTCCCACATCTCTCCTCCACCCTGAAGAACCTACTCAACCTCACCCCTGTCATATGCGCTCTGTGAATAACCTTGAATTGTATTAGGCTGAGCCTGGCGCAAGAGGAGGAAGAATTAACCCTACTCAGGGCATCAGCCCACAGACCCTCATCTATCTCCTCCCCCAGCTCCTCCTCCCACTTGCCCTTTAACTCCTCCACCGAGGCCTCCTCCTCTTCTTTCAGCTCCTGGTAGATCGCCGAAACCCTGCCTTCTCCAACCCATACACCCGAAATCACCCTGTTCTGAGTCCCCTGTGCTGGGAGCAGCGGGAATTCCCTCACCTGCCACCTCACAAATGCCCTCACTTGCATATACCTGAACGCATTTCCCTGGGGTAACCCAAACTTCTCCTTCAGCGCCCCTAGGCTCGCAAACGTCCCATCTATAAACAGGTCCCCCATTCTTCTAATCCCTGCCCAATGCCAGTTCCGAAACCCCCCATCCATCCTTCCCGGGACGAACTGATGGTTCTCCCAAATCGGGGACCAAACCGAGGCTCCCACCTTGCCCCTGTGTCGTCTCCACTGCACCCAGATCTTCAACGTCGCCGCCACCACCGGACTCTTGGTGTACCTTGTCGGCGGGAGCGGCAGCAGTGCTCTCACCAGCGCCCTCAGACTCGTGCCCACACAGGACGCCATCTCTAGCCTCTTCCACGCCACCTCCTCTCCATCCATTACCCACTTACGGATCATCGCCACATTGGCAGCCCAATAATAGCCGCACAAATCCCTACGCTCCAGAAACACCCTCTTTACCCTCGGGGTCTTATTTGCCCACACAAAACCCATGATGCTCCTACCTACCCGTTTGAAAAAGGCCTTGGGGATCATAATGAGAAGGCACTGGAACACAAAGAGAAACCTCGGGAGGACCATCATTTTAACCGACTGCACCCTGCCCGCTAGCGAGAGTGGCAGCACATCCCATCTTTTGAAATCCTCCTCCATCTGCTCCACCAACCGCGTCAAATTGAGCTTGTGCAGGGCCCCCCAACTCCCAGCCACCTGGATCCCTAAGTACCGAAAGCTCCTTTCCGCCTCCTCAACGGTAGGTTGTCTATCCCCTTTCCCTGGTCCCCTGGATGCACCACAAAGAGCTCACTTTTCCCTACGTTGAGCTTATAGCCCGAGAAGACCCCAAACTCCCTTAGGATCCGCATGACCTCCGCCAACCCCTCCACTGAATCTGCCACATACAGCAACAGGTCGTCCGCATATAGCGACACCCGATGTTCCTCTCCCCCTCGGACCAGCCCCCTCCATTTCCTGGACTCCCTTAGTGCCATGGCCAGAGGCTCAATTGCCAATGCAAACAACAAGTGGAACAGGGGGCTCCCCTGCCTCGTCCCTCGGTACAGCCGAAAGTAATCCGACCTCCGCCGATTCGTAGCCACACTCGCCACCGGGGCTCTATATAGCAACCTGACCCAGCTGATGAACCCGTCCCCGAACCCAAACCTCCGCAGCACTTCCCAAAGATACTCCCACTCCACCCGGTCGAAGGCCTTCTCCACGTCCATAGCTGCCACTACCTCCGCTTCTCCCTCCACCGAGGGCATCATAATC
This sequence comes from Scyliorhinus torazame, assembly GCF_047496885.1. Classification (NCBI taxonomy): domain Eukaryota; kingdom Metazoa; phylum Chordata; class Chondrichthyes; order Carcharhiniformes; family Scyliorhinidae; genus Scyliorhinus; species Scyliorhinus torazame. The sequence continues at coordinate 88,981,810 of NC_092715.1, read as the reverse complement.
ACATTGAGGAGCCTCCGCACATTGGTGTTTAGCTGCCTGCCCTTTACAAATCCCGTCTGGTCCTCATGAATCACCCCCGGGACACAGTCCTCAATTCTCGTAGCCAGCACTTTTGCCAGCAACTTAGCATCCACATTGAGGAGCGAGATCGGTCTATACGACCCACATTGCAGTGGGTCCTTGTTCCGCTTCAGGATCAGAGAGATCAGCACCCCGGACATTGTCGGGGGCAAGCTCCCCCCCTCCCTTGCCTTATTGAAAGTCCTCACTAGCAACGGGCCTAGCAGGTCCACGTATTTCCTGTAAAACTCGACCGGCAACCCATCTGGCCCCGGGGCCTTCCCCGCCTGCATGCTCCCCAATCCTTTAACCAGCTCCTCCAGCCCAATTGGCGCTCCTAAACCAGCCACCTCCTGCTCCTCCACCCTCGGGAACCTCAGCTGATCCAAAAATCGTTGCATCCCCTCTTCCCCCGCTGGGGGCTCAGATCTGTACAGATCCCAATAGAAGTCCCTAAATACCTTGTTTATTCTCACCGCACTCTGCACCATATTCCCCCCTCTATCCTTAACTCCACCTATCTCCCTCGCCGCCTCCCTCTTACGAAGCTGGTGTGCCAGCATCCGACTCGCCTTCTCCCCATACTCATACGTCGCCCCCTGCGCTTTCCTCCACTGTGCCTCTGCTTTCCCTGTGGTCAACAGGTCGAACTCCATCTGGAGGTTCCGCCGCTCCCTGAGTAGTCCCTCCTCGGGGGCCTCTGCATATCTCCTGTCCACCCTTAAGATCTCCCCCACCAACCTCTCCCTCTCCCTGCCCTCTCTCTTCTCCCTGTGGGCCCTGACTCTCCCCTGACCACCGCCTTCAGCGCCTCCCAGACTACCCCCACATGCACCTCCCCGTTGACATTGGCCTCCAAATATCTTTCAATGCACCCCTGCACCCGCCCGCACACCTCCTCATCCGCCAATAATTCCACATCAAGACACCACAGCGGGCGCTGGTCCCTCTCCTCCTCTAACTCCAGCTCCACCCAGTGCGGGGCATGGTCTGAGATGGCTATGGCCGAATACTCTGTTCCCTCCACTTTCGGGATTAGCGCCCTACTCAAAATAAAAAAATCTATCCGGGAGTAGGCTCTATGGACGTGGGAAAAGAATGAGAATTCCCTGGCCAGGGGCCTGGCAAACCTCCATGGATCCACTCCCCCCATCTGGTCCATAAACCCCCTAAGTATCTTGGCCGCAGCCGGCCTCTTACCCGTCTTGGACCTAGAGCGATCCAGTGCTGGGTCCAGCACCGTGTTGAAATCCCCCCTCATTATCAAGCTTCCTATCTCCAGGTCCGGAATCCGACCCAGCATGCGTTTCATAAATCCGGCATCATCCCAGTTCGGGGCATATACGTTTACCAGTACCACCCGCACCCCCTGCAACCTACCGCTCACCATCACATATCGACCTCCATTATCCACTACAATATTCATTGCCTCAAACGACACCCGCTTCCCCACCAGTATTGCAACCCCTCTGTTCTTCGCATCCAGCCCTGAGTGGAATACCTGTCCCACCCATCCCTGTCTCAGCCTAACCTGATCTGCCACCTTCAAATGTGTCTCCTGGAGCATAACCACGTCTGCCTTCAGTCCCTTTAAGTGCGCGAACACCCGGGCCCTCTTGACCGGACGGTTCAGGCCCCTCACATTCCAAGTTAGCAGCCGGATTGGGAGGCTGCTCACCACCACCCCCATCCGCCGCCCCCCCCCCCCCACCCCCCCCTCCACGCCGACTAGCCATCTCCTTTTCTAAGCCAGCCACCTGCCCGCGCCTCCCGCACCCTCCAGTCCCCCAGCCGGCAGACCCCCGCCCCGACTACCTCTCCTACTTCCAGCTCCCCTTTGGCCAATGCAGCAGCAACCCTATACCCGCCCTCTCCCCCCCGCTAGTTCCACATCTAGCCCTTTTGCTCCCCCCATAATGCTCCCGTAAGTCAGCTGACTCCTGCTGACCCCGGCCTCTCCCGCCATTCCATCGACCCCCCCCCCCCCAGTGTGAGAATCCCCCCTCCCTGGCAGTCAGTGTGCGCTCCTCTCCAGCACCGCGCCCCCCCCCCCCCCCCCCGTCCTTCCCTAGCGCGGGAAAAAGCCCGCGCTTTCCAGAGCCGGCCCCGCCCCCTCTGGCGCAGCTCCTTTTGTGGCCTTACCCCAATTCCCCATCCCCGGGCCTCCACTCCCCCTCTTCCTTCGTGGGGGTCTGCCCCTCCAACACCAACGCCCACACTCTCCCACAGTCTCCCCATCAAATCCCTTCACCCATCCCCATCCAGCACCCAACCAAAGGAACATTCCCTAAACATAATAAACACCATATACATAGTAAACATCCCCCCACAACAAACCCTCAATTTGAGTCCAACCTTTCAGTCCGTATAAAGCTCCATGCCTCATCAGGCGTTTCGAAATAGTGGTGCCGATCCTGGAACGTGACCCACAATCGCGCTGGCTGCAGCATCCCGAACTTCACCCCCTTCCGATGGAGCACCGCCTTAGCCCGATTGAAACCAGCTCTCTTCTTAGCCACCTCTGCACTCCAGTCCTGGTAGATTCGGATCTCTGTGTTCTCCCACCTGCTGCTCCGCTCTTTCTTGGCCCATCTCAGGACACACTCTCTGTCCATAAAGCGGTGAAACCTCACCACTACAGCCCTTGGCAGCTCGTTGGCCTTGGGTCTCCTTGCTAGGATCCGGTGAGCCCCATCTAGCTCCAGAGGCCTCGGGAAGGCTCCTGCGCCCATCAGCGAATTGAGCATCGTGCTCACATATGCCCCGGCATCAGGCCCTTCCACTCCTTCAGGGAGACCCAGAATCCGAAGATTCTTCCTCCTCGACCTATTCTCCAGGTCCTCAAATCTTTCCGCCCACCTCTTGTGCAGCGCCTCGTGCGCCTCCCCCTTCACCGCCAGGCCCAAGATCTCGTCCTCATTCTCTGAGGCTTTTTGCCGCACCTCCCGGATCGCCGCCGCCTGGGCCTTCTGGGTCTCCACTAGCTTCTCAATCGCCGCCTTCATTGGCGCCGGAATTTCGGTTTTCAGCTCCTCAAAGCAACGTTTAAGAAATCCCTGCTGCTCCTGCGACCACTGCGCCCATGCTGCTTGGTCTCTACCCGTCGCCATCTTGTTTTTTCTCCCTCTCACTTTTTGCTGCGCCAAGATCACTTTTTTTACCGCTCCACTCCTGGTCCAATCCATATAATGTCGGGGGGACCTTGCTGTCACTTTCCCACACTGGAAGCCGTTGAACAATTGCCGTTGGGGCCCCTCTAGAGAGCCCAAAAGCCCGTTCCCGGCAGGTGCTGCCGAACGTGCGACCTACCTCGGCATAGCCGCAACCGGAAGCCCCATGGAATCTAATCCTTGACATTCAATGGCATTAGCATCACTGAATCCCCCACTATCAACATCCTGCGGGTTGCTATTTATCAGAAGCTGAACTGGAGTAGCCATATAATTACTAAGCAGGTCAGAGGTTGTGACTTTGCAGAGTTACTCACCTTCTGCCTCCCCGCAGCCTGTCCGCCATCTACAAGACACAAATCAGGAGTTTGATAGAAATACTCCCCACTTGCCTGGAATGGGTGCAGCTTCAACAACACTCAAGAAGCTTGACACCGTCCAGGACAAAGCAACCCGCTTGATTGGCACCCCATCTATCATCTTAAATATTCATGCCCTCCATCACCAATGCATAGTAACAGCAGTGTATACCGTCTACAAGATACATTGCAGCAATTCACAAAAGTTCCTTTGACAGCACCTTCCAAGCCCACAGCCATTATCACCTAGAAGAATAAGGGCAGCATATGCATGGAAACAGCACCATCTGCAAGTTCCCCTCCATGTCACATGCCACCCTGACATGGAAATATATTGTTGTTCCTTCACTATCGTTGGGTGAAAATTCTGGAACTCCCTCCCTAACAGCACTGTAACTGCACCAGATGGACTGTATGGTTTTAAGAAGGCAGCTCATCACCACCTTCTCAAGGGCAATTAAGGATGGGTAATGCTGGTCAACCTGTAACACCAACATCCTGTGAATTAATAAATAGAAGATATTTTTTGTTATATTGCAGTGACTCTTGTGCTTTGTAATATCCCTAAATCATGTAACAATTTATCGAGATTTACGCAGGGAAGAACCAAGCTAAATCATCAAGAGCTTGAGGTTTTATTATGGGAATGCCATTGATGTTGAGACTGAGATATCTAGTATATAAACCCCAACATATTGACATCCATCAATATACACATTGTTTAGATGCTACTGCGCAGGAAAAAAATCATGGAAAATGTGATAGAATACTTTCAGTACATGCCACCCCTATATTCTTATCAAATGCACAGGGCCACTATGTTTGCAAGGACAATCTTCACCCAGTATAGGTGGTTTCTTTTTCGTCACATGTCAGAATATTTTTGCCACTTACAAATAGAAGAGTACTAGATTCAAGTCCTGTTAAATGGAGGAATGGAAATTGCCAATTAGAGGCATCTCCCTTATCCAAACCGCAAGCTTTGCAATCAAAGGTCCTAAGGTTGTTTGACTAGCTATGAGAGTGCATGGTAGAGACTGCAGTTAAGGTTAAGGAGGGAAGATGCAAATATAAGGATTGAGTTCAAAGGATTATAAAAGAAAATAAAAATATTATATTTTACATAAGAAAAAAATAGCAGTCAAAAAACATATTACAAAGTTTATGAGACTTTGAAGAGGGTTGGGAGATTGCAAAGGGTGTCAACTTTTCTCCTTATCCACCTCTGATTTAGGGCATGAAAATCTCCTATTTCTTCAGTTGTGAAGTTTCACGAGAAATTAATATGCTTCAGCTCACTCTTTTGTCAGCAGCAACATGCAGAACAAAACAAACCATCGACCAGCACAAGTGGTAATCCTATCTGAAGGGCCATAAAAGAAGGTGATGTATGCGGCAAGCGAAAAGATTTATGCTGCTCCAGTAAGGGAGCATTTCTGAAGCTGAAGTGAAGACATAAGAACATAAGAACTAGGAGCAGGAGTAGGCCATCTGGCCCTTCGAGCCTGTTCCGCCATTCAATGAGATCATGGCTGATCTTTTGTGGACTCAGCTCCACTTTCCCGCCTGAACACCATAACCCTTTATTCCTTTATTCATCAAAAAACTATCTATCTTTATTTTGAAAACATTTAATGAAGGAGCCTCAACTGCTTCACTGGACAGGGAATTCCATAGATTCACAATCCTATGGGTGAAGAAGTTCCTTCTAAGCTCAGTCATAGATTATCATAGAATTTACAGTGCAGAAGGAGGCCATTCGGCCCATCGGGTCTGCACCGGCTCTTGGAAAGAGCACCCTACCCAAGGTCAACACCGCCACCCTATCCCCATAACCCAGTAACCCCACCCAACACTAAGGGCAATTTTGGATACTAAGGGCAATTTATCATGGCCAATCCACCTAACCCGCACATCTTTGGACTGTGGGAGGAAACCGGAGCACCCGGAGGAAACCCACGCACACACGAGAAGGATGTGCAGACTCCGCACAGACAGTGACCCAAGCCGGAATCGAACCTGGGACCCTGGTGCTGTGAAGCAATTGTGCTATCCACAAGGCTACCGTGCTGCCCCTAAATCTACTTCCCCTTATTTTGAGGCTATGCCCCCTAGTACTGCTTTCACTCGCCAGTGGAAACTACCACCCTGCATCTATCCTATCTATTCCCTTAATATTTTAATATGTTTCTGTAAGATCCCAGCCGCATCCTTCTAAATTCCAACGAGTACAGTCCCAGTCTACTCAACCTCTCCTCGTAATCCAACCCCCTCATCGCTGGGATTACCTAGTGAATCTCCTCTGCACACCCTCCAGAGCCAGTACATCCTTTCTCAGGTAAGGAGACCAAAAACTGAACACAATACTCCAGGTGTGGCCTCATTAACACCTTATACAGTTGCAGCATAGCCTCCCTAGTCTTAAACGCCATCCCTCTAGCAATGAAGGACAAAACTCCATTCGCCTTCTTAATCACCTGTTGCACCTGTAAACCAACTTTTTGCAACTCATGCACTAGGACACCCAGGTCCCTCTGCACAGCAGCATGTTTTAATATTTAATCATTTAAATAATAATCCCTTTTGCTGTTATTCCTACCAAAATGGATAACCTCACATTTGTCAACAATGTATTCCATCTGCCAGACCCTAGCCCATTTACTTAAACTATCCAAATCCCTCTGCAGACTTCCAGTATCCTCTGCACTTTTTGCTTTACCACTCATCTTAGTGTCATCTGCAAACTTGGACACATTGCACTTGGTCCCCAACTCCAAATCATCTGTGAATTGTGAACAATTGTGGGCCCAACACTGATACCTGAGGGACACCACTAGCTACTGATTGCCAACCAGAATAAACAAATCACAATGTCTGACCTGACGTAAAGGGCGTGACCGGGACATGGCGTGGAAGTAACAAAATTAAATTCTTACTCTGTACTTGCTCTTTTTTCTTGGCGGTACTGATGTATAACAAAAATATTCCCTTAACTCAACACTGGCATCCACCATTATGATCAAAAATTTCCCCAAAACATGCAAATGTATAAATGTTTCCTCACTCACAAAATATTTATATTTTGTATGACTAGAGTGGTACTTTTAATATAACCCACCCAAACAGAAACTGACTGGCTCAGATCAAATGCCTATTGAAATTAATGGAAAATAAAATTGGACAGGGTGTAAAACAGGTCACTTGGCCATTCACATGATGGCAGATTAGGTTAAAATTGCATTTGGTAATCCAGAGTATCCCATTCAGCTGAGCACTGCACTTGCATTGATTTTTGCTTATGATTCTGTACCTTAAAATAACATCTGAGTTAATACAACATAATTTACAAATAATTCAAAGTTATGACTGGTATTGTGTGTCCAGAACAGTGATAGAGGCTGGTTATGTTAATTAGAATAACCTTTATAAAAAAATGAAGAGGGAAGTCATTTTTTGCTCTTGTTTTGATTTATTTGATTTCATTGTAGATTAAGGGATCTTACTATTTGTACATTTGTGTTTGCTAACTGCACAGTGCGGTGTTTAAGTATCCGGCCTGTGCTAACCATCAGAAAAACAGTAGCCAATTTGTACATGGGAGGTCCGAAAAACAACAATGAGATTAATGAGCAGTCAATGTATTTTAGTTATGTCCATTGGGAATAAATGTTGGCACAGACAATTCTCCCGATCTGCATTAAGTAGTGACATAGTATCTTTTACAACTCAATTGAACATTGTATCTGAATCATCTGCCCATCGTACTCCCTCAATAATGTGCTTAAATGTTTGCTTAAATGGAGTTTGCACATTCTCCCCATGTCTGCGTGGGTTTCACCCCCACAACCCAAAGATGTGCAGGTTAGGTGGATTGGCCATGCTAAATTGCCCCCTAATTGGGGGAAAAAAAATAATTGGGTACCCAAAAATTAATTAAAATGTTTGCTTAAAGCACCTACTCAAGTTTCTGGAGTTTGGTTTGACTCCACAATTTTCTGATCCCGTAGTGAGAGTAAGCACTTTCGCCAAGCCGTGGCTCACATCTGTGTGAAAGATATTACTGTTACAACATATCGGAAGATGCATTTAATTGCCCTGTACATCTCTACCTGTTTTTGGTTATCAAAGAGAGAAATGTTCTTTCTCAAAAGGAGATTAAACTGGAGAGCGAAAGATTGAGGAAAGTTTAAGCTTTTTGCCCTGCCAGCACGGGGGTCCCGGGAGCAGCAGAAAAACTGGAAGTTGAGGTTTTGTCACATACTGTGGCATTTTTACTCCACAGCATTACGGTCAGGTTCCTGACCCAGAAGCCAGCCTGCTTGGCAGGCTTAGCTTCCAGTCAGTCAGCAAGGTAACTGAGGTAGTTCGAATCTCAACCAGGGTCTAATTTTGAGGTGTGTAAGGGTTCAATCCCTCATTTTTGCATTGAAAAGCCAACTGAGGTGCTTAAGTGCACGAAGTGGAACACAGAACCACAATCTGCCAATTCCAAGGCAAGGCTGAAACCTAAATGATGAGATGAGGCTCTCAATACTCCAGAAGGAAAGAGGGGAAGGGAATCAATGATCGAAACGATCCTAAAATAAAAGCAGATTGTTGGAAATCTGAAATAAAACAGAAAAATGCCATGACTCTTTCTCAGAGGCTCTGAAGAAGAGTCTGACAGACATTAAAACAATCGTTACTGATTTAATATTCCCTCAGTCAGTTGAAGGTTTACAATGGCAGAGCCCTTGCTCGTAAGGCAGGGAATACTGCCTGGGCTGGGAAGATATAATGGGATAATAGAAAATAACACGCAAGTTGGTGAACAAATAAATTTTAATGCGACAAAACATTTTAATGGAATCAAAGTGAAAACATGGAAGGAATGCAGAGGCAAACCGGATAGCCATTAGAACCAAATGTGAAGCAAGAAAGAGAAAGCAAATAGACAAATGAGGGATTTAGGAATAAAAAGATAAAGGGCTAGGAAACAGGAGATAAAAAAGTGATATGAAGTAAGGAAAGTAAAAGCAAAATATTAATGATCATTGGAATGGATATTACTAAAAGAGAAAGCAGACAAAGGCTGGAGCACTTTTTTAGTCGCAGCTGTTCCCTGATCCTCCCTCTGGAATTCTTAGCCATTTATCCATTGGAAACCAGTCCAATGTCTCCAGTAGCAGATTGATGTCATATGTCCTTGGTCAGAGACCTGGAAGAGTGCCAAAGGCTGATACATAAACAAAATTCCACTCAAACATTCAAGGCCAACCCAACGAGCTGCGACAGCTGGGCTTAGAACCCTCTCATATAATACAATGGAGCTTCGCTGTGGAGGACAATATTAGGTCAAAACTTCTGGTGACTTACATTCTTCGCCAGCCTATTGAAACAATCTAGAACTTGAATGGTCCATTTATTCAACATGTGCCTGCTGCACTACCTTGATAAGGATGTCTGTGCAGGAAGTACTTGTTTTTCCTTCTTGATAGAGACATTTTGGTGCTCTACAGTTTCAAATATTTAAAGTTGTAAGGTAAGGGGTTAAATCATGCAAGCTAAAATCATTTCTTTGCAAAACAACACTGATGCTGGTTTCAGACTGGGCATTTTTAAAAAACAGAAGTTGAATGTAACCTGGCATCAGGAAGACATAGTTGTACAGTCAAAGCTGTCACTTCCTTGAGTTACTCAGTCATCTGTGGTGACTGTAAGAATCTATTGGACGAATAAACAAATGTTATCACAAACCCATGTTAAATGATCAGTTTCTGTCGTTCATAGTATCTGAAAGATAGAGGCCCATGCTATTTTTAAGCCTTGTGGGTGCAATGGGAATTTTGCCTCATAAAAACAGATTAAATAATACTTTTTTCATAATTTTTCTATTTGTTGTAAACTAAATCACAGAATGTTCAGTACTGCCAACATATAGATAGAAAACCATGAAGGTTGTTCTTTTTGCCTCGCAACTGTTCCTCCCGTAGGTGCCTCAGTGTTGTGTCCCATCTTCATACTTACTCCTTCAGCTACAAGGATAGATAATTTGATCTGGACCGAGGCTCTCCGTATATCTAACATAAATGTTGTTCCATTATTGGGTGGCAGAAGGTAATGGCTGGTCTTGCTTTTTTTCTTATCTTAGAAATAAGTTGCATATTTATTGTTTTCCCTAACTGAGGAGCACAGGGAAATTGATTGTGTGAGCTATAAAAACAACATATTGTTCCTTGATGTGCTCAGTGTAAATGACCAGTGAATGGCCTAAAGCTGTGCCTACTTTGATAACGTGCATTTTAGTTTTCTTTCAGCAAAGAGCAGAGAGTTCATGTGGCAGGATGTAATATACTCCTATAAGTATACGTAACTGTTTGTATCCCTGGATGATGCCATTGTTTAGTTAGATATTGCGCATGGATGGCAAGGATGGTAACACGGTGTGATCCTCTTCTGGAATGTTAATTAGCGTTAAACCAGTCAGAATAACCAACATGAGGCTCAGAATTTGGGAAGATTGGGTCAGTTAAATTCCATATTTAACCCCATCTTTATATATCAGGGCCAATTTTCTGAGTTAGTGGTTCTTGTGGGTCTCTCCGGCCACAATTACATAGAACATAGAACAGTACAGCAAGTATGGGCCTTTCGGCCCACGATGTTGTGCCGACTGTTTATCCTAATCTAAGATCAAACCAATCTACACCCCTTCAATTTACTGCTGTCCATGTGCCTGTCCAAGTGTTGTTTAAATGTCCCTAGTCTCTGACTCCACCACCTCCACTGGCAGTGCATTCCATGCTGTCGTGTTGGGTGTTCCGATGCACGAATGATCCAACACGGCTGTAGATGGTAGATGCGTAGAGCGCGCCTGCGCATCACGTCCCTCTGCAACAACGTCCCCTCTTTTGGCGCATACAAGCGGGAGGCCTCGGAAAGCGCGCAAAATGGCCACCCTCGTCCGGGCTGTGGGCCGGGAGGAACTCGATCGACTGGACCCACTCCGCCTCGTAGGACCCCTGCCGTGCCGTTTCGGCCTCCTGGATTTGGGAGTACCGGCTGGTCGCGTTCTCGTGCAGGACGCAGGTCTCGATGGCAGTCGCTAGGGTGAGGCGCTAAATTTTGAGGAGCTGCTGGCGCAGGGTGTCCGAGATAACCCCAAAAACTATCTGATCCCATATCATGGAGTCGGAGGTGGCCTCATAGCCGCAGGACTGCGCGAGGATACGGAGGTGTGTCAAGTAAGATTGAAAAGGCTCATCCTTACCCTGCAGGCGCTGCTGGAAGAGGTACCTCTCAAAGCTCTCATTGACTTCCACGCTGAAATGTTCCTCGAATTTTAGAAGGACCGTCTTGTATTTTGTCTTGTCCTCGCCTTCCGCGAATGCCAGGGAATTGTAGATGTGGATGGCGTGTTGCCCCGCCGTGGAGAGGAGGAGGGCGATCTTCCTGGTGTCCGATGCATTCTCCCTGTCTGTGGCTTCTAGGAAGAGCTGGAAGCGTTGTTTAAACAGCTTCCAGTTGACGCCAAGATTTCCAGCGATTCGGAGCGGTTGCGACGGACTGATGTTTTCCATGAAGCAGGATGGCGGATTTCTGAGAGGGTGCAAGTAGGTCTCACAGTCGTTGGTTAGCTTCCACTACTAGTATCATGTCGTGTTGGGTGTTCCGATGCACAAATGATCCAACATGGCTGTAGATGGTACAACTCTGTTTTATTGTCTTAAACAATAACAACAACTACTAACTGCTGGCTGAGGTTCGTGCTTCACCAGCTAACCTGTGGACCCAGCCCTATCACTAGCTTGGTGAAGCACTCAGCACATGGTGTATGTCTGAGTGGCACGCTGTGTGCTCTGTGCTCTGAGCTATCTCCTGGTAGAATGAACGGGAACTGTGGTGTTCCCTGTTTTATAGTGCGTGTGCTCTCACTGGTGATTGGCTGCGATGTTGTGTGTGTGTTGGTTGGTCCAACTACCTGTCCATCAGTGTGTGTGTGATTGCACCATGATATGCAGATGTGAATATCATGACAATGCACACACCACTCTCTGTGTAAAGAACCTACCTCTGACTACCTTCTTCCAATCACTTTAAAATTATGTCCCCTCATGACAGCCATTTCCGCCCTGGGGAAAAGTCTCTGACTATCCACTCTATCCATGCCTCTCATCACATTGTACACCTCGATCAAGTCACCTCTCTTCCTTCTTTGCTCCAGTGAGAAAAACCCTAGCTCCCTCAACCTTTCTTCATAAGACATGCCCTCCAGTCCAGGCAGAATCCTGTTAATCTCCTCTGCACCCTCTCCAAAGCATCCACATCCTTCCTATGATGAGGTCACCAGAACTGGGCACAATATTCCAAGTGTAGCCTAACCAGGGTTTTATAAAGCTGCAGCAAAACCTCGCGGCTCTTAAACTCAATCCCCCTGTTAATGAACGTCAACACACCATACGCCTTCTTAACAACTCTATCAACTTGGGTGGAAACTTTGAGGGATCAATTACACACTAGAAATTCCAGCACAGCTTAGAGGGCCATAGAAACCCTACAGTGCAGAAGGCGGCCATTCGGCCCATCCGAGGTCTGCACTGACCCTCTGAAAGAACACCCTACTCAGGCACACTCCCCTGCACTATCCTTGTAAGCCAACCTAACCTGCACATCTATGGATACTGAGGGGCAATGTTATCATGGCTAATCCACCTGACCTGCACATCTTTGGACTGTGGGAGGAAACTGGAGCACCCAGAGGAAACCCACGTGGACAGGGAAGAACGTGAAAACTCCACACAGTTATCCAAGGCCAGAATTGAACCCAGGTCGCTGGCGCTCTGCGGCAGAAATGCTAACCACTGTGCCACCCCATTTTTTTTACCCATTCTTCTTTTTTTCTCCATAGATCACTGTGGGAAAGTATATTTTGTTGATTGCAACATAAAATGGTAGAATAGAAACAAATTGGCTTATCATGCCTAGACATGTGATCAGAGGTGAGGTGGTAAGATGGATACAGAACTGGCTCGGTCACAGAAAGCAAAGGGTAGAAATAGAGTGTGTTTTTCTGAATGGAAGGTTGTGACTAGTAGTGTTCCACAGGGATCGGTGCTGGGGCCTCTGTTGTTTGTAGTGTACATAAACGATTCGGAGGAAAATGTAGCCGGTCTGATTAGTAAGTTTGCGGATGACACCAAGGTTGGTGGAGTGGCAGATAATGTTGAGGATTGTCAGGAGATACAGCAGGACATTGATTGGCTGGAGACTTGGGCAGAGAAATGGCAAATGGAGTTTAAACCAGACAAATGTGAGGTATTGCATTTTGGTAGGTCTAACGTATAGAGGAAATATACCGTAAATGGTAAAACTCTTAGGAATATAGAAAATCAGAGAGATCTGGGCGTGCAGGTCCACAGATCTTTGAAGGTGGCAACACAAGTGGACAAGGTAGTCAAAAAAGGACGGAATGCTTGCCTTCATTGGACGGGCAATCGAGTATAAAAACTGGCAAGTCATGCTACAGTTGTATAGAACTTTGGTAAGGCAGCACTTGGAATATTGCGCACAATTCTGATCGCCACACTACCAGAAGGACGTGGAGGCTTTGGAGAGGGTGCAGAGGAGGTTTACCGGGATGTTGCCTGGTCTGGAGGGTATTAGCTATGTGGAGAGGCTGAATAGACTTGGACTGTGTTCATTAGAAAGACGGAGGTTGAGGGGTGACCTGATAGAGCTTTACAAGGTTATAAGGGGCTTTTAATAGAGTGGATGGGCAGGCACTCTTTCCCAGGGTGGAGGGATCAGTCACCAGGGGGCATAGGTATAAGGTCCATGGGGCAACGATTAGAGGAGATATGCGAGGCAGATTCTTTATGCAGAGGGTGGTGAATGCCTGAAGCACGTTGCCAGAGGAGATTGTGGAAGCAGATATATTAACGGCGTTCAAAAGGCATCTTGACAAACACATGGATAGGATGTGTATAGAGGGATACGGCACAAGGAAGTGCTGAGGGTTTTGGCAAAGGTTGGTATCATGACCGGTACAGGCTTGGAGGGCCGAAGGGCCTGTTCCTGTGCAATATTATTCTTTGAAAACCATCCGTGCAAGTTAGCAAGATTTCTAATATCAATTTTCAACAAGCAAGGTTTTACAAAGGGAGTGTCCAGGTAGAAAACTACCCTCGTGTAAGCACTGCACAATCACTAGGCTCCAAATGTGGAAAATTGGGTCATCCAGAAATTATGTGATTATGTTCAATTAAAAATTTAAGGGCGCAGAAATAAGAAAAATATAACACAAACCATTTAAATTACCTTGACATCTGAATTCTACTTCAGGACCTCATCTGAACTTATTTATTTTATACATTTTCCTTATACAATAAGCAATATTTAAGGACCACCACAAATTTAAAGTTCTCATCCTTGGTTTCAAATACTTCCTTGGCCTTGCCTCTCAATCTCCTCCACCCCCGCAACTCCCTAATAATTGTACCACCATTAGTGGCCTTGTTTTCAGTTGCCGAGACCTTAAACTGTGGAATTTCCTCCCTAAAGCTTTCCACCTCTCTACTTTCTTTCCTCCTTTAAGATGCAACTTAAAACCTACCTCTTTGAACAAACCTTTGACCACCTTCCTGATATATGGCTCAGTGTCAAACATTGTTTTTAATGCTTCTGTGAAGTGGGTAAGGGTGTTTTATTATGTTTACGTTGCCAAATAATTGGGCAGCACGGTGGCACAGTGGTTAACACTGCTGCCTCACAGCAGTGCTAACCACCGGACTGCCTCTTTGTAAGAGATGTCCAGTTTAGTCCCACGCCTCAACTTTTTCCTCATAATTGTACACATTAGTCCTCTTCAAACTCATGTCCAACAGTCTTCTGTTGTATCTGATTCCATCACCCCTTCATGTACTGTGTTCCAGGTCATAACAATCCTCTGTGTGAAATAGTTTATCCTCATTTCCCCCTTCAATTCAAAGAACAAAAGAGAACAAAGAACAAACAACATTACAGCACAGGAACAGGCCCTTCAGCCCACCAAGCCTGCACCGATCCAGATTCCTTATTTTGACCTACTACTTATTGCTCAAACAATCTGGATCCCTCCATTCTCTGCCCATCCATGTGTCCATCAAGATACATCTTAAAAGTTGCCAGCATGTCTGCCTCCACCACCTCTACTGACAATGCGTTCCAGGCACCCACCACCCTCTGCGTGAAAAACGTTCCCTGCACATCAGCCCTAAGCTTTCCCCCACTGACCTCTGTCTATCCAATGAAAATAATTTGAGTTTATTCAACCTCTCCTCATAATTAACACCCTGCAGACATGGCGACATCCTGGGAAACCTTCTTTGCGCTCTCGCCAAAGCATCCACATTCTTCTGGTAGTGTGGCAACCAGAACTGCATGCAATATTCCAAATGTGGCCTAACTAAAGTTTATACAACTGTAACATGACCTGCCAACTCTTGTACTCAATGCCCCGACCGATGAAGGCACGCATACCGTATGCCTTCTTGACCACATTATCCACCTACATTGTCACTTGTCAATGCGCCTAAGGGTTCTGCCATTTACTGTATAAGTCACATCTGAATTTGATCTTCCAAAATGCATCAGCTCACATTTGTCTGGATTGATTTTAACTTCCATTTCTCCGCCCAACTCTACAATCTACCTATATTCTGCAGTATTCTTTGACAGTCCCCTTCACTCTCTGCAACTCCACCTATCTTAGTGTCATCTGCAAACTTCCTAATTCGACCATCTACATTTTCCTCCAGATCATTTATATATATTACAAACAACAGTGGTCCCAGCACTGATCCCTGTGGAACACCTCTAGTTACAATTCTCCATCCGGAAAAACTCCCTTCCACTCTTATTTCCTGTTCCCAAGCCAGTTCTTTATCTATCTAGCTAGCATGCCCTGAATCCCATGCGACTTTACCTTTTGTACCAATCTGCCAGGAGAGACCTTGTCAAACGCCTTACCAAAGTCCTTGTAGACGACATCCACAGCCTTTCCCTCATCAATTAATTTTATCAACTCCTCAAAAAACTCTATCAAGTTGATAAGACATGACTTTCCCCACACAAAACCATGTTGCCTTACACTAACAAGTCTTTCGCTTCCAAATGTGAATGAATCCTGCCCCTCAATATCTTCTCCAACAGCTTCCCCACCACTGATGTCAGGCTCACCGGCCTATAATTACCTGGATTATCCCTGCTTCTCTTCTTAAACAAAGGGACAACATTGGCTATTCTCCAGTCCTCTGGAACTTCACCTGTGGTCAAAAATGATGCAAAGATATCTGTTAAGGTCCAAGCTATTTCCTCTCTTGTCTCCTACAGTAACCTGGGATATATCCCATCTGGCTCATGGGATTTGTCTACATGAATGCATTTTAAGATATCCAACACTTCCTCCTTCATTATGTTGACATGTCCTAGAGTATTCACAAACCCATCCTAACCTCAACATCTGTCATGTTCCTCTCCTTGGTGACTACCGATGCAAAGTGCTCATTAAGGATCTCACCCACTTCCTCTGACTCCATGCATAACTTCTCTCCTTTGTTCTTGCGTGGGCTTACTCTTTCCTGAGCTAGCCTCTTGCTCCTTCTATATGTATAAAAGGCCTTGGGATTTTCTTTGACCCTGCTTGCCAGTGACATTTTATGGCCTCTTTTAGCTCCTCCGAACTCCCCATTTGAGTTTGCTCCTACTTTCCCCATATTCGTCAAAAGCTTTATCTGTTTTTAGTTGCCTGGATCTAATGTATGCTTCCTTTTTCTTTTTGACTAGTCTCTTTTTGACTAGTCTCACAATTTCCCCTGTCATCCATGGTTTCCTAATCCTGCCATTTCTGCCCTTTGCTTTCGCAGGGACATGCCTGTTCTTCAACTGGTCTTTAAAAGACTCCCACAAATCAAATGTGGATTTACCCTCAAACAGCCGCTCCCAATCTACATTCTCCAGCTCTTGCTGAATTCCGTTGTAAACTATAGGGAGCTATCAATGGGTGAGACAGGTGCGTGGAACAATGACAAATGGTGTTCAATGAAGTGATAACTTTCTGTTATCACTTCAAATTCTGTTTCTCCGAGAGGTTTTAGATGTTCTGTTGTTACTTCATCTATAATTGGAGCTTTCCTTTACTCATCAGTTTCAAAGCTTTCTTCACCTCTGATATCATAATGTTCACTCCATCATTTGCCTCTATGTTTTTAGGAATCCCTCAATTTGGATCATCGCACAATTCACTTATATTTTCTGTTTGTCTTTTTGCGACTGCCTCCCTTTCAAACAATATTTTATTGAATTCAATAAAAATCTGGAATGAAAAATCTGGAATCACCATTGCAGATGTCAGAGCAGCCTTCTCAAAGGTCAACCCTCGGAAAGCCACTGGCTCGGATGGGGCACTCAGAAGGGCACTCAGGTCTTGCGCAGATCAGCTGGCGGGGGTATTCGCAGACATCTTCAACCTCTCTTTACAACAATCTGAGGTCCCTATCTGCTTCAAGAAGACCATCACCCCTGTACCAAAAAAAAAGCCAAGCAGCGTGCCTTAATGACTATCGTCCAGTGGCTCTGACATCCATCATCATGAAGTGCTTAGAAAGGTTAGTCATGGCACAAATCAACTCCAGCCTCCCGGATTGCCTTGATCCACTACAGTTTGCCTACCGCTGCAACAGGTCCACAGCAGTCGCCATCTCCATGGCCCTGCACTCTACCCTGGAACACCTAGATAACAAAGAGACCTATGACAGACTCCTATTTATCGACAACAGCTCAGTCTTCAACACCATTATTCCTACGAAACCCATCTCCAATCTCCGTGGCCTTGGCCTCGGCTCCTCCCTCTGGGACTGGATCCTGAACTTTCTAACCCACAGGCCACAATCAGTAAAGATAGGCAACAACACCTCCTCCACGATCATCCTCAACACCGGTGCCCCACAAGGCTGTGTTCTCAGACTCCTACTATACTCTTTGTACACCTATGACTGCGTGGCCAAATTCCCCTCCGACTCGATTTTCAAATTTGCTGACGACACTACAGGAGTGCGTCGGATTTCAAATAATGACGACACAGAGTACAGGAATGAGATAGAGAATCTGGTGAACTGGTACGACGACAATAATCTCTCCCTCAATGTCAACAAAACGAAGGAGATTGTCATCGACTTCAGGAAGCGTAGTAGAGAACATGCCCCTGTCTACATCAATGGGAACAAAGTAGAAAGGGTCGAGAGCTTCAGGTTCTTAGGTGTCCAGATCACCAACAACCTGTCCTAGTCCCCCCTATGCCAACACTATAGTTAAGAAAGCCCACCAACGACTCTACTTTCTCAGAAGATTAAGGAAATTTGGCATGTCACCTACGACCCTCACCAACTTCTACAGATGCACCATAGAAAACATTCTTTCTGGTTGTATCACAGCTTGGTATGGAGCCTGCTCTGCCCAAGACCGCTGGAAATTACAAAAGGGCGTGAATGTAGCCCAATCCATCACGCAAACTAGCCTCCCATCCATTGACTCTGTCTACAATTCCCGCTGCCTCGGAAAGGCAGCCAGCATAATTAGGGACCCACGCACCCCGGACATACTCTCTTCCATCTTCTTCTGTCAGGAAAAAGATACCAAAGTTTGAGGTCACGCACCAACCGACTCAAGAACAGCTTCTTCCCTCCTGCCATCAGATTTTTGAATAGACCTAACTCGTATTAAGTTGATCTTTACTCTACACCTTGCTATAACTGTAACATTATATTCTGCAGTCTCTCCTTCCTTCCCTATGTACGGTATGCATTGTTTGTACAGCATGCAAGAAACAATACTTTTCACTGTATACTAATACATGTGACAATAATAAATCAAATCAAACCAAATCAAATCTAATGATGACCATGAAACTGTTGTAAAAACCCATCTGATTCACTAATGTTCTTTAGGGGAACGAAATCTGCCATCCTTACCTGGTCTGGCCTACATGTGACTCCAGACCGACAGCAATGTGGTAGGCTCTTAACTTCCCCCGATAGGGCAATTAGAGATGGGCAATAAATGTTGGCCAAGCCAGCAACGCCCACGTCCCATGAACAAATTTTAACAATAGGTTTGTAAAAGTACATTCCAAAACCTTTCAAAGTAAATATTCCGGAAAATGCAATACAATTCAACTTTTCTCCATATAACATGTTCCATTCTGAGTTGCCTCAGTACAATTGTAATACACTTGCTAATTATAATATACGTCCCATGTCAAAATTGAATTTTGCAGAACGTGCAATAGAATTCAACGTTTCTCCAAACAGTATGTCCAACTCCAAAATGACTCAGTACAATTCCATGTCTGTCATACAACTGAAGGGGTTCTACAGGTTCCAGCCCTTCAGTGTACTATTGCTGAAAGACCTTAGACAGTGAACTTTCCCCACTGTATTTCTGCAGCAGCAGTCCCAAGCTTTAATGCATCCCTCAGCATGTAGTCTTGGGCCTTGTAATATGCCAGTCCGCATCACTCAGTTGAGGGCAACTCGTTTCACTGGAAGACCAGCAAATTTTGGGCAGACTAAAGAACGTCTTTCAACAGCAATATAAATAACAAAAGTTGAACTGCCATTTTAAAGAGGAAGAATGGAACTCAAAGTTTTGAGATAGTTCATACCATATAACACATTCTAGTCAGGGAGTTAATTCTTACCATATGGCCATAAGATGTAGAAGCAGGAGTAGGCCATTCCACCCATCAAGTCTGTTCCGCAATTCAATGAGATCATGACTGATCTGATATGATAATCTTCAACTTCACCTTCCTGCCTTATCCCCAGAACCCTTGACTCCCTTACTGATTAAGAATATGTTTGGTTTGGGAAGGGGGGTCACGTGATGTGAGTGCAGGAGCAGTCATGTTTCTGCGAGCTCTGTTCATTCTTTAATCTGTCATATTTTTTTCCTGGTGCACATTCGTGTTTATTGTTTTCTGGGTTACGTGGCATGTGCTATGTCTCTCTAAGTTCCTGACTAGTGTTTCTGTGAGTCAGAGCCAAGATAAAATGTTGAAATCTTCATTTGTTTGTGGCGGTCAGAGTGGGGCGGGGTGGGGACCAGCTTGCAGCGGCGCAGTCGCTACTGGGTGGGCTCTTGCCATGGTGATGCTGAATGCAGCTGCATGATGACTGCCATTGGAAACGTTGTCTTGGCAGTGGATCTCAGCTTTCGTAATGTCGAAATTCTGTTGCATGGTCTGTTATCCATCCTGTCGTGTTCAGGAAAGAGGAGCCAGGCGGTATGTGTCCCTGAGCCCGCTTCCTGGTGAGAGATGATGTTACAGTTCCCTGTTGTGTTCAAATATTGGTTGCCATGCTTTAGTAATCCTGACTTGGAGGTTAGTTGCATCAGATTCAATGGAGCACAACGTAGAACATAGAACATACATTGCAGAAGGAGGCCATTTGGCCCATCAAGACTGCACCGACCCACTTAAGCCCTCATTTCCACCCTATCCCCGAAACCCAATAACCCCTCCTAACCTTTTTGGTCACTAATTTCAATTTATCATGGCCAATCCACCTAACCTGCACGTCTTTGGACTGTGGGAGCAAACCGGAGGAAACCCACGCAGACACGGGGAGAACGTGCAGACTCCGCACAGACAGTGACCCAGTGGGGAATCGAACCTGGGACCCTGGCGCTGTGAAGCCACAGTGCTATCCACTTGTGCTACTGTGCTGCCCAAAGCTGTCTCCGAAACTGGTGGTTAGTCTGACCCACTAATTGCTGGTCCCTTGTCCTGTTTGCGATGCTTATCGTGAGGAGGTGGGAATGGCCAAGATCGCTGAATCATTCTCCCCAGCAAGGGCTGAGTTTGTGAACCGCCTGGGTCTCAGAGAGATGGCATGGTGGAAGTGATGGTGCCTTGTGCCTCCCACCCCTTCTCTCTTTGTGGGTGGATTCGGAATGTGGGAGGGGTATTTGCCTCCCATTCTCTTTCTGGCTGGGTGGTTTTGTTGTAATCCGAACATGTCACTGCGGGTCCTCTTTTTACATTTGGCTGGAATGATTTTAGTTCTGCCAAGGGCCTGGATTGGATGTTTTTGTGTCGTGCGGCATATACATAACTCCCCTTCGGACTGGGGTTTTCATGAAGTTTCTTTTGTTTTTGTAAGGGTACAGATGGGTCTGGTGTCCGAAGAGAGGAGGCTGCGATGTTGAGGGAGATATATGTTGGTGCTCACCGGACCATGGCTTGGGAGACCCATCATGATATTTCATTGTGATTGTAGGCCACTGGGTGTGGGAGACTTTGTCCTGTCTATCCCTCAATCTCCAATAGGACTATTTTGAGGACCTAATCCTTTCTAATGATTATATCAAGCCAATTGTGATGTTGATCTCCTGTTCCACTCTGTACTCGTGTATTTGTTTCCTTTTTTACTTCTTCTGACTTATGGGGATGTATTATTTCGTAACTTGGTTGTGTAATTCTTTAAAATGCAAAGTCTCAATAAATATATTTTCACAAAACAACTCTGTCTATTTCAGCCTTGGACATACTTAAAAAAACAGCCTCTCCAGCTCTCTGCAGTAAAGAATTCTACAGATTCACTACCCGCTGAGAGAAATAATTCCTCCTCATCTCTGTCTTTAATAGGCAATCCCTTACTCTGAGGTTATGCCGTCTGGACCTAAACTGTCCCGCCAGGGGAAACAACCTTTCAGTATCTACCCTGTGAAGCCCCTTGAGAATCCTAAATATGTCAATAAGGTTGCCTCTCATTCTTCTAAACTCCAATGAGTACAGGCCCAACCTACTCAACTTCTCCTCATAAGAAAATCCCTCCATACCTGGAACCAACCTAGTGAACCTTCTCCAGACTACCTCCAATGCCATAGATAAGGAGGCTAAAACTGTTCCCAGTATGCCAGGTGTGGTCTAGCTTGTGCCTTCTGCAGTTTTTGCAAGACTTCCCCTATTCATATACTCCATTCCCTTGAAATAAAGGCCAACATTCTATTCAGCCTTCCTATTACCTGCATTACAAACTTGTTTTGTGCCATTTCCATTTTCGTTATCCCACAAAGATATCATGGTTGGCAGCAATGGACAACGATCGAAGGGCAGCACGGTTGCACAGTGATTAGCACAATTGCTTCACAGCTCCAGGGTCCCAGGTTCAATTCCCAGCTTGGGTCACTGTCTGTGCGGAGTCTGCACAGTGTCCCGTGTCTGCGTGGGTTTTCTCCGGGTGCTCCGGTTTCCTCCCACAGTCCAAAGACATGCAGGTTAGGTGGATTGGCCATGCTAAATTGCCCTTAGTGTCCAAAAAGGTTAGATGGGGTTACTGGGTTACGGGGATCGGGTGGAGGAGTGGGCTTAGGTAGGATGCCCTTTCCAAGGGCTGGTGCAAACTCGATGGGCCGAATGGCCTCCTTCTGCGCTGTAAATTCTATGAATTTGAAATGATTTGAACAAAATTATATTGTGCTGTGTGATTTCAAGAGTTTTGATATAGAAACATAGAAAATAGGAGCGGGAGAAGGCCAAATGGTCCTTCGAGTCTGCTCTGCCATTCACTACGATCATGGCTGATCGTCCAATTCAATAGCCTAATCCCGATTTCCCCCATATCCTTTGATCCCTTTGCCCTATGTGTTATATCTCACTGCTTCTTGAAAACATACAATGCTTTGGCCTCAACTAATTCATGTGGTAACAAATTGTGCAGGCTCACCACTCTCCGGATGAAGGAATGTCTCCTCATCTCAGTCCTAAATGGTCTGCCCCATATCCTCAGACTATGACCCCCTGGGGCGAGATTCTCCGACCCCCCGCCGGGTTGGAGAATCGCCGGGGGCTGGCGTGAATCCCGCCCCCACCGGTTGCCGAATTCTCCGGCACCGGAGATTCGGCGGGGGCGGGAATCGCGCCGCGCCGGTTGGCGGGCCCCCCCTGCGATTCTCCAGCCTGGGTGGGCCGAAGTCCCGCTGCTAGGATGCCTGTCCCGCCGGCGTGGATTAAACCACCTATCTTACCGGCGGGACAAGGCGGCGCGCGGGCGGGCTCCGGGGTCATAGATTATCATAGAATTTACAGTGCAGAACGAGGCCATTCGGCCCATCGAGTCTGCACCGGCTCTTGGAAAGAGCACCCTACCCAAGGTCAACACCTCCACCCCATCCCCATAACCCAGTAACCCCACCCAACACTAAGGGCAATTTTGGACACTAAGGGCAATTTAGCATAGCCAATCCACCTAACCTGCACATCTTTGGACTGTGGGAGGAAACTGGAGCACCCGGAGGAAACCCACGCACACACGGGGAGGATGTGCAGACTCCGCACAGACAGTGACCCAAGCCGGAATCGAACCTGGGACCCTGGAGCTGTGAAGCATTTGTGCTATCCACAATGCTACCGTGCTGCCCATGAGAAGAAAAGGGTTTGGTTGAGGGAGTTCGCAGAGAGGCGCCATGCTCTGCGGCACTGCTGCCTCACAGCTCCAAGACCCGGGTTCAATTCTGGCCTCGGGTGGCTGTCTGTGGGGAGTTTGAACTTTCTCCCTGTGCCTGCATTATTTTTTTATTTAAAATTTTTTTTTTAATTTGGAGTACCCAATTAATTTTTTTTTCCAATTAAGGGGCAATTTTCATGTGGCCAATCCACCTAACCTGCACATCTTTAGGTTGTGAGGGTGAAGCCCACGCAGACACGGGGAGAATGTGCAAACTCCACACGGACAGTGACCCAGGACCGGGATTCGAACCCGGATCCTCAGCGCCATAGGCAGCAATGCTAACCACTGTGCCACCGTGCAGCCTGGGGGGGGGGGGCGCGGGGTGATCTGGCCCCGGGGGGTGTCCCCACGGTGGCCTGGCCCGCGATCGGGGCCCACCGATCCGCGGGCGGGCCTGTGCCGTGGGGGCACTCTTTTCCTTCCGCCTTCGCCACGGTCTCCACCATGGCGGAGGCGGAAGAGACTCCCTCCACAGCGCATGCGCGGGAATGCCGTGAGCGGCCACTAACGCTCCCGCGCATGCGCCACCCGGCAATGTCATTTCCGTGCCAGCTGGCGGGGCACCAAAGTCCTTTTCCGGCAGCTGGCGGGGCGGAAATCAGTCCGGCGCTGGCCTAGCCCCTCAAGGTTAGGGCTGGGCCCCCCAAGATGCGGAGGATTCTGCAGCTTTGGGGCGGCGCGATGCCTGACTGATTTGCGCCGTTTTTGGCACCGGTCGGCGGATATCGTGCCGATACCGGAGAATTTCGCCCCTGGTTCTGGACACACCCACCATCGGGAACATCAGGCGCGATTCTCCACTCCTGCGCCGGTTGGGAGAATCGCCTGGGTCGCCAAACCTTCCCGTGACGCCGGTCCGACGCCCTCCCGCGATTCTCCCAAGCGGCGGGAACGGCCCTGCCGAGTTCCGCACGGCGCAGGCCGGAGAATCGCCCGAGACACCCAAAATGGCGATTCTCCGGCACCCCTGCTATTCTCAGGCCCGGATGGGCCGAGCGGCCAGCCCAAAAAACTGGCCATGTATGCGGCGCCGCCTTGACGCGGCTCCAAGGCCTGGCGCGCGTAAATGTCGCGCGCTGCTCCTAGCCCATTATCGGGCCCTGAATCGGTCGGTATAGGGGCCGTTTCGCGCCGTCGTGAACCTCGACGGCGTTCACGACGGCGTGAACACTCTGCTTCCATTTCGGAGAATCCCGCCCACCCTTCCTGCATCTACCCTGTCTAGTCCTATTAGAATTTTATAGGTTTCTGTGAGATTCCCCCTCATTCTTCTGAACTCCAGCGAATGCAGTCCTAACTGACTCAATCTCTCCTCATACATCGGTCCTGCCATCCCACGAATCAGTCCGGTAAAACTTTGCTGAACTCCCTCCAGAGCAAGAACATCTTTCCTCAGAAAAGGAGACCTTAACTGCACACAATGGGCTGGATCTCCGTCGACGGGATCCTTTCCTTCGCCGGCAGTGCACTCACACCCGTGGATTTACCAATGGCGTGGGTGTGCCAACAATGTGAAAACCCATTGGCCAGCTGCCGGGATGGAGTATCTCGCTGCCAGCGGGGGCGCGCTGCACCAGAAAACGGGTGCGGCGAGACGGAGAATCCCACCCAATATTCCAGATGGGGCCTCACCAAGGCCCTGGATAATTGCAGCAAGGCATCCCTGCTCCTGTACTCAAATCTTCTCACAATGAAGGCCAGCATGCCATTTGCCTTCTTTACTGCCTGCTGTACCTGCATGCTTCCCTTCAGTGGCTGGTGTAAGAGGACACCCACATCTCGATGCACATTCCTCTTTCCTAATTTATGGCCATTCAGATAATAGTTTGCCTTCTCATTTTTGCTGCCAAATCTGTATGCTACAGCAGAATATAAGGATATATCCGAATACCTTGCATGACAGTTGGTTCAAATTTCTAGATTCATAGTTTGTTGGGGCAATGAGTTACGGTAAGATTTTAGCACTGTTTCAGAGCATTGTTAAATATTAATGTTACAGAGAACTCAATGGCAATTGATGGCTGCATATTCCCCATTTGACCTCAAAGATTTTTGAAGGCAATGCTGCCATTATAAAATCACATCTACAAATTCTAAAATAATACACTCACTAACAAAATCATTTTAAGAGTGTAAGATAAAAATTGCTTATTATTTTAATAACCATCAACCTCTTACTTTTCCATAGTTAATCTATCATCACTCATACATAGATACACTGGTTTCGTTTTTATCCACCACATGCCGCCTTCAAAACAAATTCTTCATTTAAAAATATGTCAAAGATTATAAGGAAACGTGCAATGAGAATCTATCTCCATTATCCTAATTGTGCAAATTAACTGGAAATGTCTTAATGTATAGCACATTGAGATTGTCTGCAGACTTCTGCAATACCCAAAGTAGAACTGACATTTCATTACAATTCTCATTACACCATTCCCATGACACTTGTTGTGTCTGTTACCATATTATCAGGCTGCTATCGACATCAGTAACATGCAGAATGTATAACCTAGTCACTGGGCTACATGACCTGTGTGTGGTCCTGTTGTACTGCTCAACTGTTGGTCTGCCAGATTCAGTGTGACAGCTGCTCCTGATTACAACGTCTCCTGACTGTGTCACTATCACAAATCTGCACAGAAGGGACAAGATGGCAGGTGACTCTTGCATTTTCATATCATATCAGATACAAGGTGTAAACATGTGTGCAATCACAAGCAGAAACTTAAATAGCACAATGTTAATATGAAATAAAATAAAAAGCAAAAAAAGGCAAATGCTTGAAATCAAACAACTATTCTGAAATTGTTAACAGGCTCCTATTGCTTTCAACTAATCCATTTTTTAAAAATTCAGGCTTATTTCTGAGTGTATCTGTTCATTAGGATGAGAGATGTCACCAATGGAAATGGAATCTTTTCTAACTTTAACACCACCATCAATGTCAAGTACTGTAGGGGCCAGAGGCAGATTAAAGTTCCCACTTTTCTGTCCCAGTAATATTCATTAGCCCCAGCCACAAATGAGTGCTCCTAGCCATTCTTAATTCTAAGTAAGACTACCAATTTAATGCTCATTAGTGGGAGGTTTAGTGCTATTGGGTGAGATTTAACGGCCTCATCGCGCGGGCTTGGTGATGTGACAAGGCCGTTGAATCTCGCGAGAGATTTCGCAATCCAGATCTTGCCCTCGCTGGGCGAGATCCAGATTAGCATATTTTAGTGAGCTATCAGGCTTATTTAAATATGTCTGCGTCGGATTCTCCCAGTGCCCGGGACCTAATGGCTGGGCCTGGGAAACCCTGCACAGGTTTCCAGGAAGGTTGACCAGACATAATGGCACCTGGGGGGGTCTCTGAGGCCATTAGAGACTCCCTGGTGGTCATGCGCTTTGCAGTGTGGTACTCTGGCACTCAATCTGGCACCCGGTCACCTTGGCACTGCCAGCCTTGTACCATGGCACTGCCAGACTGGCACCTTGGTGCTGCCATATGGGCTCCCTGGCAGTACCTGGGTGGCAGTGCCAAGATTTCTGGGTGCCAGGTTGCCCATGCCAGGGATAAGGCCTGGGGGTGCCTTGCATTTAAGAGATGGGGTGAGGGGGGGGTGCTGGGGGACCCCTGAAGAGGTAAATTGGGTGCAGTGGGGGAGAGAGGGGGTTCCGGAGGCCTTTTCCGCCAGCTGGCCGGGCGGAAATTAGTCCGGCGCGGGCCTAGCCCCTTAAGGTTGGCGCTCGGCCCCCCCAAGATGCGGAGGATTCTGCACCTTTGGGGCGGCGCGATGCCCGACTGATTTGCGCCGTTTTGGGCGCCGGTCGGATGACATCGCGCCGATACCGGAGAATTTCGCCCCTGATGACATTTGCAAACGGTGCTCCGTTCCACGAGTGATCTTCCTGCACTGGTGGGCTGAGTTCGGCAATGCAGGAAATGGTGTTTGTGGGTCCTCAACATGGCATTCCCCACCGAGGCCAAAACAAACGGCGAATTTCTGTTAAATAGCAGAGTCTTTCTCAGCATTGCAGGTACCGAGAAACATCCCACTAAACGCGCCCGAAACGGGACTCTGTTTTTGTCTCCTCCAATCGCGCCCATTGACAACTGCCCACTATGCATTCTCCAGGTGCGAAGGCAGCCAGACCTGTGAGGAACACCTCTACTGGGGCAGCTAATAAATACAGAGAGAGGCCCAGAGCCTTCACTCACCTTCAGAGCAGAGGCAGCCAGACATGCGAAGGCGACCTCTACTGAGGCAGGGGGCTGAGTTTGAAAAGAAAATCCAGGAGTGTTATTACAGGAATATCACAAATTCATTGGTTGGTGAGAGTTTCTATTGGGAATTGTGATTTAATTGCTTCAACTATACAAATGGATATTTTTGAAGAAGTAGCTCCCTAAATTTTATTAAGTAACACTAGCAACGGAAAAGTAAAGTTAAATTGAATCAAAGTGAAATAAGGTAATTTAGTAAACCAAGTCAGATATTGTTAGATAGCAGAGCTGGGGAGAAAAAAGAGCAAGAAAGTGCGAGCTGGAGAGCAGAGCTGGGAGGATAAAGGAGCGTGAGAAAGAGCGGGACCAAGAACAGAGCCGGGAGGATAAAGGAATGCGAGAAAGAGGGGGACCGGGAACTGAGCCGGGAGGATTGAAGGAATGCGAGAAAGAATGAGACTGGGAGCGGAGCCACGAGGAGAAAAGAGCGCAAGAAAGAGCGAGACTGAGAGCAGAGTGCTAGCTTGGGGTTTGTAGCTACTGAAGTGACATCAGGGACGGAATTCTCTGATCCCTCGCCGGTTCAGAGAATTCCCAGGCAGCGGCGCGAATCCCGCCCCGACGCCGGCTGCCGTAATCTCTGGTGCCGTTTTTCAGGCGGGGGCGGGATTCCCGCCACGTCGGTCGGGGGCCATTGGCAGCGGCCTCTCCGGCGATTTTCTGGGCCCCCATGGGCCGAGCGGCCAGTCCCACTGGCGTGAGTTACGTATGGTCCGACACGGCAGGACCTGGCAGGTAAGTCGGCATGGGCGGTTCTCGGGGGGGCGCGGGGGGACTCGACCCCGTGGGGGGCCCCCACAGTGGCGTGGCCCACGATCAGGGCCCACAGGCGGGCCTGTTCCGTGGGGCACTTCTTCCTCCCACGCTGGCCTCTGTAGGACTCCACCATGGCCGGTGCGGAAAAGAGAACTCCCCGCGCATGCGCCAAAATACGACGGCCGGTCTGCGCATGCGTGGAATCACGCCGGCGGTTCCGCGCATGCGCGATATGACGCCGGTGGTTCTGCGCATGCGCAAACTCGCGCAGTCCCTTTGCCACCGGCTGGAGCAGCGCCAACCCCTCCGGTGTCCACCTAGCCCCCTAGAAAGGTGAGAATTCCTCACCTTGGGGGCCCGTTGATGCCAGAGTCGTTGGCGCCGGTTTTCCTGCTGGCGTGGGGACTTAGTCCCTGGAAGGGAGAATCCCGGCCCAGGATTCAGAAATGACACATAAGTGGAAGCAGCTGATTGAGTGGTGGCTCAGTGGTTAGCACCGCTGCCTTAGAGCGACAGGGAACTGGATTATGGGGTTAGGGCAGGAAATGGGCCAAGGGAGGGTGCTCTTTCAGAGGGTCAATGCAGACCTGATGGGCTGAATGGCCCCCTTCTACACTGGAGGGATTCTATGGATAAATATTTACTGCTTTTAATGGCTTACAGATGGTCAGGTCTATATTTAAAGTCCACAGTTCGTAAGGGCTATATTCCGTATTAATGTGAACCAGGGAAGAAGGCCTAAGAGTAATTGATACTATTTGGATTTAAGTATCTTCCAAAAGATTTAATATAAAAGGCTAAACCATGGCAGGAGTGCTCAAAGCTGTGGTGTGCTCCTCCTGCTCTATGTGAGAATCTGGGAACATTTTCAGTGTCCGGGACCAGCATGTGTGCAGCAAGTGTCTCCCGTTGCAGTTCCTGGAAGCCTGGATTTCAGAGCTGGAGCAGTGGCTGGGGACACTGTGGAACATCTGCGAGTTGGAGAGTGTTGCGGACAGCACGTATAGAGAGGTAAACACACCGCAGACTCAGCCTCCACAGGCAGGAAGGGAATGGGTGACCACCAGGCAGGGAAAGAGGCCCAGGCAGGCAGTTCAGGGAGTTCCTGTGGCCATTCCCCTGCAAAACAGATGTAGCGCTTTGGATAGTGTTGAGGGGAATGACCTCTCAGGAGTAAGCAGCAACAACCAAGTAATTTGCACCTAAGTTTGCTCTGCTGCATAGGGTAGAGTTATAGAACATAGAACATACAGTGCAGAAAGAGACCATTCGGCCCATCGAGTGTGCACCTACCCACTTAAGCCCTCACTTCCACCCTATCCCCGTAACCCAATAACCCCTCCTTACATTTTTGGACACTAAGGGCAATTTAGCATGGCCAATCCATCTAACCTGCACGTCTTTGGACTGTGGGAGGAAACCGGAGCACCCGGAGTGTTGATGCCAATGTCATAATATGCACCCATGCACATCATGAGGTAAAAACAGGCAGTGACAGACACCCAGGTTAGCCAATCAATATACAGGAAAGAACACAACCAATCACCAGACAGAACACCAGAGGGGGGCTTCCAATTATAAAATACACGAGGCATCAGCACTCCACCTCTTTCTACTGGTGAAAACTGTAATGACAGTCAGAGTGTATATATCATTCAGCACCTTCTACACGTAGATCAGAGCTAGCCTGGTCTAGTAAGTTAGAGTTAGAACACTTAGAGTAGGAGAGTGTCAACCCACAGCCAGCTGTGTGCATTGTTACAGAAGTTCAATAAATCGTATTGAACCAACGCCTACGTTTGGTGTATGCTTTACCATTCCTCTGCATCCTGTTGCAGTCCGTGTTACCCCAGGGTGAATAACACGACAGCCAATGCAGAATCTGTGGATTTTTACGACTGAAAAACCGCTGCCATACCTGGGCCAATTCCGCTACCGTTGAGGGGCTAGCACCGGTGCCGTGTGGAACATAATTGATTCCAATGAAAAGCGATGCAGGATTCGTCAGGTCTGTGATTAACACTCAGGAGGCTGACAAGCTGCAGCCGCTTTTACACATTACAAGCCCCACACTCACTCATCCTAGCCAACAAGATGACACTGGTTGCGCTGTAGCGCGCCCACTCCTCTGATGGGTCGGTTGGGGCCAGAGGGCACCCAGGGGCGGTGCCCTGGGGGGACACCTATGTGACCCATGGTACTAAGTTCACAATGGACTGTTAGCGGTGTGCAGAGCTAGATAGAATCATAGAATTTACAGTGCAGAAGGAGGCCATTCGGCCCATCGAGTCTGCACTGGCCCTTGGAAAGAGCACCCCACTCAAGGCCACACCTCCACCCATAACCCAACTTAAAGGCAGCATGGCTGCGGCAATGGTGTTCCCATCCCGTCCACCCTGACCCCACAGCTCACCTCTTGGTCACCCCCCACTACTCCCCCCAGCCCTGGCAGAAGCCCCCCCCAGCCAGTGACACAACTATCAGCAAACAATGGCAATGTTGGACACGTTCCATACGGCCTCTCTCTCCCCCAGCAGCCGCCACGGGGTTTCACAATTTTTAAAAGCACGAGTGAACTGTACCATCGGAGGTGGTGAATCGCGGAGTCCCTGGAGAAAACCGGGTCGGGCCCGCTAATGATATGCAAACGGTGTCTACTATACGTGCGTTCCGGAACGGATTGACGCCGCTGTTGAGGTGCTGGAGCATTGCGATTTGGCGTCAAATTAGCAGCTGTTGCGTCGCAATGCTCCAGCGCCTCGACATCGAGGCAGAGAATCAAGAGCCAGAATACAACATGGCCAGAATATTGTGTGATGAGAAAGGAATAATAAGCAAACTATTTGTGCTCTGTTCTTTGGGGATGAGCAACCATGATATGATAGAGTTCTTTATAAAGATGGAGAGTTACGTAGTTGATTCTGAGACTAGGGGCCTGATTCTAAATAAAGGAAACTATGATGGTATGGTATGAGGCATGGGTTGGCTATGATGGATTGGGGATGTTACTTAAAGGGATGATGTTGGATAGGCAATGGCAAACATTCAAAGAGCGCTTAGCTGAACTGCAACAATTGTTCGTTCCTGTCTGATGCAAAAATAAAACATGAAAGGTGACCAAACCATGGCTTAAAAGGGAAATTAGAAATAATATTAAATCCAAGGAAAAAGCATACAGATTGACCAAGAAAAACAACAGATCGGAGGATTGGGAGCAGTTTAGAATGCAGCAAAGGAAGACAAACGGATTGATTAAGAAGGGGAAAATAAAATACGAGAGTAAGCTTGTGGGGAACATAAATTCTGATTGTAAAACCTTTTGCAGGTTTGTCAAGAGAAAATGTTTGATGAAGACAAATGTTTTACAGTCAGAAATAGGGGAATTTACAATTGGGAACAAATAAATGGCTGGCCAACTTAATACATACTTTGGTTCTACCTTCACAGAGGAGGACACAAATAACATACCAGAAGCTTTGGGGAACACAGGGTTTGGTGAGAGGGAGGAACTGAAGGAAATCAGTATTAGTAGGGAAATGATGTTGAGGAAATTGACCGGATTGAAGGCTGATAAATCTCCAGGACCTGATAATCTACATCCCAGAATACTTCAGGAAATGGCCCAAGAAATAGTGGTGCATTGGTGGACATCTTCAAAGATTCATAGACTCTGGAACGGTTCCAAGATTGGAGACTAGCTAATATAACACCACTATTTTAAAAGTGATGTGGAGAGAAAACGGGGAATTATAGATCAGTTAGCCTGATGTCAATAATGGGGAAAATGCTGGAGTCCATTATAAAAGAGTTAATAGCAGAACACTTGGTAAACAGTGGCAGGATTGGACAGAATTAGCATGGATTTACGAAAGGGAAGTCATGCTTGTCAAATCTACTGGAATTCTTCGAGGCTGTAACTTATCCAGTGGATGTGGTTTATTTGGACTCTCAGAAGACTTTTGACATGGTCCCACATAAGAAATTAGTGTCTAAAATTAAAGTGCATGGGATTAGGTATAGTATATTGAAACAAAGGCCCCGGAGAATACCGGGTCGGCCCGCTAATGATATACAAACGGTGTCTCCTGTAAAGATAAAGATTATTATCATTATTAGTAGTAGTAGTACATATAGTAGTCCTTTTCCATGGCCTGCAGACTCAGACTACTACCGTAAGCCTGATTGAGGAAGACCTTGCCCCACTGAAGTGCAATAAAGTACTCTCGAGCCCTTTGTTAGAAGGGAAGTGCAGGTGGATAATGAGAGAGAAAATGGATAAAGGGCACATGGAAGTGGGCCATTAAAAATGTTTCCCACTCTGACCCATTGCGACCCCCCCACACGCACACCACCACCGCCACCACATGCTACCTCTTGTCCTGGTTATCAAGTCTGCCCCTGTGCAGGGAGCAGATGGATTAGTCTTTGGTAGGGCCATCATGGGTTCCAAAATCTAGAGGTCATTGGCCAAGAGCATCTGAGTAGTCAGCGCAGCCTGCCTCTAACTCTGCTGAAGCCAAAAGGGATATACCACTTTCGGTGGCGGCTATGGAGGAGTAACATTTGGTGGCTCTCGATCCGGTCAGACTTTTGGACCTTTTCCCCCGACTTTATTGTGCTTTCAACTGCTAGTTCGGAAGTCATAGGTACTCAGGCACTGACTCCAGACACAGGTGTATGGAATTAAAAAGCAGAAAGAATCGCAAACAGTTGAAGTGGGCAAACAAGCGCAGTGTAGAAGCTTCTGCTGAGGACAACATGGCCGATATCCAGACCCCGAGGCAGACAGTCCAGCCAACAACGGAACATCTGTTGAATGTCATCCAAGAGGGCTTTACTCCTTTGAAGCGGGATAGTTTAGACCCGATTCAGAAGTCTATCGAGCGCCTTGAGCATAGGCTGGATGCCCAGGATCGTACGATCCAGAAGCTGGAAAAGGCACTGAAGGAGCAGGAGGATCACCAAACAGTGGTGGAGGCAGAGGTGGAGAGGCTGAGGGACCAGCAAAAAAGGCTCCTGGAAAAGGTGGAGGACCTGGAAAATAGGTCTTGTCAGCAGAATTTGAGAATTGTTGGCCTCCCGGAGGGGGCTGAGGGAGAGGATGCCGCAGCGTATGTGGTGGGCATGTTGCAGAAGCTGTTGGGAGATGATGTCTTCCCGCGCCTGGTGGAGGTGGACAGGGTGCACAGGGCACTGGCGAGGCAGCCGTGAGCGGGAGGCCCCCCTCCCAAGCGATGGTGGTCCGATTTCACAGGTTCCTGGACAAGGAGCGAGTGCTACAGTGGGCCAAGCGCACGCGGAGCTGCCATTGGAATAACAGTGTCTTGCGCATCTACCAGGACCTGAGCGTGGAGGTGGCCAGAAGAAGGGCAGGCTACAGGCAAGTCAAAGAGGTTCTATTTAGGAAGCAGGTGAAGTTTGGGCTGCTGTATCCGACGCGCCTGTGGGTCACACATGAGGGACGGCACCATTACTTTGAGGAGCCCGAGGATGCGATGGACTTCGCCAAGAGAGAAGGGCTGGTGCCGAACTGAGGACTTTTTGGACTTGGGTTAATAAGACACTGAGCGATGTTTACACATTTTTCTGGTGCTATGTGTTTTTCTTTTTCTTTTTTCCTGGTTTTTCTGTTTCCCTCCTGTACTTGTGTTTTTGTTGGGATAAAAGAGGGAGGTTAAGGTATGTGGTGCTGGGGGCTTTTTGTATTCGGACCGGGGTGGGGGGGGGGGGGGGGGTTGGAAATTCCTATTACTTATTCTGTTTTATTTGATTTGCGCTAGCATTGGGGTTTTCTTTGTTTCTCGTTTTGCATGTTTCTTTTCAGAGCAATTGCTTGAGGACGGCTGGTTTGGGGAAGTGGTGTTGATGGGCGGGGGGGATGGGTCAGATGGAACAATAGGTGGGAGACTCGTTGGTGCCGGAGTCGAGAGTCACCAGGCTAGCTGGGTGAGCTGGTCTACGGAAGCCAGGTGGGGGGTGTGTATTTAGTTAGTTTATGGCCGGGGTTAGGTTACCGGATGTTGTTGCTAGGGGGGGAGGGGGGTAGTTGTTCTGCTGATGAGGGAGGGACTTAGGTGTGGGAGCATGGAGGAGGTCAGAGGTGGGGGCTGCCAGGAGGCGGGCCAGGGGAAGCGCGACACAGGGGCTGGGGGTGGCCCCAAGAATGGGGATGGCTGATTGGTGGGGGGGGGGGGGGCACGGTGCCCCTCAACCAGGCTGATCACCTGGAACGTTAGAGGGTTAAACGGGCCGCTAAAGAGGGCACGGGTGTTCGCGCATCTGAGGTCGCTTAAAGCGGACGTGATAATGCTTCAGGAGATGCATCTGAAAGTAGCTGACCAGGTCAGATTGAGGAAAGGCTCAATCCACTCGGGGCTGGACACTAAAACCAGGGGGGTCGCGATTTTGGTCAATAAACGGGTGCGATTTGAGGCGGGCAGCGCAATCTCGGATGGGGGAGGCAGATTTGTCATGGTGAGTGGCAAGCTCGAGGGGATGAGGGTGGTCTTGGTCAATGTATATGCCCCAAATTGGGACGATATGGACTTTATAAAGAGACTGCTGGGGGAGATATCTGACCTCGACTCGCACAGGCTGATTATGGGAGGGGATTTTAACACAGTCCATGACCCTGGCCTAGACCGGTCGTGCTCAAGAACGGGTAAGATGTAGGCTATGGCGAAAGAACTGAGGAGGTTCATGGAGGAAATGGGGGGGGGCTGATCCATGGAGGGCTAGTCAGCCGACGGGGAGGGAGTTTTCATTCTATTCACATGTCCATAAGGTGTATTCCCAAATTGATTTTTTCATCATGAGCAGGGATTTGTTACCGGGGGTGATGGACGTAGAATATTTGGCGATCGCTATTTCAGACCATGCCCCGCACTGGGTTGATCTGCAGGTTTGCAAGGAAAGTTTTCAGCATCCTCGATGGAGGCTGGAGGTCGGTTTGCTGGCGGACGAGGCTGTGTGTGAGAGGGTGAGGAAATGTATGCAAAACTACCTGCAGGTCAATGACACGGGAAGTCTCAGCTGCGGTGCTCTGGGAGGCGCTGAAGGCAGTGGTGAGAGGGGAGCTGATTTTGATCAGAGCACATAGGGACAGGACGGACAGGGCAGAAATGGACCGACTGGTAAGGGAGATTATACAGATAGGCAGGAGATACGTGGAGACACCCGAGGGCAGAACTATTAAGGGAACGACGAAGGCTACAGATTGAGTTTGGGGTGTGGTCCACAGGTAAGGCTGTGGAGCAGCTTAGAAAGGCGAGGGGTGCGATTTACGAGCACGGGGAGAAAGCCAGTAGAATGCTGGCACAGCAACTGAGGAAGAGGAAAGCGGCCAGGGAAATAGGGATGGTAGTCGACGGGGGTGGAAACTTGGTAGGAGATTCGGCTGGGCTGAACAAGGTGTTCAGGGACTTCTGTGGCAAGCTTTACTCCTCAGAATCCCCCCCGGATCAGGAGGGGATGAGACCCTTTCTTGATCAACTGACCTTCCCAAAAGTGTGCATGGGATTGGTAGATGGGTTGGGGCCCCCGATCAGGACTGAAGAAATACTGGAGGGCTTGAGGGCCATGCAATCGGGTAAAGCCCCGGGGCCGGATGGGTTTCCGGTGGGGTTTTACAAAAAGTTCTCCGAGATAGTGGGGCTGGTGCTGGCTAGGGTTTTTAATGAGGCAAGAGACAGAGGGGTGTTACCCCCGACGATGTCACAGGCCACCATCTCCCTGATATTGAAACGGGACAAAGATCCGCAAGCATGTGGGTCCTATAGGCCGATCTCTCTGCACAACGTGGATGCTAAAATTCTGGCCAAGCTCTTGGCGGCTAGGATTGAGGACTGTGTGCCAGACGTCATTATGGAAGATCAAACCGGGTTCATCAAGGGTACGCAGCTGGTGGTCAACCTAAGAAGGCTGCTGAATGTGATTATGATGCCCCCGGAGAGTAAGGAGGTAGAGGTAGTTGTGGCAATGGATGCTGAGAAGGCTTTCGACCGGATTCAGTGGGACTATTTATGGGAGGTGCTGGGACGTTTTGGGTTCGGGGAGGGCTTTATCGACTGGGTCAGACTGTTGTACCAGGCTCCGGAGGCGAGTGTGAGGACGAACAGGACGACATCTGACTATTTAAGACTGTACCGTGGGACAAGGCAGGGGTGTCCCCTCTCCCCACTGCTGTTTGCGTTAGCAATAGAGCCGCTGGCAATTGCCCTAAGAGCTTCTAGGGGCTGGAAGGCGCTGGTACGGGGGGGGGGGGGGGGGGGCGGAACACAGAGTTTCATTGTATGCCGACGCCCTGCTCTTATTCACCACGGATCCAGTGGCTGGGATGGATGAAATCATGGGAATACTGAAGGAATTCGGCCGGTTCTCGGGGTACAAACTGAACATGGCAAAGAGTGAGCTGTTTGTAGTCCAGGCGAGGGGCCAGGAGGGTAGGTTGAGGGGACTGCCTTCAGGTTAGTGGGGACAGTTTTAGATACTTAGGGATAACGGTGGCGCGGGACTGGGGCCGTCTGCACAAGTTGAACTTGTCTCGTTGGTGGAGCAAATGAGGGCTGAGTTCAGAGGTGGGATGTGCTCCCACTGACACTAGCGGGGAGAGTGCAGATGGTTAAAATGACGATCCTCCCGAGATTCCTGTTCGGTTTCCAGTGTCTCCCCATTTTCATTCCGCGGTCTTTTTTCAAGAAGGTTAATAAAATGATTATAGGATTTGTGTGGGCGGGAAAGTCCCCGCGGGTGAAGAGGGTGATGCTCAAGAGGAACCGAGGGGAAGAGGGGCTGGCGCTGCCAAACTTCAGTAATTACTACTGGGCAGCCAACATAGCTATGATAAGGAAGGGGATGGTGGGAGCGGGGTCGGTTTGGGGGCAGATGGCGGCTGCTTCGTGCAGGGGGACCAGTTTGGCAGCCCTGGTTATGGCGCCCCTGCCACTCCCGCCTGTACGGTACTCCACCAGCCCCATAGTGGTGGCGACTTTGCGGATCTGGGGCCAATGGAGAAGGCATGTGGGGGGAATGGGAGTATCGGTTTGGTCCCCAATTTGCGACAATCACCGGTTTGCCCCGGGGAATATGGACGGTGGCTTCCGAGCATGGTGGAGGGCTGGGATTGAGAGGATGGGGGATTTGTTCTTGGAAGGGAGCTTCCCGAACATGAGGGTGTCAGAGGAGAAATATGGGCTGGCGAGAGGGAATGAGTTCAGGTACCTGCAGGTGCGGGACCTTCTACGTGGACAGATTCCGTCCTTCCCATGCCTGCCACTCAGGGGGATCCAGGACAGGGTAGTGTCCAGTGGATGGGTGGGGGTGGGGAGGGTCTCGGATATATATATATATAAAGAACGTATGGGAGCGGAGGAGTCACAGACCGAGGAGCTGAAGCTTAAGTGGGAAGAGGAGCTCGGAGAGGAGATAGAAGAGGGCTTATGAACGGAGGCGTTGAGCAGGGTAAACGCGACCGCAACATGCGCCAGGCTCAGCCTGATTCAATTTAAGACCATAAGACATAGGAGCGGAAGTAAGGCCATTCGGCCCATCGAGTCCACTCCACCATTCAATCATGGCTGATTTCAACTCCATTTACCCGCTCTCTCTCCATAGCCCTTAATTCCTTGAGAAATCAAGAACTTATCAACTTCTGTCTTAAAGACACTCAACGTCCTGGCCTCCACCGCCCTTTGTGGCAATGAATTCCACAGACCCACCACTCTCTGGCTGAAGAAATTTCTCCTCATCTCTGTTCTAAAGTGACTCCCTTTTATTATAAGGCTGTGTCCCCGGGTCCTAGTCTCCCCTGCTAATGGAAACAACTTCCCTATGTCCACCCTATCTAAGCCATTCATTATCTTGTAAGTTTCTATTAGATCTCCCCTTAAGGTTGTCCAACGGGCCCACATGACAGTGGCCCGGATGATGAAATATTTCGGATTGGAGGACAGGTGCAGCAGATGGTCGGGAGGACCTGCGAACCACGTCCACATGTTTTGGGCATGTCCAAACTCAGGGGGTACTGGCAGGGGTTTGCGGATGTTATGTCCCGGGTACTGAAAACAGGGGTGGTGATGAGTCCAGAGGTGGCTATTTTTGGGGTTTCGGAGGACCCAGGAAGAGAGAGAGGCTGACATTTTGGCCTTTGCTTCCCTGGAGGGACTCAAAACCTCCAAAGACGGAGGCCTGGCTATCAGATATGGCGAGCTTTCTCGGTATGGAGAAGATTAAGTTCGTTTTGAGAGGTTCACTGTATGGGTTCGCCCGGAGGTGGCAACCATTTCTTCGTGGAAAATTAACCATCAGTGGGGGGGGGGGGGGGGGGGTTACTTCATGTGATGAGCAGAAAAATGAAAGTAAAGAATTTGTGAAGGCAAAATGGTCCATTCAGATGAAGCAACATTTCATTTGCATCTCTTTCAATTTGGTGCACTGTATTCGCTGCTCCCAATGCAATCTTTATTGGGGAGTGAAATGCCAACTGGGTGACAGCTTCGCTCAGTCCGCAAGCCTGTCCCGAACCTTCTAGTCGCTCGCTATTTTACCTCAGCATCTTGTTCTCATGGCACATGACCATCCTTGACCTTCTGCAATGCTCCAGTGAAGCCTGGCACAAGCTGGAGGAGCGGCATCTCGTCTTTTGATTAGGCAGGTTACAACCCTCAGACTCAACATTGAGTTCAACAACTTTAGACTGAGACGTTTCTCATTAATCTTCACACTGCCATTAACAATTCCTCTATCCTGTGCCCTCCGCATCTTTGTTGCAATCTCTACTAATCCCAACCTATCACTCAGCTTCTACTTTGGTTCACCCACTCCGCCCCCACTTATGTAGTATATAATCTGTAAGGGTCCTTCCTGATGATTTCCTTATTTCCACGTTCTTTACTTTTTTGACATTATCTTTTTCATCCATGGATGCTTAATGGGCAAATATCTCTAAGTCAAGCAGCAGAGAGAATGAGGAATTCAAAAAGTTGCAACATAGTATATGGTGCTAGTTTTCCAGCAGCTGAACTCAGACTTTGTGGCACCCGAGAGATGAAGTAGGGCTTGGTTCATGTGGTTGCCTGGTGGCCAATGAATTGGCCAAAAGGCTGTATTCTGCCTATTAAGAGGGGGTGATTGGATCCCATTCAAGTGGGATGATTTTCAGAGACTGAAGGAAAGCAGTGTTGGGTCCTGGACACTCAAGGAAGAAGGAGCTGTGAGTGCCTGCTCTCCCTCTCTTCTCTCTTCCTCGCGCTCTCCATCTCTCCAGAAATGCTGCTGTATTTATGAACCTACAAAGAACATAAATGAATGAATGGATCTACAGTGCAAATCATTACACACTGAAAACAGAGACCCCAACCCGAAAGCCCGGTTTGAAGGAAGGTGTGCTTAAAGGTAACCATCTTAAACAAAAGCTCTTTCTCTTGTTGCATATTATTTTCACCCCCTCTTCACCCCTCTGTGTTTGTTTATTTTGTATGTGTGTCGAGGGTGGGAAAAAGTTAAAGTGGGGCTTTAAGAATTGGATAATAGCTAACCAGTTGTATTTGTTGCATATTTCATGATAGTTCTTGTTATTAATAAAAAGTAATTGTGTTTAAATTTATAAACCTGGTTACTGGAATTATTGGGCAGCCAAGAGTCAAAGACTTTGGGTATTTTTCAAAGAATTATTGATCAATTCAAGTGTTGAGCCACTCTGGGTTAAGGAGGGCTGGAATTGACTGCACCCTCGCCCAGGGTGCCATAATTAATCACATTTCTCCCTCTCTTTAACTCTGAAGAAGAGTCACACAAACTTGAAACATTAACTCTGTTTTTCTCTCAACAGTTGTGGCCAGGCCTGCTGGGATTTCCAGCATTTACTTTGTGTATTTATTATATTTTATTAAAGGATTTGCAGTTGCATAAGGGTATTAAACACTTGCATGTTTAACACTCTGTTATAGCATCATATTTCTGTTTAATGTATTTCAGCCATGCACTATTACAACTCCATTGCCCTTATTCAATTTTTGCCTGCCATCTGCCGTGTGACCTTCTGCCTGTGAAGAATGGTGTGACAAGAGTTAAATACAAGCAGTAGGTGTCTGTGAGAAATTAATTGTTGCTTGTGCGATTGCTTTGGTGTGGGGTGTTAGATGACTGCATTGCCTCAGATTGACTGAAGAATGCTTGCAAGAGTCTGCCCTAGTCATCCCTGGCAACTAAGTGTGCATTTGTAAGTGCCATCACCATATAAGGTTCAATTTCTTCCTTTTCCTTTTGTTACTCTTCCTCAGAAGATCAGTTTGGATGGTGCTGGGAACAGCAAGGAGCAGAAAATATTGGTGGGAGTTATTTATAGACCTCCGAACAGCTGCGGTGGTGTAGGGCAGGGTATAAATCAAGATCTTAAAGGTGCATCCAACAACGGTACAAAAATAATGTGGAACTTTAATTGGCACTTAGGCAGGAGAAACCAATTTTTATTAATGGTGAGGAAGACAAGTTCATGAAATGTATGCAAGATAGTTTTCTAGACAAGTATGTTGAGGAACCTACTAGGGAACAGGTTATTTTCGGTCCAGTATTTTGCAATGAGAAAGGTTTAATTAATAACCTTGTAGCAAAAGGGCCTCGAGGGAAGAATGACCAAAATATGATAATATTTTATTTTAATTTGGAAACTGTTTAGCTAAGTCCAAAATGAGGCTCTTAAATCTAAAAAAGATGAAATACAATGGTATAAGGGCAGAGTTAGCCAAGTTAGACTGGGAAATCACATTAAAATACATTAAGTAGACAAGCTATTGCAGTAAATAAAGAATAAATCTATAATTTGCAAAACAGACATTCCTTTAAGACACAAAAAATGCAGGTCAAAGTATTCTTTTAATATCGCTGACAAAAAACTTGACCAACTATGGCAGAAAAAGGAGTTAAAATAGGATTAGATCAAAGGAAGAGCTTATAATGTTGCCAAAATGGGTAGTAGAATTGAGGATTGAGGGCATTTTGTCGGCAGCACCAGGCATTAACATAGAATTTAAATGTTTCTGTACTAATGTAAATCAGAAAAGATTGGTGAATGTAAACATTGGCCCATTAGAAAGAGACTGGTAAAATTATAAAGGGGAATAAGGAAATGTGAGAGATATTAAAGGAATACTTTGACCTACATTTTCATGGAGCTGTGGGGACTCTGCAGACCTTTGGAAATAACAAGCCAGATGTTTAGATTTCCTGAAGTCTAGAAGAAAGAGAGATGATCTAATTGAAACATAAACCTCTTTAGATGCTGGACAGGGTAAATGCTGAGAAAATGTTTCCCATGGCTGGGGAATCTAAAACATTGGGTCACAGTGCCAAAATAAGAGACTGGCCACTTTGAGCAGAGATTAGTAGAAATCTCTTCAACCAAAGGATTGTGAATCTTATCAAATGTTCTACCCCAGAGGATTGTGGATGCACATTTGTTGAATATATTCAGGTTAGAGGTCGATAGATTTTTGAGTACGAAAGGTAATTAATTGATCGTGCCAGAAGGTAGCAAAGTGGACATAAGTACCAGCCTTGACAAAGACAGCATTTGTGAACTGGGAGTCACATTTGTGGACAGGAAAATGTGAGATTCTATAGATGCCACCAGCAGGTCCTTTGAATTATTCTGAACTATCACAGAATAAAACATCACGATTAACTTTTCATGTAGAATTTTGTCAGATGTTTTTTAGAAGCCCATGAA
Source organism: Scyliorhinus torazame (assembly GCF_047496885.1). Taxonomy (NCBI): domain Eukaryota; kingdom Metazoa; phylum Chordata; class Chondrichthyes; order Carcharhiniformes; family Scyliorhinidae; genus Scyliorhinus; species Scyliorhinus torazame. The sequence continues at coordinate 88,939,940 of NC_092715.1, read as the reverse complement.
CACCAGGGGCAGGATTCGCCGACCCCCCGCCGGGTCGGAGAATTGCCGGGGGGCGGTGTGAATCCCGCCACCGCCGGCCACCAAATTCTCCGGCACCGAAAATTTGGCGGGGGCGGGGATCGCGCCACGTCGGTCAGCCCCCCCCCCCCCCCCCCCCCCGGTGATTCTCCGGCCCGCGATGGGCAGAAGTCCCGCTGCTGTCAGGCCAGTCCCGCCGGCATGAATCAAACCACCTACCTTACCGGCGGGACTGGCGGCGCAGGCGTGCTCCAGTGTCCTGGGGGGGGGGGCACGGGGCGAACTGGCCCTGGGAGGTGCCCCCACAGTGGCCTGGCCCGCGATCGGCCCATCGATCCGCGGCGGGCCAGTGCCATGGGGGCACTCTTTTCCTTCCGCCTCAGCCATCGCAGAGGCTATGCGGAGGTGACCCTCCTGCGCATGCGCGGGGATGACGTCTTGATTATGTGCGGATTTCCGCTGGCCGACAGAGTTCCTTCGGCCCCGGCTGGTATGGCACCAAAGGCCTTTCCCGCCGGCCGGCGGCGCGCCAACCACTCCGGGGCGGGCCTAGCCCCTCAAGGTGAGGGGTTGGCCCCTAAAGGTGCGGAGAAATCCGCACCTTTGGGGCGGCCCGACGCCGGAGTGGTTTCCGCAACTCAATCCCGCCAGGACCCCCTGCCCCGCCAGGTAGGGGAGAATCACGGCCCATGTTAGAGATCATGGGCGGAATTCTCCGGAAACGGCGCGATTTCCGCCGACTGGCGCCCAAAATGGCGCAATCAGACGGGCATCGCGCCGCCCCAAAGGTGCGGAATGCTCCGCATCTTTGGGGGCCGAGCCCCAACATTGAGGGGCTAGGCCGACGCCGGAGGAATTTCCGCCCCGCCAGCTGGCGGAAACGGCCTTTGTTGCCCTGCCAGCTGGTGCGGAAATGACATCTCCGGGCGGCGCATGCACGGGAGCGTCAGCGGCCGCTGACAGTTTCCCACGCATGCGCAGTGGAGGGAGTCTCTTCCACCTCCGCCATGGTGGAGACCGTGGCAGAGGCAGAAGGGAAAGAGTGCCCCCACGGCACAGACCCGTCCGCGGATCGGTGGGCCCCGATCGCGGGCCAGGCCACCGTGGGGGCACCCCCCGGGGTCAGATCGCCCCGCGCCCCCCCCAGGACCCCGGAGCCTGCCCGCGCCGCCTTGTCCCGCCGGTAAGGTAGGTGATTTAATTTACGCCGACGGGACAGGCAATTTATCGGCGGGACTTCAGCCCATCCGGGCTGGAGAATCGAGCGGGGGGGCCCGCCAACCGGCGCGCCGCGATTCCCGCCCCCGCCGAATATCCGGTGCCGGAGACTTCGGCAACCGGCAGGGGCGGGATTCACGCCAGCCCCCGGCGATTCTCCGACCCGGCGGGGTGTCGGAGAATCTCGTCCGATTTCACTCTCCACTTGTGGATGTCATTGCCTCAAAATAATCAAGAAATCTGGTCAGGCAGAAGGGAATCATGGCAGGCGGAATCACTAAATTTGACATGAGTGAATTTTATTATCACAATTTTGAATGTTTGTGAAAGGCCCAGAGTTTCCCACTAAGTTATGTCGGGAATCACATTTGTGTTCATTTGTATCTCATGAATGCTCATTAAAAGATCACGGTAAGAAATCTTACAACACCAGGTTAAAGTCCAACAGGTTTGTTTCGAATCACTAGCTTTCGGAGCACTGCTCCTTCCTCAGGTGAATCTGAGGAAGGGGTCAGGGTTCACCTGAGGAAGGAGCAGTGCTCCGAAAGCTAGTGATTCGAAACAAACCTGTTAGACTTTAACCTGGTGTTGTAAGACTTCTTACTGTGCTCACCCCAGTCCAACGCCGGCATCTCCACATCATTAAAAGATCAACTTGCCCGAATTGTATTCCCCTCCAAGTTAAATGCCCTGCCAGTGGATATTTAGAAAGGTCTGTTTACGGCTGTATATAATGGCACACATTTGGCGAGCCTCACTTCATCCAAGTCATGGAGGTCAATAGATGCTGCTTTCGTCTTACTTGAAAATAAAATGAAAATCGCTCATTGTCACAAGTAGGCTTCAAATGAAGTTACTGTGAAAAGCCCCTAGTCGCCACATTCCGGCGCCTGTTCGGGGAGGCTGGTATGGGAATTGAACCGTGCTGCTGGCCTGCCTTGGTCTGCTTTCAAAGCCAGCGAATGGCATCACTGAGATATATTGGGTGGGTGTCGCACAAGGTGCACCAAGGCTGGGCACCGAGGCACGGCCAGCAGGAAGGAGTGAGACAAAGGCAGGGCTAAGGGGTGAGCACAAGACAAGAGGGGAAGGTTAGATGGAGACAGGGCAGGGTAGGGTAACATGAGAGGGGAGAGTGAGAAGGAAAATGACTGGGGGGGTTGGACGCTGATGGTCAAGAAACAGAGTGGAAGTGTGAAAGACCATCCAGCGCAATAGTTAAAAGACTGACCATGGAAGGTTCAGAGACTGACCTGGGGCTGAGACCACGCAATTGGGGGCATGTTTCAGAGACTGTCCTGGGGGTGGACAGGCTTTGTTAGAGAATGCTGCATGATTAGAATGAACCAGAGGACACAGTCTCAGAATAAGGGCATGCCATTTACAACTGAGGTAAGGAGGAATTTCTTCACTTATAGGGTATTGAATCTTTAAAATTGTCTGCCCCAGAGTGCTCTGGAGACTGACTCATTAAGTTCCTGACTGATATCAATAGATTTTTACACATTAAAAACATTAAGAGAAATGGGGATAGTGCAGGGTAATGGTGCTGAAGCAGAAGATCAGCCATTGTCTTCTTGAATGGTGGAGTATGCCCATAAGGCTGAATATCCTACTCCTGCTCCTATTTCTTATGTTCTTTGGAGAAGAAGGGCACATCACCGACGAGCATAGCTCTGGGAAGACCATTGTCCTGTGGAGCAAGAGCCAGCGGCGCCCCATGAAGTTCCAGATGTTGCTGAAGATGGTCAAAATCCACAAAGATGTTTGGCGCTACCAGGGATCTACAGAAGACACAGCCTGTACACGGAATCAGTGACATACAGTGTCGCAGGTGCCTTAACGTGCTTATGGATATGACAGCTCTCATTTGTCATCTTCTCCTTGATGAGCTCATACTGCAAGGGCTTGGTGAATATCCTATGGCAGTTACTTTGGAGGTTATTGCTGCACTTAACTTTTTGGCCAGCAGATCCTTTCAGGGATCTGCTGGGGACCTTTGTGGAATCTCACAATTGGTGACATATAAATGCATAAGGGAGGTGACACATGCCCTTCTCAATAAAGTTCATCATTACATGCAGTTCTGCATAGATGACGCAAGCAGGCTGCCAAAGCTATGGGATTCACAGTAATCCTGGGTTTCCCACAAGTGCAGGATGCCATCAACTGCACACATGGAGCTCGAGAGCTCCCTGGTAGCAGCTTGTGAGATTCATTAATAGAAAGGCCGAGTCACAACATTTAAGAAGCAGGTAGATGAGCACTTGAAATGCCATAGCATTCAAGGCTATGGACTAAGTGCTGGAAAATGGGATTAGAATAGATAGGTGTTTGATGGTTGGTGCAGACTCGATGGGCAAAAGGGCCTATAAAGCCTCAAGCTGTAAAACTCCATGAAGCTATAAAAGGATTTCACTCTCTGTAAACCCAGCTAATTTGCGACCACAGAAAACAGATCCAGCACGTTTGTGCTAGGTACTCACATTCTTACATCTTGAGTCATTCTCAGGTACCATGAATCTTTGAAGGACCCCACCACTTAGCGGTTTGACTCCTTAGAGACAACGGGTACCCCTGGAAGATATTCCTTGTGATTCCCATTCATTGACTGCAGAGTGATTCTGAGGAGAGATACAATGCAGCACATTCTTCTACAAGGACCATAATAGAGCAATCTATTGGCCTCCTGAAGATGCGTTTCCAATGTTTGGACCGGTCAGGTGGGGCTCTCCAATACTCATCACAAAGAGTGCCCGCATCATAGTTGTTTACTGTGCCCTGCACAACCTTGTGCTGCAAAGAGGGGATGTATTGTCTGTGGGAGGCATTGAGGAGCTAGACATAGACATAGACATAGAATTTACAGTGCAGAAGGAGGCCATTCGGCCCATCGAGACTGCACTGGCTCTTGGAAAGAGTACCCTACCCAAGGTTAACACCTCCACCCGATCCCCATAACCCAGTAACCCCACCCAACACTAAGGGCAATTTTGGACACTAAGGGCAATTTAGCATGGCCAATCCACCTAACCCGCACAGTCTTTGGATTGTGGGAGGAAACCGGAGCACCCGGAGGAAACCCACGCACACACGGGGAGGATGTGCAGACTCCGCACAGACAGTGACCCAAGCCGGGAATCGAACTTGGGACCCTGGAGCTATGAAGCAATTGTGCTATCCACAATGCTACCGTGCTGCCTCTTGGATACAGAGGACGTCTGAAGAGGGCAAAGATTCAGATGAACCACATGAGGATGCCACTGCATGGGCACAACATGGCAAACATGCTTGTGACAAATTTATAACTACAGGATTCAGGGAGGAATAAGGTGAGGATTAACTATCAAATCAAAGTTCTCTTCAGCCTTTGATGCAGGGCTCGCAACAACACTTTCATTCTCAGTGTGAACATCTCAGGAAAGGTCATCTCTCTCACAATGACCATGGAAGCAGAATTTGTTACCTTCTGCCTTAATGATGGGGCCATCCAGAGAGGCCAATGACTCGGGGGCATAGATTTAAAGTGAATGACAGAAGGATTAGAGGGTAGATAAAAAAGAAAATCCCCAGATGGTTGAAGGAGTCTGGAACTCACTGCCTGAAAGCGTAGTAGAGGCAGAAAACTTCAACTCATTTAAGAAATGTCTGGATATGTACCTGAAGTGCTGTAAGTTGCAGGATCAAATACTGGAAAGTGAGATTAAGCTGGGTGTCTCGTTTCAGGCGAGCGCAGACACAATGGGCCAATGGGCCTCTTTCTGTGATTTAAACTTTCTCAGATTCTATGATTCCATGATCCTTGGAAGGCCTTGGCAAATTGTGGCCGCTGTGGAATGCCATTATCATTCCCTTAGCACATGTCCTTAAGCAACTACGCAAAGTACAGTCCTTTCGACAGTGGCATCACCAAGTCAGTGGGCGTGGCAGCTTTTCAATGGCTGAAAAGCCAACTCATGCATGGATGCAAGGTGGCCTAACACAAAAAATATTCATCAGTGGTTTGTATTTGACCGTCTCAAGAGGGAGCAACATCCGGAGAACTCCATGGGCTGGATTCTCTTATTTTGAGGCTACGTTCCCACGCCGGCGTGGGAATGGTGCCGTTTTATGACAAAAAGAACAGTTGCCCTTCGCATATGAGGACTCATTGATCTGTAACTCTATATCAAGCAGCCAAACCTTTGAGGTTTGCTTGCATTTTCTTCACAGAGAGTATCTCACCGGGACACTCCGGACCCTGAGTTGGAAGCCTGACAAGTTCCTGTCCTGGATGAACTTTGTGGCCAGTATTTGTAGATCAGCCAATGACAACATCTTCCATTCATAGACCCTGAGGTGTGGACTTAGGAGATGTGCAAAAGCATCACTTTCAGAGCATGATTGTCCTCAACACCAGGCCAATCATTCCTATAGTCCCTAAGTCAATGAGAGCACTGTCATGCAATGAATTGCAGATCGAGTTGTGTGCTGTGCCTTTACACAAGGATCACATAAATCATTGCTAGGCAGCCAACCAGGAGCAGTGTAAGATCCTCACAGGTAAGGAGGTGGCTTCATAAAGCTGAGCACACAACTCTGACATCACACAGTGATATCCCTCTTGCATACAAGTGTAATGTCCCTGATCGATCCCTCGTTCAGCAACATGCATGGGGAGTGTGAGAACTAAGCATGGAATGATGTTCAGCCTTAAATGCGGAGACACTGCCAAGCAGCAGAGAGGCATTCATGTCCATGGGGTTCAATGTTTGATACGACTGTTTCCAAATACTCATTTTCATAAAGTAAATGCCATTGCAAAGTGTGCATTGGAGAACCAAATATAACGTTAGTTGTGATAAATAATTATACCATCCACAAACTACAGACATCAATTCGACAGCATCAGGATAATCGCTAGCCATGATGAGCAATTCTCCAGAGCCCAAACAATGTTTGTCTGAGGTTTAAGGGTGACTAGTGTACTGGCCAGGCATCGTTGTCATATATAATGTGCCTTTGCTGAAGTCAGAGATGTGGAAGTAATAAAGTAATAACTATTTACTGTGGTAAGACCATATGAGAAGTCATGCAACTGAGAATCCAGATGGGTGTTCATAGCGGGAGATATATGATTGACCCTTGAATAAACACAGGACATTGGAGATCCATTGAATCCATGAGACTTCGAGAAGGGTTAATGCAAAAAATATTTTCAGTAATGAAAAGTGTATGCAATGAGTGAACACCTGTGCCAGCAGTGAGCATTCAAAACATCATACTCTACTAACACATCTGATGGACCTGGTCCCAGGTTCGACACCACACTTCCAATGGAGCTTTCAGTATGATTGCATGTCAGAGCCACAACATCAAGCAGAACATGGACAGGCTTTCCTTCGTTCCAGTCTGCTAACGGCCTCTGAGAATTCTACCTGATATTCCCCTGCCTGTCTCTACATCTCCAACATTTATTTCCCTTGGGGCCAATTCCAGAGGCTTGTCATCGGACCTGGACTCAGCTGGGGCCTGGTCTCCAGCAATCCTCCGAGTGTCAGAGACCATGGTTGCCATTCCCTCGACCAGCTGTGGACCCATGTCTGTGAGGTGAGCACAAGATTGTGAGCCCGAGCCTACTCTAGGTAGAGTTGGTGGAGGATGCAGGTGAAGGCAGTGATGATGTTTTCAATGTATATTCTATGTACCCTTGTTGAGGAGGCTGATCTTGCCTTCTGTGCAGGTGCAACCCCTATCCTCACCAGTCAGCTCTACAGCTATTTCCTCAAACGGTGAGAAGGTCCGCAGCTCCATGAATCCCCAACCACCCCCGGCCTGGTTCTCTCCCTTGTGTTGTGGGAGAACTTGTCCTGCATAAGGACAGATGGATTGACTGTGAGCACTGTGGCATGAAACAGCAGTTCAGAAGCATGCAGGCCTGTTTAGTGTGCTGAGCCCTCCCTAAGAACAGATGAAGACTCTGTTTAATCAGGAACCTGCACAAGATGGTGAGCTTAAAGTGGCTGACAGACATTCCGTGCTGATATCTCATCTTCTTGTCAAGAGTGGCATCCCTGTGAGTTCTGACCCTTAGACTAGCTGATGCCCTTACGAGAGTGTGAGTTTGCAGTGAGTAGAAATTCCACTTACCCTAGCTGAATAGAGCAGATCATTCAACCTTTTTGTAGCAGTCCTTTTCTTTTTATTTGCCATGGGCGCTAAACTCCCTGCCAACTTCCCAACTGACCACATTGGCCTGCTAGGAGGATCTCCTTCTCCCATCAAGGCTTCACAGCGCCAGGGTCCCAGGTTTGATTTCACTTGAGTCACTGTCTGTCCAGAGGCTGCACGTTCTCCCCATGTCTGCGTGGGTTTCCTCCGGGTGCTCCGGTTTCCTCCCACAGTCCAAAGATGTGCATCTTAGATGGATTGGCCATGCTAAATTGCCCAGAGGTTAGTAGGGTGCTCTTTCCAAGAGCTGGTGCAGACTCGATGGGCCGAATGGCCTCCTTCTGCACTGTAAATTCTATGATAAATTCTGTAAATTCTATGAAAGTGGATCTCCAAGCTTTCCTAGTCAGCCTGTAGGAGAATCCCCAGCGAGCCTCCTCTGAATGGTGGTGCAGAAGGTTTGGTTCTTCTTGGCTCCATTAATTCCTGTGCAACAAAATGCTCAGCCTGCAGTGAGTGAATGTCTGTCTGGATGGTGTTTCACTATGATACTGGGACCTTTGACCCCATGAGGTAAAGCTGGGCAGGCGAATCTCTGCCCGCCGCTTACGAGATTCACCAAGTTCCTTGTGGATTCAAAATTAATGAGCCGAAAAGCGGAAGATGATGTGTGTTCTACTGCCCCGCCGCCCAACGGAAATCACACAGACTTTCCCACCTGCCATCGGACTTGGTCTCTGGAATGGAAAGTTCTGCCTTACATTGGCTACATTTTATCAGATTGTTATTACTGTACAGAAAATCCTCAAACCAATTTCTGTTAATCAAGTCCCTTATTTTATACAATATGGGTGTAAATATACAATATATAAGACATATGGGTCTGCGGATGGCTCCAACTATTTAGAATTTTATTGTACATGAATATAAAATTACTGTTTTTGCAAACCTTCCTAGCTTTCAACATTTTTCTCCTCATGAATGTTGACATCTCACAAATCTTTTCTCCTCTCTTTTCGTACTCTGAGACAAAATTTTATTGGTTCTTTCATGAGATGAATCCAATTGGCCAGCAGCTTCAATAGTACCGCCAGCACTAAGAGTTCAGTCGTGGCTAGCTGAGGGGGGACGAGGTGGTGGGAAAGGAGGGGGAGCTAGGTTTTGGAAAGCAGGCAGGTAGGAAGGAAGGGGGCTTCCCCGATGCGCAAATGGCGCCCTTTCCACCTATGTTTTAAAAAATGGACGACCCAATTCCCACCCGCCTGCCCACGCTAACCGGACTATGGCGTGGGCAGCATAATATTAGAATCAACTGGCTTGTTAGCAAGCTCAATTAACACTTAATTTTTTATTTGCATATGGTGGGTGCTCTGCCTATTTCAGTGCCTCCTGTGTTTGGGGATGAGTTCGGGAGTGGGTGAGAAGGTGCTGGGATGGGCACCCAACGTGTTTTACGAGCCTCTCCACCAGGAACACGCTCAGTGGAGGAATGCAAATTCCAGCCCCTTGCATCAGTGGAGATATTTGTGAGTGAAGATGTTTTATTTTCAACATTATTTTACCATTTGAATGGTCAACTGCGGAGGTACTTCTGAATGATGAACACTTTCTGAGCTCGGTTTTATTTTAAACATTGTGCTGCTGTGTCTTGGGTGCATTTTGTTTCTGTGAAAGAAATGCTTTAGGTCCTCGGGTGAGTAGAGTTCTATGAGTTAACATTAGGTGCTTCCAATGTAATCTCCAAAAAGCCATAACGTATTGCTTAAGCAACTCATCTAACCCAGAAAGGTTTTTTTTTGCAAACAAAAATATTCACAAAGGAACAATTGAACCTTTATACTGACTGACCCTGTTCTTACTCTGCTCTTCTATAACTTTGAATTCATGAACTCCTCATCTCTGCTGATCCCAACTGAAAATTACATTTGTGACACCTTGAACATTTTTTGAGAAACGTTTTCTTCCACTGACTTTCAAGTAATTCTGTGCCGCCAGCAAATGGAATCTGGAAAATAGAGAATCATTAATTGTTCCGAAGTATAGGGAATGTGCTCCATAATTAGAAGTGATAATGAAACTTTCACTGGAGAAAGTAGACTTTAGTAAGGGGCCTGGATGGTGATAATAGAGTCTGCTAATTGCTAGGGGAAAAAGAAAGATTCATTAAAACGCTGAGTATTTTACTTGTTTCACATTTTTCACATGCTGCTTAGAACTTATCAATATCACATGCAGGTAAAACTGTACCCAACACTTAAATTTACAGCCTGATATAACCATAATCAGATAATTTTCAACATGGTCTTGTGCTGTATCACAGAATTCATTATTTTCTACAACATCCACAGGTCTACACTCTGAGTCAGAGGTGATATGGAGCCATTTTCCATACATACATATAATTGCTACTTTTTAGTAAAACAATAATTTATTGCAGGAAAAATAATTGACACACCTGAGTGGAATACAAATGAATTATAAAATCAAGGTGGTAGACTTTTCCTGTTTGAATTTGTATCAGTTATTTTCAGAAATCCATGTCCTTCATTGTGTTTGGGGGCATATATTGATTCATTCAAGTTTGGTGTCCATGGATGTACAGGATAGATTACGGGGATAGGGTGGGGTGTGGGTGTGGGTGGTGTCATGATATGCAAACATGCAACCAATGAACACTCAGAATAGGACACAACCAATGGGCAGTCAGGGCACTCAGAGGTGGCATTACCACAAGGGGGCATGACATAAACACTATAAAAGGGATGAGGCACTCACACCCTGCCTCTTTCCACAGACAGACATCTAGAGAGTTAGACAGGGTTGATCAGCAGCATCACACCCCAGCACGTGGCTTAGAGAAAGCTGGTACAGTTAGACTGAGTTACTACAGTTAGATTACAGAGAGTCAAACTCGTTTGAGGACTGCGTTAGTAGTTCAACAAACACGTTGAATTTATTTCAATGTCTGGAGCATCCTTTAGTTAAGACTGCATCAAGTAGCAGCCTGTGTTATCCGAAGCAGCATAACACAACATGATACCAGGAGTGACTGTTCAATCTATTTAGTTCAACTCAGCAAGATCCGTGACAACCAACGACTGATACAGGCACAATGGACAAGATTCAGGCTCCTCATCAGCTCAGGACCACCAGCAATCTTAGTGCCAACTGGCGATCATTCAAGCAGAAATTTCAACTATACGTGGAAGCATCCGATCTCAATGGCGCGACCGATGCTCGGAAGATAGCTCTTCTACTCACCACTGCAGGTGACAATGCGACAGAGATCTTCAATTCCTTTCACTTTTCCGAAGGGCAGGGCAAAACAAAGTACCAAACCATCCTGGACAAATTCAACAGCCACTGCGAGGTGGACACCAACGAAATCTTCGAGCGCTACATCTTCAAGCAGAGGATGCAAGGTAAAGACGAATCCTTCAACTCCTATCTAACTGCTTAGACTGCTAATGCAATCCTGCAACTTCGGTGATATCACTGACTCCATGATCAGAGACCAAATCGTTTTTGGAGTCCACTCTGATCCTCTGCGAGAGCAATTGTTGAAAATCAAGCACATGACCCTGCCAGTCGAGATTGAAATGTGTACTGTGCATGAGCACTCTAAAAATCACGATTCACAGTACAAAACGTCAGAAAGTGAAAAACAAGCCTCCCATGAGGTGGAGAGTGTTCAGGCCATCTCCCGGATGCAACGCCTCCACATTGACGAAAGAGGTCATTTTGTGCGCTCTTCCCGCGGCGCGGCCCGACGCATGCGCAATACGATCGGGAACACGAAGCGGCAGAAAACCGCACTGCGCAGGTGCAGACATCCGAGAACTGCACCGCGGATGAGCAACGACGCACTGAGCGTCGTCATGACATGTGCGAACTGCGGCATCGCCCATTTTAAAAAAGACTGCCCTGCAATAGGCAAACGCTGTTTAAACTGTGGGAAACCAAACCACTATGCAGCCCTGTGCAGATCTGCACCACCAGTCAGGAGCCAGCGCTCCCAATTCCGACAGCGGCACGTCAGAAGTGTGCAACACCAAATGCATGACTCTGATCCAGTCAGTGCGATGGTTCCAGATGATGAATACCTGGATAAACACTTACCGAGTTGCCTTTATTATGAAGTGCGGATATGCCACACTGGACACATTGCGAGTCCAATCAATCCTGGCCGTGGATTCCGAGGACAAATGGCATGCAGTGATGAAGGTCAACCACTGCCCCATCCAGTTCAAACTGGACACAGGTGCCTCCGCTAACCTGATTTCGCAGGTGGACTTCAAGAGAATCAAGAAGCCCCCCACAATCCTTCCAGCTGCCTGCAAACTCTTGGACTGCAATGGAAACGCAATCAAGGCACTGAGGTCCTGCGATCTGCAGGTGTCAAGTCGACACACACAAGCAAGCTTACCCTTCGAGATTGTTAAACCAGACAGGGCGTCCCTGCTAGGTGCGCACGCCTGCAAGCAACTGAACCTCATTCAAAGGGTCTACATCACAACGTTGTCCCATTCGGATTTCCAGGCCAGCATCGACGACATCCTAACCCAGTACCCAGGTGTATTTAGCGGGATGGGCACGCTGCCGTACGAGTACAAGATTCTACTGCGGCCTGATGCCAAGCCAGTGGTCCACGCATCACAACGTGTCCCTGCTCCACTGAGAGAGCACCTGAAAGCAGAGCTCACGAGTCTACAACAAAAAGGCATCATCTCCAAGGTCACTGAACCAACCGACTGGGTCAGCTCGATGGTGTGCATAAAGAAGCCTTCGGGGGACCTACGCATCGGCATTGACGCCAAGGATCTAAACAAAAACATTATGCGGGAACATTACCCCATCCCGAAGAGGCAAGAAATCACGAGTGAGATGGCACACGCGCGCTTCTTCAAAAAATTGGATGCATCCCAAGGATTTTAGCAAATCCAACTTGAAGAATCCAGCAGAAGGCTCTGCACCTTCAACACACCTTTTGGCAGATTCTGCTACAACCGAATGCCATTTGGCATCATCTCGGCATCAGATATTTTCCATCGCATCATGGAACAGATGATGGAGGGAATAGAAGGGGTTCGTGTCTACGTTGACGATATCATAATCCGGTCCACAACCCCAGAGGAACATGTGTCGCGACTCAAGAAAGTATTCCGACGCATACATGAACATGGCCTCAAGCTAAACAGGTCCAAGTGCTGTTTTGGGACATCCACGCTGAGGTTCCTGGGCGATCAGATTTCGCAACACGGTGTGCGCCCAGACACAGAGAAAATGAAAGCCATCGAGGCAATGAAAGTCCCCGAGGACAAGAAGGCAGTACTGCGCTTCTTGGGAATGGTTAATTTCCTTGGCAAGTTCATCTCGAACTTGGCCACACACACTACGGCCCTATGCAACCTGGCAGAAAAAAATCAACCGCCTTTGAGTGGAAGGCGGAGCACCAAACAGAGTGGCTGGAGCTGAAAGCCAAGCTTACCACTGCACCCGTCCTTGTATTCTTTGACCCAGACCGAGAGACCAAGATATCCACAGATACGAGTCAGGTTGGCATTGGGGCGGTGTTGCTTCAAAGAGATGACACGTCATCCTGGGTACCAGTAGTATACGCGTCACGGGCAATGACACCCACTGAGACCAGATATGTGCAGATTGAGAAGGAGTGTTTAGGTCTTCTCACCGGCATCCTCAAATTTCATGATTATGTCTACAGTTTGCCAGCATTTACTTTTGAGACGGATCATAGGCCTCTGGCCTACATCATCCAAAAGGACCTGAACGACATGACTCCTCGTTTGCAGAGAATTCTGCTCAAACTCCGGAGGTATGATTTCAATTTGGTGTACCCACTTGGCAAGGAGCTCACCATTGCCGATGCATTGTCCCGCTCCGTCAATTCACTCAGTGAGCCACTGGAGATCATCCAGCACATTGAATTGCAAGCACACTCCCGGCAACAGATGAGAAGATCGTTCTCATCCGAGAAGAGACGGCCAAAGACCCCCTGTTGCAGCGAGTCATCCACAACCTCAGCAATGGCTGGCAGAAAGGGCAATGCCCTCAATTCTACAACGTCAAGGATGACCTGATGCTAATCGACGGCATCCTGCTCAAGCTGGACAGGATAGTCACCCCGCTACGTCTCCAGAGCATGGTGCTGCGGCAGATTCATGAGGGAACCTGGGCGTAGAAAAGTGCAGATGTAGGGCCCGGCAAGCTGTCTATTGGTCCGGCATCAACCAGGCCATAACGGACATGGTCCTGAACTGCGAAACCTGTCAGAGGTTCCAACCAGCTCAGAGCAAGGAGACGCTCCAACCACATGACCTAGAGACCTCTCTGTGTTCCAAGGTTGGCATTGATCTATTCCACGCGAATGGTCGCGACTATATCTTAATCATCGATTACTTTTCGAACTATCCTGAGGTGCTGAAGTTTCCAGACCTCACCTCATGGACCGTCATCAAAGCGTGTACAGAGACATTCTCACGGCATGGCATCCCGAACACCGTCATGAGCGACAATGGCCCGTGCTTCCACAGCCGAGAATGGTCCACGTTTGTCAAGAGCTACAATTCCAGGCATGTCACCTCCAGTCCGCACTATCCGCAGTCCAATGGCAAAGTCAAAAAAGGGGTTGTGGTAGTCACCACTGATGTATATATTGTATATAGTGGATGTTGGTGTAGGTGATTTACGGTAAGGCCCTGTACTCCAGGTACGGGGGTAGTTCCCTGCCTGCTGGCTCCGCCCAGTAGGAGGAGTATAAATATGTGTGCTCCTCGTACAGCAGCCATTTCGCCAGTTGCTGTAGGAGGCCACACATCTTAGTGTAATAAAGCCTCGATTGCATCCAACTCTCATCTTTGTGTAATTGATTGTGCATCAATTTATTACACTAAGTTTTCAGAAGCTGGACCTCCGCATCAAGCCGGATCGCCTGCAGCTGCATCCGCAATCAGACAACGCCAAAAAGGACTTTGAACATTGGCTAGCTTGTTTCGAAGCGTACATCGGGTCTGCACCAGACCCAATTCCAGAAGCCCAGAAGATTCAGATCCTTTACACGCGGCTGAGCTCCAACGTCTTTCCGCTTATCCAGGACGCGCCGACCTACGCAGACACCATGGCGCTACTGAAGGAAAACTACGCTCAGCGGATTAACACGCTCTACACCAGGCACTTCCTCTCCACTCATCGTCAACTTCCTGGTGAGTCAGTGGAAGATTTCTGGCATGCCCTGATTCCCCTAGTAAGAGACTGTGACTGTCAGGCCGTCTCGGCCACGGAACACTCGAACTTGCTCATGAGAGACGCTTTTGTTACAGGGATAGGGTCCGATTACATCCGCCAGCGCCTCTTAGAAGGGGCCACGCTTGACCTCGTGGAAACCAAAAAGATAGCGCTCTCGCTTACGGTCGCTTCGCGCAACATCCAGGCTTACGCCCCCGACCGCGTGGCCCACCCCTCCTGTGCATCGTGGACTCCGCAGACGGCTGGCCCATCGTGGACCCCACCAGCGACCGCCCTCAGCCAGCCCCACGCCTGTGCCGCGCGGCAGCCAACCAACCCCAGGAGCCCCAAATGTTACTTCAATGGGCAGTCCAAACCCCCCCGACAGCGCTGCCCGGCCCGGAGTGCCACTTGTAAGGCCTGTGGCAAGAAGGGGCACTTTGCTGCGGTGTGCCAGGCCT
This sequence comes from Scyliorhinus torazame, assembly GCF_047496885.1. Taxonomy (NCBI): domain Eukaryota; kingdom Metazoa; phylum Chordata; class Chondrichthyes; order Carcharhiniformes; family Scyliorhinidae; genus Scyliorhinus; species Scyliorhinus torazame. The sequence goes on along the minus strand of NC_092715.1, from coordinate 88,924,851 downwards.
GCTCAGTCGCCGCTATTGTTCCAGCTGCCCCCACGTGCGGCCAGTGGGCGCTGCCATCTTCCCCTCCCCGGACCACATGAGGCCCGTGGGCGCCACCATCTTGTTCAACCCCCACCATGTGCGGCCCGTGGGCGCCGCCATCTTGTTCTCCCCAGGATCGTCAGGCGCCGCCATCTTGTTTTCCCCACGACATGTGCAGCCCATGGCCGCCGCCATCTTACCAGGACCCATGCCTCCCGGGCACCTCATCTGGCCGTGCGCTGCCCGCAACCACCGATGACCAGCCGCGTCTCGCCTCGGTCACGATTGACCAGTCTCGCCCAAACAAACTGGCAACGGCTTCTACCAACGTGAAGATCGATGGGCACGAGATCTCCTGACTGCTGGACTCCCAGAGCACCGAGAGCTTCATTCACCCCGATACGGTAAGGCGCTGCTCCCTCGCGGTACACCCCGCTAACCAGAGAATCTCCCTGGCCTCCAGGTCCCACTCCGTGATGATCCGGGGGTACTGCATCGCCACTCTTACTATCCAGGACATGGAGTTCAGCGGCTTCCGCCTCTACATCCTCCCCGACCGCTGCGCTGCCCTGATACTCGGCCTGGACTTCCAGTGCAACCGCCAGAGCCTAACACTGAAATTCGGCTGGCCCCTACCACCCCTTACTGTGTGCGGCCTCGCGACCCTAAAGGTCGACCCACCTTCCCTATTTGCAAACTTAACCCCAGATTGCAAACCCGTCGCCACCAGGAGCAGACTGTACAGCATCCAGGACAGGACCTTCACCAGGTCTGAGGTCCAGCGACTGCTTCGGGAAGGCATCATCGAGGCCAGCAACAGCCCCTGGAAAGCCCAAGTGGTCATTGTGAAAACTGGGGAGAAACACAGGATGGTCGTGGACGACAGCCAGACCATCAATAGGTACACGCAGCTCGACGCGTACCCCCTCCCACGCATATCTGATATGGTCAATCAGATTGCACAGTACTGGGTCTTCTCAACTGTGGACCTGAAATCCGCCTACCACCAGCCCCCCATCCGCAAGGCGGACCGCCCATACACTGCCTTTTAGGCAGATGGCCGCCTTTACCACTTTCTTAGGGTTTCCTTTGGCGTCACCAACGGGGTCTCGGATTTCCAACGGGAAATGGACCGAATGGTTGAACGGTACGGGCTGCGGGCCATTTTCCCGTACCTGCACAATGTCACCATCTGCGGCTTGATCAGCAGGACCATGACGCCAACCTGCCAAATTTCCCCACACCGCCACTTTCCTCAACCTAACCTACAACAAGGAGAAGTGCGTGTTCTGCATGAACCGCTTAGCCATCCTCGGCTATGTGGTCCAGAACGGAGTTCTGGGGCCCGATCCTGACCGCATGCGCCCCCTCATGGAACTCCCCCTTCTCCACTGCCCTAAGGCCCTCAAACGATGCCTGGAATTCTTTTCTTATTACACACAGTGGGTCCCAAACTATGCGGACAAGGCCTGCCCACTCATTCAATCCACTCTTTTTCCCTTAACGGCCGAGGCTCACCAGGCCTTCAACCGTATCAAGGCCGACATCGCCAAGGCCGCGATGCACGCGGACGACGAGATGTTACCATTCCAAGTCGAGAGCGATGCATCAGACATCGCTCTAGCCGCCACCCTCAACCAGACAGGCAGGCCCGTGGCGTTTTTTCACGAACCCTACATGCCTGCAAAATTCAGCATTCCTCCGTCGAGAAAGAGGCCCAAGCCATCGTTGAAGCTGTGCGGCATTGGAGGCATTACCTGTCCAGCAGGAGATTCACTCTCCTCACTGACCAACAGTCGGTTGCCTTTATGTTCAATAACACACAGCGGGGCACAATCAAAAACGATAAAATCTTGAGGTGGAGGATCGAGCTCTCCACCTACAACTATGAGATTTTGTATCGCCCCGGTAAGTTCAACGAGCCCCCCAATGCCCTATCCCGAGGTGCATGTGCCAGCGCGCAAGTGGACCGACTCCGGACTCTGCACGACAACCTCTGTCACCCGGGGGTTACACGCTTTTACAAGGCCCGCAATCTGCACTACTCCATCGAGGAAGTCAGGGCTATCACCAGAGACTGCTAGGTCTGCGCGGAGTGTAGTTCGCACTTCTACCGGCCAGACTGTGCATCCCTGGTTAAGGCCTCCCGCCCCTTTGAAAGCCTCAGCGTGGACTTCAAAGGGCCCCTCCCCTCCACCGACCGTAACACGTACTTCCTCAGTGTGGTCGATGAATATTCCAGATTCCCCTTCGCCATCCCATGCCCCGATATGATGTCTGCCACCGTCATCAAAGCCCTCAACACCATCTTCGCTCTGTTCGGCTTCCCCGCCTACGTCCACAGCGACAGGGGATCCTCATTCATGAGCGATGAGCTGCGTCAGTTCCTGCTCAACAGGGGTATCGCCTCCAGCAGGACGACCAGCTACAACCCCAGGGGAAACGGGCAGGTGGAGAGGGAGAATGGGACGGTCTGGAGGGCCGTCCAGCTGGCCCGACAGTCCAGAAATCTCCCGGCCTCCCACTGGCAGGAGGTCCTCCCCGATGCCCTTCACTTCATTCGGTTGCTCCTGTGCACCGCGACCAACGAAACCCCCCATGAACGTCTCTTTGTCTTCCCTAGGAAGTCCATCTCCGGGGTGTCGCTCCCGACTTGGCTCGCAGCCCCTGGACCCATACTCCTTCGTAAACACGTATGACTTCACAAGGTGGACCCGTTGGTTGAGAGGGTACAGCTACTCCACACCAACCCACAGTACGCCTACCCCGACGATCTGCCAAGATACAGATTCCCCCAGGGAGTTGGCACCAGCTGGTTCCTCACACTCACCCCCCCCCCCCGGCCCGGCGCCACCCCCCCTCCTCCGGCGCACCCAGCCGCAAACCCCGCCCCCCTCCTCCGGCGCACCCAGCCGCAAACCCCGCCCCAGGACAATCCGTCCCCCCCCCCCGCCCACACCCGGGGATGAAGAGGACTTTGACACGCTCCCGGATCCACCGAAGACCAGACCGACACCGGAATCGCCGTCAGCACTGCGGCGCTCCAAAAGGCAGATCAAGGCTCCGTACCGACTGAATCTGTAACATGACCTGGACTTTTAAAACATCATCACTCTGTATATAATTTTCCCCTCCTCCCCGCTGGACTCAATTTTTTTTCCCTCTGTACTAACTATAAAACGTCTACCTGTAAATAGTTCTCCACCACACCCGCCGGACTCAATTTTAACAGGGGGTGAATGTGGTAGTCACCACTGATGTATATATTGTACATAGAGGATGTCGGTGTAGGTGCTTTATGGTAAGGCCCCTGTACTACAGGTACAGGGGTAGTTCCCTGCCTGCTGGCTCCGCCCAGTAGGTGGAGTATAAATGTGTGCTCCTCGTACAGCAGCCAATTTGCCAGCTGCTGTAGGAGACCACACATCTTAGTGTAATAAAGCCTCGATTGCATCAACTCTCGTCTTTGTGTAATTGATCGTGCATCAGGGGTGCACATCGTTAAGCAGCTCATCCGCAAGGCCTCAGACTCCGCTTCCGACATACTCCTTTGTCCACTGACATGTCACCAGCTCAACTGCTGATGAACAGGGACCTGCGGACGACGCTTCCAGCCATACACCTGCGCAACCTTGATCACCTCCCAGTGCTGCAGAGTCACCAAAGGTGAAGGTGAGTTAAAGCTGAGTGTTGCCAGTATACACGTGAAAACTAATACTATGCTTTTGGATGATGTTGCCAAGGGGCAGTGTGTAGGTGATGAAAGTAGGGGGCAAATAGTAAGCGGACACCAGAGGAAATAGTACAGGAGCAGGAGAAGCCATTGCACGTTATACTCTGGATATGATTACACAGATAAGAATGTAACCAGGCGAGAGCAGTTCCAGACAGATGACAGTGGGAGAGGCGTTGGAGGAGGATGGTGTGGCTGACCATGTCAAAGGCTTGCAGACAGGGTAACAAGTACAAGGAGAGAACGTTTCCCTTTGCCATAGTTACTGAGGGTGTCATTTGTGATGTGCATTAGAGTTTTGTAGTGTAGTGGGGTGGAATCCTGATTGGCAAGATTCAAACATGGAGTACCAGGAAAGATGGACATGGATTTGGGAGGTGACAAACAAAGACTTTGAAGAGGAAAAAGAGGTTGGCGAAATGTGATAACTTGCAAAGCTGATAGGTTGAAGGGTTATTTTTAGAGGACAGGGATAATAATGGAAGATTTAATAGAGAGAGGGACAACATTTGATGAAAGGGAAATGCTAACAATATTGGCTAATGTGGCAATCAGGAAGGGAAGCTGATGATCAATGGTTCACTGGAACTAAGGTTGAGAGAGCAGAGATGGATCTCATGGTGAAGATGGCTTGGGGAAGGTGTGAATGGAGATCGGAGAAAGTCAAAAGAAATAAGTGATTTTAGGGCTAGAACTACTGTAACACGGAAGGATTCATCTACCATAAAGGTGAAGCTCTACATCTGAGATAAACCTTTAAACTTTCAAAATCTACTGCTGTAAACAAACCAAAGGTGAATAACATATTCATTACAGTTGTTTGGGGGAATTTTGTAGTTTGTACAATTGCTGCTTGCAAAGTTTCCCCACTAACAGTAAATAACTTATAATTGGTTTCAGTGTTAAGTGACCACCTGAGTTCTATAAATTAACACTTCATCATCTGACATCTGAAATCTACTAACACTCTCAACACTTTGTACATAACTAGTGGATCTCTCATGACATTGTTTATGGTGAGTTGGAAGATATGCTGGGCGGGCTTCTCTATATTTGAGACTAAGTGCAGTGGCGGGCACCTTCCCCGTGGGCCCGAATGGAGGGATCCCTTACCAGATTCTGTACTCAGAACCTCATTAATTATGTACAGGTAAGTTGTCCTCAGAATCAGCTGGTGGGCTGGCAGATGATTTGTTCTCTCACCATAGGCTGATGGGTTTGAAGGCAATAAGGCTAAAGAAGCATTGTACAAGGGTGGAGTGTGATTTGGAGTGGTGTACCCAGCACGGCTGTAGCTGACCTTTGAGTCAAAGGACTATCACTTCGACACTTCGGAGGAGGCTGTGGCCTTTGTTTCAAAGAATGAACTGGGATCAAGATAAATGGGTTCTGTGGGGATTTTTATGGCGTTTGAGGGGAAGGGTTTTTTTTTTTACTTTGTATATATTTGTTGTTACCTATTTGTTCTTGGGATGGGATAGGAGTGTTTTGCATAAGTTGTATGGTGGGGGTGGGGTCTAACTGTTCTGTGGGTATTGTTTAAGGTAGTATTTTTGGAAATATATGGCGCCCAGTGGGAGTTTGATACTTTTAGGGGTGTTAAATTTTTGTTTTACTTTTTTAGGGGGGGAAGGGGCTGCAGCCTGTTGGACCTGTTTTTCATGGTTCAATGAGCTTAGCATTTTTGTTGGGTTGGGGTTGGTTAGAAGGGGGTATTGTTCTTTGGTATGTAATGAACATCTACATTTAGGTGGGTCTGGTTCAGGGGAAGGGGAGGAATGGGGGGGGGGGGAGAGAGTTTAGTTTTCGGATGGTGCCTATGGAGTTTGTTTCACTTTATGGGTGGGTTTGTCGGCCATCTTGGGTGGACATTGGGTTTTCATCCTTTGGGCAGACAATTGATAAGTTTAATGATATGTTGATATGTTTTTTTTAAATTTAGTGTACCCAATTATTTTTTTCCAATTAAGGGGCAATTTAGCATGTTCAATCCACCTAGCCTGCACATCTTTGGGTTGTGGGGACGAAACCCACGCAAACACGGGGAGAATGTGCAAACTCCACACGGACAGTGACTCAGAGCTGGGATCGAACCTGGGACCTCGGCAACAAGGCGCCACTGCGCCACCGTGATATATGTTGATATGTTTAATGATTCTTTGTCCCGGGATCCCTGCCTGCTACACTTTTGTATGTTTCTATTTCCCTTCGGTTGAAGATGAATAAGGACCCCACGGAGTGTGGGTCATACCGGCCTATTTCACTCTTAAATGTGAATGCCAAGATACTGGCCAAGGAGTTGGCAGTAAGGCCCTGTCTCACTGAGGTGATGGTGGAGGATCAGAAAGGCTTTGTTAAGGGCCGGCAATTGTCAGCCAATATTCAGAGGCTATTGAATGTTGTTCTCTACCCGTCCATGGGCCTGAGCCGGAGGTGATTGCGTCTTTGGACGCCGAGAAGGCATTTGATAGGGTGGAGTGCAGGTACCATTTGAAATTCTGGAGAGGTTCGGTCGAGGGCCAGAATTGATTTTGTGGGTACAGTTATTGTATGGGCCCCCCTCGGCTAGTGTTCATGCCAACACCTTCAGCTCAGGGTACTTTCAATTGCATAGAGGGACAAGACAGGAGTGTCCGATGCCTCCCCTCGTATTGGTATTAGCGATTGAACCTTTAGCTATTGCTTTACAGGCTTCGGGTAAGTGGAAGAGGATAAAGAGGGAAGTGGAACACAGGGGGCCGGGATTCTCCGACCCCGGGCTGGGACGGAGAAGCGTCAGGGGGGAGGCGCGATTCACGCGACGCCGCTCTGACGCCGGTCACCAGAGACTCAGCGCCATTGCCGCCGGCGTGGTCTGCGCGGTCGGTGCGGCGCCGGTCGGGGGCCGCTCTATGCAGCCCCACTGGTGATTCTCCGCACGCGATGGGCCGAGTGCCCGCCGAGATAGGCCGAGTCTCGCCGGCGCTGTTCACGTGTGGTCCTACCCGGCGGGACCTAGGCGTTCATGCTGTGGGGGGCAGCCTGGTGGGGGAGGGAGGATCCGACCCCGGTGGGGCCCTCCACGGTGGCCTGGCCCGCGATCGGGGCCTACAGATCGGCGGGCTGGCTTGTCCTGGTGGGGGTCTATGTTCCTCCATGCTGGGCCCCTGTAACGCTCCGCCATGTTGCGTAGGGGCTGGTGCGGAGGAGGAAACCCATGAGCATGCGCGAATTCACACCAGCTGTATCTCTTTTTCAAGATACAAGTTGAATGTAGAAAAAAGCGAATACTTTCCGGTTAATCCATGTGGTAGTCACCACTAGCTGTATTATATGTATTACGGTAAGACACATATACTAGAGGTACATGGGTAAATCCCTGCATGCTGGCTCCGCCCAGTAGGCGGCGTATAGATGTGTGTGCTCGCCGGTGCGACAGCCATTCTGGTGGCAGCTACAGGAGGCACAACATCTTTGCTCAATAAAGCCTCGATTATTCTACTACTCTCGTCTTTGTGGTAATTGATACTGCATCAATTTATTGAGCAAAGATTTTTAAAACGATGGATCTTTGCATCAAGCCTGATCGCCTGCAGCTGCGCCCTCAAGCAGCCAACGCTACGTCCGCTTTTGACCACTGGCTAGCCTGCTTCGAAAGCTACCTCCGAACATCCGCTGAGGAACCCTCGGACTCGCAGAAGCGCCAAGTCCTTTATTCACGGGTGAGCCCTGATATTTTTCCTCTCATCCGGGATGCGCCCACTTACTCCGAAGCAATGGAGTTCCTAAAGGGACATTATGTTCGGCCAGTCAATCAACTATATGCCAGGCACCTCCTGTCCACGAGACAGCAACTCCCCGGTGAGTCCCTAGACGACTTCTGGTGTGCCCTGCACATCCTGGGGAAGAACTGTGACTGCCAGGCAGTTTCAGCAGTCCAGCACACAGAACTTTTAATCCGAGATGCCTTCGTTACAGGCAAGAGGTCTGCGTACGTCCGCCAGCACCTATTGGAAGGGGGGACCGCGCGGGAACCAGGCAGCTTGCGAACTCATTAACAGTGGCCTCCCGTAACATCCAGTCGTACCCCCCCTGCTGCACAGCACACTCATGGGCATCGTGGGCCCCACCAGCTACCGACTCCAGCTCACCACAAGCATGCGCCGCGCGGCAGCCAGCCAACCCCGGGGGGCCCAAATGCTACTTTTGCAGGCAGAACAAACACCCCCTGCAGCGCTGCCCAGCGTGGAGTGCAACCTGCAACGGACGCGGAAAGAAGGGACACTTTGTTTCTGTGTGCCAGACCCGGTCGGTCGCCGCTGTTTCTAGGCCCAGCGTACCTACACCCCCCACGTGCGACCCAGGGACGCCGCCATTTTCCTCCTCGCAAGCCACATGCGGCCCGTGCACGCCGCAATCTTCTTCCCCAGGCCACGTGCGGCCCATGGGTGCCGCCATCTTTAATGCCACCCGCCATGTGCGCCCCGTGGGCACCGCCATCTTCGGTGCCAATTTGGACGGCTACTCCGGACCCCTGCTCGTTTGGAAGCTCGTCTGGCTGTTCATCGCCTGCTGCTACCACCACCACCGCTGACCAGCCCGGGGCCTCCCAGCATCTGCCGCAGATTGCCTCGATCACCCTGGACCAGTCCCGGCCCCGCAACCTCGCGACCGCAACGACAACGGTGAAAATCGATGGGCACAAGACATCCTGCCTTTTTGACTCCGGGAGCACAGAGAGCTTCATCCACCCCACGATGGTAAGGTGCTGCTCCCTCGCGGAACGCTCCGTTACCCAGAAAATCTCCCTGGCCTCTGGATCCCATTCCGTGGAAATCCGGGGGTACTGCATCGCGACCCTCACCGTCCAAGGCATAGAGTTTAGCAACTTCTGGCTCTACGTCCTCCCCCAACTCTGCACTGCCCTGTTGGCCTGGACTTCCAGTGCCACCTCCAAAGCTTAACCTTAAAATTCGGCGGACCCCTAACCCCCCCTCACCGTATGCGGCCTCACGACCCTTAAGGTCGATCCACCTTCCTTGTTTGCAAACCTCACCCCAGATTGCAAACCCGTCGCCACCAGGAGCAGACGGTACAGTGCCCAGGACAGGACTTCATCAGGTCGGAGGTCCAATGGCACCTGCGGGAAGGCATAATTGAGGCCACAACAGTCCCTGGAGAGCCCAAGTAGTAGTAGTAAAGACTGGGGAGAAGCGCAGGATGGTGGTTGACTACAGTCAGACCACAATCGATACATGCAGCTCGACGCGTACCCCCTCCCACGCATATCTGATATGGTCAATCAGATTGCGCAGTATCGGGTCTTTTCCACATTGGCCTGAAGTCCGCCTACCACCAGCTCCCCATCTGCCGTAGGACCGCCAATAGACTGCGTTCGAAGCAGATGGCCACCTCTATCACTTCCTTAGGGTTCCCTTCAGCGTCACTAATGGGGTCTCGGTCTTCCAACGTGAGATGGACCGAATGGTTGACCGGTACGGACTGCGGGCCACCTTCCCGTACCTAGGCAACATTACCATCTGCGGCCACGATCAGCAAGATCATGACGCTAACCTCCTAAAATTTCTGCAGACTGCCAAGCTTCTTAATCTCACGTACAATAAGGAGAAATGCGTGTTCCGCACCAACCGCTTAGCCATCCTTGGCTATGTCGTGGAAAATGGAGTTCCAGGGCCCAACCCCGACCGCATGCGCCCCTTCATGGAACTCCCCCTCCCACACTGCCCCAAGGCCCTGAAACAATGACTGGTGTCTTTCTCCTCCTATGCCCAGTGGGTCTCTAACTATGCGGACGAGGCCCGCCCACTCATTCAGTCCACAGATTTTCCCCTGACGGCTGAGGCCGGCCAGGCCTTCAACCACGTCAAGGCAGATATCGCCAAGGCCACGATGAACGCGGTCGACGAGTCCCTCCCCTCCCAGGTCGAGAGCGATGCATCGGACGTAGCTCTGGCCGCCACCCTCAACCAGGCGGGCAGGCCCGTGGCCTTCTTTTCCCGCACCCTCCATGCCTCCGAAATTCGCCACTCTGTCGAAAAGGAAGCCCAAGCCATTGTGGAAGCTGTGCGGCATTTAAGGCATTACCTGGCCGGCAGGAGATTCACTCTCCTCACTGACCAAAGGCCGGTTACCTTCATGTTCAATAAAACACAGCGGGGCAAGGTCAAAAACGATAAGATCTTGAGGTGGACGATCGAGTTCTCCACCTATAATTACGAGATGTTGTATCACCCCGGGAAGCTCAACGAGCCCCCTGACGCCCGGTCCCACATGTGCCAGCGCACAAGTGGACCTACTCCGGGCTCTCCACGATGGCTTCTGCCACCCGGGGGTCACCCGATTCTTCCATTTCATCAAGGCCCGCAACCTGCCGCTCCTCCATTGAGGAGGTCAGGACTGTCACCAGAGACTGCCAGGTCTGCACAGAGTGCAAGCCGCACTTCTACTGGCCAGATCGAGCGCACCTGGCGAAGGCCTCCCGCCCTTTTGAGCGCCTCAGCATTGACTTCAAAGGGCCCCGCCACTCCACCGACCGCAACAGGCACTTTCTGAACGTGGTCGATGAGTACTCCCGGTTCCCTTTCGCTATCCCATGCCCCGATATGACTTCTGCCACGGTCATTAAAGCCCTCCACAGTATCTCCACGCTGTTCGGTTTCCCCACCTACGCCCACAGCGATCGGGGATCCTCCTTTATGAGTGATGAGCTGCGTCAGTTCCTACTCAGCAAGGGCATTGCCTCGAGCAGGACGACCAGCTACATCCCCCGGGGAAACGGGCAGGTGGAGAGGGAGAACGGGACGGTCTGGAAGGCCGTCCTGCTGGCCCTGCGGTCTAAAAATCTCCCGGTCTCCCGCTGGCAGGAGATCCTCCCCGACGCGCTCCACTCCATCCGATCGCTCCTCTGCACCGCGACTAACGAAACCTAACGAAACGTCTTTTTGCCTTCCCCCAGAAGTCCACCTCCGGGGTCTCGCTCCCAACATGGCTGACAGTTCCTGGACCTGTCCTCCTTCGGAAGCATGTGCGGACCCATAAGTTGGACCCTTTGTTCGAAAGGGTCCACCTCCTACACGTGAACCCGCAGTACGCCTACGTGGCACACCCCGACGGGCGCCAGGTCACAGTCTCCCTCTGGGACCTGGCACCCGCTGGATCCCCACCCACGGCCCCGGACCCGAAACCCACCCCACACCCCCCTTCCGGTTGCCTCACCCTGCGCCACTCCCCCTCCCCCCAGCGAACCTCACCGCAGCCCCCGCCCCAGGAGGATCCGTCCTCCCACAGGTTCCACTCAGACGTGACGAAGACGAGGACAACACGCTCCCGGAGTCACAGGTGACCAAGTCGGCGCTCAGATCACCACCAGACTGAGGCGATCACAGAGGAGGATCAAGGCCCCCGACAGACTGAACTTGTAAAAAAAAAATGTCTACCTCCCCCGCCAGACTCTTTTTCAGGTGGTGAATGTGGTAGTCACCACTAGCTGTATTATATGTATCACAGTAAGACACATATACTAGAGGTACATGGGTAAATCCATGCCTGCTAGCTCCGCCCAGTAGGCGGTGTATAAATGTGAGTGCTCGCTGGTGCTGCAGCCATTCTGGTAGCAGCTACAGGAGGCACAACATATTTGCTCAATGAAGCCTCGATTATTCCACTACTCTCGTCTTTGTGGTAATTGATAGTGCATCAATCCCCCGGGAAGGGGAGCCAACTTGGGGTGCTGCGTTTTTGCTTGGCCAGCTCTAGCTTCAGGTATCTGGGTGTGTGAGTGGCCCATGATTGGGCCCGGCTTCATAAATTAAATTATGCAAGTCTGGTCAGTAAGGTTAAATCCGATTTGCAAAAGTGGGAGAGCCTTCTCCTGTCCTTGGCGGGTAGAGTCCAGTCTTCTAAAATGAATATTCTCCCAAGATTTTTGTTTCTTTTTTAATGTCTTCCTGTTTTTCTCCCTCAATCCTTTTTAGTGCGGGTTAATCCTTTATGTGGGTGGGAAGGCCCCGATGATCCTCATGTCAGTTTTTCAAAGGGATACAGTTGGGGAACTGAGCCTTGCCGAATTTGCTTTTTAATTATTGGGCAGCCAATGCTGAGAAGGTGATGAGGTGTTGCAGTGACCCAGGTTCCATATGGATACGGATGCAGGCGAGGTCCTCTCGGGGATCTAGTCTTGGTGCACTGGTGATGGCCTTACTTCCGTTTCCTCCGGCAAGGTACTCCTCAAACCCAGTGGTCCTGTCAACTTTAAGGATATGGAGATAATTCAGGCAGCAATTTAAGCTTGGATCCGTTTTGAGGATGGCCCCTATTTGCATCAATCATTTATTTGAGCCGTCGAGATTAGATGTCACATTTCGGGTGTGAGGAGGGAAAGGGCTTGAGAGATTTGGGGATTTGTTTGTGGAGGGATGGTTTGCCAGCTTTGAGGAATGGTCGACGAAGTTTGGGCTTTTGGAACCAAACCCGTTCAGGAACCTCCAGATAAGGAATTTTGTAAGAGGAACCTCCCTGACTTTTCCCATGGCACCGACGATTTTCCTGATGGAGAGAATCCTTTCACTGGCGAGGTCAGAGGAGGGCGGCACGTCCGGCATTTACTGTCGGATTCTGTCGAAGAATTCAGAACCGGTGGATAAGGTGAAGGTGAAGTGGGAGAGGAATTGGGACCTATAGTGGATGATGAGGTGTGGAATGAGGCCCTTGGTAAGGTGAACTCCACATCTTCATGTGTGCGGCTTTGTCTGATCCAGCTTAAGGTGGTGAACAGGGCGCACCTGACCAAAGCTAAGATGAGTGACTTTCTGGAGGTAGAGACAGGTGCGAGGGGTGTTCCAGAGGGCCGGCCAATGACACGCACATGTTCTGGTCTTGTCCCAAACCTGTAAGCACCATGTCAGCGATTCTGAATATTGATCTGGAGCCTAGTCCTGTGGTGGCCATTTTGGAGGTGTTGGACTTGCCGTGGCTGCAAGTACGGCGAAGGCAGAGTCCTCGTTGTCACCTCATTGATTGCCTGGAGGTGGATTCTCCTGGGGTGCAGGACCTCTACTCTGCCCAATGCTTCAGTATGGTTGGGTGACTTAATGGAATTCTTGGACCTGAAGAAAGTCAAGTACACCATTATGGGGTTGGGTAAGGGGTTCTACCGGATTTGGCAGCCATTCATTGCCTACATTAAGGAATTAGTCAATTAGTTGCTGGAGGGGAAGAGTTTAGGTGATCGGGGGTGGGGGGGGGAGGTTGGTTTTTTTCTCTCTTCTGTTTGTGGATGAGGTGCGTACAGTTGGCTGGGTTTTTGTTTCATTGGTTTTATGTAACATTTACCATGGATAATGTGGGTTTGGTTATAAAATTTATGGTGGGTGCAAAAACTTTAATAAAAATAAATTAAAAAAAAAATCTTCACTCGAATAAAAGTATTGGGAATACTATTGAGGCTTAAGGCTGGTAAATATACTGAGCCTGATGGTCTGCGTCATAGGATTGTGAAAGAACTGGCTGCATAGATAGCGGCCAAAATTCTCCGGTCATTCGCGAGTGGCGGGATTCTCTGATCCTGCCAGCAGCACGTCCCCGTCCCCGGAATTCCCATTGACAACAATGGGAACAGGAATCATGCCAGCAGCGAACAGCACTGGTTTATGGGAGGGCAATTGTGTTTGCAAAATTTATTAGAATTCTTTGAGGATGTAACAGGAAGGATTGGGAAAGGGGAACTAGTAGATGTGGTGTATTTGAATTTCTAAAATGCATTCAAAAAGGTGCCACAGAAAAGATTACTACACAAGATGAGCTTATGGTGTGGTGGGTGATACATTATCATGGATAGAGGACTGGCCAACCAACAGGAAACAGAGAATGGGATAAATTGGTCATTTTCAGGTTGGCAGACTGTGAGTCGTGAAGAGCCAGAGTGTTGGGGCCTCAATTATTTCCGATCTATATTAATGACTTGGACAAAGGAATCAACTGCACGATAACCAAATGTACTGACAATGCAAAAAGGTATATGGCATGAGAAAAGAGTGCTTAAATTGTTTCTCCTTTTGAAATTTGGCATTCTTGCATCTGTCCTGATGAGTGCAAGACAAAAAGCTTTGTCAGCATGTCTCTTCTGACATCAATAGGTGGGAAAGCAAGTTGTGAGGAAAGTGCAAAGGGTCTGCCAAGGGATATACATAGGTTAAGCAAGTGGATTGACAGATGCACTGTAATGTGGGAAAATATGATGTTGCCCATTTGACAAAAAAATGGGAAGTCAGAATATTACTTAAATGAAGAGATACTGCAGGACAGAAGGACATGGGTGTCCTTGTACATGAATCGCAAAATGTTAGCATGCTGGTATAGCAGGTAATTAGGAAGACAAATGGAATACTGACCATTATTGCAGGGGAAAGAATATAAAAGTAGGTAAGTCTTGCTACAACTGGACTGGGCATTGGTGAGACCACACTTAGTGTATTGAACAGAGCTTTGCTGGGGCGGCACAGTGGCACAGTGGTTAGCACTGCTGCCTCACGTCGCCGAGGAACCGGATTCAATCCCGACGCGGGTCACTGTCCGTGTGGAGTTTGCACGTTCACCCCATGTCTGTGTGGGTCTCATTCCCACAACCCAAAGATGTGAGGGTAGGTAGATTGGCCATGCTAAATTGCCCATTAATTGAAAAAAAAGTTGCGTATACTAAATGTATCATCAAAAATAGAGCTTTGCTCACCTTATAGAGAGGCATACTTGCATTGGAAGCAGTTTAGAGAGAAATTGCACTAAGCTGATTCCGAGGGAGATAAGCAATTTGTCTTAAAGAGATAGGTTGAGCAAGTTGGGCCTATCTATATTCATTGGAGTTCAGAAGAATGAGAGTGATCTTATTGAAACACGTAAGAGTCATAGGGGATTTGACAATGTTGACAAAGATGATTGATGAGGGGAGGGCGGTGGATGTTGTTTACATGGACTTCAGTAAAGCCATTGACAAGGTGCCTCATGGCAGACTGGTACAAAAGGTGAACTCATATGGGATCAGAGGTAAGGTGGCAAGATGGATACAGAACTGGCTCGGTCACAGAAGGCAGAGGGTAGCAGTAGAAGGGTGTTTTTCTGAATGGATGGTTGTGACTAGTGGTGTTCCACAGGGATCTGTGCTGGGGCCCCTGTTGTTTGTAGTGTACATAAACGATTTGGAGGAAAATGTAGCCGGTCTGATTAGTAAGTTTGCGGATGACACCAAGGTTGGTGGAGTGGCAGATAGTGTTGAGGATTGTCAGAAGATACAGCAGGACATAGATAGGCTGGAGACTTGGGCAGAGAAATGGCAAATGGAGTTTAATCTGGAGAAATGTGAGATAATGCATTTTGGTAGGTCTAACATAGAGGGGAAATATACCATAAATGGTAAAACTCTTAGGAATATAGAAAGTCAGAGAGATCTGGGCGTGCAGGTCCACAGATCTTTGAAGGTGGCAACACAATTGGACAAGGTAGTCAAGAAAGCATACGGAATGCTTGCCTTCATTGGACGGGGCATCGAGTATAAAAACTGGCAAGTCATGCCACAGTTGTATAGAACCTTGGTAAAGCCGCACTTGGAATATTGTGCACAACTCTGGTCACTACACTACCAGAAGGATGTGGAGGCTTTGGAGAGGGTGCAGAGGAGGTTAACCAGGATGTTGCCTGGTCTGAAGGGTGTTAGCTATGTGGAGAGGCTGAATAGACTCGGACCGTTTTTATTAGAAAGACGGAGGTTGAGGGGTGACCTGATAGAGGTCTACAAGATTATGAGGGGCATGGTTAGAGTGGATGGGCAGGCATGCTTTATCACAGTGGAGGGGTCAATCACCAGGGGGCATAGGTTTAAGGTCCGTGGGGCAAAATTTAGAGGAGACGTGCGAGGTAGTTTTTTTATGCAGAGGGTGGTGATTGCCTGGAACGTGTTACCAGGGGAGGTTGCGCAAGCAGATACATTAACAGCATTCAAAAGCATCTTGACTAACGCATGGATAGGATGGGTTTAGAGGGATATGGCACAAGGAAGTGCTGAGGGTTTTGGCAAAGGTTGGTATCATGACTGGTACAGGCTTGGAGGGTCAAATGGTCTGATCCTGTGCTGTATTGTTCTTTGCTCTTTGATGCTGAGAGGATATCTCCCCTCATGGGGGTATCTAGAACCAGAGGGAAATTAGAGAGTTCCAAAACAAGGGGTCTGCCAATTAAGATGGAGGTGAGAAAGAATGTTTTCTCTCAGAGGGTCATTAGTATTTATAATTATTTTCCTATAGAGTGGTGGAAGCTGGGTCACTGAATATATTCACAGCTGAGTGAGACAGACTTATGATTGACAAGGAAATCAAGGATTATAGGAGGTGGGGCAGCCTTTGTTGAGGGGGAGGTGCTGAAAGGCCTGCTTCTGCTTCTATTTGTTACCCTCGTATGTTCTTAATCAGAGCACGCACAAGCTCCCAACCGCATTCTGCTTGTTGAACAATAGAAACTGGCTGCCTCTCTATCTCTGCTCTCTCTCTCCCTCAGATTCTTACAGACTGACCTGTCTATGATGTTCAAAGATACCTTAGCAAAACTTTACAAGCCAATATTACAATGGCTTTTGAAGGCCTGTTCCCCTTTCAAAGCCTATTTCCGCAGCAACATGAATCACAAGGGCCTAGTATCTAGATGGAAAAGACTATTTTCTAAATCCCCAACTCCACTTGTTCTGGAAATTAAATAGACAACTTAAAGAATAGCATTTATAAAACCTGAAATTCTTAACACCTCCCTTTGAGATTTGGAGACTACGGCTGAGATTTCCACTATGATGGAGAGACTCGCTGTCATGATGAAAATAGCGGAAATGACTTTAAAATCCTAAGACCTGCCCCATAACATGGAATTTCCCATTTTCGCAGGGATGGACTGGAGTAAGGCCAGAGTTCGCACATACGCATTTTATGGAGACAGCTGATCATTGCTATCATCAGCTTCCTCCCTAAAGTGGGATTATGGTAGGCAGATTAGACCAGCTAAGAGCTGGTCTGAACTTGGTCCATTTGTTTGTATAGCCAACGTACGTACCTCGTTGGAGAAGTCAGGTACCCCTTTGGATATCGTCTGGCGACACATTTGGGGGAAGTGAGGCATCCTGTTGGAAGAGGTAAGTTACCTTTTGGGAGAGGTAAGTTACCTTTTGGTAAGGTACCGTCTGAGAGAGGCAAGGCACACTTTGGGAGATTAAGGTACCCTTTGGCAAAGATAAAGCATCCTTTAAAATTATTAAAAGAATATGTAATTGTGCATAAAAAGTGCATACACTCACTGGAACTATCAAAGAACTGTCAAGCTATCAAAGAACTGCCAAAGTTGTCAAGAACTGTCAAACCTCATTGGAACTACCAAAGTTCTCAATGGATTTAACTCTGCTGGGCTTTCCATTTAAAAAAATACTCTGGAGTTCAAATAAAATCAATGCTTGTTATTTCATTCTGCCTGTTAACATAAACCTGAGGGCTTCCATTATACAATTTGTGCTGCAAAACTAATTTTACAAACTAACGTTTTCATAGTTGGGTGCCTGTTCAGTGAACACCTTGATTGATAGCTCTAAGTGGTTATAGAGTAGAAATTAATATTTTCATAAGAGATAGTTGAAGGAATTTCTAAGTATTTAATATTTTTATCATCGAGCGTGTTTTTTTTTTAATAGTGACATCATAGACACAACTTTATTTTATATCAGCATGGTCCTGATGTTTGTCCATGGTGGATACTGGGTGAGTTCATAGAATTTAGAACATAGAAACTATAAACCACAAAATGAAAACCTTACAAATGGATTTCCGGTGGGCGGCCATTAGGTGCACATTAGGTGGCTCCTTCCCGAGGTTGGATTCTTTGGTAATTTTCACCTGTTTTACGGGGTGTTACACAGCTGTAAAACATAGGAACATTGAGAACTAGTGATTCTCCTTTGGTAGGAATGACTCGGACCTACCAAACGAGGAGTGCAACAAACAAAGACCAACAGTCAGACCAGCAGGACTCTCGAGGCGCAACAGAGGAAAAGATGATGGAGAGATAGTTGCCCACACAATGGTCAATGGCACAACTGATGGAGCTTTTGATAGCTGAAATCCAGCAGCAGAGGAAGGCAGCCTCAGATGATTTGGCTAAGCTGTCAGAGCCGATTCGGGCTGCCACAGAGTGAATGGAGCAGAGGTTGGAGGTACAAAATGCATTGCTTCAGAAGGTGGAGGAGTCAGTGGTAACCACAAGGATTGCTTGGCCTCCATGGAGGCAGAAATGCTGTTGATGGCGGAGAGCCAGAAGTTTAGGGAGAAGGTGAATGACCTGGAGAGCTCCTCGAGGAGGCAAAATCTCAGGATCGTGGGCCACGAAGTATGTGGCTTGGCTGGGATGTTTAAGAAGCTTGTTGGTGGAGGGGGTCTTTGACCGACCTCAATAGGGTCAAGATGTCCCTGTTCAGAAATAAAGTTTGGTTCGGCGTGCTGTATCCTGCTCTTTTATGGGTCACTATGAGGTACAGGAACAATACTTTGATACGCCGGAGGAGGCGAATAAGATCCTAAGAGACCATGACTTGGGGACTTTTGAGAACATTGGAATTTGGGTGTATTCACCGGTAAAATAAACTGGAGCTGCTGTCCTCAGGGAGGGAGGGGAATTGTTTATGTTTGGACAGGGGTATTATGTTTGGCTTTGATTATATTACCCACTGGGTTTAATCAGTTATCTGTGTCATGGCAAAACTGTTGTATCTTCTTATCCTCCCAGCTTTTAGAGAAGTGTTGGATGTATATTAATTTTTGTGGGCAGCTCAAGGGGGTGGGGGGGGCCGAAGAGAGGGGGGAGGAGAGGGGGGTGGGGATGAAGGAGTTTGGGAGGGCACGGAGGTTGGATGGGGAAGAGTGGGTGGAAGGTCGTTTTGGGAGGGAAGAAGCTGCTGGCTTGGGTGGGGGTCATCCTGCTAGGAGGCAGGCTAGTTATCGGAAATGAAGTGGGAGGTAGAAGTTGTGGAGGCAGAGGGGGACGGGTGTGGGGAGTTTGGATTGGGATGGTTTTCTTTGTTTATGGGGGGGGGGAATGGTTGGTTTGGGATAGTGCGGTGTTTTGTGTTTGGGTTGGAGGAAGGGTAGTGGACAGGGATAGATTGCTGATATGGGTGGTATTGGCGTGCACAGTTGGTTATGGGGGGATGGCGATAATCTTTTTGCAGACGCCCGAGACGTGAGCGAGTCTTGAGCCTGGAGTAGCTCATTAGACAGTGGATATAGCTGATCGGGGAGGATGGGAGTCCTAGAGCACTCCAAATAGTTTGATCACTTGGAACATTAGGGTCCTGAATGAGCTGATTAAGAGGTCCTGGGTTTTTGCGCACTTAAAGAGTTTGAATGCAGATGTGGTATTCATGCAAGAGACTTGTTTGAAGGTTGTGGATCAGACGAGGGTGAGTGAGGGTGAGGGAAGGCTGGGTGGGGCAGGTGTTCCATTCAGGGTTGGATGTGAAGATGAAAGGGTAGCGGGGCTGGTTAGTAAGGGGGTGACTTTCTCGGCTGGTACTATTGTGGCGTATCCTGGGGCTGGTATGTGATGGTCAGTGGGAGCTGGAGGATGCACCAGTTGTGTTAGTGAATATCCATTCCCCCGATTGGGATGATGTAGAATTTATGAAGAAGGTGTTGACAAAGGTCCCGGTTGAATATGGGGGGTGATTTCAATATGGTTTTGGATCCGAGGGTAGACTGGTCGTGCCTTAAGTCCCTGAAGGTATCGGTGATGGTGAGGGGATTGCTGTGGTTTATGGAGCGGTTGGGAGAAGTGGACCCATGGCAGTTTGGGAGGCCGAGGGTGAAGAATTTCTCATTCTTTTTGCATGTTCACTTCGAATTGATTTCCTTTGTTTTGGATAAGACATTATTAGCATGGGTGGTTAGGATGGAATCTTCAGCGATCGTGGTGTCAGACCACCCACCGCATCTGGTGGACCTGCATGTGGAAAGAGAGAGTTTCCAGTGGCCACAGTGGACACTAGATGTGTGGCTGTTGGCTGATATGCGAAATATGGGATCTGTGAAAAGATGGGGGTCGCTATACAAAACTTATTTGGAGCTTAATAGAACAAATAAGGTTTCCACCTCCGTATTGTGGGAAGGGTTGAAGACGGTGATCAGAGGGGAATTTATTTTCATCCAGATGCCTAGGGAGAAGGTGGAGAGGTTAGAAGGACAAAGGTTCATGAAGGCCATTCTGGAGATGGATCGTAGGTACTATTGCGGCCGCTGAGTAGGTGTTGCTAAATGAGAGGAAGAAGCTCCAGATGGAATTTGAACTTATGTCTATGGGGAAGGCGGTGGGACAGGTGCATCGGGCCAGGGGGTGATGTATGAATATGGGGAAAAGCCAGTAGGATGCTTGCACATCAGTTAATGTGGCAGGTGGCAACGAGGGAGATTGGTCAGATGAAAGATTTGGAGGTAAGGTGATCACTGAGGTGAGGGAGGTAAACAGGGCATTTAAAACATTTTACGATGGGGGATGAAAGCATGAGGTGGTTTTTGGATGGACTGGATTTCCTGGGGGACGAGGAGGGAAAGGTGCAGCCCTGATCGGGCTGGGGGAAGTAATGGGGTGCGTTGGTTTGATGCAGTCTGGAATAACCCGGGTCTGGACAAGTTCCCAGCAGAGATTTAGAAAACGTTTGGCAGGGAACTGGGACCCCTACTAGTGGAGATATATAATGAGTCGGTCAGTACGGGGGAGCCTCAGTCCACATTATCTCTGGCTTCAATTTCGCTCATTTTAAAGAATGATAAAGAATTAGTTGAGTCGGAAACATTAGGGACCTTCAAGCAGCTATTGGATAGGTACATGGATTATGGTAAAATTATATAGTGTAGATATATTTGTTTTTAAGGGCAGCACGGTAGCATTGTGGATAGCACAGTTGCTTCACAGCTCCAGGGTCCCAGGTTCGATTCCGGCTTGGGTCACTGTCTGTGCGGAGTCTGCACATCCTCCCCGTGTCTGTGTGGGTTTCCTCCGGGTGCTCCAGTTTCCTCCCACAGTCCAAGGATGTGCAGGTTAGGTGGATTGGCCATGATAAATTGCCCTTAAGTGTCCAAAATTGCCCTTAGTGTTGGGTGGAGGTGTTGACTTTGGGTAGGGTGCTCTTTCCAAGAGCCGGGCAGACTCAATGGGCCGAATGGCCTCCTTCTGCACTGTAAATTCAATGATAATCTATTATTAATCTAGGACAAAGGTTCGGCACAACATCGTTGGCCGAAGGGCCTGTTCTGTGCTGTATTTTTCTATGTTCTATGTTCTATGACCCAGAGGAATGTGGACGTACCGCCCTATATCACTGCCAAATGTGGGTGTAAAGCTGTTGGCGAAGGTTCTGGCAATGAATATAGAGGACTGTGTACCAGGGGTGATTGGCGAGGACCAAACGAGGTTCGAGAAAGGGTGGCAGCTGTAGCCTAACATTAGAAGGTTGTTGAATGTGACCATGATGTCCCCGGGGGCCAAGAAACGGAGGTTAAAGTGTCTATAGATAATAATAATAATCACTTATTGTCACAAGTAGGCTTCAATGAAGTTACTGTGAAAAGCCCCTAGTCACCATATTCCGGCACCTGTTCGGGGAGGCCGGTACGGGAATTGAACCTGCGCTGCTGGCATTGTTCTGCATTGCAAGCCAGCTATTTAGCCCACTGTGTTAAACCAGCCCCTGTGTGGAGAAAGTGTTTGATCGGGTTGAGTGGGTGCATTTGGTTGAGGCATTGGGGCCGTTTGGGTTTGGGCAGCGGTTCATAGATTGGGTTAAGTTGTTGTATGGGGCCCCCATGGCGAGTGTTCATACGAACAATGTTAGTTCGGAGTTTGTTCGTCTGCACCGGGGAATGAGGCAGGGGTGACCGCAGTCTCAGTTGCTTTTCATCCTAAAAATTAAGCCTCCAGCAATGGCACTTAGCGCCTTGGGGACTGTGAGGGGGGAAGGGGTGGATGGAGCATTGGATTTCCCTGTACACAGATGACCTGTTGCTGTATGTTATGAACCCGGTGGAGAGCTTTGATCGGATGATGAGGATATTGGTGGAGTTTGGCTCGTTCACGAGGTATAAACTCAACGTTGGGAAGGGCAAGATATTTCTGGTCAACGTGGGGGTGCAGGGGAAGGAATTGGAAAGGTTGCCATTTTGGCTGGTTGGGGTGGGTTTGCGATACGAGTGGCGCATAGTTGGGCTCAATTGCACAAGCTGAATTTGGCGAATTTGGTGGAGGGGGTGAAAGAGAATTTTAAGATGTGGGATGTTTTGCTGCTGTTGTTAGCTGGAAGGATCCAGAGAGTTAAAGTGACGATGTTCTCGAAGTTGCTGTCCGTCTTCCAGAATCACCCGATTTATGTGCCCAAATCCTTTTTTGGTAGGGTCAATAGGATGATCTCGGAGTTCATATGGGTGGGTAAGGTACCCAGAATTAGGAGGGCGTTTTTGGAGAGAACAGATGGAGGTGGGGGCTAGCATGCCCAGCCTGCTGAATTATTTATGGGTGGCGAACGTGGAGAAGGCCAGGATGTGGGCAGTGGAGGAGAGGTCGGTGTGGGATCAGATGGAGGAAGCCTCATGTAGAGGGACGAGCTTGAGAGCAGCACTGTTGTTGACACCTATTCCATTCCCACCAGCCAGTTATTCCACCAACCCGGTAGTGGTATCAGTGTTAAGGGTATGGAATCAATGGACAGCATTAAGATGGAAAGTATGTCACTGTTGGTGCTGATACGTGGCAATAACAGGTTTATTCTGGCAGGCCTACATTCCATGTTTCGGGCGTGGGAATGGGGAGAGAGTGCTTTAGGGACCTGTTTGACCTGTTTGTGTGTGGGGGGTGGAGTTTGTAGAACTGGAGGAGCTGGAGGTGGAGTTTCAATGACCGAGGGGGAATGGGTTTCGGTATCTGCAAGTTAGACACTTTGTCAGGAAGGAGTTGGCTATGTTCCCAAAATTACCACTCCTCAGCTCTACAAGATAAGATTTTGTCCGAGGGTAAGATTGGGGAGAGTAGGATCTCGGACATATAGGGGAGTTGATGGAGAGAGAGAGGCGTTTGGTGGAGGAAAAAAACAAAAATGGGAAGAGGAGCTGGGGAAAGGCCTTATAAGCCTGGCTATGGAGTGAGGCCCTGCAAAGGGTAAATCCATCCTCCTCATGTGCGAGACTGAGTCTCATCCAGTTCAAACTGGTGGATAGGGCGTACATGACAGTGTCAATGATGAGTCGGTTCTTTCTAGAAGTAGAGGATAGATGCGGGCAATATGCAAGGGATCCGGCAAATCATGTCCACAAGTTTTGGGCATGCCTGAAGTTGGAGGAGTTCTGGGAGGCCTTTGCGGGTACTATGTTAAATGTTTTAGGGGTAAAGGTGGCTCTGAGCCCATGGGTAGAAAGATTTGGAGTTTCAGAACAGCGGGGAGTGCAGGTGGGGAGAGAGGCTGATGTGTTGGCCTTTGCCTCCCTGATTGTCTGGAGGCAGATATTATTAGGGAGCCTCCTAAAGCAACAGTGTGGGTGAGCGGCTTGGCAGAGTTTCTGCTTCTGGAGAAGATAAAATTTGCTGTTCTAGGCTCAGATAAGAGGTTCTTCTCGAGTGAAGGCTGTTCGTCGACTTCGGGCAGCACGGTAGCATTGTGGATAGCACAATTGCTTCACAGCTCCAGGGTCCCAGGTTCGATTCCGGCTTGGGTCACTGTCTGTGCGGAGTCTGCACATCCTCCCTGTGTGTGCGTGGGTTTCCTCCGGGTGCTCCGGTTTCCTCCCACAGTCCAAAGATGTGCAGGTTAGATGGATTGGCTATGATAAATTGCCCTTAGTGTCCAAAATTGCCCTTAGTGTCCAAAATTGCCCTTAGTGTTGGGTGGGGTTACTGGGTTATGGGGATAGGGTGGAGGTGTTGATCTTGGGTAGGGTGCTCTTTCCAAGAGCCGGTGCAGACTCGATGGGCCGAATGGCCTCCTTCTGCACTGTAAATTCTATAATCTATGACTTCTTTAAAGAGTGGTAAAATGCCAGTGGGGGAGGGGGTTGTATGGGGGGGGGGGTTTTGGGGGGGTTTCCTTTGTTACTATAGTTAGAAAACAGAGCAGAGGGTGTGGGCTTGGTGGAGGGGTTTGGGTACCTAGAGTATGGTTTGTTAAGGATGTTTATTAGTGTTGTTTTTCTCTTTTTCTGTACATAATTGAAAATGTCTTGAATAAAAATATTTTCAAAAGAACTTACAAACTATAAGCGATAAAAATAGCAAATACTTACACAATCGATGTCACCCAATCAGCTGCTTCCACTTGCCACTTGTCACTTTTGAATCCTGATGTCACCTCAGAAGCTCCAAACTCCCAAACTAGCACTCAGATTTCTCACTGAATTCTCGTGCTGTTTTCAATATCCCACATGTCTCTCTGTTTTCAATCTCCCTACTGCCTCTCCTCTCATGCTGTTTTCCATCTCCCGACTGTCTCTCCACTTCTGCTCTCTTCAATCTCCCGGCTCCGCTCTCAGTCTCACCAAATCTCGTGCTTTCTTAGTCTCCCATCTCCTCTCAAGCTCTTTTTGGACTTAAGGGCAGCACGGTAGCATTGTGGATAGCACAATTGCTTCACAGCTCCAGAGTCCCAGGTTCGATTCCGGCTTGGGTCACTGTCTGTGCGGAGTCTGCACATCCTCCCCGTGTGTGCGTGGGTTTCCTCCGGGTGCTCCGGTTTCCTCCCACAGTCCAAAGATGTGCGGGTTAGGTGGATTGGCCATGCTAAATTGCCCTTAGTGTCCAAAATTGCCCTTAGTGTTGGGTGGGGTTACTGGGTTATGGGGATAGGGTGGAGGTGTTGACCTTGGGTAGGGTGCTCTTTCCAAGAGCCGGTGCAGACTCGATGGGCCGAATGGCCTCCTTCTGCACTGTAAATTCTATGATATTACTTCTATGACTTCTAGTTCCTCCCACACTCTTTGTGATCTCGGGGCTCCTCTCACACTCGTTGTGATCTCCTGCCTTGTCTCGTGCTCTTTGCGATCTCTCGGTTCTTCTCGCCCTCTTTTTGAACTCCCGACTCCTCTCGCAATCTTTTTTTCTTTGTTTTACCAGCATTTGAAGAGGGTGCAAGGCATTGGGCAGAAAACTATAAGTTAATCTCTGACTTCGGTGGTGGGCAAATTATAGGAAACAATTAAGGTGGCACAGTGGCTAGCACTGCTGCTTCAGAGCACCAGGGACCTGGGTTCAATTCCAGCCTTGGGTGACTGTTTGTAGTGGAGTTTGTACATTCTCCCCGTGTCACGTGGGTTTCCTCTGGGGGTTCTGGATTCCTCCCACAGTCCAAAGATGCGCAGGTTAGGTGGATTGGCTGTGCTAAATTATCCCTTAGTGTCCAAAAGATTAATTGGAGTTATGGGAATAGGGCGGGGTGCTTTTTCAGAGGGTTGTGTAGACTTGATAGGCCACCTAAGGTCAAAGTGCCTCCTTCAGCACTGCAGAGATTCCATTCTATTCTATTCAACTTCTGAGAGACAGAATAAACTGTCACTCAGAAAGGCATGGATAGTCAGGGATAGTCAGCATGGTTTTGTTAGATGAACAGCATGCTTACTAACTTAATGGAATTTTCTGAAGAAGTTACAAGGAAGATTGATGAGGATAGTGTAGTCGATGCTGTTTACCTAGATTTCAGTAAGGCATTTGACAAGGTCCCACATGGCAGACTGGTCAGAAAAGTGGGATTGCATAGGGTACAGGGGAAGGTGGCAGGTTGGATCTTGGATCAGTGACAGGAAACAAAAGGTAATGGTCGATGGATGTTTTTTCAAATCTAAAATGGTTTCCAGTGATGCTCCACAGGGATCAGTCCTGGGGCCCTTGCTGTTTGTTGTATATATTAACGATTTAAACTTAAATGTGGATGACATGATGGGAAAATTGCAAATTGGCCATCTAATTGACAGTGAAGAGGATAGCTGTCAACTCCAGAATTATATCAATGGTTTGGTTGTGTGACAAATTGAATTGAATCCAAAAAAGTGTGAAGTAACGCATTTGGGGAAAGCAAACCAAACTCAATAAAGGGCAATATTTTGAGAGAGGTTAAAGAAGTGAGAGGCCTTAGGGGGCGTGTCCACAGGCCCCTGAAGGTGGAAGGACAGATGGACAAGGTGTTCATGAAAGCATATGGAATGCAAGGTATTGGGTGAGGTATTGAATAGAAAAGCAGGGCTGTAGTGGTGGAAATGTATTAAGCACAGATTAGGTCATAGATGTAATTTTGTGTGCAGTTCTGGTCACCACATTACAGGCAAGGCATAATTGCTCTGGACAGAGTCCAGAGGAGATTTGCAAGAATGTTGCCAGGGCTTGAAAATTGCAGCTATGAGGAGAGATTGGATAGGCTAGGATTGTTTTCCTTAGAACAGAGGAGGCTAAGGGATGACCTAATCGAGGTGTACAAAATTATGAGGGGCGTAGAGAGGGTAGACAGGAAAAATTTAATTTCTCTTACTGAGGGGGCATAGATTTAAGGTGATTGGTCAAAAGATTAGAGGGAAGAGGAGGGAAAGCTGTTTCAAACACAGGGTGGCAGGTGTCTGGAATTCACTGCTTGAGCTGGTGGTTGAAGCTAAAACACTCAACTTATTTAAAAGGTACCTGAATCTGCACCTGAAGTACTACAATCTGCTAGGCTACGGACCAGGTGCTAGAAAATGGGATTTAAATGAGCGACTAGTTTCTATTTTCTCTTTCTGGCTGGCGAAGGCACAATGGCTGAATGGTCTCCTTTTTCATGGCAAACTTCCTCACCCATAAGGAGACAGGTAGGTAGACCCTCTACTGACATGGGGCATGGGGCAAACAGGTACCAAAGACATGTCTAAGTGTCAGCCTGCCCCCAATGAAATGAATTGGTGTTTCACTGACTTCAATAACTCTAACCGACAGGCATAACCTTGTAGGAAGAAAATCTGCTTTGTTGGAACAATCCAATTAACGAGGAACACTGCCTGAATAAGTTTTGGTCAGGTTTGCCTGCATATTTCAGGATTTGTTTAGGGAACTGCTGAACCTCTGAATTACATCTTAAAGTGTCAGAGTGACAGACTATTTGGTCATTTCCAGCATCCACAGTAGTTAGTCAAACCATAGAGTAACACGGGTTTTTCCGCAGAGAATCCCTGTCTGCAACTTTGTTGGAGGAAGACAAGGCCAAATTATTATTATCCATCACAATGATTCCAAAGATGTGGAGATGCCGGCGTTGGACTGGGGTGAGCACAGTACGAAGTCTTACAACACCAGGTTAAAGTCCAACAGGTTTGTTTCAAAGCTAGTGACATCGAAACAAACCTGTTGGACTTTAACCTGGTGTTGTAAGACTTCGTACAATGATTCCAAAGGCACTGAAGTTTTATGAGTAAGGAGATTTATCATCAATTCGATTCACTAGGAGACCTAGGATGAGTCATAATCGCATACTGCATGATTGTCTTCTGCCCCAAATTAAGACACTGCACAGCCATGGTTGAGGCTGCCACAGTCAACACAGCTCTCAATTTTCACACCATTGGTTTCTTCTGAGTTCCAATGGTTACATCTGCAACATCGGCCAGAGTGCCATCTGGCATTGCGCGCAATCGGAGACCAATACCATCTTTAGGAAAGCTGGGGAACTCATCCAGTTCAGATGGCAGAGCCATTCAATTTTATCATTTGAGGAATAAGGGGCGTCATTCTCCGACCCCCCGCCGGGTCGGAGAATGGCCGTTGGCCACCGTGAATCCCGCCCCCGCCGAAGTCTCCGGTACTGGAGATTGGGCGGGGGGGGGAATCGGGCCGCGCCGGTTGGCGGGACCCCCCGCTCAATTCTCCGGCCCGGATGGGCCGAAGTCCCGCCCAGAAATTGCCTGTCCCACCGGCGTAAATTAAACCTGGTATTTACCGGCGGGACCAGGCGGCGTGGGCGGGCTCCGGGGTCCTGGGGGGGGGGCGCAGGGCGATCTGACCCCGGGGGGTGCCCCCACGGTGGCCTGACCCGCGATCAGGGCCCACCGATCCACGGGCGGGCCTGTGCCGTGGGGGCACTCTTTCCCTTCCGCCTCTGCCACGGCCTCCACCATGGCGGAGGCGGAAGAGACTCTCCCCACTGCGCATGCGCGGGAAACTTTCAGCGGCCGCTGACGCTCCCGCGCATGCGCCGGGAAACTGTCAGCGGCCGCTGACGCTCCCGCGCATGCGCCGCATTTCCGCGCCAGCTGGCGGGGCAACAAACGCCATTTCCGCCAGCTGGCGGGGCGGAAATCCCTCCGGCACCGGCCTAGCCCCGACATTGAGGGGCTAGGCCGCCAAAGATGCGGAGCATTCCGCACCTGTGGGACGGCGCGATGCCCGTCTGATTGGCGCTGATTTGGGCGCCAGTCGGCGGACATCGCGCCGTTGGGGGAGAATTTCGCCCAAGGTGACATATGAAGAAGACTCCCCATTCAAGAAATGACCCTCGCCGACCCCACGAAACCTACAGGCCATGCATAGAAACATAGAACATAGGGGCAGGAGGAGGCCTGCACCTGACATCATCTCAGTGAGAAACACTACGTGAGAAAAATATATTCAATGAAATAAGCAATGTTGAAGCTATGGTACTTACTATATGTATTCAAAATCATTTACCTGGATCCCTCCACTACAATCAGTTTTTCTGTCACCAGCTCGTGTCAAACACCATCGGGATCTCAATAATATATAGGATGCTATTATGAAATACATGCATTGGAGAACTGACAGACTTTCCAGTAGTGCTGGGAAATCTAGCCAGTTTGACACAACAGCACGTAGCAATGTGATGAAGCCATGCGGTTTGATGATGAAGCTTAATGCAATGAAGTGTGAGGTAATGGGGCTATTTTCTGGCCGCATTACATTCAGCGCAAATCCCGTTATATTGGGAAAATCCCTGGTCCAAAATGGGATTTGCACTGGGCACAAATCATTTTGCGATTTTCCCAGGTCCTTCACGCTCTAATGATCGAGATCTTGCCCTGAAATTATGAGGACTTGATTAACATGCATTTAAATTCATTATAATCTCATTAGCGAGATTAAAGTCAGGTGTTCCGGCCTCACAGAATCTTCCCACCTACCAGTGGTATGTCAAGCGGGCCCCAATTACTATGGGTCTTTAAAAATTGGGACTCGGTGCCATGGACTCCGCGAGGGAGGAAGGAGGTGAATGCCCCTCTCCCACTTAATGGCAGGGTACACCAGAGCAAAGCGGCCGTTGGCCAGATGCCGTTGGTGGGGGGGGGGGGTCCTTCATGGGACCTGAGGTTCGGTTCCTTTTTTCATGTTTAACGGCTCACAGCACAGCTGCAGCCTGTCTGTCTTAAAATCCTTCCATAGGACAGAGCCATTCTGTAGTTTATCTCTTGGAGAAGCATTTCACACCCTTTGAAGTTTCAGTAGGCTCTGTGGATTCACTGTTACAGTCT
This sequence comes from Scyliorhinus torazame, assembly GCF_047496885.1. Classification (NCBI taxonomy): domain Eukaryota; kingdom Metazoa; phylum Chordata; class Chondrichthyes; order Carcharhiniformes; family Scyliorhinidae; genus Scyliorhinus; species Scyliorhinus torazame. The sequence goes on along the minus strand of NC_092715.1, from coordinate 88,895,553 downwards.
GCCTGCTTTTATCCATTTGCATTTGCTTGTTTATATTCCATTTCGCACACCTTGAATTTTTAATAGACTCTGTGGTTTCACTGTTGCAGTCTGCCTGCTTTTATCTCTTTGTACTTATACTAATTTCATGCTCCATTAACTTTTACAAGCCTTCTATGGTTTAGCCAGCTGCTATCTGCTTCATCGGACCTTTTGTGATTGTTCATTTACACTGCATTTCATGCCCTATTAACTCTCAAGAGCTTCTTCCATTGCATACCTGGGCCTGGCTAATTTTTCAATGCTTTATTTTCATTACCCATTATGGCAGAGCCCTGTGGTTTGTTTGACAAGTTTTTTCCCCATCGAAGCAGATGGCTCCACTCAGACATTAGAACGGAAGGGCTCTTGAATGGTGACCTTCTCGCAGCCATCGTTGAATTTTCTGGCTGAGCACCAGAGAGCTGAGCAAACTCTCCCAGAATTTGGCTCCCAATGGCCTGGGGGGTGGGGGCTCCTGATTTGGGTGGAAGGAAGTAATAAGATTGTAGGTTGCCATCCTAAGGAGCTGGCTGCATGTAACTAGAGAGCGCAGGTGGGACGGTAATGTTCTGTTGGGGAGGCGAATATGAGATGGACCGTTGGGCTTTAAGTCATACTGTCATGCAGTGGCCACTCTCTCTGGTTGGTGGCAGCCAGGGCGCGACAGGCCAGGAGGATCAGGGAGGCCTTGATAGTATCCAAATTCTCGGATTAGGAGGCTTGGTGTCTGGCAGCTCCACAACACCCCCCACCTACCCCCCCAACCTTCAACCCTCCCCCCACACCCAAAACCCTTTCCCCCATTGCAAACCTTACTCCCAGCAGCTTCCCCCCAACCTCCCCCCTCCCCTGCCCACCCCCTCTAAAGGTCACTTTGACATCACACCAGAGTGATGGGCCTGGGTAAAAGGGAGTCACTTGTCAAGGCTGAAGGATGATGATTACTTGCTGTGAGGGAAGCTGGGATGCTCCTCATGCTCGGCTTACAACTGACTCCTGTCTGTCTGCTGACTGCACACTGTTTCCTCGGCTTATGTCTGAGTGAGGGTCTTTGCCCCACTTGGGGGGGGAGAAGGGCCAAGGCCAAGTGTTCAGTGAGTTAAGAAGCAGTGATTCCAGGATGACTATGGGTCTCATGGGGTCTAAATGTTGTGATGCTTGATGGGCCAACAGGAGGTCCTGAGTTCGGATGTGGGACAGTGGCCAAAGACAAAGGCATTGCGGCTTTGAGGTGCGGAATTATTTGATGTGGTGAATCGTTACAGAGCGGCCTTATCTACTTCCTTACTAACAGTGTCTAACTTTACCCATGCCCATTGCTCCAAAAACGTCTTAATCGTATCAGGCCTACCGCTACGTCTAGGTGCAACTCTAGGATGCACATCAGTCTGCTGCCTTCCTCACCCTGTAGCCTGATGTGCCCTTGACAGGCATCCTCTTGAGGGGCTGGACCTGGAGGGACCTGCCAGCTTTCAGGTGTCACTGGTGTTGCCTTGTCACCCTGTTCTGCCCAATGCCGCTCAGATGCGCCGGTGTCAGAAAGGGGGGATTCAAAATGGCTGCAGAATGCTGTCAACTCACGTTCTTGGTGGAAGGCCTCATTATGGGCTCCAGCACTTCCTTCGCTCTTGGGTTGCTCATGGGCCACTGGGCTACACCATGGGATGGAACAACAGCTGGAGGGAGCTCCAGAAGCCTTTGCATCACCTGGTGCTGCCAGTCTTGGAGGCCTGCTGTTGTCTGCGCCATGGTGTCAGAGTCCTCAGCAATGGCTCTCTGTGTCTAAGCGATGCTCTGGAAGCCCTCAGCCATGGTCTACAGAGAGAAAGGCATGCCTGGGACTCCACCACTCATGGCTCAGATGTCGTGCCGCAGGCTTTCCACTGCAGTCACCACCCTTTCATTGTTGGCCTGGGTGCCATACAATGCTGGCAACATCTCCTGCAACTGAAGGCTTTGGGACTCCTCCAATTGGCCTTGACGTTGCAGGAATGTCACTAACCACTCCTGGATCTCCCGACTCTCTCTGCCTTTGAATCTCCAGCAACTAATGGAGAAATGTTTCCAGAGCACGACATCTGGCTGGGGGCCAGCTGTTTCCTGAGATCCACCAGACCTCCAACTGCCCAATCCCTGGGACATTCCTGCCTCCACTAGATGTGCATCAGCAACTGTGTGATGCTCACCAGATAGTGACCCTGAAGTCTGTCTGCTAAGATCGCCCACCGTGTGTCTCTACGCTGGTAGATGGTGCAGGAGATGGGTGTGATGTCTTATCACTGTATTTCTCGGAGCTCTCCTCTGAGGTGCTGTTGAGGGTTGTGAGGTGGTGGGAGGGGGAGGGGGGTTGTGATTCTGGATGGTCCAGCCTAATCAGATGGTGATTCTGTAAGACAAGGTTCATGGGTTTAGTAAGTGGAAAGGACAAGGATCTGGGCAACTGATAACCCACTTGAGACAGGTCATATGGATGAAGGCGCAGTGGTTCCTCACTTCTCGGGTGCAGGCCTACCTCACAGTCAGTCATGGCTTGTTCCTGGCCCTCCCCTGCGATCTCCATCGCCCTTTCTTCATAGAGGGTGAGGACCATAAGACAAGAGCAGAATTAGGCCCCTCGGCCCTTTGAGTGTGCTGTGCAATTCAATTATGGCTGATATTTTCCTCATCCCCATTCTCCTGCCTCCTCCCCATTACCCCTGATCCTCTTATTAATCAAGAACTTATCGATCTCTGTCTTAAAGAAACTCAGTGATTTGGCCTCCACAGCCTTCTGCGACAAAGAGTTCCACAGATTCACTACCCTCTGGCTGAAGAAATTCCTCCTCATCTCTGTTTTAAGGAGCAATAGCTTGGGCATTCTCCCGCCCATCTTCTCCCTCTCCTTTTTATTATGGGCTTTCTTCTCCTGCGGGGACACAAAGAGCACATTGTGAGTTGGACTCCTGGTGGATCCGAGGTCGACAGCAAGTGGCATCTGTGGACACCGTGCTTAGACAGGAAGGGGTTGTGATGAGGATTACTGGGGGGGCGGGGGTTCTGTGAAAGATGCAGGGAGGTCAGGTGTTGGAAGACTTGCGAGGTGGCAGTGAGTGGATTAATGGTGACATTCCAGGGGTGACAGATGGGTCTGATGTCAGGAGGAAACAGGCAGAAACTCACCCTTTCTGCAGGAGGTCATTCATTTTCTTTTGCCATTTGATCCCGATCCTCCCTGTCAGATCCTCCTTGGCACTGACTGTAGCTTCCACTGCATATCAGACAGGATTAGTCACATTACTTTGGGGTTTCCTACCCACATGGGGGTACAGGGTGCCTAGCCTCTCCTCCATGGCATCCAGAAGCCTATTCACATCTCCCTCCAGGAAGCAAGGAGCAGGTCTCCACACTGCCATCCGCCTGGCTTGACTGGGAGTGTGTACAGAGGGGTCGCAGCTAAGCCCCAGGTTTGGCGAATCAGATGCCTGAGGCTCCAGCTCAGCGTTTTCATGTTGAGATTAATTTATTATAAATGTGGGAAGATTTTAATCAGTTTCGCACTGACTCAGCCAACAGGAATCACACCGGATTTCACACCCAAAATGACATTTTGTCATTTTTCGGGAAAATTCCATCCAGTGTCTTTTGTGACGAGGAAAGACAACATAAACTAAGTGATACTATTTTAAAGAGGGCAAAGAGACAAAGAAACCTGAGGGTTTATGACACAAACATTCGAAGCTGGCAGGACAAATTGACAGAACTGTTAAATTAACAAAGAACAAAGAGAACAAAGAAAAGTACAGAACAGGAACAGGCACTTCAGCCCTCCAAGCCTGTGCCGATCATGATGTCCTAGCTAAAAAATGGGAAAAACTGCTGGGAAAATTCTTACCAGAACTAGATGGCCTTGGGTGACTGTCTGTGTGTAGTTTGCACTTTCTCCCCACTTCTGCATGGTTTTCCTCCAGGTGCTCCGGTTCCCTCCTGCAGTCCAAAGATGTGCAGGTTAGGTTGATTGGCCATGCTAAATTGCCCTTAGTGTCAGTGGTGTGCAGGTTAGGTGGGTTACGGGGATAGGGCGGAGGAGTCAGCATGGGTAGGGTGCTCATTCAGAAAGGGTCAGTGCAGACTCGATGGGACAAATGGCCTCCTTCTGCACAGTCGGGATTCTATGGTTCTCTGACTCTGTGGCCTGCATCCTAGTGTCTTAAAAGAAATGGCTACAAAAATAGTAGAGGCATCGGTTATAATCTTACAAAATTCCTTAGATTTTGGATGATCCCAGTGGATTGGAAAATAACAACTGTCATACCCTTATTCAAGAAAGGAGAGAGCCAGAAAGCAGGAAATTATTGGCTAGTTAGGGTAACTTCTGACTTCGGGAAATTACTAAAATCCATTCCCATGGAGGTTATAGCAGTATACTTTAAAAATCACAATATGATCAGGCAGAGTCAACATGATTTTGTGAAAAGGAAATTGTGTTCAACTAATTTATTAGAGGTTTTTTTGAGGACAATAAACCAAACTGGATGAAGGGGAACCTGTAAATGTGGTTGACATGGATTTCCAAAAGATGCCACATAAAAAGTTACTACATAAGCTTAGTGCACATGGTGTAGGTGTCAGTGTAATGTTTTAGCATGGATAAAGGTTTGGTCAGCAAACAGGAATTAGAGAATGGACAAATGAGTCTTTTTCAGATTGGCAAGCTGTAGCTAGTGGAGTGCCACAGAGATCAGTGCTGTGGGAAAGGGAAAGCGGGCAGCATAATCAAAGACTCCTCCCACTCTGCTTATTCACTCTTCCAACTCCTTCCATCAGGCAGGAGATACAAAAGTCTGAGAACACGCTCAAACAGATTTAAAAACAGCTTCTTCCCCTCTGTTACCAGATTCCTAAATGACCCTCTTATGGACTGACCTGATTAATACTACACTCCTGTGTGCTTCACCCAATGCCGATGCCTATGTATTCATTTACATTGTGTACTTTGTGTTGCCCTATTAGGTATTTTCTTTTTCTTTTCTTTTATTTTCATGGACTAAATGATCTGTTTGAGCTGCTCGCAGAACAATACTTCTCACTCTACCTAGGTACACGTGACAATAAACAAACAAATCTAAATCCACGTGGTTTATTTTTGCTCAAAGGTCCTGTGCTGGATTCTCCGCTGGTGGGATGCTCCGTTTTGCCGGCAGCCCGGGGGTTTCCCGACGGCGTGGGGCTGCCCCCCAATGGGAAACCCCATTGACCAGCCGGCGTAACAAAGCATCCCGCCGGCCGGGTGAAGCAGAAATGTGGCGCGGCTGGGCGGAGAATCCAGCCACCGATGTTCCTACTTGTTACTACTGGTAGGAGGGCTGGTAACCAAAAGATACAGACTTAGGATAATCGGGAAAAAGAGTGGATTTGAGAAGAATTATTTTACACATAAGTAAATAAAAGTTTTTGACCCAGTGATAGTGAAGGAACAGTAATATAGTTCCAAATCAGGATGGTGTGTGACTGAGAGAAGAATTGCAGGTGCTGTTGTTCCTGTGCATCTGCTGCATTTGTCCTTCTTGGTGATGGAGGTCACGGGTTTCAAAGATGCTTTTGAAGGAGCCGTGATGAGGGGCCGCAGTGCATTTTGTAGATGATGCACACTGCTGCCGATGTGTGTTGGTGGTGGATGGAGAGGACGTTGGGTCTGGCGGATAGGGTGCCAATCAACCTGGCTGTTTTGTCCTGGATGGTGTCAAATTTCTTCAGTGTTTTTGGAGCTGCACTCATCCAGGCAAGTGGAGAGTATTCTATCACACTCCTGACTTGTGCCTTGTAAATGGTGGACAAGCTTTAAGCAATGAGGAGGTGAGTCATTCACCGCAGGCTTCTCAGCCTCTGATCTGCTCTTGTAGCCGTATTATTTATGTGGCTGGTCCAGTTCAGTTTCTGGTCAATGGTAACCCCCAGGATGTTCAAAGTAATGCCGTTGAATGCCTTGGAGAGATGTTTGGATCCATTCATACCAAAGAACACCATAAAATCTCAACAATGCAGAAGGAGGCCGTTTGGCTAATTGAATCTGCACTGACCTTTTGGAAGAGCACCCCACCTAATCCATCTCCCCCGCCCTATTCCATAACCCTACCTAATCTGCACACCTTTGGACACCAAGGTGCAATTTTTTAGCATAGCCAATCCACCTAACCTGCACATCTTTGGACTCTGGCAGGAAACCAGAGCACCTGGAGGAAACCCACACAGACATGGGCAGAATGTGCAAACTCCACACAGCCAATCACCCAAGGTTTAACCCAGGTTCCTGATGCTGTGAGGCAGCAGTGCTAACCACTGTGCCACCGTGCTGCCCATGTTGTAGACAGTCACTATCAGGCATTTGTGTGGCACCAATGTTACTTTCTACTTATCAGCCCAAGCCTGAAGGTTGTCCAGGTTTTGCTGCCTATGGACACTACTTTAGTGTCTGAAGAGTTGTGAATGGTGCTGAACATTGTGCAATCATCAGCAAGTATCCTCACTTCTGACCTTATGATGGAGGGAAAGTCATTGATGAAGCAGCTGAAGCTGGTTGGGCCTATGACGCTAACCTGAGGAACTCCTACTGCAGTGGGCTAAGGTGATTGACCCCTCACAACCACAACCATCTTCTTTTGTGCTCTAACCAGTGGAGTGTTTTCCCCTGATTCCCATTTACTCCAGTTTTTCGAGGGCTTTTTTATGCCACACCCGTGCAAATGCTGCCTTGATGTCAAGGGCAGTCACTTTCACCTCACCTCTGGCATTCAGCTCTTTTGTTCATGTTTGAACCAGGACCAGGAGCTGAGTGACCCTGGCGGAACCCAAACTGAACATCACTGAGCAGGTTATTGCTGAGTAAAGGCTGCTTGATAGCACTGTCGATGGCCTCTTCCATTATATGGTTGATAAGTGAGAGTAGTCGAATGGGGCAGTAATTGGCCGGGTTGAATTTGGCCTGCTTGTGGACAGGACATTCATGGGCAATTTTCCAAATTGCCTGGTAGATGCCAGTGTTGTAGTTGGAACAGCTTGGATGAGGGCACCACTGGTGCTGCAGCACAAATCTTCAGTACTATTGCTGGAATGTTGTCAGGGCCCATTAGCTTTGCAGTATCCGGGGCAGCATGGTGGCACAGTGGTTAGCATTGCTGCCTCACGGCGCCAAGGTCCCAGGTTCGATCCCGGCTCTGGGTCACTGTCCGTGTGGAGTTTGCACATTCTCCCCGCGTTTGCATGGGTTTCGCCCCCACAACCCAAAAGATGTGCAGGTTAGGTGGATTGACATAGAATTTAGACATAGACATAGAATTTACAGTGCAGAAGGAGGCCATTCGGCCCATCGAGTCTGCACCGGCTCTTGGAAAGAGCACCCTACCAAAGGTCCAAACCTCCACCCTATCCCCATAACCCAGTAACCCCACCTAATCCCCATAACCCAGTAACCCCACCCTACGGGCAATTTTGGACACTATGGGCAATTTTGCATGGCCAATCCACCTAACCCGCACATCTTTGGACTGTGGGAGGAAACCGGAGAACCCGGAGGAAACCCACGCACACACGGGGAGAACGTGCAAACTCCGCACAGACAGTGACCCAAGCCGGAATCGAACCTGGGACCCTGGAGCTGTGAAGCAATTGTGCTAACCACAATTGGCTACGCTAAATTGCCCCGTAATTGGAAAAAATGAATTGGGTACTCTAAATTTATTTTTAAAAAAGCTTTGCAGTATCCAATGCCTTCAGCCATTATTTGATATCATGTGGAGTGAATCGAATTGGCAAAGGCTGGTTTCTCTGACGTTGGAGACCTCAGGAGGAGGTCAAGGTGCATCAGCCACTTGGCACTCTGAGATTTACTTTGCTGAGAAATGCATTGAAAATCCCAATAACCTTTTCTGAGAAATGCACCGAAAATCATCATAATCTTAGTAATGTATTCCTCAATTTAATGAAATAATGAAATGAAATGAAATGAAAATGAAAATCACTTATTCTCATAAGTAGGCTTCAAATGAAGTTACTATGAAAAGCCCCTAGTTGCTACATTCCAACACCTGTTCGAGGAGGCTGGTACAGGGAGAAGGAATAATGGAGAAAATTATATTTTATTAGTTAAAATTATATCATATTGTATTATCATATTTAGTTTTTGGACCATCCATTCAAAGGCTGGATTGTCCAGTTCAACATGGGCATAAGTACGTTGTACATTATGTACAAGGTCACCAACAGATCCATGTGTAATATATGGCAAGGTGTCAGGACAATTTCTATGATGTAGAAATCAGGCAGAAACTGACCTTCAACTTCCAGTCACATGAGATCACAGGTGATGTCATGATATGCAGACATGCAGATAATGATATACAGACAGGCATAGACAGGCAGCTAATGAACACAGAGAACAGGACATGACCAATGAGCAGGCAGGACACTCAGGGGTGGTATCTCACTATAAAAGGCACGAGGCACTCACACTCCGTCTCTTTCCACTGATGAACTTATACAGAGCGAGTCAGGGTGTATGTACAGTATCACACCTCCAGCACTTGTCTAAGATCTAGTCTGGTTCAGTCAGACAGAGTAACCACACTTAGGTTAGCAGAGAGTCGAATGCATAGAGAACTGTGCTAACTGTGCTACTGGCTCAATAAATCAGATTGAACTGACTTCAAGGTCTGGAGTATCTTTAGGTTAAAGCTGCATCAAGTTGCAGCCTGTGTTATCCCAGAGTACATAACACATCAGGTGAAATCCACACAGTATACACAGTGAGGGCAAAATTCAACAGCCCCGAAGAATAGGCATGGGGATCACAATGGGAGATTAACCCATGCATGTTGTTTCCAATGCAGGTAACAGACCAACTTTGTACAACCTGCCAATTTGTATTATGGCTACATGCAGCCAACACTAAACATGCTGTTGAGTGGTTGCACACCTCTGCAGGGGGTTCAAGTTCATGCAAGGCTAGCAGCACAGCCTGTAACTGTACATTTTAGCTGGAACTGTTACTGGAACTATTAGTCAGAGAGTCTGAGCAGGAAAGAGAGTGAATTATGGTACAAGAGAGGAGATAAATGGGGTGATATGCATGTGTATAATATTGCATATAGTTAGTAATGTGATCTCCACCCAGCTGGTGGTGCCATACATCAGTCATGTGACATCCGACTACCGTCAGTTGGTAGTAAGACATACAACAGGACAGTCACACATCGGGTAGTTCCAGGAAAATCCAGGAAACTCAATCAGTAACTTAGTCTGTATAGCATTCGTTATGTTATCTCTCCATGTGTTAATCAATGAATAATTATTCTAGGTAAGTCACCAGCAGTTTTGTATGATCCTAGCCACTGGGGATAAAACCACGCAAACAGGCATGGGGACCACAATGTAGAATTTATTGACAATGCAGGTAGCACACTATCTTCATTTTGCCTGTTAATTTCTCTGATTGCTACATGCAACCAACATACAACATGGTGTTGAGTGGCTGCATACCTTAGCGGGGGGCTTAAACAAACTTTGCAAAGACTGTGGGGCTAGACAGCCACGCGAATCAATTCCAAGAGTGATACCCAAAGATTTGGATGCAGTGTCGCAAAAAGGTCAACAACCTCACGAGTAATCAAGGTCAGTGAATGTATCTTTGAATGCCATATCCCAGACACTGCATCACTAACCTCACACATTGCTCAATGCAGCACGCCTCCATCACTCAGCGACCAACAGTTTCCACCAATCATGGCCATACCTAACATTCATAGCTACATCTCACCGTCACTAGCTTAGAACTGCTGTAATACTTGCTTCCGAAACTCACAACTTGCACAGCTACTCAACCATGACAGACACAGCTGCCAAACAGATTGCACACCCACGCTCAGTGATACTCCCTCTTGCAGAATGATGTAGCAAGGAACTGGGGACAGCAAGGTCTAACAAGCAAGTTCTGCATGTTCTTATCCCCAGAGAAACAACAAAGATCAACATATCGGAGCAGCCATCATGGACTGAAACAATAGAAGATGCTAATATTATCATACTTAATGTCCCCCACCACCTCACAATCTCTTCTGATAATCTGCAGGTATGTAAGCATGCACTTCTTGCTTTCTGACACCAACAACATTCCCACACCACTCACCCCTCCCCACCAACACCCCCCCCCCCACCCTTCCAACCACCACGCAGTTCCAACCCCACAACTCCATCATTTTGTCTTTCTCCTTTCAGAAAGCTCAGTTGGCTGGACAGCTGGTTCATGATGCACAGCGAGGCCAACAGCGCAGGTTCAATTCTTCTAGCAGCTGAGGTTATTCATGAAGGCCCTGCGTTCTCGACCTTGCCCCTTCCCTGAGGTGTGGTGATCCTCAGGTTAAAATCACCACCAGTCAGCTCACCCCCTCAAAGGGGAATGCAGCTTATGGTCACCTGGGACTATTGAGACTTTTCTTTACCCAAAGCTACCACTTGACCAAGCAAGGGCAAGAGGTGGAGAAGGAGGAATATCGTGATGAAAAAGAAACCCTTACAATGGGAGCCACCATCCCAGATACGGACACTGCTCTTACTTTAGAGGTTGGTTTAGAGCAGTGTTTTCAAGCTTTTTTGCCTACGACCAATTTTTACCAACCGGCCATCCTTCGGGATCCACAGGCCGACCTTCGTGACCCATGCCGGCTGACCTTCGCCACCCACCATTTTTGCTTACCTTTAATGCGAGAGGTGAGCCGGTTTGGTCCTCATGATCTCACTCCAATCAAGTTCACAGGAGGAGTGTACTAAGCGTATATCGGGTGTAGAGTTCAGCCGGTTCCTTTGTGCTGTTTTCATCTTTATGAGAATGGAAAATCCAACTTCGCAGGTTTAGGTCATTGATTGTGACTTGTGCCGTGTTTTTCATGTGCTGTCACAGCTGATGCGCAGAAGTTCAGTTTATTCATTTGGAGTCAACTGCAAGTTAATAATTTATTGTGGGGTCTCAAACTCAAAGGGCTTTTTTACCACACCTTCTCTCTCAAATTCTGAAACTTCTCTGGAAAGTAACGACAAAAACTGTTGATCAGTGCAGCCAAATGCGACTGAATAAGGCTTGCCAGTCTATTGACAGTTCCCTTATGAATGCTGTTTTCTTCGATATGTCGTAGCAGTGTGGGAAACGTGTAGTAGTTTTGGCTTTGCACTCGCATTTGCCAAACTTTCAATGGCTTTTGGAAAGCTTCGAGTTATTCACACTGGTGAAAGCAATCATCATTCTTCCCTTGCAATTTGAAGTTCAGTTCATTTAGAATTGAAATGATGTCTACAAGGTAAGACACAGTTAGCATCCAAGTTTCGTCAGCAAACGAATCAGCCAGAGGGGATGATTTCTCGAGGAGGAAAGCGTGCATTTGATACCTCAGTTCGTTATCTCTGATTAGAATCCAACCCCTTGACAGTCAACGCATTTCTGTGTGGAACAGTAAATGTATGTGCTCGGCTCGCATATCGGAACAAAAGTCTCAATAAACCTGGTATTGAGTTTGCTGCGTTTAATGAAATTCACAACTTTCACAATTCCTTTCAACACCACTTCAAGATCGGATAGAATTCCTTTTGATGCCAATGCCTTACGATGAATAAAACAATGATTCCAAACAATGTCCTGACCAGCTACCTCCTTAATCCTTATTATAACTCTGCTGTTTTTCCCAGTCATGTTGGCTGCTCCATAGCTTGTGATTTCTTTGCAGTGAACTTAGTCGAGCCCCCACTTTCTAGCCACGTAACTATTCAATGCTTCAAAAATCTCTGCGCCAGTCATGTGGGTTAGCAATGCCAGGCAGCACAGCAAATCCTCAGCAAATTAATTATGCCAAACGTACCTAACATAAACTAGCAAGGTTGCACAATCTGAAATGTCTGTACTTTTATCCTGTTGTATTGAAAACTCCTGTGCTGATTTCAAACGAGTAATAAGCTGGGCTTCTAAATTCGCAGCAATATCACAAATTCAGCGAGCCACGATGTTATCACTAAGTGGGATGCATTTCACTTTTTCAGCTAACCTCTCATCTAGGGCCATATGAATTCTGTCTATTGCTGCAGGGAGAATTAATCTATCTGCTGCAGTGTGGGCCATTTCTCTTTTGCTACACAATAAGCTACCATGCAAGAAGCTAATTGTACTTTGTCATTCAATATAGCATTTCTGCTGAGGACTTCAGCTGACGATTTAAGTTCTCGCTGCATCCTTTTGACAAAAATCAAGAGGTTTGCCCTCAAACTCGCCATGCTTAGTCTTCAAATGTCTTTGAGGTTTTGAGGGTGTTAAATTTTCATTTGCATATTTCCCTGCATCGGGTCTGCACCGATGCATGCTAAACACCTGACCAACCTACCTAATCACATTTGCCAGCGCGAGGCCCATAGACTTGAATGTTATGATGTGCCCTTCTCGGTTGTTGTGGTCATGGGTTTGGAAGGTGCTGTCGGAGAAGCCTTGGCGACCCTGAACTCCATGCATATACTTCCTTGCATATAACACACATAAACTTTGCATTCTGATTTGCATTGCAATAAAGCCATATCTTGGTTTAAAAAATCATCTTTATGTTGCTTTCTGCCTAATTTCAGCTTCTTCTTAATGGACTGTTCACCAGAAGCCCTGGAGCTCACACCAGCACTGCTTTGTCCTGCTGTGGATTCTCCTGAACAGTTCTCTCCAGCAGATTTAGTCGTGAGATCCTGGCCTGTTTGTATCTCTGGCCCTCTCTTCCTTATTACAAAATGATCCATTTTAAATTCTTCCATCCTGTTGATTGCTTGCAGCTAACAGAATGGAGGAATCACAATCGCGATCAGAGCATGTGACGTTAGTGTTCGGGGCACATGACCTGCTTTCTGCCATCACTTCAGGGAGGAAGACTGCAGTGAATTTTTTTTTAACATCTTCTCCTGAATCAGGGCGCTGAAGTTAGAAGGAAGCGGTCTTTCTCGCTGGGCTCCGGGCCTGTGCACTGATAAGCGGGCATGCATGCGCAGCACAGCTGACATTCTGAAAGCTGGTCGCAGCCATCATTTAAAAAATCCGGCTGCTGCAGCCATTGGGCACGACTTCCATAATTGGGACCGCTGCTATGCATGGCCCTATGACCCTCCCAACACCCGTTCGCGACCCACCCTCAGATCGCGACCCCGACTTTGAAAATGACAGGAATTGCACATGAAGAGATATTGGGCATAATTGGCCTGCAGCCATATTAATGGATAAAGTAACACAGGTGCCAGCTCACTGGAGTTCAGGGTCGCCAAGGCTTCTCCGACAGCACCTTCCAAACCTATGACCACTACTACCTAGAAGGACACATCACGGTAGCATTGTGGATAGCACAATTGCTTCACAGCTCCAGGATCCCATGTTCGATTCCGGCTTGGGTCACTGTCTGTGCGGAGTCTGCACATCCACCCCGTGTGTGCGTGGGTTTCCTCCGGGTGCTCTGGTTTCCTCCCACAGTCCAAAGATGTGCAGGTTAGGTGGATTGGCCATGATAAATTGCTCTTAGTGTCCAAAATTGCCCTTAGTGTTAAGAACATAAGAACTAGGAGCAGGAGTAGGCAATCTGGCCCTCGAGCCTGCTCCACCATTCAATGAGATCATGGCTGATCTTTAGTGGACTCAGCTCCACTTTCCGGCCCGAACACCAGAACCCTTAATCCCTTTATTCTTCAAAAAACTATCTGTCTTTATCTTAAAAACATTTAATGATGGAGCCTCTACTGCTTCACTGGGCAAGGAATTCCATAGATTCACAACCCTTTGGGTGAAGAAGTTCCTCCTAAACTCAGTCCTAAATCTACTTTAGGTAAACATACTTTGGGTAAACGTATGGATGATAATGGAATAGTGTAGATGGGCTTTAGATTGGTTTCACAGGTCGGCGCAACATCGAGAGCCGAAGGGCCTGTACTCCGCTGTACTGTTCTATATTCTATGTTCTATGTAAAGAAGTTCCTCCTAAACTCAGTCCTAAATCTACTTCCCCTTATTTTGAGGCTATGCCCCCTAGTTCTGCTTTCACCCACCAGTGGAAACAACCTGTCCACATCTATCCTATCTATTCCCTTCATAATCTTATATGTTTCTATAAGATCCCCCCTCATCCTTCTAAATTCCAACGAGTACAGTCCCAGTCTACTCAACCACTCCTCGTAATCCAACCCCTTCAGATCTGGGATTAACCTAGTGAATCTCCTCTGCACACCCTCCAGTGCCAGTACGTCCTTTCTCAAGTAAGGAGACCAAAACTGAACACAATACTCCAGGTGTGGCCTCACTAACACCGTATACAATTGCAGCATAACCTCCCCAGTCTTAAACTCCATCCCTCTAGCAATGAAGGACAAAATTCCATTTGCCTCCTTAATCACCTGTTGCACCTGTAAACCAACTTTTTGCGACTCATGCACTAGCACACCCAGGTCTCTCTGCACAGCATGTTTTAATATTTTATCATTTAAATAATAATCCCTTTTGCTGTTATTCCTACCAAAATGGATAATCTCACATTTGTCAACATTGTATTCCATCTGCCAGACCCTCGCCCATTCACTTAGTCGATCCAAATCCCTCTGCAGACTTCCAGTATCCTCTGCACTTTTTGCTTTACCACTTATCTTAGTGTCGTCTGCAAACTTGGACACATTGCCCTTGGTCCCCAACTCCAAATCATCTATGTAAATTGTGAACAGTTGTGGGCCCAACACTGATCCCTGAGGGACACCACTAGCTACTGATTGCCAACCAGAGAAACACCCATTAATCCCCACTCTTTGCTTTCTATTAATTAACCAATCCTCTATCCATGTTACTACTTTCCCCTTAATGCCATGCATCTTTATCTTATGCAGCAACCTTTTGTGTGGCACCTTGTCAAAGGCTTTCTGGAAATCCCAATATACCACATCCATTGGCTCCCCGTTATCTACCGCACTGTTAATGTCCTCAAACATTCCACTAAATTAGTTAGGCACGACCTGCCCTTTCTGAACCCATGCTGCGTCTGCCCAATGGGACAATTTCCATCCAGATGCCTCGCTATTTCTTCCTTGATGATAGATTCCAGCATCTTCCCTACTACCGATGTTAAGCTCACTGGCCTATAATTAGTGGGGATACTGTGTTATGGAGATAGGGTGGAGGTGTGGACCTTGGGTAGGATGCTCTTTCCAAGAGCCAGTGCAGACTCGATGGGCCGAATGGCCTCCTTCTGCACTGTAAATTCTATCTATGAAACATTCAAGTCTATGGGCCTAGCACTGGCAATGTGATTAGGTAGGTTGGTCAGATGTTTATCATGCATCGGTGCAGACTCGATGGGCTGAAGGGCCTCTTTTGTGCTGTATTATTCTGTGATTCTTTGACAAGGCCAGTAGACGCATGGAAACACCATCACTTGCAGACTCCCTCCAAGTCATCGTTCCTTCATTGTCTCTGGTTTAAAATCCTGAAACTCTCTCCCTGACAGCACTGTGGGTGTACCTACACCACATGGATTGCAGTGGTTTAAGAAGGCAGCTAACAGCTACCTTATCAAGGCCAAGTAGGGATGGGCAATAAATACTGGTGACATCCTGTGAAAGAATGAAAAAAGAAAACTAAGTTCTGTGCAAAGAATTCACCAAAAGACATCAATGAGGAATGCAAGAGAAGAAGATTCATGCGTGTACAAAATGAAATGTTTGGTGCATTTGCAAGCCTGCCAGAAAGTTTGGTGTCAATGTTAAGGAGTATGGAGATGTCCTGGTGCAGGGCTTTATGCAAAGCATAGAGTTCATTCTTTCCAGCATGGAACGAGTAGTTGATCCTGTAGCACACTCACAGCCACAGCCATGATGCAGCATCAGATAGCTGATGTCTTATTGGTATCTTTGTAGACCCAATCTAGAATCGCTGTCCTCCATTTCTTGTTTTCTTGAAACAGATGAAGCTATGACTCCTTCCCCGCCACCCCCGTCCCTCCCCCGGCCAACCTCACCGCCCTAGCCTCCCAAGATCAGCAATCAGTCATGTCTTGAGGGTAGGTGGGCAGAGTATGTTGGCATATACCCTGGGTAGTGCCAGCAAATCATCATCAGATTACTGAAATAGAAAAGTGTAAACATTATGGAATAGCAACAGGCACACAGGAATCTGAATCACACAGAGATTTTAAAGTCATTTGCAACCATTTTAAACATCTGTAAATTACATGTCTGCAGAGCCTCAATGTACTTAATAATTGCTCATCTGTCAGTCCTCAGTAAGGCCTTCAGATCCTGTAGATTTTAACCTGCAATTTCGCGTAAGTTCTGTGCCTCTGTGCCTAAAAATGTCATTTGTGCTGTGCTTCATCTAAATGAATGATTGTTGCCATAGGAGAGACAAAATTCATATTGCTGCCCTCCTCACTGTGTTTCGTGAACTGTTTATCTTGCTACCGACAGCTCTGAATTAGACTTACAGCAACATGTCACAGGGCATTTAAGTGATCAGAAACAGGTTAATTTACTTGGATCTGCCCCAGTTTAATGAGCTTGATTTTGCAGCAGGTTTGGAAACTCAGTTTTGACATTGTAAACCTATCAGGAACTGGTAACCTACATCCACAATGGCCACCTTATTCAGCATGTCTAGCACTGCTGTTTCCGAATGTTGTTAAACCATCAGAAACATTACCAGGAGCTAGAAAAAATATCCCATAATTACTGTGACACAAACCACTCCACTTGGATCATATTCTAATACTAAGAAAATAGATGTGCTAGATTGGAATAACTTGAACTAACAGTTTCAAGGGAAATACTGCACTCATTTTTTTACATACTGACAAGGAAGGTATTAATAACCTATATTTATCTGCCAATTCTGGCAGGGGTTTGCAGCAAGGTACTGCAGAAATCTTCATTGTCTTTGACTGCTAATATCGTAAAAGTATTCTTTATAATGTCATTTGGTAGTGTGACAAACGTTGCAGTTGCACTCTCGTGGCTCTAGAAAATGTAGGCAGAAAGAAAAGAAATTAAAGACTTTTCACTCATCACACAGATTGACGTCACCTATCTCTGAAAGAGGACCACATTTTTCCATTTGATACCATTTTGTTCAACAACACAAATGAGCTAAACTTGTGGGACTGCATCAATTATGTTAAACGTACTTCCACATTCCCCTGACATTACATTAATGACACGGGAACTGGATTTGTATGATGTTACAAGCAATTGTGCAGTGAGGGCGGGGGGAAGAGGGGGTGGGGGTGGCATAAAGTAAAAGAAAAATACATGTAGTTCACAAAATCCAGCTTCTAATTTTTCTTTCCAATCCAGTGACAATGAATGCTCTAACCTGCTGAATACTAGAATGAGAGTCAATTAAAGCATGAAGCACAGGCTCCTGTTTTTATCAGCTTTCTCCTCCCTACACAGCATGAAACATGGGACAGTTGGGCTTGTTCTTAAAATGCATACATTTACCATACATTAACGGTTGCTCCATCCACCAAACAATGTTCAATTTATTATTTATTACTAATTAATAATCAAAATCAGGCTATGCCATTTTCTAGTGTTATAGCTAGAAGTTCACAAATTGCATACAACCTTTATGGTGACAAGTATTGTTAGACTTAGTGGTCATTGAGTCAGTTTATGTTTGATACACTGACCCTGAAATTATAACCTGGCAGAATGTATTTTAGGGGATGCATTAATTTATTTGTTTCAAACATCTAAAGCAAAATAGCCGACAGTAGTGCTTCTGATGTGTACATAAAAAGCAAGAGGGTAGCCAGGGAAAGGGTTGGCCCACTAAAGGACAGATGAGGGAATCTATGTGTGGAGCCAGAGGAAATGGGCGAGGTACTAAATGAATACTTTGCATCAGTATTCACCAAAGAGAAGAAATTGGTAGATGTTGAGTCCTGAGAAGGGTGTGTAGATAGCCTGGGTCACATTGAGATCCAAAAAGACGAGGTGTTGGGTGTCTTAAAAAATATTAAGGTAGATAAGTCCCCAGGGCATGATGGGATCTACCCCAGAATACTGAAGGAGGCTGGAGAGGAAATTGCTGAGGCCAGAAATC
Source organism: Scyliorhinus torazame (assembly GCF_047496885.1). Classification (NCBI taxonomy): domain Eukaryota; kingdom Metazoa; phylum Chordata; class Chondrichthyes; order Carcharhiniformes; family Scyliorhinidae; genus Scyliorhinus; species Scyliorhinus torazame. Next base: position 88,877,420 of record NC_092715.1, on the reverse strand, counting down.
TTTAGATCCTCACTGTCTTCAGGTGATGTCCCGGAGGACTGGAGAATAGCCAATGTTGTTCCTCTGTTTAAGAAGGGTAGCAAGGATAATCCAGGGAACTACAGGCCGGTGAGCCTTACTTCAGTGGTAGGGAAATTACTGGAGAGAATTCTTCGAGACAGGATATACTCCCATTTGGAAGTAAATGGACGTATTAGCAAAAGGCAGCACGGTTTTGTGCAGGGGAGGTCGTGTCTCACTAACTTGATAGAGTTTTTCGAGGAGGTCACAAAGATGATTGATGCAGGTAGGGCAGTGGATGTTGTCTATATGGACTTCAGTAACGTTTTTGACAAGGTCCCTCATGGCAGACTGGTACAAAAGGTGAAGTCACATGGTATCAGGGGTGCGCTGGCAAGATGGATACAGAACTGGCTAGGTCATAGAAGGCAGAGAGTAGCTATGCAAGGGTGCTTTTCTGATTGGAGGGCTATGACTAGTGGTGTTCTGCAGGGATCAGTGCTGGGACCTTTGCTGTTCGTAGTATATATAAATGATTTGGAGGAAAATGTAACTGGTCTGATTAGTAAGTTTGCAGACGACACAAAGGTTGGTGGAATTGCAGAAAGTGATGAGGACTGTCAGAGGATACAGCAGGATTTAGATCGTTTGGAGACTTAGGCGGCGAGATGGCAGATGGAGTTTAATCCGGACAAATGTGAGGTAATGCATTTTGGAAGGTCTAATGCAGGTAGGGAATATACAGTGAATGGTAGAACCCTCAAGAGTATGAAAAAATGAAAATCACTTATTGTCACAAGTAGGCTTCAAATGAAGTTACTGTGAAAAGCCCCTAGTCGCCACATTCCAGCGCCTGTTCAGGGAGGCTGTTACCGGAATTGAACCGTGCTGCTGGCCTGCCTTGGTCTGCTTTCAAAGCCAGCAATTTAACCCTGTGCTAAACAGCCCCTGTATTGACAGTCAGAGAGATCGAGGTGTACAGGTCCACAGGTCACTGAAAGGGGCAATACAGGTGGAGAAGGTAGTCAAGAAGGCATATGGCATGCTTGCCTTCATTGGCCGGGGCATTGAGTATAAAAATTGTCAAGTCATGTTGCAGCTGTATAGAACCTTAGTTCGGCCACACTTGGAGAATAGTGTTCAATTCTGGTTGCCACACTACCAGAAGGATGTGGAGGCTTTAGAGAGGGTGCAGAAGAGAGTTACCAGGATGTTGCCTGGTATGGAGGGCATTAGCTATGAGGAGAGGTTGAATAAACTCAGGTTGTTCTCACTGGAACGATGGAGGTTGAGGGGCGACCTGGTAGAGGTCTACAAAATTATGAGGGGCATAGACAGAGTGGATAGTCAGAAGCTTTTTCCCAGGGTAGAGGGGTCAATTACTAGGGGGCATAGGTTTAAGGTGCGAGTGGCAAGGTTTAGAGGAGATGTACGAGGCAAGTTTTTTACACAGAGGATAGTGGGTGCCTGGAACTCGCTGTCAGAGGAGGTGGTGGAAGCAGGGACAATAGTTACGTTTAAGGGGCATCTTGACAAATACATGAATTGGATGGGAATAGAGGGATATGGATCCCGGAAGTGCGGAAGGTTTTAGTTTAGACGGGCAGCATGGTTGGCACAGGGTTGGAGGACCGAAGGGCCTGTTCTTGTGCTGTACTTTTCTTTGTTCTTTGTGTCTTCCTCTGTCCTACAGTGAGAATTCCTCTCCACTGTGGTTGATAGGCCCCTCAACCGTGTCCAACTCATTTCCCACATTTCTGCTCTCACCTTTTCTCCTACCTCCCAGAACCTCAACATGGTTCCCTTTGTGCTCACATTCAGCCTCTCCAGCCTCCACCGAAAAGTTTCCTCTGCCATTTCCTCCACCTCCAGCCACCTCTAAACATCCTCTCCAAAATTGGCAGGTAAATGTAAGTTATTAATACCCTCCTTGTTTCATTTGTGACACCATGGCCTATGTCTCAATCACCCCTAATTCCTCGTCTCCTTCACACAACACCTTCCCATGCAATGCAAGAGGTGGAAAACCTGTCCTTTTACCTCCTCTCTTCTCAGCACCTAAGGCTCCAAACGCTCCTTCCAGGTGAAGCAGCAATTTCCTTCTACTTATTTCAATTAGTATACAGTATTCACTGCTCAACTGCTCACAATGCAGTTTCCTCTATTGTGAAAAGACAGATTGGATGACTGCTTTGCAAAACACTTTCACTCTGTCCGCAAGAATGACCCCAAGCTTCCGGTTACTTGCCATTTTCACTCACCATCTTGTTCTCATGCTTACAGTTCTATCCTCATCCTGCTGCAATGATTCAGTGAAGTGTAATGCAAGCTCATGGAGCAGCACCTCACCTTCCGACTAGGCACTTTACAACCATCTAGATTCAATAGTGAGTTCAACAATTTCAGACCATGAACTCCGTCCCCCATTTTGATGCTTTTTAAAAAACTATGTGACGGTTTGAATCTTATTTTTCATGTTTTTGTTTTCAGACAAGCATTTATAGTCACTCTGGACAAATGCTTTGTCTCTGTACAACAAACATTACCGCTCTCTTTGTTTTCAGTTTCCAGACATCTTTCACAGTAACTTCATTGCAGAGTTCATGTAAGCCTACTTGTGACACTTATAAAGATTATTATTATTATCTTTATCATTTAACCTCTCCTACCCGCTATCCTATCCCAGACCTTCCCATTTGTTTTTCCATCCTCCTTCCCCTTTCAATGGCACACTTCAGTTCTGAAGAAGTGTCATATTGGACTTGAAATGTTAACTCTGATTCTCTCTCCAGAGATGCTGCCAGACCTACTGAATATTTCCAGATTATTTTGTTTTACTTCAGATTCCGAGCATCCACAGTATTTTGCTTGAATTTTAGAGCAACATGTTAAGCATTCATTTGCTAGTAGCTTGTGCCAAAAAAGAATCAGGGTAAATACAATTTTTTTGTGCATGACATACAGAGGTCTGAAAATAACAACACAAAGTTGTATGCAATTCCACAAAAAATATGTTTAATGTGACATTTTTAAATCATGAATCCTTAGTGACGCTGTTATTCGATTGTATGGGATCTAAATGATTCATAGCATTTATATTTCCTTTAAAAGCTCTCTGTGGCATAAGTAGCAATCTCTGAAATCTTGCATTACTACTAGATATAATGTGAGATAAAATGCTTAAGATCATATTTGAAATGTTAGTAGAGCCTTAAGTATAAGATCAAACCTGTGTGTCTTGTAGATATTGTATTTTTGATGGTTTGGAATGGATTTTAACATTAATAGATGGCACAGACGATATTGCTTTAATATAGTGCATTTCATATTAATCATTAATCTGATATTGGCAAAGGATTTTTCACTGCAAGACAACATGTGTTCCAATTACACCTCAGATTAAATGGAAGCAGTGTTTTTTAAAAATTATTTAATTGAAATTAAGTGAGATCAGCCCAAAATACATATGCAAGGTGTGCTGTTTAAATATGTTGTTTAACAATGGCGGCACCAGAATCCTGCTCGTAGTATTAAAAGCCATGGAAGATGGAGGGTTAACATTTTAATCACGTACGGCACAATTTTCAGCACATAAACATAAGGTGTGGCACCATTAACTGGCAGAATTGTGCAGTAATGTCAGTTATTTCCTGAAGGAAGGGAACATGTGAGAATTTAGATTATTTTGTCTGGCAGCTGCTGCCTGTACTGCAAAACTAGCACAGCAGCCGATGACAAGGGCATATGGAACTTGACACCTCTGTTGGCTTTGATCCAAAAGTACAGAATCTTTTCAAGGAAATGGCAACAACCAAAGGTATGTGTGTGTGTAAGCATACATATATATATGTATATTACATATATGTATATATGTGTGTGTATACATATATCTAATGTATATTTTATATTCTTATCAAAATAATAATGCAATCCAAGCAGACAAAAATGATGGTTCAACGGTAAATAGCCTAGATCTGATAGAAGATAATACATTTAAAAATTAAAACGTGTAGCTAGATAAGAAATCACTAAATATAATACTGCAAAATCTGGAGGTTAAGGCCACAAAACCTAGAAGTAATGTGAATTATGCTGGTCCATCTTTTCAGCTGCTAGTGATGTAATGGTGTTATTTAGCACCTAATTTAATGTAAACCAAGAACGTTTGGTAACCAGCTGACCCAACCAAAGTTGTTCATTCTACCCTTTATCAAAAGGTAATCTCATTTATTTTCAATTTGATCATTTAAAAAATACATTGCCTCCATTTAAACTGAGGTTTGATCAGAACACATTTTATCGTGTGGTGAAATATGCTTTGCCAATATCAGATTAATGATTGATATGAAATACAATATATTAAAACAATGTTTCCTCTGTCACTAATATGAAGATCAATTCTAAAACATCAAAAATACAATGAACTGCAAGACATACATGTTTTATCTTATATTTAAGGCTTTAACAAAATTTCTGTTATATTTAATTTTTACCATGCAGGTGGTCACAGTCTATATCAAATGCATATCCGTTGATAACATATTAATGCATCAACATATGCAACCTTATAAATGTGGCTCGTGGATTGGGTATAATTGTTAGAAAGTAATGATATTGTCACTAAGCATAGAGCAGTAATAGTTTTTTTAATGTTTTGATTTTTCCAATTAAGGGCCAATTTAGTGTGGCCAATCCACCTACCCTACACATCTTTGAGTTGTGGCGGTGAGACCCACACAGACATGGGGAGAATGTGCAAACTCCACACAGACAGTGACCCTGGGCCTGGATCGAACGCGGGTCCTTGGTGCCATGAGGCAGCAGTGCTAACCACTGCACCACTGTGATGCCCCCATGTAATTGTTTTAAGAGAGAAATGCATTTACAAAAATGCATACACCAGTAATTGTTTTAAGAGAGAAATGCATTTGCTGAAGATTTGGTTAGTGATCTGAACCAATATCGCTTACTTGAGGAGAGGAACTGGAACTGGAGTCAGATCCAGAGATAGGGGGTGAGATTCAACAGAAATAAATCTTGTCTGGTTTTGGATGCGTTTAACGGTATGTTTCTCGGTGGCTGCAGCGGCAAGAAGCATCTCACTAAACGTCACTTTGCCGTTTATTTTGGCCTCGGGGAGTTTCTCTCTGCCGAGGCTGCATTGAGTATTTTCCTGCTCGCAAGCCCAGCAGGAAGGCTCCTCACAGATTGGGGCAGCATTTTGTCTGGCTGCTCCGATCTTCCCCCCCATCCCCCATTTTAGACCCCCCCCAAGGTACCCAGGTGCCAGAGAAAGTGACAGGGTGCACCCTTGCCTTGTCCCCGACCACACAGAGGTCTCTAATGGCCAGGGAGACCCCCCCAGGTGCCATTACGACTGGTGCCATGCTTGTGGAAATCACTACTAAACGGCGCTCTGGCGAGGTCTCCCATGTGCGACCGTTATGTCCTGGGCACTGTGAGAATCCTGCAACTGCATATTTGAATCAGCCTAATGGCAGATCTGGACGACACCCAGTGGGGGCAAGATCCAGATTGCAACGCCTCGCAGATTTTGTTAAACCTCGCGAGATGTTTCTAACCACAAATCTCGCGAGAGGTTCAATGGCTTTGTCCCGACACCAAGCCGAGTGTGACGAAGCCGCTAAATCCAGTAGGTCAAGACCATTTTGCAAAGATGCTTGTCTGTTAATGGTCATATGCTCACAATGCATTTCAATTTCATTTACAATGGTACAGTCCATAAACCTAGCCCAGCACTAGTTTGGCAATCTCTGAACCAAAATGTTTAGTTCATACATTTTTTCTCCAGTTTTCCCATTTGATTTCTTCCTCTTACATCTCTTTTCTTGGAGGTGTTAAACCATACACAAAGACAGTTTCATTAACATTGTTTCCATCAATGTTCTTTTTGTGTGTGGCTGGACATTGATATTGCCATGATATCATCACACCTATGTACAGGTTTGTGTTCATTAGGATTCATGCTCATGCACTTCCACCAAATGTTACTGAAGAGCGATATAAGGCGACTTTAAATTAGCTCAGGGATATTGGGCTGATTTTAGTACAATTGCCATCGCTTCAGCTGAGATCTAATACCTGAAAATACAGAAGATATATGATCTGTTGAGTATTTCCTGCATTCACAGGGAACAATCCAGCAAAACTACCTCTCATATGAATTTAGCTACTGAATTATAGAAATCAGCCAGGATCTCATTGAATGTCGGAACAGGCTCAATAGGCCGAATGACCCTACCTCTGTTCCTAAATCTTATGATCTTATGTATTGAAAGGCATAGGTTGAGTTTTGGGAGAATGGCATATCTCCTTAGTTCAGTGGAAAAGGTCTGTGAAATGTAAAAGGTGCATTGGAGAAAGAGAAAACACAAAGCAATCATTGTGAATTTGTTGTTAAAGCTGCCTCTGACTGAAATATAATATGCAAAAATGGGGAAGCAAAAAAAGTTTTTCTCAGACTCCACCTTGGAAGGAAAGGGGGATTGAAAAATAGCAGGAAGAAATAATTGGATTATTATGCCAAAATAAAATTTTGCTTGTGGAGTGAGTACCCGATTAGGGCAAAAGGAATTCAATCTGGATAAGTGTGAGCTGATGCACTTGGGCAGGACAAACGAGGCAAGGGAATACATGATAAGTGGCAGGACTCTGGGAAGCACCGAGGATCAGAGGGACCTTGGTGTGCAAGCACACACGGTGCCTTAAGATAGCAGAGCAGGTGAATACAGTGGTTAAGAAGGCAAATGGTATACTTGCAGCCGAGGCATAGAGTTTAAGAGCAGGGAGATTATACTAGAACTGTACAGAACGATGGTTAGGGCTCAGCGAGAGTATTGTGTGCGGTTCTGGAATCCACATTATAGGAGGGATGAGGTAGCACTGGACAGGGTGCAGAGGAGATTTTCCAGGACGTTGCCTGTGCTGGAGAGTTTTAGTAATGAAGAGAGATTGGATAGACTGGGGATGCTTTCCTTGGCGCAGAAGAGACTGATGGACAATATGATTAAGATGTATAAAATTATGTCTGGCATAGACAGAGTAGACAGAAATAAACTTTTCTCCTTGGTAAAGGGATCAATAACAAGGGGCACAGATTTAAGGTAAGGGGCAGGAAGTTTAGAGGGGAGGTGAGGGAAAACATTTTTACCCAGATAGTGGTGGGAGTTTGGAACTTGCTGCCTGAAAGGGTGGTGGAGACAGAGACCCTCAAAACATGTGAGAAATATTTAGATAGGCATACAATGCTATGGGCCAAGTGCAGGGAAATGGGATTAGTAGATGGTTGTTTTTGACCGATGCAGACTCAATGGGCCGAAGGGCCTTTTCTATGACTCTATGACTCGATGACTCCTACAAAGAGGTATAATAATGCACCCATTTGGTTATAAGACAAAACAAGGTGGGATTTCTCTTCAAAAATCAACAGATGAAAGCATGAAAATTTCAATATCCTTTGTTGCTACATTGATTTGAACCAAAGATGGAATGCACTTCATTAAAAGTCTCAAACAGATTTTAACTATGTGATTAAGGCATAGTTTACCATATCAGTTAATACCATCAAGATACATTACTTCACATTTTTGAACAGAGTTTATTCACATTTTTATCCATAGCAGCAACCATAATTTGTGCTGCTTAGCACCATGAAAAACAAATTCCTGGGGGCAGCACGATGGTGCAGTGGTTAGCACTGCCTCACGGCGCCGAGGTCCCAGGTTCAATCCCAGCCCTGGGTCACTGTCCGTGTGGAGCACATTCTCCCCGTGTTTGCATAGGTTTCACCCCACAACACAAAGATGTGCAGGCTAGGTTGATTGGCCATATCTTTTTGTTAAAACAGTAAAAAATATATACAAGGCCAAACGGTACAAACACTAATTTTGTGTTGGAAAAACAGGGTACCTTCCCCTCAGTACCAATGTACGGGGAAGGGGGGGTGGATACTCTGATTATTAAAACAGTTCACAACACGTTCCTACAAAAAACAAATGGTACAAGCACTTAACTTTGCGCTGGAGAGACCAGATACCCTAGCCGCTGTACCAACAGAAGGAAAAGGAAGGGGGATGGTGGGGAGAGAGGGGAAAGGAGGGTAGTGGAGAGGGAGGGAGTCGGAGTGTTGGTGAAGGGGGCTGGGGGGGAAGTTAAATTGCCCCTTAATTGGAAAAAAATAATTGGGTACTCTAACAATTCCTGGAAACCTGAGGCATTGCTAGTTTTCAGTATCAAAGTTGCAGTAACAACGACTTAAACACTTAGAAATCTTGTTGTGGAATTCAAAGAAAAGTCTTATTTTTTGTTTTCTGACAGCTGTTTTGGAAGCCGCTGAATTTAGAATTATATACTGCCTTATCACACCCTAAGATCTCCCAAAGTGCTTCATAAATGGGTTCTGTCAGTGTGAATTAGCCATTTTTATGGGGCTGGTTTAGCTCAGTTGGCTAGACAGCTGGTTTATGATGCAGAGCAAAGTGAACAGCATGGGTTCAATCCCTGAGCCAACTGAGGTTATTCATCAAGGCCTACCTTTCCCCCTTGCATTATCTTCCTCAGGTTAAATCACCCCCAGTCAGGTCTCCCCCTTAAAGGAGAAAGCAGCCTATGGCGATTCTACTTTAGCATTCTTATGCAGGCAAATGCAACATCTAATTTTGTGTACAGCAAACAATATGTGAACAAATAACCAGATCATTAATTTATGGTGATTTTGGTTGAAGGAAGAACTCTCTGTTCTTCTTCAAATATAGCCATGGAATCCTTTACATCAATCTGAACAGGGAGGGCCTCAATTTAACATCTCATTTAACATCTGCATCAGCCTAGAGGTCATGTTCAAAATGTAGCATGAGGTGAACCCACAGCCTTTCATTCAGAGGTTATAGTACCATAAACTGAGCTGAGGTAACACCATTACTATGTTATTTTATCGAGCCAAAGTGAATCGTACAATGCAAAAGGAGGCTATTGATCCTATTTTGCCTGTACTGGTTCTTTGGTAGCTATCCAACTATTTCCACTGTCCTGCTCTTTACATATAGCCCTATCATTCTATACTTTTTTCCAGTCAACCATTTATCACTACTTTATGCGTTCCACTCCTTAAAAATGGCATCTAGCTGACAATGTTAAAAATTGCCCAGGTATGTCATGACCACAAAAACCAGGACAAATCAAATCTTGCCAATTACTGTGCCTTCGATCCACTCTCACTGACCAGTAAAGTGATGGAAGGTGTCATTGACAGTGCTATCAAGAGGCACTTATTCAGCAATAACTTACTCACTGATGCTCGTTTTCATTTCTAACAGCGCCACTCAGCTCCTGACCTCATTACAGTCTTAGTTTAAACACACGTAATAGAACTGAACTCAAGAGGTGAAGTGAGAGTGACTGCCCTTAATATTAAGGCAGTGTTTGACTATGTGTAGCATCTAGGAACCCAAAGTAAATTACAGTCAATGGGAATCAGGAGGAAACCTCTCCACTGAGAGGAACCATAACAAGCACAAAGGAGCATGGTTGTGGTTGTTGGAAGTCAATCATCTCAGCCCCAGAATATCGGTACAGGAGCTCCTTGGGGTATTGTCCTAGGCGCAACCATTTTCACCTGTTTCATTAGTGATCTTCCCTCCACCATGAAAAGAGAAATAGCGATGTTCGCTGATAATTGCTGCTAATTAGTCCCATACACAACTTCTCAGGTGCTGAAGTAGTCCACGTCCATGTGCAGAAAGACCTGGATAATATTTAGGTTTGGACTGATAAGTGACAAAAGTAACATTGGCACCACACAAGTACCAGGCAACGACCATCTCCAACAAGACCATCTCTGCTAATCATTCAATGGCATTATCATCGTTGAATGTCCCACTCTCAACATCTTGGAGGTTACCATTGACCAGAAACTGAACTGGACTAACCATATAAATGCTGTGGCTACAAGGGCAGGCATGAGGTTGGGAATTCTATGACAAGTAACTCACCTCCTGACACCCCTAAGTCTGTCCATATTGTGCAAGGCACAAGTCATGAGAGGGATGTAATATTGGCTGCAGCATCAAAAGCACTCAAACACATGGATAGGATGGGTATAGAGGGAGACGGCACAAGGAAGTGCTGAGGGTTTCGGCAAAGATTGGTATCATGACCGGTACAGACTTGGGGGTGGAAGGGCCTGTTCCTGTGCTGCATTGTTCTTTGTTCTTTAAGGCATCTTGACAAGCTTGACACCATCCAAGACAAAGCAACTGGCTTGATCAGAATCCCATCCAGCACCTTAAACATTCATTCCCTCCACCACTGATGCACAGTGACAGCAGTGTGTGCCATATAAAAGATGCAGTACAGCTGCTTGCCAAACCTGTTTTGTCAGAATCCTCCAAACCCATGACCCCTACAACCTAGAAGGCCAAGGGCAACAGATGCATTGGAACACCAACACCTGAAGGTTCCCCTCTAAGCCACATACCATCCAGACTTGGTCTGGGATGGCAATACTATATAGACTTACGAAGTATCACATAATAGGAGAAACAGAAATTGGCTTGAAGCAGGATGTTTGCCCCTCACCAAGAGTGGTGGAGGGAATGAATGTTTAAGGTGCTGGATGGGATTCTGATCAAGCCAGTTGCTTTGTCTTGGATGGGCCCCGATCGCGGGCCAGGCCACCGTGGGGTCCCCCCCGGGGCCATATCCCCCCCCCGCACTCCCCACCCCCTGCACTCCCCCCCCCCCTCCCCTCCCTCCCCCCCCCCCCCCACCGAGGACTCCACAGAGCCAGGTCCCGCCGGTACGGACCTGCTGTATTTCACGCCGGCGGGATCCGCCGAAAACAGGCGGCCAATCAGCACATCGCAGGCCGGAGAATCGGCAACAGCCCCCGACCGGCGTGGCGCGATTCCCGCCCCCGCCGAAAAATTGGCGTCGGAGAATCTGGCAGCCGGTGCCGGAGCGGGATTCACAGCCGTCCCCCTCCGATTCTCCGGCCTGGCGGGTGGCCGGAGAATCCCGCCCCTTGTCTCTCACTTCCTATCTCCAACTACAATCAAATTAGCTACACTTAAAAGCTTCTCTACTGTACCAGGTCCCCGTTGCTAAGCAACACCCACATGATTTGCTTGTGACCTTTATTTTTTTACACAATAAAATCACAACTGGAACTTAACCAATCCCCACACATACAAACACCTTTGTCCAGCATGAATCTAACTATAGATTTTATCTTTCCAGGCACAGAAACATTAAATTAAACCCACTTAAGACCATGCCTTATTTCCAATGTTTGCCAATACAAATCGAATTCCCTTAAAACTACCTTTATTTTCCTAACAGTTTTGCTTTTAAATTCTCACCACATGACTGTCTTCTGCTTGCTGAGTTTATCCTATCCCTTTTTTCACACTGGGTGGAACATTTGCAATCCTCCAGTGCTCTGTCACCATATCCACCTCTAAACAGAATTGGAAGACTGTGGCTACAAAACCTCCACAATTTCAACCCTTTCTTCCTTCAGCAACCTGGAAGGCAACCCACCCAGATGCTGAGAAAAATAAGGAATTTATGTTATGCTGATTGTCATAAACAGATTTCCATTTTCTGTTTTTGTTTCTATCGAGTTCTTAATTGTAAGCTGTTCTGCATCATAATTATCTGTCAGATTAATTTAAAATGAAAGAGGAAAGAGAAGTATGCTCTGCTTTAGTAGATTGAAAAGCAAGAACAATAGTCACAATGTTTATGCCCTTATTAGAGAAAAGGATAGGACGATGTGTGATGAAAATCGAGTCAAGTGCTTTCAATTTTTGACCCCTTATCTGACAATATCTTTTTTTTTAAATGTCTTCTTTTCTCCTTGCCTTGGACTGAAAGAGGGGGAATCGGTTATTATTCCTAATACTTTGCTGATATTGGTCTTACTCTGAGTGTTGGAGGATGTACTGATCTTTCGCCAGCTGCCTATATTGATGACGCAGCTGAAATCGAAACTGAATGAAGATGTTTAACATTCTTCTTACAGCCCCATTGTAAAGTGCATTGAAGCATTGTACTGGCACACCTCTTATAAAGATTGCAATGGTTTGCTAGCACAGAAAATGATAATGCGATCATTTTCCCTAGCACTGTTTTCAGAAAATTGTTATGCTAACATAGCTGATACTGCAGGTAACAGCAGGAAAAATTGTATTTGTTCTTCTATTCCCTCTATTCTTAACTTTCCCCCATTCAGACATCTGCTGTGCTCGGCATTACACTCACCCAGCTTAGATACTGTATACCTTTGGCTTATAAGTAAGTGTACAAACAGCAGGAAACTGACAAAACTTTGCATATACCAGGAAAGAATTCTGGAACTAATTCACCTGAAGAACCAATCTGCCTGGGCTTGGATTACAAATCATCAGTTGAGCAAGAATAACAAATTATAAGCTTGTGAATGGGATGTTTGTCAAGTGAAACATGCTTGGAAGCCTGAATGTTTTGCTTTTGTGCAATGTAAGTGCTCCTTTGCTGGGATATTACCCATTACCAGGATATGCCTCTGACTTTGCCCAAATTTCCAGTCTCATGGTCATTGTATTCTTCAGACTAGACCTCGGTTTCCTCTTCCAAGTCCACCTTAAAGGTGGGTGAGGGGGTATTTGGAACTGGGTGGTGATGAATAAGACAGAAATTGATCTTTGCCTGCCACAGTGTTACATGGTCATCAACCTCTGTATCGTGAAGTATGAGAACATTGTAAATTTGAAAAATGTCATGCATGTCTCGGCACTCAAATGCTCTGAATCACTTTTGTCTTGCAGTATTATGTTACACATGATGGATAATAAATCAAAAATCAGAACTAGTGAAAAACTGGTGGCACAGCTTCTGAAGAAGAAACTACCTCCAGTGGCCTGGGATGGTTTGGGAATTAGAATCACACAAGTGAGAAATCCAGGTTGGGATTTGCTTCCACTGGAGCTTTATTTCCCAGCTCTTCTTCCTAGTACCTATGGGATAATTTCACAATCGCAAAGTTCCAGTGAACATAGACCAGAAATCGAAATTCTCCAATCCAGATGACCTGCAAGCATAGTTTGCAACTCCTCGCTTAAATTCTTCCAATCAGGCTTCCATCTCTGCCATTGTACTGAAAAGGCTCTTATCAAAGTGATAAGTTCCATCCCATATGAATGTGACAAAGTTTAAACATGCTCCATCATCCTTCTTGACCAGACTGTGCCTTTGACACGGTTGACCACATCGTTCTCCTCCAATTTCGCTCCACTGTTATCCACTGCTGTGTGGGACTACACTGACATTGTTCTATTATTACTATCCAATCAGAGCCGGAGAATCACCTGCTATGGCTTCTCTTCCATCATATGCACGATTATCTCTTGTGTCCCACAATGAGCTATCCTCCTGTTTCTCATCGACATGCTGCCTCTCAGCATCATGTGAAAACTCATCAGTATTTACCTTTACGCAGATGACAGCCAGCTCTATTTTGTCACCATATTTCTCAACTTATCCACTGCCTCTAAACTGACAGACTGATGGTCTGGCATCCAGTACTGAGTGAACAGCTAAATATTGGAAAACCTAAAACAATTGGATCCCACGATTAAGATCAGATTGGTCAAATTTCGATCAGGAAAATGGAGATAGAACATTAACTAGTGATGTAGAAGATGTCGTGATAGATTTGGGATTACAGGAGAATCAAAGTTTAAAAAGTGTCCAGCAAGGGGAAATTATGGGGTTAAACTGTTTTTACTTCAATGCAAGGAGTGTTAAATACAAGGTTAAAGGCACAGGTAGACACATGGCAGCCGGATGTCATTACTATAATGGGAGCCTATCTAAAGGAGGGGGACCATTGGCAGCTCAATATACCTGGCAATAGAGTCTTCAGACACATTAGAGTGGGAGATAAAAAAAGATGGTGAGTAGCACTAATGGTTAAAGAATCAATTCCAGTTGGGAAGAAGGGATGATATGCTAAACGGGTCAACAAACAAGGCTTTTAGGGTTCAGCTTAGAAATAAAAAAAGGGGCAGTCACACTATTGGGAGTTTACTACAGACCCCAAATTGTGAAAGGGCGGTGATAGAAGAACGGAAATGCAGGCAAATTTCTGCCTATAAGAACAAGAGGGCAATAATAGTAGAAGACTTTAATTATCCCAATATCAACTGGGATTCAAACAATACAAGGGAAACTGAGGGAGAAACATTCATGCACTGTGTCCAGGAATTTCTTTTCGACGAATTAGTGACAAACCCAAACGGGAGGAGATGAAACTCCAGACTTAGTCTTGGGTAACGACGAAGGGCAAGTGGGTGAAGTCACAGCTGGCGACCATATCGGGGATAGTGATCACAATTCAATTAGATTTAGTATTACCATGGAAAAGGACAGAGATAATGTAGAAATAAAAATCTTGACCTGGGGAGGCAAATTTTGCAGAAATGAGAACTGCTAGAGGATAAATCAGTGGAAAACCGGTGGGAAGCACTGAAAAGCGAGATCTTAAATGTAGAAAGTAGACATGTCCCCTCCAAAAATAAGAGTGATGCTGCCAAATCTAACATCCTCCCTGTGGTTGTCTGGAGAAATACAGGAGAAGATCAAACAGAAAAAGAAAGCGTACGATAGGCACAAAGAACTAAGCACTGCAGATAACCTAGACAAGTATAGGATGTGCAGGGACAAAGTAAAAAAGGAAATAAGGAAATCAAAGAGAAGGCATGAAAAAACATTAGCAAGTAAAGTTAAACAAAACCCAAAGATGTTTTCCCAATATATTAATGGTAAATGGTTAGTTAAGGAAAAATGGGACCTCTCAGAGATGAAGAAGGGAACTTGTGTGTAGATGCAGAGGCTGTGGGAAGGGCTTTAAATGAATATTTTGTCTCCGTGTTTACAAAGGAAATTGATGATGCAGGAGGAAAGCTGTGAGATATTGGACAAGATAGTCATAAAGAGAGAGGAAGTATATGAAGAGTTGGAATCCTTGAAAGTTGATAAGTTGCCAGGGCCAGATGGATTGTTTCCGGGACTGCTGAAGAAGGTCAGGGAGGAGATAGCAGATGCGCTGAGGATGATTTTACAATCCTCACTAAACACAGGAGGTACAGGAGAAATGCAAATGTGGTTCCATTGTTTAAAAAAGGATCGAAGGAAATGCCAAACAATAACAGGCCAGTTAGTCTTACATTGGTGATAAGGAAATTAGTAGAATCAATCCTGAGAGATAGAATTAACTATCACATAGAAAGGCATGGACTAGTCAGGAATAGTCAGCATGAATTTGTCAAAGGAAGGACTTGCCTCATAGGTTTGATTGAATTATTTGAGGAAGGGACAAGAAGGGTTGATGAAGGTAATGCAGTGGATGTTGTGTACATGGATTTTAGCAAGGCGGTTTGACAAGGTCCCATGTGGCAGATTGGTCATAAAGTAAAAGCCAGGGTACAGGGCAATGGGGAAAACTGAATAAAAAGTTGGCTTAGTTACAGGATAAAAAGGGTTGTAGTCATTGGATGCCCTTGCAAATGGAAAGTTGTTTCATGTGGTGTTCCACAGAGCTTGGTGTTGAGACCCTGACTATAACTTATATATTAATGATTTGGACGTGAACAAGAGGGGCACGATTGGGAAATTTGCAGCTGACTCAAAGATCGGCTCAGTGGTGGACAGTGTAGCAGATAGCTAATCTCCAAAATGATATGGATGGGTTGGTGGAGAGGGAGATAAAGTGGCAGATAGAATTTAACACAGAGAAGTGTGAGGTCATGTATTTAGAAAGATTAAACAGTTATAGGGAGTATACGGTAACTGGGAATATACTAAGAGGTGTAGATGAAGTAAGAAATCTTGGTGTACAAGTATACAAGTCCTGAAAAGCAGCTGTTCAAGGAGACAAGATTGTTAAGAAAGCATATGGAATGTTGTCCTTCACTGGCAAAAGTATAGCATTTAAAAATAAGGATATAATGTTGGAATTATATAAAACACTGGTGAGGCTACAACTGGAGTATTATGTGCAATTCTGGTCACCACAATACAGGAAGGACGTAATTGCTCTGGAGAGAGTGCAGAAGACGTTGGATTGGATTTGTTGGATTGGATTTTTTTATTGTAACATGTACCGAGGTACAGTGAAAAGTATTTTTCTGCGAGCACATCATTAAGTACATGAAAATAAAATTAAAATAAAATACTTAAGAGGTCAACATAAGGTACACAATATAAATACATAGACACCAGCATCGGCTGAAGCATACAGGAGTGCAGTATTAAACAGGTCAGTCCACAAGAGGGTCGTTTAAAAGTCTGGTAACAGTGGGGAAGAAGCTGTTTTTGAACCTGTTAGTGCGTGTTCTCAGACTTTTGTATCTCCTGCCCGATGGAAGAAGTTGGAAGAGTAAGCCAGGTGGGAGTGGTCTTTGATTGTGCTGCCCGCTTTCGCCAGGCAGCGGGAAGAGTCAATGGATGGGAGGCAGGTTTGTGTGATGGACTGGGCTGTGTTCACGACTCTCTGAAGTTTCTTGCAGTCTTGGGCCGAGCAGTTACGATACCAGGCTGTGATGCAGCCAGGTATGATGCTTTCTATGGTGCATCTGTAAAGGTTGGTAAGAGTCAGTGTGGACATGCTGAATTTCCTTAGCTTCCTGAGGAAGTATAGATGTTGTTGTGCTTTCTTGGTGGTAGCGTCAACGTGGGTGGACCAGGTTAGGCTTTTGGTGATGTGCACTCCTAGGAATTTGAAGCTGTTAACCATCTCCACCTCGGCACCGTTTTTGCAGACAGGGGTGTGTACAGTACTTTGCTGCCTGAAGTCAATGACCAGCTCTTTAGTTTTTCTGGCATTGAGGGAGAGATTGTTGTCGCTACACCACTCCACTAGGTTCTCTATCTCCCTCCTGCATTCTGACTCGTCATTATTCAAGATCCGGCCCACTATGGTCGTGTCTTCAGCAAATTTGTAGATGGATTTGGAACCAAATTTTGCCAGCAGTCGTGTGTGTACAGGGAGTATAGTAGAGGGTTAAGTACGTAGCCTTGCAGGGCCCCGGTATTGAGGACTATCGGAGCAGAGATGTTGTTTATTCTTACTGATTGTGGTCTGTGGGTCAGAAAGTCGAGGATCCAGTTGCAGAGTGGGGAGCCAAGTGCTATGTTTTGGAGCTTTGATATGAGCTTGGCTGGGAATATGGTGTTGAAGGTGGAGCTGTAGTCAATAAATAGGAGTCTTAAGTAGGAGTCCTTGTTGTCGAGATGCTCGAGGGATGAATGTAGGGCCAGGGAAATGGCGTCTGCTTTGCACCAGTTGCGGTGGTATGCGAATTGCAGTGGATCTAGGCGTTCTGCAAGTATGGAGTTGATGCGCTTCACAACCAACCTCTCAAAGCACTTCATTACGATTGATGTCAGGGCCACCGGACGGTAGTCATTGAGGCACGTTGCCTGGTTCTTCTTTGGCACCGATATGATGGTGGCCTTCCTGAAGCAGGTGGGGACCTCGGAGCAGAGTAGGGACAGGTTGAAGATGTCCGTGAACACATCTGCCAGCTGGTCCGTGCAGGCTCTGAGTGCACAACCAGGGATCCCGCCCGGACCCGACGCCTTCCGAGGGTTCACTTTCAGGAAGGGCGATCTGACTTCGGAAGCTGTGACGGTGGGTATGCGTGTGTTTTGGGCTGCTGGCCACTCTACAGCAGATTGATGGTTTTCATCGGGGAGGGGTGCGCTGCTGCCGCAGATACTGCTCGGCTTCGCTTTGTAGCCCGTTATGTTGTTTAGGCCTTGCCTCAAGCGACGAGAGTCTGTAACGCTAGGCTGTGACTCTAGCTTGGTCTGATATTCTCTCTTGGCATCCCGGATGGCTTTGCTGAGGTCGTACCTGGATTTCTTGTATAGGCCAGAGCCGTCTGACTTGAATGCCTCAGACATGTCGTTCAGTAGGGAGCCAATCTCCCGATTAAGCTATGGTTTCCGGTTAGGGAACGTGCATAATGCTTTCTTTGGCACGCAGTTGTCCACACATTTGTTGATGACGTCTGTGACGGTGGTGGCATTCTTATTTAGGTTGGTCGCTGAGTTCTTAAATATGGACCAGTCCACTGTCTCTAAGCAGTCGCGTAGGATCTCTTCTGTTTCCTCGGACCAGCACTGCATAACCTTCTAGCTGGATTCTCCCGCTTAAGTTTCTGCTTGTATGCCGGGAGAAGGAGCACCGTCTTATGGTCTGATTTTCCAAAGTGCGGTCTGGGGATGGAACGGTAGGTGCCCTTGATTTTTTGTGTAGCAGTGGTCAAGAGTGTTGTTGCCCCTGGTGGGACAGGAGATGTGCTGGTGGAATTTTGGCAGTACACTCTTGAGGTTGGCCTTGTTGAAGTCCTCGGCCACGATGAACGGGTGTTCTGTTTCATTGTTTAGAACTGCGTACAGTTCGTCCAGCGCCTACTTCACTTCTGCCTGGGGTGGGATGTAGACCGCTGTGATAATGGCTGACGTGAACTCACGTGGAAGGTAGTATGGGCAACACTTCATGGTCAGGTATTCCAGGTCCGGGCAGCAGTAGGTCGTCAGGGTCGCCACATCCAAGCACCAGGAGAAGTTGATGAAGAGGCAAACCCCTCCCCTCTTTGCTTGCCTGATGATGCGGTGCGGTCGCCCGATGAACTGAGAAGCCTTCAGGTTGTATAGCACAGTCTGGTGAGGCAGGAGTGAGCCATGTCTCTGTGAAACAGAGCACACAGCAGTCTCTTATTTTCCTCTGAGAGGTACGTCTGTCGTTAAGTTCGTCCAGCTTGTTTTCAATCACTTGGACGTTTGCCAGGAGTATGCTGAGTAAGAGGTGTACTAGAATGTTGCCAGGGTAGTAAAGTGTAGCTACAAGGAGAGATTGGACAGGTTGGGGTTATTTCCTTTGAACAAGGAAGGCTGAGGGATAACTTAATTGAGGTGCACAAAATTATAAGGGGAAGTAATAGAGTGGACAGGATAAAATTGTTTCTCTTGGTGGAAAATTCTAGAGCCAGGAGACATTGATTCAAGATAAGTGCAGAAGGTGTAGAGGGGACATGAGGTAGAACATCAGGGTAGTGGAAATCTGGAATTCGCTGCCCGAGTTGGTGGTGGAGGCAAGGACCTTAAAATCTTTTTAAAAGGATCTGGAATTACACCTTAAGTACTGTAAACAATAGGGCTATGGACCGGGTGCAGGAAGGTGGGATTGCAAAGGACACCTGGGTGTCCTTGGGCTGGCATGGACAAGATGGGCTGAATGGCCTCATTCTGTGCTGTAACCTTTTTCTGGTTCTCTGGTTCGAATTATCTTCACTTTCTGCCACAAACTCTTTTTCTCTCCACCAACCCGATCTCTCTCTCTGGCAATTGCCGGAGGCTGAAGCAGACTGGTTTCAACATTTGTTCCAGAGATGACCATCCTATTAAATATCTGCCCAAAGAACACTGAAACCACTAAGACCACTGAATTCCACCTCTGTAACATTGCCCCAAACTGCCCCAGCTTCAGCATATCCACTGCTGAAGACTTCATCCATGTTTATGTCACTTCCAGACTTTATACAGACCTGGCCACCTTCCCAGGTTCTACCCTCTGTAAACTTCCAAATGCAAAACTCTGAAGGTTGCCTCTAACATGCACCACGTCCTGTTCACCCATCGCCCCTGTGCTCATTGACCTACATTGGCTCCCAGTTAATTGGCACTTCAATATTAAAATCCACGTTATTATTTTCAAATCCCTTCAGGGACTGGTCCCTCCCCATCTCTGTATAACCCTCTGACATAGATTAATGACTTAGATGAAGAAACGGAGAGTAATGGTGGAGATTTTCAGGTCCTTCCCAAGACGGGCATAAAGGCAGTTTTGGAGGGGGAAACAGCGTGGGAGCCAAATAGTCAGTTTAATTTTGACATAAAAACAGCTGGTTGTTGCCCACTCCTGCCCTCAGCTGAGACAAGTAGAAGTACCTCAATAAAGATAGCGGTAAGTTGGAGCCTGGTGCATCCATGTGCGATTAATTTCAATGCATTCCAATCATCGATCACTCTGCAACCCATTGTCATAACTTTGGTAATTCCTCAGTGTGATAATGGCTTCGAAAACAAGTTGGCACCTGGACAAACAGGAGAAGCCTCTTGGAAACTACACATCAAAACCTTGCAGGTACAAATTTTGAGATCAGAACTCACAAAGAAGGCAAAAAGAATCTCATCCCCTCAGAGTAAATGCCCCCCATGTCCAAAGGGTCTGAATGAGTAATTTGTCACCTTAAACAAATGCTGGACATCGAAGCACCTGCCCAAATCTACCTCTTGGCAATTTACCTACAGAAAGGAGATTAGACTATGGGACTGGCAGCAGCCATTGTGATGACAAGAGGTGTATAAGCCGGGACTGTAGCCAAGCTCTTGAACCCACAGTCACTCACAAGTCAGTGACAGAAAGAAACACTTTGGAGGCTGATGTTCAGTCATGCATTTCTTCCAATGTTCCTGCAGAGAGGAAACCTACAGGAAGGTGGAGGGTGCATTTAGTGTTACCTGCGTCAACAATCGCAAGCAGGAGGAAAGGGAGAGAAGAATGCTAAAGTGGTGCCAGGCTCCCAAAGTGAGGAGTTTCACCCTGATGAGTAAGGGGCAGCAGAGTCCTCTCCAGACCCAGAAGGGGAGGCTCACAGAAACACTGTGCTTAGGCACCTCTCAAGACTATCAGTGTACAGAAGACACATGTCTTTTCTGCAGATGAGCTAGAGACAGTGTCATCAACACTTCCATATGTCCAGGGATCTGGTGGGCCACATTCTCCAAGAGTTGACACCACGGGGTCTGGGAGGTCATCCTTTTGCAAGTGGCTCTGAAATTTGCTGCTGCACTTAACGTCTACATTAGTGGCTATTTCCAGGGCTCCACTAGGGAGTTCTGCAGGATCTCTCAAACTTTCACCTACAAGTGCATACAAGAGGTGACAGATGGCCTCTTCACCAAGGCCCATAATTATGTGCACTTTGCTAGAGATCAAACTAGCCAGGCAGCCAGAGCACAGGACTTTTCTGCTATTTCTGGATTCCCACAGGTGCAGGGTGCTATCGATTGCACTCATGTGGCTATATGAAATCCCTGACAACAGGCAGTGTAATACATCAACAGGCAGAGCTTTCATTCGCTCAATGTGCAGTTGGTCTACAATCACCAGAAACATAGCGTGCCAGTTTGTGCAAGTTACCTGAAAGCTGCCACAATCCCTATACATTGAGTAGATCGCATATCCCGGTCAACTTCAAGGGACCACACAACATCCTGGGTTGTCCCCTTGGTGACAATATCTACCCACAAAAGACATGGCTGATGGCGCCTGTTTGACAGCCACAAACTCCACCTGAGGTAAGGTACAGTGATGCTCATTCTGACACATGATCATTGGTACAGCAGACCAATGGCATCCTAAAGATGTAATTCATTTGCCTTACAGATATGGCAACACATTCCAGAACACTCCCCAGGCTGTATTACGGATCATCGTGCTTTGCTGTGCCCTTCACAACCTGCAGCTAGAAAGGTGCCGAGATGAAGGAGCTGTATGCTTCCTCCGATGAGGACATCGAGAGGGACGAGGAAGAAGCCAAAGCACATGTCAGCTGAGGCAAGCATGTGCTTGAGGCACTCATAGTCATCAGAATCCAGGAGGATGATGACGAGTAGCAGTACTTATCCTGACAGGCGAGTGCCCTGTAAGATGGGCCCACATCACCACCAGTGTGGCTAGTCTGCACATCCATCCTCTTCATTCTGTGATTGAGTATGTACACATTCTGCTGACCAGGTCCTTATCCTTTGAAGGATGATGAAGCCTCAGTGCTATATGTCCTTGCTGAGATGAGGTATCAACTGTGAGAGGTTGAACCGGCATCGCACAACAGAAGGTTCAGCCTCTTCAAGTGATTCTCTTACATCCCAGAATGCTAAGGCAGCCTGCAAGAGGTAGGATTTGCACTGCAGTCCTCAGCAGACTCATGGCAGCTGCATCAGTCTGACAATGCGCCTCAAGGAGATCAATTTCCAGCAATGGAAAACACCTTATCTGTCACCTCAATGATCATACTGTGAGGCTAGACTTGGACCAAGGCAGCCAAAGATGTTCAACAGGTGTTAACACATGTTCAAAGCACTCAGACCTCAGTGTTGCCTTAATCCCCATTACATTGAGACCCTCCTCTCTCGGTTAGGGATATGGAGCTCCAGTTAGTTTGACCTTTCAATGGACATTGATCACCACATGATAATCAACTTCACACATTTGCCTAACAAACATGAAAAAGCCTCCTTTTTGATACCATCAATTTCCAATTCTCTCTCTTCCTCCTTTTTTAAACAGTGGGGTTACATTTGCTACTTTTCAGTCCACATCACTACTAGTGTGGCTAGTCTTCTCATCTGTCCTCTTCATTCTGTGGTTGAGTATTTACACATTCTGCTCACCATGTCCTCATCCTTAGAAGAATGATGAAGCCTCAGGGGCATGTGTCCTTGCTCAGGTGAGGTACCAATTGCAGGAGGTTGATCCAGCATCGCACAACAAAAGGTGCTGCCTTTCCACTATCTATAGAATTTTGAAAGATATCCACCAAAGCATCCAGTATCTCTCTGCAATTGCAATCCCAGTTGATGTTATAACTGGACGGGAACATTCCATAATGGGATCCTGGCTCAAAAGACCATGGGTGGGATTCTCTGGTATGCTAGCCGTGTTTTCCTGCGCGTCGTGCCCCCAGCGGCAGCGGGAGTCTCTTTTCCTGCAGCCGGCCAATGGGGTTTTCATTGTGGCCATCCCACACTGTCGGGAAATCCGAGGGCGTGGGTGACTGGAGGATTCCGCCAATAGAGAATTTGGCTAAATAATGTTTACGCTTATTTGTAAAACGTGGAGGAACAGCGTCACAGGACACTAATTAATTTTAACAAGAGAAAAACATTTATCAAACATGAAAAATTGGATTATGATACAATACGCATTTACTCGCCCCTTACCTTAGCAATTGCACACAGGTTTTAGGATTAACACAGATTACAAAGTACATCTCAATCTATAATGGTCTCATTAACACAAAGTTGCTTTTTATAAAAAATATTTTTATTAAGGTATTTGAAAATTTTTAGAATAATAACATGAACAATGACATAAACATGGTATAATAAACATTTCTCCCCCATCCTAATCTTCACACCCCCCAACCATAAAACAACAATCCGGCCCTCAGCCCCCCCCCACCGCCCCCACCCCCCCCCCTCCCCCCGCCTTGGTATACTGCATCTGGTGACATTTTAATTTTTCCCAAGAAAGTCGACGAACGGCTGCCACCTCCGGGTGAACCCGACCATTGACCCTCTGTGGTAAACCACTGTTGCATCTCTATTAGGTGATGTATGGTGGGACCTGTACTACAGGTTTGTCAGTAGTCCCAGCCTGCTGGCTCCGCCCAGTAGGCGGAGTATAAATATGTGTGTCCTCCATGCTGCAGCCATTTCGCCAGCTGCTGTGGGAGGCCACACATCTTAGAGCAATAAAGCCTCAGTTGTATCCAACTCAAGTCTTTGTGCAATTGATCATGCATCAATTTACTGCTCTAAGATTTTCAAAAGCTGGACCTTCATATCAAACCGGATCGCCTGCAGCTGGATCCGCATTCAAACGACGTCAAGAAGGACTTTCAACACTGGCTAGCTTGCTTCGAAGCATACATAAACTCGGCGTCCACCCCTGTCTCGGAGGCTCAGAAGATACAGATCCTGTATTTGAGGTTGAGCTCCAGCGTCTTTCCGCTAATCCAGGACGCGTCAAACTACGCCGAGACCATGACGCTTCTCAAGGAGAATTATACTCAGAAGACGAACACGCTCTTCGCCAGGCACGTACACGCCACTCGCTCTCAACACCCTGGTGAGTCCATAGAAGACTTCTGGCGGGCCCTGATCCCACTCGTCCGGGACTGTGACGGTCAGGCCGTTATGGCCACTGAACATTCAAGCCTCCTTATGCGGGATGTGTTTGTTATGGGGATTGGGTCGGACCTCATACGCCAGCGACTGTTAGAGGGGGCCACACTCGACCTAGCGGAGACGAAGAAACTAGCGCTCTCCATGACAGTCGCCTCGCGCAACGTTCAGGCCGACATCCCCAGCCGCGTGGCCCACCCCTCCTACGCATCGTGGACCCCACAGACGGCCGCCCCAGCGGGAGCCTTACCCAGCCAATACGCCTGCGCCACGTGCCAGCCAGCAAACCCCGGGGGTCTTCGATGTTATTTCTGCGGCAAGCAGAAACACCCCTGCCAATGCTGCCCGGCCCGCGCTGCCCTTTGTAAGGCTTGCAGCAAGAAGGGGCACTTTGCCGCGGTGTGCCAGGCCCGTGCAGTCGCCGCTATGGTTTACGGACAATGGGCGCCGCCATCTTCTCTCCCTCACACCAAGCGCGGCCAGTGGGCGCCGTCACCTTCCCCCCGAGCAACATGTGCGGCCCATGGGCGCCGCCATTTTGTACGCCTCTAGATCTTCAGCCGCCATTTTGTCCTCCTCGAGATCTTTAGGGGCCGCCATCTTGTCTCCCCCACGGCATATGGGCACCGCCAGCGTTCCAGGACCAGGGCCCCCGGCTCCCCGTCATCCTACACCAGCGACGACCGACCACGACCTCACCTCAGTGACCATCGACCAGTCTCATCCGCACAACCTGGCCACCGCATTGACCAGTGTGAAAGTCAACGGATACGTGACCTCTTGCCTGCTGGACTCCGGGAGCACCGAGAGCTTCAACCACCCGGATAAGGTAAGGCGCTGCTCCCTTGCGGTACACCCGCCAATCAAAGAATCTCTCTGGCCTCCGGATCCCATTCCGTGGTGATCCGGGGTACTGTACGGTCACACTCACAGTCCAGGGCGTAGAATTCAGCGGCTTCCGCCTCTACGTCCTCCCTAACCTCTGCGCTGTCCTACTGCTAGGCCTGGATTTCTAGTGCAACCTCCAGAGCCTAACCCTGAAATTCGGTGGGCCCCTACCACCCCTCACTGTGTGCGGCCTCGCGACCCTAAAGTCGATCCGCCTTCCCTCTTCGCAAACCTAACCTCGGATTGCAAACCCGTCGCCACCAGGAGCAGATGGTACAGCACCCAGGGCAGGACTTTCATCAGGTCCGAGGTCTAGCGGCTGCTTCGGGAAGGCATCATCGAGGCCAGCGACAGCCCCTGGAGAGCCCAAGTGGTAGTAGTTAAAACTGGGGAGAAACACAGAATGGGTCGTGGACTACAGCCAGACCATCAATCGGTACACGCAGCTCGACGCATACCGCCTCCCACGTATATCTCATATGGTCAATCAGATTGCACAGTACCGGGTCTTCTCAACGGTATACCTCAAATCCGCCTACCACCAGCTCCCCATTCATAAATCGGACCGTCCATACACCGCTTTCGAGGCAGACGGCCGCCTCTATTACTTCCTCAGGGTTCCCTTCGGCATCACCAACAGGGCCTCGATCTTCCAAAGGGAGATGGACCGAATGGTCGACCAGTATGGTTTGCGGGCCACCTTTCCGTACCTAGATAACGTCACCATCTGCGGCCATGATCAGCAGGACCACGGTGCCAACCTTGCCAAATTTCTCCACACCGCCACTCTTGTGAGCCTCACCTACAACAAGGAGAAGTACGTGTTTAGCACGACCCGCTCTGCCATCCTCAGCTATGTGGTCCAGAACGGAGTTCTGGGGACCGATCCCGACCGCATGCGCCCCCTCATGGAGCTCCCCCTCCTCCACTGCCCCAAGGCCCTCAAACGCTGCCAGGGGTTCTTTTCGTACTACGCTCAGTGGGTCCCAAACTATGCGGACAAGGCCCTCCCACTCATACAATCAGCCCATTTTCCCCTGACGGCCAAGGCACAACAGGCCTTCGCCAGTATCAGAGCCGATATTGCCAAGGCTGGGATGCATGCAGTAGACGAGACGCTGCCCTTTCAAGTAGAGAGCGACGCATCAGACGTCGCCATAGCCACCACCCTCAATCAGGCAGGCAGACCCATGGCATTCTTCTCCCGCACCTTTCATGCCTCAGAAATTCGGCACTCATCCATCGAAAAAGAGTCCCAAGCTATCGTTGAAGCTGTGGAGGCATTGGAGGCATTACCTGGCCAGCAGGAGATTCACTCTCCTCACTGACCAACGGTCGGTAGCCTTCATGTTCAATAACACACAGCGGGGCAAGATCAAGAATGGTAAAATCTTGAGGTAGTGGATCGAGCTCTCCACCTACAATTACGAGATTTTGTATCGCCACGGTAAGCTCCACAAGCCCCCAGATGCCCTATCCCGAGGTACATGTGCCAGCGCACAAGTAGACCAACTCAGGACCCTGCACGTCAGCCTTTGTCACCCAGGAGTCACATGGTTGTACCATTTCATAAAGGCCTGCAATCTGCCCTACTCCGTCGAGGAAGTACAGACAATCACCAGGGACTGCCAGGTCTGTGCCGAGTGTAAGCCGCACTTCTACCGGCCGGACCGTGCGCGCCTGGTGAAGGCACCCGTCCCTTTGAACGCCTCAGCGTGGATTTCAAAGGGCCCCTCCCCTCCACCGATCGTAACACGTTTTTTCTCAGTGTGGTCGATGAATATTCCCGATTCCCCTGTGCGCCCTAGTTTATGAAGTAACAAAATGAAGTTTAAGAGACTTGTACTGTCTCATTTGCACACAACACATTTTCAGCAGGGTAGGAACATTAGAACATAGAACATAGACCTTAACAGCGCAGTACAGGCCCTTTGGCGACCAGAATTGCACGCAATACTCCAAATGCGGCCGCACCAGAGTTTTGAACAGCTGCAACATGACATCATGGCTCCGAAACTCAATCCCTCTACCAATAAAAGCTAACACACCGTACGCCTTCTTAACAACCCTCTCAACCTGGGTGGCAACTTTCAGGGATCTATGTACATGGACACCAAGATCTCTCTGCTCATCCACACTGCCAAGAATCTTACCATTAGCCCAGTACTCTGTCTTCCTGTTATTCCTTCCAAAATGAATCACCACACACTTTTCTGCATTAAACTCCATTTGCCACCTCTCAGCCCAGCGCTGCAGCTTATCTATGTCCCTCGTTAATTTGTAACATCCTTCCGCACTGTCCACAACTCCACCGACTTTAGTGTCATCTGCAAATTTACATTCAAAAGCCTTCAAACATTGGCCTTGAGTTGCCTGCCCTTTATAAATCCTGTCTGGTCTTCCCCTATCACCCCCGGGACACAGTCCTCTATCCTTGTGGCCAGTATCTTAGCCAGGATTTGGCATCCACATTCAGTAGAGAAATTGGCCTGTATGACCCGCATTGCTCCGGATCCTTCTCCCGTTTCAGGATCAATGAAACCGAGGCCTGCGACATTGTTGGGGGGAGGACTCCCTTCTCTCTTGCTTCATTAAATGTCCTCACCAGCAGTGGGCTCAATATCTCTGAAATCTTCTTATAGAATTCCACCGGGTAGCTGTCAGGCACCGGGGCCTTGCCCGACTGCATGCCCTCCAGCATGATTATTTTCTCCATTTCAATTGGGGCTCCCAGCCCTTCCACTAGATCCTCGTCTACCTTCGGAAACCTCAACTGATCCAAAAACTGCCTCATCCCCTCCACCCCAGCCGGGGGTTCCGACTCATACAATTTACTATAAAAGTCCTTAAACACCTCGTTCACCCCCGCTGGGTTGAGGACAGTATTGCCGCCTCTACTCTTTACTTTACCTATCTCCCTGGCCGCCTCCCTTTTCCTAAGCTGGTGCGCCAGCATTTTGCTTGCCTTTTCCCCGTAGTCATAAATCGTCCCCCTTGCCTTCGTCAACCGCTTTCCCTGTGGTCAACAGCCCAAACTCCGCCTGTAACCTCCGCCGCTCCCACAGTAGCCCCGCGTCCGGGGCCTCCGAGTATCTCCTGTCCACCTGGAGTATCTCCTCCACTAACCTGTCCCTCTCAGCCTGCTCCGCCTTTTCTCTGTGGGCCCGCATCGAGATTATTTCCCCGCTGACCACTGCCTTCAAAGCTTCCCAGACCGTCGCTGCAGAGACCTCCCTTGTATCATTTCTCCAGGTAGTTCTGGATGGACTTGTTAACCCGCCCACAGATCGCTTCGCCCGCTTGCAACCCCACATCCAGTCTCCACAGCGGGCATTACCCTCTCTCCACACTAACCCGTAGATCCACCCAATGCAGGGCATGATCCGACACTGCAATTGCCACTCAGTATCCACCACAGTATTAGCGACCTGCCCAGAACAAAAAAGTCGAGGCGAGAGTATACCTTGTGGACATGTGAGAAAACGGAAAACTCCTTCGTCCTTGGCCGTGCAAACCTCCGTGGGTCTACTCCCCCCATCTGTTCCATAAACCCCTTCAATTCCTTTGCCACAGCCGGCCTCCTCCCTGTCCTGGATTTTGACCGGTCCAATTCCGGATCAATGACTGTGTTAAAGTCTCCACCCATGATCAGGATTATGTGACTCTAAGTCTGGGATCTTACCTAACACCCGCCTCATAAATTCCACATCGCCCCAATTCGGAGCATATATGTTCACGAGTACCACCCGCACCCCCTCCAGCTTCCCACTCACCATTATGTACCTACCCCCCTTGTCTGACACGATTCTCCCTGCCTTGAATGCCACTTGCTTGTTGATCAAGATCACTACCCCCCTGGTCTTTGAGTCCAGCCCTGAGTGGAATACTTGGCTGACCCACCCCTTTCTCAATCTCGTCTGGTCTGTAACCTTTAGGTGTGTCTCTTGTAGCATTGCCAGGTCCGCCTTCAGCCCCCTCAAATGCGCAAATACGTGAGCCCTCTTACCACCCCCCCACCCTGCCGACTAGCCAACACCCTTTTTAGGCCAGACTCTAGCTCGCGCCCTCCGCTTCCGCGAGCTCCCCCTCGGGCATTCGCCATTCCTGACTTCCCATTTGTCCCCTGCAAACAGTTCCTCCCTGTCAGCAAAGCAGCTCCCCCCCTCTTCCTCCACCCCAGCAACAACACTAGCAACCCAACCCCCCCCCAAGTCAAGCTCCAGCTTAACACCTGCTCTCCCCCCACTGCTCTTCCGAGCTAACCCATGCTGACTTGATAGCGCCCGCCCCTGGCACCAAGCAGTCTATCTCCCCATTGTTCTCTCCCCTCTCCCCCCACTTGGACAAACATATTAAAAGCATCACATTCCACAGTAAACAAGCATCAGAAAAAAAACAGTGAAGAAACAGCCACTTTAGAAAGAAAAAACACCCAAAAAAACAGAACCAACCCCAAAGACCATGCCCCCTCTAACCAGCTCCCTGCAAGACAAAGTTACCTTCAGCCATCCAAACAGCCACTTATTTCACATAGCACTACTTATACAGCCCAGCACAACAAATCACCACCACAGTACTTTCCAAGGCTTTAGTGTCTTTTAATTCGCCTCCAGCCTCTTTTCTTTAATAAAAGTCCATACTTCGTCTGGTGTTTCGAAGTAGAAGTCCCGTTCCTCATGTGTGACCCACAGACGGGCTTGGTACAGCATCCCAAACTTCACCCCCTTCTTAAAGAGAGACGTTTTTTGCCGATTAAACCCAGATCGCCTCTTGGCCAAATCCGCTCCCAGGTCCTGATAAATGCGCAGCTCACAATTCTTCCACTTGATACTCCGTTCCTTCTTGGCCCACTGCAGAACGTGTTCCTTGTCCAGGAATCAGTGAAAGCGTACCACCATCGCCCTTGGCGGCTCGTTTGCTCGGGGCTTCTTCGCGAGGGCTCTGTGCGCTCTATCCACTTCCAAGGGCCAAGGAAACGCCTCAGCCCCCATCAACTTCTCCAACATGTCCGTCACATAAGTCCTCGCATCCTATCCCTCACTGCCTTCAAGGAGGCCGACAATTCTAAGATTCTGCCTCCTGGACCTGTTCTCCAGGTCGTCCAGTTTCTCCTGCATTCTTCTCTGGCGGTCGTTCATCATCTCCACCTTGGTCTCCAGCACGGTTATGTACTCCTTGTGCTCGGACACCTTTTTCTCCACCTCCTGGATCGCTCTCCCGTGGGTCTCTTGATTCTGCACAATTTGATCAATCGAAGCCTTAATCGTGTCCAGCATGTCCTTCTTCAGCTTGGCGAAGCAATCTTCAAAAAACTCCACCAGCTGCCCCGTCGACCACTGTGCCGTCTCCCCGTGGCCCTTGCTCTCTGCCATGCTTTCCCGCGTTACCAGCTCTGCTCGTGTCTTCCTTATAGGACTTTGTCTTCTCACACAGCCACTTCTGGTCCAATTCTCCATATACTGGAGGGGGATTTCTCCTCATTGTCTCACTCTTCACTGATTTGTCCCATAAAATCCAGAAACAAACGGGGGAGAAAGGTCCAGAAGTCTGTCACAGGTGGGAGCTCTCAAATGTGCGATCTACTCCTCCATGGTTGCCACCGGAAGTCCACAAAGTCCGTTTTAAGGGCACACGATAACTGTGGGCAAATGCACTCTCCACTCTGAACCGCAAGTGAATGTTTGTGGATGTCTCCTCAGAATCTCCCCAGATGTTTGTCATGTGAGAGTTTTTCAACTCCATTCCAAAAAAACACACTTTACACCTTCTCTCATAATTATGCTTTCCCTTCGTGATTTACGTTCCAAAATCCAGACCAAGTTTTCTAAATGACACTTTTAATCAAAGCTCTACTTTTAACAGTGATACTGGTCCAGGATTTTACACCAACACCTTTTGGATTTCTTTGTCTTGACTGCTGTGCAAACTGTTCACAATTGCTTTAACTCTCAATTCTAAAATGGCACTAAAATGGCATCAGACGTTTTATTTACTGTCCCACTTTAAATCTGATTATTGAATTTGTCTCTTTAATGCAGAAAATTTTGTTGACTTCTTCTGAACCATAGCTTGGTCTCAGTTCATTTAACTCCAGACATCTTGGACACTTCTCTTCATTTTTCTCGTTTCCTTAACTAACTGGATTTTAGATTTCCGGCATCTGCTTTCTTAACCACTACTCCATAGTATGGTTTTACTTCCAGAAATACTTTAGTCTTCCAAAACCAACTGCTTCTAGCAGAGCTGTGAGACTTGCCTTCTATCTCATTATCTATCTCCCCTCACATTCAAATGAGCTAAACTAAAACGTAAAAGCTTCTCTACCTTACAAGGCCTAGTTGCTAAGGAATACCCATGTGTTAATGCCTTTTATTTATTCTTTACGACATAGCCCTCTCTAAGCACTACGCACTATAGAATAACAGTTGGAATTTATACAAACACCTTTGTCCAGCATGAATCTAACTATAGGTTTTACTCTTCCTGGCACAGAAACATTAAATTAAACCCACTTAAAACTATATCTTATTTCTAATGTTTGCCAATACAGTTTTAATTTGCTTAAAACTACTTTTGTTTTCCTAACACTACCACCTCCTTCAACACTCTGGGTTATAGCTCTTCTGGCTGAGAGGGCTTATCAACATTCAAATTAACTTTTCAAGTCCTCCTTTTTAACTAATATTAATTTATTTCAGTGCATCAATTTCACAAGTCATTTGATTGCCTCATATTTCTGGGAGTTTTTCTGTATCTTCTCCCATGAAGAGAGGTACAAAGTAACTGTTCCTCCGCTATTTCCCTGTTCTCTACTATAAATTCTCCTGTCGTCACCTGTAGGGCCCACATTTCCCGTAGATAATCTTTTCCTATGCACATGCCTAAAGAAGCTGTTACAGTCCACCTTTATGTTGCTCGGTAGTTTACATTCATAATCTCTTTTCCTCTTCTTCGTCAGTTTCTTGGTCCTCATTGGCTGGGTGTTAAATTGCTCTCAATCCTCAGGCTTACCACTTTTTCAAGAATCCCTATAAGCGCTTTCCTTTAACCTGATGCAATGTTTAACTTCTTTCACTGACCACAGTTGCTTTACCTTTCCCTTTGGGTGTTCTTGCCTTCAGTGGAATTTATATGTTACAGACCATGGAGTATTTTTTTAAATACTAACCATTGCCTGTCAACAGTAAAATCTTTTAGTGCGTTTTCCCAATCCATCATAGCCAAATTGCCCCTCATACCTTCATAATTTCCTTTCTTCAGGTTTAAGATCCTAGTCTCAGAATGAATGATATCACATTCAAACGTAAATTCAAAGTTGATATAATCATAGAACTTATAGTGCACAAGGAGGCTAATCGGCTCATCGAGTCTTCACCAGCCCTTGGAAAAAGCACCCTGCCTAAGCCTGTACCTCCACTCTATCCCCATAACCCCACCTAAACTTTTTTGGACACTTAGGGCAATTTAGCATAGCCAATCCAACTAACCTGCACATCCTTGGACAGTGGGAGGAAACCGGAGCACCCGGAGGAAACCCACGCAAACACAGGGAGAACGTGCAGACTCCGCACAGGCAGTGACCCAAGCCGGGAATTGAATCTGGGGCCCTGGAGCTGTCAACCAACTGTGATAACCACTGTGCTACTGTGCTGCCCTTCAATTATATTATGGTCACAATTTCCCAAAGGCTCCTTTCCAGCAAGGTGATGAATTAGCCCTTTCTCGGTACGCAACATTAAGTCCAAAATAACCTGAGTTGGCTCCTCAACATACTGCTCCAGAAACCCAGCTTGTACACATTCCAGGAATTCCTCCACCAGAGCATTAGTGCTGATGTGGTTAACCCAGTCTATGTGTAAATTGAAGTTGGCCATTATTGTTGTATTACCCATGTTGTATGCATCTCTAATTTCCTGATTTATACCATGCACACCATTAGCCCTACCGTTTGGTGGCCTATAAATATCCCCCCCCCCCCCCCCCATTATTTGCTGCCCCTTGCTGTTTCGTAGCTCCGCCCAAACTGATTCAGCATTTTGATCCTTCAATCTAAGGTCCTCTCTTACTAATGTACTGATCGTGTCCCTTATTAAGAATGCTACCCAGCTCCTTTTTCTTTTTTCCCACATTTCCTAAATGCCAGTTATCCTTGGACATTCAGTTCCCAATGTTGGTCATCCTGTAGCTACATCTCCATAATGGCAATTAAATCATACCAATTTTCCTCATTTGTGCATTCAAAACATCACCCCTTTTTGCAATGCTATGTGCATTCAGAAGGGCACGGTGGCACAGTTGCTTCACAGCTCCAGGGTCCCAGGTTCGATTCCCGGGTTGGCTCACTATTTGTGCGGAGTTTGCACTTTTTCCCCATGTCTGCGCAGGTTTCTTCCGGGTGCTCCGGTTTCCTCCCACAGTCCAAAGATGTGTAATTTAGGTGGATTGCCCACGCTAAATTGCACTTAGTATCCAAAAAGGTTGGGTTAGGTGGGGTTACTGGGTTACAGGGATAGAGTGGGGATGTGGGCTTGGGTAGGGTGCTCTTTCCAGGGGCCGGTGCAGACTTGATGGGCCGAATGGCCTCCTTCTGCGTTGTACATTCTATGATTCTAGATAGCGTAGCTCTAATTTTGATTTTTTTTCAACATTATTCTCTATTCTGATCCTCTTTGATGCTTACCTATGCTTCTTCTGTTTCCACTTTTGCCTTTTGCTTTTCTACTTCCTTTTATCAGTTTTGCTTCCCTCAAATTTGAGCTCCTTTCAGATTTCTGTGCCGCTGACAATCTAATTTAGACCCTCTCCAACAGCACTCGCAACTCTATCTGTGAGGATGTTAGTCTTACTTCTGTCCAGGTGCAGCCCATTCATCTTGCACAGGTCCAATCTGCCGCAGAATCATTCCCAAAGCCTCAGAACTCTCTCTCCTACACCAGTTATCCAACCATGTGTTCAATTATTCAATTTTCCTATTTCTATGCCTACTAGCACATGGGACTGTAAGTAGTCCTGAAATTACTGCTTTATAGATCCTGCATTTCAAATCCTTTCTAGCTCCCTGAAATCTGCTTTCAGGACCTCATTCCCCTACTTACTTATCATTGGTACTGATGTGGACAATGACCTCCGTCTGTTCAACCAACCCCAGAAGAATGTCCTACAGTAACTTGGAGACATCCTTAACCTTGACAACAGGATGGCAACAAACCATCCTGGAATTACTTCTGCAGCCACAGAAAAGCTGTTCTATTGCACTAACTAGTAAATTCTCATTCACTACTGCTCTTCCCATCCTCTTCCTCCCCTCCTGTACAGCTGAGCCACCCATGATATCAGGCACGTGGCTTTGACTACACTGCTCTGAGGAACCAACACTGTGATCAGTATCCTAAACAGAAAGCCAATTAATGAGCAGGAACTCAGGGGACTCCTGCGTAGTGTAGGTTGTCTTGGACGACCTGGCAGTCACCTATTCTCGTTCTGTCTCCATGTTCCTGAACTGCAATGTGACTACCTCTTTTAATATGCTATCCAGATATCTCTGGTGACACCAGCTGCCACTCAAGCTCAGGAACCTGGACTCAGTATTCTGCAGTTGGTGACATTTTCTGCTTATGTGGTTGTATCGGTCGCTAGTCACATCCAGAACTTCCCACATACTACAGGATGCACATTCCACATAACTGAACTGCCATGACATATCTTAACTGTAGTTCACATCCATCAACTTAGTTTTACTTTGGGTTACTTATATTAATTTTACTTGGCCTTAACTTAATAAACCTTACTACTATTGATAAACATTACTAGTACTGATGAATCCGACGAATACTTAACAGCTTCTGAGCTTCAATAGATCTTAAAGCACCTCTTTCCCCATACACCAAATTCCCACATGAACTTAATTTGCAACTCATTCAGTCTCCATCTCACTCAGGCAGTGTCTCCAGAATGTTCACCCTTACATGCACCCTGACAGCCATAGTTGAAGTTGAGGCAACCTGCTGACTGATATACCCTGTTGTCTGTTATGATTTTGGTGGGTGCCCTCTGGAGGCCACAATTTGGAGGGTCCAGACCAGCTTTGGGTCTCCTGCTGTGGTCCAGGTGCACCTTCCTCACCCTGTGGAACTGGAGGTGATGGGGTCAAAGGCAGAGGGGATTGGGATCAACTGGACACTCATGGTGTCACCTGGGTGGATAGCCCTGGGATGTCCAGTTACTGGTATTCATCCCATTGGGTGCATCTGGCTGACTCCTTGAGGAGAAGGTGCACCTGGATTGAAGTCCTGGCCCCCTCTGGCGTAGCCACAGGTTGATGTCACCAATGCCTACAATGATGGAGTGCAACCCCCGTAGCAGCACAGGCACAATGCCCTGCACTAGGGTCTTCATGGTAAGGGCCATCCTATCAATGCTTACGTTGGTGCACTGGCATGCCTGCCCAGTGCGTTGCTAACTTTGCCTTAGTTCAATTGCTCTGTTTTATCACCTTTGCTCTTGAGTCGCCAGGTATCTTTATGATACCGCCACGTGGTGCAAGTCCGAGTAATGATCAATAATCCAATACACCGCTTAATAAGATTTAAATCAAAGCACATTTATTATACACAGTAATCACTACTCATGCACAAATTCTACGTTTAAGCTACTTCTACAACTAACAGGCCTATACTTGGAACTGGCCCACCAGGTCAGGGAAACAAATGGCCTTTGGTTCGGGTTCTGAGCCTGCGGGATTCGAAGTTGGTACTGATTGATAGCTAGGAGCGCCTATCTCGTAGCGAGCGTTGAAGTAAGACTTACAGTTTTGATCAGCTGCTGAAGAGTGAAGAGCTGGAGAAGCGGTGGAGAAGAGAGCGATTTGAACTTGGGGCTCAATTCTTATAGTTCCCAGGGGCTTCCCGCCTTTCGGGGCGGACCATGTACCTGGTCCCAAGTGATTGGACTTTGTCCCAATCGCTTGGTTCAATTTTCTCCAATGCTGGAGCGGTTCCCTGATCGATGGGCGGTCTTGAGGTGCTCGTTCACCTCCTTTCGTGTAGGCTCCTGCTGGCACCGAAGAGTCAGGTTTTGCTTTGTGTGTCGAAATGTTGCTTATTGTTCCCGGGGATTGCTCATTAGTATGCAGGTGGCTGTTGTTTTGTTATGCTGATGGTTGCTGGTATCGATCTTGTCTGGCCTTTCCAGAGGTAAATACACACTCAACCTGCAGCTGCTCGTTTGTGTCCTGTTGGCTGACTTTCCCATCAGCCTTTGCCGTTCGCCATTTTGAATCGGGAGTTGGCCATTTTAAGTGGCTACAAGTGTGCCAGAGCAGCACCTAGAGCAGTGTTGGAGAGGAGACAGTCAGTAGCACCTAGAGGAGAGTGCAAAAGATGGACATCGGGACAGACAGTCAGTAGCACCTGGAGGAGAGTGCAAGAGGAGGGCACTAGGGCCGACAGTCAGTAGCACACAGAGAAGAGTGCGAGCAGATGACACAGGGACAGTCAGTAGCACCTAGAGGAGAGTGCAAGAGGAGGACACCGGGATAGATAGTAAGTAGCCCCTAGAGGATAGTTTGAGAGGAGGGCAGGGGACTTCAGGACTGGCAGTCAGCAGCACCTAGAAGAAGTGCTAGAGGAGGACACCGGGACAGATGGTCAGCAGCACCCAGAGGAGATTATCAGAGGAGGACATCTGGACACCATGAAAGACAGTCAGCAGCACCTAAAGGAGAATGCAAGAAGATGTCACTGAGACAGACAGCCAGCAGAACCTAGAGCTAGAGGGGAGGCTACAATGGAGGGAGCTGATTGTGGAGAAATGGAAAACAGCGTGAGAGTGCGGTGGGAAATCTCAGTGGTAATATGGAGTTTGGAGCTGCTGTGGTGACATCAGGAGTTAGAAGTGACATGGGGTGAGTGGAAGCAGCTGATTAGATGAATGCAGTCAGATACATATTTACTACATTTATCACTTATAATTTGTAAGGTCTTTATTTTGTGGTTTATTTTGTGTGAAGGTTATATCTGGTAGTAACGAGGACCAGGGAAGAACGGCCCTCGAATAATTATTTGGGTTTCTTCCAAAAGGTTTAATTTAAAGGGATAAGTCATGGCAGGAAAGCTGAAAGCCATGGTGTGCTCCTCCTGCACTGTATGGGAAGCCAGAAACACAGCATGTATGTCGGAAGTCTCTCCAGATGCAGTGTCAGGTTTCAGAGCTGTGGCTAGAGACACAAAGGAGCAGGAGCATCCGTGAGATCGCGAGTATCATGGATAGTAGGTATAGAGAGGTGGTCATACTACAGGCAGGAAGGCAAAGGGTGACCACTAGGCAGAGAAAGACGTCTAGGCAGGCAGTGTAGGAATGTCCTGTGGCCATTCACCTGCAAAGCAGATATACTACTTTGGATTCTGTTTGGGGAAATGACCTCTCGGGAGAAAACAGCAGCAGCCAAATTAGTTGCACTACGGTTGGTTCTGCTGCATGGGACAGGAGTTAAAAAGTCTGGGAATGCAATAGTTAAGTCTAGGAATGCCATAGTTATAGGCGATTCAATTGTAAAGGGAACAGATAGGTGTTTCTGTGGCCACAGTCGAGCCTCTCGGATGGTATGTTGCCACCCCAGTCCTAGGGTCAAGGATGTCTCAGAGCGGCTACATGAAATTCTGGAGGGGAAGGATGAACAGCTACTGCTTGTGGTACTCATTTTGGTACAAACGACACAAGTTAAAAAAAGGGCTGACAGCGCCACGTGCTAGTCAGAGCAGAAATAGCAAGATATATCAGATGAACACATGGCTGAAGAGGGGGTTCAAGGGGGAAAGTTTCAGATTCCTGGGACACTGGGACTGTTTCTGCGGGGGTGGGACCACTACAAACTGGATGGGTTGCATCTGAACAGGACAGGGACTGATATCCTCGGGAGGGATATTTGCTGTAGTTGGGGAGGGTTTAAATTAAAATGACAAGGGGATGGAACCACAAGTAAGGTGGCAGAGGAAATGAAAATCGCTCATTGTCACAAGTCGGCTTCAAATGAAGTTACTGTGAAAATCCCCTAGTCGCCACATTCCGGCGCCTGTTCGGGGAGGCTGGTACGGGAAGGAACAAAGAAAGAACAAGACAGAAAGGCGAATAAGAAAAGTTATAGGCAGAGAAATCAAGATCCAGAATCAAAGAGGGGCACAGTGAGAAATAATGGGAATGGAACAAGGAATGTTAAAAAGACAAGCCTTAAGGAACGGATATGATATTGTCGGGATAATGGAGACGTGGCTGCAGGGTGACCAGGGATGGAAACTGACCATCCAGGAGAATTCAGAATTTAGGAAGGACAGACAAATATGAAAAGGTGGTGGGGTTGCAATTTTGGTTGAAGAGGAAATTAACACAATAGTGAGGAAGGTTTATTGGCGGGATTTTCCATTGGCCTACGCTCTAATCGGAAACTTTGGGCGGAGAATTGGTTCTGACACCGAAATCGTAGCGGGTGGCAATTTGAAGCCAAATCGCAATTCTCCATCACCTCGGCAGCAGCATCAATGCGTTCCGGACCGCACTTACAGTAAACACCGTTTGCATATCATTAGTGGGCCTGACCCAATATTCTCCGGAGCCTCCGCGATTCTCTGCTCCGATGGGCCAAATTCCCAGCGGTGTGCTTTTTAAAATCATGAAACTGGCGTTGTGGCTAATGAGGAAGCGAGAGGAGGTAGAATACAGAGAGGTGCGACTGTGGGCTGCTGGGCTGGAGACTGGCTGGGCTGGCTGGGGTGGGGGGGAACCCTGACAGGGCCGGGGGTGGGTGTGGCAGGGGAACGGGCCGAGTGGGGTGATGTCCAGGCACGGACCACCATTGCCACGGCCTACAAGGCAGCCATCTTGCTGCGCACCCCACTGACCACCACCATTGGTCCCTGGTTCTGCAGAGTGACACCGGCCGCATGGGTGCCCCTTACCCCCACTCCCAGATTCCAGATCCCAACCCCACACCCCACCCTCCGCCACCCCCCCAACAACCAACCAGCTGCCACCCACCAAAGGTGCATCACATGGCCAACCCAAGGGCAACGTCCAATGTAGCACCTATGAGGGCGTCAGGCGGGGGCCACAGAGCACACCGCTGGCAAGGGCATTGTCAGCCGATGGTGCACAGCTGCGATCATGTACGTCTGCGCCCGATACCCGGGCAGTGTGCATAACACCTTCATCCTGGCACACTCGACGAATCCTGACATTTTCGAGACCCCCCCCCCCCCTCACCCTCGGCTGGGGTTTAGCGCCTGGGCGACAGGGGTTACCTGCTGCAATCATGGCTGATGAAGCCTATCCAGAGGCCACACTCCAATGCCGTGCCTCTCTATAACTATGCCCATGCAGCGACCAGGGGTGTGATTGAGTGGTGCTCCTGAAGATGCGGTTCAGGTGTATTGCTCTGGAGGGGCCCTCCAGTATGACGCTGAGAGGGTCACCCGCATCGTGGCAGCCTGCTGTGTCCTCCACAACATCGCGCAGCACAGGGGCAACATGCTGGAGGAGAATGAACACCAGTCCTCATCCAACGAGGAAGATGCGGGCGAGAGCAAAGATGGGCAGCACATGGGGCCCAGGTAGGCACGGGAGGGCGCACGACGTGTGCGCTGGGGCCAATGCGCATGAGATGCTCTGATCACCTCCAGGTTCACCGACTGGAGGGGGGGCGGGAGAGAGACTGGCCAGGGAGACATGGACACCGCAACCAACCACCATGCCCCCCCCCCCCCCCACCCGGCCACCACGTTTGTAACCTCCTCCGTGATACATACCTGCTGCCCTACAGGGTGCGGGCCCTGAGTTCGCAGTAACAGCGGGTCTGGTTCATGGGATAGAGGATCATGACAACCCGCGCTGTGATGAGCTCTGGTGCTCCACATCGTTTGACAACATCTGACTCCTGCCCACAGTCGCACTTTCCACCATCCACCTGGGCAATCCCTGCATGCAAGCTGGCCATTCCATCACATGGTCCCATCAGATCCTTGGGGTGATGGTGGTGGGGCGACAACCCACCCACAACGTCACCCATCCCCCTCCCTAATCCTCCCACCCTGCACACCCTCTCTGGCCAGCCCAGGCCAACCCACTCCTCACACCTACCTGACAGAGCAACGAGGTTGTAACAGTGTTAACAGGTGTTTGATGTGCACAACTATTTACAGATACATGCCCTCGCCTCTATAGCTAACCTGTGTCCTCCATTTGTGCCAACTTAACTGGTGTCTAACTTTCTGGCCTTACGGGCCCTAACGCTACGTCTAGGAGAATCCCCAGATGGTACATCAGGAGTGGAGGCGGCTTGCTGTGATTCCCGCCCTGCAACCTGGGTCCCTGTTGGTGGTTGTCTTCTGGAGAGACCATTGCTCAGGTGACCCAGGTGGCGTGGTACTGCCCTGTTCTGCCCACTGCCCACCAGATGCGCCAGGGACAGGAGGGGAGGGATCTGAGGTGCTGTGGTGTGCCGACACCTCCCCAATGGGATCCACTGGCACGGGCCCCATCACGCCTCCTCCCTCAGGGTGCCCGGTGGCCCACGGGCTACTCCATGGCACAGGGTTGCGAGCGGAGTAATTCCCTGAGGCTCCTCCACCACCTGGCTCTGACAGTCCTGGAGGCCCACTCTTGTCTCAACCAGGGTCTGCATGCTGGCGGCCATGAAACACAGGGAATCGGCCATCACCGTCTGGGGCTGTGCCACATCACCCATTGACTGTGATACCAGCTTCTGGGTATTTGTGTCACATCAGTCAGTGACTGCGCCATCTTCTTCTGGGACTAGGCCACATCCCTTTGTGACTGCTCAACATTGGCCAGCGCCTGAGAATGAGGGGGGATCTCACAAAATCCTATAAAATGTGAACAGGACTAGACGGGATAGATTCAGGAAGGATGGCCCCGATGGCAGGGGATACCAGAACCAAGGGTCACAGCCTGAGTGTACGGGGTAAACCATTTAGTATTGAGATTTCTTCACCGAGATAGTGATGAGCCAAGGCCGGAATTGATCCCGGGTTCCTGGAGCTGTGAGGCAGCAGTGGTAACCACTGTACCACCGTGCCACCCTCCGTCTGCTGTGGACAAGAATTTGTGCAGTGTTCACCAGATTGTGACACCAAGCCTGCCCTAGATTTAGGTCCCCCCCGAGGTGTGTGTCTCTGCGCTGTTGAAGCTTATGGGTCATCGCTGTGTTGGGTCTTTCACAAGTGGGTCCTCAACATTGTCATTCGAGCTATCTTCGTGGCTGCATATGAGGGGCTGGCTCCTGGTGTTCTTGTGGCACTTGTATGTGGTACCAATAAAAAAGCGTGGAGATAATTAGTGCATGGCAGCAGACTCCAAGACATAACATTGCACTCACAGTCTCGCTAGCTAAAGGATCCACTGGTACAGGGTACTCGCTTGAGTGTGCGTCACAATCTCACCATCATCACAGGCATGGTCCCGGTCCTCTCTGGCCAGGTGTATGCACGCTCCTCATACTGGTTGAGGGCGCTGATCTCTGTCATCCCGACACCGTTCTGGGACCTCTCTCCATCTTATTGTGGGTGAGCTTGGCCTTCATGGGGACAGATGGAGAGAATGTGAACAGAAAGCATGCCTGCCTTCTGTGGATGCTGAATGGAGCTGTGTATGGGATGAGGATGTGAACTGCACCGGATGTGAGCCCAGATAGAAATTTCATGATGCGTCTGGGAGAGTAAGTGGTGATATCCCTTGTGCTGGTAGTGTGTGAGATCCCTGTGGACTGTCAACCTGGGAATGTGTGAGGTGATTGTGAGAGTGAGCTCAGAGGGCTGAGAAGGTTGACTTACTCTGGTTGTGAGGATGAGATCATTCATCTGTTTGTGGCACTGTATCCCTTTTCTCCTCTGGTGCTTCCTACCAAACCTGGTTGTTGATCTTGTTGGACCCCTGCTGGCCATCCCGAAGGTAGAGAAGGTCACAGTGGGCCTCAGCATCACCCAGAAGGTGACCCAGCGAGGTGTCAATAAACTTGGGAGCTACACACTTCTGCTTCTGGGGCCCACCAGCCACCTGGAGATGTCCTGGGCTGCACACACTGAAAGATATGTGTGAGAGGGAGGTTTAAATGTCGCACCCGGAGAAAGGATCCACTGAGATCATACTAATTCTTATGTTCTGCTGTTATTATGTCTTTGTGTTCCTCGGATTCTGACCTCTTGAGCATCCCGAATTTTAATCTCTCCACCATTGGTGGCCATACTTCCAGCTACCTGAGCCCCAAGGTCTGAAATTCCCTCTCTAAATCTCTCTGACTCCCTTTCACTCCTTCTTCCTTCAAAATTTGCCTTAAAACATATCTCTTTGACCAAGCCTTGAGTCATCTGCTGTAATATCCAATGCTGATGTGACTTGGCGTCAAATATTGTCTTATAAAGCTCCTGTGAAGTGCCTTGGGATTT
Organism: Scyliorhinus torazame; assembly: GCF_047496885.1. Taxonomy (NCBI): domain Eukaryota; kingdom Metazoa; phylum Chordata; class Chondrichthyes; order Carcharhiniformes; family Scyliorhinidae; genus Scyliorhinus; species Scyliorhinus torazame. Next base: position 88,835,043 of record NC_092715.1, on the reverse strand, counting down.
TTAAAATTATCTTAAGATGTTATATAAATATAAGTAAACATACTTATAACAGGATACCAGATTATATTTTTTGATGCATTCATGGATGTGGGCATCACTGACTTTGCCAGCATGTATTTCCCATCCCTAATTGCCCTTTAGAAGGTGTCGGTAAGCTGTCACTGCTGCAGTCCCGTGGTGTAGGTACACCCACAGTGCTGTCAGGGAGGGAGTTCCAGGAGTTTGACCAGCAACAGTGAAGGAACAGTGATATAGTTCGAAGTCAGGATGGTGTGTGGCATGGAGGGGAACACCACCATCTTCCCTCCTGCAATTCCACCTATACTTCTCTTTTGGTTTCCCTTTCGTCTGATGGGTGAAAATTACTTCCATGGGTTTAAATGGTACATTGGGTTAGAATGCTATTTTTGCACCTTGGGATTTAGAGTTGAATCAAATTAATTCTACTGGGCTGAAAGTCTGGTCTTTCTCTGTAAAGGTGCTGAATGAGATCAGTCAGTTTCATCTCAGTTCTTGGTTAGCAACAGCAAATGCTGCGCATGGTGGGCTGACATCCACCGGCCAGAAGCTGGGGGCAATCTTGTCATGGCCATTTTCAGAAGTCCTGGCCCAATTGCATGCCTATCAGGCATTTAACTGCCTGGATTCAGGCCCTCAGTCCCTTTAAGAGCGGAGATCTTCTAAGAGCTGCCAGTCATTTGGAGGCCCAGCAGCTCTTCAGTCCCACCGAGAGTGGCCAATGCTTAGATTGAAGCCAGTTCCAAACAGCAGAGATGGAGAAGTTCCAAGAATGGAGCTAACTGTGTGGCTTGCCAGGGCCAGTCAGGCAGACCCCAGTGAGTGGCAGCTTGTCATTTTGAGGGAAAAGTAAGACTTGTGGGAGAACTAGGGTTTTGCTGACCTCTGACCCAAAGTTCCTGTTTTGTGATCGGAACACATGTAGCTCTATGCCAGGAGAACAATCTTGTGACGTCTACTCTTCAGTGCCAAATCAAAAAAGGATTTCAGCCTCAAAACATGATTATCATAGCAGTCGATCAGATTTGGCTACAAAAGAAAAAAGTCCATAGAATCATAGAATCCCTACAGTGCAGAAAGAGGCCATTCAGCCCATCGATCTGCACTGACCCTCTGAAAGGGCATCCTACCTAGGCCCACTCCCCTATCCTATCCCCATAACCCCACCTAGCTTATACATCCATGGCACTACGGGGCAACTTAATCTTGGCCAAACCACCTAACGTGCGCATCTTTGGACTGTGGGAGGAAACCGGAGCACCCAGAGGAAACCCACACAGGCAGGGGGGAAAAGTGCAAACTTCACACAGTCATTCAAGACCGGGATTGAGCCTAGCGCCCTGGTGCTGTGAATCAGCAGGTGTTAACCATTGTGCTACCGTGCCGCCCAACTGGCCATGTTGCACTTACAAACCAATTGCCATTGTTTTCTCAGCACAAGTTCTAAATTGTGCTGTGACACTGCACCAGGAAGTACAGTTAGACCAGACATCTTTAATGGGAATAAAATTGAAAATGATCAGACTATACCGTGAAACAACCTTGATGGTGGAGCTGCATGGGCTGAAGCCATTTCCTAGTTTGTACATTCCTGTCTTCTGATAGATGAATTGTGAACTAAATTATTCTGGAATTAGAACTTTAACAACCTCTATTCTGGTGTGGATATTTGAAATCAACTGTATGATGCTACTGAAGACTGAAACTGTTTTACAACAAGTATATATCATAGTGAGCTTAGTAATATTGTTGAAATTGTTTTGACCTTATGGACTGCAGTAGAAAAATGGACTAATTCAAAAAGAAACAAGTGAGCAAATGGCCACTGGTGTTGGAAATAAAAGCACTGTGATTCTGAACTCTTTCTTGTTTACATAGCAGCTTGACTCTCCGCAGCAGGTCATATCCAGGGAAACTGGAGCTGTTTGAAATATCACGCAGAGCCCGCAAATGTAGGAATGTGCTTTGTGCTGCCAGGAGTGCCCCACATGTTCTGTATCAGCCAGCGATCGTGAGGCCTTGATAAATTTCATACATTTCTGAGCATGGTGTTTGGCCCAAGACTGATGCTGTGCAAAGGGAACAGAACAAGCACAGGCTGCATATTTCACTCCTAGCTCATACAAGCACTGTGCTGAATCTATCTGAAACATGCTGCATTTTTAAGCACTTGCAAGAAATTAAATCCAATCTTTGACATAAGAGCCAGTCTCAATACTCCCAGAATGTTTCTGACATTTCTGCTACAGATATGCCTTTCATTATTTAAAGTTGCTTTCACCACAGCTAGGCCATCTTTAATATATAAACATCATAGTGGATACAAAATCCCTTCCAACGTAGTCCTGTTTACCCTGACATTCCGGCTTCTACTCCACAAGTCTACAAGTACATTTTTTAAGCTCCTTAAAAACTGTAAAACTGGTCAATCATAGAACATTTGTTCAGACATATCCACTGATATGAAGTAGCTTCAGCTTTGTACCAATGCAACTAGTATGCATTATAATTCAGACATAAAGTCAACGCATTGCAGTTAAGCCTTACAATTGGTTCAAAGGCAGCCAGTGTTTTGCAAAGTCCAAAAAGCTGGTAAAACCTTTTAAACTGAAATGTTTTTATTGTTTTAATGTTAGTAGAATGCTAATGAGTCAGTAATCGTGTTGTTAACATTAAAATGTAACTACCAATTGAATGCTAGTGTGCAGAGTTCCAATGATATGTGCTCTGTTCGCCGTGGCAATGCAGAGTCAACAGTGAGGTCCCTCAGCAAATGAATATTTATCTCAAACTGGTACCTACAATATAATCCTTGATATTTCTTAAATAAAAAGACTGGCTTCACTCAAAATCAACAAGTTACCAGATCCAGATGGGATGCATCCTAGATTGGGGAGGGAAGTAACAATCTTTCAATCATCTTTGGATAAATGAGTAATGTCAGTGGACGGGAGGATTTCAATAGTACACCCTTTTTCAAAAAAAGGGGAGCGGGATAAGCCTGGTACTGTCAGTGGTGGGAAAATTCTAGAGATCATTGTCAAGGTCAAAAACAATCTCACTTGAAGAAACATTGAGTTCATAGGGGGATGGTCAGCATGAATGTGTTAAAGGCAAATCACATCGGCTAATGTAACTGAGCTCTGTGAGGAGGTAAGAAAGAGGGTTGATAAAGGTAACATACTAGTTATGGTTAAGGTAGACTTTTGATGAAGTATTACATAACATATTTAATCAGAAGATAAAAGCATTAAGCATTAAAAGGCAGTGGTAACTTGGATGTGTAATTGGATGTTGGGCAGTGGTGAAAAATATTTCTGATTGGAGCAAAGTATTTAACAGAGCTCCCCAGGGATCACTATTAGGACCATTTCATTTCTTCTTGATATAAATTACCTGGACTTGTGTATCGGGAGTACAATTTCAAAAATTAGGAATAACACAGAATTGACAACATAATAAATGGTGATCAGAATAATTATAAACTTCAGGAAGATATAAACAGGCTGATGAAATGGGCAGATGCAATTTAATCTGAATATGTGTGAAGTGATGCACTTTGGAAAAAACAACATGGAGATACAGTATCATTTTTAAAATTCATTTACAGGATGTGGGTGTCACTGATTAGGCCAACATTGCCCATCCCTCGTTGCCCTTCAAAAGGTGCTGGTGAGTTGCCTTCTTAAACTGCTGCAGTCCCTAAGGTGTAGGTACGCCCACTGTGCTGTTAGGGAGGGAGTTCAAGGATGTTGCCACAGCCACAGTGAAGAAATGGTGATATATTTCTAAGTCAGGTTGGTAGGTGACTTGGAGGGGAACCTACAGGTGGTGGGGTTCCCAGGTATCTGCTGCTCTTGTCCTTCTGGATGGTTGTGGTCGTGGGTTTGGAAGGTGTTGTCTAAGGAACCTTGGTGAGTTACTGCAGTGCATCTTGTAGATGGTATATATGGCTGCCACTGTTCGTCGGTGGTGGAGGGTTTGAATGTTTGTGAAAGGGGGAGCAGTCAAGCGGGCTGCTTTGTCCTGGATGGTGTTGAGCTTCTTGAGTGTTGTTGGAGCTGCATTTATCCAGGCAAGTGGAGAGTATTCCATTACACTCCTGACTTGTGCTTTGTAGATGGCGGACAGGCTTTGGGGGGTCAGGAGGTGAGTTACTCGCCGTATGAATCCTAGCCTTTGACTGCCCTGGTAGCCACATTAATATGGCTAGTCCAGTTCAGTTTTTGATCAATGGTAACCCCCCAGGTTGTTGATTGTGGGTGATTCAGTGATGTCAATGCCATTGAATGTCAAGGGGCGGGGGTTAGATCCTCTCTTGTAGGAGATGGTCATTGCCTGGTACTTGTGTGGCATGAATGTACCTTGCTGTGGGTGGCACGGTAGCACAGCGGTTAGCACTGTTGCTTCACAGCGCCTGGGTACCAGGTTCGATTCCCGGCTTGAATCACTGTCTGTGCGGAGTCTGCATGTTCTCCCTGTGGCTGCATGGGTTTCCTCTGGGTGTTCCGGTTTCCTACCACAAGTCCCGAAAGACGTGCTTGTTAGGTGAATTGGACATTCTGAATTCTTCCTCTGTGTACCCGAACAGGCTCCATAATGTGGCGACTAGGGGATTTCACAGTGACTTCATGTGCAGTGTTAATGTAAGCCTACTTGTGACAATAAAGATTATTAAATGAAATCCACTTGTCAGCTGGATATTATCCCGGTCTTGCTGCATTTGGACATGGACTGCTTCATTATTTGAGGAGTTGCAAATGTGCTGAACATTGTGCAGTCATCAGCAAACATCCCCACTTCTGACCTTAAGATGGAAGGGAGTTCATTGAAGAAGCAGCTGAAGATGGTTGTGCCTAGGACACTACCCTGAGGAACTCCTGCAGTGATGTCTTGGAGCTGAAATGATTGACCTCCAGCCACCACAACCATCTTCCTTTGTGCCAGGTATGGCTCCAACCAGCAGAGAGTTTCCCCCGATACTCATTGACTCCAGTTTAATTAGGGCTCCTTGATGCCATACTCGGTCAAAAGCTGCCATGATGTCAAGGGCAGTCACTCTCACCTCACCTAATCTATACGGCCGGATTCTCCATTCCTGAGACTATAAATGTTGATGCCGGGGCAGGATTCGTGGACTTCTATGACAGCAAAACTGGTGTCGCACCTGTACTGATTCAGCGACTGTTGAGGGGCTAGCACCGGAGCCATGTGGAACACAATCGATTCCAATGAGAAACGATGCCGGATTCGCGGGTTCGGAATTGACACTCAGGAGGCTGACAAGCTGCAGCCGCATATACACACTTCACTCCCCACACACACTCATCCCAGCCAACAAGATGGCGTGCCTATCCCGTTGATGGGTTGGTTGGGGCCAGAAGGGATGGGCTGGGGTGACACCCATACGACCCGTGGCACTAAGTTCACAGTGGACAGTCAGTGGCATGCACAGCTGCATGGCTGCCTTGCAGGCTGCGGCAATGGTGTTCCATGCTCATCCACCCCGACCCCACAGCTCACCTCCTGGCCAATCCCCGCTACTACCCCCCGCCCCGGCAGAAGCCAGCGGCACAATGGTCCGCATACTATGGACACATTCCCCTCTCTCACACTCAGCAGCTATGGCGCCAGTTTCACGATTTTTGAAAACATAAGTGAACCTCGCCGTCGGAGATTCCCCCCCGGTGGAGGTGGAGAATCGTGGAGGCCCTGGAGAATACCACGTCCGCTGATGATATGCAAATAGTGTTTACTGTACGTGCAGAATGGAATGCATTGAAGCCACTGTTGAGGCACCAGAGAATTGCGGTTCGGCGTGAACCCAGCGCCCACCACAATTTTGGCATCAAAACCAATTTTGGCGTCGGCCGACGGAGAATCCTGCCCATAGAGTTTTGGAGCATAGCAAGAGGCCTTTCAACACGTAATGTCAAGTGCAGGAAAAAAAGGCACAGACAATAAGAGATTTCAACCACTCTAATATTATCGAGGTTACATTCATTGAAAAAGGAAGAAAGGGAGTCAGCTTCTTAAAATGTATTCAGGAGATCTTTTAGAACCAGCCTGCAGCAAGGCCAACAGGAGCAAGTTTGGGGCAGCACGGTAGCACAAGTGGATAGCACTGTGGCTTCACAGCGTCAGAGTCCCAGGTTCGATTCCCCGCTGGGTCACTGTCTGTGCGGAGTCTGCACGTTCTCCCCGTGTCTGCGTGGGTTTCCTCCGGGTGCTCCGGTTTCCTCCCACGGTCCAAAGACGTGCAGTTTACGTGGATTGGCCATGATAAATTGCCCTTAGTGACCAAAAAAAAAAGATTAGGAGTGGTTATTGGGTTACAGAGATAGGGTGGAAGTGAGGGCTTAAGTGGGTCAGTGCAGACTCGATGGGCCGAATTGCCTCCTTCTGCACTGTATATTCTTAAAAAAAAGGTTTGGAGTTAGTTTCACTGAATAAATCTGAACAGATGGCAGGGTTATCAGTGGGAGTGCATTTGATGGTCATGTTGATAGTTCAATTAGACTTGGAGTAGTTATAGAAAAGGGGAAAGACAGACCAAGAGTCAAAGGTTTAAAATGGGAAATGGCCAATTTTACTAAGCTAAGATGTGACTTGACAAAAGAAGCCTGGAAACTGCTTCTTGAATGGATATCAGTGTCAGAGCGGTGGGAGGCAGTCAAAGAGAAGCTAAAGAGGCACTTACAAATGTAGACTCCCCCACCACCACCACGTCGCTGATGTGTTATGTACTCTGGGATAACACAGGCTGCAACTGGATGCAGCTTTAACCAAAAGATACTCCAGACCTTGAAGTTAGTTCAATCTGATTTATTGAACCAGTAGCACAGTTCGCACGGTTCTCTATGAGTTCGACTCTCTGCTAACCTAAGTGTGGTTACTCTGTCTGACTGAACCAGACTAGCTCTTAGTCACGTGGTTGAGGTGTGATACTGTTACATACATCCTGACTCACTCTGTAGATGTTCATCAGTGGAAAGAGGCAGAGTGTGAGTGCCTCGTGCCTTTTATAGTGAGATACCACCCCTGAGTGTCCTGCCTGCTCATTGGTTATGTCCTGTTCTCTGTGTTCATAGCTGCCTGCCTGTGCCTGTCTGTATATCATTATCTGCATGTCATGACAGTCGCATACACACACATAGATCTCCTCCAGATATCAAAGATTATGCAGAGGAGGATAAGGCAAAAATAAAAAAGTTATGTCAGGTGTCAAGATTTCAATATTGCGAAAAGCCAAGAGTACAGAAAGTGCAGTGGTAACATTACAAAGGAAATTAGGTAAGCAAATAGAGGGCATGGAAGAATATTGGCAAGTAAAATGAAGGAAAACCCAAAGATATTCAATTAATACATAAAGAGCAAGAGAATAACTAACAAAAGAGAGGGCCAATTAGAGACCATAGAGGTACTTTGTGTGAGGAGATGCAATCCATGGACATGACTCTGAATGACTGCATTGCATTTGCTTTCACAAGAGAGAGGGACAAAGCAGGCATTGTAGTTAAGGAGGTGTGTGAAATACTGGATGGGATAAACATGGAGAGAGGGGAAATGTTTAGGTGTTAAGGCACCTTGAGAGTGGACAAATTATCAGGCCTGGATGAAATGCATCCCAGGCTACTTAGGGGAATAAGGGAAGGGATAATGGAGGCTCTGACCATTATTTTACAATCCCCTCCAGTGTCATGCGGAGGATTGGAGAGCTACTTTCATTATACTGTTGTTTAAAACCCAAAGAAAGGATAGCCCAAGTATTACAGGTCAGTCAGCCTAACCTCAATGATGGAAATTAGTAGAAAATAATTCTGAGAGATGAGATAACTATTATTTAGAGAGGAATGGATTAATCAATGATAGTCAGCATGGAATAATTCAGGGAAGGTCGTAGCTGACGAACGTGATTGAATGTTTTGAAGAAGTAGCAAATAAGGTTACTGTGGGTTGGGACTTTATGCATCAACATGGATTTTAGCAAGGCTTTTGACAAAGTCCCACATGGCAGACTGATCATTAAATTAAAAGCTCATGGGATCCAAAGGGAAAGTGGCAAGTTGTATCCAAAATCAAGGACAGAGAGAAAAAGATTATGAGAAATTGGTGTGTTTGTGATTGGAAGGCTGTTTCCCAAGGTGTTCAACAGGGCTCAGTGCTGGGTCCCTTGCTATTCATTGTGCATATCATTAATTAAAACTTAAATGTAGGGGGCATGATTATAAATTTAGCAGCTGATTCAAAAATAAGCCGTGTGGTTGATAGTTAGCAAGAGAAATGCAAAATGAAGGAAAATAGCAATGGACTGGTCAGGTGGGCAGAAAAGTGTAAAATGGAATTCAATATGGAGAACTGTGAGGTAATGCCTTTGGGGAAGAAAAGCAAGTCAAGGGAATACACAATAAATGGTAGGATATTAGAAGTATGGAGGGACAGAAGGACTTTGGAGTGCATGTCTACTGATACCTAAATCCAGCAGGCTGGGTAGGAAAGTGGTCAAGAAGACACACAGGATTATTTTCTTTATTGGCCAAGGCCTAGAGGATAGGAGTAAATCTAGAACTGTATTGAACATGTCTAAGGCTGTGGCTGGAATACTACATGCATTTCTAGTTACCACATTACAAGGTGGATGTAATCACAGTAGAGAGTTTTAATAATAATAATCTTTATTGTCACAAGTAGGCTTACATTAACACTGTAGTGAAAAGCCCCTAGTCGCCACATTCCGGCACCTGTTCGGCTACACAGAGGGAGAATTCAAATATCCAAATTACCTAATAGCACGTCTTTCAGAATTTGTGGAAAGAAACCGGAGCACCCGGAGGAAACCCACGCAGACACGGGGAGGACGTGCAGACTCCAAGGATGTTGCCAGGAATGGAGCATTTTAGTGATGAGAAAAGACTGGATCGGCGAAGTTTGTTTTTCTTTGGAACAGGGGAGCTGAGGAGAGATTAAATTGAAGTGTATTAAATTAGCTCAGTTGGCTGGACAGCTGGTTAATTGTGCGACACCAGCAGCGCAGGTTCAATTCCTGTACCAACAGAGGTTATTCATGAAGGCCCCACCGTTTCAACCTTGCCCCTTGCCTGGGGTGTGGTGACCTTCAGGTTAAATCACCATCAGTCAACTCTCCTCTCTCTCAAAGGGAAGAGCAGCCTATGATCCTTGGGGACTATGGTGACTTTCATTAAATGATGACAGGCCACAGATAGAGTAAATAGAAAGGTTTTATTTAATTTAGCAAAGAAGTCAATAACCAGTGAACAGAGATGTAAAGTGATCGGTGGAAGGATTAGAGAGGAGTTGAAGAAAAATGTTCTTGCTGAGAGGATAGTGGGGGTCTGGAGCCCACTGCCCACAAGTGTGCCACAGGCAGAAATACTAATCTAAGTTTTAAAATGTATGCATTTGAGATACCTTAACTTACAGAGTTACAGACCAAGATCTGGAGGGTGGGATGGACAGGGTTGTTTTTTTATGACTAGCACAGACAGAATGGGCTGAAATGCATCCTTTTGTGTTATAAATCTTTCTTTGGCCATTATTTTACATTTCCCCCAGGGGTATCAATGAAGGCAGGGAAGTCGGGGGTCTGTAAAATTCCATGCATTGCCAGTAGTGCCATGCCTGTAGCCTGTCCACTCACAATGTAGGTATTTTATTCATAAGACCATAAGACATTTGAGCAGAATTAGGCCACTCGGCCCATCGAGTCTGCTCCGCCATTCAATCATGGCTGATATGTTTCTCATCCAACTTCTCCTGTCTTCTCCCCATAACCCTGATCCCCTTATTAATCAACAACCTATCTATCTCTATCTTAAAGACACAGTGATTTGGCCTCCACAGCCTTCTGTGGCAAAGAGTTCAACTGATACACCGCCCTCCAGCTGAAGAAATTCATCCTCATCTCAGTGTTAAAGGATCATCCCTTTAGCCTGAGGCTGTGGCCTTGGGTTCTAGTTTTTCACACAAGTGGAAACATCCTCTCCATGTCCACTCTATCTAGGCCTCTCAGTATCCTGTAAGTTTCAATAATATCCCCCCTCATCCTTCTAAACTCCAATGGGTACAGATACAGAGTCCTCAACTGCTCCTCATATGACAAGCTCTTCAATCCAGGGATCATTCTTGTGAACCTCCTCTGGACCCTTTCCAAGGCCAGCACATCCTTCCTTAGATACAAGGCCTATGATGGTGGAGGCATCACGCATCTCTCTTTCCAAGGGTCAATTGATTAAAGGTCTTCCAGTTGCTACTCAGATTCCCCCTGCAGTAGGAGAGGCACATATTGAATGCCCAGGCTTCCCACCCAGAGCTGTTTGCCTGAAGATCTGGCTGGTGAGGGAGGTGTCTTCTGGTCAGGTTCCCTGTGCACATTGGAGGCTCCCACCAAGGCCTAGAATCTCTATCATATTATCCCCCTCCTGAACAGTTATCCTCTGCTCCCCATCCATCTTGCAGCCTTTGCTGGAGCCTGCCAGTCTGGCCCCCGATAAGACTCTGGGCTCACCTGTTGGTCTGGGCTCCATCACTGAATGTCTTCCTTGGGTACTGTTGCAGTTTCAGCAGTGGCCACGGTCGTGTTAGGTACACTGGTCTAACACTGGCTGCAACTGGATGCAGCTTAGATCAGAAAGATACTCCAGACCTTGAAGTTAGTTCAATCAGGTTTATTGAACTAATAGCACAGTTAGCACAGTTCTCTGTGAGTTCGACTCTCTGCTAACTTAAGTGTGGTTACTCTGTCTGACTGAAACAGACTACCTCATAGCCATGTGGTGGAGGTGTGAGATTGTAACAACACCCTTGACTGACTCTCTAGATGTTCACCAGTGGAAAGAGGTGGAGTGTGAGTGTCTCGTGTCTTTTATAGTCAGATCCCACCCCTGAATGTCCTGCCTGCTTATTGGCCATGTCCTGTTCTCTGTGTCCACTAGCTACTTGTCTGTATATTATTATGTGTGTGTCTGCATATCATGACGTCTCCCCTTTTTTTAAATGTTTGGATGACATATGTGAACGTATTTACAAGAATAGGCCAATATTAACATGTATACATGCAGTGGATGTGAACATATATACATGTGAAAACAGCTGTCTAATGCGTGAACACAGAACATAGCAAACAGAACAAATATTCATAAGTCCAGTCTCTGTGGCTTGCGTCTGATCCTAGTCGACCACCGGAGAGGTGGTGGTGGGGATGACAGCGCCTTGATGGGCGGGATTGAAGCCTGACTGGTGGCCTCATGAGTCGAGGTATCAGGAGGTGGCAAAACAACAGAAGGAAACGGAGAAGAATGTGTTTGCGGGCAGGCAACTTTGCGCAGTGCCCGTCTGTTTCGTCGCACAACAGAACCATCAGCCAGACGCACAACATACGAGCGGGGGGCAGCCTGTCGAACAACGACAGCTGGAGCTCACCAGCCTCCATCAGGGATCTTGACCCGAACAGTGTCTGATGGGGATAACACGGGCAAATCGGTGGCATGAGCATCATAACTCTGTTTTTGCCGGTCTCGGAGTTGCTGCACCTTCTGCAGCACCGGGAGATGATCCAGGTTGGGCACGTGTATGGCTGGAAGTGTTGTTCTCAGGTCCCTGTTCATCAGGAGTTGAGCCGGCGACATGCCAGTGGACAGTGGGGTCGCCCTGTACGCAAGCAGCGCTAGGTGAATGTCAGACGCAGAATCCGCGGCCTTGCAGATGAGATGCTTCACTATGTGCACCCCTTTCTCAACTTTTCCGTTTGACTGCGGATAGTTTGGGCTGGAAGTGACGTGTTTGAACTGATACAACTGGCAAACAGAGACCATTCATGGCTGCTGAAGCACGGGCCATTGTCACTCATGACAGTGAGTGGGATACCATGCCTGGAGAACGTCTCCTTACAGGCCTTGATGACGGTCCGAGATGTGAGGTCTGAGAGCTTCACGACTTCAGGGTAATTGGAAAAGTAATCAATGATTAACACGTAATCCCGACCATTTGCATGAAAGAGGTCGATGCCAACCATGGACCTCGGAGAGGTTTCGATGTCATGCTGCTGAAGTGTCTCCTTACTCTGCACTGGCTGGAAGTGTTGACAGGTCGCACAGTTAAGGACCATGTTCGCGATGTCCTGGCTGATCGCGGGCCAGTGGACAGCCTGCCTGGCTCTGTGGTCTGCACTTTTCCACACCCAGGTGGCCCTCATGGATTTGACGGAGCACCAAGCTCTGGAGACTGTGTGGAATTACAATCCGGTCCAGTTTGAGGAGGATACCATCAACCACCGTCAGGTCGTCCTTTCCATTGAAAAATTGAGGGCACTGCCCTTTTTTCCAGCCATTGGCTAGGTGTTGCATAACACACTGCAAGAGGGGGTCTTTGGCTGTCTCCTCACGGATACGAATCACCTTCTCATCAGATGCCGGGAGGGTGCTAGCACACAGCTGCACCTGTGACTCAACCTGTGACTCAATTTGCCGGATGACGTTCAGTGGTTCACTAGGCACGGTGATGGAGCGGGACAGTGTATCGGCAATGATGAGCTCCTTGCCAGGCGTGTACACCAGGTCAAAGTCATACCTTCTGAGTTTGAGGAGGATGCGCTGCAACCGAGGCGTCATGTCATTAAGGTCCTTGTGGATAATGTGCACCAGGGGCCTGTGATCCGTCTCGACTGTGAATGTCGGCAGGCCATAGACATAGTCATGAAACTTGAGAATGCCAGTGAGAAGGCCCAGGCATTCCTTCTCGATTTGTGCATACCTTTGTTCGGTGGGCGTCGTTGCCCTTGATGCGTAGGCAATCGGTGCCCAGGATGAAGTGTCATCGCATTGCAGCAGGACCGCACCGATGCCATCCTGGCTCACATCTGTCGAGATTTTTGTTTCTCTGTCTGGGTCGAAAAATGACAATAGGGGTGCGGTGGTGAGCTTAGCTTTCAGCTCCAACCACTCTGCCTGATGGGCCACCTTCCACTCGAAGGCAGTGGACTTCTTCACTAGGTTTCGTAGGGCCGTGGTGTGTGAGGCCATGTTTGGGGTGAACTTGCCCAGAAAATTGACCATGCCCAGGAAGCGTAATACCGCCTTCTTGTCTTCCGGGACCTTCATGGCTGCGATGGTCTTGACCTTGTCTGTGTCGGGGCACACGCCCTGCTGAGAGATCTGGTCCCCTAGGAACTTGAGTGTCGTAATGCCAAAGCAACATTTGGCCCTGTTCAGCTTCAGGCCATTGGCGTGGACACGGCGGAATACCTGCTGGAGTCGGGAAACATGCTCCTCAGGGGTCGTGGACCATATGATGACATCGTCCACGTACACACAAACCCCTTCGATGCCCTCCATCATCTGCTCCGTGATGCGATGAAATATCTCCGATGCCGAGACGATGCCGAACGGCATACGGTTATAGCAGTACCTGCCAAACGGTATGTTGAAGGTGCAGAGCCTTCTGCTGGACTCATCCAGCTGGATTTGCCAGAATCCATGTGATGCATCTAACTTCGTGAAAAACCCGTGCATGTGCCATCTCACTAGTGAGTTCCTCCCGCTTCGGGATGGGGTAGTGTTCACGCATTATATTCTGGTTGAGATCCTTGGGATCGATGCAGATGCGCAGGTCTCCAGAGTGTTTTTTAACCACCACCATCGAGCTGACCCAGTCAGTCAGTTCGGTCACCCTGGAAATGATCCCCTGCTGCTGCAGCTCCTTGAGCTGTTCCTTCAGGCGCTCCTTCAGCGGAGCCGGGACCTGGCGTGGTGCATGGACCACTGGCTTGGCACCAGGTCACAGTAGGATCTTGTACCGATATGGCAAAGTGCCCATCCTGTCAAACACATCTGGATACTGAGCGAGGATGTCGTCAATGCCAGCTTGAAGATCCACATTGGAGGGTGTCGTCGAATAAACTCGCTGCACCAGGTTTAGCTTTTTGCAGGTATACGCGCCCAGTAGGGATGTCCTGTCCGCCTTGACAATTTCAAAACTTAGCTGTGCATGGGTACTCCGGTTGGAGACGAGTAGATGGCAGGATCCCAGTGCCGTGATGGCATTACCGTTATAGTCCAGGAGCTGGCAGGCTGCCAGAAGGACCTTGGGGGGCTTCTTGATGCATTTGAAGTCTGCCTGTGAGAGGAAGTTGGCAGAAGCACCTGTGTCCAGCTTGAACTGGATGGAGCAGCGGTTGACCTGCATCACCGCACGCCATTCGTCCTCCGAATCCACAGCGAGGATGGATTGAATGCGAGATGAGTTAGGTGTGGCATGTTCACATGTGGTAATGGTGTCCACTCAGAAGGTGGATTCCAGGCAGTCGTCCTCTGGATCCATTGTACTGCCAGGATCAGAATCCTGTAATCGTCGTTGCACATTCTGGATGCGCCATCGCCGGAATTGGGAGCGCTGGCCTCTGACTGGTGGTGCAGACCTGCACAAGGCTGCATAGTGTCCAGGCTTCTCGCAGTTTAAACATCGCCTGCCTCTTGCAGGGCAGTGTCCCTTTAAGTGGGCGTTGCCACAGTTCGGGTACGTCATGACGTCGGCGTCGTGACGCAGTGTACGTCGTCGCACATGCGCAGTGCGGTCGGCAGACATCTGCACCTGCGCAGTGTGGGTGTCGGCCGCTTCGTTATCCCATTCGCACCGCGCATGTGCGGGGCTCCGGGAAATGCGCGCGAGATGGCCGCTGTCTTCAATGCTGAGGCACTACATCCGGGAGATGGCCTGCATACTCGTGGGAGGCAAGTTTCTCATTTGCAGCCGATTTGTATTGGGAATACCGATTTTTTGCGTGCTCATGCACTGTACATGTTTCAATCGCAACTGGCAGGGTCATATGCTTGATTTTTAAGAGCTGCTCTCTCAGAGGATCAGAGTGAACTCCAAACATGATTTGGTCTCTGATCATGGAGTCAGCAATATCACCAAAGTTGCAGGACAGCGCTAGCAGGCGGAGGCTAGTTAAGAAGGCATTGAAAGATTCACCTTTACCTTGAAGACGTCGTTTGAATATGTAGCGCTCGAAGATTTCATTGGTGTCCACTTCACAGTGTCTATCAAACTTGTCCAGGATGGTCTGAAACTTTGTCTTGTCCTGGCCTTCGGTGAAGTTAAACGAGTTGAAGAGTTCGATGGCTTGATCACCCGCTGTTGAGAGGAGAAGCGCGATCTTTCTTGCGTCAGACGCACCCTCGAGGTCTGAGGCTTCGATGTACAGCAGAAACATTTGCTTGAATATCCGCCAGTTGGCATTGAGATTGCCGGAGGTCCTGAGCTGGTGAGGAGCCTGAATCTCCTCCATCAATCCGGGATACATTTTCTGGTCGTCACGGAATGGACTGAGGTAAGCCACCTTAAATTAGTAGTCTCCTGGTATCATGTCGTGTTAGGTACACTGGTCTAACACTGGCTGCAACTGGATGCAGCTTAGATCAGAAAGGTACTCCAGACCTTGAAGTTAGTTCAATCAGGTTTATTGAACTAATAGCACAGTTAGCACAGTTCTCTGTGAGTTCGACTCTCTGCTATCTTAAGTGTGGTTACTCTGTCTGACTGAACCAGACTAGCTCTTAGCCACGTGGTGGAGGTGTGAGATTGTAACAACCCCCTTGACTGACTCTCTAGATGTTCATCAGTGGAAAGAGGTGGAGTGTGAGTCCCTCATGTCTTTTATAGTCAGATCCCACCCCTGAGTGTCCTGTCTGCTTATTGGTCATGTCCTGTTCTCTGTGTCCATTAGTTGCTTGTCTGTATATCATTATGTGCGTGTCTGCATCTCACGACAGCCACCACTCTCAATGGCACTGCTGGTACAAGAAAGCTGCCGACCATTTTACTTTTACGTTGGTAACAGGGACTCCTATGTTTCGAGGTTAGAATTGTTCTTCTTCAAGCAGAGAAGGTTAAGGAGAGATCTAATGGAGGTACTCAAAATTATGAGGGGCTTGAAAAAACTACTGGGAAGAAATTGCTTCATCTATAAGTGTGTTGAAATACAGAGAATTGGCAAAAGAATGAGAGGGGAAATAAGAAAAAAAAATGTTTACACAGGTAATTGCTGAGCTCTGGAAAGCATTACCTGAAAAGGTGGTGAGATCAGATTTCATAGGAACTTTAAAAAGGCAGTTGAATAGGCACTTAAAGATTAATGTGCAGAATTATACGGTGAAAAGTCAGGTTGCGAAAGCAAATTGGACAGTTCTTTCAAATATCTAATACAGGCACAATGTACTGAATGGACTCCACCATTGCTGTAAGAATATATGGTTCTATTAAAACGTGCAGGGGACTGTGTCAAAGAAGTGCAACAGGTCCATTTTTGCATTTGATGATATCAGAATATAATTGTTTGACATGGAATCGAGGAATTAATTTTCTTCTAATTTTTTTTAATATTTGAATCTGGAAGCTGCTTTTTTTTCATTTAATGGCAAATTTGTCAATATATACCATTTTCAGTAAGTATTGGAGATTTTCACAGTAACTTCATTGCTTAATGTAAGCCTACTTGTGACACTAATAAGGATTATTATTATTATTGTCTCATTGCTATGAAATGCATTCAAAACAAAAGTGAAAATATAGGCTTTGGTCCTTTTGTCATTTTTTTCAGAAGTTTTGTATATTTCAGCGCAATAGTTAATGAACTTCTTTTGTCATATTATACCCTTTCCAATTGTGTAATATCGGAACTCATTCGTTCTTTTCACTTTATTTTGTTCTCCACAGAAATTATCTCTCTATTTTGATAAACGCTATGGGCAGTTTCTTGTCAGCTGCTAAGACATTTCGGCAAACAAAAGGTTAAAGCACATTATGGCAAAGGATAGTTGAAAAAACAGATGACAGTCTTCAGTGAACTGTGAGGAAATAAAGTACACAACATGTGATAGAGTCATGACCCTGTGTTATTGCACATTTCTGGGCTGAACAGATATGGCTTGTCAGGTAATCTGTCATGCAGTGCAGTAGTGAACAGCAGTACAAGTCAGCTCAGACAGATTTGAAAATTACACAAATAGTGGGGTGGAAAGGTATAATTGAAAATGGCAAAAGACTAAATGGAAGACAGCTGAAATTGTTGCAGTGCCTTATTAAATGCAGTGGACTTGGAGACACGGTCTCAGTGTGTTAAATGGTTGCAGTCAGTGACTTTACACCAGAAGAAACCAATTAGAATGTCTTTGGGAGCTGCATGCAGGATATTAAATCATATGTACAGCTGCAAACAAGTTCTGACATCAGTCAAGAGGAAAATTTCAAATCAGTTATCAACACATGATTTCACAATGGCACGAGCAGTATATCTCTTCATACTGGCAATTTCAAGGTGAAACAGAGCTATTCTTTTTATTATTTTTGGTTGTATTTGTAACGTACACAAGTTAGAAATGTTTTGTGTTCTTAAAATAAATATGCAAATCTATTTTGCTTTCCACTGGTACGTAGTGACCATGTGATTTCTGTTCTAATCTGCAATGTCACTTCTAAAAAATCAATGCACAGTTATCACTTTAAAAATGAGAGGCGTTCTGTGGTTTTGGTATCATTAAAAATGTAATCGAGCTGCAAAGAAGATGTCCCATAAGGGTTTCATTACCGGACATTCCCACAGCAAGTGCATGTAAAAGCCTCCAGACTCACTTCCAGCAAGTGTTAGCTGAGGCAAAAGCCATTCTTTGAAGCCTAAGTGATATCAAGGAGGTTCTGTGAATGACCTTGAATTTGCTGAGGCAAAGCCAATTGTTGCTAATAGACCAAAAGATAGTCCCCTGATGTTCAACTATTGATTATCTATCATTGAGATGTGTAAGTCCAAGCTTTCCATAATTCACACAGACTGCTATCAGTGATGCGATGAGAAAAAAAAACTACTAGAAGACAATATGCTGGAATTTACTGCGTCATGCTAAAAATCATTACAGCTTAAACTTGTTGAGTTAAGTAGGGTTAAGGATCAAGAAAATTCCCCTTGGAAACCTCAGTTGATGATCCCAAAAGGGCTGAGTTAAGGCGAAGTTGAATGCAACAATAAATCTAGGACAATTACACAATTTGTCATTGTTCAATGGGTCTGTGGGGACCTTTCTTCCAAACTGCCTAAATTGCTGAAAGATGGTTACATTCAATGCACTATGCTGTTTGCTAGTACAGACCTCTTTACAACAAACAGTTGTTTCTTTCTGATAATAACGGCCCAAAAATATCTGTTAATATTCAGAAAAAGAATCATTAGTCCTAGTACGCTGAAGTGCAATTTTGTCCCCCAAAGAACTTTCTGCAGCGTCAGGACGAAAGACAGAGCACAAAT
This sequence comes from Scyliorhinus torazame, assembly GCF_047496885.1. NCBI lineage: Eukaryota > Metazoa > Chordata > Chondrichthyes > Carcharhiniformes > Scyliorhinidae > Scyliorhinus > Scyliorhinus torazame. Next base: position 88,816,712 of record NC_092715.1, on the reverse strand, counting down.
CTGTATGGAGACCAAGGAATAACCTGAATTTCCAAAATTTTGCTCCTCTAAACTTGTTCTATTCTATTGACTTGTTCAGGTGTTTTAAAACATTCATGTGTTTCTTACTCTGAAAATTATTGCAGCTGTATGTGATAATTATTTCAGATTATTGCAGATGTATTTATCAAATAGTTTAGATGATTTGTTGTTGATCCATCTCATTCGAAGGAAAACCATTTGGTTTTAAATAGTCTCAAGTATATTGCTCTTGTAAACATACTTTTAGCTGCTAAACCCTGATGTGAACAACCTGGGATGACACAATGCAAAGGGATTCCCCATGTAATCTGCTTCTTAGGAGTGCTGTCAAATGATAAATCTGTTTCTTTTATTTCAATCTCTGCTAAATAGTTTCTGGACAGGGTCAATATTCAACAGTAATTGAAAGAAACAAAAACAAATCTTATGACTAACTACTGCCAGATTCGGCAGGATTTGGAGGCTGTTGTTTGAGAGAGGCTGTTTGAGGGTAAATCCACATTTGGCATAGGTGAGTCTTTCAAGGAGCAGTTGATGGGAGTGCAGGACAGGCATATGCCGGTAAAAAGGAAGGACAGGAAAGGCAGGGTTCAGGAACTATGGATGACCAGAGAAATTGCGAATCTTGTCAAAAAGAAAAAAGATGCATACGTGAGACACAGGCAACTAAAAACAGATGAAGCACTTGAGGAATACAAGGAAAGTAGAAAAGAGCTCAAGCAGGAAGTTAAGAGGGCAAAAAAGGGTCATGAAATGTCCTTGGCAGACAGGATTAAGGACAATCCCAAGGCATTTTATACGTACATTAGGAACAAGAAGTAGCTAGAGAAAGAGTCGGTCCATTTAAGGACAAAGGAGGGAAATTATGTGTAGAACCTAAGGAAGTAGGTGTGATCCTTAATGAGTATTTTGCATCGGTACTCACAAAGGAGAGGGACACATTGATTGGTGGTGTCTCAGAGGGATGTGTAAACATTTCAGAATAGGCCGTTATGACGAGGGAGGAAGTGTTAGGTGTGTTAAAAAGCATTAAGGTAGACAAATGCCCAAGGCCAGATGGATCTATCCCAGATTTCTGCACGAGACAAGAGATAAAATCGCTGGGCCTCTAACAGAAATCTTTGTGTCCTCGATGGCCACCGGTGAGATCCCAGAGGATTGCAGGATAGCCAATGGTGTACCGTTATTTAAGAAGGGTTGCAAGGATAACCTGGGTAATTATCGGACAGTGAGCTTGACGCCAGTGATTGTGAAAGCGGCCCCCACGGCGATTCTTCGCGCTCGACGGGCCGAGTGCCCGCCGAGTTCCGTCGCATCCTGCTGGGGTGGTTCACATATGGTCCCACCCGGTGGGACCTCGGTGTTCTGGCTGCGGAGGCCGTCCTGGTGGGGGGGCAGGGGGGGATCCGACTCTGGGAAGGTCACCACGGTAGCTAGGCCCGCGATCGGGGGCTACCAATCAGTGGGCGCGCTCACTGGGAGGGCATATATTCCTCCGTGCCGGGCCCCTGTAGGGCTCCGCCATGTTGTGCGGGGGCCGGCGCAGAGACGGCAACCACGCGCATGCACGGACCTGCGCCGGCCGTGCAGGGCCGGCTTTCAGCGCCAAGGTAGCGCACAGCAATCCGGCGCCATTCTAGCCCATGAAGAACAGGAGAAATACTGGGCCTGGAGGCCTGTTGACGCAGGCATCGCTCGCGCCGGTTTTGATGCTGGCGTCAACACTTGGCCACGATATTGGAGAATCCCGGCCAGGATTCATGCAGATTTGGAAGTGAATGGTCTTAGTAGTGACAGACAGCATGGTTTTGTTCGAGGGAGGTCATGTCTCACTATTTTAATTGAGTTTTTTGAGGAGGTGACAAAAATGATTGATGAACGGAAGGGCTGTGGATGTTGTCTACATGGACTTTAGTAAAACCTTTGATAAGGTCCCTCATGGTAAGCTGGAGCAAAAGATTAAATCACATGGGGTCAGGGGTGAACCAGCTGGATGGATTCAGAACTGGCTTGGCCATGGAAGACAGAGTGTAGCAGTGGAAGTGTGTTTTTCCGAATGGAGGTCTATAACTAGTGGTGTTCCGCAGGATTCAGTACTGGAACCTCTGCTCTTTGTAATATATATAAATGACTTGGAAGAAAGCTTAGCGGGTCTGATTAGCAAGTTTGCGGATTATACTAAGATTGCAGGAGTTGCAGATAGTGATGAAGATTGACAGAGAATGCCCAGGATATAGATAGGCTGCAAAATTGGGCGGAGAAATGGCAGATGGAATTTAGCCCGGTCAAATGCGAGGTGATGTATTTTGGTAGATCCAATTCAGGTGGGAGCTATAAAATAAATGGCAGAACTATCAGGAGCATAGAGACACAGAGAGATCTGGGCGTGCAGGTCCACAGATCCTTAAAAGTGGTAGCAGAGGTGGAAATGGTGGTAAAGAAAGCATATGGCATGCTTGCCTTCATCGGATGGGGTATCGAGTATAAAAGCTCAAAAATTATATTACAGTTATTAGGAACGTTGATTAGGCCACATTTGGAATACTGTGTCCAATTCTGGTCACCACACTACCAGAAGGATGTGGAGGTTTTGGAGATAGTACAGAAAAGGTTTACCAGGATGTTGCCTGGTATGGAGGGTATTAGCTATGAGGAGAGATTGAATAAATTGGGCTTGTTCTCCCTAGAGAGACGGAGGCTGAGGGGCGACCTGATAGAAGTTTATAAAATTATTAGGGGTATAGATAGGGTGAACAGTTGGAGGCTTTTTCCCAGGGCAGAAATGACAATTACAAGGCTGCACAAGTTCAAGGTGACGGGGGATAGGTTCAGTGGAGATGTATGGGGAACGTTTTTCACACAGAGGGTGGTGGTGGCCTGGAATGCACTGCCAAGTGAGGTGGTTGAAGTAGATATGTTCGCGACCATTAAGACATATCTGGATAGGCACATGAACAGACGGGGTATAGAAGGATGGAGGCGGTTGGTCTAGATAGGACACGTGATCGGCGCATGCTTGGAGGGCCGAAGGGCCTGTTCCTGTGCTGTATTGTTCTTTGTAAATACAGATCACATTGACAGTAATATTATTATGTAGACTCTGAACAGATCCATTTGGACTACGTCACCCTTGTGTGTCCAATTTAATTCGTACCAAGGAATAGAAGTGTTTCATATGTCACACAAGTAAGAAAGTTTTAAAAACATATTAATTGCCATCTAACTCCAACATTCAAAACAACCAAGGATTATCAAATGATAAATTTGATTTGTTAATTTTCTACTTATTTCTACACAAAGGTTCTTCTCCAAGAAATTAAACTAGGTTCAGGTCAATGCATTACGAGGTAAAATGCACTTTGTTGCACATGGACAAAAACAGTGTGGTTTACGTGTTCTCTGTTTTTCCCCTGCTTATAATCTTTTAAGCATCCTTCTTGCTGTTTTGATTACCTGACACTTTTTTTTCTCTCTTTCTCTATAACAATCACACATTCTTCTAATTGTGGTTGCTGTATTTGTATCGATTTTTGTTACTTTTGTTTTCTAGCTCTTCAATAGCTTTTCTGCAAATCTCTTATTTCCTGTTCCTCATTTATAAATCTCTCGAGCGCATCGAGGTCACCATGGGAAGTTTGCCGATCACCATGGAGACCTTCGTCCAGCAGGTGTTGCTGGATTAGCACTCAGCCCTCAACCCCATTGCCACACACCGTGGTGGGCACCATCAAGATACCGGAGACAGGGGGAACGTGGCACATTGACCTTACTCCAGGTGCAGCTTCTCCTCATGATGTCAGGGCAGGATCCTCAAACCGCCACATGGAGGATAAGCATCAGCAGAGCACTCTCAGGACACTCCAAGGGTGTGCAGCCATTCACAGTCCCCTTTGCCTGAGACCCCATGCACTCCAGCTACTCAGACCAATGAGGGTGCATCTGCCTCCGAGCAGTAAACTCCTTATCAGGCTAGGGCCCTCATGCCAATGCCACTAGAGGATGTCTGCCAATGTCATTGCAGACATCAGGGTATAGCAGTCAGCGGGCTGCCTCCACCTCTGTTGTGGATGTCAGGGCTACACCCAGCCGTGTAGCAGTAGGAAAATGAAGAAATATTGATGTCACTTTTGGGTCACGGGTGTACTACCACTGTGAAGACTATTTCTTTGAATACGTTTGATGGTTATGCGAATGTCTTAGTCAACTAACAGCATTCATTTTGTGCATTGGAAAATGTTTAAAAGTGTTTCATGTCAAAGTTTAGCTATGCACCCACTCTTTGATAGCGCCCACTGCGAGGTTAACATTTGTGTGATGTCAACCTCAGTTGAAATAGTCTACAATCCCTTATGTCATGTCTGGGAGATGTGCTAAAATCTTTATTTGAAGTTTGTGATGTATGCACTTCTAACCCTTCTTTCTCATGGAACACCATTGCATTAAGGCTGCTCACAGCATTGATATTTTAGCGCAATGGTGTCTCCTCAGTGGTGATGGCAGAAGCCAATCAAGCATGGGAGGAGGAGATTCCTAGCCATGTCCTCATCTCAGTGGATGCAGTGTTTGCATCAGTATCTGGCAGCGAATGTTTCAAGGCTTCTCTTGCATCACTCTTGTTCTTCAGTGGACTCTCAGTTCCCAGAGTGAGCGCATTCACAGGGCACCATAGACCAAAGCAGAGATCATGGCCTGACAATTCATGGGACCAGAAAGTGAAAGTGTGAATGCAGGACTTGTTCTCACTGCGAGAAGTTGGACATTTCGTGAGATGAAAGGGAATGGCACTGAGGGGAAGGAGAGATGTGTCCATATGCCCTTACTTAACCTTACTCTTCTGGGAACATGTTAACAATTAAAGAGTCACGGGCACATCTCGTCTGTCTTGCTTTCCTCATGGCCATGATGAACTCTCATCCTCCTTCCAGTTTGCCCTCAGGGAGGGGCTCACTTCTTTGCATTGCCAGATTGTAAAGGACATAGCACACTGTGATCATGTGGGAAACTCTCTCTGGTGCACATTGCAGGTCCAAGCACCTGAAGTGCATCTTCAGAAGCCCAATGGTCACTCTACAAGTTCATAAGATACAGGAGCAGAATTAGGCCATTTGGCCCATCGGGTCTGCTCCACCATTTGATCATGGCTGCTCTCATTCTGGCCTTAACTCCATCGTCCTGCCCATTCTCCATAACCCTTCAATCCATTACCAATTAAAAATCTGTCTAACTCCTCCTTAAATTTACTCACTGCCCCAGCATCAGCCACAAACTGGGGCAGTGAATTCCACAGATTCGCAACCCTTTGGGAGAAGTAGTTTCTCCTCAACTCTGTTTTAAATTTGCTACTTCTTATCCTAAGACTATGACTTCTCATTCTAGAATGCCCCACAAGTGGAAGCATCCACTCCACGTCGACTTTATCCATTCCTTTTATCATCTTGTATACCTCAATTTGATCTCCCCCTCATTCTTCTAAACCCTAGAGAGAATAGGCTTAAACTGTTCAATCTCTCTTCATACTTCCTCATCTCTGGAATCAACCTAGTGAACCTCCTCTGAACTGCCACCAATGCCACTACATCTTTCTTAAAATAAGGAGACCAAAACTGTGCACAATACTCCAGGTGGGGTCTCACGAATGCCATGTATGGTTGCAACAACACTTCCTTAACTTTATATGGATGGCACGGTAGCACAGTGGTTAGCACTGTTGCTTCACAATGCTACGGACCCAAGTTCAATTCCCGGCTTGGGTCACTGTCTGTGCGGAGTCTGCACGTTCTCCCTGTGTGTGTGGGGGTTGCCGCCTGGCGCTCCGGTTTCCTCCCAAAAGTCCCGAAAGACGTGCGTGTTAGGTGAATTGGGCATTCTGAATTCTTTCTCAGTGTACCTGAACAGGCACCGGAGTGTGGTGACTAGGGTATTTTCACAGTAGCTTTGTGGCAGTGTTAATGTAAGCCTACTTGTGACACTAATGAAAATTATTATTTGTATACTCTATTCCTTTAGCTATAAATGCCAACATTCCATTTGCTTTCTTTATTATCTGCTGTACCTGCATGCTAGTTGTCTGTGACTCATGAGAAAGGGATGTAACATCTGGAGCCATGTGTGAGATGATAAGGTGTATCTCAACGTCGCTTCAGATGTGACATGGTAATTACCGATCAGTTGCTTGTGATCAATGAGTAGATGTCCTTTGGCCCGTTATCAATGCCAATTCTGGTGAACATGTGCTGTCATTGACAGCATGCCATATATAATGCAGTCGTGCCTCCTTCACCATTGCCTGCATTCCCAAATTTGTAATTCCTCTGCGTTACTCTTGAAATTCAGGGACTGTGATGTTAATCCGCTGAGTTTGAGTATCTCTTTAACAGCACTGATTAAGCATTGGCTTTCAGTGGCTTTCTTCCCAAGGAGGTCTTCCTGTTCACTCTTGTGGCACCAACAAGTTAGATGACGCCCCCCACCATTAGCCCAGCAGTGTGCTCCCCCCTCCTCCGTGAAGTTGGAGTACACTGTGCACAAAATGATTCCTCCTGCAGCATGCCCTCTACATCCCAGGACTGCCTACAATCTCCGTCTTCACAGAGACCCTGGACCGCCTCTACTCTCTGACTCGTTTCCACATCGCCACAGGTATGTCTGTATTCTGTGACTCCTGGCTGCAAGTAGCAGACCACGGGCTTTGACATTCACAGAGTTCCCCATTGCCCTAATGACTGAGGACTACAGTGTGCTGTCCACAGCCACTCCCTTCTGAGTTTCTGTGCAACCCATCCTTCTTGTGCCACACTAACAACATCCCCTTCCTATTCCAGTTTGCTTACACCTCTTACATTCAAATATATGTTATCCCTTTCACCCCTGTTTCATGTACCGTTATCAGGCTTCAGCTTCCCATCCCTTGGGATATCCTCTGCCTTCCATTGTTCCCCCTTCCCCTCTCACAGACCTTGCACAGTCTTCCTTCCCCTTGCCCTCCCTTGTGTTCACCTTTGGGTTCATCATCCCCATCCTCCCCCACACCCAGGGTCACAACAATAGATGTGAGAGTGGAATTCGAACTGAGTGACACTGTACAGTACAGTCCTGGACAACGGTCCAGGCGTGTGAGGAGCAGAACACGTTTGCACTCCCCACACCCGGGCACAATACTGGTCAGTGTCTTAAAGTGGAGCCTTGCATGGGGAGTACTGCACAGTGGTGACTTCTGGACAATGGAGGGGAAGAGTGGGAGAAGACCAACTATACAGCCCCTGCAGTGTAACATTAATTGCAACAGGACCAGCACAGTGTAATGGCAAGTAAACTATGTATGTTGCACTCACCTCCAAGTCACAAGCAAACTGAGAACCAACATGTACACACAAATCCTTTCAGGCTGACGTAATTTCCCACTGGCGTGACACAAGATTGTAAGGTGTCATGAGATTCCAGCAAGCAATTGTTTTAAAGAGCATTGATGAGATGGGAGTGAATGTGAATAATGTTCATGCCACTAAGTAGCGGGATAACCAATCCGCCATTGGCAGAATCGCAAACTGTGTTTGCGCCAGCGCGTTTCTGACTTTATGCTTGCCGCTGGATTCTCTGCACCCACCTGCAGCAAATCCCCTGGTGGGCAGGATGGGAAAATTGTGCCCAACACAACCTGATTGTTCCTTGTTCCTATTAATAACTGCTCTAAACTTAATGATCAGAGATCTGGCGGCATCTGCAGAGTGGAATAGAGTCAATCACAAAGCCATCTATGATCACTTCCTTGTAGCCCTAAGCATCCACATCCGCCTACCCACTTCAACTGAACAACCATCTGTATCTTCCCCAGCAATAAAATATCCTGTGAAACAGACTAGACTTTCATACTTTCTAAAAAATATTGACCTCCATTTGCCACTATTACAGTTTTGACTTATTCAACCATTTCCTCATCCTCATCTTTATTGCCCCATCTCTTGAGTAAAGCCCATACTATTCCCTCAGAATGGAGGCAGCGCCTTTAGCAAGGCCCTACTTATGCTCCTTTGAAAATAATTGCAACAGAGTAGCCAGAGAATTATATTCTAAAGAAAACACGATGACAATACTTCAAATCTCATGCAAGTTGGGTATACTGCGATGCACCTTAGATCCCCCTTTTTATGCGAAGCATTAAAATATTTCACAATAAATCAGCAAATATTCCAGTGTTCAATTATTAAGTAATGAAGAACTGCAGAATGATCATTATTAATGACTAATGTTTTACTATAATTATGTCCTCATTCCATCAACTCAAGATTAAATGTAATCATGAAAAACATTGTGAATTACAGATGTATACAATTCAGCTGCCAATATGTTTCGTATCATCTTTTTCATGGGAATTTTATAAACAAGGGGGCCAATTTTCCTAATTCATGTATAAAGTTAATCTGGAAATAAACTGTTTCTCAACAAAAATAAAATCACCAATCATTCTGGGGTAGTTTCAGTAAGTTGCACCAAGGTTTGCAGTAAGGTCTTGCCTAATGCCAAATGTAAAATATGTCATGCCCCAGAACATTAGAATGCAATTTTAGAAATATTTTGCTTCATCAAATATTTCTTGATATAGTAGTAATCTGGTGCAGTTTTATTAATTCAGCTGCAAATGGGTTTATCACAAAATAAAAGCATTTTTAAGCAGTGTCCAATCCACACTTGTGAGTAACCCGATTTTAAATAACTGAAAGTAACTTCTAAAATTTACCGATTTTCTAATTACAATGATGTACAGTCAAAAATTATGTTCACAAGCTATTAACATATGCCTTTTAATGTCTTTGAGGCCAAATTAAGCAGCTTAATTTTAAAATCAGCTTATTCATGTCTTTGAGACCAAATGAAACAACTTAATTTTAAGAGCCTCCACACAAGATGGCAAAATGGGTGCAGTTAGCATCACCTCACAATGGTGATTCATTTTACGTTTCACTTGTAACCTGTCTGTTGTCCTTTGTTCTTTTCAGCAGCTTTTTTGCAGATTGGAACCATTTTCTGTTCCTGGGTTTTCAGTGTCTTCTCTTTTCCAGGGTTCAAAAATCTATTTTTTCTCCATTTCTGAATGAACAGTGGGTGTATAATGGGTAACATTGGTAACGTGTCATCACACAGGATTGCGCATGCAAATATGTCTTTTGTTAACTAGAAAAAGGGGTCTTGTATATTTTGTTTGATATGAAAAGGGGGATGTTTGGTGTTTTGAAACATAACCAGTTTGATTGACACATTTGGCTTTCAGTCGTTATGTGACTCTGCCATGATTCTGGAGGCAGACATCTTAAAGGAAGTTTATTAAAGACTCTCACTTAAACAAGACACTAATGAAGCTCTGCTGACCTTACAATTGGAACAGTACTCACAAAATGGTGTTAGGAAGGAAATTGAACAAAAATGACCCAGGACAACAAAGGAATGGCAGTACCTGTCCAAAATCAGGATGGTGTGTGACTTGGAGAGGGACCTGAAGGTAATGGCATTGTAGTGTTTGTTCTTCATGGTATTTGGGTAAGGCCAAGTAAACATATGAGTTAATGCAATGCATTCTATAGATCATAAAAACTGTTGGCATGGTATTCGTTGATGGAAGGAGTTGCTATTGAGTTGGTGGTAGAAATGCCTGTCTTGCAAACTATCCAGTCTTTAAAGGTGCAAAACATATTTGATAATTGTCATGAATCTAGTAATGCACAGATCATATAGTTTGTTTATATCTGAATATACTTCAGCCTAAAGAAATAAATCCTGGTCACTTGTCATTAAAACTCATAATGGTCTTCAAAATGGTCATCTTGAAACAGTCTTTAGAATGCCAGTGATGGTGGTATAATGGTAATGTCACTAAACTAGTAATCCAGAAACCTAGGCTAATAATCTGGGTCATGGACTCAAATCCCACTACAGCAGCTAATGAGATTTAAAATTAACTAATAAATCAGGAATATAAAGCTAGCTTTAGTAAAGATGACCATGGAAAAATCCATTTGTTTAGCTAATTTCCTTCTAAGAAGGAAATCTGTGATCCTTACCTGATCTGCCTATATGACTTCAGACCCAAAGCAATGGTCGAGCAAGCCACTCAGTTCAAGGGCAATTAGGGTTGGGCAATAAGGCCAGCTTTCCCAGCAACACCTAAATCACACAGAACAAAAAAATAGATTCACTGATTCATTCATTAAAAGCACAGGAAAATTGTTTTTTCCTGAACTGCTGAAAATTACACAAATTGTCCAATCTAGTTGTTTTTTACGATAAAATCTTGTGTATCACTGTGACGCATAATCAAGGATCTACTTTGCTCTCAGCAGCTTCCTGAAAAATAAACACAATTTCTTCTATAGAATTATTGAATAAAAGCTGTCACTGACTTAATACGCAGCTTCAGAGTTCTGAAAAAAGGGCTAACTTAATGCTGTAATAAGAGAGGTGCTTACTTTGTTGCCATGGTGACTCGGTGATGCATATTTGGTTTATGTTTTATCTAAAAGTGGTGCTCCTGTGGAGATGAATGTCTTAGTGAGTACCTGTTTACATACAAGGCAAAGAATGGAAAGGTTGTTTACTTTTAAAAGTGCAAGACTACACCAAAGATTTCTGATTCTGGTTCAGCTAAAGTCAATCAGTTAAACCAACAAGATAACTAAACCCCTCATGTTGAAGGTGTAATTTTTCACACATGCAGATGAAACATTTGGATTTCCAGTTACTTATAATTAATGCAATTTGTTATCCATTTGGACTTCCACACTATGCAAAGATTTGAATGTAAGCACAATATTTTGAATCAGTATGCTGCACTTTATGAGCTAAATCCACACCTTTACTGCAGTTGTAATGCCTTTGTCAACTCCATACTGAATTAGGCCAATTATACCCTTGTCAGTTTCTTGAGTGCCACTGTTTACAAATTATGAAAATCATGCTTGACAAATCTGTTGGAATTCTTTGAAGAGGTAACCAGTTCAGTCGACAAGGGGGAGCCAGTCGATGTGGTATTTGGACTTTCAGAAGGCGTTTGACAAAGTACCGCATAAGAGATTAGTGTGCAAAATTAAAGCACATGGGATTGGGGAAAATGTATTGAGGTGGATAGAAAACTCGGCAGAGAGGAAACAAAGAGTAGAGATTAATGGGGCCTTTTCAAATTGGCAGGCAGTAACTAATGGGGCACCACAGGGATCGGTGCTGGGACCCCAGCTATTCACAATATATATTAAAGATTTGGATGAGGGAACAAAATATAACATCTCCAAATTTGCAGATGATACCAAATTAAGTGGGAGGGTGAATTGTGACGAGGATGCAGGGAACCGACAGCAAGATCTGGACAGGTTGGGCGAGTGGGCAAACCAGATGCAGTATAATTTGGATAAGTGTGAGGTTATTCATTTTGGAAGCAAAAACAGGAAGGCAGATTACTACCTGAATGGATGTAAATTGGGAGAGGGGAGTGTGCAGCAGGTGTCCTTGTGCAGCATTCGCTGAAGATAAGCATGCAGGTGCAGCAGGCGGTAAAGAAGGCTAATGGTATGTTGGCATTCATTGCAAGAGGTTTTGAGTACAGAAACAGGGATGTATTGCTGCAATTGTACAGGGCCTTGGTGAGGCCACACTTGGAGTATTGTGTGCAATTTTGGTCTCCTTCTCTGAGGAAGAATGTTCTTGCTCTCGAGGGAGTGCAGCGAAGGTTTACCAGACTGATTCCAGGGATGGCGGGACTGTCATGTGAGCAGAGATTGACTAGGTTGGGATTGTTCTCGCTGGAGTTCAGAACAATGAGGGGGATCTCATAGACACTTATAAAATTCTAACAGGACTAGACAGGGTAGATGCAGGGAAGATGTTACCAATGATGGGTGTGTCCAGAACCAAGGGTCACAGCCTGAGGATTCAGGATAAACCATTTTGGACAGAGATAAGGAGACATTTCTTCACACAAAGAGTGGTGAGCCTGTGGAATTCATTACCACAGGAAGTAGTTGATGCTAAAACTTTGAAAATATTCAAGAGGCGGCTGGGTATAGCACTTGGGGAGAATGGGATCAAAGGCTATGGGGAGAAAACTGGATTAGACTATTGAGTTGGATGATCAGCCATGATCATGATGAATGGCGGAGCAGGCTCGAAGGGCCAAAAGGCCTCCTCCTGCTCCTATCTTCTATGTATCTATGTATAACAATTATAAATCCATTGCCTCATCTTATCGCACACAAACCTTGATCATGTTAGGGGCAGCACGGTAGCATTGTGGATAGCACAATTGCTTCACAGCTCCAGGGTCCCAGGTTCAATTCCGGCTTGGGTCACTGTCTGTGCGGAGTCTGCACATCCTCCCCGTGTGTGCGTGGGTTTCCTCCGGGTGCTCCGGTTTCCTCCCACAGTCCAAAGATGTGCAGGTTAGGTGGATTGGCCATGATAAATTGCCCTTAGTGTCCAAAATTGCCCTTAGTGTTGGGTGAGGTTACTGGATTATGGGGATAGGGTGGAGGTGTTGACCTTGGGTAGGATGCTCTCCAAGAGCCGGTGCAGACTCGATGGGCCGAATGGCCTCCTTTTGCACTGTAAATTCTATGATAATGCCAAACGTAAGTTGGGAGATTGAAAAATATTGACCTAAAAGTCTTATCACATCTACAAGCCCCTTTCTGGCAACACCTACCTTACCACCCCATATCATTCATACCTAAGTTCTAGGACATACCCTTCACTCATCTGGTTCTAGCTCAGTTCATACCAGTCTCTCTTTCTGTTCTACTTTCAGTGACGTAGGTGTGGATTATCCGCTGCCCTCCGCTGGCAGCAGGTTTTCTGATACAGCAGAGAATCGAGTGTTGGGCTAAAAACAGGATTGACGCCAGTTCCGGTGCTCTAGTCCCCCACCAGAGGCCTCAACGAATATCCCGCCCTGCACCGGTGAAATCATGCAAATCCACGATTTGCATGGATTAAAATCTCATTAACGGACTGGAGGCCCGAATCTCCATTCCATCGCAATGCTCCACCCCTCACAGGCAGGAGTCGCGTGGATGTGCATTGTGGCAAGTATCCACAAGCATGGAACATGGCCTTTCAGGGGGAGTAAGGAGGTAAGTGAACTTTGTAAATGTGCTGGGCTTTCTGGGGGGTATATGCCTAGACCCCTGAGAGTAGCGGGGAATTACTTTGTGGCAAGTGTGTGGACTTTGGGTGTCCCCCCTCTGGACCGGGTTGCCCTGACTGAGACACCCATAGGTGTCATGCATTCATTCAAACCCAACCCCAGAGCTGCAACTTACATGCTCCTGGCTGTTCACACTGCTGACTGCTCACTAGAAATGCTGTGAGGACCACTCTGGCCATGTGGCAACCCATCCAGCCCCCCCTCCCCCCCTCCCCCTCCCCCCCCCCATCCCAGCAATATAATCAAGGCTGGCCATGGTCAATGAGCAGCCCTCCAGGCTTAACAGTGCAGTTAAGCTAGCAGCAAACTCACATATCCCTCGCTCACCTCTATCTGTAGGATCTGCCCACACACCAGGCTCTTAACATGGAGATGAATGGCTGCATAGTATGAACCTCTCCACCATACAACCAGATGCTATCTTCCTGGTGGCATAGCACAAGGCTCACTCAATGAGGAGACCCACAGTAGACACCACTGGGAGAGACAGGACAAGGCCCACAGAATCTCTCGTTAATACCAGTCAACAGGGATAGGTGGCAAGGATAGATGTTCCACACATCACAGGCTGGGTGCCAGTCACCGATGGAAAAAGAGAGGCAGTACGGACTACATCACCTTGAAGGGTGGTGGGGGGAAGGTGAGGGCATGTGTTGAGGGTGGCACAGCAGGACAACCCAGGGTGACCATGTAACCTGGTGGCAGCGGATGGTCAAGGGAACCCTCATCATGCTGGCTTCCTCTGTCTTTCCAGGCAGCATGCTTAACACATGTATCCTGGTGCACTTGTCGGTTCCAGACACCTTTGAGGCGCTGCCTCGGGTGAGAGGTTGGCTGGTGGGCAACAAGGCATTTCCGCTGAGGTAATGGGTTGATGACCCCTGTGTGGTGACCCAAACTGAGGTGGGAAATTGTTGTAATGATGCTTAAGCAGCCACCGAGCGTCATCGAGCAATGCATCGGCATGCTCAAGATGTGTTTCCGTTACCTGGACCGACCTGATGCGGCGCTTCAATATACTCTCAGAAGGTGCCAAGCATCATGGTGGCCTTCTGAGTCCTCATAACATCATGCAGCAGAGCGGTTACGTGCTCGAGGAGGAGGAATAATGGCAGGCCTGAACTGACAAGGACGATGAGAAGTGTGTACAGGAAGACCCGGGTGTGGAGCTGGTGCTGGCACGACAGGCCGTTCAATGTGTGATCCAGGGCCACCGCAGACGGGTATCCCCATCACCTCCCAATTTACGAACTAGGAGGCCTGGCCACCGGCAACTTTGCTGCCCTGTCCCACCTATTACCAGCCCCCTCCCCCCAATACTTCAACACTCCCCCTCCACCCAGAATGCACCCCTCCCTGAGCCTCTCACCCCTTCCCTCTCCCTTAGTCCTTCACTCCACACTCCCCTTAGCTTTTTGCTCCTTTCTTCTACCGCAGCTCACCCTCCCCCTTGTGGGTCATACCAGCTTCAGCACAGGGTGTTGGCTCTGGGTTGGCAGTATCAACGGATTTTGTTTGTGGGATGGACAAGATGATGCCTCGCTGTGCGTTGAGCTTTGGTGCTCCTCATTGTCTCACAAAGTCTGACTCCTGTCTTTAAGATAACAGTCTACTGTCCCCCTGGGTGATCCCTGCATTTGTGCTGATGATTCCTTCTCACATCTCCAAAAATGTTGGCCGGGGGGGGGGGGTGGTTTGTGGGAGGTGGCATGCAGTTCTGGCTCAAGCACTGGGGATAATGTCATACAAGGTGGGCATGTGAGGCGTTCCTGTGTCATGGGCGGCCTGCCCCCATGACCTCCCCCCCCACCCTCGCTCCCACCCCCACTTGGCCACTGCACAACATCCAGCCCCAGCCTATCCTTCATGTCCACGGAACAGAGGGTAGAGGCAAAACGGATGGGTGTTGCAAAAGATTGTAATTGTGATTATTTACAATGATGTGTGTCCTTCCCACTTACCATTGAGTTTCTCATACACCATGCCAGTTTACGTGTAATCTACCTTTCTAATCTTTCGTGGCCTACCACTTCTTTCAGGTTTTCCCAGACAGCACATCAGCACATCGGCCCCCTGCCCTTTGATACCCTTGCCAGGTGTCCTCTGGAAGGCCTGGACCTGATCAACTTTCAATGTCACAGGTGACAATGTGTCACTCTGTTCTGCCTGCTTCCCAGCAAAGGCGCCAGTGTCAGATGGAGGGGGATTTGGTGGGGCTCAGGTATTGCAGAACCTTCCCTGCAGGAGGCGCTGGCATGGGATATCACTTCCTCCTTCCTCCGCTGGCCCTCCCAGGTTACTCCAGGAAAGACCAGAATGAGCTCTGGACGCATCATAGTCACTTGGTGCTGCCAGTCCTGGAGGCATGCCCTCGTCTCAATGGTCTCAATGCCCTCAGCCAAGGCACGCTGAGACTGAGCCATGTCCCTCAGTGGCTTGGACTGTTCACTCTGAATGTGTCATGCCCCTCCATACCTTGACCATGTCCCTTTGCGTCTGGTCATGGTCCCTCAGCTTTAGACCAAATCTCTCAACGTCCTCAGCCATGACCCTTTGACCCTGGGTTGGCCACCTGTGCCCGGGACATGTCCACCTGTGTCTGGGCCATTCAGTCCTGCGCCTCAGCCATAGACAGCACAGTATGCCCCAAGCCTTCAATGCCCTGACGTCTTGTTCCCGGCCTTCCACCTTGGCCGCCACCCTTTCAGTGTTGGCCTGGGTGCCAGGTTTGTCGGAAACATCTCCTTCACCTGAAGGTGAGTGGATACCTCCAGCTGACCTAGCAGGCGCTGGAATGTTGCTAACATCTCCTGTACAATCTGGCTCTGAATCTGCATCTGCATGAGTGCTGGAGTCATCTTTTCTAGAAGCCAAACATCTGTCTGGGAGACAGCCCTCCAAACATCTGCTCCCTCCTGAATCCCTGCTTCCAGCTGATGTGCTGCAGTATGTGTGTGGTGCTGACTGCAGGGTGATCCTGGAGCCTGATCACTAACATTACCCACCAAGGTGACAGTCTCTGTGATGGTGGATGTCGCAAGTGACGGCAGTGCCAAGATGTCGGTGTCTTCCTCGGAGTCATGCTCCGAGGTGTCTTGAGGGTCTTGGTGGGGGGCGGTCACCCTGGATGGCCCGGACCTGTCTGATGGTGATCTTGCAAGACAAAAGACAAACGTTGAGATCTTGGGAAGGACAGATCTATGGGAGATGATAGATTCACTTGATATGGGGTCAGCTGCATTGAATTTCATTGGCCTCTTACTTGTTTGCCTCATGCCAAACTTGATTCAAGCCACTGCCCTCTCCTCGACCTCCCTGGCGATTTGGAGTGCCCTTCCTTCAAATAGGTTGGGAACTCGTAAGTCCGTGATGTCCCATTCCTCGTGGCTATGGGTCATTTCATCCTTGGGGACACAGAAAGGACATATTGAGACTCTGGGATGTGAGTTTGATAGGGTTTTGTAGGCGTGTGTGTGCAAAATTCTTAGCCAAGGAGGGAAATACATATGTTGGGGGTTCGTAGAGTGTGGGCTGTAAGGGAAATGCAGGCAGATGGGATGCTGTTGGCCTCTAGGTGATTGGGGTGCAGGTCTAAAGGGTGAGGGACAGAAGTGATGCTAGGGGCCCAGAGTTGGTTACTCACCCGAGCTGCTCGAAGGTGGTCATTCAGCTTTTTACGGCTTTGCATGCCGGTCTTGTTGGTCACATCAGCAGCATTGATGGCGTCCGCCATCTCATCCCAAACCTGGATAAGAATGGCAGGTTTGGGTCTCCAACCCACCCTGGGAAGAGGATGGCCCTCCTCTTCTCGATGGCGTCCAGCAGTCTATCAATGTCAGCATCGAGAAAGTGAGGTCTCAGTGGTGTGAGTCCAGCACTTTAAAGCTGCTCCAGTTTTTGAGGTGCTAAGTGCTAATCCCGGCCTCAGTGAATCAGACGTCAGCAGGGGTTGGAATTTGCGGCTGCTGGTCCATTCACATATCCTAAATAAATTGTTGCCAGAGTTATATTACTGGTTGGTAATATCTTGTTACTCTTTGCTTTATATATTCAGAATGGTCTGCTGGTGTGATTCTGAAGAAACCACCAATCTTCAACTTAAAGCAAAACAGATTTAATGAATAACAAATTGATTAATATTGAATTTCCACACTCTGCAGAATTATAACTAGTAATCAAGTAATCTATATTAAAGTATTAACTAATTTAAACTACACGTGCTAACTATGCTGTGATCTATCTCTCCAACACTCTGCTGTCTGGTCACTCCTAGTTGGAAGAGACCCAAGATCCTTTGAGTTCTCATATTTATAATGGAATCAAGTGTTGCCCTCTAGTGGTTGTGTTACACTGAGGTGTAGGGCGGGATTCTCCGATCCCCCGCCGGGTCGGTGAATCCCCGGGGGGTGGCGCGAACCCCGCCCCGCCGCCGGCTGCCGTATTCTCCTGCGCCGGTTTTCAGGTGGGGTTCACGCCACGCTGGACGGGGGCCGTTGGCAGCGGACCCCTAGCAATTCTCTGGGCCCCAATGGGCCGAGCGGCTGTCGGTTTCTGGCCAGTCCCGCCGGCATGGGTTATGCATGACCTGGCAGGTAAGTCAGCTGGGGCGGTCCTCGGGGGTGTGCGGGGGGATCCAACCCCGGGGGGGCCCCCACGGTGGCCTGACCCGCGATCGGGGCCCACCGATCTGCAGGCGGGCCTGTGCCGTGGGGGCACGTCTTCCTTCCGCGCCGGCCCCTGTAGGGCTCTGTCATGGCCGGCGAGGAGAAGACGCACCCCCTGCGCATGCGTCAGAATATGCCGGCGGTTCCACGCATGCGCAAAATCACGGCGGCCCTTTGGCGCATGCGCAACTCGCACAGCCCCTTCGGCGCCAGCTGACGTGGCGCCAATCCCTCCGGCGTCCTCCTAGCACCCGGAAGTGCGGAGAATTCTGCTACTTCCGGTCGGCCCGATGCCGGAATGGTTCGCGCTGTTTTTGATGCCAGCGTCGGGCCATCGCGCCCATTTCGGAGAATCCCGCTTGTAATAATTAACCCTTTACAAGTCTCTATGTATACATACTATTACAGCTGGCACTCCCAGCAGCAGTGTGCATTTACAGCAATTCTCCACCACAGGAGAACTTAGGGTGGGATTCTTCACTCCCCAACGCCGATTTCGTAATCGCCAATCGGGCGGAGAATTCCTTTTTACGACCGAATTGGAGGCGGCACCTGTTTTTGGATGCTCCACCCCTCCAAAACGCCATCATCAGGGAGTAGGCCGCACACCTTTGGAACGGCCTCAGGATGTTACCTGAAGGCCCTCCTTGATGCTCCGCCCCCGATGGGCTGAGTTCATGATGATGCGAGGCACGTGTGCTCTTAGTTTTTGTGAACCTGGCGTGGCGGCTGCGGACTGTGTCCAGTGGCACCACAGCCAGGGAAGGGAGCCGTGCCGCTGGCTGGGGGGCTTCGGCGAGGGCTGGGGGGACACATGGGGGGTGGTCCGGGGGTGGCGAGGGGGTGTCCAGGGGGGCACTATATGGCAGGTCGGGTCCACATGGGCCGGCGCAATGTTGTGTGGCGGGAACGCTGCAGGTCATCACTGTTCACATGCGCGGCCATGGACCCGGCAATTCTCCACCCATTTATTTTGTAAAGGCCGCAGACTGGATTCTCCGCGAAATGCGATGGGCTGGAGAATTGGCTCCGACGTCAAAATCTGCATTGACGCCGGTTTGACGATAATATCCGATTCTCCGGACCCCCCAACACAACGGAATCGCAGCGTCCATCACGCAGCCCGGAGAATCGCGTTAGGTGCCCCGACGATTGATTCTCCGGGACCTGAGCGATTCTGTGGCCCGGATGGGCCAAAGGTCGACGGTATGGTTCCAGCACGGTAGCCTTGTGGATAGCACAATTGCTTCACAGCTCCAGGGTCCTAGGTTCGATTCCAGCTTGGGTCACTGTTTGTGCGGAGTCTGCACATCCTCCCCGTGTGTGCGTGGGTTTCCTCCGGGCGCTCCGGTTTCCTCCCACAGTCCAAAGATGTGCAGGTTAGGTGGATTGGCCATGCTAAATTGCCCTTAGTGTCCAAAATTGCCCTTAGTGTTGGGTGGGGTTACTGGGTTATGGGGTTAGGGTGGAGGTGTTGACCTTGGGTAGGGTGCTCTTTCCAAGAGCCGGTGCAGACTCGATGGGCCGAATGGCCTCCTTTTGCACTGTAAATTCTATGATAATTCTATGATAATCTATGATAACCACCTATAAAAAATCGTGAAGCCGGTGTACTGGTTGATGCTGCTGCGGAAGGAGGTAGGGGTTGGCGTGGGGGGACCGCTGACTCCCGAAACAGACACCAGCCGTGATCTCTGCGAAGAGGGGGGGGGGGAGCGGGGTGGCCTGCCAGGGTCGGCGGAGTGGAAGGGAAGGGGGTGGGACAGGCCGAGCAGTCGGGGAGCCCCCGACTTGACAGGGCTGTGCCCACACACCGAGCTCCATTACGGCAGCCATCTTATTGGCCAGCCACCCTGGCCCCTAGGTGAATGCAGGGTTAATGGCAGTATGGGTGGGTGGACCCCCACCCGCCCCGGCCACCTCACCCAACCGACGACACCCACCGGGGGGAACACCCAAGGCCACACTGACGGCAGCCCCCATTGAGGGCAGTGCCATCAAACAGTGGCCATGGCAGCAGGGACAGGTGTCACGAGCGGGGGCACCGGTGGGGCGGGGGTGGGGCACGGTGCCGACTGGGGCGACCATGTAGCCCATGGCACCTGGTTGTGCACGGGTCCATGTGCCATGGTAACATTTTCTCCCCTCATCCCCTGCAGATCATAATGTTTGATCACCACCCAGCAATGTTGGCCGCCGTGGCGGGGTCCACTGCCCTGCATGCAGCCCTGTGGCAGCGTCAGTGCAGGCGGCTGAGAGAGGAGGCGGAGGCTGCAGCAGAGGAGCGGGCCGCAGAGGGGCAGGAGGCAGCCGCTCAGGCTGGAAGGCCTCCTTCCTGACAGGCCGAGGAGGAGGAGGAGTAATGGGATGAGGAGGAGGGGGAGGTGGTGCCAAGGAGGCACCTGATCAGGCCCCGCATGTACCGGGGTCGCAAGTCCTTTCAGGAACTCCCGGACCGGGGATGCAGGAGGAGGCTGCGCATGAGCCGGGAAACCGTCTCACACAACTGCCACATATTGGCACACCTGGCACCGCATGGGAGTGGGGGAGGGCTCCCGCTACCGGTGGCCGTCAAGGTGACAGTCGCCCTGAACATCTATGCCACGGGGTTGTTCCAGTCGCCGAGTGGGGACCTCTCCGGCATCTCTCAGGCATCGGTGTATAGGTGCATCTGTGCCGTGACTGTTGCCCTGTATGCCTGGTGGACCGGTACATACAGTTCCCTGTGGACTGCTCCCACCAGGATGCCCGGCAGCAGGCTTCACTGCCATTGCCGGGATGTCCCAGATCCAGGGGGTAATCAATGGGGTGCATGTTGCCCTGCGGCCACCAGTGGCTAACAGGCCGATGTTCACGAATAGGAAGGGGTCCTACTCCATGAATATTCAGGTGGTCTGTGACCAACAGATGAAGATCCTGCATGCCTGCACCCGATACCCGTGCAGTGTTCATGTTTCATTCATATTGGCACAATCATTTCTCCCCGGCATGTTTGAGGGAGCCCCCTCCCTGGCTGCGGGGCTGCTTGTTAGGCAACAGGGGTTACCCGTTGCAGTCATGGCTGGTGACGCCTATACGGAGGCCACAGAGCGACGCGGAGAACCATACAATGAAGCCCATTGTGCGACCAGGGGTGTGGTCGAGAGGTGCTTCAGGGTCCTGAAGATGCGCTTCAGGTGCTGTGGTAAACCACTGTTGCACCTCTATTAGGTGATGTCTGGTAGGACCTGTAGTACAGGTATGTTGGTAGTCCCTGCCTGCTGGCTCCGCCCAGTAGGCGGAGTATAAATATGTGTGTCCTTCAGGCTGCCGCCATTTCGCCAGCTGCTGTGGGAGGCCACAGATCTTAGAGTAATAAAGCCTCAGTTGTACCCAACTCAAGTCTTTGTGCAATTGATCGTGCATCAATTTATTGCTCTAAGATTTTCAAAAGATGGACCTCCGTATCAAACCGGATCGCCTGCAGCTGGATCCGCAATCAAGCGACACCAAAAAAGACTTTCAACGCTGGCTAGCTTGCTTCGAAGCATACATAAACTCGGCGTCCACCCCTGTCTCGGAGGCTCAGATGATACAGATCCTGTACTCAAGGTTGAGCTCCAGCGTCTTTCCGCTAATCCATAACGTGCCAAACTACGCCGAAGCCATGACGCTTCTCAAGGAGAATTACGCTCAGAAGACGAACACGCTCTTCGCCAGGCACGTAGTCCAGAGAAGATTTCTGACGAGCCCTAATCCCACTCGTCCGGGACTGTGACTGTCAGGCCATTACGGCACTGAAAATTCAAACCTACTTATGCGTTTGTTACGGGGATTGGGTCGGACCTCATACGCCAGCGACTGTTAGAGGGGGCCACGCTAGACCGAGCGGAGACAAAGAAACTAGCGCTCTCCATGACGGTCGCCTCACGCAACATTCAGGCCTACACCACCAGCCGCGCGGCCCACCCCTCCTACGCATCGTGGACCCCACAGACGGCCGCCCCAGCAGGGGCCTTACCCAGCCAATACGCCTGCGCCATGCACAAGCCAGCGAACCCCGGGGGTCCCCGGTGTTATTTCTGCGGCCAGCAGAAACAACCCCGCCAATCCTGCCCGGCCCGCGCTGCCCTTTGTAAGGCTTGCGGCAAGAAGGGACACTTTGCCGCCGTGTGCCAAGCCCGTGTAGTTGCCGCTATCGCCCGCACCCCCCTCGTTTACGGACAATGGGCGCCGACATCTTATCCCCTCAGACAATGCGCGGCAAATGGGAGCCGCTGTCTTCTCTCCCTCAGACCAAGCACGGCCAATGGGCGCTGCCATCTTCGCCCCCGAGAAACACGTGCGGCCCATGGGCACCGCCATCTTGTTCAACCCCCGCAATGTGCAGCCCATGGGCGCCGCCGTTTTGTACTGCTCTAGATCTTCAGCCGCCATTTTGTCCTCCTCGAGGTCTTCAGGCACCGCCATGTTGTCTCCCCCACGGCACATGGGCACCGCCAGCGTTCCAGGACCAGGGCCGCCCGGGCTCCCCGTCATCTTACACTAGCGACAACCGACCACGACTCGCCTCAGTGACCATCGACCAGTCTCGTCCGCACCACCTGGCCACCGCATCGACCAGCGTTAAAATCAACGGACACGTGACCTTTTGCCTGCTGGACTCCAGGAGCACCGAAAGCTTCATCCACCCAGATACGGTAAGGCGCTGCTCCCTCGCGGTACACCCCGCCAACCAAAGAATCTCCCTGGCCTCTGGACCCCCTTTCGCGGCGATCCGGGGGTACTGTACGGCCACACTCACGGTCTAGGGCGTAGAAGTCAGTGGCTTCCGTCTCTATGTCCTCCCTAGCCTCTGCGCTGCCCTACTACTCGGCCTGAACTTCCAGTGCAACCTAGCATTCCAGAGCCTAGCATTGAAATTCGGCGGGCCCCTACCACCCCTCACTGTGTGCGGCCTCTCGCCCCTAAAGGTCGATCCGCCTTCCCTCTTCGCAAATCTAACCTCGGATAGCAAACGCGTCGCCACCAGGAGCACACAGTACAGCACCCAGGACAGGACCTTCATAAGGTCCGAGGTCCAGCGGCTGCTTCGGGAAGGCATCATCGAGGCCAGCAACAGCCCCTGGAGAGCCCAAGTGGTAGTAGTTAAAATTGGGGAGAAACACAGAATGGTTGTGGACTACAGCCAGACCATCAATCGGTACACGCAGCTCGACGCGTGCCCCCTCCCACGCATATCTGATATGGTCAATCAGATTGCACAATACCAGGTCTTCTCAACGGTAGACCTCAAATCCGCCTACCACCAGCTCCACATTCGTAAATCGGACCGTCCATACACTGCCTTCGAGGCAGACTGCCGCCTCTATCACTTCCTCAGGGTTCCCTTCGGCGTCAGCAAAGGGGCCTCGGTCTTCCAAAGGGAGATGAACTGAATGGTCGACCGGTACAGTTTGCGGGCCACCTTTCCGTACCTAGATAACGTCACCATTGGCGGTCATGATGAGCAGGACCACGACGCCAACCTTGCCAAATTTCTCCACACCGCCACTCTCCTAAACCTCACCTACAAGGAGAAGTGCATGTTCAGCACAAACTGCTTTGCCATCCTCAGCTATGTGGTCCAGAACGGAGTTCTGGATCCCGATCGCATGCGCCCCCTCATGGAGCTCCCCCTCCCCCACTGCCCCAAGGCCCTCAAACGCTGCCTGGGGTTCTTTTCGTTCTATGCTCAGTGGGTCCCAAACTATGCGGACAAGGCCCGCCCACTCATACAGTCAACCCCTGACGGCCGAGGCATAACAGGCCTTCGCCTGTATCAGAGCTGATATCGCCAAGGCCGGGATGCACTCAGTAGACGAGACACTGCCCTTTCAAGTAGAAAGCTACACATCAGACGATGCCCGAGCCGCCACCCTCAATCAGGCAGGCAGATCCGTGGCATTCTTTTCCCGCACCCTTCATGCCTCAGAAATTCGGCACTCATCCGTCGAAAAAGAGGCCCAAGCTATCTTTGAAGCTGTGCGGCATTGGAGGCATTACCTGGCCGGCAGGAGATTCACTCTCCTCACTGACCAACGGTCGGCAGCTTTCATGTTCAATAACACACAGCGGGGCAAGATCAAGAATGATAATATCTTGAGGTGGAGGATCGAGCTCTCCACCTACAATTACGACATTTTGTATCGCCCCGGTCAGCTCAACGAGCCCCCAGACGCCCTATCCCGAGGTACATGTGCCAGCGCACAGGTTGACCGACTCCGGACCCTGCACAACAGTCTTTGTCACCCAGGGGTCACACGGTTGTACCATTTCATAAAGGCCCGCATACTGCCTTACTCTGTCGAGGAAGTACAGACAATCACCAGGGACTGCCAGGTCTGTGCGGAGTGCAAGCCGCACTTCTACTGGCCGGACTGTGCGTGCCTGGTGAAGGCCTCCCGCCCCTTTGAGCGCCTCAGTGTGGATTTCAAAGGGCCCCTCCCCTCCACCGACCGTAACACGTATTTTCTCAGTGTGGTCGATGAGTACTCCAGATTCCCCTTCGCTATCCCATGCCCCGATATGACGTCTGCCACCGTCATCAAAGCCCTCAACATAATCTTCGCTCTGTTCGGTTTCCCCACCTACATCCTCAGTTATAGTGGATCCTCCTTCATGAGTGATGAGCTGCGTCAGTTCCTGCTCAGCAGGGGTATCACCTCCAGCAGAACGACAAGCTACAACCCCCGGGGAAACGGACAGGTAGAGAGGGAGAATAGGAAGGTATGGAGGGCCGTCCAACTGGCCCTACGGTCCAGGAACCTCCTGGCCTCCCGCTGGCAGGAGGTCCTCCCTGATGCACTACACTCCATTCGGTCACTACTGTGCACTGCCACTAATAACACACCCCACGAACGTCTCTTTGCCTTCCCCAGGAAGTCCACATCCGGGGTGTCGCTCCCGACTTGGCTCGCAGCTCCAGGACCCGTCCTGCTCCATAGGCATGTCCGACTCCACAAGGCGGACCCGTTGGTGGAAAGGGTGCAATTGCTCCATACAAACCCCCAGTATGCCTACGTGGCGTAACCCGATGGCCGCCAGGATACTGTCTCCCTCAGGGACCTGGCACCAGCAGGTCACACACACACACACACACACACACACCCCCGGCCCGACACCACACTCCCCTTGCCCGGCGCTCCCAGCAGCAACCCCCCGGGACCATCCATCCTCCCCCATGCCCACGCTCGAGAATGAAGAGCACACCGCTTAGTAAGATTGAAATCAACGGTCATTTATTATATACAACAAGTAATGTTTACACAATAATCCTACTATCTATATAATAAACCTATCACTACTGGCCAATACTTAACTTTAGGAAGAGCCCACCAGGTCAGGGAAACGAATGGCTTATCCAATCGGATCTGGCCCGCGGGATTCAAAAGGCTGCTACAGGTCGATGGCTAGGAGTCTTTATCAGATAGCGACCGCTGGACTCGAACTTACGGTTGTCGGTTGCTGTTCTTGCGGAGGTCTCGAGCAGGCGAAGAAGGGAGAGAGAGAGCGATCTGAACTTGGCCCCTCACTTTATAGGGCCCAGGGGCTTCCAGCCTCTCGGGGCGGCCCTTGACCCTGAGTCCCAAGTGATTGGACTTGTTCCCAATCTCTGGGGTCGATGTGTCCAATTGCGAGGCGATTCCCCGATCGGGGGGTGGTCGTTCACCTGTCTTTGTTTCGGCCACTGCAGGCGCCGACAGGTCTGGCGCGGTATTCAATTGCTAATATGTTGCAATTGTTCCCGGGGATAGCTGATTAAACTGCAGATGTCTGGGTGGATGGGCTGTTAATAGCCCTGAGTATCGATCTGGGCCAACTTCCCCAGAGCCGAATATGCTAGTCTGTCTGCAGCTGTCCGTTTCTGTCTTGTTCCCTGCTTTTCCCAGCAGCCTTTCCGGTTAGCCATTTTAAATCGGGTTTTGGCCAAATTAATCGGGAAGCAGCCATTTTACGTGGCTACAGAAGCAAGGGCAGGCCTCTCCAGAGGAGGAGGAGGGGGACAATGGGCGGGACATGGGGGCCGGCCATGCACGGGAGGCTGCACTACGCCATCGGCAGGGCCAGCGAGCATGGGAAGCTTTGATCGCCGCACGTTCCACCAAATAGCGGAGGGGGGGGGGGGGGGGGGGGGTTGCTCAGCAGGGGCACAAACACCACAATACCACTCCCTTTCACCACCAGACATCCTCACCCCCCACACCACCAACACCACCCCACTACTGAACACACTCACCTGCCCCACCACTGAACAACCTCTCCCCCCCCCCACCCCCACCTCACACAAGCACCTCCCACACTGCCGAACCACCCGCACGCACACCACCCCTCCATTATATATGCAGCTGCGGGGCACTGGGTTGTCAGTGACAGCGGGTCTGGTGCATGGGATGGAGGATGATGACAGCCCTCTCTGCGATGAGCTCCGAGCTCTTCATCGTTAGGCAATGTTTGACTCATGCTCACAGCAGCACCTTCCACCTAGGTGATCCCTGCATGCGGGTTGGCCAGTCCATCACATGACCCTGTCAAATCGCTGGGGCCGGCGTGATGGGGACGTTCGGGGGGTGGGTGGGGGTGGGACTGCATGGCCCACCCATTGGGCCTCACTCGTCCACCACTCCCCACTCCCAGTGGCCATCACTTGCCACCCCACACCCGCACCCATCAGACAGAGCACAGAGGCAGGCTTCAACGGTGTTAACATGTGTTTCATATACATTCCGTGACCTAGCTGCTATAACTAAACTGTGCCCTGCACCCATGCCAATTTAACTGGTGTCTATCTTCCTGGCCTTACGAGCCCCTTTACTATGCCGAGGTGGTTCCCCAGATGGTACAGCAGGAGTGGAGGTGGACTGTCGAGACTCCTGCCCTGCGACTAGGGTCCCCCTTGGCGCATGTTTCCTGGGGTAGCCTGACCTGGATGGCTACTCCTTGGGCATTCCGGCTGGTGTGGTGCCGCTCTGTTCTGCCCGCTGCCCACCAGATGCACCAGGGAACAGGAGGGGGGGAGTCCAAGGTGCAGCGCTGTCCTGGCACCTCCCCTGCAGGAGTCACTGGCACTGGCCCCAGCACCACCTCCTCCCTCGGGTTGCCCAAAGGCCCCCGGGCTTCTCCATGGGACGGGGTTGTGAGTGCAGCAAAACCCTGAGGCCCTCCTGACACCTGGCGTTGCCAGTCCTGGATGCCGGCTCTGGTACTGTCCAAGGTCTGAATATTAGCGGCCATGGAGCACAGGGAGTGGGCCATCCCTGTCTTGGACTGAGTCATCTCCCTCTGCGTCTGTGCGATGCCAGCCAGCACCTGGGTGGCGGTGGGCACACATGTGTTGTGAGGGGCTGCATATAGGCAGGGGGTTCTCACTTGGTGGTGCGCCTCTGACCTCCGCATCGGTGACCTCCCACTCCTCTGGTCCGCCAACAATATCCATTGCCTTCTTCTCGGGCACGGTGAGGGGGACCGGAGGAGGACTACCAGAACTGTGGTCAACACTTAGCCCCATTTTCGGAGAATCCAGCCCCATGTGTTTTACGTGGCATGGCTGCTAACCCCCTCACTGGTTGGAGGGTCGGTGCTGGGGCCTTGCCGATTTTTTTGACACTTCCTCCGGACCTAGCCTCAGAATCAGAGAATCCAGCCCTTAGTTTCCCAAACGGACAATCCTGCCCTTTATTCTCTAGAATATTCTCCCTCAACTTGTATTTCTGTTTTCAAAAACTTTCTTAAAGTTTTGCTTGCCTGACCTTGCCTTCAATCAACATCTCACCATTTCTTCTACACAGTTCTGTATTGTATTTGTTAGCTATTATCACATCCATGAATTGCTTCAGTGCATCTTATTGTGTTAGTTAAATGTGCTATAAAAGTGAAAAGCATTGTGAGTAAAATAAAGTTAATCAAACATGCTTAGTATCCAACCAAACTTCACTTTGAAGTGTTGCACTTGTATGCAATCTGATACTGCTCTTCGTTCATATATGAAAGACCATCCCCAGATCCAGGGCTGCATTAGTTTCATCAACATTAGAAAATACAGTAGCAGAAGCCATTCAGTCCATTTAACCCACTCCTTCCCCAAACTCAATTTCATCAATTTAGTTGCCTGAGGGAAATTGATAACTGTAGATAGGACTATCAAGAAGATAAAACTATGCATATTTTCCGACTCCTGAAGTTGGTATTGAGAATTATAGCATAAAAATGTAATATTTAAACCAATATTATTCATCAGTATTTTTATATTTTCAGAGGTACATGAATGAGAGTATTTTTTAAAGAATATCACAAATGTCTATACTTACTGTCATAGTTTTCAATTCCATGATCATTCAGATCTGGATCCAATTCGTTTTTGGAGATATTAACTTCTTTCGGTTGGAATATTACCTTTCATTTGGCAATCGTAAAGGTTCAAATCCCGAACCTCAAATGAGGCTTACCAATTTTAGTTCTTCTAGTTCCATAATCACTTTTTAAATGATGCAACATCTTTACTTCATCATCATCCATGTTTTTCAAATAAACATTTGCTTTTATATAGGTACCTTCATGATAGCAGAGCATTCCAAAGTGCTTCCAAGCCTATTAAGTACTTTGGAAGTGTGGGCACTCCAGTACTGTAGTGTAGGAAATTTCCAATACTCTAAAGACCTCTATTTCCAATACTCTAAAGACCTCTATTTCCAATACTCTAAAGATACTCTATTGTCCACTAAATCTTTCTGTCATTAAAAGAATTTCAATTTGGTAAGTCAGCCTAACCAACTTGGTTTTAAATCCTCGAATATCTTGTTTGTGTAAACACCTTACCGTCACAATCTTTTGAAGGCAGAGCAGGATTATATGTAAATCATGCTAAATGTGTGTTTACGAGTTATGGAAGGATTTTAATTATCTTAACATTAAATGTTTTCCAGATGCATTCCGGTATTTGATTCACATTGCAGAGAAGTTTCATTTCAACTAGTTATTTTTCTCACTTGTTATTCTGTGATTATTTCCAATTTCCATGACACTGGTTTCCTGTCCAAATGCATTTGATTCCTGTGGAAATCAAGGACAGTATAGGACGCAAGGTGCAAGGGTGTGTTGTTTAGCTAGTTGTTTAAATAGTCTGTTATATAACAAAGGAGCTGATCTACAATGACATGCTCATCGTTGTAGCTGTACTGAGACAAAACTAGAAACCAAGAGCAGAGGTTACTTTTCACATTCAGAGTAGTATTGACAAAAAAAAGATTGAATCAAAACCAAAATACTGTTGATGCTGTAACCCAAAATTAAAACAGAAATGCTGGAAATACACAGGCTGCGTCTGTGAAGAGAGAAACAGAGTTACCTTGCGCCCTTCCCTGCAGTGAGTTTGGTGGTGGGGGTTTTAATCAGGTGGGAGTGTAGCGGACGGGGACGCCACCATTCCGACTCCTGAAGTTGGTATTGAGAATTATAGCATAAAAATGTAATATTTAAACCAATATTATTCATCAGTATTTTTATATTTTCAGAGGTACATGAATGAGAGTATTTTTTAAAGAATATCACAAATGTCTATCCCTATCAAATCCATGACAGTAAGGTCTGTCTTTTTACTGTAATGGAAAATGTAAACAGCAGACAATGGTTTTGATTCTTCAACATCTGGGTTGTGGGCCCAGCACACTTCTGCTGTGCCACTTTCAACAGCCTTCATATTCTGCACCAATTGAGGCAATTAATGCCCATTTAAAGGCCTCATCCTGCCAGCTCTGGTATTAACTCAGTGGCGAGGAGGGGGCTTCTCCACGCAGGGAGCAAGGCAAATAAATCCTGCTGTGTTTGGTTGCGGGTGTCTGGGGATGACAGGTAGTGAGGTCCATTGTTTCTGAGTGCCTAGCTTTCGACCCAGTATCAGGAAATGTCGCCCCCTTCCCACCTGTGCCTGGGTTCCTCCTTGATCCAAGGCCGGCAACTCTCCATAGGTGGAGTCTTCCACCCACTGGGTCCTGCTGAAGGCCTGTCACTGGCTTGTCAAGAGGCAGTGGGCCTTCCTGAAAAGAACTGACTCTCCTTGATACTGGGATAGGAATTCATGTGAACTTCAGGTCTGTTGGAACACATCAATTAGAAGATCTCCAGATACAAAGATGGTTTGTGATTTGCAGGTTTTAAAGGAATATTACTTTGTCAAAACTCTTGTACCTTACTGCGTGCCCCGCTGAGTTCCTTCAATCTGAATTGGCCCAGGTGTAGATCTGACAACACTTATCTGAGTGCCCCTTCTTCTGAATATCTTTCTTATGAAGGCAGAAACAACTCAGGTGGGAATCTGTGAACACACCCTCCATATTCATCTGCATATTGTTCTTTTGCACTAGCCCTACCTTCTTGGGAAAGTCCCTGAAATATTCCTTGAACATCCACTTTGCATTGCTTTTTAAAAATCCTTAAGACTTCTTCTTCTGGAGTCGGCAGGATGTTTGAAAACCATCGTACAGTGCGTGTCCAAGTAATAGGAATTAATCCTTACGAACTGCAATGTCCATGAGCATCAATGCCTCACAGTACATTTTAATGTTCAAAGACCATACTTGGGGTGGCACGGTGGCACAGTGGTTAGCACGGCTGCCTCACAGCACCAGGGACCTGGGTTCAATTCCGGCCTCGGGTGACTGGGTGGAGTTTGCACTTTGTCCCCGTGTCTGCATGGGTTTCCTCTGGTTTCCTCTGGTGGTCCAGTTTTCGTCTGGTGCACCGTCAATTACCACAAGACGAGAATGGTGAAACAATCGAGGCTTTATTGAGCAAGGTGTTGTACCTCCTGTAGCTGGAATCAGAATGGCTGCAGAATCGGAGAGCACACACTTTTATACGCTTTTACCGTTGTACCCTTAATTTACGGGCAGTGCTGTAATACATATAATATGCCACTAATGGTGACTACCACATTCACCCCATGCTAAAAAAAAGAGTCTGGCGGGGGTGGTGGAAAACATTAAAAGTTAAGTCTGTCGGGGACCTTGACCCTCCTCTGCGATCGCCTCAGTCCTGGTGGTGATGTGGGCGCCGACTTGGTCACCTGCGACTCCGGGAGTGTGTTGTCCTCGTCTTCGTCACCCCTGAATGGATCCAGGGGGAGGACGGATCCTCCTGGAGTGGGGGCTGCAGTGAGGTTCGCTGGAGGGAGGATGAGTGACGCAGGGGTGAATGAGGCAACCGGGGGGGAGGCAGTGTCAGGTCGTGGGTGGGGATCCCGCAGGTGCCAGGTCCCGGAGGGAGACTGTGTCTTGTCGCCCGTCGGGGTGTGCCACGTAGGCGTACTGTGGGTTTGCATGTAAGAGGTGGTCCGACTTATGGGTCCGGACATGCTTACGGAGGAGGACGGGTCCAGGAACCGTCAGCCATGTTGGGAGCAAGACCCTGGAGGTGGACTTCCTGGGGAAGGCAAACACACGTTCGTGAGGGGCCTCGTTAGTCGCGGTGCAGAGGAGCGAACGGGATGGAGTGGAGCGCGTCGGGAGGACCTCCTGCCAGCGGGAGACCGGAGATTTTTAGACCGCAGGGCCAGCAGGACAGCCTTCCAGACAGTCCCATTCTCCCTCTGCCCGTTTCCCCGGGGGTTATAGCTGGTCGTCCTGCTCAAGGCGATGTCCATGCTGAGCAGGAACTGACGCAGCTCATCGCTCAAGAAAGAGGATCCCCGATCGCTGTGGATAGAGGTGGGAGAAACAAACGGAGTGAAGATGCAGTGCAGGGCTTTGATTACCGTGGCAGAAGTCATATCGGGGCATGGGATGGTGGAAGGGAATTGTGAGTACTCATCAATCACGTTCAGAAAGTGCGTGTTGCGGTCGGTGGAGGGGAGGGGCACTTTGAAGTCCATGCTGAGGCGTTCAAAGGGGCGGGAGGCCGTCACCAGGTGTGCTCGATCTGGTCGGTAGAAGTGCGGTTTGCACTCCGCGCAGACCTGGCAGTCTCTGGTGACGGTCCTGACCTCCTCAATGGAGCAGGGCCGGTTGCGGGTCTTGATAAAATGGAAGAACCGGGTGACCCCCGGGTGGCAGAGGTCATAGTGGAGAGCCCGAAGTCAGTCCACTTGTGCGCTGGCACATGTACCGTGGGATAGGGCATCAGGGGGCTCGTTGAGCTTCCCCGGGCGACACAAGATCTCGTAATTATAGGTGGAGAGCTCGATCCTCCTCTCAAGATCTTGTCATTTTTTATCTTGCCCCGCTGTGTATTATTAAACATATAGGCAACCGACATTTGGTCAGTGAGGAGAGTGAATGTCCTGCCGGCCAGGTAATGCCTCCAATGTCGCACAGCTTCCACAATGGCTTGGGCCTCCTTTTCAACAGAGGAGTGCCAAATTTCAGAGGCATGTCAGGTGCAGGAAAAGAAGGCCACGGGCCTGCCCGCCTGGTTGAGTGTGGTGGCCAGGGCTACGTCCGATATATCGCTCTCGACGTGAAAGGGGAGGGACTCGTCGACCGCGTGCATGGTGGCCTTGGCGATGTCTGCCGAGATGCAGTTGAACACCTGCCGGGCCTCAGCCGCCAGGGGGAAAACTGTGGGCTGAATGAGTGGGCGGGCATAATTAGGGACCCACTGGGCGTAATAGGAGAAAAACCCCAGGCATTGTTTCAGGGCCTTGGGGCAGTGGGGGAGTGGGAGTTCCAGGAGGGGGCGCATGTGGTCGGGGTCGGGCCCTAGGACTCCATTTTAAACGACATAGCGAAGGGTGGCTAAGCAGTTGGTGCGGAACACGCATTTCTCCTTATAGTATGTGAGATTAAGGAGTTTGGTGGTCTGGAGGAATTTTTGGAGGTTTGCGTTGTGGTCCTCCTGATCGTGGCCGCAGTTGGTGACGTTATCTAGGTGAGGGAAGGTGGCCTGCAGTCCGTACCGGTCAACCATTGGGTCCATCTCTCGCTGGAAGACCGAGACCCCATTAGTGACGCCGAAGGGAACCCTAAGGCCATCGAACGCAGTGTATTGGCGGTCCTCCGGGCGGCTGGGGAGCTGGTGGTAGGCGGACTTCAAGTCCACTGTGGAAAAGACTCGATACTGCGCAATCTGATTGACCATGTCAGATATGCGTGGGGGGGGGTACGCGTTGAGCTGCGTGTACCGATTGATGGTCTGACTGTAGTCAGTGACCATCCTGTGCTTCTCCCCAGTCTTCACTACCACCACTTGAGCTCTCCAGTGGCTGTTGCTGGCCTCAATGATCCCTTCCCGCAGAAGCCGTTGGACCTCCGACCTGATGAAGGTCCTGTCCTGGGCACTGTACCGTCTGCTCCTAGTGGCAACGGGTTTGCAATCTGGGGTGAGGTTCGTAAACAAGGAAGGTGGATCGTCCTTAAGGGTTGTGAGGCCGCAGACGGTGAGGGGGGGGGGGTAGGGGTCCGCTGAATTTTAAAGTCAGGCTTTGGAGATGGCACTGAAAATCCAGGCCGAGTAACAGGGCAGTGCAGAGGTGGGGGAGGACGTAGAGCCGAAAGTTGCTGAACTCTACGCCCTGGACAGTGAGGGTCGCGATGCACGGAATGGGATCCGGAGGCCAGGGAGATTTTCTGGATGACGGGGTGTACCGGGAGGGAACAGCACCTTACCGTAGTGGGCTGGCTGAAGCTCTCAGTGCTCCCGGAGTCAAAGAGGCAGGTCGTCACGGTTGCGGGGTCGGGACTGATCCAGGGTGATCGAGGCGAGCTGCGGCAGATGCTGGGAGGTCCAGGGTTGGTCAGCGGTGGCGGAGGTAGCGGCAGGCGATGAACGGCCAGACGGGCAGTGGTCCGGAGGCGCCGTCCAAAATGGCACCAAAGATGGCGGCACCCACCGGCCGTACGTGGCTTGCGGTGAGGAAGATGGTGGTGCTCACGGGCCACACGTGGCTTGCGAAGGGGAAAATGGTGGCGTCCCTGAGTCACACGTGGGGGGTGTAGGAACACCGGGCCTGGAAATAGTGGCGACCGACCGGGCCTGGCAAACAGCAGCGAAGTGTCCTTTCTACCCACACCCGTTGCAGGTCGCGCGTCGCGCTCCGCGCCGGGCAGCGCTGACTGGGGTGTTAGTTTAGCCCGCAAAAATAACATTTGGGGCCCCCCAGAGTTGGCTGGCTGCTGCGCGGCGCAGGCTTGCGGTGAGCTGGAGTCGGCAGCTGGTGGGGCCCACGATGCCCACGAGGGTGCCGGGCGGTCGGGGACGTAGGACTGAACGTTACGGGAGGCCACTTCTAACGAATTAGCGAGCTGCCTAGTTCCCGCAAGATCGAGCATACCCCCTTCCAGTAGCCGCTGGCGGATGTACGCAGACTTCATGCCCGTGACGTAAGCGTCTCTAAAAGTTCGGTGTGCTGGACTGCCGAAACTGCCTGGCAGTCACAGTTCTCACCTAGGATGTGCAGGGCACGCCAGAAATCATCCAGAGACTCCCCGGGGAATTGCTGTCTCGTAGCCAGGAGGTGCCTGGTGTACACTTGATTCACTGGTCGAACATAATGTCCCTTCAGGAGCTCCATTGCTTCAGAGTAGGTGTGCCCATCCCGGATGAGGGGAAAAATGTCAGGGCTCACCCATGAGTAGAGGACTTGGAGCTTCTGCGAGTCTGAGGGTTCTTCAGCGGCTGTTCTGAGGTAGCTGTGGTAGTCTGTGTACAGGTATTATGGTACCTAGTAATGCTGGAACAACATGGGTAGATATTGTACGTTTCCTATTGGTCAAGCTGTATGGTATCTCCGCCCTGCAAGGCGGGGTATAAGAGCCCGTGCCGCCCCAGCAGCCTTCTTTCTGTACCTGAGCTGCTGGGGGAAACATGGAGCTTATTAAAGCCTTCAGTTGGACTACAACCTCGCTTTAGTGGTCATTGATCGTGCATCAATTTAATAAGCTAGATTTAAAAGGATGGCGCTCCAAATCAAGCCGGAGTGTCTGCAACTCAGCCCCCATGCGGCGAACTCAGCGGCAACCTTCAAGCACTGGCTGGCGTGTTTTAAAGGGTATCTCGGAACGTCCAAAAACATACCCACGGGAGAACAGAAATTTCAAGTCATGCACTCGAGGGTGAGCCTGGAAATTTACACCCTCATCGAGGATGCGGATGACTTCGATGCAGGAATGGAGCTGCTAAAAGGACATTATATTCGCCTGGTAAACCAGTCTATGCCCGACATCTGCTAGCAACGAAGCGACAAATCCCTGGGAATCGCTGGAAGAAGTCTACGTGCGCTCCTGGTGTTGTGGAGAAATTGCAGCTGCCCACAAATTTTGGCGAGGGACCACACAGAACTCTTGATCCGGAACGCTTTTGTGGCAGGTATGCTGTCCTCCCAATTCCGCCAGCGATTGCTGGAAAAAGACACCCTAGGCCTCAAGGAGGCACAGGTCCTTGCCGGCTCCCTGGATGTGGCCTCCAGAAACGCCCGCGCTTACGTTCCCGACCGCGCGGCAGCCCTTTGGGCAGCGTGGAACCCCTCCGCAGCCGACCCCGAGAAATCCCCCATCCCCCCACAAGCTTGTACTGCAAGGCGGCCTGGCAAACCCGGGGGGCCCCGCTGTTACGTTTGCGGGCAGGCTTGGCACCCCCGGTAGCGCTGCCTGGCCTGCGCATCCACCTGCAAGGGATGCGGTGAAAAAGGCCACTTTGTGGTGGTATGCCAAGCCCGTGTGGTCGCGGTCTCCGGCGGCGAATGCGGACCGCCACCACAAACATCTCGACGGTCCCCGTGCGGCCAGCGGGCGCTGCCATCTTCCTCCTCCAGGGCCACGTGCGGCCCCCGGGTGACGCCATCTTGTCCCACGGACACCACGTTCGATGAATGGGCGCCGCCATTTTGTGCACCCCCAGCCATGTGCGACCAATGGGAGCCGCCATCTTGGATGGACTCCCAGGACTCCAGCTCGGCTGACCGCACATCACCCGAAGAGAACACTCAACTGCTGCGATTAGCCTCGGTGACCCTGGATCAGTCCCGGCCTCGAACACTCTCAACTGCTACAACAACAGTACTAATCAACGGGCACAAGCCATCCTGCTTAATCGACTCTGGGAGCACAGAGAGCTTCATACACTCCGACACGGTAAGGCGCTGTTCTCTCCTCGTCGACCCCGTTAATCAAAAAATCTTCCTGGCCTCCAGTTCCCACTCAGTAGAGATAAAGGGGTTTTGTGTAGCAAACCTCACAGTCCAGGGAAGGGAGTTTATAAATTACCGGCTCTATGTCCTTCCCCACCTCTGTGCGGTCACACTCCTAGGTTTAGACTTCCAGTGTAACCTCCAAAGTCGAACTTTCAAATTCGGCGGCCCTATATCCACCTCACTGTCTGCGGCCTTGCAACCCTCAAGGTCGATCCGCCGTCTTTGTTTGCGAACCTCACCCCCGATTGCAAACCCGTCGCCACCAGGAGCACACGGTACAGTGCCCAGGATTGGATCTTTATTGGAACAAAGAACAAAGAACAAAGAAATGTACAGCACAGGAACAGGCCCTTCGGCCCTCCAAGCCCGTGCCGACCATGCTGCCCGACCAAACTACAATCTTCTACACTTCCTGGGTCCGTATCCCTCGATTCCCATCCTATTCATGTATTTGTCAAGGTGCCCCTTAAATGTCACTATCATCCCTGCTTCCACCACCTCCTCCGGTAGCGAGTTCCAGGCACCCACTACCCTCTGTGTAAAAAACTTGCCTCGTGCATCTACTCTAAACCTTTCCCCTCTCACCTTAAACCTATGCCCCCTAGTAATTGACCCCTCTACCCTGGGGAAAAGCCTCTGACTGTCCACTCTGTCTATGCCCCTCATAATTTTGGAGACCTCTGTCAGGTCGCCCCTCCACCTCCGTCGTTCCAGTGAGAACAAACCGAGTTTATTCAACCGCTCCTCAAAGCTAATGCCCTCCATACCAGGCAACATTCTGGTAAATCTCTTCTGCACCCTCTCTAAAGCCTCCACATCATTCTGGTAGTGTGGCGACCAGAATTGAACACTATACTCCAAGTGTGGCCTAACTAAGGTTCTATACAGCTGCAACATGACTTGCCAATTCTTATACTCAATGACCCGGCCAATGAAGGCAAGCATGCCGTATGCCTTCTTGACTACCTTCTCCACCTGTGTTGCCCCTTTCAGTGACCTGTGGACCTGTACACCTAGATCTCTCTGACTTTCAATACTCTTGAGGGTTCTACCATTCACTGTATATTCCCTACCTGCATTCGACCTTCCAAAATGCATTACCTCACATTTGTCCGGATTAAACTCCATCTGCCATCTCTCCGCCCAAGTCTCCAAACAATCTAAATCCTGCTGTATCCTCTGACAGTCCTCATCGCTATCCGCAATTCCACTAACCTTTGTGTCGTCTGCAAACTTACTAATCAGACCAGTTACATTTTCCTCCAAATCATTTATATATACTACAAACAGCAAAGGTCCCAGCACTGATCCCTGCGGAACACCACTGGTCACAGCCCTCCAATTAGAAAAGCATCCTTCCATTGCTACTCTCTGCCTTCAATGACCTAGCCAGTTCTGTATCCACCTTGCCAGCTCACCCCTGATCCCATGTGACTTCACCTTTTGTACTAGTCTACCATGAGGGACCTTGTCAAAGGCCTTACTGAAGTCCATATAGACAACATCCACTGCCCTACCTGCATCAATCATCTTTGTGACCTCCTCGAAAAACTCTATCAAGTTAGTGAAACACGACCTCCCCTTCACAAAACCATGCTGCCTCTCACTAATACGTCCATTTGCTTCCAAATGGGAGTAGATCCTGTCTCGAAGAATTCTCTCCAGTAATTTCCCTACCACTGAAGTAAGGCTCACCGGCCTGTAGTTCCCTGGATTATCCTTGCTACCCTCCTTAAACAGAGGAACAACATTGGTTATTCTACAGTCCTCCGGGACATCACCTGAAGACAGTGAGGATCCAAAGATTTCTGTCAAGGCCTCAGCAATTTCCTCTCCAGCCTCCTTCAGTATTCTGGGGTAGATCCCATCAGGCCCTGGCGAATTACCTACCTTAATATTTTTTAAGACGCCCAACACCTCGTCTTTTTGGATCTCAATGTGACCCAGGCTATCTACACACCCTTCTCCAGACTCAACATCTACCAATTTCTTCTCTTTGGTGAATACTGATGCAAAGTATTCATTTAGTACCTCGCCCATTTCCTCTGGCTCCACACATAGATTCCCTTGCCTATTCTTCAGTCGGCCAACCCTTTCCCTGGCTACCCTCTTGCTTTTTATGTACGTGTAAAAAGCCTTGGGATTTTCCTTAACCCTATTTGCCAATGACTTTTCGTGACCCCTTCTAGCCCTCCTGACTCCTTGCTTAATTCCTTCCTACTTTCCTTATATTCCACACAGGCGTTGTCTGTTCCTGGCCTTTTAGCCCTGACAAATGCCTCCTTTTTCTTTTTGACGAGGCCTACAATATCTCTCGTTATCCAAGGTTCCCGAAAATTGCCGTATTTATCCTTCTTCCTCACAGGAACATGCCGGTCCTGAATTCCTTTCAACTGACACTTGAAAGCCTCCCACATGTCAGATGTTGATTTGCCCTCAAATATCCGCCCCCAATCTAGGTTCTTCAGTTCCCGCCCAATATTGTTATAAATAGCCTTCCCCCAATTTAGCACATTCACCCTAGGACCACTCTTATCCTTGTCCACCAGCACGTTAAAACTTACTGAATTGTGGTCACTGTTCCCAAAATGCTCCCCTACTGAAACATCTACCACCTGGCCGGGCTCATTTCCCAATACCAGGTCCAGTACCGCCCCTTCCCTAGTTGGACTGTCTACATATTGTTTTAAGAAGCCCTCCTGGATGCTCCTTACAAACTCTGCCCCGTCTAAGCCCCTGGCACGAAGTGAGTCCCAGTCAATATTGGGGAAGTTGAAGTCTCCCATCACCACAACCCTGTTGTTTTTACTCTTTTCCAAAATCTGTCTACCTATCTGCTCCTCTATCTCCCGCTGGCTGTTGGGAGGCCTGTAGTAAACCCCCAACATTGTGACTGCACCCTTCTTATTCCTGATCTCTACCCATATAGCCTCACTGCCCTCTGAGGTGTCCTGTGATATCCTCCCTAACCAGTAGCGCAACTCCGCCACCCCTTTTACATCCCCCTCTATCCCGCCTGAAACATCTAAATCCTGGAACGTTTAGCTGCCAATCCTGCCCTTCCCTCAACCAGGTATCTGTAAATGCAACAACATCATAGTTCCAAGTACTAATCCAAGCTCTAAGTTCATCTGCCTTACCCGTAATACTTCTTGCATTAAAACATATGCACTTCAGGCCACCAGACCCGCTGTGTTCAGCAACTTCTCCCTGTCTGCTCTGCCTCAGAGCCACACTGTCCCTATTCCCTAGTTCTCCCTCAATGCTCTCACCTTCTGACCTAGTGCTCCCGTGCCCATCCCCCTGCCATACTCGTTTCAACCCTCAGGTCCAAAGGCTACTGAGGGAAGGAGTCATTGAAGCTAGCAACAGTCTCTGGAGTGCTCAAGTAGTGGTGTTAAAGACCGGGGAGAAACATAGGATGGTCATCGACTACAGTCAGACCATCAACAGGTTTATGCAGCTGGAAGTGTACCCTCTGCCCCGCATATCCGACCTGGTAAACAGGATCGCGCATTACAAGGTCTTCTCCACGGTGGATCTTAAGTCCGCCTACCACCAGCTCCCCATCCGCACTAGTGACCGCAAATACACTGCCTTCAAGGCAGATGGGCGGCTCTATCACTTCTTAAGGGTGCCCTTCGGTGTCACCAACGGGGTCTCGGTCTTCCAGCGCGAGATGGACCGAATGGTTGACCGGTACGGTTTACGGGCAACATTCTCGTATCTCGATAATGTCACCATCTGCAGCCACGACCAGCAGGACAAATACACCAACATCCGAAAATTCGCCAGTCGGCAAAGATCCTTAACCTTACATATAACAAGGATAAATGCGTGTTTAGCACCGGCCGCCAAGCCATCCTCGGCTACGTAGTGCGAAATGGAGTTATAGGCCCCGACCCTGAACGCATGCGCCCCCTTATGGAGTTCCCCCTCCCTCACTGCTCCAAGGCCCTTAAGCACTGCCTAGGGTTTTTCTCTTACTGTGCCCAGTAGGTCCTTAACTATGCGGACAAATCCCGTCCCCTGATCCAATCCACAGTTTTTCCCCTGCGCTAGAGGCCCGGCAGGCCTTCAGCTGCATCAAAGCAGACATTGCAAAGGCCACGATGCACGCCATCGACGAGTCCCTCCCCTTCCAGGTCGAGAGCAACGCGTCTGACGTAGCTCTGGCGGCCACCCTCAACCAAGCGGGCAGACCTGTGGCCTTCTTCTCACGTACCCTCCATGCTTCCGAAATCTGCCACTCCTCAGTCGAAAAGGAGGCCCTGGCCATAGTAGAAGCTGTGCGACATTGGAGGCATTACCTGGCCGGCAGGAGATTCACACTCCTCACTGACCAACGGTCAGTTGCTTTCATGTTTGATAATGCACAGAGGGGCAAGATAAAAAGCGATAAGATCTTGCGGTGGAGGATCGAACTCTCCACCTACAACTACGAGATCTTGTATCGTCGCGGGAAGCTAAATGAGCCTCCTGATGCCCTGTCCCGCGGCACATGTGCCAACGCACAAGTGGACTGCCTCCGAGCCCTCCACGAGGACCTCTGCCAGCCGGGGGTCACTCGCTTTTTCCACTTCATCAAGACCCGCAACCTGCCCTATTCCATCGAGGAGGTCAGGACAGCCACCAGGGACTGCCAAATCTGCGCGGAGTGCAAACTGCACTTCTACCGGCCAGAGAAAGCGCACCTGATAAAGGCTTCCCGTCCCTTTTAATGCCTCAGCATGGACTTCAAAGGCCCCCTCCCCTCCACCGACCACAACACGTACTTCCTGAACATGATTGACGAGTACTCCCGGTTCCCATTCACCATCCCCTGCCCCGACATGACCGCAACCACCATCATCAAGGCCCTCCATAGCATCTTTGCACTGTTCGGGTTCCCCGCTTACATACATAGTGATAGGGGGTCCTCCTTTATGAGCGACGAACTGCATCAATTCCTGCTCAGCAAGGGCATCGCCTTGAGCAGGACGACCAGTTACAGCCCGCCCGGGGTAACGGACAGGTAGAGAGAGAGAACGGAACGGTCTGGAAGACCGTCCTACTGGCCCTACGGTCCAGGAATCTCCCAGTCTCCCGCTGGCAGGAAGTCCTCCCGGATGCCCTCCACTCCATCCGGTCACTGCTTTGTACCACAACCAACCAAACACCTCACGAATGCCTCCTTGCTTCCCCAGGAAGTCCTCCTCTGGGACTTCGCTCCCGACCTCGCTGGCAGCTCCCAGACCCATTCTGCTCCGAAAACACGTGCGGGCGCACAAGTCGGACCCGTTGGTCGAGAGGGTCCATCGTCTCCACGCTATCCCCCAGTATGCGTACCCCAACTGCTGACAAGATAGTCTCCCTACGAGACCTGGTGCCCGCCGGATCCCCACGCACACCCCAGCCACCAGTCCCACCCTCCCTCCCACCAGTGCACCTTACAGGAGGATCGGTCCTTCCACCTGCCCCGACTAGGACCCCCCACCACCGACGCACCCCGCAGACGATTCCTTCCCAGGTCAACCATTTTCCCCACCAGCACCGTCTAGGGGTGTTGAAGCTGCCACAGAGATCGGGGCCACGTTCCTGGAGTCACAGACGCCCGAGCCTCCACCGGAGTCACCACCGAAGCTCCGACGATCACAGAGGACGACCAGGGCCCCCGATCGACTGATTGCTTCATTTTAATTGTAATCTGTAAATATAAACCATCAAATGGACATAGCTATCAGACTTGTAAATAGTGACTAAACACTGTAGGGAGGTATTACGGTACCTCCATAACTAATTATGCCATG
Organism: Scyliorhinus torazame; assembly: GCF_047496885.1. Lineage (NCBI taxonomy): Eukaryota > Metazoa > Chordata > Chondrichthyes > Carcharhiniformes > Scyliorhinidae > Scyliorhinus > Scyliorhinus torazame. Next base: position 88,774,919 of record NC_092715.1, on the reverse strand, counting down.
TTGCCATGTTTTGTAGTTTCAGGCCACCACCCCGCCGGACTCTTTTTATCAGGGGGTGAATGTGGTATTGTAGATATTATGGTACCTGATAGGCTAAAGCACCATTGGTGGAAACTGTATGCTTTCTATTGGTTAGAATGTGTGTTAGCTCCACCCTGATAGGTGGGTATAAGAACCCGTGCCGCCCCAGCAGCCTTCATTCTGTCCCTGAGCTGCTGGGGGAAACATATGGCTTATTCAAGCCTTCAGTTGCACTACAACCTCACTTTAGTGGTCATTGATCGTGCATCAAGTGGTATTGTCAATGGACTAGTAATCCAGAGACCCAGGGTAATGCTCTGGGGATTGTTGCCATCTGGGATGGCCACTTCCAGAATACAAAATGGACGCTCACAAAGAATCTAGGGAAATGTGGACAACAAGCAGGCACAGTGCTTGAATGTATATTTGGGAAGCAGTTACCAGACGGAATCGAAACTCTGGGTCGATTAGCATATTGATGGCCCATGTCCGAGGAACAAAGGACTAACACTCAGGTAGTTGATACTGTTAAAGACATCCCAACGCCAGAAAGACACAAACAAAGCAAGGCCAACGGCCACCTAAGACACGCCCAGCCATCAGGGCACCCACCCCTTTTATTGGTTAAGATCGATAACAATGATCGAGAAGCTGCCCAATTAATTGGGACCAAGTTTAAGGCCTGCCTAAAAGCACGCGAAGCCCCTCCAAGTATAAAAAGGAACCCCCACGAGATTCGCTCTCTTGGATTTGGCTCTCAGGCGGAGAGACCCATCCACCAGCATCACCAGAAGCAAGTAAGTTCAAGGTCAACGCTCGCTACAAAATGGACGACCTTAGCTGTTCTTCTGTATCTCTTCGAACCCAACAGCCTCAGATCCGAACAACGGCCATTGTTTCTCTGACTAAGTGGGCACCAGAAGTTAAGTATAGGCGTTAAAGTTAGAGATAGTTTAGTTTGTAGTACTGTTGTGCATGAGTAGATCTTACTGTGTGTGCAAATAAATAATATTGACTTTGAACTAACTAACTGGTGTATTGGCTCTTTGATCGGTATTCGGGTTGAACCTTGTGGTGGTATCGAGAGATACCTGGCGACACTGAAAGTAGAAACATAATTAGGATTAAGAAAGGCGACCATATTGACCGCCATATTTATAACCAGATAAACAGAGCAACAGGACAAGGGTTTGAATCCCACCAGGGCAGATAGTGGAATTTGAATTCAATAGAAATCTGGAATTATAAGTCTAATGATGACCATGAAACCATTGCCAATCATCGTAAAACCCCATCTGGTTCACTAATGTCCGTTAGGGAAGGAAATATGTTGTCCTTATCTGGTCTGGCCTACATGTGACTCCAGACCCACAGCAACGCCCTCAGGGATCGACAACAAATGCTGGCCCGGCCAGTGGCGCACACATCCCCCCAAAAAAATATTGATAAAATGGTAATAGCCCTTGATGCTGCTCCCCTTCCCCGCACTCCCGTGACCCCCAGCCTGTTACCCTCATCCCACCATCACTCACATGTGGCTTGTGATCCTGTGGTGATACTGAGCCTTGAGTAGATGTTATACTGGCATCAGCCACTGCCATTCAATGGATCTGCTGGCCTCTGACTGGCTGGCAACTCTCGGCAGGTGAGTCTTCTACCCCCGGGATCTTTGATCCTGGGGAAGGTCCAATGGCCAACGAAAGTGCCTGAGTGTCATTTAATAAAATGGGCCATCCCTAAAAAAAGTGAGCAGGTTTGTCATCAGCTCTCCAGCTGGCAGGCGAGACCCCCGTCACCTCCATCAAACACCACCCACAGTGTTAACAGAAAGGCAACATGTAAATAGAATCTTGCCAGCAGAATTTGGCTTAAGATGTGGGTGTCTTGCATTCTTTTTCACTGTTCTCTCTAATGCGGTCATGCTGGAACAGGGGATGATAAACTCTAATGATGTGAGACATTTTTATTTGAGTGTCCTGTGAAGCATATTTCCTCTATCCGGTAGATTTGAATATTATACATTTGAATTACTTGCTCAGGGAAACGTAATACTTGTATTGCTTGTTCTTTGGGGCCGCCAATAATATTGCTTGGTTTACTTGTCAGCCTAATGACAGACTGCGAACAACAGCTTCCATACCTCAGCTCCTGCAGCATAACTATTTGAAAATAGTCTTGTGTCTACATAAAAATCTTTGATAGTTATTTCCCTTTTCATATCATGCATACATGATTGGAATACAAAATTTGTCCAATTATTCATAGATTAATATTAATTTCAATGAATGTTGAAATAAACTATGGTGAAATGTTAAGAGTCAATATTACCAGCGTCTGTCACCAAATAATATTATGACAAAGGCAATTGACCGTGTCAAATAATTCTAATTTTAGGTTGTATTAACGTAGGTGTCTGGATTTTTGTGACCCAGAATCGAACACAAAGGAGGGAGTTGGGCAACTTTTAAAACAGCATTGTTTATACATTTAAAAGTACAAAGGAGACATTGTCAGAGTAGCAGTCTTCAAAATAAAACTTCTGAATGGTAAAGGCACTCATGAGATCATTGTGTTTGCACTGGCTGGACATGAGCACCACAGAACTGGTAATGGCCACCGTGCTTGCCAGAATGATGTTATTGCTATATTGATGTGAGGTTTGCTGTAGTATAATTGTTACTTCTGGACATAAAACATCATCATTCCATTTCCACAGATTATGGGGTTTGATTTTGATGTCACATGGAAATGGCCTTGTCCGGTAATAGATTGGTTCTTGATGACATGACTATGGAACACAAAACTGCTCTTGACGCACAGTTTGATAATAGTGCACTCAGTTGCATTAAGCAACTCTGAAATTGCACTGGTGCTACAGTGCCTTCAAATGTAGACAGATTAACAGAGACATACGAGTAATCTGGTTCAAAGTTCACTTTAGTATTCTTCAGTTTGAGAGCTGAAAGCGCTAGATGATAATTCAAAACACCATTCATGGTATTATTTATTGTTATTTATTATTATTCTTTGCACCCTGCAGGTAGCCTTATTGCTGCTATTCATAAATGATACGTTTCATTGTTAATCTTGTAATATTATTAAGTCATTAAATGTAATAGTATCTTAGAAGCATTTTTCTTCTTGTTGTGGAAACACAAAACAAGAAACATCACTGTGTTTAGTAGAACTTAAAAGGGAAAATCTGATAACACATCTTTTTTCTTTCTTCTTTGACGTATTGGCACGATTTGGGGTTTGGGCCTAGGTAGGGTGCATTTTCAGAGGGTCGGTGTAGACTCAATGGGCCAAATGGCCTCCTTCTGCATTGTAGGGATTATATGATTCTATGATCTGGTTAGATCTTGCGAGACGTTGCAATCTAGATCCCGCCCAAAATGGGCAAGACCTGTCTCGCACAGGTAAGTGAGTTTAAAAACCTACTTAGTCGGCCACCCAGCATCTATCGTCTTCACTGAGGGGACCCCAGCCGAGAGCCGATTAGGACTGGTTCCACAAATATGGACCAGGCGTACCGGCACTTTGTGGGGGGTCTCCCAGGTGATCAGAGAATCCCGGATGGTCGGTATCTGGGTAGGGTAGCACCTTGTCACTGCTGGTGCCACCTGGGTACCTTGGCAGCGCCAGGCAAGCATCTATGTGGCACTGCCAGGGTGCCAAGTTCCACTGCCAGGGTGCCAGGCTGGCATTTTGCCCACATCAGGGATCAGGTCCAGGGGTGCCCTTCCGATGTGAGGTGAGTTTCCGGGTTCCCGAGGACCACCTTACAGGTGAGTTGGGTCGTTAGGGGAGTCTGAGGGTCGCGTTGGAGGGTTGAAAGATTGGAGTGCCATTTAAAAATGGGGTCCCAATCTTTTTGTGCACTGAAGAGCTCCGCTCCACTACAAGCGCCGGGAACAATACTGCTAACCCCGCCTAGAACTGACTCTGATTGTTTTTTGGATAGATCGCGCCCAATATTTCTCTTTCATAAGCCAAACATTCTTTCTTTAGAATTTAAAACAGTAGATTTTGCATGGCTTATTTATCGGTATCATAAATAATGTAACTCGGGGTTTATCCAAATTTCACTTGTATCGCTATTGAATGGTTACTCCTTAATCTACTTCTTCACAAAATACAAACTGTAGAGTTCAAACAATAAAACATTATCACATATCGATTTGGTATATTACTTTCTACTTGGGTTAATGTTTTAACTCTTTCCCTGATACTAGTGACAGAGAATTATGAATTTCAATTAGTTTCCTACAACAGACTAACAGTTAATATCCTGAAGACTAAACTTTCCATGTTTAAAAAAATTGGAAGAACTATGACAGTGAAGTTTCTACTTGTGCAACTAATCCAACTTAGCAAGCAATGTTATCTTACGTCAACCTAAAAATTGCAATATATTAACTGCTAAATATAGTTTACTGCTGTAAGAATAATTTTCAGTTAGAAGTAAAACATTACTTTCTGCCATATGTAAGTAATTTAATTGGCAAAATACATGATTTTTGCATAAGACTCCAGATTTCATTTTCCATCTAAACCCTGTTCATGCTTACTTGGGCACTAGTCCGATTTCTCTTGCCAGAACTGACAAAGGTCTGACTGTTAGTGATACCTTCCAGGGCTAAATTTACCCCAGAGTGACAGAAACAGGTGGACACAGGGCAACCAGCCACTTGTGCAAAGCATCATGCAACCATAGGTCAACATCGAAAGGGGAAAAAGACTGTCTTCAGTGTGGAAACAGACCGAAGCAAGCTCATCCCGAAGAGGGGGGTTTCTCTTCAAAGCCAGCTGGTCTGGCTTTTACTTCAGGATTTTGTTTTTACCTGCAGCCTTTGATCATCCGAGCCTGCAGCAGGTGCTGCAGAGCATAGAAAGAAGGAAAGAGGACATTGGTGAGTTTTTGGACCAAAAAGTAACAAAACATCAAAATTTACATGTTAAGCCTCCATTGCAACATTTGTGAGAAGCTTTACCTGAAAGCAAAGAAAACAGTTATAGCCGAACTAATAAGTGAAATATTCCGAAATAGTGTTTTTATTTTAAAAAGTAATATGGCATAAGTGGTTATTATATTAAAGTACAAATACTTAAAAGTTTGAAGGTTTTGCCTATTGTTGTGCATAGTGAACCAAGGAAAGTTTGAAAACTGTCTAATATGTTTCTAAGTGAAACAAGCGAGCATTATATTTAAGGCAAAACTGATATGTCTTTCATTAAATGGCAATATGTTTAAATTAGACTTCCATTAAAATAAATAATTTTGATATGCTTGTATTCTAAGAGTCAACTATATTTTACTAGCTATAATTGATTGTTATTTCTTCTGAAGCATCTGGGTAAATCTTACTTTTGTTGTTATCAGCACACTAAGTAAAGCTATATATGGAATTATCTTAAGTATTAACTCAATAAAAAGAGTTTAAGTGCTGTATAAAGCCACAACCTTTTTTATGCTGCCACCACAGACCTTTAACACCTTGCTAACCTACTCCTCAGATAAGGTCAGCGTTATGTACAACCAGCTTTGAAATAACAAACACGCATTTAATACCACATATCTCTATTGAATATAATTTCTGTAAATGCAAACTTTGGTTTTCATAGTTAAATCAGTTGTAACAGATGCACAGAGCAAACATGGCTCGATATTGATATTAATCTTTGATTTGAGTAAATCCAACAGCTGGTTATTATATGTAGGTGCCTTAGCAGTACATTCAAAACTTGTCTTTTGCTGTTTTTATCAAATTACCCTTTTCATTTATTAGTACTTAAGATTAATTTCATTAAATGGAAACAGTTAAGATATCACCAGTGATTTGTTTAAGCTAATCAGATATAGTCTGAATTCCAAAAACTGGTCGACATAATCTTGACTTTGACATACATAATTTACAGCTGTCCTCTAGGTCATGCTTCTAATGTAGGTTTCAGCAATGCCAGGTTCTGTAGACTCACTGCAAATAAGAAATTGATACTTCATTGAGTTCCATTGCAACATCGAATAACAACTACTTTAGAATTGAAATTTAGGACAGATGTGGAAGGAACATTACAATTCAGTCATTGGAATTTAACCGTCATTGAAATTAGAATGCAAACACTTGTATTTTACATGGACTTTAACATTGCTTGCAAGGTCAATAATTGAGGTGGGGTATACAGAAACGACTCGATGGTGTACATGAACTTGAGACAGAATTTGCTTTGACTTGAACAGATTTAAAAAGACTAGATTATTTCCCCTTCAGCCAATCAACTTGATTGTGAAGTCACATGAAAACCATAAATATTTCAATCTGCCTCATTGATTTCTATAAACTGAGTTCAAATCTATGAACTTGTGAAATGCTTCAAATCAAACACTGATGTTGCAAATCTGAAACTAATTTATGACTTCATATCTAATCTTTTACCGTAATTTTACCGTAAAATAATAATAAATGTGATGGGACTTTATTATTTCAATAGGCATGTGATTATTCTTTGAGATATTTTCTGCTCTTTCTCTTTGGGCAGACTACTTTTGAAACAGTAAAATCAGATGGTCTGAATTTATCATGCGATTTTGAGTTTGGTTACAAAGTAGCCAAATCATTATATAACTATGACTAATAAAATAAATAATAGCAATAACGTAAGTAGAAATAAGCAATACCAGAGGCAGGTTTGCAAACTCATTTGACCTCCCACACACACTTTACTATAGGGTTATACAATACCATTACAAATGTAGGGCTTTTGTATTTGCATTCCTTTGCATGTCAACAGAATACAAATGTGTCCCAGAGAGTCAACTGGTTTATGTTTCCTTACAGAAATGGTTAGAATTGCAAAACATGATTTGCAAAATATGCTTAAAAGATTTACAAACTTTGGATGAGATTCCATCACCATAAATCGGTGGCTTTGTAAATTAGATGCCGAGCTATTGGGTTCAATGTTAATGGAAAAGGGGTGTACTGGTGGAATACACAAGAACACAAGACATAGAATCAGTAGACTACATGGCCCGTCGAGCCTGCTCCACCATTCAGTCCGATCATGACTGATCTTGGGTTTCAAAACCACTTTTCCTCCTGGTTCCCTTATGCCTTGATTGCCTGAGACCAAAAATCTGTCTGTCCCAACCTTAAATGTATTCAACGATGGAGCATCTACAATCCTCCGGGGTACAATCCCAAAAGCTCTAGTGAAGTTATCATGAATCTGGTGCAGTTTGGCTAGAATTGACTTATTCAGTGATTACACAGCAGTGGTGCTTGGTCTCGTGAAACTGTTTCAAAAACAGAAACTTTCCCTTTTGGTGGAGGGATAAATGACCAGGGGGCATAGAATTAAGGCAGGATGTTTAGAAGGGTTGTGAGAGAAAGTTTTTTCAACCGAGAGGGTGGTGGGAGTTTAGAACTCACTGCCTGAAAGGGCGGTGGAGGCAGAGAGCCTCAAAACATTTAAGAAGTAGTTAGATATGCACTTGTGATGCCAAGGCATACAAGGCTATGGGCCAACTGCTGTAAAATGGGATTGGAATGGTGGTTGTTTTTGACTGGCAGACATGATGGGCTGAAGGGTGTTTTCTGTGATGTAGACCTCTATGACTATGACTCTAAACTATTCTAAAAAGTGACTTAGAATGTAGGGTCAAACTAAAGAACAACCTTCAGTTTCTGTGAAGTTTTTCCCCCCATTGATCCTGGTATATTTGTTTATGCTTCAAGGATGCAGGGTATCATGCTGCAATTCATTTTTTCCCTCAGTATAAATTTCTTCAGGTCTTTATCTTCACAGCAGTCAGTGTCAATACTTGTGTCATCTGCCCTTCCATTTGTTTCTAGCTTCTCTAATTTAGCTATCTGATATACAAAGAACTATAGAGAAATGGGATCCTGTTTGTCAGGATGTGTGGTAGACTGCTTTTTTTTTCCAGAAGGTTATATAACTATTAAACGCTTATACCAGGATTGCAACTTCAACATTATTTATTGCTTCTTTATTCGCGTCAAATGCTGTGGCGCAGTTAACAGTCCCGCAAGTTAATTTCAAGCTTAGGCTCGAAATGTAAAATGTACCTTTGATTTACTCGCCTGACATTGCACTTATAAGCGATAAGAAATGTTTACTGACTCCAAACCGCGCGTGGCCAAATCGTTTCCTTTCTCTCCATTAGATATATAATTAAATACTGCATGACATTTAGAAACGTGTTGTCTGATGACCATTGTTTTAAATTAATTTCGTTGAGCTTTAAGAGGAAGACATTGTCTGCTTTCTTACCATATATCGTACTATTTTGTTTACCCCTATTTATAAACCTGACGTGCTCACAAGCAAAGTGGGCGATCGCTGCATCTTGGCGTGGTTGTTGCAATGCAGTTCACCATAAAACAAACAAGTAAATCGAGTTGAGTTTGAAGAGGCTGAAAGAAACGGCTGAATGTTTTACAGAACAGCACTGAATTTAACATGGATTATCAGATAACGTGATTGACGGCTTTGTGCAAGGGGGGGGGGGGGGGGGTAAATCTATGGTCTATAGGTCTTCCAGTGGAAGGAAACTAAATTCGCCAATTATTGGAATAGAAGTGCTTTGAAAATAAACGTCAGTGGGCAGTGCCATGTTCTTTCAGCGCTTTAGCGATGATATGCAGGTCAAAGGGCCGGTTAAAAAAGTAAGTTAGTGAGGAAGACCTCCAGGATCCTGTCGTTCGTTGGCGGCTGTTAAATCGGAACTATTTCGTTTTCTTAATTGCTCCATTGACAACTAATGGTGACATGGTCTCTGACTCACGAAAAGTTGATCTGGACTAAAATAAATAAGTTATTTTTTGACAGTAACTTCTTACGCCTCCCCCCCCCCCCCTCTACGTCATCTGGCAGGCTCTTCTCATCAACTGGAGCGAGTCTGCTTCATTTAAGTTTAATCTGTGCTGGCTGCAGAGATATTAAAAGTAACAGTGTGTTGTGATTGATCGCCCATGACGTGTTAAGTCCAATCGCCGCTGTTCTCTCTCGCTCACAAGCACAGGGAGCGTTGCGGCGGTGCAGCTCTAGCTCCGCGCGCTGCTCCACTTGTCGCCTGCTCGCAACAACTTGGCTTGATTGACAGCTCTGCGCGCATTGACAGCCCGGGCTGTGACGTCAATGGGGGAGGGGGCGTGAATCCGGGCTCTGGGGGTGGCTGCCGCCGAACGGGCGACGATAATCTTGTTTACACATTAAAATAAAAAGGCGAAACGCCGCACTTTCCTGGGCCCTCCAAAAAACATTACCGTGCCCCAGTGTCGGGAGAGGCGCAACATTTCATCCCTATCCCCAGATAACCCAAGACAGATATCCTGTGGAAAGCAAGTCTCCAGCCGCGTCCGTTTGCATTCAACGACAACCAAAGACTGCCAGTTTTAAAAAAAAATGTATGGATATGAAATTAATAATGGTAGCAATTCCAGAACGGGGCATAAATACTACCTGGCTGGCCCCAACCACCCAGAGGCACACAAGTAACAGGAAACCAGCCTGGAACTCTTTTTGTCAGCGGGCGCGGACGTTTACCGGGTCAACGCTGCGAGGCGGGTGCCAAGGCGGAAGCGCTGCGTGCGGCGCTGTGGAGGTGTATCCACGCGCGGGCCGGCGGGCACCCGCCCGCCCGGTGACGTTGCGTACCCGACGCGCGAGCGAGCGCAGTGCTGGCCCCGCCTCCTCTCGCTGGAGCTGCTCCGCTAAATATAGAAGCAGATACACACAGACAGGGAGACTGACTAAACCGAGCAGGGGCTTTCTCTCTCTCTCACTCACTGCGAAATGGCTCTATCTATAAGCTCTCTATATGTCAGTTTTTAAAGTATTGTCTTTTTAAAAAATATTAATGTATACAAATCTCAGTCCTCAGTCGATTTATCTTCATCTCACTGGTCAGTAAAAATAGAAACTTATTTCCTTAAAAAAAAAACACAGCAGCGCAGTTTTAATGACTAGACTACACCAGTAATTGTTTAATGCTTGAAGCTATATAGGAAGCAAATTACGGCCTGTGGATGTTGCTGTGCTTTAAATTGGCTGTCCCCCCCCCCCCCCCCCCCTTGAAACTTACGTTGTACAAATCCGAGGAGGGAATTAAATGTTAATACTTTCTGTCATTGTTTCAGCCGTGGTTTTGTTCAATCTTTAATGTTCACATGGCCCGTAAACGTGTTGTTGTGGTGAATGATGACGAGCTTTGCTCCGGCTTATGTGTTTGTAACATGGTCGATCCTCTTGCTCTGCTTTTAATCCAAAGGTGTCAAAGAAGTTGGAGCTTTTAAAGTAACTTTAATTCGTCTTCAAGAGGGGAAAAATTGAGGTCGAGGACGCAGCATCGTCGAGGTTTGTGCGGTAAGTGATTTTTTTTCAATTCTACTGTGCGTAGACTTTTGTCTTGTTTCTGGATTCTGTTTTGACATGTGCGGTCCGTGTGAAAGTACAGAAATCACACAATGACTAAAATGGAGTTAGTGTGCAATATGCTGTATCTACCGATGCTAAGCGAGAATGGACAATGGCACTTTTTCACTTTTAATTTACCGCTTTTATATTCAGTGCTTTCAGTAATATTGTTACAAGCTGCGATTAATATTTTGGGTGGGATTTCTCTCTCTCTCGTAATGTGACTGTCAGTAAATATCATTTATTTAGAAATGGTTTAATCCTATTTGAAGTGATATTGTAGAGAAGCTCTGATACAGTACATGTGATCATTGAATACTTCAAGCATTGCTACTTACAGTTACACATTACTGAGTAATGCAATTGCAATGAGTATAAATTACATCATATCTGATTTTTCTGATGTTATAGTTTTACATTTAATAGTTTGTAGTGATGGGTCGGTGACAGTTTCACTCTGAAAGTGAACACGCGATGCTGTACATACTTTCCGTGCACTCAAAGAGTCACTTTCATTCTGCATTTCATGCAGGCAAGGATGGTTTAGCACACTGGGCTAAATCGCTGGCTTTTAAAGCAGACCAAGGCAGGCCAGCAGCACGGTTCAATTCCCGTACCAGCCTCCCCGAACAGGCGCCGGAATGTGGCGACTAGGGGTTTTTCACAGTAACTTCATTGAAGCCTACTTGTGACAATAAGTGATTTTCATTTTTCATTTCATTTCATTATGTTACTTGAATTATGTTAGACCTGTGGCTGAGGTTGTTTATTTGCGATTTCCTCAACTTTGCCATGACGACCAATCTTTATCTGTAGTGATTTGCACTTCCTGTGTTGATGTTGTCCAGAGAATTTGAACTCCACGCCGCCTGGGAGAAGCTGCTTGTTTTAATTTCCAAATCGCTGTTCGGTATAACAGGATTGTTGTAAGAGAGGGGGCCGGAGTCCTGGCACAGTAGGAAACGCTCAGACAGTGGAATGTGTGGAGCTGCTTTCCAAGTCACACTGCTGCGCAATATACTGAACCATGCAAAATCTGTGTCTCTTAGTGCATCTACGTCTAACTCATCATCGTGGACAACCCTAATTTCATTTTGTAACTCTTTCTTCAAGTTACGGATAATCTTATTATTTTACCCCACATAGCTATCCCTTAATTTCAGAATTCATCCTGACCTAAGTTTATTTTTTAAACTTTGCTACCATTCCCTTGATTTATCAATGCATGCTTTTAGATTAAGTCTATTTTGTTTTATAGACGCCAGATCATCCCACTTCCACCCCCCCCCCCCCCCCCCCCCCCGCAGTCTTTCCCCGAAATGCTAAGTGCTCACATTTCAGGCAATTAATTGCGAGGGCACAGGAGCATTGGCTTAACTCAGGCTGTATAACTGCCTTGGTTTTTAGTTCGTGACAGCATTAGAACAGCAACAACAGCATTTGACTGGGATAAAACTCGAGATTGTAATGAATTTGTCAACGTTTCCCCATAATTTGGTAAGAAAAGGCATTTTTTTTACAAGCGTAACAAGGCTAGGAGAATAATATTGTAGAATGGGCCAGTGTTCTTCTGTCCCTGTAGATTTTTTAATGTATCATGCTAATGGCTGTAATACATTACATTGTACGCCAAGTTACAGAAATAGTGCCAACGTGCTGTCAGACAAGGTCATGCTCAACATTACATTATCAAAACAAAATATGACAAATTTCTCACAATATAGACATGGAGGCGATGGATATCTATTATATAGAGTGAATGAAAAGTGAAAAGGAATGTAGCCAGCTTGTTGATCCTGCGATGAGAATTAGTATTGGTTAACCATGCGTTATAAAGGAGTTAACATGTTTTCGGTCTTGTCTGGAAGCACGGTATTTGTTTTAGGAAAATGCTGAAGATTTGATCCCGCCCCTTTTCAAGAATGAAACTGATAATCCATATGACTGGTTTAGGATTGTGGGAGAGCACTGGTCGTTTTACCTCTTCTTCCCTGCCGCCGAGTTTTCAAGTGATATTTAGTGATTTTTATCAGCAGTGAATATACCAGAGTTCGGATTTCTAACCGCGGAGTCCACCGAGTGTGGTCGATCAAATAAGTTCAAACCTGCTCTTTGAGCGCGGCACGTTAATCCAGAGCAGGGAGATAGTAACTGTAGCCAAGGATCAATCACATGCAGACCTTCCGTTTGGAAAAGACCTTTTCAGGGAAGATTTGAAAGTGAGTGAAATTCCGACATCAATTAGGATAAATTTCAAAATATTTAATGTTGCATTTGAATTTCTGCTATACTTTTGCCAGTTGCGAGTTGGTTGTAAACTTCACTTCGCTCCACTATCTTGACAGGGGCAATGCAAACTACTGCGACCAGCTGTCCATATTCAGCCCCCGCCCCCCCCCCCCCCCCCCGCGTGTTTAGGCGTTGTTGAGGTCGCATTGTTTGTAAGATGAAACCTGTTACTTTGGGATGTATGATATGTGGTGTTGTTGATTACACCCAAATGTTTTGACCTTGTAGTGTGTGCTCCGTGTTCTCTATTTGACGTTAACACAAATGAACAAATTATTGGCCCTTTGTACATGGTATTTCTTCTTCTGGGGAGTGTGATATTAGCATATTACCTGTCGTAATCAACACTTTTAAAGCCAGATTTTTCAAACCCTTTAACCCTTTATTTCAAAGACCGTGCAGTATGCGTGTGCCTTCACGTCGTTTTGAAACGCCCACCGCAAACCATTGCAATATTTCAGTGAGACACAGATATATATTAGGAACATCTTCTACATAACGCAAGCGAAATCAACATTCATAAATGATCAGACATGTCAGAGGTCAGATCATTGGCGCAAAGCCAATTTATGGGAATTTTGACTCGGTGGAGTGAACATTTTGTCACTAAAACTTGAAGAACGATTCTTTGGCGCTGAGTTTGGTTTTGAGGTTACTTCTATTTCCTGATGTCTATGTGTCAGTACATGGGTAGGCAGGACTCCTGGCGTGCCAACCTAGGGAATTACTACTACAATTTGTTTTTGCTGGCAGCGTTTTTTGGGTATGGATGATGTTAATGAGGAGTATAGTGAACGCAATTTCTGTTGATTTAGTGATGCATCTTCAAGATTATCTGCCTATGCATTCATGCAACCCAATTTGTTTTGGGAGCACTTTATATTTTCATATTTTACTATTTGCTTTCAGCTGCTTCTTACTTAAAACAACTTTTACATACTGATTTTTATGATGCTTCCTCTCTTTATCCATTTAGTTTGCACTAAATGGAAAACCTTAGACCCCCCCCCCCCCCCCCCCCCTTACCCGCACCTACACACATAACCCAGTCTTCCCTGCTGCCACCTGCATTTATACATTAAACTCAGTTCTGGGTTCATAATAAAATGGAGTTCAGGTGGTTACATAAAAAAATATGCGATAGAACAACTACTCCACGTTTGCTCTGACTCGTAAAAAAGGTCACTTGTTTCATTTAAGGCCACCCCCCTCACATTTAGCACGTGTATCCAGCATGCAAATGTGTTTTGTTTGAATTTAGTTAATCAAGAAAGAAATTCACTAAACCATATACAGTCAATAGGCTTACGGACATGACTTTTTGATATTAGCATAAGGTGGTTATGTGGACTTGAATATTATATATGTAAGGATATTTATTCTATGGGAATACAGTTGCTAAATTATTTTTAAATAGTTAGATTAAAATAGGCAATTATTTTGATCAAAATCTACAATGGAATTAGTCCAAAATGGGGTTTGTGTGCTTTTTAAAAAAATGTTGCAACGTGTAGAATGATGGTAGTACGCTTGAGTACAGTTTTGATATTTGGACAGTACAAAATGTGTCACTGGGTGCCCAGAAAAGATGACTAGATAAGAGGATGCTACTGATGGCATGATGTGACATTGTAGCTTAATGTCAAGGCTTATAGGGCACTATTTCAAAGATGACATGTAATTATTGTTTAGATGTTTATTGCGTAGTCCAAGAGCTTTCAGTGTTCAGAAAATAATTTCAAAAATTAAGATTATTATAACAATTCCCAAGGTGCCAATCGAATTTTGAATAAATCGTTTACTCTGGATAAATGATAGTAATTTTTAAAAAGATGCAGATTGCTACGCAGCATAGTCTCAGGGGCACTTAGCATGAACTATTTAGGTTTTTAGGCAAGAGTTCTATCTAGACTATCAATTTTTTGTTGAACCAGATAAGACATATTAATCTTAATAATTGCTTATTGCTTCTGTAGGATTACTTTGTAATCTGCTCTGGTTTAAGGCAAATTTATAGCATGTGGACATGCAATTAGAGATATATTCATTAGTACTTTAATCTTGTAGTCACACCGGCATTTGCACAATGGACGGCAAACATTCAGTGTGGCCTGTCATCTTCAAGAAATCAGACAGGCTTTCACAGGCAATTCATGAAAAACCAGCAGTGACAACAGAGTCTTATGTATCCTACAAAGGAAGGATTAGGCGGTTCACGTGTCATCCTGATTGGCCAGAGACCAGAGCCGATTGCTGGGGCATGGCAAGGCACACTCCAGTTTCAATTGATTATCATGTGAGGAGACAGTATCCCTGCTGGTTGGCCTACATAGGTTGTAATGTAAAACTGCTAAAATCAAATCTATACTGTACCTTCTTCAGTTTACTCCAGCTATTTCTCTGAACTTGGTGCTTAATTACTGAGCTAATGGTTACAGAATTTTGTCATGTCGTATTATTTTAAATTGCGGTGATAAACTGAACTGATATGTGTTGAACATTTTGGATACACATAATAAAAGATACACAATTGCAAGAATTTTATGCAATATATATTTAAACATTTGAATTTCATGCTATTTTGTAATAAACGTTAAATGTAGTTAAAACCAGACTATTAGATTTAAAATCAAATTAGAGCTATGAGTGAAGAAGAATGCTAGTGTGATTGCCAGATGTATTTCCATTAAAGATTTATGACAGACACATTTGTACAACATTATGTTTGAACTACACTACCTATTTAAAGGAAATATTGGAAAGTAGAATTAAATACCACTTCATTCTGACTGTAGGGTAAATACATTATTTTGCATGAATAGGCAGATAAATTAAACTGCTTAATACCTGGTGCATAGAGACTAAATTAGGATTTTAATGCTGCTTAAAGTCAAAATTTTACATAGCACCCCATGAAGTGCTTAGAACAAACTCAAGATGATGTAGACAAATCAGAAATGTTGTATTCCGAGAATATATTGGACATTTAAGTTGTAATTGTGATTTGTTTCATGTTTGTATTTAAAGATTATTTGATTGCATTTGTACTAGGTAACAGAAAAATAGGTAGTGTTTTAAATTTGTCAAGATTCAGGCTATACAAAACATTTTAACAGATATTTTAATTTTACATGTTTGCTAGACATAACTCTGGTACATTAATTAAAGTTTTCTTAGATTATTGGAGATTATATTATAATGGGTTATTTATATGCAGTTGTCAGTGTGGCAGTTGAAATCATATCTTGACGTTTGAAATACTGTTATGTCTTCTGTTGGCATAGGATACCAAAACCATTAACATTTCATATACATTCTTCATTATCGTCAATGTAGATGGACAAATCTTATACAGAACTTAATTACAAAAGTTCTGACCAATTGAACTGAATGGCTTCTTTTATAATTAGCTTTTTTCCCCAGTGATTAATTTTATTGTTCACAATTGACCTGTAGAATTTCAATTTGAGCTGAAACACATGATTAATATCTAATTTGATTCTTATTTTGATGAGTGTTTATTTCAACTGTAAATATCAGAAAATATTTTATGCTTAATGTGGTTTTACTATTGTCTGACAAGCTGTAATCATTTAGACACTGACATTTCAACTCCTTGATTGCACTTGGAAAACCTCACTGCCACATTATAGATGCAAACTATGATGGTTCGATAGCTTATATTTTATTCTTGAGCATTGCAATGCTCATAGAAAAAGCAGAATTTAGCAATAAGTTATATCTATAGCCTTCATTTTTGTTACCTTTGATATTTACAATTGAAAAGAACTATTAATTTTTTAAGCTACAAAAACACACATTTCAAATTAACTTTTATGCATGTTGAATCAAGTATTTTTAACACTATTCTTCAAATACTGAATAAATAGGAGTCCTTTGTGTCAAGGAGAAGCAAATTCTGTGACTTTTCAACTCACAGCTGGGCCTGTTGAGCGGAATTACTGTTGTTCCATTTGTGAGTTTGATGGCATTTTTCTCCCTCCACTTAGGCCTCCTTGAGCTATTCATGCCAAAGTTGGATGATAGGTAGCTGGAATCTATCATCCAAGGTCCATTCGGTCAGTAACCAGTTGCAAAAAGGTGCAGAAAACCCTGCATTACTGAAGATTCAATTTAGAAAAATGACTGACATGAGGAATTTATTCTATAGTTTTAAAATTCCAAAATGTACTCTAAAGAGAGAAAGAGTTGCATTTATATAGCACTTTTCAGGACCACCAGACATCTCAAAGCACTTTACAGCAACATAATAATGACCAGGTAATCTGTTTTTACAATGTTCATTGAGGGATAAATATTGGCCAGAACACTGGGCATAATGCTCCTGCCTGTCTTCAAGATAGTGCCATGGGATCCTTTACATCCACCCTAGCAGGGAGATGGGGCTTGGGTTTAACATTTCATCCAAAAAGTAACAAGTGTTATTATTCTGCCGTAATAACATTTTACTGTGTTTGAAGTGTTCTGGTTTTGTGTCATCTTGGCTCAGTGCTGGCACTTTATTTTCTGAGTCAGAAGGTTACATGTTTAAACCCCAGTCCAGGGTTTGAACATGCACTGTAGGATGGTGCCTCAGTGCAACACTTTAGGAATGCTGCACTGTTGGAGATCCATCTGCTGGTATAGTTGTTAAACCAAAGTCCTATCTGCTGTTCTGGATGTAAAGATCCTACAGCACTTCCTTGAACAATCAGAGAGAATTTTCCCAGTATTCTAACCTACATTCCCCAATCATACAACACCACCTAACATATTAACTGGTAAATAATCTCATTGCTGTTTGTCAGACATATCTGTTGGTAAATTGGTCGTCTTGTTTGCCGAATAATAAAAGTGACGACAGTTTAGAAGTAATTCATTAAGCATCGATGCTTTGAGATATCCTGAGGATGTAAAGTGCAAGTTCTTTCCTTCTTTATAAACATATTTGTTTTGTGAAGACAAATTATAGAAAAAATAATTTGTTTAAAACAAATAATAGAATTAATGATGCACCTCTGGTTTGGGTACTGAACAGCTACTGGATAACAAGTCACTGCATTTAAAAAAACATTGGTTATGGAAGTGCTTTAGGATGACCTGAGGATGTGACAAGGCAACAGGCAAATGTAGATTGTTTTTGGTCCTGAATATGTGAGTAATGATGGACAGGAAAATAATTCTGATCGATCAGCCTGCCTCAGCTTTGAATGGAATAATAATCACAGCCCTTGATGGCTCAGCCAATTTATCCAGGAGGTAGCACAGCTATTTAGATCACAATGGCCCCAGGTTTGATCGGTAGTCTGTGGTGAGTTGGCTGAACCTGGACAGCATAAGGGCTAGTAAAATTCGTCTTGGTCTCAGATTAGAAAGAACAAAAGTCAGTCTGGATTTCAGCTCCTGATCTCTACCAATTAGCACTTGTTGGCCATGTGGAGGTATGGTTGTTGGGAAAGAGATGTATAAATTGTATTCACCTGGATTAGAGGAGAATAGCAAGGGAAAATAGAATAACTGCTTTGTGTAAATTATTTTTTTTGTCAATGTTTTGACAATTGATACAAGTAATAAAGAGCAGGAGTGATATATTCAAGTTGTGCCCAGCACTTTAATGTTATCTGGAGTTTTTGTGAGCAAGTGTTATAGAAACAAACTAAATATCTGGAACATTGCTGCTTGTGTCCTATATATTGTGATTTTTGTACTGATGAGCGCTGTTTTACTGTGCATGGTCAGTTGCATTCTGTGGATCCTTTAAGATTTATGGTGCATGCATGTTTCTTAAAGGGAATGTTGCTTGTGCTCAGCCTATTCATTTTCTGTGCGGCACATTCCCCACCCCTGGGTGACCGCATATTAATTAGTGTTGTTATTTTTCTCTAATCCAGGTGGCCACAATTAATATGTTTTTTGCCTAACAGCCACATGTCCAACATTGTTTCTGGGTGGGGATCAGGAGCAGATACCCTAACTGATTTTGCTTTTTCTAATCTGAGATCAATAAGTTTCTTAGTAGCCCTAGTGTTGCCCTAATGTTCAGTCAGTTCAGCACAGACCACTTCCAACCTGGGCTCTTCAGCTACTACCTGGATTAACTGGCTGAACCATCAAGGGCTGTGATTGTTATTCCAGTCAAAGGTGAAGCAGGCTGATGGATCAGAGTCCTTTTATCTGTTCATCATTGTTCATATATTCAAGAAAAAAGAACATTGTTAGTGACTATAAAATCAATATTTTGCATGTCAACATTCACTGGTATTCATATGAAATCTAACTAGCTTAGCTGTGATGACCTGCAACAAACAAAAATGCTTAAAAAAATAGTTGCTTGTGTATAATTTTTTAACCTGTAGATATAAATGCTAACTTTTACTTGTTGAAAATATTATCTCTTTAATATACATGATTGAAATCTAGATAGAAGGAAAAGGGTTAAGAACTACCTTAAAATTTGTATTATAAACGACATCCTTATTTTTTCCATTATCATTTCAATACAAATTCGAAGTCAAAAGGTGCACTATGTAGACAAACGCATGTGAAT
This sequence comes from Scyliorhinus torazame, assembly GCF_047496885.1. Taxonomy (NCBI): domain Eukaryota; kingdom Metazoa; phylum Chordata; class Chondrichthyes; order Carcharhiniformes; family Scyliorhinidae; genus Scyliorhinus; species Scyliorhinus torazame. Next base: position 88,755,622 of record NC_092715.1, on the reverse strand, counting down.
AATATGTTAATTATACACAGTTCTTCAGTAATGCTAAATTCAAAGAATAAACAGATTTTCTACCTTGCAATGTAATTTCAGATCTCATTATCATGCAGTTATTTTTCATATGTTAGATTTTTAGGCATGTTCTAGTGATTGATATTAAACAACAAATCTCAATGCAGTTCTGCGTTAGGGGAGGTGGTGGCGTAGTGGCATCGCCACTGGACTAGTAAACCAGAGACCCCAGAGTAATGTTCTGGGGACCCAGGTTCAAATCCCGCCACTGCAGATGGGTCTAATGACAACCATGAAACCATTGTCAATTGTTATAAAAACCCATCTGGTTCACTAATGTACTTTAGGGAAGGAAATCTGCCATTCTTGCCTGGTCTTGCCTCAATGCAACTCCAGACCCACAGCAATGTGGTTGATTCTTAACTGCCACTTGAAGGACAATTAGGGATGGGCAATAAATGCTCGCACAGCCTGCGATGCCTACGCCTCATGAATGATTTTTTTAAATGTGCGAGAATCATAGAGTAGGCCTATTGTGTTGATGCCAGTTCCCTGCAACCATAACTCAGCTAACGCCATTATTCTGTCCTTTCCCTGCTTTTCTTTTCTTCAGCGCTTATCCAATTCATTTTTGAAAACCACGTTTGAATCTGCCTCCACCGCACTGTCAGGCAGTGCATTCCAGATTTTAACTCCTTGCTGTGTAAAGTATAGAAGAGTACAATTTTGAAGTACTCATTTCAGTATACTGTAAGCAGAGAATCCTTTGCATACCATATTCCTACAACAATATTGTAGCAGTTTTATGGAATCCCACCCATCCCACATAAATTAATAACCGATAAGGGCCCAATTTTAATTCTTAAGTGGGTGTGTTTTGAATGAGTTAAAATCTCACCCTTAATCTCAATTTACTAATATGATACAGCTTTCTAGTTGTAAGTAAACTGACTTCAGCACGGTAGCACAAGTGGATAGCACTGTGGCTTCACAGCGTCAGGGTCCCATGTTCGATTCCCCGCTGGGTCACTGTCTGCACATTCTCCCCGTGTCTGCGTGGGTTTCCTCCGGGTGCTCCGGTTTCCTTCCACAGTCCAAAGACATGCAGGTTAGGTGGATTGGCCATGCTAAATTGCCCTTAGTGTCCAAAAAGGTTAGGAGGGGTTATTGGGTTCCGGGGATAGGGTGGAAGTGAGGGCTTAAGTGGGTCAGTGCAGACTCGATGGGCCGAATGGCCTCCTTCTGCACTGCATCTTCTATGTTCTATCCAATTTAACTAATGCCTAATTGACACAAAAACCATCTACCAGCTCCCAAATGACTGAAATAGATATCAAAATCAATTTTTTAAGTTAAAGTTTGTTTTTGGTGTTTTAAAAAAAATGTTTATTTGGTTTTGGCTCACTCCTGTAATGGCCAGCTCCACCATCTTAAGAGCCACTGAGCTTGAGATTACCAAAACCTGACTTTAGCTGTGTTGAATATATCAAATGGTTGATGAACTCAGCTTTATGATTTGTTCTTCTTGGATATTATTGCACATTAGTATATGCCAGTTAACTACTTTTTCAGAAACAAATGCCTTTCCTATCTCCTTCCTTACAACCATTATATTAAATTCGTAACAATAAAAGTAATTTTGGTTTCATTGCATAATATTGTCCATACACAGAACAAACTTCAGCAGCCGGATGATGCTGCTTCTCTTCTTTAGTCTCTTCCACTATTCAGAATACTAATTTGTTAATTGTTTAAATAAATTAACTCACCATTTGTCTGTTGACTAGTTACTGAATGCTAGGGTATGGTATATAAATGCCTTTCTATGCCTTTCCTCTCCTTATTTTTGGTTAGTTGCTTTCCTTCTTCAAAAGTCTTTTCCATTTAAGGGCAAGAGATCAGGCATATGACATGGTCATAAACCACTGCCAATTCTGCTCTTAAACTGGCTGCAAAGAAGTATGAAAGAATCGAGTTCGACATTTTGCTTTCTGATTATTCCTCCTTCCTCCTTCTCTCCCTGTGGAAAAGTCCAGCCTAGAGAGTTTGCGATTTCATCATGTGTAAACTGATGCTTCATTTTGATGTATCATCATGCTGCCTTCCATTAATGATGTACATAATTATAAACTAGATACAGTAACATAGTGGCTATGGTACTGGACTAACATAAAAGTTGTGAGCTGGGACTCCACATACTTGTGTGAAATGGAATTCAGTAAATCTAGTATGGGCCCAGAAAAGAAAAAAAGTGACCATTGAAAACGGCTTGTTTTTCATAAGAATCCAGCTGATTTACTAACGAGAAGAGAATTAGTCACCACTACCTGGTTTGGGCCTACACATGTCTCTGGCAATTGACTCTGAAGTGACCCACAAATAATACTACTTAAGAAAGCCCACCATCATCTTGTCAGGGCAAATAGAAAATGGTGACAACAGTGAATAAAAATGTTGTATGACAAACCTGTTGTATCAGATAGCTACTTAAAATGGCGATGCTACTTAAAATGGTGATATAACATACAAATTCCATACAAAAAGAACAAAAATAAGTTATCTAAAATTAATAGTTGAATAGACTGCTCCAAACTGCAGAATATATATTTAATAACCTGGAGTATGAAGGTGACTATAAAATAATCACCGATTGTTGTAAAAAAACAATCTGGTTTACTAATGTTCTTTAGGAAAGTAAATCTTCATTTTTACCTGGTCTGACCGACATATGACTCCAGACTCACAGCAATGTGGTTGACTCTTAAACTTTCCTCTGGAGTGGCCTAGCGAGCCCCTCAATTCAAGGGCAATTAGGAATGGACAACAAATGCTGGCCCAGTCAGCAACACCCACATCCCATGAAAGAATAAAGCAAAGTTTTGCCTGGACGGCTGAGTATTTCTAGCGTTTTAGTTTCCATTTCAAATTTCCAGCAACTTCAGTATTTTTCTTTTGTGTTATTTTAAGTGGTCCCCGATTATCTAAGTTGTTTACATCATCTTCTTCCTACATCTCTACCCTAAGGCAAGTCCGACACATAGTGCCACGATATTCATCATGGGGAGGGCAAGGGCAGATCCTGAATCTACCCCTGTTGAAATGGGGATTAAATCATGTGCTTTTGGCACCTGTCTGACTTGTCACATCGTCTGTCTAACCAACCGGCCCCAAGGGGTCTAAGTTGCTGTGGCAACAGCCAATTTTGCATCCATGTTCCAGCCTGGAGCTGTGGATAGTGATTGTAGGGCTTCAATTTCTTTCCATCACATGGCTGATGTAGAATTTCTCCCATTCCTACCACCTGCTATTGGCATTTTGAAGTTGATACTCAACCAGTCTGACTGCATTATGAATGCTATTTTCTTGGCCATCAAGACCTGGGGCGAAATTCTCCGGAAACGGCGCGATGTCCGCCGACTGGCGCCCAAAACGGCGCAAATCAGTCGGGCATCGCGCCGCCCCAAAGGTGCGGAATGCTCCGCATCTTTGGGGGCCGAGCCCCAACCTTAAGGGGCTAGGTCGGCGCCGGACGAATTTCCGCCCCGCCAGCTGGCGGAAAAGGCCTTTGGTGCCCCGCCAGCTGGTGCGGAAATTACATCTCTGGGCGGCGCATGCGCGGGAGCGTCAGCGGCCGCTGACTGCATTCCCGTGCATGCGCAGTGGAGGGAGTCTCTTCTGCCTCCGCCATGGTGGAGACCGTGGCGGAGGTGGAAGGGAAAGAGTGCCCCCACGGCACAGGCCCGCCCGCAGATCAGTGGGCCCCGATCACGGCCCAGGACCCCGGAGCCCGCCCGCGCTGCCTTGTCCCGCCGGTAAGGTAGGTGGTTTAATCTACGCCGGCGGGACAGGCATTTTGGCGGCGGGACTTCGGCCCATCCGGGCCGGAGAATCGTGCGGGGGTGCCCGCCAACCGGCGCGGCGCGATTGCCGCCCCCGCCGAATCTCCGGTGCCGGAGACTTCGGCAACCGGCGGGGGCGGGATTCACGCCAGCCCCCAGCGATTCTCCGACCCTGCGGGGGGTCGGAGAATTTCGCCCCTGGAGTGGGACTTGAATCCGGAGCTTCTGATTCCGGGACAAGGATGCTATCCACTGCGCTAGATGACCTATTATTTGTACTATAATCCTGTGCATTTAGTTCAACATTTATAACCTGCAGTTATAGTTTTTCACTGTTCGGCAGTTCTGAATTTAATATCAATAAATTACTTCTGTTACCACTATTTTTAAAGAATATCAAATTTACTTTGTAACATGAAACAACATTAGCATTAAACTATTCTTTTATTTTGCACAGTAAGCAAAACTTTTACTGCCAAGTTAGTATTACACAGAAAGCATAGCTATTGCACAAGAATTTAGGTTAGTAGATCATGTGGCCAATTAACACAAAGTAATTGATTTTTAGAATTAATTCCCCATTGAATGAAATGCATTCTTCTTTCTAGCTGGTTATACATAATAATTATTAAAATACATAAAACACATAAATAGATTAAATTATCCAGATAACACAATAACATGTTATATTTGTTCAGCGCAGTTATAAGGCATGTGCCATTGTATCATGCTATTTGTCTAGGTCACAAATCTTGGGCGGGATTCTCCAACCCCCCGCCGGGTCGGAGAATCGCCGGGGGCTGGCGTGAATCCCGCCCCCGCCAGTTGCCAAATTCTCCAGCACTGGATATTCGGCGGGGGCGGGAATCGCGTTGCGCCAGTCGGCGGCCCCCCCGGCGATTCTCCGGCCCTCAATGGGCCGAAGTCCCGCTGCTGTCATGCCAGTCCCTCCGGCGAGAATCAAACCACCTCTCTTACCGGCGGGACTAGGCGGTGCGGGCGGTCTCCGGGGTCCTGGGGGGGCGCGGGGCGATCTGGCCCCGGGGGGTGCCCCCACAGTGGCCTGGCCCGCGATCGGGACCCACCGATCCACGGGCGGGCCTGTGTCGGGGGGGGCACTCTTTTCCCTCCGCCTCAGCCACAGCCTTCACCATGGCCGATGTGTAAGAGGCACCGCCCCCCCCGCGCATGCACGGGAATGACGTCAACAGCCGCTGACACTCCCGCACATGCGTGGACTTCCGCCGGCCGGCGAAGTCCTTTTGGCCCCGGCTGCGTGGCACCAAATGCCTTTCCCGCTGGCTGGCGGCGCGCCAACCATTCCGGCGCGGGCCTAGCCCCTTTGGGGTGGCCCGATGCCGGAGTGGATCCCGCCACTCCATCACGCCGGGACCCCCCGCCCCGCCAGGTAGGGGAGAATCCCGGCCCTTGTGTGTACTTCTTTATATCGTTTCAAGGTTATTTAATAACTGAGACAGTTAAATCTTTTTTGTCAGCATCACGTGTTCTTAAAAATAGTTGACTTTGTATAAATTACATAGACTGACAATATTTTGCTTCAAAGTATTACAAACTGCCCAAGTTTTAGATCACAGTTCATGCTATCAACTGAAACCTCAACTTTGTGAAGCATCGTACAGTAACTTCATGGACAGGACATTTTTATTCAGCATATGCTTAGATTTAAAAAATTGGAAACTCCATAAACTCATATCATTGTCAAAAATGTGTGGAGTATACTTCTATGTTGCATCTGCAACATCTGATTACATTTTAAAAACATACATGCAATCTCACTAGTTTTTAAAAGTGGACTTTTAATTAGAGTATTTAATTGTGCACAGTAGTTTAAAAAAAAAAGACTTTGACAAAGAGCACCCAGATTCGAAACGTTACCTTCCCTCTCTCTCCACAGATGCTGTCAGACCTGCTGAGATTGTCCAGTATGTTCTGTTCGTGTATATTTTCAGCACTCTTGTTTGCATTTCCCCACTTAAAATAAACTTAACATTGAACAATATTGTATTAGATTCTGAACAATAGGATTTTTTAATGAGGTAGAAGGAGGTTTTCAGCACAAGAACAATATTTTTATATTTGGGCTTCTCTGACTAGGCCCGCATTTGTTGCCAATCCCGAATTGCCCTTGAGAAGGTTGTAGTGAGCTGCCTCTTTCAACCGCTGGAGTCCATGTGGTTTAGGCACACCCACTGTGCGATGAGGGAGGGATTTGATCCAATGACAGTGAAGGAACAGCAATATATTTCCAAGTCAGGATGGTGAGTGATTGGGAGGGTACTTTCCAGGTGGTGGTGTTCCCATATACCTGCTGCCTTGTCCTTCTAGATGGCCCAACATGAGTTAAGCTTAACTGTATTAAATCAGATAACATCAAACCATGACTCATTCCCATTTAAATATCAATATGTACAATATGACAGTATTGCATGTGCAGTTTACATGTGTGATACATTTACAGATTCTGGTAATCACATTTTATGTATGGATTAAACTGTAAGCCCACAGTTGACCTTTAACCAGTCCTCCAGGCATATGCATTTCTCTGATGCACTTGGACAGTTGATGCTTTTGATTGCTGCAAGGATCTTTGGTTTCTTAGGGTCAGTGGTTTTAGCCATAATAATCCATATAATAGCATTTATCATAGTTTGAATTTAATTCAGTTTTAAAACTGTTATGATTGAGGTGATCTTGCAAAGCTGTGGCTCTTTGCAAGATCATTTTGCAAGATTGACTTTCAACACTAATGAATATATTTGCTGTCATATGTAATGATGGAGCTGTATCAAGAGGTTAACCCTTTGGGAAATTGAAAGAAATTGCACTGTACTATCTTCAATTAACAGAATAGTGTAACCGATGAGATAAAGCTTCAACAGCCATTTTGTTCTTTGAAATATCATTGGTTCATCATTTTTATTTGGTCATGTATGTTCACAAAAGCATATTTTCACCCTATGTTTTTAAAAAATAGATTTGTATGGTGAATACATTCATTTGATAACATATTGGGTGTTGCAAACATTAAAACATTCTACAAATAAATGTCTCACATACTTTGAAAGAGTTACTCTAAAAGCTGCTTACTAGAACAACATATTATAGGTTTTAAGATTTATGTCAATAGCTTTTGCAGCAACCTTTCAAAGCAAGTGAAAGATATGTTTGTGGACTAGTTTAATAAGACTGCATGATGATGTTTTGTAGCATCTGTTATGTTACAGAAAGACATTCCAGCTTGTGAATCTGTTTATTTAGAACTTGGTATGAATAAATTCTTTGTGAATATATTTAAAGTCAAACACCAAACTGAGCTGCCAACCAACAAAATCCTCATTGTTCTTAGTCACATGAAAATGTACTCAGCTGTGAGACAAGTTTATTAAAACAGGTTTTAGCACTCTTGGTGAAGGCCTTAACTCTCTATGTAACAAATAAGGATGGAAAATACATTGGCTCTGTGAGACAAGTTTATTAAAATAAGTTTTAGCACTCTTGGTGAAGGCCTTAACTCTCTATGTAACAAATAAGGATGGAAAATACATTGGCTCCTTTTAATTAATTTTCATAAGAACTGTGGAAATAGTGTTTTGCTACTTTTCGGGAAGTCCTGCAGAAATAAGTGCCAATCAGACATTTAACTGGACAGTGGTGAGCCTTCCTTGCGATCAGGTAAGAAAGTTACTGCCCAATCAGAGTTTAGCAGACCTTTATTGATTAGCAGTGCCACAGGTCAGCTGTTCCTGTTCAGATATTCGAGGCCTGGACCACCTTGGACCCTGGCGCAGGTGAGTGATGGCGAGAGGGAGGATCACGGGAGAGGGAAATGGCTCTCAGTGGGTTCTGTGCACCTGCAATATTTGCTCCCCTTTATGAGGGACCCCCTCACCGCCCGTCCCAGCCAACCCCTTGGAAGCCTGCAAGCAAACATGCCAGGATTTACTTTTCAGGCTTTTGACATGGCATGTCCCCTGCCTGTCACTGGGCTAATTGCCTATTTAAGGACTTGGAAAAGGAAAGGCCATGCACAAGCATTCCACCACAGACTTCATCGGGGCAGTGGTGGTAAGGCAGCAGAGTGCCCTTGTGCCACCCTGTCAACTCCCCCCTCCACCACTACCAAACCCGGCACAGGCGAAGGCATTAAATTCTGCCCATTAGGTGGGTTTTCAGAGTAGTTGTGAGCATACACACCTCATCTGCTATTGTGCTGAGTAGCATCTGTGTCCTGAATATCTGCAGGTGAAGCAAAACTTGACTTTCCGTTGGGAGTATTGGGCAGAAAGCAAGCACTAGAACAGGGACTGGATTCTCTGGTCCCCCAGCCGCCTGTTTCTCGGTGGCACGCCATGCCGCTGAGGATTTCTGATTGAAGCCACCCCACGCCGCAGGGAAACCCACAGGCAGGCGTGCACTGCCGGCGGGAACAGAGAATTCCATCAGCTGGAGAATTCCAGCCTTGATTTTATTAAAGGATTACCGAAGAACGCAAATTAGAAAGAAACCATCAGCAACATCAGATCGTATTGTTGAACAAGCTTATTTTAAAACAAACCAGCTTGGCTCTTCGCAGTTTTTCTTTCAATTTCACTTTATTGCCAATACAGAAATTCATTTCATGTACATTGATTAGTTGTTAAAAAATTACATATGAATGAATAACAAAATAAAAAGAAAAAATGTTACCCTAACTTTAATTAAAATATGTATTTAAAAACTATATCAGTGCATTAAAATGATCAGTCAGGGAGTCCCGCTATAAATGCATACCTTCATCCATGCTGAGGGGCTGTGTGTGGCCTTTTTCCTGAAAGCATCCAATAATAATACTGAGACAAGTAGTGATTCTCATTGGTCGTGACAATATTTCAAAATTCTTTGAGAGCAGATTCCATCAAGAAAGATCTGTTCATCAAATACTCCTCATGCCTGGTTCAATAATCTTTGTACCTATAAAGAGCCTACTTTCCTAAAACAACAGCATGAGGATAGACATGCAAATGTATAGAACTCTTATCTATAGCCATAATGAAAAGTTTTGTGATTGTGGGACCTACTTGAAAGAACTTTAATTTTCTGATGTGGTATAATCATGTATGTCTCTTAGTCACCACATCTGTACACCGTTCCCTCCAATTCAACTTAACATCTACTTTGATACGTAGATACTTATAGATAGCTGGTGGTATCATGGTATTGTCACTGGACTAGTAAACCAGAGACCCAGCATAATGCTCTGGGGACCCGGGTTCAAATCCCACCGTGGCAGATGGTGAAATTCAATAAAATCGGAATTAAATGTTCAATGGTGAAACCATTGTCAATTGTCATAAAAACCCACTTGGTTCACTAATGTCCATTAAGGAAGGAAATCTACTGTCCTTGCCTGGTCTGGCCTACATGTGACTCCAGATCCATGTGGTTGACTCTTAACTGCTCTGTCAAGGGTTGGACAATAAATGCTGGCCCAGCCGTCGTCGCCCACATCCCATGAACAAAAAAAAAATAGTAACTATTTCAGTGTCCACTTCATTGATCTAACAGGGATAATATCATTAAATAGATTTTTTCTAAAATCTACAACTAGTTCTTTCGTTTTCTTTTTGTCCAGTTTAAGAGAATTGTTATCACACCATTTTACAGACCTCCACTGAGTTCCTCTAGTTTCCTTTGTTATTATTCTTCCAATTGGATTGGTCTTCCAATCTCTTAAAGATATGTCACATATATGGTGAAATTCTCCACCTTATGCTGCTGGTAACGGAGTCCCAGATGAGGTGCAGAATCCCATGGTAGTGAAGAAAATTGGTTCAGCCTGGAGCCGATCCATTTCCGATGCTCCGGTCCCCTGCTGGCGTCCGGATCGAATCAGCGGGCAGGGCATCATATTCTCCGGGCCCGCATGATTCTCCGGTCCTCTGGGCCGGGAGTCACGTGGGTGAAAAAGACTACTGCTATTGAAATGCCTGGCCCTGACGTGGTGAGCAAAGGGCCCCACAAGTATTGTATCATCAGCATACTTCAGGATCATTATGCCGTCATAGTCCGATTGACAATTATTCATATAGAGGATGAAAAGTAAAGGTAAATGTACACAGCCCTGAGGAGATCCAGTATTTGTTAATGTGGGCTCCGAGCAAATCCTTGAAAGTGACACCCATTGGGTCCTGTTGTAAAGGAAATCATTGATCCAAAGTAGGAGACATTAAGGTTTCTCAATAAGCTTGAAAGACTGCAAAGTATTAAAAGCTGAAGCGAATTCAACAAAGATAGCTCAAGAAAATTGCATAATCTATTGGTGTGCTGTTGAATCAAATGGATTGAGATCAGAACAGCATCATTCACTGACTTTTTATCTTTGTTTTTGATTTGAAATCTCCTTTCTTTGTTGCTTCATAGAACGGTGGTGGTTGGTGCTGGTACTAAATTTAGAAAGTTTCTCTACAATTTTTTTATTGGTATTTTAGAAAAATATGTACTTTACAGATATGTCAGTGGTGACTCTTGAGGCCTGGTTCATTATATTGTAATCAGTCAGTCAAGATGCGCTGTATACCAGTATGTAGAGAGGATGTTCCATGTAGTAGCCACAATAATCGTAGAACAAGTTGGATTTTCTAAATGCTTTTGGTCATTCACATCTCTTGGTGAGTGAGATGGAATAAAGCCACTAATATAACAAGAGATTTTGGGGGGATTTCGCTTGTCAGTGATTTTAAAATGTTATCAAAACCTAATTACCTTTCACTAGAAAAAGAGATTTACAGTTAAATACGATAAATTAAATTAGATTGGCTTCTGAGCTGTTTTCTATCTGTTATCCTCCGTTACTTTCATTTGTATTTCTATGCAAACCACAGGGGTAATATATTCATCATGTCACAATAAATCTAGAGGTGTCAACAGAATTTATCTGGCTTCCATAAATGCTGGTGCCTAATCTATTTTATCATAAAAGAACTTTATTCTGCACTCTGTTTCTCTGGTTTTATCATTATTGTCATGAACCCCTCAATGAAAGGGTTACACAGATTTCACTATTTGGAAGATATAGTAGATATTGTAATCCTTGTTTTGAAGTTAGATCAGATATACTAATCCATGTTCCAATCAGCTAATACATTACGTACCAACCTCTGTATGACACAATAATTAAATGTAAGTGAACTCCATGTTTAGTATTTTTTTTAATGTCTCTATTCTGTTCCAGTATGTCGTCCTTACACTTTATTGTAGAGTCAAGGATGAAACCGAGTTTCACTTTCAATAGTGTACTGAAAATGATTGTTCTTCCAATCTCTTAAAGGCATGCCACATATACGATGAAATTCTCCGCCTTGCGCCGCTGGTAGCGGAGTTCCTGATGAGGTGGAGAATCCCGTGGTAGTGAAAAAAATTGGTACAAAGCCTGGAGCCGATCCTTTTCCAATGGTCCAATCCCCCGCTGGCGTTAGGATCGACTGAGCGGGCAGTGCACCATAATCTCCGGGCTCGCATGATTCTCCGTCCTCTGGGCCAGGAATCACGTGGGTGAAAATTACTACTGCTATTGACATGCGTGGCCCTGATGTGGACCTCGTGGTGAGCAAAGGGGGTAACTCTTCCAGGGAGTTGCCCCCAAAGTCCATCCGAGGGCCACCCTCCACCCCCAAAATGCAAGACCTGCCCACTCTACCCCACCAGACTTCCCCCATCGATCCCCAGAGACACCCAAAATAAAGAGACCCCCCAGAAACTCTCTAAATAAAGAGACCCCACACAGGTATCCCGTAAATAAAGGGACGCCACAGAGACCCCTAAAAAAACAGTATCCCCACAGAGACCCCCTAAATAAAGTGAGCCCCTAAATAAAGAGTCCCCCCACAGAAACCCCCTAAATAAAAGGACCCCCGAGTCTCTCTAAATAAAGGGACCCACCCCCAGAAACCCTGTAAATAAAGTGACACCCCCACAAACTCCACAGGAGACCCCTGACAGGAGGCGCCCAGAAAAGAGATAGCTGTCAGGAAGCCTCAGCCCACCTCCAGAAAAGAGACGCCTCTCTGGAAGCTGGAGAGCAGTCCACTCAGAGGCAGTGAAAAAAATACTGCTGTAACACCCACCTGGGTAACACACCTACTGGCTCAGACACAAGAAGCACCACATGTGAATTCCTGGAAAGCGAAAACCAGTCAACTGTGTTTAAACCCTCAGATCTTTGAACTGCAAGCCATTCATTTATTTATCTTTGATATTTATTTTACTAGCCTGTGTTTGACAGCGTCCTCACACACACAGCTGTCAGCATTGCTTCATTCATCTCCCTTTACGGTTGAGTAACTCTGAAGTGCTCTAACCAGGGGGCGGCACGGTAGCACAGTGGGTAGCACTGTTGCTACACAGCTCCAGGGTCCTAGGTTCGATTCCCGGCTTGGGTTACTGTCTGTGTGGAGTCTGCACGTTCTCCCTGTGTCTGCGTGGGTTTCCTCCGGTTGCTCCGGTTTCCTCCCACAAGTCTCGAAAGACGTGTTGTTAGATAATTTGGACATTCTGAATTCTCCCTCTGTACCCGAACATGCACCGGACTGTGGCGACTAGGGGATTTCACAGTAACTTCATTGTAGTGTTAATGTAAGCGTACTTGTGACAATAAAGATTATTATTATTATAATGTGTATAAACATCAAGCTTTGATTGACAGGCCCTGGAATACTTCAAACAGAATTAAGTGCTTTCCAACCACATTTTGAAGTTGTGTGTGTGGAGGGGGTAGGGGGGAGGGATGAACCCAGAAACTCTGGGAGTGGGGGGCTGAATTTCATGGTGGAGGGGGGAGAACTGAATTACAGTGGGTGCGGGGCGGTGGTGGCCAGTCGTGTGACCTCACTATCGGGCCGCCCGCTCAAAATGGCAGCCCGATAGCGGTATTCCCTTGCAATCCTCACCATGCATAAATTTGCATGGTGAAGGATTGGGAGTGGGAACACAAATCAGATGCAATTCAGCTCTGGCAGGAGTCTCCCAAATGGAGATGTTCGTCTATAGTTTCATCCGTAAAATAATATCACGAAACATGTCAAAATATATTGGAGTTTTGGCCTTTCGGTGTTTATTAATAAATATTAAGTTTCACAGGCAGGATTTCCCCAGAAAATTAATATTTGAGTTTTAAAAGTGATAGCAAAATGGCCTGGGATCTTTGATCATCACAGAGATTAATGTTCTGATTTTTTATCAATTCCCTAACAATTGTAACCATTTCTGATCTTCGAACAGTTCATTTTTGTAGATGATTTTTTCAAATAGATTAATTGTATCATTTCTTCATGCAACACTGGTTATAATATGATCCGTGTAGAAATAAGGAGATGGATTTAGCTGTGCTAATGTGGTTTCGATCTGAATTTAGACGGTTTGCGTTTTATGGCTTTGCTGGATACTTGTACATCAACCGAGCCTCCACGCCGAAATTGCGATCGGCGCGGGGGCGGAGAATGCCCGCGATTGGGTCAGACGCCGAGACGCAATTCTCTGGCGACTGGAGAATCGGCTGCAGTTGCACGCGCGTGGTCGACGCGGCGCCAGTCGGGGGCCGCGATTCTCCGTGGTCGACCGACCGAGTTCCCGCTGAGTTCCGCCGGCATGGTTCCCGTATGGTTTCACCCGGCGGGAGCTCGCGTCGCGGCTACGGGAGCCGTCCTGGTGGGGCGGATCAGACTCCGGGGGAGCCTCCACGATGGCCAGGCCCGCGATCGGGGGCAACCGATCGGCAGGCGCGCGCATTCTGGGGGGGGCCTATCTTCTTCCGTGCCGGACCACTGTAAGGCTCCGCCATGTTGCGCGGGGGCCGGTGCGAAAACGTCCACTGCGTGCATGCACGGACCCGCGGCCGGAAGTGCTGGGGCCCGTATCGGCAGCAGGAGCTGCGTGAAGGACTCCAACGCCATGCTGGCCCCCTGTGGATTGCAGAATCGCTGGGCCAAGAGGCCCGGCGTGAAACACTCCGATGTTTACGCTGGCGTCAACACTTTGCCGTGATTTTGGAGAATCCCGGCCCATATTCTTTGTAGCTTATCATTGTAATTATAATAAATCTGGTTTCAGACATTTGAACAGTTTTTTTATCCGAACAAAAACAATCTATTGGAGGCAGAATTGTATTTCGTAATTCATTTATTACACTATTTCAACTGTGCATGCCTGCAAAATTTCACTGTATTCCAAACATGCAACTTCTTAAATATTTAAAGTATGAATGTATTTTCACTTCACAATCGACACACAGTGAAACATTAAACATTAGTAAATGGTTTGCATATTTGTTTAGAATTTTGTGGCATAAAAAAAAATCAGCATTGAGTGTAGCATTATCTAAGCTTTTTGAACAATCACAATAAAGCAATAGATTGAAAAATAAATTTAACAGGAATGCTGAGCATATATCTGTATATAATATGTTCAGCCAGAAAAGGCAAGAAAATATTTCCACCGTCATCTGGCTCTTTCCCAGCAGATGTATACAATCTGTTCTGCTGTCATTAACAGGACTTATTTTGTGAAAAGAACATGTCAGAACATGCCGTTGTGTTTGCTCTTAGAAGCTTTTAAAATGATGACCGAAGTTGAGTATGAGGTGGCCTACTTTTAGTTTCTTCATATTGTAGAATAATTGATGACACTTAAAGATAGCTTTTCCTTTCTTTTACCCTGATATCCTCACCATAATTTGGCAGGCATTATATATATCTTTTTACTGCCAGGAAGATAGATATTCAAGGCTATCTAGTTCTCTGCGCCCACCTAATCATTTGTTGCGCCAGCCCCTGCCCCCAATCCCCCTCACCATTCAACACGAAATAATTCAATTATCCATTTTAGCTCCCAACTTGTTGGCATTGTTAATGACTCTGTAATCCCAGGAACTGTTCTACTTCCGTACAAAGTCCCTGATCTCACAAATCCCACCCGGACCTAGTCAATCTCTTCAACTATCGTTCTATCCCTATTCTTCCTTACTACGATAAAATCCTCAAATGTACAGCCTCCCCGCAACTCTCAAAACTCCCCATCAATTCCTTCCGCATTGTTTCTGCCCTGTTGACTGCAAACCAACTTCATGAATTGGCATTGTTTGAGACTGTGCTGCATTTTTTTCCCTTGCCCTCCTGTATCTCTCTGAATCATTTGATTGAGCTGTCTGTGTCATGCTCCTCCATTATCTCTCTTCTACAGTTGAACGTTGTTGCATTGTCCAGTGTAGTTCAACTCCAGTGTGTCTGAAAGCAACCAGCTCAATTACAGAAATGGCTTCTTATTTGCCCTATCAGTCAGGTCCAGAGACCTGCAGCTATCTATGCTTGGTCTCTTCTCCTTCCTCGTTTATATGCTGTCCCTTAGTGGTTGCAGGCAGGAGGTCAGTTCAGCTGTAACTCACCACCACGTCCCTTGACTCTGGCTTCCTCTGTGTTATTTGACTGCCAATCTGACAACAGGGCAACATTTCCTCCAACTGATCTTGTAAAAATTGTATTTATTGGTTTTGGTACCTGCCATTATTCCATTCTTCTATCATTTACTCTATTGCCCTCCTTTTTGGCAGCTTGTTTAGACTGAACCCACAGCATCCCATTCTGACTCAAAATCAACATTTTATCAGCCTACACTTTACTTTCAACAATGCAATATTATGCACCTCGCCACTATCTCAGTCCACAGTTGCCTACAGGCTTATTCACACTTGTCTTCTCCTAACCTCTGCACTATTTTCCTTGCCATTCTCCCATTGTTCTGTAAACTTCAACGTTCAAGATTCGGCTGCCAATATCCTCCTCTATCATAAGTCCAGCTTGAATAGTGCTCTGTCCCTACAGATTTACATCAGTTCCTTGTCCTCCACTGTATTTAATTTAAAGTCCTTACACTTGTCTTTAAGTCTCTCCACTGTCAAACCCTGGCTTATCCTAGCACTGTAATTTTCTTCAGCTTGATAACCCCTCCCATACCCTTCCTTTGACTGCGCTTTTGTACATTCTTCCTCTCTCTGACTCCATCTCACCTTCACCTTATTTTCCAGAATTCCCTCCTTAAATCACTCCATCTCCACTGTCTTCTTTATTTTTGAAACATTTTCAAAACTCACCTTTTTGACCAGATTTTCAGCCACTTTATCCAGCTCTTCAATCAAAGCTCCACTTCTTCATACTTTTATCTATTTTACCCACCTTCAAGAAAGCTCCAGGGTATATTTTTTATGTTCAAGTACAAGGATGACCAGAGACAGAAAGCAAAAGGGAAAAGTAAGCAATGGTGTTACCTGAAAAAATAATCGCCATTTACAGATTGGTCAGTAGGGCTGACTGGATAAAGAGAGTATTGTATTTAGCACAGAGAAATAACTGCCAGAACCTTTTCCTCTTTTGTGAGATGGAACACGAGCCACTAAGCAGTTTTCCGATTAACAGCTTGCTAGAAATTAAACTTAAGCAAAGTTAACTGATTGGTAACCCATAGGCCTTGAACCTGGCACCTCTTGTTTAAACTGCAATGCTAATTTTCCCATGATGAATTATATTGCTTCTAAAGTAGGTCTTATTTCAGAGGGCCAAAATTAAATCTGTTTGCAATTTAAAAAAAATTAAAACTTTGATTAAAAAACATATATCGAGGGCGCAATCTACCGGCCGCATTGCACCATAAAGATAGTGCGGCACAGCTGGTAGATTCCGGGAGACCCCTCTTGTTGCGATCTGAATTCCTCCCATCGTGGGCGGGATCAGTATTTTGCAAATATGCATATTAGAGGGAGACAACTAGTCTCACTCTAATATGCGCTCCCCTGATTTACCCGAGGCATTGGGACCTAACCCCTTCGCCCCGTAGACCTCAGGCAAGCGCCATTCGGTGCTGGTCCCCAGAAACCCGGACCAGATGGAACTGCACTTGTGGGGGTCTCCAAGGGGTCAGAGGCCCCCAGGTGGTTCTCCATCTGGTCAGGGTGGTTCTCCATCTGGTTAGGGTGGCACCCTCGCATTGCTGGTGCCACCCAGGCACCTTGGAACTGCCATTCTGGCACCCTGACAGTGCCATATGTGTGCCAGCCTGGCAGTGCCCATGCAGGGGATCGGGCCTGGGAGTGCCCTGTGCGTGTCAGGTGGGGTGCGGGCCGGGCCTGAGGACCCCCTTATAGGTAACTTGAGGATTTGGGAGGATTCAGGGGTTGTGTCGGGGGGGATCGAGAGATCTAAATGGCGTCCTAATCTCTTACTGCACTCAGGAGCTCCAGCGAACGGAGCTCCTCAATGCAGGTAATGGGACTAAGTGCGGCCTTGGTGGGGAGTTCCCTGCTGAGGCCCCGAATTGCAACAGAGTCCCGATAGATAGTGTGTTGTTTCTCGATGCTGCAAGAGCCGGGAAACACCTGGCTAAACCCGCTAGTCACGGGACTCTGTTCCAATTTGGTTTGGTCATGCCCTTAATTCTTGTTAAATGTTCAGTCAGTTTCAAAGCGCAATCATGCAATGGTGACTCTTTGCCATGCGTTGTTGTACTATGAAAAATGTACTGGAATATAATGCATTGTTGGAATCTGTTTGAAAGTGGCTATGATACATCAGATGAGTGGAAATAAATCTGCCTTATATGGAGCATTATAGTTGTTTCACAAAATACCTGTGCATCCGAAGGAGATACTTGAAATGAACTTATTTGCAAACTGCTCTTCTATTTATTAGCCTCTTGATTGCTGTAGCTCACACAAGTTAATCTGCATTTAGTTAATGAAGTGGATTCCAGAACTGCACACAATACTCCAGCTGTGGCCGAGCCAATATTTTGTACAGTTCCATCTTAACCTCCCTGCTCTTAAACTCTAGCCTCGGCTAATAAAGGCAAGTATACCATTTGCCTTCTTAGCCACTGTATCCACCTGCTCTGCTACCTTAAGGGACTGGTGTATTTTCACAGTAACTTCATTGCAGTGCTAATGTCAGCCTACTTGTGACACAAATAAAGAGTATTGTTATTACATGCACAGCAAGATCCCTCTGATCCTTGGCGTTCATCATGCCTAGTTTGTCCTACCCAAGTGCATCACCTCACATTTATCAGGATTGAATTCCATTTGCCGCTGATCAGCCCATCTATATCCTCCTGCAATCTAAGGCAATCACCTCACTATTTACCACCCCAACAATTTTTGTATCATCTGCGAACTTACTGATCAACAGTCCTACATTCATATCTAAATAATTTATATAAACCACTAACAGGAGGGCCCCACTGAACACAGGCTTTCAGTCAGAAAAACACCTCTCGCCCATCACCCTCTGCTTCCTGCCACTCAGCTAATTTGTTAAATTTCCTTGGATGCCATGGGTTCTTACCTTTGCAATCAGTCTCCCATGTGAGACCTTATCAAAAACCTTTCTTACGTCAAATGCATTGCCCTCATCTCCACACCTGGTCATCTCTTCGAAAAATTCAATCACGTTGGTCAGACATTACCTCCCTTTAACAAAACTATGCTGACTGTTCTTGATTAATCCCTGCCTCTCCAAATGCAGATTAATTCTGTCTGTCAGAATTGCTTGCAATAGTTTCCCCACCACAGAGGTTAGACTGACTGGCCTGTGATTTCCCGATTTATCCCTTTCTCCCTTCTTGGCTATCCTCCAGTCTTCCGGCACCTCTCCTGTGGCCAGAAAGGAATTGAAAATAATTGCCAGCGCCCCTGCTATTTCCTCCCTTGCCTCACCCAACATTTCATCTGGCCCTGAAGATATGTCTACTTCTATGCCTGCCAGACCCTCAGAACCTCCTCTCTGTCTTTGTTAATTTAAAAAATGTTATCACCGTCCTTTTCCCCGATTTCTATACCCACACCGTACCTCTCATTTGTGAGCACTGACACAATGTATTCATTTAGAACCCTACCTATGTCCTCTGGCTCCACACACAAATCACCACTGTGGTCCTTAATGGGCCCGTCTCTTTCACCAGTTATCCTTTTACCCATTTATTAAACTTTTATTCGTTTTGTGTTTGGAGCCAGCTAGGAGGGCACATTGTTCACCATCATTAAAAAAATTGATTTTGTCGAGCATATTCTGTAATATTCATTTTATAAAGTATGCACATTTCTGAAACTGGTTTTGCACAATTTGTGTTAAACAATCAAGGGAGAAACAAGGACCAATGTTTCCTTTTATCACCAAATAATTTATTGAACCAACAACCTCAAATTCAAAACAAAGGCTAAAACACTTAACAACTGTGGACTTTAGGAAATCTAGTTAAAAGCCTCCTTATCAGTAATGTTTGGTCAGGTGTTATGGCACATCTTGTAATGTCGGAAACATACAAGTTATTAATTGTGTGTTGATATTGAAAGAGTCTTATCACTCGCTGTAAACCTCAGTAGATCTACTTCAAGCAGTCTTTGGCAGCGATTTTGCAACAGTTAGCCCTGAAAAGAAATTTGTCCTTGAAATGGTTGTCAGA
This sequence comes from Scyliorhinus torazame, assembly GCF_047496885.1. Lineage (NCBI taxonomy): Eukaryota > Metazoa > Chordata > Chondrichthyes > Carcharhiniformes > Scyliorhinidae > Scyliorhinus > Scyliorhinus torazame. The sequence goes on along the minus strand of NC_092715.1, from coordinate 88,736,285 downwards.
AGAACAATACTATAAAGCAGGCAGGAAAAATTTAGAAGAATACATGCTGTACTGTAGTCTATAACAGAAATGTTATGAAACACCATTAACGCTCTTTCATTCAGGAAATTGAAAAGCATTTTAATTTTAAAAAAAATATTGTAATGTAGTGCTAAGTCTGTGTGTTGCAGACTGATTAAAACTGATTAAAAATGAAAACTAAATTCAGGTTTAAACTCCAATCCATAATTTCCATCCAGGAGGTTGTAAAGGAGCAAATAGTGAGTATACTGCTACCACAAATTTGCCAAACAATATATTCAAAATTTGAATTGTACCTCAAGGCTGGGGTATATGGGGAACACCACCCTGTAAGTTAATTTTCCAATATTCTTTTCAAAAAGTGTATTTACACTGTACCAATAGTCTGAAATCAATAGTTGCAGAATTAATTACAGCCACTCAGTGCCTTATAGATACTACCTGGCTCCAGTTTCAGTTTTCAACAGTGTTGTGCATGCATGCATGCTCATATGGATGCACAATGCTGTGCTTCCAGCTATTAAATTTTTAATGTATTGAGAGCATGCTGGGAGTGTCTGCCTTGAGAACATTTGGAGCAACTCAATGTAAGTTTATAAAATTCCCAGGTCCCTAAGCACATTTTAGGCTAGGTTTGACACAGCGATAGAGTTACACCGCATGCATTGTCAAATCCTAGTGGTGTGAAATTAGTTTAGATTCAGGTCCAACTCTGAAATGGAATTGTCATTTTTGTGTCATTGCAAAATGAAAATTGCAGAAGCGGAATCATACTCTTAGAGGACAGGAATCTGAACATTGGTTCATGAACATTTACGTGAACCTGTAGCTAAAGTACACAGATTGCATTTTGGACAATCCATTACAAAACAACACATACCTATTTGTCCTTTTACAAAACGTTGGTTAGAATACCACATTTGTTACTTTTCTCCTCATATAGTGGGCACTGTTGAGGCTTTGGAAGGGTACTCTAGAAAATATAGACTTGGGCATGCTCCATAGAGGCAGACAGGTTATTTGCAAAAATAAGGGCCCCATTTACGACCCTATTTACGGCACTGCTGGCATTTGATGAAGGTTGAGCATCTTCCCAATGTGTGTGGGGAGGCTACCAGCTACATGGGCATCATCTCCCTATGGCAGTCCTACGTTTGGGATTGGCGGTTGCAGTGTCCTCCAAGCCAGAGGCTTCATGACCCAAAGAGAGGGCCACAGGCAGGAAATACAGCCCCGCAGTCCTTTAAAAAACAAATTTAGAGTACCCGATTCATTTTTTCCAATTAAGGGGCAATTTAGCGTGGCCAATCCACCTACCCTGCACATCTTTGGGTTGTGAGGGTGAAACCCACGCAAACACTGGGATAATGTGCAAACTCCACACAGACAGTGACCCAGAGCCAGGATCAAACCTGGTTCCTCGGTTCCGTGATTCAGCAGGGCTAACCCACTGCGCCACCGTGCTGCCCTCGCAGTCCTAATGATACCCCCAGAGGAGTTTGTGCTCCATCTTGAGGAGCTGACTGCCCTCAGCTATCCTAAATTTTAATTTTCAAACATCTGTCCAAGATCACCTCCATTTTTAGGCACCCTCATGGTTCCTGATCTACCTCACCAGCACCCAGAGTGGCGCCATTGAGGTTTCAGAGGTTGGTGTGGCAGAATCAGAAGCTCACCGATCATATCTTTAATTCGATAGCAGGCCTGCAGGCAACCAATATGAAGGTCTTCTTTGGCCTGCCTGCTTTTCACCCCAACATCTGGACCCTGATGCTTGTGGTAAAATTCAGTGCACAGTTTCAATTCAATGACCATTCAACAAGTAATTTGCCTGAAACATTGGGCAGGATTCTCCCAGCCCAGGGCCGGGCCAGAGAATCCCCGCAACCGGACCACGGCACACCGACGCCGGCACGCGATTCTCCGCGGAGCAGAGAATCGGAGCCATTGGCGCGGCACCGGTCGCGAGCCGCTTGCATGCGGCTGCCGATTCTCGGCCCAGGATGGGCCGCGCGGCCGTTCTAAGAAAAGCAGAGTCCCGCCGTTGCTGTCCACACCTGGACGCAGCCGGCAGGAACTCTGCATGCAGGGTCGGGGGGCAGCCTGTGGGGGGCGGAGGGGGTCTCTGACCCCAGGGGGGGGCTCCGATGGGGTCTGGCCCGCGATCGGGACCCACCGATTGGCGGGCCGGCCTCTCGCTCCCCGGGCCTATTTTCTTCCGCGCCGGCCCCTGAACCCCCGCGCCATGTTGTGTCGGGGCCTGCGCGTTGAGGGAGGCCATCGTGCATGCGCGGGTTGGCGCCGGTGCCACTGGGCATGTGCGGATCCCGCGGCACACAGTTCGCGCCGGGATGGGAGGCTGGAGCGGCGTGAATCGCTCCAGCGCTGTGCTGGCCCCCTGTAGGGGCCAGAATCAGTACTCCCAGCGGCCCGTTCATGCTGTCGTGAAACGCGACGGCGTTTCCGATGGCATGGACACTCTGCCGCCAAATGGGAGAATCCCGCCCATTGTGTTCAACTTTAGCAGCCCTCTCGGGCTGGACTGGAAGGTGGCAGAAGCATATAAAATGATCAGCACTCTGTGACCCATGGTGACCTGTGGCAATAGCCACCCCCCGGCAACCCTCCCCATGTCCTCACCAACCTCTCCATCAATCTCCACCCGACTGCACTCACTTTGGACCCAATATCAGTGTCATCCCTGGCCATCTTGAGGTTTGCTATGGGAACCGGGGGGGTTGTATCAGGCATGGGAGTTGTGTGTAGGGAGGAGGCGTTTCAGGAGTGTTTTCAACTCCTGTTTAATTGTAGGGCTGTGTTCCTGACCAGGCTCAAAATAATTCAATCTAAATACTGGGGCAGTCACTCCAGGTTTTCGTGCTGACACTTCCCGGTGGGGACGTCATTTCTCTGGGGCCTATTCATATCTAAGTCAGCTTCCCAAAGTTGTAGTGCCATTGTGGCCCTCAATAACAGTGAAAATTTCAGCGATCATCACTGTTAGGGCTGAAGGATCAGGGCCTTTATATTCTGATAGCAGGCCTATTTTGTTCTGATGATGCGAGATGCTAAGTTCAATACTATCTTGCACATTAATTTAGTCACAGCAGCTTTGCTAATATTCCAGCGTACTCCATTAACAAAATTAAAGTAGTTTATGATATTACTTTGATATGAAGTTTTGACTAACCTGTGACTCAGTTTAATAGAACTGTTATTTTTAAATACCATTTAGCGGCTGGCTATATATGTGCTCACAAGTTTTTGTCGTGCTGCGAGTTCTGCTGTGGCTGTACAATGTAAGCATATCTGTGATGATGCTCTTTGGTGCATTACGCCACGTAGCACAAAAGGGTCAGTGACATGGGAACATGCTACTGATCAGTGCTTTCAATTTAAAAATAACCTTTGACAATTATGATACAATGTTAAATGTTTTAAGGAATTTTCTTCTTTCTCTCTGCCTAATTCTGTTCCCCGCATACCCCCCAAGACCACCAATATTTCAATGAGAGACCCAGTAACATTTTGAGATAAAGGCAGGAGTTCTCTGGCCGTTGGGATTCTCTTTTCCCGCCGGCAGTGCACCCCTGCCTATGGGTTTCCTGGTGGCATGGGGTGCCTTTAATGGGAAATCCCATTGACAAGCAATGGGAATAGAGAATCCCACTGCCAGTGAATGGCGTGCCACCGAGAGTTTTCTCCCATACAGGAACAAGCTTTTTTTTACAATTTTCTCCTTTCTTGCAGATGCCAATGATCCCTAATAGCTTATTTCATAATGGCTATCACAGCAATAAAGGGGCTATTCAGCCAATCATCTGTGTCCTCTGGTTGGTGGAATAAATGAAATGAAAATCACTTATTGTCACAAGTAGGCTTCAAATGAAGTTACTGTGAAAAGCCCCCAGTCGCCACATTCCGGCGCCTGTTCGGGGAGGCTGGTACGGGAATTGAACCGTGCTGCTGGCCTGCCTTGGTCTGCTTTCAAAGCCAGCGATTTAGCCCTGTGTTCAGGTATCAGGTGAAAATTAATGCAGCGAAGTGTGCAGTGATATATGTTGGGAGAAAGAATGAGGAGAGGCGATATAAAACAAAAAGATACAATACTAAAGGAGATACAGGAGTAGCGGACAGGGGCTGAAAAAAATGGGTGCAGTGTATATGTGCACAAATTAATGAAGGTAGCAGGGCAGGTTGAGAAGGTGGTTAATAAGACATTCGAGATCTTAGCTTTTTAAATAGAGGAATAGAGTACAAAAGCAAGGAAGTTACTTTGAATCTTTATGAAACACCAGTTTGACCTCTGGGCTCCACACTTTAGGAAGGCTACGGAGGCATTCGAGAGGATGCAGATAATATGTACGAGAAGCACTCCAGAGATGAGGGACTTCAGATATGTTGATAGATTAGAGAAGAGAAAGTTGAGAGTAGACTTGATAGAGGTTTTCAAAATCATGAAGGAAGGGCGGCACGGTGGCACAGTCATTAGCACTGCTGCCTACGGCTCTGAGGACCCAGGTTCGTACCTGGCCCCGGGTTACTGTCCGTGTGGAGTTTGCACAATCTTCCAGTGTCTGCATGGGTTTCACCCCCACAACCCAAAGATGTGCAGGTTAGGTGGATTGGCCACACTAAATTGCCCCTCAATTGGAAAAAAGTAATTGGGTACTCTAAATTTTTAAAAAAATGCAAAATCATGAGGGACCATGATAGATAGGGGGAAACTGTTCCCATTTTTGGAAGGGCCGAGAATCACAGAACAACTATTTAAGGTGGAGAACAAACTAAAGGTGACAGGAAGAAAACATTTGATGCTAAGACTGATTAGCTTCTGGAATGCACTGCCATGGAGAGTGGTGGAGGCAGATTCAACTGTAACTTTCAAAGGGGAATTGGTTATCTGAAGAGAAAAAAAAATCAGGGATACAGCCAAAAGGCAAGTGGCCAATCCAAGTGGGACTATCTAAGAGGTGTCATGGACATGACAGGCAAAATGACCACTTTCTGTGCCATAACAATTCAGAACTAATCCTGTTATCTTGTTCTCAACCCCTCTGTTGCTTGTGTTCGTCTAATTTCTCCCCACAAGTTGCGATGGTTTCTGCCCTGACCATTCCCAGTAGCAAAGTATTTAATGCTCCAATAACTTTCTTTGCAGCAGTACTTTTTCGCTCACCTCTCTCTTCACTCTCTTAATGAGAATTTTTACAATGATGACCTCTACCTAAAGAGACTGCCTTTCTCCTATATATCAAATTCCTCTATAATTTAAAAGACCTCTGTAAGGGAGATATTCCTGCAGTTTTCCCAGTCCCAATGATAATCTCAACATATAAAATCTTGATTCTATTAATGGTTTTCCATCCCTTGCATCATCTTGGTACATCTGCAGGTTCGGCTCTGCAGAGATCGAGGCACCATTTATAAAAGGCACCCTGATCTCAAAGTAAGGTGGCAGACCCCCTTAGCCATCCCCCATGGATATTGTGAACCCTGCAAACAAGGGGAACAGCCCAACCCTTGATCACAGAGGGACAACCTCCCCAACACTAATAATTGTTCACGTCACACACCCTCACACCTCAAAGGCATCAGGGTGGCCCAATCTCCTCCGCTATCCTCTCATGCATCATTCCCTCCCCCACCCCCCACATCCTCAATGAGGGAAGGGCTGTTGATGTCATATACATGGACTTCAGTAAGGCGTTTGATAAAGTTTCCCATGGCAGTTGATGGAAAAAGTGAAGTTGTATGGGGTTCAGGATGTACTAGCTAGATGGATAAGGAACTGGCTCGGCAACAGGAGACAGAGAGTAGTGGTGGAAGGGAGTGTCTCAAAATGGAGAAAGGTGACTAGTGGTGTTCCACAGGCATCCATGCTCGGACCACTGTTGTTTGTGATATACATAAATGATCTGGACGAAGGTATAGGTGGTCTGATTAGCAAGTTTGCAGATGATACTAAGATTGGTGGAGTTGCAAATAGCGAGGAGGACTGTCAGAGAATACAGCAAAATATAGATAGATTGGGGAGTTGGGCAGAGAAATGGCAGATGGAGTTCAATCCAGGCAAATGCGAGGTGATGCATTTTGGAAGATCTAATTCAAGAGCGAACGTTCGGTCAATGGAAGAGTCCTGGGGAAAATTAATGTACAGAGAGATCTGGGAGTTCAGGTCCATTGTCCCCTGAAGGTGGCAACGCAGGTCGATAGAGTGGTCAAGAAGGCATACAACATGCTTGCCTTCATCGGACGGGGTATTGAGTACAAGAGTCGGCAGGTCATGTTACAGTTGTACAGGACTTTGGTTAGGCCACATTTGGAATACTGCGTGCAGTTCTGGTCGCCACATTACCAGAAGGACGTGGATGCTTTAGAGAGGGTGCAGAGGAGGTTCACCAGGATGTTGCCTGGTATGGAGGGTGCTAGCTATGAAGAAAGGTTGAGTAGATTAGGATTATTTTCGTTGGAAAGACAGAGGTTGAGGGGGGACCTGATTGAGGTCTACAAAGTGGGGGTGTCAATTACAAGGGGTCACGATTTCAAGGTGAAAGGGGGAATGTTTAAGGGAGATGTGCGTGGAAAGTTTTTTACGCAGAGGGTGGTGGGTGCCTGGAACGCTTTGCCAGCGGAGGTGGTAGAGGTGGGCACGATAGCATCATTCAAGATGCATCTAGACAGATATATGAATGGGTGGGGAACAGAGGAAAGTAGATCCTTGGAAAATAGGCGACAGGTTGAGACAAAGTATCTGGATCGGAGCAGGCTGGGAGAGCCGAAGGGCCTGTTCCTGTGCTGTAATTTTCTTTGTTTTTTGTTCTTGTTCTAATCATTGGGCCATCGTGCTGCCGGGATTGCCAATGTGAAGGGCTTTGTAAAGGATCCTGCAATATTTGAAAGTTCTGAGGGGCAGAGATGGAAGAGGGCATTGGTATAGCAATCCATTAGGTGGTGAAGACATCTCGGCTAGAATACTCCAGCTGTTGCGATTCACTTTTCCCGCCGGCAGCGCACCCCCACGCATCTGTTTCCCAATGCTGTGGGGTGGCTTCAATGGGAAATCCCATTGACAAGCGGCGGGTGTATAGAATCCTGCCACCAGTGATTTAATTTGATTTATTGTCACATGTACCGAAGTACAGTGAAAAGTATTTTTCTGAGGCCAAGGGAGCATGCACAGTATGTACATAGTAGACAAAAAAGAATAATCGACAGACTACATTGACAAATGGTACATTGACAAATAGTGATTGGTCACAGTGCAGAACAAGGGGCCAAACAAAGCAAATACATGAGCTAGAGCAGCATAGGGCATCATGAATAGTGTTCTTACAGGGAACCGATCAGTCCGAGGGAGAATCGTTGAAGAGTCTAGTAGTTGTGGGGACGAAGCTGTTCCTATGGCTGGATGTGCGGGTCTTCAGACTTCTGTATCCTCTGCCTGATGGAAGGGTCTGGAAGAAGGCAAAGCCTGGATGGGAAGGGTCTTTGCTAATGCTGTGTGCCTTCCTGAGGCAGCGGGAGGTGTAGACAGAATCAATGTGAGGGTGGCAAGCTTGTGTGATGCGTTGGGCTGAGTTCACCTCAGTCTGCAGTTTCCTGCAACCTTGGGCCGAGCAGTTGAATGGCGTGCTGCCGAGAAACAGGCAGCTGGGGGATTGGAGGATCCAACCCCTCATTTTCATTATAGGAGAAATAAGCAGATAATGTGATAACCCTGTTGCATTTTAAAATAAAGTTCATAATCGCACCTCATCCCTTTCTGACAGAGCCCCTTTCTCTATTCCCAGTCGATCTTCTCTCATCCAGAAGATCTGACTGCAAGTGTAATAAGTTGGGGAAAGTCCGCTGTTGTCAGTTGTTCTTGGAGATCAAGATTGTATTGTTATAAACTTCTATCGCTTATGGCGGAGGAAACTATTTTCACAATGTGCATTTCAAACCAGTTAAATAATCGTGCATACTTCAAGACTATTTAATGTGTTTCATAAAGCAAAGATGGATGTAAACAACTGTAAGGAAATGAGGGACACTCCTCCTATACAATTTTCAAATTTTCTTTATCAATTTGCTTGGTTTCCAACCCAATAAGAATATTTAAAAACAATACAAGTAATGATGGACAGATAATACATTCCCTCAGAAGAGAAAATCAAGACTTGATGTTTAAGATGCTTATTTGTATTGGTTATTGTTAACATCAGTAAGTTATAAATTGAAATTTGATTTTTTTTAAATTTGAGTATATGTTGCACTTGCTATCGGAACATTGTTAAGTATGGAAAATAACCTTCACAAGCTGCAAAACAAATTTGCATTTAACCAGCTATTTAATTTGCCATATTATTTATTTATATGTTTCTGTGTGTGCCTTAATAATTAAACATTTTAACATTTACAACATTAATCTAAAGTTTAAAAAAAATATTCTTTTGACTTGTTTCCAGCTGGCCTGCAAATACTATAAATACTCAGGAAATTGTTTGTGGCTGTGCGACATTAATGTGTAACTGTGCAGGAAAAGAAACTAAGGTCAGAGTTCACGCTGGAATTATGGGCAAGATCTTCCGGCTGTTCGTGCTGGCATGGCATTGGCAAGGGGTGGATTCAGTTGGGAAATCCCATCGATGGTGGCACAACCAGAAAATCAGCCAACTGCAGGCCGCCTCCAAGAAACACATTGTGGGAGGCCAGAGAATTTTGCCTCTCATCTACGCTGTGTTTCCTTAAGATGGAAGGAGAAGTAATGTCAGATGACTGACAAGAAGGCAGTTTGAATGATTGTCCCACAGAATGTGCAACAGTTGATGTATCTGTTATTGGTAATTTTTGAATGGAAAAAATTGTAGTGCTTGAGGTCGCATGTCTTTTCCTTAGTGGGGGGACAGTTGAGGTTATGTGAACATTCCAGATGCAGCAGGACTCTGTGGATTTGAAAACTGGAATTGAGATCTTAATCAGGAATTGTATTGGTGGTAAAAGAGCCTGTGAATGTGACCTTAAATAAATTATAAATGGTGATTTTCTTTCTTAAAATCATTATGTTCCAAAATTTGACATGAATTTACAAATTTTTGTCTTTTACTGTGGGCACGTGATTCAAATTTGTTATTTCTTCCCTCCGTGTTTCTCTGAATATCTTTGTCCTGCGTCTTGTTATTTTCTTTCTCTCATACCTCTGAAATGCCTGCATTATATAAAACATATTATTCTATTTTATTTTTTAACTGGGAGATATTGGAAAGTTATCAGAGAAGCTGATTGTTATAAACTTCAGGGGCGTGATCGAACCAAATGGGAATTATGTCCCATAGCGAGTGGGTTTAGCCACATGTTTCCTGTCGCTCACAGTGCGAGAAACACATTATCTAACATGACTCTGGTTAGATGGGCCTCAGCGGGGAAAGCGAGTCTGAGTCCGCACTTAGTCCCATTTCCTGCACTGAAGAGCGCCGCTCGCCGAAAACTCCTCAGTGCAGAGAGAGATTGGGATGTCATTTTAAAATCTTTTAATCTCGATCTCCGGACGTGACCCCACCAAACCACCCCCCCCCCCCCACCTCATGTGCACAGGGCACCCGGGGCCGATCCCCGCCACGCCAGCTTGATACCTTGGCACTGCTAGCCTGGCACCCTGGTGGTGTGCCTTCCAGCTGGCATTGCCACCTGGGCACTTGACAGTGCCTGGCTAGTACCCAGGTGGCACTGCTGGGTACCAGGCTGGCAGTGCCAGGGTGCCACCTGACCCAGAGGGCAAGCACCTGGGGGCCTCCGGTCCCCTGCAAGACCTCCATGAGTGCCATTCCGTCTGATCGACATTCGTGGAGACTAGTACTGAACGGTGCTCGCCTGAGATCTCCAAGGCGAAGGGGATAGATCCCAACGCCTTGGTTACCACAGGGAACTGCATATTAGAGCGAGACATTCCGGCCATAACTTTGTTCTGTTTTTTTTAAAGTTATCATTCTTTATGGAATTGTAACAAAATCTGCAGTTACGAAAAAATGTGATAATCAATACATTTTTAAACTTTTCTAATATTAGCTTGAACAAAATGAGGCTGGTTTGTATTTTGTAAGGAAGCTATTATATTAGGATATGTTTACTCTAAGTATTCTATGGACACTAAGCACCTCTATAGCAAACCTTGTGGCCAATGGCACAACAAGGTTTCTGCAAAGCTTCTTTTGTGCACCCTGGTAACAAATTATAAACCAATATAAAAGTTGTTGATAGCAGTAATTGGGATAGTTAGAAATTGGGCTTTGCGATTTTGATGTTTAGTCTGCATGTTTAGTCTGCATGCGTGACCCTGAATTCCTGCCATCCTAATTCGCTGCTCTACTCCCACTGTGGCCTCTCTGCCCTTGGTCTCTTATTAGAAGTTCAACAGGAACAGCACCTCACCTTTCAATTAGAAACTTTATAACCTTTTAAACTCAACAATTTCAGACCATAATCCTGGCCCTGTTTTTTCAGATAGCACCTGTTGTTAATGATTCTGCCATTTATATATACCCCGATCACATTTTCTGTTTCTCTACCTCTCCCATTGCCTGGCCTTTTGTCTTGCATTCCATCCTATTTCAGACCTTTGCCTTTTATCTTTTTCCCTTCTCCCCTTTCCCTGCTTCCTTGCTAGTTTAAATCCTGTGACATCTCTTTAGCCTTTCCGGTTTTGACAAAGGGTAATTGACCTGAACGTCAGTCCTGTTTCTCTCTCCACAGATACTGCTTGACCTGCTGAATATTTCCAGAACTTTCAGATTTTATTTCTGGCTTCCAGCATCCAAATTACTTTGCTTTTGTATCACTCTGAAATTCTGCTGGAAAGTCTATATTTTTTTCTTTTTATGGTCCTTTTTGCCCTTTAGAACAAACTTTATCAGATTAATGATCACATAAACCAATCTGAGGTTTCTTTCAAACTGTAGAGGTTTTGATTTTTAACAGCTGTGTTAGGCCTTTAATCATATATTATCTTTTAAAGCCGTTTCCGAGCATATGTTAATTGGCTCCTTTCTGTGACAAATTATGAACACTTACTTTGATGAGGTTCAACTGTGATCATGTTGGAGTCAAGTAAAGAAGACTTTCCAACCCCTGCTGGTTCCCCAAACCACTACAAACAGCTGCATGACACTGTAGTGCTGACTAATGACAGGATTTGGGCTGATCCGATTTATGTACAGATTTTCCACAAGATATCTCCAGCTTTTTAGCATTAGAGTTGTGGGTCCTTTTTGCCTTTATTTTTGCAAAATGTGGTTCGTACTGACAAATGTCTTAAAATCCTTGTGTAAAACATGACAGTGTTCTATACTTTTATCACAGTGTCACTTGTTTGGTTTACTACAGCAACAGCAACAACAACTTGTATTTATATAGCATCTTTAACATTGGAAAGTCCCAAGATGTTTCACAGGAGCATTATAAATGAAAATTGACACCAAGCCAAATAAGGATATTTGGGTGGATGACCAAAAGCTTGTCCAACCAGATTGTTTTAAGGAGTGTCTTTAAGGAGTAAAGATTGACCGAGAGATGGAAGAGTTGAGAGAGGAATTCCAGGAGCCTTTTTGATTTTTGTTAATAGGATGTGAGTGTTGTGACAAGGCCAGCATTTGTTGTCCATCCCTATGTGCTCTTGAGGAGGTGGTAGTGAGTCACCTTCTTGAACTACTGCAATCCATATGGTTTAGGTAAACCACGCTGCTATTTGGGAGGGAATTCCAGGTTTTTGACCCAGCAATGGTGAAGGAACAGCAATATGGTTCCAAGTTAGGATGATGGTGACTTGCTGGGGAACTTGCATGTGGTGATGTTCCCATGTGTCCACTGCCCTTGTTCTTTAGGTGATAGAGGTTGCAGGTTTGGAAGGTACTATCCAAGGAGCCTTGGTAAGTAGATGCAGTGTATGGGTCGGAGATGGAGTGAGTGAATGTTTAAGTGGTGAATCGAGTGCCAATCAAGCAAGCTGCTTTGTCCTGGGTGGTGTCAAGCCTCTCGAGTGTTGTTGGAACTGCACTCATCCAAAAAAGTGGAGAGTATTCCATCATACTCCTAACTTGAGGCTGATTTACAAGGGAGTTAAGGGTTATGTCAGGTGAGCAGTAAAGTGGAGATAAGGCCACAATCATTTCTGTCATGATTTTATTGAATGACAGAGCAAGCTTGAGGGGTTTCCATTTCTTATGTTCTTATGCCTTGTAGAGGTGGACAGGTTTTGGGGAGTCAGGAAGTGAGTTACTCTCTTAACCTCTGACCTGCTCTTGTAGCCAAAATATTTACGTGGCTAATCCAGTTAAGTTTCTGGTCAGTGGTAACCCCAGGATGTTGATGGCGCATGATTCAGTGATGGAAGTGCCATTGAAGGTGAAGGGAAATTGGTTGGATTTTCTCTTGTTGGAGATGGTCCTTGCCTGCAATTTGTGTAGTGTGAATGTGACTTGTCATATATCATGCCAAGCCTGAATGTTGTCCTGATCTTGCTGCGTGCTGTCAGGGACTGCCTCAGCCGTCCTGCTTCAATGAACATTCCCACTCTGGTCTTATGTTGGAAGGAAGGTGATTGATGGAGCAGCCAAAGATGGTTTGGCTGAGGACACTACACTACTCTGACAAACTCTTGCAGTGACATCTTGGGGCTGGGATGATTGGCCGCCAAAAACCACAACCATGTTTCTTTGTGCAAAATATGACTTTCCCTGATTCACATTGACTTCAGTTTTACCAGGACATTTTGATGTCATACTTGGCCAAATGCTGCTTTAAGTCATGGCCAGTCACTCTCACCATACTTCTTAAATTTGGTTATTTTATCAATGTTTGGACCAAGGCTGTAATGAGGTCAAGAGCTGACACCTTCTGTCACTTTGCTTATGATTGAGAGTAGTCAGGGTGATAATTGGCTGGATTGAATTTCTCCTATTTTTTTGTGGCAATTGTCCACACTGACAAGTAGATGCCAGTGCTGTAGCTGTAATGGAACAGTTTGGTTAAGGGTGTGTGACTAATTCTGGAGCACAAGTCTTTAGTACTGTGAGGATGGTGTTACGAGGACCTTTGCTGGATATAGTCATTTCTCAGTATCACATGAAGCGAATTGAATTGGCGGAAGACTGGGTGGTAGATCTGTAATACCTCTGACCTTCTGAAGAGCTCAGAAGCTGAAGCTACAGCCACCAACAATGGAGCAATAAGAATTGGGCATGCTTAATTGGAGGAACACAATTATTTTGCAGGGTTAAAAGCAAATTACTGTGGATGCTGGAATCTGAAACAAAAAGAGAAAATACTGGATTATTTCAGCAGGTCCGACAGCATCTGTGGAGTGAGAAGCGAGCTAGCATTTTGAGTCTGGATGACTCTTTGTCAAAGCAACAGAGAACTGGAAATAAGAGTCAGATTTATACTGTTGGGGGGCGGGGAGGTGGGGGGGGGGGGGAGAGGGTGACGGTGTTGTGGAGCAATGGGGCTGCATAGGGAGCCAGCGACAGGTGGAGATTGACAAAGATGTTGTGGACAGAAAGACGAAGGGAATGTAAATGGGGGTGATCAAGGCTAAGAATGATGCTGTTATCTTGAAGGGTTGTTGGGCTGGAGGATATTACAGAGAAAGGAAGGGGTGAGGCCATAGGCGGATTTGCAAACAAGTAGCAGAGTTTTAAAATTGAGATTTTGCTTAATTAGTATGCCATATTAGATTTAGTAAAGAGTGATAAGCCAGATATATTACAACCTATTGTTGTATAAATATTTATCCAATAGTGATCAGAATATGACATGGTGTTTTGAGGGGAGAAACACAAAACAAACTCTTTCGGTAAGGCTGACTTGAATTCAGTGAAACAGAAACTGCAGTAAAATGGGAAAACTGTTAATGGAAAAAAGGCCGAAGATTAGTAGGAGGTGTTCAAAAAATAATTTAATGTAATACAGAACCAGATAAAGCGCCTAAGAGACAAGAGCTCCACTTGCCAAAATAAGGACAACCAAAGAGATAAGAGACCAGATAAATCTGAAAGAAAAATAATGCAAAAATAGAACAGATCCTGGCAACTGAGAGCGTTACAAAGAACAGCAAAGGGTGAGAAAATAGATAATAATAGCTACAAAAGAAAGAGTATGAGAAGAAACTTCCAAGGGATATTAAAATCAACACGAAAAAACTTTTACAATTATGTTAGGAAACAAAGTTGGTCAGGAGAAATAGTCCCGGATGTACCATCGACTGCTTTCCCATTTGAAGGGGAGAGCTGACTGATGGTGGTTTAACCCGGGGATCACAAAACCTCAGGCGAGGGGCAAGGTTGAGAATGTGGGCCTTCATGAATAACCTCAGCCAGTACGGGAATTCAATCCATGCTGCTGGCCTTGCTTTGCAACACAAACCAGCCAACTGAGCTAAACTGACCCCCAGGAGTAATATGTGTCCCTTACTAACCAATAATAATGATATTAACGGAATAGTAAACAAGTTGAATGACCCAGATCTTCTAGTCAGCAACAGAGCAGGTGTGCTCCAGGTTTCCATCCTAGAGAAGAATGTGAGAACATTGCAGATGCCCTAACTATAATCTTCTAAAATCCTCTCGATTTGGGAACCTGTCCTACAAAATTGAAAAATTGCGCAAGTCACTCTATTAATTTGGAAAGGTGAGAGGGGGAGTCCAGGAATAATAGACCAGTCAGCCTAACATTTATTATTAACAAATTACGAGAGAATTAATGACTAGGTTGCAAATCAGCCATGATTTCATTGAATGGCAGAGCAGACATGAGAGGCGAAATGGAAACTTATTTCATATGTTCCTATGCTACTACATTTGCTTATGTACCATGGAGCTGTATTTGTTTAGCAATATTTCAATAACAATATTTTATGTTCATCTTCACGTTTTCCATCTAGCATGCATCATATTGGCTCTGATGGTCAAAATTTTTGTTTCTGAGACAAAGAGCTGTTGATTCAAGATTCTTTCAGGACCTGAGCATATAATGGAGGTTCACAGTTCAGTTAACTACTCTGGAAATTCTGCATAGTTGGCGGTAATGCCCTTTGAATTGTTGTGTTGGGTGTTCCGATGTACAAACAGACCAACACGGTTGTAGATGGTACAACTCTGTTTTATTATTCTGTACAATAAGAACTATGAACTTCTGGCTGTGGTTCGTACTTCACCAGTTAACCTGTGGACCCAGCCCTAGCACTATCTTAGAGAGGCACTCAGCACATGGTGTATGTCTGAGTGGCACGCTGTGAGCTCTGTGCTCTGAGCTATCTCCTGGTAGCATGAGCGGGAACTGTGGTGTTCCCTGTTTTATAGTGCGTGTGCTCTCACTGGTGATTGGCTGCGATGTTGTGTGTGTGTTGGTTGGTCCAACTACCTGTCCATCAGTGTGTGTGTGATTGCACCATGATATGTTAATGTGGATATCATGACACCCCCCTTTTCACAAGGATATGTGCCTACATGGTAATAAATATTGGTGTGTACTGAGTGCATCTGAGTATGTGTGTGCAATATTTACAACATGTACATGAGGCTAAACTATATACATAGGAAGGTGTCAGGTGCAACAGAACAACGAGGTTGTACCACAAACAAAACAAGTGCAATCAGCAAATATCGAAAGAGAACTCCTGGAACGACAAGAAAGAAACACGTCAACATTATTGCACAACAAATCAGTGAGTCCAATGTGCAAACAGGCTCATAAGTCCAGTCCATTAGGTGGGCGACGAATTTGGGTTGACCGTTAGGGTGGCACACCATTCATCGTCCGGATTAATGCTGTGCACTGGCAGCGGCTGGTGGGTCTGACTTGGGGACATCCGGTTCTTGTTTATTACTGCAACGCGGAAGGGTTCCCGGTCATCGGTATCACCGGTCTGCACGTCGTCAGGGTATGACTGGGTGTATGGGGGCTGAATGGCCCACACGTCCCTGCGAGGCTGGCGGTATTGCGGAGAGTTGGCAGATTGGGCTGCTCGACAGCAGGCAGCGTAGTGGCCCATCCTGCCACAGCGGAGGCATTGTTGCGCTTTGGCCGGTCATTGCCGCTTTAAGTGTGCGGATCCACAGTTGCCGCACGTCGTGACATCATGGCATTCATTGCGCCACCGCACATGCATGATGCGGTCCTGCGTAGAGCGTGCCTGCGCATCCCGTCCCTCTGCATCGACGTCCCCTCTTTTGCCGCGTACAAGCGCGGGAGGCCTCGGAAAGTGCTCAAAATGGCCGCCCTCGTCCGGGCCGCGGGCCGGGAGGAACTCGATCGACTGGACCCGCTCGGCCTCGTAGGACCCCTGCCGTGCCGATTTGGCCGCCTGGAATTGGGAGTACCGGCTGGTCGCGTTTTCGTGAAGGATGCAGGTCTCGATGGCGGTGGCTAGGGTGAGGTGCTTTATTTTGAAGAGCTGCTGGTGGAGGGTGTCTGAGGTGACCCCCAAAACTATCTGAACCCGAATCATGGAGTCGGAGGTGGCCTCATAGCCGCAGGACTGCGCAAGGATACGGAGGTGTGTCAAATAAGATTGAAAAGGCTCATCCTTACCCTTCAGGCGCTGCTGGAAGAGGTACTTCTCGAAGCTCTCATTAACTTCCACGCTGAAGTGTTCCTCAAATTTTAGAAGGACCGTCTTGTACTTAGTCTTGTCCTTGCCTTCCGTGAATGCCAGGGAGTTGTAGATGTGGATGGCGTGTTGCCCCGCTGTGCAGAGGAGGAGGGCGATCTTCCTGGTGTCCGATGCATTCTCCCTGTCTGTGGCTTCTAGGAAGAGTTGGAAGCGCTGAATGAAATGAAAATCGCTTATTGTCACAAGTAGGCTTCAAATGAAGTTACTGTGAAAAGCCCCTAGTCGCCACATTCCGGGGCCTGTTCGGGGAGGCTGTTACGGGAATTGAACCGTGCTGCTGGATTGCCGTGGTCTGCTTTCAAAGCCAGCCATTTAGCCCCTGTGTTAAACAGCCCCTTTAAACAGCTTCTAGTTGACGCCAAGATTTCCAGTGATCTGGAGCGGCTGCGGCGGGCTGATGGTTTCCATGGCGCAGGATGGCGGGTTTCTGAAGAGGTGCAGGTAGGTCTCACGGTCGCTGGCGAGTTTCCAGTCCTAGTATCATGTTGTGTTGGGTGTTCCGATACACAAACGAACCAACATGATTGTAGATGGTACAACTCTGTTTTATTATTCTGTACAATAATAACTATTAACTTCTGGCTGTGGTTCATACTTCACCAGCTAACCTGTGGACCCAACCCTAGCACTATCTTAGTGAGGCACTCAGCACATGGTGTATGTCTGAGTGGCACGCTGTGAGCTCTGTGCTCTGAGCTATCTCCTGGTAGAATGAGCGGGAACTGTGGTGTTCCCTGTTTTATAGTGCGTGTGCTCTCACTGGTGATTTGCTGCGATGTTGTGTGTGTGTTGGTTGGTCCAACTACCTGTCCATCAGTGTGTGTGTGTGTGATTGCACATTGATATGTTAATGTGGATATCATGACATGAATGACTAGAAACAGGCCATGTTTGCCTTTTCTACTGGTTCAGGTGAAAGTGCAAAATACCATTATAGGATTTGAAGAACAACATAAATTTCTTCAGACTACCATTCTGCCCTCAACCAAAGCCTCCAAAAAAAACTAGATCCAGTGGCCATTTATCTCATTGCCATTTGCTTTGTGCAGAGTGGCTAACAATACAGCGAACAATACAACGGTAACTGTACTTGAAAGGTAATGCATTGAATGTGAATCAGGTTTGGCATGCTTTGAGAAATAAGTCAAGAGAGAAATTCAAGTTCATTCTTTGTATTTACTGGAAATGAAACAATGTGTGTTTCCCAAACATTTGTAAAATCTAAATCCAGTCGATTGTATATCCACCATCAGAAGCATTTTCTTTGGTAAAGTATGGTACATGCAGGAATATTATGCATTCAGTCAAACAAATTGTGTTGCTTTTAGTAAAACCTGCTAGCCTTGGCCCAGTTATACTTTTGCTTCTGACTCGGAAGATTGTGGGTTCAATCTCATTCCAGTATTTGAGCGCATAAACTTGGCTGTCTCGTGCAGTATAGGCAGACTGCCGTGCTGTTGGAGGTATCATATTCTGGATGCGTTAATGGAATCATTCCCTGTGCCTGGATTTTAAAAATTCCATGGCATAATTTGAACCAGGGAAAGGAGTTCTTGCTTCACACTTATGTCTCAACCAAAACCACTGAAACAAATTATCTGTTTGTTTGTCTCATTGCTATTTGTGAAACTGTCCTGAGTACAAATAGGCTGCTGTCTTTGCCTACATTATAATAGTGATTACATTTCAAAAGTAAAGATGAATGTCACAATAACAAATCCATTCGAGGTGTGTACTATAATAGGATTTAGCTATTTGCTGCCTCATCAAGATAAAAAAACAACCAATCTGAATTGAACATCATTTGAAAAGAGTTTCATGTTTTGTACGTTTCCCAATGTACACTATTTCTATCTTAATCAGCCCAAAAAGATCCTCAGATAAAGGCAATAACTGTGTGAAGTTCTACACAGTTACAATTTCCTTTTTAAATTCAGCCAATGAAGAGATAATCCCTGAACCTTCTGATACAAGGAGAAGCAAATGATTCAGCTTAAGTTGTTGATCCTGAGGAAGTCCCAATGTGCGCTCATGCGCAGCTCTAATGCAGAATGTTTAAACTACTGATTGTTGGTTTCACGCTGTCTGGACCGCTGCACGGTTCCCTAGGACAGTGGGACCAGGTGGCCAGAACCACAGAGACTGGGGCTGTTTGCATCATACTTGCCCTGATTTTTTTACAGATTTACTTTCCTAGTAGGTGTAAAGCCTGCTTAGGAGTGCAGTTCATAATAAATCAGCTGGACTGTCAAGGAACTCCAATACCATGGCAATCATGACACTACTCAGCCCTGCCTCTGACCTGCCAGTGTCAATGCCTAACCTCCCCAGCAATGCTCACTTTCCAACATGCTCCCCACTGTTGCGGCGTTCAGCCCCCTCCCACCACCCCTCCGCCTAACAAGACAATGTTGCCCCCCGCAACCCCCGGTAATGCTACCCTCCCCCACCCCAAACTTTCCTTTCCGAATCCCTGGCTCCTGTCTGGCTTTTGTTAGAAAGGTAAACGTTCTTGTGGGTGTTTGACGAAGGGGAATGAACACATTTTAGGGTAAGAGGTGAGGACGGTCAGCCTCGGTGGGTATGGGTGATGGAGGGGCGAACCCTGTCAGGGAGGGGGTGAGCACTGCCGGTTGATGAGGGAGGAGTGAATATTGTCAGTAGCGAGAGGAGTGAGCATTGTCGGGAGGTGAGGCGGTAGGGAACAATGTTGGGGGGGTTAAGGGGGCTAGGCACTGTGGTGGGGCCTGAGGAGGGGTGAATATCATGGGAGGGGTGGTAGTAGGGTGAGATTGTCAGGTCGTGAGGTGGTTATGAGCAATTATGGGGGGGGGGGGGGGGGGGGGGGCTAAGGATGGCTGAGCACTGCTGGGGTGAGGGAAAGAGTGAACATTGTTGGGTGATGAAGCTGAGCAGTTTTGGATATTAGGTTTATTTAAAAACTCTACAAATCAATGAACTCAAGACAGGATTTAAGGTGCACATCTTCACTTCATGATGAAAGGGGGGAATGGTTTCGCTGGAATTACATCTGCCATTTGCCCTCCTAACTCTGTTTGGCACTGGATTCAACCTGGAGCACACCTGCTCTGCTGCTGACAATCATTGAGTTCTGTTACCTTTCCTGATTCAAATAATTAATTCTAGTTGCTCATGTAGGGGTTTGCTTTTCTTCAAATTCTACTGCCTAGAATTTTGATTGAAAAATTTCAAGTGAATCACATTGCTCTCGAATAGAGGGCATCTTCTTGTTTTTGATCCTCATTTTCTGTAGACTATCCGACATGTATAAAGCAAATCCCAAAGCACCTTGCTGACGTGCATGGCTTGCAAAATGTTGACCTGATTTTAAAAAAAAATCATGGTCATACACTCTATCATCTCCATCACTAGGAACTGCCTGTTTCATGATTTGTAGCACTGAATAACACTCTAGTTCATGGACTATAAAACACTTGTTGCATTCTGAGAGAGAAAGTGCATGATGACTGATTTCAGGTCTTTAACTTTTGGATGTGCAGAGCCATTATCCATAACCAGCAGCACTTTGAGAGATTTGAGATAGTATTTTTCTGTCCATGGATATGGTCCAAACGTTCTTGTTTTTCCTACTGGCAGCATCTTTACATTTCTAAAATAGTTTGAATTTTGAGACATACACAAGTTTCATCGTGTTTTCTCCTAGTAGGAGAATAATTTGCTGTTTCCTTTGTTTATTGCCAACAGAGGCATCATCAGCAATTTCATAGAATTATAGAATCCCTCCAGTGGAGAAGGAGGTAATTCTGCAATGACCCTCTGAAAGAGTACTTCACCCAAGCTCACTCCCCCACCCTATCCCATTAATTCCTTAATCTAACCTACACACCTTTTTGGACACTAAGGGACAATTTAGCATGGCCAATCCACCTAACCTGCGCATCTTTGGACTGCGGGAGGAAACAGGGGCACCCGGAGGAAACACACGCAGCCACGGCCAGACATTCATTGGGAAAGAAATTGATAAGAAATGCCCAGCTTTGGTGCAGTCATAAACATCTATTGTTTCCAAATGAGATCAAAAACACCTAGCCATGCGCTTATATTTTTCTCCCCATAAATTTAGAGTACCCAATTATGTTTTTCCAATTAAGTGGCAATTTAGCGTGGTCAATCCACCTACCCTGCACACCTTTGGGTTGTGGGGGTGAAATCCATGCAGACACGAGGAGAATGTGCAAACTGCACACAAACAGTGACCTAGGGCCGGGATCGAACCCAGGTCCTCAGTGTCAAAGGCAGCAGTGCTAACCACTGTGCCACCGTGCCGCCCGCCACGTGTTTATGTTAGCCCCAAATGTTTCACTATTGTCTGTCTAAAATTTTAAAACATGCTGCTACTTAATGTGATCCAACAAACGTTTGAAGTTTTCAGTGCCTAAAGAACAGATAACATTTTCAGCCTTTGCATGTAACACATCGCTTGACATTGGATATTGATCTCTGTGGCTGTTTTAAACCAGTGATAGAATCTTTCTTGACGATCTTCATGAATCGCAGTACAGATTTACTTTCTTTGGATTGCTGTTTCATCTTTAATGATAGCACCTGTTTTGGCATTCCATTTATAACAGTGCTCTTTGCCAAGCCAAATTTTTGCAGATTGTGACTTGCAATTGCCTTGTTGACCATAGTCATTAGTTGTTTGAATTTTAATTTTCAAAGACAAATAAGATCACTTACTCGCCATCTTCATCTGCAGGTCTGTTTCCTCGTTGCTCCCCCACACCCATTGCCATGTTTCATTTTCTGTGTGGATTGGCTTATCGGACAACAAATGCATGCATCTTGCGGGACACTTGAATTAGTTATCTTTCATTAAGCCTCAAGCAAAAATTCCAGTATGGTGTCACAATATAACCTGCTTAAGGATTTGCTGTAGATGAACTAAATTTCCATGCCATGCAGATCATTGTAAGCACAGTTCGTTATAATGAAAAACAAAAGCTAAATTCTGTGGGGGGTGGAAATTTGAAATAAAAACGTATCTGGAAACATTCAGCAGTTGAGGCAGCATTTGTGGAGAAACAGTGGCAAATTTTCATGTTGATGACATTTTGTCAGAGCTGGGAAAATATGTCGGTGAACTGAATCCCATAAGGCAGATAGCCAATTAAGCTCATTAAGAGCCTTGTTAAGCACTTTCAAAGGAGGCCAATTGGGATCTTCCAGTCGGCTTGCAGTTTTCCAACTCAATGGAGGCAGGCATTTGGTATCAGGCTGGTGGGAGTGGCAGTACTTCAGATGGGCCTATCTACCTGGCTGGGGCTGCAGCCAAAGGCTGCACTGTAAGGGGGCTTCCTTCCCTCCTCCACCCCACCGTGTTGATATTTTCCTGCTTTTTAATTAAAAAAAAAAATTGATGATATGGCAATGCCATTTTGAAGCACAGTTGCAGTTATTCACCCTTTTACTGCAGCCTGCTCTTTAGAAGGCCTCTTATTTTATTGACCTTCCAGCTGCAAAAGCCCATCTGCCTCGCCTAATTGGACAGAGAACCTGTTTCCATGTCAACTAAGCAGTGGCTGCCCCTCTTCAACTCCCAGAAGGGGCAAAGGGGTGGTTTGGGACCAGAAACGAGCTGTTTCCCAGCCCTTAGCAACTACAGTATTTTGCCGGTCAATCGGTTTTTCAGCTGTTACAAGCTGCTTTTTAGATCTTCCTCTGAATATCATCTTTCATCCTTTCTTTGAAAAGCCTCCCCTTGCTATATGTTGTTGGGTCTTTTAAATTGTCCATTCTTCTTGGTGTTTCACCTCCCCTCGTTTTGCGCTCAGAAAGATTCTTTCACATGGTGGAATTATGTAAGTGCAAAGACTTTGAGCATGATCTACTGGCCGTAACCTGCTGGAACGGGGGCGCGATGCGGTTCCTAGATCCGGGGAGAGGCCTCCTTTGGGATTTCCGATGGCAGTTACTCCTCAGAAGATCTACAAGATCTCACGAGATGTCACGATCTGGGTAATGGGCGGGACCCAGCCTTGCCCAGTTAAGTGAATTTAAGAACCCACTTAGCCGTGCTCACGCTGGACCTAACAGTCTCCTGGCATCTACTGGCCTTACTGAGGAGATCCCAGCTGGGCGCCATTCAGTACCAGCCCTCACAAATGGGGACCAGGCGGAATGGTACCGGGGGGGGCCGTCTCCCAGGCGATTGGAGGCCTCTGGGCTGGGTGGCACCCTGGCACTGCTGGTGATGACCCCCTTATAGGTGAGCTGGGGGGTGCGGGGGTTGCAACAAGAGCAGCCCCGCTAATCATGCCCAGAACTGACACTTTAAAAAAAAGTTAGATCGCGCCAATTGTTCTTTGTTAAAGATAAGGGGCGGGATTCTCCTTTACCCGGCGGGGCGGGGGGTTCCAGCGTAATGGAGTGGCGGGAACCACTCAAGCGTCGGGCCGCCCCCTCACCTTGAGGGGCTAGGCCCACGCCAGAGTGGTTTGCGCTCCGCCAGCTGGCGGGAAAGGCCTTTGGCACCACGCCAGCCGTGGCCGAAATGTCTTCGCTGGGCGACGCATGCGCAGGAGCATCAGCGGCTGTTGACGTCATCCCAGCGCACGCGCAGGGGAGGGGGTCTCTTCCGTCTCTGCCATAGTGAAGACCATGGCGAAGGCGGAAGAAAAAGAGTGCCCCCACGGCACAGGCCCACCCGCGGACCAGTGGGCCCCGATCGCGGGCCAGGCCACCGTGGGGGCACCCCCCGGGGCCAGATCGCCCCGCGCCCCCTCCAGGACCCCGGAGCCTGCCCGCGCCGCCTTGTCCAGCCGTTAAAAATGTGGTTTAATCCACGCTGGCGGGACAGGCATTCCAGCAGCAGGACTTCGGCCCATCACGGGACGGAGAATCGGCGGGGGTGGGCCCGCCGACCGGCGCGGCGCGATTCCCGCCCCCGCCAAATCGCTGGTGGCGGAGACTTCGGGACATGGTGGGGGCGGGATTCACGCCGGCCCCGGCGATTATCCAACCCGGCGGGGGGTCGGAGAATCCCGCCCAAGAATACAGACCGAACTTTTCATCCATAACACTTTGTATTGGAGTAATTACATAGTTCATACAATTTAAGAGGCATCAAGGGAATTTAGAGAATATTTAAAATTGTTATTCGTGAGGAAATGCTGCATTTTCAAATCGCATTGATTTCATGTGCTTGAGGATACACTGCTTTATACTTGTAAGTGTCTTGTCATTATAATAGCAGTCACAGGTTGTAATATACCTTGGTATAAGGAACAAACGCAACAGTGTGTTTCTGTCTAATGGACTTACTAAAGTTGTTAGATGGCAGTCATTCACATGTAATTACTGACACAATGTCATAAGAGGTGAAATTTTTCAGTTGTTTAATAACCTAACTAATAGATGGTTTTGCAGTGATGATTTGATAGTTCCTGACTTACAACTTTTTTGATTTTGTAATTTGTCGTAGAATTTACAGCGCAGAAAGAGGCCACTCAGCCCATCGAGTCCACACCAACCCCTGAAAGAGCACCCACCCATGGCCCACCCCCCCACCCCCACCACTGCAACCCAGCCCAACCCCTGGACACCACGGGGCAATTTAGCGTGACCAATCCACCTAACCCGCACATCTTTGGACTGTGGGAGAAAACCGGAGCACCTGGGAGAAACCCACGCAGACATGGGGTAAATGTGCAGACTCCGCACAGACAGTGAATCAAACCGGGAATCGAACCCGGGTCCCTAGCGCTGTGAAGAAACAGTGCTAACCACTGTGCTACCGTGCCGCCCATAAATATATAATCAGAATATGAAAATATAGTCGGTCAGTATGGATTTTACAGGTAGTTAGCAAATGAGTCCCGAACTTCAAAATGGCCCATTCCTTACAGCAAGGACTTCGAATAGATGGCACAAACAGTCCTCCCACTGCCTGTTCCAAGTCTGCTTAAAATTAAAATCGCCCTCCAATGCTATAATTTACTTCCGACCACAAAGTGATTGATTCAGAACTGCAGGATGTCATTTTAACATTACAGTCTAATTATTCAGCTCAAACTGGCTACATAATACAGACAACATTCCCATGGTCCCACAGATTTGTACTAAAGTATTCCAAAGAGCATTTGATCATCTATGTCAATACTTATCTTTTTAATCGACAGTCTCATTCTTAAACAGATAATTGGCCAGCTTCTTATTGAATGAGTTAATCAACGGAACACTAATTGCTTTCGATGGGTGTCCATATTACAGGGCTGACAATTTGATCTTGATGCAGTGACACTGAGACTGCTGCTCCCTCGACTCTTCTTGCACTTGCGCACAAGTGCGATGCCCTTACTTAATAATGAAAGGTTACCTCATTTTACTGTTTTAGGGACTCCCGAAGCACAATGCATGATATACCTTGAGCATTCGGGGGAATGGAATGATGGAATGTCAGATGTCCGCAGTTAGTGAAAGACCGATTGATGCTTATGGAGAGTCAGAATTTTTTTTATTTGAGGAGAGGAACAAAAAAGTCTACCTTTCTCTTTTGCTAATGGACAGTGAGCTACTGTGTTTACAGGCTTCGGTACCAGCCTAAAAGCAAGAGCAAAGTAAGGATAGCTGTATAAAGGAGTGTACCACCAGGGTTCATTTTCTCCCACTCTTCCATTAGCCTTTCTAACACTCTTTCTAAATGGGTGCTTCATGTGTGGAGTACCACTCTGGTACTTACATCATATTATGGCTAAGCCCCCAGTTTAAATACTTCTGATGCTTTAATGAGCGGTGTGTACAATAGGCCATGTGCCAAACAATACAGGGCATTTCTTTTTAAAAATGTTTTTGTTCAGGTTTTCATTTTATATAATACAAAATAAACATGTCTGTGTAGACCAGATGCAATTTACAAAAGCCAAACATTGGAGGTCACCCCCAAGTCCCTACTCGCCCAAACTCCACCCGCCCGACACCCTTGCCCTTTTTATTTTACTTTAAAATATTTTTATTGAATTTTTACATCTGTACAATAGGTGTGCGAGACAGTTTGTATGTACAATTTTGCAACTGCTGTCCCTATGGCATTGTTGGGGGGTGAGGGTGGGGGGTGGGGGGGGTGGGGGGGGGGGGGAGGGGGAGGGAGGGGGCTACACCTCGGATGGTGTATTTGATCTTCTCCAGGTGGAGAAATTCCGACAGGTCTGCCAGCCAGTCTGCAGCTGTGGGTGGTGCTGCCAATCGCCAGCCGAGCAGGATTCTACAGCATGTGAGTAAGGAAGCAAAAGCCAGGGCATTGGCCCTCTTCCCCATATGTAGTTCTGGCTGGTCCGATATTCCGAAGACTGCCACTCTTGGGCACGCCTCCGCCCTCAACCCCACAACCTTGGACATCGCCTCGAAGGAGGCTGTCCAGAACCCAACAGGCCTGGGCAGGCCCAGAATATGTGGGCGTGGTTGGCCGGGACTCCCTGGCACCATTCGCATTTATCCTCCACTTTCGGGAAGAACCTGTTCATTCAGGTCCTAGTAACGTAAACTCTTTGCCCCACTTTAAATTGCATGAGGCTTAGCCTTGCACAGGACGAGGTGGAGTTGGCCCTGCTCAGTGCTCCACTCCAGAGTCCCCACCCTACCTCCGTCCCTAGTTCGTCCTCCCATGATAGTCTTGCTCAGTCTAGTGGTGGCCTCGCCCTTTCTAACAGTCGTCCATGCATGTCCCAGCAGTTCCCTTTCTCCATACAATCCGCCTGTAGAAGTTCCTCCGGCTTTGTGTCTCTCGGGTACCTTGTCGTCTCCTTGTAGAGAAAGTTTTTGATCTGTAAATGTCGGTAGCTTCAGCTTTCTGTCAGTTCATCCAGGGTTGCAATTCTGTCTCCCGTGTAGAAGTCCCTAATCTCTAGTGTCCCCCCGTCCGGTCTCCACTTCTTAAACGTGGCTTCTAGCGTGGCTGGTGGGAATTTGTGGTTACCGCAGATGGGGACCATGGTAGACATCTCGGTTACGCCAAAGTGCTGTCTCACCTGGTTCCAAGTTTTTAACGTAGCTACTACCACTGGGCTGGAGGTGTACTTTGCTGGGAGGGATGGGGGCGCTTTCGTGGCGAGAGCTCGGAGGGTTGTTCCTGTGCAGGAGGACTCCTCAATTTTCATCCATTCCTTGCTTGGCTCCGTAACCCATCCCCTCAGTCTTTAGCCTCTGGCTGCCCAGTGGTAGTATTGCTGGTTTGGAAGGACCAGGCCGCTCATGTTTGTTATTCTCTACAGTGTATTTTTGGAGATTCTCCATTCCCTGAAGACGGCCTTGAGGATAGATCGGTATGGATCGAAACATAAAGAGGAACCTTGGTAGTACGTTCATTTTATCGTCTTCACCCTCCCTGCCAGGGAGAACGGGAGTGCATCTCCTCTCTGCAGGTCCTGTTTAACTTCCTCTAACAGATTGGTCAGATGCCACTTCTGGATCCTTGCCCAGTTGTGGCTATCTGAATCCCCAGGTAGTGGAATTTTTTTTTGGCTAGTTTGAATGGTAGACCTTCAAGCTCTGTCCCGCCCCCATTCAGGTTCACCGGGAATACCTCGATCTTGCATAAGATGAGCTTGTAGCCCGAGAAGGCCCCGAACTCTGCCAGGAGCCTCATGCTTACCTTTAAGCCATTCCGCGGCTCTGAATGTAGAGGGGCAGGTCATCCGCATAGAGTGAGACTCTGTACTCTCTGCTTCCTCTTCAGATTCCCTTCCAGTCTTTTGCATCTCACAGCATGATCACCGGGGGTTCAATTGCCAGGGCAGACAGGAGCGGGGACAGCTGGCATCCCTGCCTCGTGCCTTTGTGCAGCTGGAAGTATTTAGAGCCGGTGGTGTTGGTCCGAACACTCACCTTGGTGGTGTTGTACAGGAGTTTCACCCATGAGGCGAACCCCGTCCCTAGTCAAAACCGCTCCATTACCTCAATGAGGTACTTCCATTCGACGCTGTCGTAGGCCTTTTCTGCATCCAGGGAGATGAACACCTCTGGTGATCTCCCCCCGGATGGGGTTAGTATCACATTCAACAGCCATCTGATGTTGGTAGTTAGCTGTCTACCCTTGACAAAGCCCATCTGGTCCTCTGTGACCACTCCTGTTATGCAGTTCTCCAGTCTCTTGGCCGGATTTTCGTGAGTATTTTCGCATCTACGTTAAGCAGAGAAATGGGTCTGTATGATTCACATTCCATTGGGTCTTTGTCTTTTTTGGGTATCAACAATATGGTGGCCTGTGTCAGTGTAGGAGGCAGGGAGCCCATCGTTAGCGAGTCTGTGAACATCTCTTGTAGGTGTGGGGCCAGAGCTGGTGCAAATTCTTTATAGAGGTCCGCCGGGAACACATCGGGTCCCGGCGCCTTCCCCGCCTGCATGGAGACGATGCTCTCTATGACCTCTCCCAGTCTATTGGTACTTCCAGGTCCCTCCGCCGATCATCCCCCATGACTGGCATGTCCAGTCTATCGAGTAACCATTTCATCCCCGGGTCCTTGTCGGGGAGCTCAAGAGGTGTACAGGTCCCGACTGAAGGCCTCAAATGCTTTGTTGACCTTTTTTGGTTCGGCTACCATTCTGCCTCTGCTGTCCTTTATTTGGGCTATTTCCCTCATAGCTGCCTGCTTTCTCAGCTTGTGAGCCAACAGGCAGCTAGCCTTCTCTCTGTCTTCATAAATGGTCCCCCATGTCTGGCGGAGTTGGTGCACTGCCTTCCTGGTGGATAGCAGGTTAAAGTCCATTTGTAGCATTTTCCTCCCCGCCAGAAGCTCTATAGTGGGGCCTCAGCGTATTTTTGTCCATCTCCTGGATGGAGTCGATCAGTTGTTGCCAAGCCGCCCTCTCTCCTCCATCTCTGTGAGCCCTGTAGGCTATAATTTCTCCCCTGATCACCGCCTACAGTGCCTCCCAGAACGTGCCTCCTCATTCTGGTTGTCCATGATGTACTCGCCTATGGCCCATGATGTTTTCTGGCAGAAGACCTTGTCGGCCAAGAGGTCCATGTCCAACCTCCAAGCAGGGCATTGGGCATAACTCATCTCCAATCTCACTTCCATGTAGTGTAAGCATGGTCAGAGATGACTATCGGGGAGTATTCCACTCTTACTTTTTCTGGAAGCTCCAATTTTTCCACTGCAAAGAAGTCGATATAGATGTATACCTAGTGCACTGGCGAAAATAATGAGAATTCCTTCTCACCAGGGTGTAGGAACTGCCATGTGTCCACTGACCCCATCTGCTCCATGAATGTTCCCAGTTCCCGAGCCATGCCTATCTTTTTCCCCGTTGTGCAGCTCGTTCGGTCCGTCAGTGGATCCTGTATGTGGCTAAAGTCCCCTCCCATGATTAGTTGGTGTGTGTCGATGTTGGGGATTTCTGCCATGGTCTTTTTTATGAAATCTGTGTTGTCCCAGTTGGGCACGTAGGACACTGCTGACCATGACATACCGTCCTCCTGGGTCCATGACCATTCTTGTCGCTGTAAACACTGACTTCTTGCCAATCAGTATTACCCCCCCTAGCCCACATCCCGAAACATGAATGGTACATCTGTTCCACGCAGCCCTTCCTTACCCGCAGTCTGTTCTTCTCCCTCAGTTGTGTCTCTTGAAGACTATGTTGGCTTTCAAACTTCTCAAATGGATGAAGACTCTGGATCTTTTCACTGGGCCGTTAAGTCCCCTAATGTTCCAGGTGATAGTCCTGGTGGGGTTTTTTTGTCCCTCCACTCCTGCGGGACCAACCATACTTACCTGGTGGACGTGCCCCTGCACTCCTGGGTTTCCCTCAACCTGCATCTTACCTGCTGAAACCAATCTGAGACGCATCCCTTTCTTCTTCTCGTGCCCCCCTCCCCCGTGTCCCCCTCCCCATCTTCATCCTTACATTCCCCCACCCTTACCCTGTGGTCCATCTAGGGTCCACACGGCATTCTCTCACTTACCTACACTCACTATATTTCATTGTCTTCTTTTAGAATTCTCCTTAAAAGCCACTTCTTTGATCAAGTATTGTTCACTCTCCTAATATTGCTTCCTTTGTTGCATCATCCATTTTTTTCATTGTACCTCTGTGAAGTGCCTCGGGATATTTGCTACATTAAAGTTGATGTGCATGTTGTTTGTCATGAACAGCAGCCTAAAATTGTCTGAATTTGCACCTGCCTTCCCTTGTCCCAATTATTTAATTTTCACAAATCGTTTAAGATGCTATCAAATCCCTGTTATACCAACCTGGAATATTGTTGATGCCATCTGTAAAGCTTGTGCTAACAAGAGAAAATCCACGTAGAATTTGAAGGTTTAATGTATCAAAAGTGCCATTAAAATTGAAGAGGGTGCAATATGATAAGATATGGTTAAGAGGTTTGACACAGTTTTTATTCGAAAAGTAACTTATACAGGTCTGTAACCTGTTCCAGACATGTTAGCTGGCAATATTCTGTTCATGAAAAATATTTAATTGTTATATTATTTAAAAATTACTTATTAATCATTGTTTTAGCCTTGGCTGCTGCACAACTTGAGTATCGGTTGAATATTACAAAGTTAGGTTTATATAGTACTTTACAGCTGTTTGTGGCAGTGTCCTTATTTGACCTTGCACTTTTAAAGTCTTGATAATGGGGGATCAAATCCCAGGGTCTAAAGTTGGAACAGCTTAATGGAGAAGCTGTTGATATTTTGTGGTAACTTACTGGACTGTATATTTGAGAATGAGCTGGTAAAACCTTTAAAGAAGTAAAGTGAAATGTGAGTGTTCTCGAAGATAGTTTTTATATTATTTGAAATACCCCAGTAATATTTCATTCGTACAGAAACCCCCCCCCCCACAAAATTTGTTGGATTTGGTGAAGCTGGCAGCTTGCAAGAAGCAGTATAGACATGATGGCCAATTGACCACATCTAAAAGTAACTTCTGTATTCAAGACGGAAAGGAATAAAGAGGTAGAAAACAATAAGAGTCTATAACTATTGAGAGTCAGTAAATCATAGTCAAAGCTGTTATTATTATGGCTACATGTATTGTATATCAAGATATTTTTCTACACTGGTTGTGACTCACAGGTGTGGCTGCATAGATGGTGCACAGGTCACCAAGTTTTTGGAGTCCACAGTAGCAGCGCTTCTTGCTGTTGGACAGAATCATTTTTATTTGCACTATTTTTGTTGTCAATGCCATTTTAAAATTCGTACTTCTATTACACAATGAGTGTGAAGATATCCAATGTGGTGTAAAAATAGCTACATCTATTTTGAAGCATCATTGTATTGCAGACCATATAATCTAGTATCATTAATGTGGTGCAGAATAAGCAGACTACTGTGTGAAAAGAACCATATGATAGACTTTTAAGTTCTATTCTTGAATACCTTGAATTATTGCAGCAAATAAATACTGATACATTTTGGCTGACAATTTAATGCTATCAATCCAAGATTGCATTAGTGTGACTCAGAGCATCAACATTGCATTTGATGAACCAATAATTGCTGGAGGCATTTTTAGTCAGGCTCATTTTGATTACTATGACTTGAACTGGAGTAACCTGATTTGTGTAAAAACATAATTTATAATGATGCCTATTTGCATGTGCCTTGGATTTACTGCTTATGATCATTGTACAGACTTAACTTTAAAAAATATTGATGCTAAAGGAGCCGCAGTTAAATCTGTTCTTTGTGTTCTTCACAGCTTTAGAGGGCGATTTGACTTACAGGCAGGTGTTGGGAGTTCAGAGTAAAGAGAGCCAGATGCGAACAGGAGTTGCTGCATTCTCATGAGGCTGTTTTTAATTCATCTGTGCCCCGAGTTAGCACAAACTCGCTGCTCTAAATCCTGGGGCTACTCGTCTGATTTACAATTCTACAATTTGATGACATGGGAAAATTCTTCTGTAACTTACCACTCAAAATAAGCAAGAAAATTAGAGCAGAAATGAAAGGTATGAAGGTTAGCTCCCTATTTTCCCTGCCACTGATTCCACAGCCACTGCCTGCCTCTGTAGCCCCGCCCCTCTCCCTGCCCCCCCCCCCCCTAAACGTTCTCCCATGTATTGTGTTCCTCTGCAGATAAAGTCATCATTCTCAAAAAACTGGCTCCTCAAGATTCTCAACTTCACATTCAATTTTTCATTGTTGTTTAATACTACAGAACTATTTTTGGTGCACATGCTGTTGCTTTACCCATGAGTGAATAAAAAAGCAACCTTAGTTGTGCAAAGTGAATCAAAGTGCACAGATTTAATATTATTTAGGTGGTGCAGGATCAGATAAAAATTTATTTTTCCAGTGGACAATGTATTATTTGATCATTGTAAACATGATGCATTTAATAAGTTAATATGATGCATTTAATAGGTAAATAAGCCATAGAATCATAGAATTTACAGTGCAGAAGGAAGCTATTCGGCCCATCGAGTCTGCACCGGCCCTTGGAAAGAGCACGGAAAGAGCACCCTACTTAAGCCCACCCCTCCACCCTATCCCCGTAGCCCAGTAACCCCACCTAAACACGAAGGGCAATTTATCATGGCCAATCCACCTAACCTGCACATCTTTGGACAGTGGGAGGAAACCGGACCACCCGGAGGAAACCCACGCAGATACGGGGAGAACATACAGACTCCGCACAGACAGTGACCCAAGTTGGGAATCAAACCAAGGCCCCTGGCGCTGTGAAGCAACAGTGCTAACCACTAGGCTACCGTGCCGCCCCTACAATCCATAGATTATTTTAAAAATACAAGAATTATGGCAGAGATATTACTTGAGCAGCCTTTTTTGAATGCTCCTTTCTTTTTGCTTCTGGCTGAAATTATGGACAGAAACTTCTGCGCTCATTGGTGATGAGCTGAGAGGAAGGTAGAGAATGTAATTGGGGTGGGATTGTGGTGTAACGGAACCCCACTGTCTTCCCACCTCCACCAGAATTAGGTTCTGGGTGGGAAGGCCCATGCTTGACCTCCTTACTCCATAACCTTGAGTGGCCAATTAATGACCACTCACCCCTCATCACTCTGATGCTGGTATTAACCCAGTAGTGGGTAAGCTGGCCACCATATGGCATGCTTGGCAGCTAAAACCGTGCGGCCAGCTTGTCATCTTCTGTGGGGGAGGTCCCTTGATCAGAGGCACTCGGTTGTCTGATCGAGGAGCTGGATATCGGGAAGTGAGGTGGAGCTGTGAGATACCCTCTGACCCTTGCTGTCGATTCCCCTGCATCCCTCTTTTCAGAGCCCCCATCCCACAACACACACATTGTCCTTCCGCCAGCAGCCATTTCCTTCCCAGTGGCACTACTGAGCAAACAATAGTCTGGCTGTGGTAGTCACCACTGATGTATATATTGTATATATAGGATGTTGATATAGGTGCTTTATGGTAAGGCCCCTGTACTACAGGTACGGGGGTAGATCCCTTCCTGCTGGCTCCGCCCAGTAGGCAGAGTATTAATATGTGCTCCCAGTACAGCAGCCATTTCGTCAGCTGCAGTAGGAGGCCACGCATCTCAGTGTAATAAAGCCTTGATTACATCCTACTCTCGTCTTTGTGTAATTGATCGTGCATCAATTTATTACACTGAGTTTTTCAGAAGATGGACCTCCGCATCAAGCCGGATCGCCTGCAGCTGCATCTGCAAGCAGACAACGCCAAAAAGGACTTTGAACATTGGCTAGCCTGTTTCGAAGCGTACATCGGGTCTGCGCAGACGAAATTCCAGAAGCACAGAAGCCCCAGGTCCTTTACACGCGGCTGAGCTCCAACGTCTTTCCACTTGTCCAGGACCCGCCGACCTATGCAGAGGCCATGGCGATCCTGAAAGAAAACTACGCTCAGCGGATGAACACACTCTACGCCAGGCACCTCCTCTCCACACGGCGCCAACTTCCCGGTGAGTCGGTGGAAGATTTCTGATGCGCCCTGCTCCCCCTAGTTAGAGACTGTGGCTGTCAGGCCGTTTCGGCCACGAAACACTCGAATTTGCTAATGAGAGACGCATTTGCTACGGGCATAGGGTCTGACTACATCCGCCAGCACCTCTTAGAGGGGGCCACACTCGACCTTGCGGCGACCAAAAACTAGCGCTTTCACTTACGGTCGCATCACGCAACATTCAGGCCTATGCCCCCTGTGCATCGTGGACTCCGCAGACGGCCGCCCTTCGTGGACCCCATCAGCAACCACCCTCAGCCAATCCCACGCCAGTGCTGCGCGGCAGCCAACCAACCCCGGGGGGCCCAAATGCCCGAAATTCGGTGGGCCCCTACCACCCCTTACTGTGTGTGACCTCGTGACCCGAAAGGTCGACCCACCTTCCCTTTTTGAGAACCTAACCCCTGATTGCAAACCCGTCGCCACCAGGAGCAGACGGTACAGCGCCCAGGACAGGACCTTCATCAGGTCTGAAGTCCAGTGGCTGCTTCGGGAAGGCATCATCGAGGCCAGCAACAGCCCCTGGAGAGCTCAAGTGGTAGTGGTCAAAACTGGGGAGAAAAACAGGATGGTCGTTGACTACAGTCAGACCATCAATCCGTACACACAGCTCGACGCGTACCCCCTCCCACACATATCTGATATGGTCAATCAGATTGCACAGTACCGGGTCTTCTCTACAGTAGACCTGAAATCTGCCTACCACCAGCTCCCCAACACAAGGCGGACCGCCCATACACTGCGTTTGAGGCAGACTGCCGCCTTTACCACTTTCTTAGGGTTCCCTTTGGCTTCACCAACGGTCTTCCAATGGGAGATGGACCTAATGGTTGACCGGTACGGGCTGCGGGCCACTTTCCCGTACCTGGACAATGTCACCATCTGCGGTCACGATCAGCAGGACCATGACGCCAACCTTGCCATATTTCTCCACACCACCACTCTCCTCAACTTCACATATAACAAGGAGAAGCGCGTGTTCAGCACGAAACGCTTAGCCATCCTCGACTATGTGGTCCAGAACGGAATTCTGGGGCCCGACCCCGATTGCATGCGCCCCCTCATGGAACTCCCCCTCCCCCACTGCCCCAAGGCCCTCAAATGTTGCCTGGGGTTCTTTTCGTATTACGCCCAGTGGGTCCCAAACTATGTGGACAAGGCCCGCCCACTCATTCAATCCACTGTTTTTACTTTGACGGCCGAGGCCCATCAGGCCTTTAACCGTATCAAGGCCGACATTGCCAATGCCGCGATGCATGCGGTCGACGAGAGGCTCCCCTTCCAAGTCGAGAGCGATGCATTAGACGTCGCTCTGGCCGCCACCCTCAACCAGGCAGGCAGGCCTGTGGCATTTTTTTCCCGCACCCTCCATGCCTCCGAAATTCGGCACTCCTCCATCGAAAAAGAGGCCCATGCCATCGTTGAAGCTGTGCGGCACTGGAGGCATTACCTGGCCGGCAGGAGATTCACTCTCCTCACTGACCAACAGTCGGCTGCCTTCATGTTTAATAATACACAGCGGGGCAAGATCAAAAATGATAAAGTCTTGAGGTGGAGGATCGAGCTCTCCACCTACAATTCCGAGATTTTGTATCGCCCCGGTAAACTCAACGAACCCCCCGATGCCCTATCCTGAGGTACATGTGCCAGCGCACAAGTGGACCGACTCCGGACCCTGCACGACAACCTCTGTCACCCAGGGGTCACACTTTTTACCATTTCATCAAGGCCCGCAACCTGCCCTACTCCATCGAGGACGTCAGGGCGATCACCAGAGACTGCCAGGTCTGCGTGGAGTGTAAACCGCACTTCTACCGGCCAGACCGTGCGCGCCTGGTGAAGGCCTCCCGCCCCTTTGAACGCCTCAGCGTGGACTTCAAAGGGCCCCTCGCAACACATACTTTCTCAGTGTGGTCGATGAATATTCCCGATTCCCCTTTGCCGTCCCATGCCCTGATATGATGTCTGCCACCGTCATCAAAGCCCTCAACACCATCTTCGCTCTGTTCGGCTTCCCCGCCTACGTCCACATCGACCGGGAATACTCATTCATGAGCGATGAGTACCTGCTCAACAGGGGCATTGCCTCGAGCAGGACGACCAGCTACAACCCCAGGGGAAACGGACAGGTGGAGAGGGAGAATGGGACAGTCTGGAGGGCCGTCCAGCTGGCCCTACGGTCCAGAAACCTGGCCTCCCGCTTGGAGGAGGTCCTCCCTGACGCACTTCACTCCATTCGGTTGCTCCTGTGCACCGCGACTAATGAAACCCCCATGAACGTCTCTTTGCCTTCCCTAGGAAGTCCACCGGGGTTTCGCCCGCGACATGGCTGGCAGCTCCAGGACCCGTTCTCCTCCGTAGACACGTTCGACTACACAAGGCGGACCTGTTGGTTGAGAGGGTACAGCTACTTCACGCTAACCCGCAGTACGCCTAGGTAGCGTACCCCGACGGCCGCCAAGACACAGTCTCCCTCAGGGACCTGGCACCAGCTGATTCCACCCCCCCCCCCCTCCGACCCGGCGCCACCACCCCCCCCCCCCCCCCCCCCCCCAACCTCAGTGTAATAAAGCCTCGATTACATCCTACTCTCGTCTTTGTGTAATTGATCGTGCATCACTGGCCTGTAATTGGCTGGCGGCTCTCGGTAGACAAAATGCCCACCCCTGGGATTTTAATTCCAGGGGAAGGCCTGCTGGCCTCATCATTGCCTATTGGTTTGTGGTTTGGCAGGCTTTCCTGAAAAGGGGCAGCCTGGGTCTCTCGCTGTCTCTCCAGGTGGCAGGCGAGATCCCATGTGTCTCAACAAGATTTCGGCCGGTGGGTCAGAATCCCAGCCACATATCTAATAATGCCACATTAAGAGCGAGATGATCAGAATAGTGACTACAGAACAGAACGACCATCACCACAAAGATATAAATTATGTAACTATATGTCATATGTTAACCTTAACTAATGTAACT
This sequence comes from Scyliorhinus torazame, assembly GCF_047496885.1. Classification (NCBI taxonomy): domain Eukaryota; kingdom Metazoa; phylum Chordata; class Chondrichthyes; order Carcharhiniformes; family Scyliorhinidae; genus Scyliorhinus; species Scyliorhinus torazame. The sequence goes on along the minus strand of NC_092715.1, from coordinate 88,699,716 downwards.
AGAGAAATAATGAACAGTCTGTGCCCCCTTTCTAGATTAATTTATTTTTATAAATACTTAGTTGACACCGAGAAAGAAAAGGGCAGGTTGACATAAGAAGGAGGATGGGAGTATAATACCCACTGTAGTCACTACAAAGAACACAATCCAACCAGACATCATCCAAAACAAGATAGAGAAGACCTTGAAAACCGCAGTCAAAAAGTCTTTATACTTGTTCCCTGAAGTATAATGCGAAAAACTATTTAGCCACTCAACCAATATCTAAATCTATGCTTAAAAATAACAAAAGACACTTTGGTATCCATGGTTAAAAGAACTATGGGACTTTGTTCCCAGTTAGTTAAATCCCACCTTTTGGCGGCACAATAGCACAATGGTTAGCACTGTTGCTTCACAGCGCCAGGGTCCCATGTTCGATTCCCGGCATTCCCAGGAATACTTCAAATCAAATATGTCAATCTCTCCGGGGTCCACAGTTGTGATTCCAGAGCATAAAGACCGATGTAAATTCTGAATTTTGGTTGCATAAATGGGCAATAGTTTGGCAATATTGTATGCCGTGTTGGGTTTGATCGTAGTGTCCAGCCTTTGAAATTCTGGGCAGGATTCTCCCAAAAATGACTAATAATAATCTTTATTGTCGCAAGTAGGCTTAAATTAACATTGCAATGATGTTACTGTGAAAAGCCCCCAGTCGCTACATTCCGGTGCCTGTTCGGGTACACAGAGGGAGAATTCAGAATGTTCAAGTTACCTAACAGCACGTCTTTCGGGACTTGTGGGAGGAAACCGGAGCACCCGGAGGAAATCCACACCGACACATGGAGAACGTGCAGACTCCGCATAGACAGTGACCCATGCCGGGAATCGAACATGGGACCCTGGCGCTGTGAACCAACAGTGCTAACCATTGTGCTACTGTGCCGCCAAAAGGTGGGATTTAACTAACTGGGAACAAAGTCCCATAGCGAGCGTGTTTAGCCACGTGTTTCCCTGTGCTCACAGTGCCGAGATGCACAATGCTATAAAACAGCACTTGGATTAAGTAGGGGGCCACATTGGGAAACACATGGCCGAGGCCGCACATAGCCCTGTTTTGTGCATTGAGGAGCTCCGCTCGCCAGAATGTCACATTCCGAGAGACCGAGACACGATTTTTAAATGGCATCCCAGTCTCTGGAGCCCCCAAAGCAACCCCTCCCCCCAATGTACCATGGTATGGTCCACGGGCCCCTCTCGCAATACCCCAACACCCACACAGGGCATTGTTGGCTTGATAGCCATCGTGCAAAAAATGCCACATTGGCATTGCCAACCTGTCACTCTGGTAGTGCTTCTGCCAATTGCAAGTGCCAGGCTGGCACCCAGGTGGCACTACCAGGGTTCCAGGCTGGCAGAGCCAGGGTGCCCTGGTGACACCAGTGCCAGGGTACCACCCTGCCCAAAGGGCAAAAACCTGGGGGCCTCCAATCCCTGGGAGACCCCCACGAGTGCTATTCCATCTGGTTCCCATTTGTGAATGGTGCTCACCCGAGGTCTCCGAGGCCAAGCCGATAGATCCCAATGCATCGGGCACCACGGGAAACTGCATATTGAAGTGAGTCTAGCTGTCTCACGTTAATATACATTTTGCTAAAAAGCGATCCCGCAATGATGCCCCCCTCCTCAATGCCAGTACTTGCGTCCCCTGCCCCAAATCACTGGTACCAGTGCCCACTCCCTGCCAAGGTGAGTGATATCCCACTATGGGGTCATCAAACGCCCCACCCCTTCAAACTCCATCCCCATTAAACTGCACACCATAAGACTCCACCCTATAAGGCCTCACCCTTTGGCACAGCCCCCCGGCACACTGGCTGTGCCAACCTGATTTCCTGGCAGTGCCAACCTGCCACTGCCCTGCCATGACCCCAACCACCTGGTGGCTGCAATGGCCCTCAAGCCCCGTCACGTCTGATTTGCACCAGCTTAATGTTGCGCCAGCAGATGGAGGAATTGCAGGAGCCGGAAGAATTCGGTTTCGCCAATTCTGCGTATTGAAATGAGAATTTTTAAATGCTAATCTGATTAATGGAGGGGCAGATCAGTCAGAAGGAGCTGGTTTCCGGTCGTGTTGCGCCTAGCACAAATCCCATTTTGGGTCCTCCGAATTCTCTCAACAAAGCGGGATTTTTACTGGACCTAACGCGACCGGAGACCAGCTCCTTCTGACTGCATGTACAAAGCGGCTATTGTATTATTCTGGATTACGGTAATATACAGAAATTAGCTGACAGTTTTGAATTCCAGATAAAGTTTGAATTCAAACCTTAGTCCAAAAATGGAGCAGATTATAATCTAGATGGAAAGTCCAGTGCAGGTCTGAGGAGGCACTGTTTTGTCAGATGCTATGGGCATGATCTTCCTAAAAGGAAACCAAGTCTCCTAACGAGCGCGACTTGTGCAGAATAAGGGGCCTGAACGGGGAATGTGCGGCCGAGGCCGCACGTAGCCCCATTTCTTTCAACGGGGCGTTCCACTTGCCTGAACTCCCCGTTGTCGTGAGAGATCAGGATGCCATTTTTAAATGACATCCCATCTCCAAGGACCCCAAACGAATCCCAGACCACCCCCCTCCCCCCTCCTGCACCCCCCAGCACCCATGCGGGCAACCCCGGCCTGATCACGTGCAGAAAATGCCAGCATGGCACTTTGGCAGTGCCCCTACCAGCTGGCAGTTCCACCTCAGCAGTTCCAGGCTGGCATCCAGGTGGCACTGCCAGGGTGACACTGACAGGTACCCAGATGGCACCACCCTGCCCAAAGGCTGTGCAGCTGGGGGCTTCCAATCACTGTTTGTGGGGACCAGTGCCAAACAGCGCTCGCCCGAGGTGAAGAGATCGAATCCCAAAGCCTCGAGTACCTCGGTAATATGCACATTAGAGTAAGGCTTACTGCCTCTGTCTAAAATGCAGATTTGCCAAAAAGTATGGAAGGGATTAGCCTTACAATGTCTCACGAGATTGATCTCGTGAGTCGTTGTGAGCCGGGTAGATCCCGGGAGTGGGGTCTCATGGCTGTCACCAGCCATGCTGCACCGCGACGAGCTGCAATCCGGCACAGTGTGGCCGGAGGAGCACGCCCTATGTTTCAGATGATGATATTAAACTGAGGCCCAAAACAGGTTCTGTTGGTTCGGGAGGCTGTTAAAGATTTCAAGGAACTAGTCAACAAACATCAAGGACGTCCAGCATTCTAGCCAACATTCCTCTTTAAACCAGATTTAGGTTAATTGGCTGATGATTTCATTTGCTGTTTGTGGGACCTTGCTGTGTGTGGATTTGTTGCTTCATTTGACTACATTAATTGCAACTACATTTCAAAAGCAATTCATTGGCTGAGAAGCACTCTAAGTTATCCTGAGGACATGATCAAGTGTTAAATAATCTCAAGTTCACTCTTTATGAACAAGAAGTTAAGATTTGATTTGAGCGGCACATTGGGTAGCACATGTAAACAAGGTAATTTAGATTCATAGAATTTACAGTGTAGAAGGAGGCCATTTAGCCCATCGAATCTGCACCGGCCCTTGGAAAGAGCACCCTTCTTAAGCCCATATCTCCACCCTATCCCAGTAACCCCACTTCACCTTTTTGGACACTAAGGGGCAATTTAGCATGGCCAATCCACCTAACCTGCACATCTTTGGACCGTGGGAGGAAACCGGAGTACCCGGAGAAAATCCACACAGACACGGGGAGAACGTGCAGACTCCGCACAGCCAGTGACCCAAGCCGGGAATCAAACCTGGGACCCTGGAGCTGTGAAGCAGCTGTGCTAACCACTGTGCTACCGTGCCGCCCTTACAATTAGTCAATAATGTAGGCAAGTCGACTAAGCGGTTTTACTTGGCAGGTTTGGTGACATGTAAATTATGTCACAGAGAGTATAAAAGTACCGTACGTGACCAATAAAGTAAAAGATGTGATACTTCAGTGGATTTTGCATCCTGTAAGCCTTGTGTCTTAATTGGGACCAGTTGGGAACATTTAATAATTGCTGTCAGAAGATCAAATTTAATTCGCTTTTTCACAGAACTGCTGCAGGGTGGAGTTAAACAAATTGTCATCTGAGGTTTAAAAATGAGCAAAGGTTTAATTAGGCTGATTAGGATGCTGGAAAAATGAGATGAGGTAATCAGAGATTTAATGTTCTGTACAGAGGTGTATGATTTTCTATAGGATAACGGTCTCCTTATAAATATTAGTTTTATAAGGAATGCTGAACAAAGCAGCTAATGCGTAACTAACTTTAAAAATAGAGCTGCCGTATATATTTGTGTATAAGGTAACCCACATGCAAGTTGTCAAATAAAAGTATCCACGGCCTTCAAGGCTCAAATTAACATTATGAAAGTCCTGCAACCGAAATAAGTGAATTTTATGTTTGCTGTTCATCAAACCTGTCGTCTCTTTGTTCTTTCTCTGTTTAACCAGCACAATGCTGTTAGCTATTTATCTGCTTCGCTCCTTGTGAATTTTTAAATGGCACTTTTTAAGCTAATTCCTGACTACAATCCAAACGTCTGTTGATTTAACATCAGTATAACCCAGAGTAGAAATGTTCAGGAAAGTATGATATGCAGGACCAGAAACGACCACTGCAATATATCTGGCCGATCCCAGCGTTACAAAGGGAAGAAATTTAAAATTAGCAACGGTAACTGAGACTGGCGTCTGAAGGGAGAACTGCTACTTAAATATCACAAAGCTGGAGAAGTGGGTGGAAATGCATGGAACAGGTTGCAGCAGCAGCTGATTGGAGGATCCTGGTAGGATTTTGCTGCCAATAGAATAATTGCTCCAAAACTAGGAATGCGGGAAATCTGAAGGAGGACCTGACCTGAACTAAAACCATGCCCTCAACTTGCCCAATATAGATTAAATCATCTAGGTAAAGTGACATTTTAGTGTTATGCAGTTCTGATTTGTTTGTTTCTTTATCACTGTAATGGTTTTCATATTAACCCCTGATGCTGCCATTCCTTCACTCTTTTGCTTTCTGCAAAGTTCCACAGTTGCCATGAGAACATCATTATCATCATCAACAATATCAAACAATAACACAGAAAAATATCTCAAGGCACTTTAGAGAGATGTAACCAAATGACTGTTGAATGAAAGAAAGTAGTTTTAGGAGGGGTGGCCAAAGGCTTGGTCAAATAAGTAGGTTTAACAAATAGAAAATTGGGCTATAGGAACATAAGAGCATGGGACCGAGGCATTTATATGCACAGTTGCTAATGGTGCGACATATAACAGTTGCAAAAGTGGCCTTAATCAGAGGAATGGGATGTTTATGAGGGAGCTTCTAGGGGTTAATGGATTGCATAGATTAAAAAGGGTGAGCCTTTGAAAGAATTTAAATATGAGGATTAGAATTTTAAATTAATGGTCCTGGGGGAGCAGAGATCAACGAGCATTGTGGCATGTAGGTCAGTGAACAGAATTTATTGGCAAGCAGGATCTGGTGCCAGGATAAGACAATGAGCAGCAAGAGATTTGAGTGAAATGAAATTTCCAGAGGAAAGCTGGTGAGAAAATAATTGTAGTAATCAAGCTTGGAATAGATAAAGACAAGTGTTTCTGCAGCAGATTTGCTGAGGTACATTCTGTGGTGGGCAATGTTACAGAAATGGAAGCAGGTAGAAAGGATATCGGATGCGAAGCTCAGCTTTTGATTGATTGGATGCTGAGGTTACAAATTATCTTCTTCACCTTGATATGTGTGTTAGGAAGGGGAATGAAATTGATGGGGAATCTAAGATTTTGTGGCAAGGGTTGAAGCTGATGACTTTGGTCTCTATTATTTAATTGTGGGGGTGGGGAGGGGGTGCATGGAATTATGGCTAATTCAAAACGAGATATTAAACGACTAACCTGGAAACATAAAGGCAGTGTGGGGCTTTAGAGAGGTGGAGCTAGGTTTTGTCAGCACATGTGTTCGAGCTAACCCCATGTCTGCAGATGATACAGCCATTGGATAATTTGTAGATGGAGAAAAGGAAGGGTGGGGGAGAAAAAGGGATAGATCCATACGGAATTCCAGAAGCCAAACCATCGCTGCATGCCCCATGGCTACAATGTGATATCTAGATGTGTAACTGCACAAGGATAGTCCCATTACGATGGAATGGATATCAGAGAAAAGATGTAAGGGAGATGGCATGGTGGACTCTATCAAAGGCTGAAGAGAGGGTAAATGGGATGTGAAAGGATAATGTACTATTGCTACGATCAGACAATTTTTAACTTGTAATTTTAGTTCTGGCTGTTTTTGCGCTGTGGCAGAATTTGGGTGGAATTTTCCCAAAATTGCACAGAGTGCTGCTGAATCAAGCGAGAAAAGCTGTGTGAAACTTGCGGGCTTCACAAGACGCCTTTTCTTTCCTGATTAAGTGTCGCTCTGTGCAATTTCAGAGTGCTAGTGAGGACCACACAGCCAGCTGCAGGAGCGGAGCCTAAGCACTGTGGCAAAGCCAGAATTCTGAGAACGAGGTGCCATTTTTAAAGGGTGCCTCAATGTCAAAGTTATATTTAAGCCCCCTACCTCCCAGCAGACATCAGGACCTGCTCCATGTGCATCACGCTTGGGCGCTATACTTACTGTGCAATGTGGTCATCACAACTGGTTTTTGTTTTTGAAAATGTTAAATATGTTGGATTATTAAAACGTTAGCTCACACGTGGGCGGGAATGGGGTATGTCTCATCGATTCAACAAGCTTGAGGAGATTAATTTGAAGCAAACGTGCGAGAGAAACAAGGAAAAAATCAGTCTAAGGATTAGGTGGAGCCATGGTGGCGCAGAAGGTAAAGAGTTTGACTTGACAGATGGCCATTAACTTGGAGTCCATAATCTCCTTACATGGTTTTGAAGGTGTGAAGGGGACAATGAAGGGGCACGGAGAAAAGATGTTTAAGGAGATGGTTGGCAGTGAAGAAAAGAAGCCTTTTTCATCACCTCACGTAATGCTTCACCTATCAGCTGAGCTAGAAACACCTGTGGACTGCAATTGAATTTGAGTAACAATTGAGAATTAAGAGTTCGACTTCTCTTCTGACCCTGTTCCCCGCGGATGCAAATTTCAATATGGCCGCTAACATTTCGCAAGAGGACCATAAAGGAATTTACGCTGGGGAGATCTCAGTTTGAGATCTCCCGGCCACTCGTTGGCGATGTAATCAGCTACACGCCCAGCGACAGCATGAAACTGGTTGCCATGCGTTTAAATGTATTGAAATATTCAAAAATGGCTGTACGCCATCGCTTCCAGGTTTGCTGTGCATTCCCCCCCCCCCCCCCCGCCAACGTGACGTCATGCCTGGAGGAATCACTAATGGTTTCCAAAAACGGGAACCAGTCGTGATGACCACGGCAGTGACTTGGAGGTGGCGAGGGACATGGCAGGGCATTGCCTCCCTGGTACCAAGGCAGTGCCAACCTGCCCTTTTTCCAAACTGGGAAAGCTGGGCTTGCCGAAGTCTTTAGGCCTGCCTCTCGGGAATGATGGCACAATTCGCACCTCCCTGATGTTTTCTGACAGTGTCGGAAGATCTGGAGAGAAAACCCACTTATTTCTCTAGGGAAAAACAGGCCAGTTTTCGATCTGAGCCTGACACTTTGCCATTTCTTGGGAAAACTCTGTTCCTGGTGTTCGACTGACAAAGTTAGCAGCCACCCCAGCCAGACTGTCACTGAAATTGGGATATGATTAGACATGGTTTATACTTTAGATTTATAAATGTGGAAAATGGGTGGCACAGTGGTGCAGTGATTAGCACTGCTGCCTCACAGCGCTGAGGGCTTGGGTTCGATCCCGGCCCTGGGTCACTGTCCGTGTGGTGTTTGCACATTCTCCCCATGTCGGCTTGTGTCTCACCCAAAGATGTGCAGGATAGGTGGATTGGCCATGCTAAATTGCCCCTTAATTCCCCCAAAAATTGAATACTCTAAATTTATTTAAAAATAAATATATGTGGACAATGCATAACAGTGACTTTTATGTCATTGACAAAAATTGCCATTGCTTATTTGACGTTTATATATATATATTGATATGAATATCTTTTTTTATCAAATAACTACCATCAATAAATATTAGAATAGAATTGTTTTTCCTTTGTTATTCCTGGTGACAGAGGAACCCTGTGAAATGCTAACATTAAAAGTAGAATACATGAGTGAAGCATTTTTTGTTTCACATTGGTATTTTGTATGTATCAGGCTATGTTTTGAGAGTGGCAAGTGTTAGTTGAGTATTCCCCATGTATCCAGAAACCATGAGCGGAATTTTATGCCAGTGGGATTTTATCGTCCCGTCGAAGTCGGTGAGCTTTTGAATGGCTCACTGCCCTCGCTGCAACAGGGCTGTAAAATTCCGCCCCACCTGTAACTGTGGATTACGGCTGAGTCTCGATAGTCAGGATGTCATGTTTGTGGTTTGCTGTGAGCTAGTGGATGGTCATCAGGTTCAGCCCTAGCCTTGCTAGTTAAAACATGTTTACGTAGTCTTCAAGGTGAAACCATCGTTAACCATGAATTTTGTGACAGCAACTTAGCACACAATGGAGACTCAAGACTGCAGGGCATAATAAAGTAGCTAACAATAAGCAGAAAACCAACATAAAACATTGCTTGAAGTTTTTTTGCAATTCTAGGTGCACTGTTTCTTTTGGACAACAGGAAATCTAAAAGCTGCAATGTGTATCTTGTATTTGTGAGTGGTCAGAAATGTGTGAAATGTATCTCATGTCTTGTCAGTCATTAAGGTACTGTGATGTCAGCACTGTAACACATAGTGTGTGTTATTTTGCATGGCTCAATTGGTTTTTTTAGAACCATATAAAGAGTGTAATAATTTATAGGTATATATCCTATGCAATATGATCTATAGCTGCATTTTTGTTTGTCACTGTGTAAAACAAAAATAAGTTTTCTTGAATAGAAATGAAGGAAGATGGGTTCCAATTTTAGATTTCATTTTTTTTTTTGTTCTTTGGTAGAATCCCTACAATACAGGAGGTAAATCGGCCCATCGAATCTGCACCAACCCTTTGAAAGAGCACCCGACCTAGGTCCACTCTCCTGCCCTATCCTTGTAACACATAATCCCATCTAACCTTTGGACACTAAGGGAAATTTAGCATGGCCAATCCATCTAACGTGCACACCTTTGGAGGAAGACCGTGAGCAGTCGGAGGAAGCCACGCAAACACGGGGAGAATGTAAAAACCTGACACAGGCAGTCACTCAAGGTTGGAATTGAACCCGGTGCCCTGGCTGTGAGGCAGCAGTGCTAACCACCCTGCCACAGGAGTTACCAAAATATTTACAAAATGCTGGTGGACAAGAAAAGTTGTTGTTCAGCAGTTGAAACAGTGAGACAATATTGACAAAATGTTCTGCATGAAATCGAAAATTCCTTTGCATGATATATAACAAACGTATCAATATGTTACCCCTTCAGGTTCTCTCCTATTGTAACATTTTATCTGCAAGCACACAGCTACATAGGCAAAACTGAATAGTTCCATCAACAACACAGGCAGCTTTTATCATCAATTGGTATAATTTCACAGAAAAAAATCTCTAAATGAAGCATCTTTTGCACAACCTTTTATATTTAAAATACTTGAAAGTGATTTGAACTCTTACTCTACTGCACAAAATCAAATTATATGGTCGAATTCAAAGATTGAAATTTGAAGCTGACAGTTTGCTTAAAAAGAAACTTTTTTAAAAAAGTCCTTGACAGAAATTTGATTTGTGAGTAGAAATGTTAAAGCACAATTTTCAGCTGTCACTGTCACCAGTAAGATTGATATGCACCCTTCTGCCCTGCATTTTGAGGCTTGCAGCTGTCATCACACATGGGAATAGCAGTATGAGGGCCATCTACAGCAGCTTAGGAAAATAAGAAATAAGTTTTTTCCTATGATGTAATCAGAAAATAATAGGAGGGATATTGAATAGCGTTGGTCTGCTAGCATGAACTGGGAGCAGGGAACACTCTCTGTTACATACAGGTAGGCCCCAAATACTTGATATTGGGCTTCTGGCATTTTACTTATACATGTGGACTGCCTGCTTCAAATTCAGGAGCTGGGCATCTAGAGCAGACTGTTCATCCCTGTATTTGGGTAGAGACATAGGTGGACAGATATATAATTACATGCCGCAGGCCAGCGTGCCAGGTTTGCCATTTTGGGAGGCCAGGTTGGGGGCAGAAGAGCTGACGGTTTGCAAGCAGTGGGTACTAGTTAAGCTCAATATCAGTCCAATTTAACCATATGTCCCCTTGGACACCCTGCTATTTCACCACAGCTGTGCACATTCCATCATGTAAAGGGGTTACCCCTCCAAAATGATGGCTCACTCCTGCGACTATGTTTTTTTTAAAGTGCTGAGAGGGTACCTCCTTCCCTCTTTATCCTTTGTGATGGCAGGCTTCTTCAATGCTGGAGGGCCTCCTTTTTGTCCTCCAACTTTGGGAGCCTGCCCACCATCCTTAATTGAACTGCAAGTGAACCATCTGGCCACTAATTAGCCAATTCATGCAAAGTCCATGTTGGGTGACTGCTCCTGTCGCATTGTGGTGACAGGGCCCCTATTTGATTCAAAATGCAAAATCCTGCCCCTATAACTCAGTATTTACTGATCTGGCCGGTGGCACACTTCTGGCCGACTCATATTGGATACTTGGGCACCTGTTTTGCGCCAATTTATTTTGCGATATGTGATCTGTTCTCATTTTATAATTTTTCTATTTTTGCATTGCAACAGTTGCATAGCATCATCTATCTTAAGCCAATTTTTTTTAAAAACGTACCCTCCAGAGTTATACAAATATGTACACTGTAATCTAAAATAAAAACTTGGCAGCCTTTATATTGTCACCATAGAACAAAAAAGGTGTTTCATTCATGTTAGCATGAGGGTTAAATGTTCAGTTTGGGAGATGGGGAGGGGTTGTGGAATTGTTTGACAAAAACATTTTGATCCAGTGTACATGCTGTTTAGATAATACAAATAAAGTACGTCATAGGACATTACTTTCAGATATCATATGACACAGTAATATATTTATGTTACCGATGAAATGTTGAACTTTACTTTGTAGTTGAAAATTAAAAATGAAGTACTGTATAGTATGTATGATTTTATTTAGCATAATTATTGGGTCCCTTGCGTTTCATGATTCAGGTTTAAATGCAGAAATGTGAGATCATGTATTTGGGGAGGAAAATAAGGCAGGAAATGCACAATAAATGATAGTTACTGAGAAATGTAGAGCAACAGGGTGACCTTGATGTACAATCCTCAGATCCATGAAGGTGCCAGGATAGGTACATAAGATGGTTAAGAAAGCATATAGGATATTTTTCTTTATTAGTTGAGGCATAGAATAGAAGAGCAGGGAAATTATGCTCGAACTGCAAAAAATGCTACTGAGACCACAGCTAGGGTAATATGCATAGTTCATGGTCTCTGCATTACAGGACAATTGAGATCAGACTAGCGAGGCTACAGAGGAGATTTACAAAGTTGTTAGCAGAAGTGGAAAATTTTCACAACCAGGAAAGACTGGATATGATCGGTCTGTTTTCTTCGGAATACATGAGTTGAGGAGAGATTTAATTGAGGTGTATAGAATCATGAAGGGTGAATAGGAATGACCAATAATCAGCGATCAGGGATTTAAAGTACTGTAGATTACTGTGTATAAATTGACTTTTGAAGCCTCCAAAAGTATTTCCAAAAATGGGGGTTGACCTTTATGTCAACTATAAAATGTGAACTGCTGGTGTGGGTGATTGCCATTCAGAAATGTGAAATGAAATCACACCAGCAATTCATATTAAATTAACATCGTGGTGGGTGGAGATACTTAATTTGGCAGAAGGAAAAAAACCTGTTTGCCGAAGGCGGGATAAACTTCCCGAATTTTGTTCTTCCAATTTTCAAGGCATGTTGAAGGCAGGTCAAGCTTCCCAAGAAACATTGTCAGGAACCCCAATTGCATTCATTATTGACATTTTCATGCACGTTCATTAAATGGCCACTTTATTGGAATTACGTTCACCCCCCCCCCCCCCCCCCAATTAAGTTTCCCATAAGTAATAATTTTGAATGTTCAATTTTATTACTATATATAAGTGGTGTGCACCTGGTGAGCTACACTTCTTCCACAACTTTGAGGTCTTTGATGCTACTTTTACCTTCATGGGGGCCTTGCATAACTGCAGCACATTGAATGCTGGCAGCAAACGTTGCGCCAAGGCTGAAGAAAATGAGGAGAGTGTCTGGAGAAAGGGGGAGGGAGAGTGCCCATAGAAAGTTAGGAGGGAGAGAGTCCAGTGAAAGGGTGTGGGAGAGTGTCCGGGGAAGGGGGGGGGGTCGCGGAATGCATCTGGGGAAAGGGAAAATGTGGTTGACAGTGTCTTAGAGGGTGGGGTCAGTGGTGTTGACAGTGGGACCTAGGGAGTGAAATCAGTACTGGTGGTAGGAGAGAACGATGTGAGGGGGGAGCGGGATGCAATTGGGTGGCATGTCCAGGGCGAGAACTTGGCAGATGAAGATCTCATTGGAGGGTCACTCGGGGACTAGACAGGTGGCTAGGATAATGGGAGGGGGCAGAGATAGGGCGTAAATGGAAACGTTATTGGGTGTCGGCTCAGAGGAGAGGGAAGGCATGTGGAGGTGGACCATGATAGGTCCATGGTAACGGGGAGAGGTTCAAGGGTGACATATGGGAGAGGAATGATGATATTGGGTGGGTCCATAGTGATGGGGGGAATTTGTGGATGGTGGAAACAGTAGAAGGTGGTGAATGGTCAAATCTGACCTTGACCACTCAGTCAGTGAGATCCCTTGAAGCTGGAAGAGATTTTTTCAGGTGGGTGGAGTTCAAGCTCAACGTGAGTAGCCGATGAAAGGGACACCCTAATAAATATGAGGAAATTGGATGTTAACCCTGCTCAAGATGTGGAGATGCCGGCGTTGGACTGGGGTGAGCACAGTAAGACGTCTTACAACACCAGGTTAAAGTCCAACAGGTTTGTTTCAAATCACAAGCTTTCGGAGCTCCTTCCTCCGGTGAATGAAGAGGTATGTTCCAGAAAGATATATACAGACAAAGTCAAAGATGCAAGACAATGCTTTGAATGTGAGCATTTGCAGGTAATTAAGTCTTTACAGATCCAGAGATAGGGGTAACCCCAGGTTAAAGAGGTGTGAATTGTCTCAAGCCAGGACAGTTGGTAGGATTTTGCAAGCCCAGGCCAGATAGTGGGGGGTGAATGTAATGCGACATAAATCCAAAGTCCCGGTTGAGGCTGTACTCACGTTTGCGGAACTTGGCTATAAGTTTCTGCTCGGCGATTTTGCGATGTCGCGCGTCCTGAAGGCCGCCTTGGAGAACGTCTCTGGATCTGTAAAGACTTAATTACCTGCAAATGCTCACATTCAAAGCATTGTCTTGCATCTTTGACTTTGTCTATGTATATGTTTCTGGAACATACCTCTTCATTCACCCGAGGAAGGAGCAGTGCTCCGAAAGCTAGTGATTTGAAACAAACCTGTTGGACTTTAACCTGGTGTTGTAAGACTTCTTACTGTGCTAACCCTGTTCAATTGTGTTCTTGCTATGGCAAAGCCCACATGGCAGCGGTTTTGTTCCTGACTTGTTTGATTAATTTGATTTATTGTCACGTGTACCGATATACAGTGAGAAGTATTGTTCTGCGTACAGTCCAGACAGATGTTCCATACATTAAAAAAGCATAGTATATATATAAGTACACAATATAAATATATAGACACAGACAGTGGGTGAAGCATATAGAGTGTGGTACTAAGTAGAGAAGATGTGTGAAGAGATTAGTTCAGTCCACAGGAGGGTCATTCAGGAGTCTGGTAACAGTGGGGAAGAAGCTGTTTTTAAACCTGTTAGTGCGTGTTATCAGACTTTTGTATCTCCTGCCTGGTGGACGAGGTTGGAAGACAGAATAACCTGGGTGGGAGGCGTCTTTGATTATGCTGTCCATTTTCCCAAGGCAGCGGGAGATGTGGACAAAGTCAATGGATGGGAGGCAGTTTTACGTGATGGACTGGGCTGTGTTCACGACTCTCTGTAGTTTCTTGTGATCTTGGGCTGAGCAGTTGCCATACCAGGCTGTGATGCAGACACATAGGCTGCTTTCCATGGGGCATCTGTAAAAATTGGTAAGAGTCTTTGTGGACATGCCAAATTTCCTTGGTTTCCTGAGGAGGTATAGGCACTGTTGTGCTTTCTTGGTCGTAGCATTGATGTGGGTGGACCTGGACAGATTGTTGGTAATGTGAACACGTAGGAATTTAAAGCTGTCAATGATCTCCACCTTGGCACCATTGATGCAGACAGGGGTGTGTATGATACTTCACTTCCTGAAGTCAATGACCATCTCCTTCGTTTTCCTGATGTTTTAAAAAAAAACATTTTATTAAGGCATTTGTGATTTTTTTTGCAACAATTTTGAATGCAAACATAACACAGTTAGTAACACCCCCTCCAACCAACAACCATACTCAGCCAGTTTTGCTGATGTTGAGCGAGAGATTGTTGTCGGTATACAACCCTCTCCCTCCTGTATTCTGACTCATCGTTGTTTGAGGTCTGACCCTCTACAGTCGTGTCATCAGCAAACATGTAGATGGAGTTGGAGCCAAATTCTGTCACACAGTCGTGTATGTATAGGGAGTATAGTAGGGGGCTAGGTACGCAGCCTTGTAGGGCCCAGGTGTTGAGGGCTATCGTGGAAGAGGTGTTGTTTATCCTTACTGATTGTGGTCCATGGGTCAGGAAGTCAAGCATCCAGTTGCAGAGGGAGGGGCAAAGTCCTAGGTTATGGGTCTCATATCATCGAGATACCAGCAAGGTGTTGCCATTCATTCTGTGCCATTTGGCATTGGTTGAAGTCAGAGGCAGGGATAAAAAGAGAGAGGGAGTTAGATGCCTCCAAGGGGCACAATGGGTGAACAGCAGCAAACTCACCTTCAAAACTTCATCCTCCCAGCTGAATTGTCATGGCGGACAAGAGCTCATGTGGTTAGTCTTTCTGTGCTGACGAAGGAATGGTCTCTCTAACGAATAGGAAGGATTGTGGAAGTACGCTGAATAGCATCAGAGGGCAACTTTTTATACATGGCTCTCATCATCCTGGTCTAAGAGCAATGTCTCCTTGCACAGTCATGTATGGACAAGAGGAACACCCATCTTTGGTCTCCAGGATGTCCTTCACCTGGAAGGAGTGTGGAATGCCATATCTAAATGGAAGCCAGGTGAAGGTTAGCAAAAGCCTGCTGGCTTTGGGATGGGTGGGGGGAAACCTGGAAAAGATATGCTCACTAAGTATATCATTTCAGTTTGTCCATACGTACACTGAGGTGTTGATGATGCAGCAGCCCTGTCTTGGTAATGGCTCTCATCCAGATGAGGGGAAGGATGGCCCATCACAGAATGGCAAGGGGCAGCAATAGGCAGAGGGACCTCCAGAAGGTCAAAATATTGATGAAGATGGTCCACTGCAATAGTGAGAATTGGATGGATTGCGTGTATTGCAGATGATGCTCTTCCTTAGAACTGAGTGATAGGCAATGCTAGAGGCTCTTTCCTCTGCCCCAGGATGTGGTTGCTTACATCTACCAGGTTTTCCAATATGAGCTACAGCTGCAAGCACTATGGGGTATCAATAAGGAGCTCTTGGCTTACACAGTGAATGGGTGCCCTTTAACTATGGTGCCAGGACCTTGTACCCCATAAGGTAATGGCAGGGTGGGTAACTTTCTGCTGCCCCACTACAAGAGTCACCAAGCTCTTCCCAAATTCATAATGAACGAGTTGAACAAAGAACAAAAAACAAAGAAAAGTACAGCACAGGACCAGGCCCTTCGGCCCTCCAAGCCCGTGCCGACCATGCTGCCCAACTAAACTACAATCTTCTACACTTCCTGGGTCCGTATCCTGGTATTCCCATCCTATTCATGTATTTATCAAGATGCCCCTTAAATGTCACTATCGTCCCTGCGTACACCACCTCCTCCGGTAGCGAGTTCCAGGCACCCACTACCCGCTGTGTTAGAAAACTTGCCTCGTACATCTCCTCTAAACCTTGCCCCTCGCACCTTAAACCTATGCCCCCTAGTAATTGACCACTCTACCCTGGGGAAAAGCCTCTCACTATCCACTCTGTCTATGCCCCTCATAATTTTGTAGACCTCTATCAGGTTGCCCCTCAACCTCCGTCGTTCCAGTGAGAACAAACCGAGTTTATTCAACCGCTCCTCATAGCTAATGCCCTCCATACCAGGCAACATTCTGGTAAATCTCTTCTGCACCCTCTCTAAAGCCTCCACATCCGTCTGGTAGTGTGGCGACCAGAATTGAACACTATACTCCAAGTGTGGCCTAACTAAGGTTCTATACAGCTGCAACACGACTTGCCAATTCTTATACTCAATGCCCCGGCCAATGAAGGCAAGCATGCCGTATGCCTTCTTGACTACCTTCTCCACCTGTGTTGCCCCTTTCAATGACCTGTGGACCTGTACTCCTAGATCTCTCTGACTTTCAATACTCTTGAGGGTTCTGCCATTCACTGTATATTCCCTACCTACATTAGACCTTCCAAAATGCATTACCTCACATTTGTCCGGATTAAACTCCATCTGCCATCTCTCCGCCCAAGTCTCCAAACAATCTAAATCCTGCTATATCCTCTGACAGTCTTCATCGCTATCTGCAATTCCACCAACCTTTGTGTCATCTGCAAACTTACTGATCAGACCAGTTACATTTTCCTCCAAATCATTTATATATACTACAAACAGCAAAGGTCCCAGCACTGATCCCTGCGGAACACCACTAGTCACAGCCCTCCAATTAGAAAAGCATCCTTCCATTGCTACTCTCTGCCTTCTATGACCTAGCCAGTTCTGTATCCACCTTGCCAGCTCACCCCTGATCCCGTGTGACTTCACCTTTTGTACTAGTCTACCATGAGGGACCTTGTCAAAGGCCTTACTGAAGTCCATATCGACAACATCCACTGCCCTACCTGCATCAATCATCTTTGTGACCTCTTCGAAAAACTCTTATCAAGTTAGTGAGACACGACCTCCCCTTCACAAAACCAGGCTGCCTCCCACTAATACGTCCATTTGCTTCCAAATGGGAGTAGATCCTGTCTTGAAGAATTCTCTCCAGTAATTTCCCTACCACTGACGTAAGGCTCACCGGCCTGTAGTTCCCTGGATTATCCTTGATACCCTTCTTAAACAGAGGAACAACATTGGCTATCCGCTAGTCCTCTGGGACGTCACCTGAAGACAGTGAAGATCCAAAGATTTCTGTCAAGGCCTCAGCAATTTCCTCTCTAGCCTCCTTCAGTATTCTGGGGTAGATCCCATCAGACCCTGGGGACTTATCTACCTTAATATTTTTCAAGACGCCCAACACCTCATCTTTTTGGATCTCAATGTGACCCAGACTATCTACACCCCCTTCTCCAGACTCAACATCTACCAATTCCTTCTCTTTGGTGAATACTGATGCAAAGTATTCATTTAGTACCTCGCCCATTTCCTCTGGCTCCACACATAGATTCCCTTGCCTATTCTTCAGTCGGCCAACCCTTTCCCTGGCTACCCTCTTGCTTTTTATGTACGTGTAAAAAGCCTTGGGATTTTCCTTAACCCTATTTGCCAATGACTTTTCATGACCCCTTCTAGCCCTCCTGACTCCTTGCTTAAGTTTCTTCCTACTTTCCTTATATTCCACACAGGCTTCGTCTGTTCCCAGCCTTTTAGCCCTGACAAATGCCTCCTTTTTCTTTTTGACGAGGCCTACAATATCTCTCGTTATCCAAGGTTCCCGAAAATTGGCGTATTTATCCTTCTTCCTCACAGGAACATGCCGGTCCTGAATTCCTTTCAACTGACACTTGACAGCCTCCCACATGTCAGATGTTGATTTACCCTCAAACATCTGCCCCCAATCTAGGTTCTTCAGTTCCCACCTAATATTGTTATAATTAGCCTTCCCCCAATTTAGCACATTCACCCGAGGACCACTCTTATCCTTGTCCACCAGCACTTTAAAACTTACTGAATTGTGGTCACTGCTCCCGAAATGCTCCCCTACTGAAACTTCTACCACCTGGCCGGGCTCCTTTCCCATTACCAGGTCCAGTACAGCCCCTTCCCTAGTTGGACTGTCGACATATTGTTTTAAGAAGCCCTCCTGGATGCCCCTTACAAACTCTGCCCCGTCTAAGCCCTTGGCACTAAGTGAGTCCAAGTCAATATTGGGGAAGTTGAAGTCTCCCATCACAACAACCCTAGTTGTTTTTACTCTTTTCCAAAATCTGTCTACCTATCTGCTCCGCTATCTCCCGCTGGTTGTTGGGAGGCCTGTAGTAAACCCCCAACATTGTGACTGCACCCTTCTTATTCCTGATCTAAGCCTCACTGCCCTCTGAGGTGTCCTCCTGTAGTACAGCTGTGATATTCTTCCTAACCAGTAGCGCAACTCCACCACCCCTTTTACATCCCCCTCTATCCCGCCTGAAACATCTAAATCCTGGAACGTTTAGCTGCCAATCCTACCCTTCCCTCAACCAGGTCTCTGTAATGGCAACAACATCATAGTTCCAATATACTAATCCAAGATCTAAGTTCATCTGCCTTACCCGTAATACTTCTTGCATTAAAACATATGCACTTCAAGCCACTAGACCCGCTGTGTTCAGCAACTTCACCCTGTCTGCTCTGCCTCAGCGCCATACTGTCCCTATTCCCTAGCTCTCCCTCAATGCTCTCCCGTGCCCACCCCCCTGCCATACTAGTTTAAACCCTCCCGTGTGACACTAGCAAAACCCGCGGCCAGGATATTTATGCCTCTCCAGTTTAGTTGCAACCCATCCTTATATAGGTACCCCTGCCCTAGAAGAGCTCCCAGTGGTCCAGATAACGGAAACCCTCCCTCCTACACCAGCTGTTTAGCCACGTGTTTAGCTGCTCTATCTTCCTATTTCTAGCCTCACTGGCACGTGGCACAGGGAGTAATCCCGAGATTACAACCCTAGAGGTCCTGTCTTTTAACTTTCTGCCTAGCTCCCTGAACTCCTGCTGCAGGACCTCATGCCCCTTCCTGCCAATGTCGTTAGTACCAATATGTACAATGACCTCTGCCTGTTTGCCTTCCCCCTTCAGGATGCCCTCTACCCGTTCGGAGACATCCTGGACCCTGGCACCAGGGAGGCAACATACCATCCTGGAGTCTCTTTCACGTCCACAGAAGCACCTATCTGTGCCCCTGACTATAGAGTCCCCTATTACTATTGCGCTTCTGCGCTTTGACCCTCCCTTCTGAACATCAGAGCCAGCCGTGGTGCCACAGCTTTGGCTGCTGCTGTTTTCCCCTGATAGGCTACCCCCCCCCCCCGACAGTATCCAAAGGGGTATACCTGTTCAAGAGGGGGACAACCACAGGGGATTCCTGCACTGACTGCCTGCCCTTTCTGGTGGTCACCCATTTCTCTGCCTGCACCTTGGGTGTGACCACATTTCTATAACTGCTATCTGTGACGCTTTCTGCCACCTGCATGCTCCTAAGTGCATCCAATTGCTGCTCCAACCGAACCATGCGGTCTGTGAGAAGCTCCAGTTGGGTGCACTTTCTGCAGATGAATCCATCCGTGATGCTGGAAACCTCCCGGACCTGCCACATCTCTCAGTCAGAGCACTGCACCCCTCTAACTGACATTGCGTCAATTATTTAGTCAATTAAATTTAAAAGTTTTAAAAATGTTACTGTTAATTATATGTTTCCGAGCACTAGATTTCTACTATAAATGTGAAAGCTAAATACAGTACTCTCCGATCTCTGGCTTAGATACCCCTCAAATTATAATTAAGTATTTATGTTTAATTAGTTTACCAATGCTTAATTTTTTAAATTTAATGTAGATTCCCAACCAGCCAATCAGGTCACAGATTTTCTGTGATGTCACTTCAGTTCCCCCCCCCCCCCAACCCCCCACACACACACAATTTGAAAAGGTAATAAATGTAAAAATGAGTAAAAATCACTTTCTTACCTTCAGAGGGTCTCAGATGCTCTCAGGTTCTCTCCCTGCAGATTAAAAGTTGCAGGCCAGAAGAAAGAGAGAGAACAAAACAGAAGGGAAAAAGCACCTTCTCCCACTCTGCACCGAATTACCTCACTGCACCAAATTACCAAGTTCCAAATTCCCACTCCGGCTGTGTCTCTTTGACCTGCGCAACGTTTACTGAGTGCGCTTTCTGTCTGTCTTTTATACAGACTTCTGGATGACTCACACTACTTAAACTTCAATGAGAAGAATACAATGTGTACCTTTGTGCCCCTAAACAGGCCTCAGGTTACTGCCAGATAACTGCCTCTCAGCAATTAGGGTGGGGGCAGCTTCAGCCAATCAGACACTAATCTACACACTGCACTTTTAACTGAAAAACAGAATTAGATTTACCATTTACCTTTCCTGGTTACCTCACTGCACCAAATTACCAAATTCCAACATTGGAGATCGTGTGTGTTCAGCCATTCTGCTGCCAGCACAAATCATGCCGACTTTTCTAATAGCCAGACTTAGGCTCCAGAATGGTTTATTGACGCAAGCATAAAGCTTGAACTACGGATGTTACACCTCCTGGTATAAAAGCATTGTGGGTCTTACTTATTTGCAGCCACCTCTAGATAATCAGTTATATAAGTTTTGAATATGTCCCATATTCTCCAGGACACCTATTCCACACATTATTAATCCATAACTTCACTTAATCCTCATCTTTTTAACTGTTGTAATGGGCATACACAATAAGTCCAACAGGGAACTTGATGTTAAGCATGATTTTATATTTGAAAATTGCCACAGACATTAGTTTTATTCCATTGGCCATGCAGGTGAGCACCACCATCCTATCATATCCTATAGTTTTCACTGTTTTTGAACTTATCCACTCGACAGTTTGGCTTTGGGCATATTAAAATTCATGAGCTTTTCATCCAGGTTGCCAATATGACTTAATGGGCCCTCATGTCTTTTGCTATTGTCTGATAATGAATCGCTGGAACTGGTAATTTTGGCATCAATGTTTTTTGGTAATGTCTGAGTATTCTTCAACTTCCGCCTCAACACTTGACATTTTCATTCCATAAAACAGCTACATCAATTAGCTGTTGGTCAGAAATCTTTGCTGGACTCTGAGTTTGATTTGGTTCACTTTCGTGCATGTGCTCGCGTTGCATTTCTGGTGTTGATGTAACCATTCCAAGCATTTTCAAGGGTCCTTTCTGATACATGGTTCTCAAGATCAGGCCAGTGACTGATCCCTGTTCTCATGGTGCATTTGGCGTATAGATTATATGCAAAAGCAATTTTGGAATTCTCTACTCCGGAGCAGCATATAAACTGCAGTCTGTGATATTTCTTAGAAGTGTTGCAGGGGAAGTTGAGAAGAATATTTTACACTCAATGGTGAAGATATGCAACTCACTACGCCCATTAAGAAGGCATATAGTTTCAGCCCTTGGTAAGTGCGTCACCTTTTTTTTGACTGAAAGCAGTGTAAATGGATATTCCAATGTTGAAGTCTCCCATTTCTGTCTTCTCATTTCCAAGAGACTGTTATACTCTGCTATTTGTAAAGGGGTAATAAGCACTCGGATAGGTTTTTGAAAGGTCATATTTTAAAATTATAGTTTATATGCCATGATAATTCTGTAATTTGTAAGCATTCATTCTGACTTAGATTTGCTTCAACGAGTCCAAATAATAACTTTACTTAGCATTAATATAGCAATATTAGTTGATATAATCAAAATAGTGGTTTTAATGAACGCATTAATTATTGCCACATAAATCTCACATTCAGAGTTTTTAAATGTTTCTAAA
Organism: Scyliorhinus torazame; assembly: GCF_047496885.1. Classification (NCBI taxonomy): domain Eukaryota; kingdom Metazoa; phylum Chordata; class Chondrichthyes; order Carcharhiniformes; family Scyliorhinidae; genus Scyliorhinus; species Scyliorhinus torazame. The sequence continues at coordinate 88,677,701 of NC_092715.1, read as the reverse complement.
ATTGTAATTCACTAACTTTTTTGTGTGCTCATAAAATAGTGAACTCTTTTCACAAATTTAATAAATTAAATTAATGAACTCTCTAATGTTACGATTTACATGATACAATTTTAAAATTACAATGGTTTTGAACTCCACTTCCGGAACATCATCCAATTCCACCCATGCATCAGGTCATCTGCAGCTGAAATCCTCAACCATGCCTTTGTTACCTCAAAACTTGACTATTCCAATGCACTCCTGGCTTTGTAATCTGAGGCCACTCAAAACTCTGCTGACCAGGTCCTAACGCGCAAAATCCCATTCACTCATCAAGCCTGTGCTTGCTGAATCCTGCTGAAGCAATGTCATGACTTTAAAGCTCACAACCTTATTTTCATATCTCTCCATAAGCTTTCCCTATCTCTGTAAGTTCTTCAAGCACTATCTCTCTCTCCGATATCTGCACTCCTCCAATTCTGATCTCTTCTACATCTCCAATTTTAAAATTGCTCCATGATTGGTAATTGCACCGACAGATGTCTAAACCCTAAGCTCTGAAATTCCCTCCTTAAACCTCCTTGCCTCCCCACTTTCTATCCTCAGACACTCCTTAAAACCTAACTCTTTGATCAGGCTTTTGATCATCTAGGAATGAGATGAGCAGAAACGTCTTTACTCAGATAGTTGTTAGGAGTTGGACTGTAATGCCTGGGAGAATAGTGGAGGTGGATTCCATAGGTTTCAAAAGAGAGCTGGATATATATTTGAAAGTGATGAATTTAGAGGGCTACAGAGATAGGGCTGGGGAATGGGACTAGCTAGGTTGCTCTTTTGGGAGCTGGTGCAGACACCATGGGCCGAATGGCCTCCTTTTGTGCTGTAAATAACAAACAATCTGCCCTAATGTTGCCTGTGTGACGCAGAATCACATTTCTCTTGTGAGACGCCAAATGACTGTTTTACTGTTTTAAATGGGCTATAAAAATGTAAATTGTTGTTATTGTTATGGGTGTGTTTTATTCATAGGTAGAGATATACAATGCTCCAACTGTTTAAATAAAGGAAGAATGTCAGGACTTCCCAAAGCACTTCACAATCAAGGAAGCTCTTTTTGAAGTAAATCATGTTGTAGAGAAATGTGGTCACCAGTTTTTCGACAACAAGGTCGCTAGAGCACAAATGAGATAAATGACCAAATGACTTGTTTTTTGTGATGTTGCTTGATTGATAAATGTGGGTCAGCACACTGGATAAAGTCTTCCACTCTTCTTTGAAAGAATGCCATCTTTTACGACCAGTTAGGTGGGCAGACAAAACCTCTGGTTACCTTTCCATCAAAAGTCAGCACCACCAAACCTCAGTATTCCACAGATGTGTCAGCCCAAATTGTGTACTTGATGCTCTGGTATGGGAGTTGGCCTCATGATCTACTGACATGCAACAATGCCACTATTAAGCCATACCTGACACCTCAAACAAAAACCACCGTCAAAGCCAAAGTGTATGCATCCATTGCCTCAAATGTTACTTGGATTTTGCGCAAAAGAAAATATAAACGTTTAAATGTCAATATCAGAATCCTCCTTCCTTTCTTCTCTCCTGTGGAAAATCGCTTAAAGGATGAAATAGTCTCAGGACAGTTGGTAATGGGATTACCATTTAAAAATACAATACTTTCCATCTCATTTATTTCTCTTTGATAGTGGAGCTCGCTTGCTAAACTATCTCCAGTGCACATCTGATTGCTTCTGGCCTTATCTGTATTGGCAACTGGAACGCAAAGAGGAAAATCAGGTGGTGTATAAGTAAGATTTTACTTTGATTTCTTTATTTGACCATTGATCTTAGCTGTCTAGCATTTGGGAAAAATATTTGGCCATTTAGCTGTGAACAAACTGACTGTCCACCACCCCGCAATAGTGGTGTACAATAGTGTTGTCAGCAGGGAATTTTCCCCTCAGTTTTTTTTAAGTATACTGAGTGAGAAAATTGTACCTTGTTTCCCCAATCAGCTTTTATCCACATTCCTGATGTAAATATAGAACTGAATTATCTTACACATGCAAAAGAGAGACACCATCAATCAGCCCTTGAAAAAAACAATTGCCACTAATAGATTTAAAATCTTAAGAGCTGTGCCGATTTTCATTCTTTGCTGGAGCTAATTTATTTCCATTAATGTTCCTGAAATTAAAAATACTACAATTGTAATGCAATATTTAACAATTGTAGCACAAATCTATTTTACAGACAGATTGAATTTGTGCTTGCATGTTAACAAATTAAAGAGACCAGCTGCATTTTATTATGAAGACAGGTATGCTTTTGATGATTGTGCAGCTACTAATAATTCCAGCATTATGAAATTCTTTGGTAAGAAGTCTTACAACACCAGGTTAAAGTCCAACAGGTTTGTTTCAAACACTAGCTTTCAGAGCACTGCTCCTTCCTCAGGTGAATGAAGAGGTATGTTGTAAGACTTCTTACTGTGCTCACCCCAGTCCAACGCCGGCATCTCCACATCACAAAATTCTTTGGGGCATTTTTCGAGAGTGGATCTATAAACGTTTGGTTACTTCTGATATGAAATAACATTCTGTCTGATGTCAGTTTCGTGATAGCACTGGTTTTAGTGAGAACATCCTTTCTAAAACTTAATTGGAAAGCTAGCTTTAACAACAACTTATATACTTATATGGCACCTTTAATGCAACATCCCAAGGTAATCCACAGAGGCATTATAAAATAATATATGGCACTGAGCCACTAAGGAGATAATAGACAGGTGATTTAAAGCTTGATCAAAGAGGTAGGTTTTAAGGAGTGTCTTAATGGAAGAAAGTGAGATGGAGAGACGGAGATATTTAGGGAGGGAATTCCTATTCCGAGACAATGAAAGCACGGTCACTAAATAAATTCAGGGATACCAAATAGGCTGAACGTAGAGGAGCACAGATATTTCAGAGTATACTCGGGTTGGATGAAATTACAGAGATAGGGAGGGCTAGTCCTTGAAGGAGTTTGTAAACATGAATGAGAATTTGAAAATAGAGGTATAGCTTTGGAGGCACATCTTAAACAGAGGCCTGTGCAGATCAGTGAGCCCAAGAGCGATGGGATATGTTTTGACGTGAATTCGGACATGGTCAGCAGAGTTTTGAATGATCTCAAGTTGATAGAGGGTAGAATGTGGGAAACCAGCTGGCAATGTGATAGCACAGTCAGGTTTGGAGGTAACAAAAGCGCAGATGAAGGTTTCAGGAGCAGAAGAGCTGAGAGAGGATGGCGGTGGGCAATGTTACACCGATGGAAATAGATTGGTTTGGTGACGCTGTGGATATATAAACTTATCTCTGTGTCACTTGTGACACCAGGTCTGGTTCAGCATAAGTAGTGAGGGAGCGCAGTTTGTGACAAGGACCAAAAAGACCATGGCGGGATTCTCCGAGCCCCGTGCCGGGCCGGAGAATCGTCGCAACCGCGCCACGCCGCCCCGATGCCGGCACGCGATACTTGTCCGTGGGCCGCTGTCCGCGGCCAGGCGCTGATTCTCCGGCCTTGATGGGCCGAGCGGCCACGCGGAAACGGCAGAGTCCCGCCAGCACCATCCACACCTGCTCGCAGCCTGCGGGAACTATGAGCACAGGGTCGGGGGGCGGCCTGTGGAGGTGGGAGGGGAGTTCCTTCATCGGGGGGGGGGCAGAATCAGTAGTGCCCGCGCCCGTTTTGCGCTGTCGTGAAACGCACCGGCGTTCACGACGGCGCGGATACTCTGCCTCCATTTTGGAGGATCCCACCCAATGGCTTCCGTCTTCCCAATACTTAATTGAAAGAATCTTTGCTCATCCAGTATTGCAGTCTGAGTTGAAGAAGTAGAGGGGCAGAGAAGTTTTACAAAGATTAGAGCTGGGTGTTGTTAGCATACATGTGGAAACATAAATATTTGCAGATGAAGTCGTTGAGGGGCAGCATATTGATGAAAAATAGGAGGGGGGTAAGGATAGGTCGTTGGGGACACCAGAGTAACTATGTGAGAATGGAAAGGGAAGCCATTGATGGCAATTTCTGGTTTTCATTAGAGAAGTAAGAATAGAATCAGGTGAGTGCTGTCTCACCCAACTGCACAACTGCAGGGAGACGTTGGAGGAGGATGGTGTGATTAATTGTATCAAAAGCTGCAGCCAGATACAGAAGGATCAGGACGTATAGTTTGCCTTTGTCTTGTTGTTAAAATCTAATTGTTAAAGAAGATCCTTAAAGCCTATTGTATACGATACATAAAACGATTGTGGGTAGATATTTGAAACGTGATGATTCAATTCTAATTGTTTCGGGTTTTTTGCCACACAAGGTCGAGATATGGTAACACAGATACTACATTTACAGTAGATGGATATCATAAAGTATGACCTACTATAAACGATAGTGTGTAATATTCTTTTGTTCTGTTGCCCTCTGTTGCCACTTATTTTGGAATGAAAATGAGTCAGCAGGCTGATAAAAGCTCTGATGCAATACTCTGCCAGTCTCAAATTGGCTTGTTAGGAGCACAAATACTAAGGTATTGCTTTAAAGGTCAGAACGATAACTAACAGAAAATAGTTGCAGATCATAAATTTCTCCTTTAACATGAGGACAAATATCTTTTGAGAAAGGTAAATTTTAAAATTAATCCCAACGCTAAAGTTACTCTCACACACAGTTGTATCAAAAAATAATGACTTCACTCTTAAGAAATCTGGTAAACGGGATTTGCGGAGATGGACATGGAGTGAGTGGTTGCATATTTGGTGGCTCCCAGTCAAGGTGGAATTTTGTGGTCCAATCCCACCCGATTTAGGAGGTGTTTGCTGGTGTGAAGTGCATGAGCACTGAGGAATTGAAATAGTTCATCAGTGGGGCTGGTTTATGGCTTACCAGACGAGGAGTGTAACAAGTAAGAGGCAGCAGCTTGAGTGAAAGTTTATTCGAGGTGCGACACAGGAAAAGATGGCACAGGGTGCTCAGGCATCGTTGCTCACCTAATGGTCTACTGAACCACCTTGTGGATGTTTTGAATGGTAGGTTCCAGCAACAGAGGCAGGATGCCTCAGAAGACCTGGCAGTTATCGAAAGAGTGGAGCAGAGGCTGGAGGTACAGGGTCTGGCACTCCAGAAGGAGGAGGAGTCGGTGGGGGAGCATGAGGACGGGTTGGCCTTGCTGGAGACTGAGATGGTGCTCGTGGTGGAGAACCATAAAAAATTGAGGGAGAAGGTGGAGAACCTCGAGAACTATTCCTGGAGACAGAATCTCCAGAATGTGGGGCAGCCTGATGGGATTGAGGGAATGCAGGCCACAAAGTATGTGGCAAGTATGTTTGAGAAGTTGGTGGAGAAGGGGGTCATTGACCGTTTCCCCCCCCAAGGTGGATCGAGTGCACAAGGTGCTGAGGAGGAGGTCGAAGGCAGGGGAGCCGCCAAGGGCGGTGGTGGTGTGTCTGTATCATTTTCTTGATAAGGAGAAGATACTGAAGTGGGCGAAGCAAACCAGCAAGTGCACCTGGGAAGGAAACATGCTGAGGATCTACCAGGACCTGGGTATGAAGTTGAGACCTGTGTGCGGAGTTGGCCAGGTGGCGGGCCGGTTATAATCAGATCAAGGCTGCTTGATACAAGAAGGGGGTGAAATTTGGAGTATTGTATCCAGCTCGTCTGTGGGTCACACACCAGAATCGAGAGTTTTATTTTGACACACCAGAAGAGGCGAGTGAATTTATGAGAGACCATAGACTGTTAGGTGTGTGAGGACATTGAACTTTGGAAATGATAAAGTGGGGAACGTGGGTTTGCACAATGGGCAGATTATTGTATTTAATGAATATGGGTAAGTAGCGGGTGAGTGTGTGATGACCCGGTTGGGAGCTTCAATAGGATCATGGGGATTCTGGGTGAGTTTGGCCACTTTTCAGAGTACAAGCTGAATATGCGGATAAGCAAGGTGTTCCCAATTAATGCACGGGGGCAGGAGAGGAGGCTGGGGGAATTGCCGTTTCGGTTGGTGGGGGTGAGTTTTCCCTGTCTTGGAATACAGGTGGTGCGAAGTTGGGTCCAGCTGCACAAGCTGAATTTGGCACGGCTGGTGGAAGGAATGCAGGCGGACCTCAAGAGGTGGGATGTGCTGCCATTGTCTTTGGTTGGGCTGGTGCAGACAGTGAAGATGATGGTGCTGCCAAAGTTTTTTGTGAAATGTATTTTATTACAAACATATATCAAAACAGGTTACAACATGTAAACACCCCGGGAAACATACTATACAGTCTGTTCACATTTTTCCCCTTTTTCACTCTCCCTCTCTTCCCCCCTCCACCTCCCTCCCTGCGACGAACAGCTCCTCAAAGACGGTCACAAACATCCCCCACCTTTCCTCAAACCCCTCTGCTGAAGCTTTTGTTTGTATTTCAGAAGCTAATTATTTTTGTTCCGAAGTCCTTTTTCAGGAAGGTGAATGGGATGATTTTAAGGTTTGTTTGGGCTGGGAAGGTGGGTGTGCTTGGAATGTGATCGAAGGGTAGGGAGGTTAGTATTGCTGAGCCCGTTGAATTAATACAGGGCAGCAAACATTACAATGGCTCCGAAATGCGCAGCGGTGGAACGGTCGATGGAGGTGGCCTTGTGTATTGAGACCAGCTTGAGGACACTGTTGTTGGTGTTCCTTCTGTTCTCGCCGGTTCGGTACTCCATGAGTCTGGCACTGAGGGTTTGGAACCAGTGTTGACAGCACTTTGGATTGGAAGGCACGTCGTTGTGTGCGCCAATTTGCGACAATCAGAGATTTGCACCAACCGGGTTGGATGCGAGGTTCCAGGAGTGGCGGCAGGTGGGGATAGAGTACTTCAGGGATTTGTTCGTGGAAGGAAAGTTTGCAGACCTGGAAGAGCTCGAGGAGATGTACCAGTTATCAAAGCAGAATAGGTTCAGGTAGCTGCAGGTTAGGGACTTTATTAGGAAGGAGGTGCCATCATTTCTGATGCTATTGTCCCCAGTGCTGCAGGATAAGCTTTTGTCCAAATATGAAATTGGGGAGGGGAGTGTTTTGGACATGTGTGGGGAGCTGATGAAGAGGGAGTGTGCTCCCGTGGAGGAGGTCAGGCGCAAGTGGGAGGAGGAGTTGTGGGGGGAGTTGTGGGCTGGAGTGTGTGGGTGTTTACTGGATGTGGGGGCGGGGGCGGATTTGTCATCCGTTGCTGCGGTTGGCTTTTGTATTTTTGAGATTATGTATATCTTTTAAATGTTTTCAATTAAATGTTTAAAAAGACGAAATCCGGTAAACATCTCCAAGGGCCTGTTTACATCAAAATTGCAGTTAATTTCTATTCAAATTATTTGAGTTGCAAGTTGGCAGCAAAGTATGAATTTGCAGCCATGCATAAAATGTGGCCTAAACAAGTAGTTGTATTATGAGTCCATCATAGTGTGACAACAGTAGTATTTTATATTTCTTCCATGATGCTGATGGCAATTTCACAGCCGAGCAACATGTTAATTAACTACAGTGAAAGTTTTGGCACTGCATGATAAATTTCAGGACAGTTAACCAAACATTTAGAATAAATAGAACTTTTCAGTATGGAATGTGTGGTAGAAAAGCTCTTGTGTTTAGCAAAAATGCCTCACAAAATTCAGTGTAAAACTACTGCTGCAACAAAGCAGGTGAAATATCCACTCTGCAGGGTGGTATTCAAAATTATTAATGTGTGTTGCACATGAGCTTGTTTCTTTTCTTACCATAGTTGCAGTTGTTCAAACATATTTGCCCTTGAGAGATTGCATTCCATTTCTGAAGTTCAGTTTTTCTATAGTGTTCAAGCCTACTTCAGGTGTGTTCTTGAAAGTTTTTTTTCATTCTTTCATGGGATGTGGGTGTCACTGGCAAGGCCAGCATTTGTTTTCCATTCGTAATTGCCCTTGAGAAGCTGGTAGTGAGCCACCTTCTTGAGCCACTGCAGTATATCTGGTACAGGTAAACTAACAGTGCTGCTGTGATGGGAGTTCAAGAATTTTGATCTTGCAGCAGAGAATGAATGATAGTTCCAAATCTGGATGCAGGACAGGATTTTCCATCCGTACTTGTTAGCGGGATCTTCCAGTCTCACCAATGGCAACTTTCTGGCGTGGGTTCCCCAGTGGCAGAGGGTATGAATAACGGAAAACCCCGTTGACAGCGGCGAGACCGGAAGTTTCTGTCATCGGCCAATGGCAGGCCACACTCACCATTGCAAAACACGCTGCGGGGGGTGCTTAAAATCCCGCCCGGTGGGTGGTTTGATGATAATGGTGTTCCCATGTGTCTGCTGCCCTTGACCCCTGAGGTGGTAGAGGTCACCGGTTTGAAAGGTGTTGCTGAAGAACCCTTGTGAGTTGCTACAGTGCATCTTGTATATAATGCACCGTGGTGTCACAGTGCATTGATGGTAGAGAGATTGAATGTTTAAGTTTGGTGGAAGGGGTGCAAGTCAAGTGGAATGCTTTGTCCTGGATGAAGTTGAGCTTCTTCAGTATTGTTGGAGCTACACTCATCCAGGCAAGTGGATAGTATTCCACCACTTACCAGATTTGTGGTTTGTAGATGGTGGACAGGCTTTGGGGAGTTGGGAGGTGAGGTACTTGACTCAGAATCCCCAGCCTTTGACCCATTTATGTAGCCATAATATTTATATGGCTGGTCCAATTCAATTTCTGGTCAATGGGTATTGATAGTGAAGGAGTCAGCAATGGTAATATCAAGGGGAGATGGTTGGATTCTCTCTTGTTGGAGATGGTTATTGCCTGGCACTTGTGTGGTGCAAATGCGATTTGGCACTTATCAGTCCAAGCCTAAATGTTTTCCAAGTTTTACTGCATATGGACACAGACTACTTCAGTCTCTGAGGAATTGCAAATTACACTGAACATTGTGCAATCATCAGTGAACATTCTGACCTTTTGCTGGAATGAAGATCATTGATGAAACAGATGAAGATGGTTGCATTGAGATTATTAGCGAGGAGTTCCTGCAGCTGTGCACTTTTACTGAGATGATTGGCCTCTAACAACCACAACCATCTTCCTTTATGCTATGTATGTCTTCAACCAGTGGAGACATTTCCCCTGATTTCCATGGACTTTAATTTTGCTTTGCTCCTCGATGCCACACTCTGTCAAATGTTGCCTTAATGTTAAGGGCAGTCATACTCACCTCACCTCTGGAGTTTGGCTTTTTTGTCAGTATTTAGAACAAGGCTGTTATGAAGTCACGAGCCAAGTGACCCTGGCGAAACCCAAACTGTGTAAGTGCTACTTGAGAGCATTGTCGACGATCCTTTATATAATTTTGCTGATGATCAAGAGGACGCTTATGGTGCCATAATTGGACTGGTTGGATTTGTCGTGCATTTTATGTACAGAACATGCCTGGGCAATTTTCCACAGTATTGGGTAGGTGCCAGTGTTGTAACTGTATTGGAACAGTTTGGCTAGGCTCGCAGCTAGTTCGGGTGCACAAATCATCAGTATTATTGTCACAATGTTGTCAGAGTCCATAGCCTTTGCAGTCTCCAGTACCTTCAGCTGTTTCTTGATATTACGTGGAGTGAATTGAATTGGCTGAGGACGAGTAATGCTGTGGACCTCAGGAGGCGGCGGAGATGGACCATCCACTCTACACTGTGGATGACGGTGGTTGCGATGGTCGAAACATATCATACCCTAGAAATTGCTGTCTGATTTATTTCATAATAGTTGTTAGTCATGATAACCTCACCATTATTCTCACACATTCTCTCAGATGTTGACCTGCTCTCCTGTAAATCTGTCCGCATTACCCCTCCTCAAAAAAGCAAGCCATGATCCCACCACCCTTGTTTGCCTGTCTACAGCCTTTGCTGTGGTTGACAACACCATCGTCCTCCAACAGGCAGCACAGTAGCCCAGCACTGTTAGCACTGTTGCTTCACAGCACCAGGGATCCGGGTTCAATTCCCAGCTTGGTCACTGTGCGGCGTCTGCACGTTCTCCCTGTGTCTGTGTGAGCTTCCTCCGGGCGCTCCGGTTTCCTCCCACAAGTCCCGAAAGACGTGCTTGTTAGGTGAATTAGACATTCTGAATTCTCCATCAGTGTACCTGAACAGGCGCCGGAGCATGGACAGTAACTTCATTGCAGTGTTAATGTACGTCTACTTGTGACACTAATAAAGCTTATTATAAAAAATTAGCACCTACTTCCAACCTCCCTTTCATTTTCAAAGTCCTTTAACATGTGGACTCCCTGATTTATGCTCATCTTTCCTGAAACTCCACATTTAAATCCAGCCAATCAGGTTTCCACTGCCACATTACTGAAGCTGCTTTTCTCAAAGTCCCAAATTACATCCTATGTGACTGTAACAAAGATAAACTGACCCTCCCAATCCTTTTTTGCCTGTCTACAGCGTTTGGCATGGTTGACTGGTTAACAACACCATCGTACTCCAATGCCTCTCCACTATCTCCAGTTGGGAGGGATTATTTTGTATTGTTCCATTCTTATCACTGTAATTGCAACTAGAGCATCGCTTACAATAGCTTTTCTTCCTGCTCTTACATCATTACCTCTATTGCCACTAAGGATCTATCCTTGACCCCTTCCTATTTCTCATCTTTCTGCTGCCCCTTGGTGACATCATCTACAAGTAGAGCTTTAGTTCTCAGATGTGCATTGACCACACCCACCTCTACGTCACCACTACCTCTTTCTCTAATAGAAAGCGCGAAGACTAAAACTATTGTTTCTGATCCCGGCTTCAAACTCTGCTACCTTGCTGCAAACACCATCCCTCTTCCTTAGCAACTGTCTGAGACTATAAATCAGATCACAACTTGTAGTCATATTTGACCCAAAGATGAGCACATTCCCCCATTTGTTCCATCACTAAGGCTGCCTATTTCCACCTCCATACCATTGCCCAACTTTCCCCCTGCCTCACCTCATCTGCTGCTGAAACCCTCATTCATACCACTAGTACATCTAGACTTAGCTATTACAACACCCTCCGTGTTGGTCTTCCACGTTCTATGCTCAGTAAACTTGAAGTCATCTAAAACTCTGCTGCCCGTGTCCTATTTTACTCCAATCTCATCCACCTATCCCTTATGAACTGGCGAACCAACATTGATTGCCAATCAAGAAATGTCATAGTTTTAAAATTCACACTGGGATTGTGACGCTGAGGACCCAGGTTCGAATCCCGACCTGGGTCACTGTCCATGTGGAATTTGCACATTCTCCCTGTGTTTGCGTGGGTTTCACCCCCACAACCCAAAGATGTGCAGGTTAGGTGAATTGCCCCTTGGAAAAAAAATAATTGGATACTCTAAATTTATTTTTTAAAAATAGTTTTAAAATTCTTATCCTTGTTTTCAGATCCCTCCATGGTCTTGCCCCATCCTATCTCTAGAATTTCCTCCAGCCCCATAACCCTCTGAAATATCTGCACTCATCTAATTCTAACCTCAAGAGCATCCCTGATTTTAATCACTCAAATGATTGTTTGCTGTGCCTCGAGTTGCTTCAGCCCTAAGATCTGGAATTGCCTTCCTACACCTCTTTGCTTCTGTACGTCACCAGTCTCCTTTCAACCTATTGATCATCTGCTCTGTTATGTCCTTCTCTGTCTTTGTGAGATATTTTGTTTGATAGTGTTCCTGTGAATTACTTAGGGATGCATTGGAACATTAAAGTTGCTATATAAATGTAAGTTGTTGTTGTTAGTATTCTCAAAACAAAATCCGGACAATCATTTTCAGTATTTGGTCAAACTAAATTGTACAATTGGAAAGTTTATTCCAAAGAGAATAAACTATTTTTGTGAGTTCTAAGCTCTTATGAAGGTTGGGTGACATTTCTGTTTAATCCAGTATGTGTTTAGTGATTATTTGAAATGCTTTCTGACTTGAATACTGTATATAGATAAACAGTGACAAACTCTGGAATGCTTCTATGGTCCTGGACATTATTTTTTTGGGCCTCTGGAATTCATCTGATTAAAATTATAAAATGTAAATAAAAGCTTGATTTTAAAAAGTTTCAGTCCTGATAAATTACTGATCCTCTTTTTGGTAATAAAGTATGTATAAAATGGTTCAGAATCATAAATTATGTTTTTAATATTGTGCTTACTGCTTTACGAAAGTTTTCCAAATGCTGGTATGACAGCTGTAAAACAGGATAATTTACTAAATTGATGACAACTTTTTTTTCCTTATTATGTTTTCTAAGTATAAATTCTAATTAAAAAATAGCAAATAATAAAAACAGAAACTATTGGGATTATCATTATTCTGTTTACCTTAACAGTAGTTGTAGTACTTGTGAATTAACGTTATTTTTTGTATGTTAGTGATCCTTTTACTCATTTACTCGGTGACTTTGTCAAAAGGACTGTTGGTGTGGGGTACTGCAGTAAAACAGATTCAGACGGTTTCTGCTGTGAGAAGGAAGTGGACAGTTTTGGTTCCCATTTTGCACTTCTGGAACAGTTTAAGGAAGGAAGCACCTTTACACCTTTTATTGTTAGTGGTTGCTGACATCACATCCTTCCTTGACCACTCTCTGCGTGTTTCCTGCCATTCTGTCAGGCCTTTGCAATGCTATGGGGTGAGAGCGATTGAGAGAGAAAGATCTACAGCAGCTGCCCAAGGGCCTTCTTCCTAATTCACAGTCAAATCACTCTTCTTGCAAGCATGTTCTCTGTGCCAAATCGTACAGTGATGCTAAGCCCGCCAAAACTAAGTTCCTTTTTCTCTTTCAGCTACAGTACCAGATTTTAAATTCCCAGTTTGTGCCAATAAGCTGTGTCTGTGTGCTGAGCGTTATTTTTCCACATTACAAACAGTTAACCCCTTCTCAAAAAAAGAATCTCCTGTGTAAAAAGTAGCTGAGAAAGGTGAAGATTGAAGTCTTACAATCAAAAATATTTATAGTTTCAGATAATTGGTTATTAATATATGCAACTAAATATACTTTTGTTTCATGCACTTTTTTGTTGGTGTTTGTACGATAATCTTAAATTAAACAGTATTTGTAAATGATTCACTAGTAGGTGCATGTACTTTGGTCAAGGAATTTGCAGTTTGATTATTGTGGAATAGTTTTGTATTGCTCCTGTAGTTTTATACACTTTTCTTTCCTCTTCTTTCCTGATATAGAGACTGCATTGTGCAATCTCAGTAACGTTTAAGGAGAAGATGCTCATTACGTCTTTTATGTAACTTTCTTTTCAAATAACATGTATCTGGAATTTTATTTTTGAATACTTGACAATTTTAACATTAAGCTCACGCCAAAACATATTACTGTGCTAAATAGATACTTTTTATTGGAAAAATTAAAAGGAGTACAATAATGGAGTAGGCTTATTATATGCTAAATATGGTATGATGCAATATTACAGAGCTTATGGCCTTACCCTCATCTTAATAACACAGACCTGAAACATAAATGCATAATATATTGACTAAGTTTAAAGAATTGTGTTTTTGTTGCAAGATACAGTACTATTAAACATGGTGTATTATTGTACCATCTGTTGGCTGTTTCTGTGGTTTCAACAAAAACCTGTTCCAGTAAAAGCAGAAGAAAGTGTCTTTATAGCATTATGCTGATCTGACATCTTGCAGTATGGTAGAATCCTACAAAGTAAACAAGCTCTTTTGCTTGCGTCACAGTAGTTGTTATTGTATCTATGAATTTAGGAATGAAGAGAAGCTGTTTTGAGACCACAGCTCTTCAATTGGTTGCTTTCAGTGCTAGTGGCAGCACTTACTGTTCCCCACATTGTGAATGTGGCTGGCAGCATCAGTGCAGGAACTATTCGACTGTTCATGATTAGAACTAATGGAGCTTGGTGTGTATATTTTTCCATTTTGATGTTAAAAAACTGTGTAAAGATTTTCCCTAGATTGATTATAATGAAATCCTGAATGACTGAGTACACGTATGACCTGATAGCTAATTTATTAATGTCATCTTCTGCATTCTGCCTCCTCGATGCAGGGAGGAGAAGCCGATGAAAGAAATACCTGGGACGCAATTGAATAGAAATGAAAAAGAGTCCCGTGTCGAGTGCATTTAGCCAGGTGTCCCAAGAAGGACCCTGCTATTAAACGGGAGTCTATTTAATTTTGGGACCTCGGTGAGGAATGTCCTGCCGAGGCCGCACTTAATCCCATTTCCTGCACCAACAAGCTTCACTCGCCAGTGGCACCTTGATTTCTAGACCCCCCCACTGCAGCTTCCGGAACCCCCAATTCCCTGGTTAGATTTGGCGGGTGCATATTCAAATGTACCTAACTGCACACTTAAATGTGCAAATTTAGGTCCTGCCCATTTTGGCTGGGATCCAGATCGCGATGTCTAGCGAGATCCCATTAGATCCTGCAAGGCGTGATGAGCTGGGTAAATCACACTAGAGGTATCTCGCATGATTTACCAGCCACGTCGCATCTCGAGTCGGGGGGCAACGTCGCCGTTAGATCACCACCCCATCCATTTTCGGTCCCATTGGCTGTATAGGATAATTTGCAAGGAGTGAAATATTGGGAAATAATTAAACTTGTGTTGCCCTTCCGGCATATAGCATATACCTGGCACTGTGAATTACTTTCCTAGATGCCTTTTTCACTATTACTTATATTTATTCTGCAATTTGCAAATGCTAACATAATCAATAATTTTTCATAAAACTGGTCGTCTGGGCCGAATGTGATCGAGGTGCTTTTTCATGATGTGACCTTGTGCCTGAACTTGATAAGATACCGGCCCTGTCTGCGGATGATTGTCCCGGAGATCCACTGGGTGCCGGCTGCAAAGTTTCAAACATAGACTGCGCCACCTGGTACAAATAGTCTGGGCTGTTTTCATTGAACAAGGTGTCACCCATGCTGCTCCTGACTGTGGCATACTTTCCCGCCTACAGGTCGTATTCAGCGAGACTCATGGGGAGACTGATTGCTCCAGCCCCGTGGGTCTCGTGCAGGTTACAAGTCTCCATCTTAGCTACACTTAATGACTGAGCACCCACTGGCCACTGGGGTAGGGAATTCCAAAGACACGCCGTCCTGTGAGTGAAGAGATTTCTCCTCATCTAAGCCCTCAATGACTGACCCCTTATCCTGAAACTTTGACCCCAGTTTTAGACTCTCTAGCCAGGTGAAATAGCCCTCAAGCATCTAACCTGTCAAGTTCTCGACAGCAACAGCAATTTGCATTTATATAATGCTTATGTCATAGTAAATTGTTCCAATGTGCTTCACAGGAGTATTATCAAACGTAATTTGACACCGAGACATTATGACAGGCAGTAGGTTTTAAGGAGTGTATTAAAGGAGAAAAGAGAGGTAGAGAAGTGGGGGAGGAAATTCGACACTCAGGGCCGTGCAGCTGAAGGAATGGCCCCATTGGTGGAGCAATTAAAATCAAGAATGTGCAGAAAGCTAGCATTGGTAGTATTGAAGGAAGTTTTCGAGAAGGGAGGGGAGAGCCATGGAGAGATTTGTAAACAAGGATGAGAACTTTATACGGTTTAGGTGTTAATTAACCAGGATCTAATGCAGGTCAGCAAGCACAGGGGTGATGGATGAATGAAAGTGAACAAAAATATTAATTTAATGTTTAAAAATTATATTAGATATTTGCCTGTTTAGATTTTTCTTATTTTAAACAATTTGTTGTTTGCTACCTCATAAATGCAATAATGAAACCCAACTATAGTTAATACTTAGATTCTTTGGAGTGAGTTACAGTAGTTAACTAACACTGTTTTCTTCCCAAAGTTCTCCTCTTCACTCCTCTCTTGAAGGAATTAACTTTAACTTCTATCATCACCACCTATTTTAAGATAGCTCACCCAGTGTCTATTATTGCTTGAGTAAACTCAACAATGAGTGATGATATTTAACTGTGAGAGCCATCACATAAAATATAATACTGACTTCTCATCTCTTGTGAGTCATCAGACAGGCATTAGAAATGTGAACTCTTACCAGTTTTCTTTCCCTAATTCACGATTGCTGAAAGCAGTTGTACTACCTAAGCTGCAACCCCAGCTGAAATCCGCTAAAGCTGACAGTTGATCCTGGGACTTTCCTAGTTGTATGGCTTATCTACTCATTTGGACAAACTTGCTGAATCATCAAGGCAGGGCAAAGATGCAGTTTAATTGAAGTATTGTGATGATGTCAGAAACCACTAGAGCAGTGTGCACAGTTTGTAATCATTATCTCAGCTGTGAGGAAAGATTACAGCCTTGTAATCTCCTGGCATGCTGTATTACTTACAATATCTTCCTGTAATTTCTCTGTTAAATCCTTTTTGTCCCTTGGATGGCATTCATTTCAGTTTTATTCAACAGTAATTTATCAACATTAAGCATATATTTTTCATTCACTAATCCGACTTTATTTCCAATGCCTAATGGTTTCAACCATACAGGTATGATAATGTAGGAAGATAGTGGCAAATTGTTGCAGATGTCAACTGGCTTCTTTTTGGGGGAGATTTTACAATTAGTACTCTCTTTTTCATTCATCCAAGGACTTCACTGGCTAGGCCAGTATTTCTTGCCCAACCCCAATTGCCCCGGAGAAGATGGTGGGTCAGCCACCATCTTGAACCGCTGCAGTCCATGTGATGTAGGTACACCCACAGTGCTGTTAGGAAAGGTGTTCCAGGATTTTGATCCAGTGACAGTGAAGGAACGTTGATATATTTCTAAGTCAAGATGGTGTATGGCTTGGAGGGGACTAGGTGATGGTGTAGGAAGAGCTGAAATTTTGTTATAATGTGGTATAAAAGTGTTTAGAAGTTATATTCAAGCCAGCAAAACAATTGTATTTTAGCAAAATTCATTGAGTTTTGTTGTATGGTGTATTATTTTTTTCCCGAGCAGCAAACAGAGCATGTTCCAATGAAAACCAGTGCACGTACATTTTAATAGTTTGCACACATTAATATTGTTTATGTACTTCTGTTTTGTTAGTTTTAAAGTGCATTATTTTTACACTTATTATTAACTACTGTTGATAAATAATTATTGTTCCGCACTCAATAACAATTTTATAAAGAAATATACAAAAGTTAGAAACTATACGCTGGAAGAAAAATGGGCACATGAATGGTGTTAAAATGTTGAGTTGCAAAAGGCCTACAAGTCAGAGTAGAATCAGTGCTGAAAGCACACAGCCAATGCAGAGCAGCAATCAATAGACAATAGAATGTTGAACTATATGATCCAAACACTAGAATACAAGTCAAAGGAGGTAATGCTCGAGTTACACGGTGTGCTGGTCAAATGGCATCTTGAGTCTTCAGTTCTGGTCATCGAGACAAAAAGGTGACATTGAAGCATTGGAAGTTCTTCATGCAAAAAATAATCAAAGTAAATGTGCTTTCAGTGAAGTAAATGTGCCTTGAGTCGTTTGAATCAATTTGATGCTTAATTCTGGACTTACAATTTCATGTTTTTTCTTTTTTTATTCACTTACGGGATGTGGGCTTCGCTGGCTAGGTGGCATTTATTGTCCATCCCTAGGTGCCCTTCAGAAGATTATGGTAAGTTGCCGCCTTGAGCCGCTGCAGTTCTTGAAGTGTAGGTACATCCACTGTGCTGTAAGGGAGGGAGTTCCAGCAACAGTGAAGGAAAGGCGATATATTTCCAAGAACATTTTAAATGTACTTCTATATTCTCAATTGTCAGCAGTATCTAATGGAACCTCCATTTTCTTGTTTATAAATCAGAAATGATGTCAATTAAATTATAACCACTGTAGGAACAATGACTAAAATGAGGTCAAAAACGAGGAGCTGATTTTCATTATATAGTTGCTTATATTCATTCTCACATTATAAAATCTTTTTCAAAGCACAGTTAAGCATTTCAAGTTAACTGCTAAAAAAAACTCACATGGCTCCCCTCCCTTCTCATAGAAAGACAATATTATTAAAATTTAAGTGTTGAAAATATCAATTGTTTCTAGCCCAAAATGAATTAATTATGAATCCTTTACTGAACAAAAAGGAAATTTGCACCACTGATTTATATCAGTATTACGCACCCTCTGATCTTACTTCACCCACACTGCTACTCCTATCTGCCTAATAGGTCTGCCTGAATGAACGAAGATGGATCAAGTGGCTTCCCTCATCTGCAATTATCTTAGAATCTTGTGAAAGTTCAGACAGAGCCATCCATCACATTCACATCATATGCAGTGCACTTAAATGACTGCATGGCAACAAAATCCAAGATTAGGAGTTTCAGGGCATTGGAATATCATTACTTATATTTGAATTTTCTCCTACTCCTATTTTTGATCTGCTTACTTACCTCGCGAACCTGCTGTGAAACCCTCATCCATGTCTTTGTTACATCTAGATTTTTCCAATGCATTCCTGGCTGACATCCCAAATTCTACCCTCCATAAATCTGAAGCCAACCAAAACTGTGCTGCCTGTCTTTACTTTCAAGTCACATTGATCCATCATCTCTGTGCTCGCTGTCTTACATTGGCTCCTGGTTAAGCAATACCTTGATTTTAAAATTATCGTCCTTTTTTTTCCAAGTAACTGCATGGCTACTCCCTTTCCCATCTTAATCTCCTCTAGCCCGCAACTGTTTGCTTTAAACTTGTGGAGTGCTTTCCTGGTTATTATGCCCCAGCTGTCTCTGTCAGCAGCCTCCTGCTCCTGCACGATTGGTTAATGCCATCCAGAGAGAGCTGTCTTTTCAGCTGGTCAGCTTTTTGAAAAGTACACTGTAACTTAAAGATATTGCTGTTGAATTGCAGTTGCATTGAGTTATTGTAACATGGAGGATTTTTTCTGAAATGATACAATCCTTAACTCCTCCAAGTGTTGTGGCATAAGTCTATGAAGATTTAAAAAATAAAAAATTTTAGAGTACCCAATAATTTTTTCTAATTAAGGGGCAATTTAGTGTAGCCAATCCACCTGACCTGCACATCTTTGGGATGTGGGGATGAAACCCACGCGACATGGGGAGAACGTGTAAACTCCACACAGACAATGACCCAGGGCTGGGATTCGAACCCGGGTCCTCAGTGCCGTAGGCAGCAATGCTAACCACTGTGCCACCGTGCTGCCCTTATGAAGATTTCTAATAAACTGAACCCAAACCTATGGACACAGTAGTGTCTGCCACGTGCATTTTCTTTTCAAGGCACTGCAGTACTATTCTGAAAATGATATATTGAATTTCCCCAGAACCTTGTGCTAATCTTCTTAATGTGATGGCTTCCTTTTGTATCTGTGTTGCATCACTTTGTAATACAGACATTGGACAGAACTTAATGCCCTTCCCTGTGGCGAGTTTGGTGGCAGGGTGGCAATTCATCAGTTGGAAGGGTGGGAATGTGGGAACCTCACCATCTTCCTGCTTCTGCCATGATTAAGTCTGTAAAAAGAAGGCTCATGAAAGACCTTCCTATCCCATCGCCAATTGAGGCCCTTAGGTGTGCTATTCCACATGCTGCTGTCATTGCTAATCATCACCATGCGGGAAGCCTGCAAATTACATCCTGTAAGGATTGCTTGTGGGACCCATGGGTTGTCCCTCATTGTCAGCCACTCATTAAATTTCACCCATTGTTTAGGAATATTTTTGTTATTAAAAGAAAAGGAATTTTAGCTTCCTTCATTAAAGTTGTAAAAAGTCTTAATTTAAAATTATAGCTCAATAACCATTGAACGACTTTCATTTATTTTGCACCTTTGACACAGAAAAATCTCGCAAAGTAATGTGCAGAGGTGTAACAAAAAAAATGAGCCAGGGAAGCATTGGGAGGAGAAGTAGATGGGCCAAATATCCGTCCTTATCTGTAATTATCATGTGAGTTGCAAAAGCTCAGATCGGTCTGTCAACCACCATATTTATCTCATTCAATAGCTATGTACTTCAAAAGGCCATATTTTGCTGTCAAAAGAATGGCAAGACACTTTCAGCAACTTGTGATGCAAGAATTTCTAAAACCTAAATGCGACAAAGTCAACCCTAACTAATGGCAGACACCATTAGTACCTCTGCATAAGCAAATTATTGCCAATGACTTTGTATTTTAGTCCCTTTGGTAGTGTACATGCAAGGAGTGGCTATAAACAGAAGAATCATACCAGGTTTTTGAGAGACATAAATCAGTATCTGATCACATTCCAAAAATATGTTTTGTCACAGAGATTGCTTTTCATAGAAAAAGCTAGTTGAATGGCAATAACCCATGGTGCAGGATGCCACCTAGGATGAAAAGAGAAGTGAAAATAGAATTCAGTGATTTCACTCATTGGAGATTTTTAGGCACAAAACTTTCCCAAAATATAATACAGGGTATAAAAAAAACAAATAAATAACACTCTTGTGAAAACAGGAAGACTCAGTTATCATGTAACTTTTGGTTCCTCATATTCAAATGATATTTTTCTTTGATACAATTTTTTTTAAATTTCAAAGCTGGTAAAATTTCTCATTCCAGCAGAATGTCAGTGACAATTACGTTATTTGCATAACTAGGAACATGTCACTATCTGTAATGTCACGTCCAAAAAACAATATTTTCCTTCCTACTTATGGAACATTGTAATTTCATTAGCTGTGATACAACTGTTACTTTGCCTATGCTGTAATAGCTGGTTGGTTATCTTACAGAAACAATGGGTGGAATTAAATGCCACCCTGGAAGCAGGCTGGGCAGCAAGGGAATGGGATAGAAAGGCTTGGGGTGGAGAGCCGATTGCCTTCCTGGCTCCCCTGTGTTATCGCTGGGGACAGGAAAGAGACGAGGATTGTTATCCAGCCCAGAAGCAAATTATGGCCCTTTAAGTGCCAGGTGGGGGAATCCATGCCACGTGAGCAAGCTGCCAGATATACCCCGGTGAGTCTTACAGCAGCCTGTAAGGAGGCCCTGTTGCTCAGGCATCCTGTACTCAGCGGAATGTCCTGCTGGTAATACAGGCCACCTTGTGGGAAGATCCCTCCCCACGCTTTAAACCAATTCCACCGATTCCTGGTGGCACTGCTGGCCTGTTTGATGTGCAGCATTCAGAGTTGGGACGTATCGCTCTGCAGGGTCAGAGTATTAACGGATGACCAGGTGTTAAGCTTGATTGGCCTTTGGTTGCATCCGGGTCCCTGGGAATGGCCATGACAGGGCTGCCGTCTGTTCTCCACATGGTGGATGGGCCCACCACCATGACCATAAAATCCAGCCCAATGTGTGAATTTGGAATATAGTAAATCATGCTCTTTTATATACTAGAACTGAATATGAGACTCACTTTTATGATTTCCTTCTTTAATAGAGAATCGTTACAAAATACAATTTTGGAACAAATTGTTCTCTGGACCACACTGACAGTTTAATGTGGTCTACTATGCTATAATCTGTGAACTGAACCAATCTGTACAATGCTTCATACAGTGGTAAAACCTTTGAGACCTGATGTTAATCAGGGGCTGTGGGGAAGGACAATAACTTAGTAGAATCTCCTTAATTTTGCTTTGCATGCCATTCCTCAAAAACAAGACTCTGTACTATTATGTAATTTTATATATTAGAATCATAATTGTTGGCACCAGAAGTATTTTTGCTTTGTTTTGGATTTATCCCAAGGCAATAAAGGGCTGATTCTACCCCTTCCCCCGCTCAGCAAAATGTGATCCTAGTGTAAGTAACAAACTCAGATCCAGATGACATTTCAACCACAGCTGACTATGTCCTGCACAGTATTGGGCTTACCAGTAAAGGTTGGGTGACATCAAGGACCCTGGGCAAGAGGATTTTGGTAAGTCAGTTGACCTTTAAAAATGGCAGACGGAATCCAGATGCATCTCCTCTTTTTTGACAGATCCAATTTTTGCTGGTGGGGATCGGGGAGGGGCATGATTCTCACAGGCAGGAAGCCTGAACTCAACAATTTCATTTGGGTTTGGTGCTATGTTCAAACAGAACCCATTTTGGCTGGTCCAATGGCCTTACCCATCATGTGTGAGACACAGATTGATGGAATGGATCTAATCCCTCTTGAAAAGTGGATAAGATCTGTATAACTGTCATCAGAGTTTTTTCTAAATGCCCTGCTCTTTGAAAGTAACACAAAAAACAGGCTACAGCTGTCAATGAAAGTTTAAAAAGTCCCTGCTGGATTGCTTTGATTGACAGGGGTAGATTAGAAAAAATGTAGCATCAGGTCGTGCAATTTCAGTTGCGTTCTTTGTTAACATTTTGCCAAGGGCTATTGTGGCATTATGACTGCTTGTCTGAGTTTCAAAAGCTATAATTACCTCAACAGGGATTTCTGAGTTCCTTGTTTGATTCACAGCTTAAAGAAACCATTAAATGATTAGTGGCTGAATGGAAGTTTGTTGATATAAGAACATAACTATTTAATATTTAAAAGCTTTAAATGGATTTTGTGAATACAAGGTTTTTTTTTCAGGATCACGTGTGTAGGAATGAGAGCTGTAATCTTTGAAGTTTATTGTTCTCATCTCCACATGGTTCCTAAGGTCTGCCCACTAAGTTAGTGGCTATGGGTACGAATTGAGGGTATGAGTGGCTGTGGAGGTGGGTGGGAAACATGATTGGCATCAAGTTGGCATTGTGGGTATGAGGGGCCATGGATGGTTGGATGGGATGGTGAGTAGGTTTGAAGGGCGAGGGCTAGAGGGCCGAACAACTTCTAAAATTGAAACAAAGTTTTCTAACCAGCCTGCCTTGGCACTCGCTCACCTCTTAAGTGAATCACTCCTGAAAGTATGATCTGAAATTCCTTCAGTTACAATGATAATGATTACACCAGGATTGCACCGGTTCGTACACTGCAGTGCTCTAACCCTGACAGAAATTGCTCGATCAGTGGGAAGGCGTCTAATTCATATGAGGCAGGAAGGCTCAAATGCCACCATGTCATGTCTTTTCTGATGTAATCTGCTTCAAGTGGCTGGAATTCCCACCACCGTGGGAAGATTGTCTTGGGTCTTTCCCCCAACTCTGATTTTGCCCTCTTGCGCCCCCCATGAAAATGTCGATCCACTTCTTTAAAATAAAACTGTTCAGATTTCTTTAGGATCTGGCCTGTTTTTCTGATGTGGGGTGCACCACCTTTCTTCTTACTGATATATTCCTGCTCATTTCTGTGCCATTGGATTGGGAATGCCTGGAGTGGAGTGCTGCTTCCCCAGAACACCTGCCCACCCTCTCCAGCATCACCATTTTTTTGAGATTGCACCCTTAACCTGCAAATGGAATCTGCCATATATTTTACCTTGCTCACGAGTTGAAGGGTGTCCTGTTTTACAGATTTTGTTTTTATATATACACAGGGACAGATGCAAGAATCTGTGAATTGAGCGAAGTAAGGAGTGAGAAGAAAGAGTTGTATTGAGAAAACGGGACTGAGTTAAGGTCAAGAGTACAGGACTTAAAGAAGAGGAGAGAAGAGAAACAGCGAGGATGGGGAGAAAAAAGATTCAGATCACGCGGATTGTGGATGAACGAAACAGACAGGTGAGTGGCAAATACAGTTCCTTTTACAGCAGACATTACAGGGACTCTATGAAAGATTAATTTCCATTTTGTAGTACTGAAAATTACTTGTGTTCTTTGTCTTGTTTGTACATTGAAGAATCACTAAATTTTTATACATCATAAGCAACAACTGTTGCAATGGCTTCCCATGCACTAATTATATTAAAGTGTCAATTGAAAATAACATTTAAAACTATCTGCTGAATATATTGATTTTAATAGTTGCTGGTGCAAGTTACATAATAGGCTGGATTCTCCGTCCAGCGACGCCGGAATCGGGAAACACGATCGGGCGGAGATTTGCATGTCAACCGAAAATCGAGGCAGGCGCCCGCCGGAATGCCATGCTCTTGAGCGGCGTGAATGCGTTCCACACTGCACTCCGGCATGAGCATGCAAATTATGCAGTAAACGGTGTTGGCATATCATTAACGGGCCAGACCCAGCAATTTCCAGGGACCCCGCGATTCTCCACCTGCACCAGGAGGAATTACCGACGGCGAGGTTCACTTGTTGTTTTTAAAATTGTGAAACAGGCGCTGTGGCTGCTGAGAGAAAGAAGGGGGATACGAAAAGTGTCAAACATTGCTACAGTATGCTGACAGTTATGCTGCTGGCCGGGGGGGGCGGGGGGGGGGGGGGGGGCGGGGGGGGGGGGGGGGGGGGCTTCTGCCAGGTTTGGGGGGAGTAGCCTGGGGTGGCTGTGAGGTGGGGTTGGGTGGACAGGCATTGACCTCCATTTCCACAGCCTGCAAGGCAAACATGGTGCTGCGCCTGCTGCTGACTGCCCACTGCGAACTTAGCACCGCGGGTCAAATGGGTGCCTCCCCAGGCCACCCCCCTAGGTACCCTCTGGTCTCAGCCGACCCATCAATGGGAGGGGCAGCTTCAGCGCAACCAGTGCCATCCTCTTGGCTGAGATGAGGGTTTGTGAACATAGAACAGTACAACATAGTACAGGCCCTTCGGCCCACGATGTTGTGCCGACCATTAATCCTAAACTAAGATCAACCTAACCTACACCCCTTTAATTTACTGCTGTCCATGTGCTTGTCCAAGAGTCGCTTAAATGTTCCTAATGACTCTGACCACCCACCACTCTCTGTGTAAAGAACCTACCTCTGACATCTCCCCTATACCTTCCTCCAATCACCTTAAAATTATGTCCCCTCGTGATAGCCATTTCCGCCCTGGGGAAAAGTCTCTGGCTATTTACTCTATCCATGCCTCTCAACACCTTGTACACCTCCATCAAGTCACCTCTCCTCCTTCTTCGCTCCAGTGAGAAAAGCCCTAGCTCCCTCAATCTTTCTTCAAAAGACATGCCCTCCAGTCCAGGCAGCATCCTGGTAACTCTCCTCTGCACCCTCTCCAAAGTATCCACATCCTTCCTATAATGAGGTGACCAGAACTGGACATAATATTCCAAGTGTGGTCTAACCAGTGTTTTATAAAGCTGCAGCAAAACCTCACGGCTCTTAAACTGAATCCCCTGTTAATGAAAGCCAACACACCATACGTCTTCTTAACAACCCTATCAACCTGGGTGGCAACTATGAGGGATCTATGTGCATGGACCCCAAAATCCCTCTGTTCCTCCACACTTCCAAGAATCCTGCCTTTAACCCTGTATTCAAATTCAAAATGAATCAACTTCACATTTATCTCGGTTGATCTCCATCTGCCACTTCTCAGCCCAGCTCTGCATCCTGTCAATGTCCTGTTGTAACCTGTAACAGCCTTTAACCATATCTGCAACTCCACCAACCTTCGTGTCATCGGCAAACTTACAAACCCACCCTTCCACTTCCACATCCAAGTCATTTATAAAAAACACAAAGAGCAGAGGTCCCAGATCAGATCCCTGCGGCACACCACTGGTCACCTATCTCCAGGCGGAATACTTTCCATCCACTATCACTCACTGTCTTCTTTCGGCCAGCCAATTCTGTATCCAGACAGCCAAATTTCCCTATATCCCATGTCCCCTGACTTTCTGAATGAGCCTACCATCAAATGCCTTACTGAAATAGATATATACACCACATCCACTGCCTGCCCTTCATCAATGTGTCTCGTCGCATCCTCAAAGAATTCAATGAGGCTTGTGAGGCATGACCTGCCCCTCACAAAGCCATGCTGACTATCTTTAATCAAACTATGTTTTGCTAAATAATCATAAATTCCATCTCTCAGAATCCTTTCCAGTATTTTGCTCACCACAGACGTAAGACTGACTGGTCTGTAATTCCCAGGGATATCCCGATTCCCTTTCTTGAACAGGGGAACAACATTCGCCTCCCTCCAATCATCTGGTACTACTCCAGTAGAGAGTGTCAATGCAAAGATCATTGGCAACGGCGCAGCAATCTCCTCCCTTGCTTCCCGTAGTAACCTTGGGTATATCCTGTATGGCTCAGGGGGCTTATTTTATCCTGATGCTTTTCAAAATTTCCAGCACATTCTCCTTCTTAATAGCAACTTGTTCGAGCCTATTAACCTGGTTCACGCTGTTCTCACTCGCAACAAGCTCCCTCTCTAGTGAATACTGATGCAAAATATTCATTCATGCAGCTCCTGCTTGTCAGTCTCTCCAGTGCCCGATCTCAACCCCAGCGAATCACATGCCAGCGTTGGTTGGAATTTTGCTCGTTCCATGTGGCGCCTGTGCTAGCCCATTAGGATGTCTTGATTCACTCCGGGACCAGCGCCGCTTTCAAGGCTGTAGAACTCACGCGATTCAGTCCTGGTGTCAGCACTGTTTAGCACAGGGCTAAATCGCTGGCTTTGAAAGCAGACCAAGGCAGGCCAGCAGCACGGTTCAATTCCCGTAACATCCTCCCCGAACAGGCGCCGGAATGTGGTGACTAGGGGCTTTTTACAGTAACTTCATTTGAAGCCTACTTGTGACAATAAGCAATTTTCATTTTCACTTAGTTTCTGAAACGGGGAATGCAGCCCAATAAGTGTGCCACTGAACTGGTTACTGGAATTGATACTGATTTGAATTGTAACTTCCTCTCAGTTTCTGAAGTGTGAATCCCAAATATATGTGCTACTTATGTTAGTATGCACTAAAGAAAATAATTGCTTTTTCATTACATTATGAATTTCTTTAAGCAATAAAATCTATTCTAAATGAAGATATGGGCAGTAATACTTTATGCCAAAACAATTGAAAGTTCTCAGAACAAATTAAAAACAGCAAAGCTGTTCAATTTTCAGGCAACCTTCCTTGCGTTCCATTGGAAAAGTTAGATTATATTAGTTTTAACATGCTGTAATTGCTTGGAGGGTATCTGAGTAAATCAGGAGGAGGAGACAATCAAAGTACTCTCCACTCAGTCTTTTATGTTTTATTAAAATCCTTTCCTCCATTTATTTGTTGATTCATTTAATCTCTCTGATGTTATAATGTCTATTTCTGTATCCCTCTGAACACTGTTGTGAAAGAAACCAATCAAAGCACAAATTTCATTTCCATCGTTGGATTAATAAAACAACACTTTGTATAGGGATTGAACAGCTCTAAGGGAAAAATTATGTTTAAAGAACAAACCAACCTAGGATTTATGATGGATACATTCTATGTTTTTCCCTGTAGGCTGATTATTTCTTCAAGCCAAGTCAGAAAGCAATAATGCTGCCATTATCCAAGTGCCTCATTGCTTGCTTTAAATAGTTTACAGTTGGAAGCTGAAATTAAGGCCTTTAATGCTCGTTTATAAATCATTATTTCTCTCTCAACCAATTGACTGCGTCATCTGGGAGCTCAAAGGTATATCTTATAAAAATTTATAGTGAAGAGAAACAATGTTTGTTTTGATACTTTTCACATGTTTCTGTCTCTTAGTTATCCCTTATAATGTGGACATAGGAGTGTTACATTGGAACAAAGGAGCAGTAGTTTATTTAAATGCCACAGTGGTTTGGGAGTTGATGACATTCACGTCATCCACCAAATTCTGCAAAAAAATGCAAATATAAAGAATTTTGTACTTTAAAATAATTAATCAAACACATTTCGAGTTCTTGGGTGGAATTCTCTCAAAAAGTGACTAAGGGCAGGATTCTCTGGTCATCCAGCCACGTGTTTCATGGCGGTGTGCCGTTCGGTGGCGGCAGTATTCTATCTTCTCGCCACTTGTCAATGGGATTTCGCATTGAAGACACTCCACCCCCAATCTACAGGTGGGGGTGCACTGCCAGAGGGAAAAGCGAATCCCATCAGCCGGAGAGTTGTTACCTAAGTGTCATTTAGACCGTGGGCACGATTCTCCATTTGGGAGATTATAACAGTGTGGATCTCACCGACAAAGCCAGTCTGAAACGCCCAGCCATACCCACCGAAAATTAGACTTCACGGGCTGCATTCTCCGTTTCAGAGGCTAAGTGCCGGCTAAATGGAGAATGCGTGGGCATTTTACGATGCCAAGATCGACACCGAACCCTCACCGATTCCAGGACCAGTGAGGGGCGAGCAGCGGTGCCGTGTGAAACTCCCGGCTCCCGTGCCGAAATTGGCCGGAGAATGGCCGGGTCCGTGGGCGTGCATGCGCATGGTGACAATCTGTTGCGCCACACAACATGGCACCGGACATGCGCGGACCCGACTCGCCAAACATGTCCCCATAGGCCACCTCGCCCACCCCCACCAATCCCCTCAGCCCTCACGGAAGCCCCTTCCGGCCAGCGACATGGATCCCGGCAGAGTGTGGCGGCGCTGGAAACACGTCAACCGCGCCGTCAGGAACTCGGTCCATCGGGGGCGGAGCATTGCGTTGCCATGGCGTGCGACGTCATGATACCATTTCGGAGGGGGTGGAGACTCGAAAACCGCCGTAAAACCGGCGCCACCCAAATTTGGGCATCAGAATGGATTCTCCGCCTGATCACCAATTACATTATCGGCATTGGGCAATGAAATTCCCATTTAAGACAGAGACGTGGAGTAATTTCTTCTCTCAGTAGATGGTTAATCTTTAGAATTCTACTCCACAGAGTGCAGTGAAGGCTGGGTCAAGGAATATATTCAAGGCAGAGTTTGGCATAGTTTTAGGCATATTATTGATCTACAAGGGAGAGAGATCAGCAGGAAAGTGGAGTTAAGGCCACAATCAGATCAGCCATGATCTTATTGAATGCCAGAGCAGGCTCAATAGGACAAATGGCCTACTCATGTTTCTAATTGTCCTAATTTTATGCCTGGTTAAAAATGTTAATCTTCATAGAGATTAAAGGGACAATTTCCTCTGAGGCCTCTGCCCCAGCTCTGCTACTTCAGAATTTCCTGGGAACCCTGAATGAGCATTTGTGTCTACATAGAGACCTATGGTTGCACTCTGTGTGTCGAATGGGGCCCAGGAATGATCAAAAATAATAATTAATTGTAAATTAGGATTGGGTCACTGTCTGTGCGGAATCTGCATGTTCTCCCCACAAGTCCCAAAACATGGGGAATTAGGGGAATTGGGTATTCTGAGTTCTCCCTCAGTGTACCAGAACAGGCACCGTAGTGTGGCGACTAAGGGTTTTCACAGTAACTTCATTGCAGTGTTAATGTAAGCCTACTTGTGACACTAATAAAGATTATAAAGATGGGTCCACATTTTTTCTGCTCCCTGTGACCTTCTTGTCTTGATGTTTTACAGCTGTTGTGCTCTAGGCCTGCATTTGCATTCCTATTTCCACCCCTTTGCTGTCATTCCCTGTGTAAAGCCTTCCTGGGGAATGAGCCTGTATTGGGAGGGCCAGAAAAATTAGGTATACCTTGAGTAAGACGTGCTTGCCTGGATCCCAGTGGAAGGATGGAGAAGAATATAATTAGATTAGATTTAGATTTATTGTCACGTGTACCAAGGTACAGAGTAAAGTATTGTTCTTTGTACAGTCCAGGCAGATCGCTCCATACATGAAAGTATAGAACGTAGGATAAGTACACAATGTAAATACGGAAACAGACATTGGATAATACATACGGAATATTAGTCCTTCAGGAGTGCTTTCTCATAGTTTTTAGCACAATCTCTGTATGCACCATTGATAGTTTGATGCTCTTCAATTTGCAGTGTGTAAATAAAAGTTATTCAGATGATAATGAACTAATTCATTTGAAATAAAAACAAAGAGAATGCGATAATAATCTTTATTAGTGTCTCACGTAGGCTTACATTAATATTGCAATGAAGTTACTGTGAAAATCCCCTAGTCGCCACACTCTGGCGCCTTAACAGAGGGAGAATTTAGGTTGTCCAGTTCACCTAACAAGCACGTCTTTCGGGACTTGTAGGAGGAAACCAGAGCACCCGGAGGAAACCCACGCAGACACGGAGAACATGCAGACTCCGCTTAGACAGTGACCCAAGCCGGGAATCGAACCTGGGACCCTGGCGCTGTGAAGCAACAGTACTAACATTGTATACCGTGCCGCCCATAAAGTCAAAATAGAGAATGTGGGCATCGATCCCACTACCTCTCACATGCAAAGCCACTTGAGCTAATTCCCCCTAGAAATGGACAGCATGTCAATTAGTCTCTATAAGAGAAAGATATATTGATGTTTTAGGTAAAGAAATAACTTGCATTTGTATAGTGACTTTTGTGACCTTGGATTATTCCAAAAGTGCTTCACTGCCAATTAAGTACTTTTGGTGAAGTGATTGTTACAATGTAGATAAACGTGGCAACTAGTTTTTGCATAGCAAAGTCCCACAAATAACAATGCGATAAATAACAATATTATCTGTTTTAGTGATCTTAATTGACCAAGATAAGAGAGAACTCCCCTGCTTTTCTTTAAATATTGCACTGGACCCTCCACATCCACCTAAGAGGACAGAAAGGCTTTCATTTAACATTCTGACTGACTGTGTACCATTTACCTTGTATTGCACTAAAATGTCAGCCTCAGTTATGTGCTCATAGCTATGGAGTGAGTGTTGAATTTATTTGGAGTGCATCTTGAATATCTTTGAAGTGAATCTTCTGAGCTGCAGGTGAGAATGAGGTGAGTCAACAGTGACACATCATTATAATTGATGCACATTTCCAAAATTTTCTCTTTTATTTCAGATCTCCAGTCACAATTTTTCTTTTCATTTCCACTTGTTCATTTGTGTGTCAGTTTGGTTTAGTTGGTCGCAATTTTTGCCTCCAAATCAGAAGGCTGTGAGATCAGACCCCATTTCAGGACCCATACATAATCTAGGTTAATGCTTTAGTGCAATACTAAGGGAGTGCTCATAGTTAGAAATACTCATTTTTGAATTAGATGCTTTCTGCCTATTTAGGTAGCTGCTAGTTCAAGAAGAGCAGAGAATTGTCCAGGTGTTTTTTTTTTAAATTTAGAGTAGTCAATTATTTTTATTTTTCCAATTAAGGGGAAATTTAGCATGGACGATCCACCTAACCAGCAGATCTTTGGGTTGTGGGGGTGAAACCCACGCAGACATAGTGAGAATGTGCAGTGACCCAGGGCCGGGATTCGAACCTGGGTCCTCAATGCCGCAGTTCCAGTGCTAACCACTGCGCCACATGCCGCCCTGTCCAGGTGTTATGATACCTCCCTGAACCAACATCACCAGAAGAATCTTGCTTGCCATTTGTGGAACATTGCTATGTGAAAACAAATAGCTGCAATGATTGTCCAAATGACAACAGTGACTATACTTCGAAAAGCAATTATTTTAGTGTTAAATGTTTTGGGACTTCCTGAGGATGTAATAAGGTGCTATAATTATTAATGCTTAGACCTCAGAAGGACATTTTAGATATTCAGTGGAACTTAAATTATTCCTTCTCCATTATCACAGAAATTTGGGGAATGTTGGGAGACCAATGGGAGTTGCATTAGCCAGCAATTTGTCTTTCTTCACTCACATCAGTTAAAGGTGGAGTTTATCTACATGTGGATTTGCATTGAGCCTGCATCTTTCTTATTGGAACCTAACTGTTTGAAGAGGTAGGCACTAGTAATTTTTAAAATGGCAAATCTGCTGAGGTCAAAATGCTGTGACTGCTGACATGATCACGGACGATGAGTGCGTACCATCCCCAAAGTTCCTCAGAGTATAAATTAAATATTTGGACATGTCAAGCACAAGAGTCCTAATGGGGGTGGAAGATCAGATGGGATCCTGAAAAATCAGGTCACCATCCAGAAAGAAATTCTGTTGGAGTCACGAGATTGCAGCACTTCCATCTGCTCTACACAAGGCTTTGAAATTTGCAGGAGGTGCGAAAGGCATGAGAGCATTCCTCTGAGAATCCATTTAGCTCCAGCCCCCAACCTACCCAACAATCCAGACAGCATGAGAACCTCAGTTAAAGATCATTTGGAGACAAATGTGGGACTCCGGTCTTATCAAAGGGGCTGATTGGTAATTGTAACAAAAAAACATTTCAACCAGTGAATTGGTTGACCTGAGAGCAACCAACGAACATTTGATTTTATATGTTGCAGACAGGAGTGATGCAAACAAGAAAGAGGTTTGTATTGGAGTCACTATGAATAGAAATTAAAGATGTAAAGAGAGATTGTTAAATT
Organism: Scyliorhinus torazame; assembly: GCF_047496885.1. NCBI lineage: Eukaryota > Metazoa > Chordata > Chondrichthyes > Carcharhiniformes > Scyliorhinidae > Scyliorhinus > Scyliorhinus torazame. Next base: position 88,645,585 of record NC_092715.1, on the reverse strand, counting down.
GCTGGGGCTGGACTGCAGACCTATAATTGTGGGAGGGGAATGGAAGAGGAAATCTGTAGACCGAAATGAAGAGCAATATGAAAGTTATTGTTCTAGATTATAATTACCAACTCATTGATTGGGATAAGAAGAGAATGAACGGAGAAAGTGAACTGAAATTCCTAAGATATACACGGAGCTTTTCCTTCCAGCTTTACGCTTATGGCAGAGAGGCATTGCATGGTCAAGTTATGAATAATGAAATAGATCTTGGCATTATGCAAATGAGAAAGATGAATGAGTCAAGGTGGATAGAGATAATGACACAGGATAAGAGATCACAAATGAGATTTTTTTATCAATGAGCTTAGGAGTTGCAGAATAGAAATATGGCAAAAAAAAGATTATTTTAAGTTTCAGAATGATAAGGAAAAATAAACAAATTAAAAACTAACAAATCTAAGAAGAGGGTTATGAGGTCTGTACGTGTGATTAAAAATGATGAAAATAGAGAGAATGAGAAAGTAAGGAAAGAGGTTAAAAAAGAAGAGGAGAGAATCTTTAAATAACATTAGAAAGACAGGTAAAAGATTCTGCCAGTTAAATGTGAAGAGGAATCCTGAGAAGCTGAAATTGACAGGCCATTTTGTAAACACAGAGCTAAAACCTGAATTGTTTAGAAGGGAGATGGGAGATGAATGAAAGTACCAGAGAAGAGAGCAAGACCAGAGGGGAGGTAAAAGAGCAGTGGCAAAAGCAGCAGCAAGAGGGAGAACAAAACAAAGCAAGTGGGGAGATAAAAGCGCAGAGGCAGCAGCAGTGAGAGCGAGAACAGTGTGGGGCAAGTGGGAGCGTAAAAGAGCAGGGCAGCTGCAGCAAGAGTGAGAACAGTTTGAGTTCAGCAGGGAGCATAAAAGAGCAATAGCACAGCAGCCAGAGCAAGACCAATGGGAGGTATTTGGGTTCAGAGCCCACCAACGGTGTTCAAAAAATCTTAGTATGACGTCAAAGGGAAGTTGTTAAGTGTTTGCTTGGTTAGTATATTTCTCTTTCCCCTCACTAAACAAAGCGATCCGTTCAAATTTGCTCCATGGAAATTTAAAAATGTTCATTTGGGGTTGGTATAACAGTAAGTGAGTTAATAAGTGCATAAGCAGAGTGAGTCTCGGGATATTCATTGAAATAAACAGTTTAAACAGGGTACCACCATGGAACAGAGATTTTTTACATAGTAGATTGATGTTTGAGACCTGTTGCTGAGAATTGATTTTGGATGAGAGTTTCATACGAGCATACAAAGTAACAAATTAGGAGCAGGATGAGGGCAGTCGTTCCCTTGAACCGACTACACCATTCAATGAGATCATGGCTGACCTGATTGTGGCCTCAACCACACATTCCCGCCTACCCCTGGTAACCTTTGACTCCTTGTTAGTCAAACATATGTTCCAGGTGGAGGTCACCCCACAAGCAGTGAGAGTTGAGGATAGTAGGTGTGTGACATCTAGAAGAGTAGGAAAGGTCAGGTATTATAGGAATCTTCAAGTTGTGTGCTAATTTCAAACTGATATTATAGTTAATGACTGCTGAAAGTGACAATGCCCTGAGGAGTACCGCCCATACCATGGCATCAATGGGAAAGGGACCATGCAGAAGGGAGCCACAAGAGTAGAAATGATCTTGTTATAGGAGATTGCATAGTTAGGGAGAAGGGTGTGGTGGTATGTATTGGGGGTATTAAGGTACCCTGTGATGCCGAGAGGCTATTGGTGGATAGACACTGGATCCCGATTGGAACAGCCGCCTGCTGGCTCCACCCAGTAAGGCGGAGTATAAGAGCCCGGGTTCTCCCAGCAGCCACATTCTGTAACTGTGCTGCTGGGGAACAAGTCTGCGTAATAAAGCCATCGTTCGCATCTCGTCTCGTGAGTGATTGATTGTGCTACAATGGGCAGGTTTTTTTGTAACCATAATTGTCAATCCAGCATGGTATGTTGCCTTCCTGGTGCCTGAGTAAAGGACATCACAGAAAAGATGCAGAATATTCTGCAGGGGAAGGGAGTGAGTCAGAAGTTGTGGTGCACTTTGGTACCAATCACAGAGTGAGGGCAGGTATTGAGGCTCTAAAGTCAGATTTTCAGGATCTAGGGAGGAAATTAAAAAGTAGGACTCAAGGGTAATAATCTCTGGATTACTCCCAGTGCCACATACTAGCCAGAGTTGAAATAGGAAGATAGAGAATATCAATGTGTGGCTTGAAGAACAGTGCAGTAGGGAGGGCTTCACATTCTTGAGGCAATGGGACCTGTGCTGAGACAGGAGGCACCTAATCAAAAATGATAGCTTGAAGCTCAACAGGACTGAGGACAATGTCCTCATGGGGTGAGGTGGCGGGGGAAATCGCAAATCGCTCGTGGTAATTTACCAATTTTCGCTGGACTCTGGGGAAGACATTCGACAAGGTGCCACACAAAAGGCTGATGCATAAGATAAAGGCTCATGGCTCTACGAGTAATGTATTGGCATGGATAGAGGATTGGTTAACTGACAGAAAGCAAAGACTGGGGATAAATGCGTGTTTTTTTGGTTGACGATCAGTGGCTAGTGGTGTTCCTCAGGGGTCAGTGTTGGGTCCGCAATTGTTCACAATTTACATAGATGATCTGGAGTTGGGGACTAAGTGTAATGTGTCATAGTTCCCAGATGGCACAAAGATGAGTGGTAGAGCCAAGTGTGCAGAAAACATTGAAAGTCTGCAGAGGGATATAGATAGCCTAAGTGAGTGGGCAAGGATCTGGCAGATGGAGTTCAATGTTGCTAAACGTGAGGTAATCCATTTTTGTAGGAATAACAGTAACATGGACTACTATTGAAATGGTAAATCATTGCAGCATGCTGCTGTGCAGAGGGACCTGGGTGTCCTTGTGCATGAATTGCAAAACGTTGGTCTGCAAGTGCAACAAGTAATTAAGAAGGCAACTGGGATTTTGTCCTTCATTGCTAGAGGGATGGAGTTTAAAAGTAGGGAGGTTATGTTGCAGATGTATAGGGTGCTGGTGAGGCCACACCTGGAGTACTGTGTACAGTTTTGGTCTCCTTACTTGTGACAGAATGTACTGGCATTGGAAGATGTGCAGAGGAGATTCACTAGGTTGATTCCGGAATTGAGAGGATTAGCTTATGAGGAGAGACTAAGTAGACTGGGACTATACTGATTTGAATTTAGAATAATGAGAGGGGATCTGATAGAAACATATACAATTATGAAGGGAATAAATAGGATAGAAGCAGGGAGGTTGTTTCCACTGGTGGGTGAAACTAGAGCTAGGCGGCATAGCATCAAAATAAGGAGAAGCAGATTTAGGACTGCGTTGAGGAGGAACTTCTTCACCCAAAGAGTCATGAATCTGTGGAATTCCCTGCCCAATTAAAGTGTTGAGGCTACCTCGTTAAATGTTTTTAAGGCAAAGATAGATAGATTTTTGAACAGTAAAGGAATAAAAGGTTACCATGAGTGGGCGGGTAAGTGCAGCTGAGCCGACAAAAAGATCAGCCATGATCTTATTGACTGGATGATCAGGCTTGAGGGGCCTGATGGCCTACTCCTGCTCCTAGTTCTTAGGTTCTTATGTAGCATATAGAAGCAGATATGGTGTATAATGTGAGAGAGGACTAGACAAAAAAGTGGTACCATATTAGATAGGAACAGATTAAGAAAGACTATGAAGATTGCAAAGATTGTGAATGGATGTAAATGTACAAAGAATTGCTGAATAAAGCTGGTGAGCTACAAGCACAAATAGCCACATGGTAATATGATGTAGTGGCAATAGTGGGCTTAAAGATGGCGAGGACTGGGTCCTTAATGTACAAGGATATAAAAGATAGAGAATATAAAAAAGAGGTGGTGTGACAGTACTGATTAGGGAATATGTTGCAGTGTTATGTCCTTTAGGAGGTCTGGCCAAAGTCAATTTGGTTAAGGTTGAGAAGCAAAAACGGTAAAATCAAGCTACCTGGGTATGCTATAGGCCTCCGTGGTGAGTGAGAGATTGAGGAACAAATCGGTAGGGGAACCACAAAGATGTACTAGACCCATAGTGGTGATACTGAGGGACTTTAATTACCTAAATATCAATTGTGATAATATTAAGAGTAAAGGGTAAGGAGGGGGAGGAATTTCTGAAATAGGTTCAAAAGAATGCCCTTGATCAGTATGTCATTGGCCTAACTATAAAGGAGGCATTTCTGGATGTGTTACTCAGAAATTAGGTGGACCAAGTGGCTGTTGGGAAACATTGGGTAAGAGTGATCATCATATCATAATGTTAGGTTTGCAATAGAGAAGAGCAAGGAGCATTCTAATATATGACTTTTAAATTGAAGAGGGCTAATTTCAAAAATGGAACCAGAAACTGACAGGAAAATCTCCCAAGGTGATTTTTAAGGAAGAGTTGCTAAGTGTACAGACGAGGTACCTTCCGACAATTGAGCCTAAAACAGTACTCCTTGGATGACGAGAGAGATATAATTTATAATGAAACAAAAATTGTGTACAATGTATGTCAGGTGAATTCTTCAAGTGATAACCAGGTCAAACAAAATAAGTTGCAAAGGGAGGTGAAGAGGAAAATATGGCTGGCAAGGAAAAGGTATGGGAATAGAATGACAGTCAACTTAAAAGGGAACCCAAAGATCTTCTACCAGCATGCAAATAGTAAATGGATAGTGACAGGTGGACTGGGTCCTATTGAGGATAACACAGGTGATATATGCTTATAGGTGCAGGGCAAGACGAGAATACTTGATGAGTTCTTTGTACTGGTGTTTACTAAGGAAGAAAAATCTGGCAAAATATCAGTAGAAGTGTAGATAATGGTAAAGAGTACGAACAGGATTGAAAAAGAGAAGGTACTAGAAAGACTAGCTATGCTTAGGATAGATAGGTCACCTGGTCCAGATGGCTTGCATCCCAGGTTACTAAAGGAAGGACTTGCCTTTATCTTTCAGTCATCCTTAGACATGGGAGAGGTGCCAGAGGATTGGAGAAGGGCAAATGTAATATCCTTATTCAAGAAAGGGCGTAAGTACAGTCTTAGCAGCCACAGGCCAGTTGACATCAGTAACATTTTTGAATCCGTAATCGGGGTGAAAACATCAACAGGCACTTGAAGATGTTTGAATTAATTAAGGAGGGCCAGCATGGATTTATAAAAATCAGATCGTGTTTGACTAATTGAGATATGTTTCATGAAGGAATAGAGAAGTTTGATACAGGGAATGTGGCGAATGTTGTCCATGTGGATTTTAAGGAAGTGTTTGACAAAGTACCACATAAAAGGCTAGTTAATACAATTGAGGCTTATGAAATAGTTGGGTCCGTCTTCTATTAGATTAAAAATTGGCTCAATGAGAGAAAGCAGTGAGTTGTGAGAGATAGTTGTTTTTAGGACTGGAAAATGGCAGGGAGCAGTGTTCCCCAAGGGTCAGTGCTCAAGCCACTGCTTTTTTTTTTGCTGTAAATAAATGACTTGGATCTTGAAATGCAGAGTAAAATTTCAAAATTTGCTGATAGTAGCAAACTAAGGATGAGTAGCAAATAGTGAGGACAATATGAATTTCCTGCAATAGGGCAAAAATAGGTCAGCAGAATGCAGAATGGGCAGGTAAGTGGCTGATGGAATTCAGTACAGAGGAGTGTGAGATGATTTTGGCAGAAGGGACAGGAAGAGGCAATGTCGACTTAATGGTTCATGTGCATCATGTCCATGATTCATGTGCATCGATCTTTGAAATTGACAGGACATTTTGAGAGAGTAATTAGCAAAACTTCATAAATAGAGGCAATAAGTACGAAAGCAAGGCGGTCATGTTGGTAAGTTCTGGTAAGGCCCCAACTAGAGCTTTGCATCCATTTCTATTCATTACATTTAAAGAAAAATATGAAAATCTTTGAGTGGGAGCAGAGAAGATTTTTAAAATATCGGAATGGTTCCAGGGATGGCGGGTTGTAGTTGCAAAGTTAGGTTGGAAAGGCTGAGGTTGTTTTCCTTAGAGCACAGCAGATTGAGGGGCAATTTGATAGAGATTATTATAGGCTTAGATAAGGTAGACGGAAAAAATCTTCCCATTGGTGGATGGTAGAAGGACTAGAGGACACAGATCAAAGATTTTTGGGATAAGATGCAGGGGAAACATGAGGAAGAGTCTTTAATGCTGCAAATGGCAACAATCTGGAACTTGCTCCTTACAAGGGGAGTGAAAGTGGAAACGATCAATGATTCCAAAAGGAAATTGGATGGGCACTTTGATATAAACTTGGAGGGCTATGGAGATCGAGTGAGGGAGTATGACTGACTGGTTTGCTTTGTGGGAAGCTGACATAAATTCGATGGGCCAAATAGTCTGCTTCTGTGCCATAAATGACTGACTCTATGGCTCTATGCAAATTTAGTCAAAGGATGCCAAAGTGGCAGAACCTAATGGGAATAAAAGAAAAGCTTGGAAAATAAATCTGAAATAAAAATCATATAGCTTGTTTTCCAACTTTGAATAGGGAATACCATATGCTTTTGAATGATTGCAAAACAGTTGTTGAGGATCAGCTGATGGGAACAGGAAGAGCCAAGCAGAAGGGCCAAACTCACTAGGTAATACCACAGGATTCCTGCCAAATTGGTGTCTGACAGAATAGATCTGATAAAGGTCAGGATTCAGATATGTTGGGTTCCAACCTTACCTGAGAAATTCAGGGGTTGTGTGGGGTGAAAGGGGCAGATGCTCCATATGCTGGGATTCAAACTCTTAATGTATTTAGCAATACACAGAAGCCTGGTGTTACCCGTGAAATCAAGCATAGCGGCCTCTGGAGGTCCCCACCATCTTACACACAGCTTCTCTTACACGGGGTGCTGAAAAGTGAGGGAGCCACACACCACCAGTGATGGTTAGATTTCCAACTCAAGGAATAGATAACCTACTGATGTGATGTGGAGGCACAAAGATTGACTGACTGGTTTGATAAAAATGAAGCATCCTCACACAGACCCTGTCAAATTTGGAGAAGCCAGCACTGGAGGGCACCTACAAGTGCACGCCTGACACTACTGACAGAATTGAAGCCCAAACATCTTCAGGGCCAAGTACTTGTATAACAGTTATCTTAGCCATGAGATTTCACCCTTGAAGTCACTTCTTAGTGTCTTTTATTATTTATACTACACAATGTTTCCATTTTCTTCCAGGATGTTATGCTGTTATTGTCAATGTTGCTGACAACCAGTATGGTCCATGAACTTGATGCTGGATGATGTTCACACAGGGCCGTAAATCCACAGACTTTCCAGCATAATTGCATCATGTCAATTGGAACTGTCAGAAATTAGTTTGTAACCCAGATATGCCTTGCCTTTGCTTTCCCTCAACTGCGCCTCCTAGCAGCTGGTAAGGTCAGGTGTACCCAGCCTCTGAATATTTTATGTGGGGTGGCTTCATTTGGGGGTTAAGGCCCTGACTCCTCAAAGAGTGTGCATGACACTTTCTTATATTTTCAGAGATCACCATTGTCATGATATGCAGACATGCACATAATGAGATACAGACAGGCAGCTAATGAACACAGAGAACAGGACATAACCAATCAGCAGGCAGAACACTTGGTTACTCTGTTTGATTGAACCAGACTAGCTCTTAGCCACGTGCTGTAGGTGTTATGTGATATATACACCAGACTCACTCTGTAAATGTGTCCAGTGGAAAGAGGCGGAGTGTGAGTGCCTCGTGCCTTTTATAGTGGGAAACCACCCCCAAGTGTTCTGCCTGCTGATTGGTTATGTCCTATTCTCTGTGTTCATTAGCTGCCTGTCTGTATCTCATTATGTGCATGTCTGCATATCATGACAACCATGTCCAAGGGGGCACCAGTTTATTTTCTGTCATGCTGAGCTGCAGTTTATGGCCTCTGCACTGCTCGCCTTGTGGCATGGGCACCCACCATTGGTAATCAAGGTTGGGAACTTCCCTTGGACCTGGTACTAACTGAGGATTCCAGTGGCACTTATGCTGGGCTGCAACCTCATTCTCCATGCACTAATAGCCATACAATATTGTGATATCATTACTCTCAGTTAATTAGATAATACTTGAATACTATGAAATAGCAACACATTCTGGAAATAGAATTTTGCTGGAAACAAATGCAGATTTTTTTCTTAATGAACTAACTGACAACACTGTGAGATATTTCTATGCTCTGGTGAAGGTGGAAAATGCAAATAACAAATAAGTAAAAGTTCCCAGTATAGTATACACGTACAAAGTAAACTGTGAATCTGGATATTTATAAAGATTTGACTGACTTGATTGAATGTTACTAATCTGACCATGGGAACAATATGATTGAGTAATCTTACATGCCATTTATTTGTAGTAACCATTGTTCGTTAGTTTCTTACTGTTCAGCATTTTAAGTTTTACGTTTCACTATATGCAGTACCTTGACTTCATGTCTTTTTTTTAAGGCTGGTAATGAGTCCAAGAGTCAGAGCGGTCCAATCAATATTGCGCTAATTTCCGTCTGACTTTTGAAAAGTTCTTTGACCGTTCAGTTAGATTCTGTTTATGTTTATCTATCTAAAATGAGGAAAGATCACCAGCTTCAACCCAACCTCAGCTGATTTCAACAACATACATCCTATCAAACCCTTCAGAGAGGCAAAAAAGGCAGCCTTTTGCCAATTCAGGTATCCTCTAAGAAAAAAACGTTATCTGAACCTTTATGGAAAATCATTGCAAGATCTCCCCTTCCCCAGCATAGGATCCCAGACCCACTAATTATTTTCTGTAATAACCTGCTCTTACCTTCCTTATGCTGCGATAACTTCAACACACAGAATTCCAGCTGCTGCTTCTTAAAGAACCACAGGAGTGGTTTTTCATTACCTCAGCTGGAATTATATTTCAGAGGTTGATAAACTGCCAGTTTCTCTCTCCCAATGTCCTTAGTTTCTGCGAGTGCTTCTGAATTTTACTTGATTATAATCGGAATTCTCCGGCCGTTGGGATTCTCTTTTCCCGCTGACGGCGTGGGGTGATTTCAATGGAAAATCCCATTGACAGCGGGATTAGAGAATCCCGCCGCCAACGAATGGCGCATCACCGAGAAACACGCAACTGGGGACCGGAGAATCTCACCCTTTATCACCTCAAGCAATTTACTTAGTGGTCTGATTTTATGTCTTTAATAATCAAACACTTGGATCAGATTTTCTAAGTCTATGACTATTCCATTAGTATAAGTCAAACGAGACCAAAATTACTGGGGGTTTGTTCCACATGTATAATTATAGCAGAACAGATACCCACCTTCAATAGCCACAGGCAAGAATGTCTAACCCCCCCCCCCACCAGCCCCCTCCAGATCCTAGAAATGAGACCATATGCATGTTAGCAAAACCAGGGCACCCATGCCTGCAGGACTGCATCAGTGGTCTCAATCTGACTGGAGAATTCGAGCAGCTCCGTGTCATTTTTATTTTAGCTCTAGTGCTTTCAATCATGAAGTGGGCCTCTTGGAAAAAGGTTAATTGAGTTTCTGCCACCATGATTACTTTTCCCTTGTTAAAATGCCATTCAAGGCTCTGACTGCAATTCCCCCTCTGAATCAGAAGGCTCACATCTCAGTCTAGGTATTTGAGCTTGAATCACCATTCAGTGAAATATTGTGAGAGTGCTGCACTGCCAGAGATGCTATTCTTCAGAGAAGATGTTAATTTGCTTGGACAAATAGGAGCAAAACCAATAAAGGAATGTGAGGAATCACAATTGTACTGAAGAATTGTACTCCGCTACTAGCTGCGCCTTTAGCCATGCTATTCAAAATCAGCTACAACACTGGCATCCAACCAATAATGTGGAATATTACCCAGGTGTCCTGTCCACAAAAAGCAGGACAAATCCAACCCGGCGAATTACCGTCCCATCAGTCTTAACACTAATCACCAACAAAGTGAAGGAAGCGAACGTCGACTGTGCTATCAAACAGTATTTACTCAGAAACAACCTACTCATTGACACTCATTCCACCTGGGCCGCTCAGTTCCTGACCTCATTACAGCCTTAGTTCGAACATAGATAAAATAAGTGAATTCCAGAGGTGAGAGCGACTGCCCTTGACATCAAGGCCACATTTGACCATGTATGGCTTCAAGAAGCCCTCACAAAACTGATATCAATGGGAATTAGGGCAGGAAATTCACCATTGATTGGTGTCATACCTAGCAAAGGAAGATGATTGTGGTTGTTGGTGGTCAGTCATCTCAGTCCCAGGACATCACTGCAGGAGTTCCTCAGGGTAGTGTCCTAGGCCTAACCATCATCAATGAACTTTCCTCTATCATAATGTCAGAAGTGGGGAAGTTCGCTGGTGATTGCACAATATTCAGTACCATTTGCGACTCTTCAGATGCTGAAGAAGGCCATGTCCATATACAGCAAGACTTAGACAAAATTTAGGCTTGAGTTGATAAGTGACAAGTAACATTCATGCCACACAAGTGCCAGGCAATGACCATCTCCAACAAGAGAGAATCCAACCACTACCCCTTCACATTCAATGGCATTACAATCGCTGAATCCTCCATTAACAGCATCTTGGGAGTTACCATTGACCAGAAACTGAACTGGACCAGCCATTTAAATACTATAGCTACGAGATCAGGCCAAAGGCTAGGAACTCTGCAGCAAGTAACTCACCTCCTGATACTCCCCAAAGCCTCTACCATGTACGAGGCACAAGTCAGGAGTGTAATGGAATACCCTCCATTAGACTGGATGAGTGAAGCACCATCAACACTCAAGAAGCACCAGAGAGGACACATCAGCCACTTGATTGGCATCCCATCCACCACCTCTGATTGTGGGAGGCAGTGGCGTAGTGGAATTGTCACTGGACAAATAATCCAGAGACCCAGGGTAATGATCTGCAGACCTGTGTTCCAATCGCATGACCACACATGGTGACAAAATCTGGAATTAAGTCTCATGATAATTGGGAAGCTTGAAAGTATATTGCCACTCCTTAGCTGTCACTAGGTCAAATTCTTGGGACTCCTTCCCAAACAGCACTGTGGATGTAGCTACACCAAATGGACTGCAGTGGTTCAAGAAGGCAGCTCGTCACCACCTTTTCAATGGCAATTAGGGATCGCCTACCAGCGATGCCAATATCTTGTGAAATAATTTTTTTTTAAATTTGCTTGAGAGTTCTATGCCCACCAGACCACATACTTGTGCCCGGGTCCGCTGCTTTCTTTTTAATCTTAAGTATTTTAACATGTCTTGTGATGAACTCTATAGAAATACAAGTTGTTGCAAGTCACAAATATTTGGAGGCCATGAGAGTTTCTATAAATATTGTGTGTCAGTTTTGGAGGAACTGACATGAACGGCAGTGTCATTGGCAGTATATTTCTTTTCTTTTCTCTGGAACTTTAATTTTCCTGTCCTCTCTATTGTTCTCTGGCTCGTACTCTTTCTCTCTCACCCCATTTTCTTCTCCTCTGCATCCACTATTCTCTTCTTTCAATGGAATAAGTTAAAAAAAGTGGCTGTTTGAATTCCACGCTGGTAACAGTGAAGTGGAAGAAAATTAAAACATTTTTTGGAAACCTGGGTAATGGGGAAGAGCAGATTTAGGATTGAGTTCATATTAAAAACAACAGCCTAAATTGATGAGGTTACTAGGGGGACATAGGTTTAATGTGCGAGGGCAAAGTTTAGAGGAGATGTGCGGGGGAAGTTTTTTTCACAGAGGGTAATGGTTGCCTGAAACTTGCTGCCGGAGGAGGTGGTGGAAGCAACTATGATGGTGATGTTTAAGGGGCATCTTGACAAATAGGATGGGAATAAAGGGATATGGACCCCGGAAGTGTGGAAGGTTTTAGGTTAGACGGGCAGCATGGTTGGCGCAGACTTGGAAGGCTAAAGGGCCTGTTCCTGCGCTGTACTTTTCTTTGTTGTTTGTTCAGGTTATAAAAGGCATTGAATACCTGGTTTTATACAGCCTATATAATGTAAAAGCTGAGATATCATAATGGACCTCAAAAAATCATCAATAAATTACCAGAATATGGTGTGTGGTATTGGTCTCCCCAGATTCTTGAATGATTCTTGAATGAAAAAATACAGAATATGTATAAAGACTTGAAACTTTTGAGTTATATTTATTAGAACAGTGAATATTACAAGTTGCTTTGATACAGGTATTCAAAATTGTGAAGGAACGGAAAGAGTAGATAGAAATAAATTGTTTGCAATAATAAAGAGATGGGTTGTAAGGCAGGGTGAAGCAGAAGGCAAATGGGGTGTAGGATGAATTTTGTACATGCGTGTTTCATGAACATTTAAAAGTGCAGCTGCACATAAGCAGGAACAATTGTCTTCATTGTTATTTCCAAACCCAATTTGTGGGACTCACAACACATGAGGATGGAAATTTTCCCATTGGGCAGATGCAGCATGGGTTCATCGGCAGCACAATAGCACAAGTGGTTAGCACTGTGGCTTCACAGCGCCAGAGTCCCAGGTTCGATTCCCTGCTGGGTCACTGTCTGTGCGGAGTCTGCACGTTCTCCCCGTGTCTGCGTGGGTTTCCTCCGGGTGCTCCGGTTTCCTCCCACAGTCCAAAGACGTGCAGGTTAGGTAGATTGGCCATGATAAATTGCCCTTAGTGACCAAAAAGGTTAGGAGGGGTTATTGGGTTACGGGGATAGTGTGGAAGTGAGGGCTTAAGTGGGTCGGTGCAGACTTGATGGGCCAAATGGCCTTCTTCTGCACTGTATATTCTATGTTGTAAAGGGCAGGTCATGCCTAACTAATTTAATGGAATTTTTTTAGGACATTACCAGTGCGATAGATAACGGGGAGCCAATGGATATGGTATATCTGGATTTCCAGAAAGCTTTTGACAAGGTGCACACAAAAGGTTGCTGCATAAGATAAAGATGCATGGCATTAAGGGTAAAGTAGTAGCATGAATAGAGGATTGGTTAATTAATAGAAAGCAAAGAGTGGGGATTAATGGGTGTTTTTCTCGTTGGCAATCAGTAGGAGTGGTGTCCCTCAGGGATCAGTGTTGGGCCTACAATTGTTCACAATTTACATAGATGATTTGGAGTTGGGGACCAAGTGCAATGTGTCCAAGTTTGCAGACGACACTAAGATGAGTGGTAAAGCAAAAAGTGCAGAGGATACCGGAAGTCTACAGAGGGATTTGGATAGGTTAAGTGAATGGGCTAGGGTCTGGCAGATGGAATACAATGTTGACAAATGTGAGGTTATCCATTTTGGTAGGAATAACAGCAAAAGGGATTGTTATTTAAATGATAAAATATTAAAACATGCTGCTGTGCAGAGAGACCTGGGTGTGCTAGTGCATGAGTCGCAAAAAGGTGGTTTACAGGCGCAACAGGTGATTAAGAAGGCAAATGGAGGTTTGTCCTTCATTGCTAGAGGGATGGAGTTTAAGACTAGGGAGGTTATGCAATTGTATAAGGTGTTAGTGAGGCCACACCTGGAGTATTGTGTTCAGTTTTGGTCTCCTTGCCTGAGAAAGGACGTACTGGCGCTGGAGGGTGTGCAGAGGAGATTCACTAGGTTAATCCCAGAGCTGAAGGGGTTAGATTATGAGGAGAGGTTGAGTAGACTGGGACTGTACTCGTTGAAATTTAGACGGATGGGGGGGGATCTTATAGAAACATATAAAATTATGAAGGGAATAGATAGGATAGATGCGAGCAGGTTGTTTCCACTGGTGGGTGAAAGCAGAACTAGGGGGCATAGCCTCAAAATAAGGGGAAGTAGATTTAGGACTGAGTTTAGGAGGAACTTCTTCACCCAAAGGATTGTGAATCTACGGAATTCATTGCCCAGTGAAGCAGTTGAGGCTCCTTCATTAAATGTTTTTAAGATAAAGATAGATCGTTTTTTGAAGAATTAAGGGATTAAGGGTTCTGGTGTTTGGGCCAGAAAGTGGAGCTGAGTCCATAAAAGATCAGCCATGATCTCGTTGAATGGTGGAGCAGGCTCGAGGGGGAAGGTGGCCTACTTCTGCTCCTAGTTCTTATGTTCTTCTGAGGTACCCTTTGCAGAGGTTCAGAAGTTCACCGACTTGCCATAAATATTCAACCATTTTAAACACAGATATGAAACTGATAGCCAAGGGAGTTGAAAGGTGGGGCCTGTGGCCTTACAAGGGCATATACCTTTGGCCCTTCTGAACTGGGCATCCAGGCGTGAGGAAGGAGAGTATGACAGGTAAAGGTATGAGTGTGCATCATGCCAGAGAGGCTGCAAAATGGGAATGGCACCATCACATATTTGCATCCTCGAGGCACATGAGCAGGAACAACTTGTGGCCAAAGAGAGGGTAGAAGTCCAAGAGTTGGAGGCAGTGGAGCATTTACCAGGCAGGACAAGAAAGAAGATGAGAACATGGTTTTACCCCAAAGTAAAAATGTACCAACTTTGGCGATCATATCTGGATACGACAGAAAACCAGTGCAGAAGGCTCAGATTAACCCAGAAATTGGTTACTTAGATATGTGCTATAGTGCAACAAGATCTGGCACCAGTCTGCCAATCCACATGCCCTCCCAGTGGCACTTAAGGTCACAGTGGCTACGAAATGTTATGCTGCTGACTCTTACTAGGGGTCAGCCGCAAACCTCGGTAGCATTTCACAATCAGCCGCACAGGAGTGTATCAAAGCAGTTACAGATGTCCTCTTTGATCGGGTGGGTGAGCACATAAACTTTCCAATGGATCTTGTGTCACAGATCAAGAGGGCAATAGGATTTCAGAATTAGCAGCATTCCATCAAGTACAAGGAGCTATTGACTACACCCATATTGTCATAAGGGCACCAAGTCACCTACCTGATACCTTCAAAAACAGGAAATCCTTCCATCCATGAATGTGCAATGGTGTGTGACTAGATCAAGATGTTCCTGCATAAATGTGCACAGTACCCTGGAAGGTATCACAATTCTTTAATACTGAGGAATTTTCAACGATCTCAGCTGTTTCAGACACCGATACTGTGATTAGTTTCTGGGGGACAAGAACGTGGCTGTTGATCCCTTTTCGGAGGCCTTGCAAGAAGCCTGAAATGCTTAGAATGCAAACATTTGCAAATAATTAAGTCTTTACAGATCCAGAGATAGGGGTAACCCCTGGTTAAAGAGGTGTGAATTGTCTCAAGCCAGGACAGTTGGGAGGATTTCGCAAGCCCAGGCTAGATGATGGGGGATGAATGTAATGCAACATGAATCCCAGGTTCCGGTTGAGGCCGCACTCATGTGTGCGGAACTTGGCTATAAGTTTCTGCTCGGCGATTTTGCATTGTCGCGCGTCCTGAAGGCCGCCTTGGAGAACGCTTACCTGGAGATCAGAGGCTGAATGCCCTTGACTGTTGAAGTGTTCCCCGACTGGAAGGGAACATTCCTGCCTGGTGATTGTCGCGCGATGTCCGTTCGTTCGTTGTCGCAGCTTCTGCATGGTCTCGCCAATGTACCACGCTTCGGGACATCCTTTCCTGCAGCGTATGAGGTAGACAATGTTGGCTGAGTCGCATGAGTATGTACCGCGTACCTGGTGGGTGGTGTTCTCACATGTAATGGTGGTATCCATGTCGATGATCTGGCACGTCTTGCAGAGATTGCCATGGCAGGGTTGTGTGGTGTCGTGGTCGCTGTTCTGAAGGCTGGGTAGTTTGCTGCAAACAATGATTTGTGTAAGGTTGCACAGTTGTTTGAAGGCAAGTAGTGGGGGTGTGGGGATGACCTATCGTTTCAGGCAATGGGACCCTGTGTGAGAACCTCTCTGGCTATATCGAGGGCATCTTGAAACCCATCGTACAAGGTACGCCCAGCTTCTGTCGTGACACGACAGACTTCCTACAGAAACTCAGCACCCATGGACCAGTTGAACCAGTAACATTCCTCGTCAGAATCACCAGGCAGGAATGTTTCCTTCCAGTCGGGGAACACTTCAGCATGTTTCTGGAACATACCTCTTCATTCACCTGAGGAAGGAGCAGTGCTCCGAAAGCTAGTGTTTGAAACAAACCTGTTGGACTTTAACCTGGTGTTGTAAGACTTCTTCCTGCGCTCACCCCAGTCCAACGCCGGCATCTCCACATCAAGTAAAACAGGGAATTAATTAGAGACAAACATCGAGAGCAATGATGTGATGTGAATTTACCTATCAGTGGAAAAGAAGTATTTTACACATGTGACTAGAGAAAACAATGCGGCTATAGAGGTGGTAATGTCAAAGTGGAGAAATAAGGAAATTCACACGCACTTGCTAAAAAGCAACTCCACAGGATGAATAACATCAAAGGGAAAGAAATAGTATAACTGTAGAACACTAATGAAGGAAAAGCAATAGAGACAGCTACCATCAGAACTGCAGGCTGCAGATTCAGTCTCCTGAAAGAAAGCAGCCATTTTCTGCCTTTGCTGAACCTGAAGACTATTTCCCAGATGTGGCCACCATAACCGGATTGTGGTAATTATTTGCTGGAGTTACTTAAAATTGGATGTTGTTTGGGAAAAGGGATATCTCAGAGTTCAGGTAAACTTAGATAGTTGGGGACCAAGGGATGGTTTCATGCAAAATTATGTGTGTATAGTCTTGTCCGTCTTGTCATGTGTGTCCTTGTCTTTCTTTTAAGTTAATAAATATTCTTTATTAATTTTTCACACAATGACTGATCTGTTTTTCACTGGTTTGTACACTGTTCCTCACATTATACCAAAAAAAACCACCCACTCCTACGAACCGCTGTTCTAAATTACCTTTCTGGATTGTGGGATACATCTCGCATTTTAACATCAGCGTTGTTCGCAACACTACAATGTGTGCCGCACACCACAATGAGCAAGCTATTGGCATCTTGAAGATGCATTTTAGATGTCTTGACTATTCTGGAGGAGCTCCACAGTATTCCCCTGCAAGGGCCTCCAGAATAGTTGTGTGCTGTATGCTCCAGAATATGGCACACAGAGGGGACTAGAACTTGAGGGAGCAGAAACCTGCCCTATAGCTATGACATTTGAGGACGATGAGAAAAATGACTAGCAGGAAGAGGAGACTCCTATCCATGGTCATGCGGATGACACATCGGAGGAGGAAAAGATGACAGTGGGAGACCACATGATCGACAGGTCCATGACAGATTTGTTATAAGAGGGGAGTCACCACCAGAAGCCTGCAAATTCAGTGTAGCTACTCCTGGGCTCTTGAAATGTCGCCAATTACATCAGCTAGGCCATGGTGAAAAACCTTCACACAATAAACCCTTAACATAGAAACCACACTTCTTGAGGGAAATGCCTATCCCCAACAAGAGAAAAAATCAACACCACATACTGAAAGTCAGTGCCACCAACGTGGCTGAAATTATGACCAACATAACCCTTCATCTCAACATTGTACTCAAATATTAAAAGTCCTTCACACATTGGACCATGCACATGTATGTTAGAGACTCTCAAAGAGCCAGAGAAAATGTCACCTTGATCCTAGTCAAACTATGCCCATTATACCAAGGCTGCCTGTAGGAAGCATGACCTTCAAATATGCGTGTATGTGTTAACATTACTGCAACAATGACTTGTTGTGCAGGGTGATGCCACACGTGTTTGCAACTCCTTCAACGTCTTTCCACATTATCCATTTACCTTAGCTCCCTGTGAAACTACAGCCTCCATTATCTAGAAGACAAATGCATACATTGCAGCTGGGAGTCCATACCAGCATACTTCCATGTAATCTTGCATGCGGAAACACTAATTAAGTGACTTTGTAACAATCACGTGAGGATGACTGCCTTTAACACAGCACTCATTTGAACTGCACCTGAAAACTGGATTTGAACCTGATCCTAGCTCCCCTTAAAGAGAATCATTAATGGATAAGAAATGTTGTTGCAAGGAGAATCTCAACCTGTAGCCCTTGGTGTACTACTACTTTCTTTGAAGATCTGGAGAATGAAACAGCTTCCACTGTATGCGTACACACTTGATCCTGATTGTGTCAATGGGAGATAGACTTGAGCATGCAATTTTCAGTCCCTTTGAGGAATCTCCTTCATTCTGTAAACATTTTTGTTGAGGGTATTAGTGCACGAAAGCAGACCAAAACATTTTTGGCAATAGTGATTTGTATTTACACTGTGCCTAATTGTGCTATAAACAAAGTGACATGAAATAAAACCATGCGAACCCATCAGAGATTGAGATGACACAGCATCTTGTACTCGTAAATGCTCCTACATAGTCCCTCTCTTCATCCTTGTCTCAGAGGAAGTGGAGGCAGGCTGCTTAATTATCATGCTGTGTCTTCCATGGATGTTAGCGCTGATATTCTGTCCCAGGCTATCGACTGAGCCTTGTATCCTTTGTAGGAAGTTAGGCTGCTCCTGCATCCAGTTTAAGTGATATGGCATGTGTCTGGCCATGGGTTTGTCCATAATTAGAGTTCATGCAGTTGAGCCCCCAAAACGATATTGTGCTCATCATCACCATTTACTCCTCCACTCGCATGAGTTCGCATTGCCTCGGGGAATTCCAGAAGATGTTCACACACTTTCTGCGAATGCTCCAAATACTGTACCCCACATGACTACTTTGTGACTGTCCTCCCTCCTCCAAGGAGGCTGTGCACAGATGTCTCTGACTCAGTCATCTCCCCCTGCACTCTGGTGCAGTGCCCTTCACTGCATGTCACCGACTCTACATGCATGCTACACGCCTCCAATAGACTAGGATCCATATTTCCAGAGTGTGGGCTAGTCTGATGTGACTCTGGCTCTTCTTCTTCCTGCTGAGACCCAAGGGATGAGGTGGCCCTTGGTGGGTGTGGGGGTCTTGGTGGTGGTGGTGGTGGTGGTGGGGAAGAGAGGGCAGGGTTGCTGCGGTCTGGGTGGGCGGGTGTGAGTGAAGGGAGATGGGACTTGTATGAGATACAAAAGGAGGGTATGAGTTTTAGGGCTGAATAATATGGGGTGCGAACAGTCCCCCACCCCAAGCAAACTCAGCATGGAACCGACCCACTCCACATCAGCCGCCCGACAGCCACAACCTACTGTAGGCAGGCTGCACAAGGGCTAAGTGGGACTACCACATGGCCACTGGGGAGGAAGTGGCGCCTTGAGCTGCCAGTCAATCCAATTGGCTGGCAGCCCCATCAGTCTGGGAGTGCCAAGGCCAGTGTCAGTGGTTGCTGCTTGGACTGCAAGAAGAGGAGGAAGAAGGTTCTCCAAAGCTGGTATGTCCAGTATTGGCAGGGAGGATTTCGACAGGTCATCAAGGGAGGTGAGATGTGGTTGGTTGGTTTTAAGGCTGCAGGGGGTCTAGCAGAAAGGGGGCGGGGTTCCATCTAGGGTCAGTGCCCCCTTTCCCCAATCCACAAACAGCAGCCTCCAAAGATTAAACCTCCTTCCTTCCTAACCTTTAATTAATGCAGTTTACAAAATTGCCTTGTCCCACCCATCTGTCCAGGCCAAAACATTTTATGAGGGTCAATTATTATCAGGATCAATTGCTTTGGTAACAAGACTAATTGATCCTTGATTACCTATTTAAATATGGGGCGAGCTCGGGTGTGGATTGAAAGATGGTGGGGTGTGTACGCACTCTACTTTAGTGCTCCCGCCCTCCACTAAAACCATGCCCGACAGGGCAAAATGAAATGCGGCCCTTAGTCCTTTAAATTGTGAGAGAATGTTCTGATGTACGCCATTGCCTTTAGCAATAGGATGCCTAGCGATTATTATTATCATACAAATCAACCTTTACGCTCCCTCACATACGAATGTCCTCTTCTTCCCATTGAATTCTCAGGATCACCTTCACCATTAGCACCACGTTCCAAAGTGCCTTTACCACCGCCGTAAGCATCTGCTATGGGCAATTCTCCATCTCTGACAACTAGTCGGGCAGGCAGCTTGGCTAATTCCATTGCAGACTTCTCCATATTTCTGATTTCCTGTAGCCTCGCTGACGCACCGCTAGTCCGAGTCATCTCTCTCGTATTATGGGCCCACTTGTCCGGCAGATACAATATAGAGTGATGTTAGCCTAATATATAGTGCCGCCAGGGACAAATCTCTTGCACCTGGCAGTGCATCACATTGTACATTCATATCTTGACTGTGCACCTACAGGAGCAGCTTGGACATACAAGTCTTCATGCTGTAGGAGAGGTATGTGCAAGGTTTCCCAGCATTCGTGCAACATTCGGATGTTTAACCATCACTTGAACGTCTATGTACTTCCTATATTCAGGTGCTCTCTGGATCTCCTCAAACAGAATCTGTAGATCTGGCTTACTGAAACGGCAAGCTGGTCCTCCCATCCCTTCCCCACTTGGCCTGCTTTTTGACATTCTGGCATCATACATGAAAATAAAACATGGGCACTTAAGGCCTCCGGCTTTGAATGATCTTACACAGGCATGGCTACTTACACACAGAAACCATGTATTCTAATCAATGTAGAATGTTAGGGAGTGTGGGGGAGAAATGGGCTGAATGAATGCAGAGTGGACTGGCATTTGTTCCTGTCACTCAGAAAACATCTTGTGCTCCTGAATACAAGTTACTCTGCTGACTCTCTCCCTCTGGGTCACATTGTTCTTCAATAACAGTGTGCAGCTATGAGGATCATGGTGAAGGTTCAGCTTCATTGCCACACTCTGAGAGATGGATGGAAAGTGGGTAGGTAGGAGGTTTTGCATCTGGTATCTAGCAGTCATCCCTTGTGGCATTATATTAATCTGAGACAATGCATAATATCATGAGCAGCTGATGGTGCCAAGATGCTGCCATCTGCATGGCTGGGTTGTGTGAAGCTTTTCTAGGCTTAACTTTGTAGAATTTGCTCCTTCGTTACAATGCAAACAGACGTTAGTAATATCTATATTTATTCTCGTATGGAAAGGCCATAATGGGCCATCTTTTCCAGTGGCAGCAACCAATTGGACAACTATTACAGTTAATGGTTATCTGATTCTTGATTGTTTTCGCCTCCCAGATACAGCAAAACATCCATCTTCTTCTTGCTCAGAAGGAACTCCTTACAATCCTTTTATCCCCTGCCCAAGTCACACTACCTATGTTGGGACCATCTCGTCACCTGCACTGCTTATGGGGTTGCTGAGCCTGGCTCCATCCTGCATGTGCCCCCCCCCCCCCCCCCCCCCCCCCCCCCCCCCCCCATGGAGCAAATATTTGGAATTCAGGATAGTTTCTTTCAAGGTGGTTCAGGGCATTGGGAAATTTCCCGACTCTACACTCTTGCCTCGGGAGTAAAAATTCAAGCCACAAAGTCAGACATCATATGGGACATCAACTTTCCAATAGGTACAAGTCCAGGAAACAAGAATAGGTCTGGGTGTGGTGCAGTCTACTAATAGACACCGATTGAGAATGTTCGGAAAATGGCACGGTAGAATTTATGGGGAAGCATGTGATGTTTATGAATTGGTGGAGTTGTTTTATGTATTATGGCCTGGAAAAATCCCAGATTTGAGCATTCTACATTTTACATGTCCTTCTAAAGTGGGTGGGGTGAGTGCGGTACGGAAATTATTTGCCAAGCAGCAACTTTTGATGAGAGTCAACAAGTGCATCTCAGTGCCACATCACCTTTCCTCCCACAAAGCAGCTATTCCAAGTGCCACTGCCTGAGCCCATGCTGTTGCCAGAGTGGAGGTCAGTGCTGGTACTTCGACTTCGCTGCAATTGCAGCAATAGAGTGGATTCAAAGATTTTTGTCTCCAAAACTTTATCCAATGAGAAACCAAAAAATTGTTGCATGTTCCTGGCACGACGTTCATTATTGAAAGTTAGGAACTTGGGGAAACAAAAATGATCATTGTGGTCTATTTGGCCTTTCCCAAAGGTCAGAAAATATCACGTCGTGCTCGGTTTCTGGCATCCCTTCCTTTCCTGCTTAAAATTTTTTTTTCCTGGGTAGTGCGTTTCCTCCATTCATAGTGTTGTAAAATAGCTAATTCTAAACTGTTATGCAGTTTCATTATGATTCATTTTATCTGTACTCTTTGTAATATTGAAACGCTGAATAGGATCTCTCTTTAGGCTTCTGAAATCACTCTTTGCGATGTTCATACTTCTCTGTTGTTTCAGGTATTAGAATGTGTTTTGAAGGTATTAGATCATTTAAAGTGAACATGGTAATACTGTCATCACAACAGTATATGGAGAAATATTATGGAGTGCATTAAACATTTGTACACTAATATCAGAAATATAAATTTCTGTGCTTTGGTGTTCATTGATGTTTTCAGTGCAGGAATTCAACATCTCCATCTACTGGTACACATTTGCTCTACGTGAAATAACGAGTGCAATTGGCACCTGTTTATTTATTCTGACAGAAAAAGTGGACTTTATAAGAGCAGGAAGAAATATTTCTCTTATTTTACTCGAATGCATATTATTGTGTACCTGTTATACCACAAACAACATGATTTATCCTCCACATTCTTAAAACAATATCCTTGTAATTTATATGTCCCAAATATGTAATTTCATGTAATATTTTTTGGGCCTTGTATACTCATTGTGCTAATATGTCTGTGACACCATGTACACATTACACTTTACAATCAGCAATCTAGTCTGTAAAATAAATCCTACTCCAGCACTTGCTCTTTCTCACAAAGAAAAACAAGGATAACATCTTAAATACTTTATGCAACATAATACATCGAGATGGGAAGATTACAGATGTGCACATGATCCTTTTATTGAGTTGTTCCTGTATTTAAATAAATAGAACTAGATAGTCTATAAAATTCTTTACATCACAGTCTTCAATGTTCATTATTCTAAATTTGCATCGACTACAAGCAGCAAATGCAATACCATTTCCTGGTTGACAAAGAAGAACATGAGCCTTATTTCATGTTTGACACCTCTTTTATTCCTTTGGCTGAGTTTGTGATAATTATAAAATAATTACTTTTTCTGTTCACTTCCTGTGTTTTGTTTCTTCTTTTATCACATTGCACCTCTCCAGTATATCTCATGAAACACTGAAATCTGGAAATCTTTTGACATGAGAAAGGATACTACTTATTAATTTCTGGACATACTTGGCAGTGGAGAGAAGCACTGCAAAAGGAAATCACAAGCACATTGAAGCAAACATAAAGCAAGGAACTGTGGCACATCTTGCAGCCAATTTGGCAAAGCTAATAAAAGCAAAATACTGCAAAAACCAAAAAAAAGCAAGATTAGAATGCTTGAAAGCAAATTGTGTTTATGTTTGATCTAAATTTAAGTCGCTCGACTAATACTGATTACTATATGACTGTGCCAATCAGGGCTGTTAGTTACTTACCTACTTAGACAGACACAGGACACGATTAATCCAAAAGGGAACAAAGTCCCATAATGACGCGTTTAGCCGCGTGTTTACTGGCACTCACAGTGCAGAGAAACACATGGCTATTCAACGCAACTCGCGCTGTACAAGGGGCCTCAACGGGGAACGCATGATCACGGCCACACATAGCCCCATTTGATCTCCTAGGCCCCGAAGTGATCCCCGACCTCACCCCCTCAGCCCAAATGCACTATGGGAGGGTCCGCCCCCCCCAAAACTCACACAGGGCATCCCGGCCTGATCACACGTACTCAAAAAATGCCAGCTTGGCACCTTGGCAATACCACCTTTGCAGTGCCCATGCCAACTGGCAATGCCACCTGAGCACCTTGAAGGCTACCAAGATGGTACCAGCAGGGCCAGGACGCCACCTTGCCCAAAGGGCATGCAGCTGGGCGCCTCCAATCCCCTGGGAGACCCCAACGAGTGCTATTCCATTTGGTCCCCATTTGTGTGGACCAGTGCTGAACGGTGCTCACCGGAGGTCTCTGAGGCGAAGGGGATAAATGCCAAAGACTTGGGTACCTCGGGAATCTGTACATTAGAGTGAAGCTAGCTGTCTCGCTTTAATATGCAGATTTACGAAAAAGTGATCCCGCCCACAATGAGCAGGATTTACATTGCAACATCTCGTGAGATTGTGTTGGATCTCGAGAGGTATTGCGAGCCGGGTAGATCCCGGGAGCAGGGTCTCTCGGCTTTTATCGGTTCCGCTGCTATGCGGCGAGCTGCTTTTTGCGACGCAGCGTGCCATTGGTTTGCATCCTTTGTTTCTCCGGTCCCATGCAGGATAATGAGCAGCAAAACTCTGCCACCGAGCCATCACAATCTCTTTCATTCCAACTCAGGTGGTGTCCATCTTTTGAAGGTCCTCTTTAAAAGTACTTCACCAGGTCTTCTTTGGCTGGCCCCATTGTCTTCTTCCAACTGGTGTTCATTTTATTGCCACTCTGGTGGTGTGTACCTTCAGGAGATGAAATATGTGTCTGCCAGCCTTAGTAATCTTTCCGTCATGATGTCCGCTAGGCACCTCTGATAGGTCCTCTATGGTACCTCTTTGTTGGTGATTCTGTCACTCCATATGATGCCCAGAATCTTACAAAGGCAGCTGGGGAGAATTACATCCAACTTATGACACATCTTTGCTGTTCTCTTCCATGTTTTGCTGGCATAGATTGGTTGGTAATACTGTGGACAGGTAGAGATGCAGGTTCATGGATGTTTTGATGGTTACTGCTAGTACCGCTTCTTGTGCTCTGGACAGGAATAAAATTGCTTTCATCACCAGGCTAGTTTAGGAGAACAAGAAAAATGTACATTTATCTTGCACATTCATAGCAAAAAAATTCTCAAGGTGCTACACAGTGATTTAAGAAACAAAGTTGCAGGCTGAGTTAATGGTAGGAAAAAAATGAAAGGAATAAATCAGAGGAATGAATAGTTTGGGAGGTGAATTGCAGGGCTAGAGGAAGTTGTAGTTATAGGGAAGGGCAAAACAATGAAAAGATTTAAACATGAGTATAAGAATTTAAAATCAGTAAAAGCATGGTTGATCACTGAACAGCCATAGAGTAGTTTAGAGGCAGCAGAACAAGGGGGAGCTGACGAAAAGAGCATTGAGTTAGCGGAAGATGAAAATGACAAAAAGATTCAACAACTGCTGGGCCAACACAAAAGTGGGCAATGCCAAAAGTGAAAATAGGTTGTCTTGCAATAAAGAAGATATGTAGCCAGGAACCATTGACAGGATCAAGTAGAACACCAAGACTGTAAATAATATGGCTCAGCTTAAGACAGTGGTCTGGTAGTAGAATTAAATTGATGGCAAGTTATAGGGTTTGTAGAAGAGACTGAAGACGATAGATTTCGTCTTCAGTGATTGTTTTGGAGGAAATTGCATCTCATCTAAGATGAGACCAAGCAGTTTGACAACATAGTCAATGTAGTGGTCAGGATCAGTAGACTTGGATGTAATCAGCAGATATGTGGAAGCTGACTGCATTTCTGCAGATGATATCACCATGGATCAACATGGGCGGCACAGTAGCACAGTGGTTAGCACTGTTGCTTCACAGTTCCAGGGTCCCAGGTTCGATTCACGGCTTGGGTCACTGTCTGTGCAGAGTCTACACGTTCTCCCCGTGTCTGCTTGGATTTCCTCTGGGTGCTCCAGTTTCGTCCCACAGTCCAAAAATGTGCAGGTTAGGTGGATTGGCCACGCTAAATTTCCCCTTAGTTTCCAAAAGGTTAGGTGGGGTTACTGGGTTATGGGGATACGGTGGAGGCGTGGGGTGCTCTTTCCACTGTGCCACCGTGACGCCCACATATCTCCAAGATAATCACTAGTGGGTGCTTTTGACAGAAGAGGCTTAGGCCCGATAGTACATAATATAATATAGCCAGATGCAGTGATGGATTGCTAAATTAGTTTTGCGCCAGGTACACTCAGTTAAGCACCCCTTGGTTTTGTGGGAACAAAGCAGTGGGGCGTACTGGGAGATTGGCCAGAATGGAGAAAATTCCACAATTCCTTCAACAGCACCTTTCAAACCCATGACCTTTACCACTTAGAAGGGCAAAGGCAATGATGCAGGGGAACACCACCACCTGCAGGTTTGTCTCCAAACCACACACCATCCTGGCTTGAAACAATATTGCCTTTCCTTCACAGCCGCTGGGTCAAAATCCTTGAATTTCCTCCCTTACAGAACTGTGGGTGTACTTACACCATGTGGACTGCAATGGTTTAAGCAGGTCGCTCACCCTTCTCAAAGGCAATTTGGGATGGGCAACAAATGCTGGCTTAGACAGTGACACCTGTCGTGTTGTTCACCCTGGGGTAACACGGATTGCACACGATGCAATTAACTGATCAAGTATACACCAAACGAAGGCGTTGGTTCAATAAAAGATTTATTGAACTCTAACAACAAATCACACAGCTGCCTGTGGGTTGACTCTCTACTACCCTAAGTAAACTAAAGCTAACTATCTAGACCAGGCTAGCTCTGATCCACGTGTTGGAGGTGTTGAATGATTTGTACACCCTGACTGTCACTATAGCTATCACCAGTGGAAAGAGGCAGAGGGCTGATGCCTCATGTGTTTTATAGGTGTAAGTCCCCCTCTGGTGTCCTGTCTTGTGATTGGTCGTGTTCTGTTCTGTACATTGATTGGCTCACCTGGGTGTCTGTCACCGCCTGCTTTTACCTCATGATGTGCATGGGTGCATATTATGACAACACCCACATCCCGTGAAATAACTTTTTTTCAAATTAAGGTTTTTCTGTCGACGAGGGTATCTGGTTGAGGTAAAGAGACTGGCTGAGCAAATTGATGGCGGGAAATTTGTTGACAATGAAAAGTTAAAGGAGGTTGTTTGAAATTGGAAACTGAAGTTTTGTTCATGGGTGAGAATTTCTTCTAGGGATGAATGTAGAAGGAAATGATGTTAGCAGGAACACTTGTACATAAGTGGTGAGGGACACGAGGGAAGTAATTGGAGATGGCCTTGCCAGTGATAGAGACCTGGGAGTTAGAGAGGCGATAGCAGATGTCAACATTGAGGGGTGGTTAAAAACACAGAAGAACCTATAAGGAACAAAAGGTTTAGGAAGAACAGGACACATTTCTTGATTAAAATAAACACTAGCTTGAATACACTGCTGTATGTGACCTGAATGGGTGGCATTTACTTCCAGTACAAATTAACTTTAAATAGCACAATTTAACTTTAAATAGCAATGAGCTGTGGGGCAGCAATTTATTATTTAGCAAAATAACACCGTTATAATGTTTCTACACTGTTAAGCTACATTTAGTTTTTGAGTGTGCTGGAAGTGTGTACAGGAAGACTTTTAAAGCTACTTTGGAACATTTTGATAAAAGATACAGCTGGGAACCCAATATCAAAAATAAATCTGGGTTGACAAGTTTGCATAACATTTCTTTCTGCAGTGAAGCAAATCATATTTAACCAATTTATTGGAATTATTTGAAGGAGTCACATGTGCTGTGGATAATGGGGAACCGGTGGATTTACTTTTATGGTTTAGGGGGTTATATGTTGGCATAGATTGATGATTGGCTCGCTAACAGGAAGCAAAGAGTAGGCAAAATGCATCAATTTCTTTTTGGGACAAGTGATTTGCCACAGGAATTAATGCTGGGTCTCAACATTTTACAATTTATACAAATGACTTGGATGAAGGGACTGAAAGTATGGTTGCTAAATTTTCTGACAACGCAAAGATAGGAAAGCAAATTGTGAAGCGAACCTAAGGAGGCATAAAGGGACAAAGATAGGTTAAGCGAGTTAGCGAAACTGTGGCAAATAGAGTACAACATGAGCAAATGTGAAATTTCCCGTTTTGCCAGGAGGAATAAAAGAAAAGCTTATTATCCAAATGGTAAGAGATTGCAGAGAGAGATGCAGAGGGATCTGTGTGTCCTCGTGCATGGATCACAAAAGGCTCGTATACATGCATGTGTACAGGTATAGCAAGTAATTTGGAAAGCTAATAGCATGTTATTGTTTATGATGAGGGGAATTGATTACAAAAGTAGAGAGGTTATGCTTCAGTTGTAAAGAACACAAGTGAAACGACATCTGGAGTATTCTGCATGCTACTGGTCTCCTTATTTAAGGAAATATGTATATGCATTATATAGCAGTTCAGAGAAGGTTTACTAGACTAATACCGGGAATGGGCAGGTTCTCTGATGAGGAAAGGTTGGATAGGTTAGATTTGTATCTACTAGAGTTTAGAAGAGTAAGAGGCGACTTGATCAAAACTTTTAAGATCCTGAGGGTGTTGACAGGTTGGATATGGAGCAAATGTTTCCTCTTGTCAGAGAATATAGAACTAGGAGTCACTGTTTAAAAATAAAGTTTCACTCATTTAAGACAGGGATAAGGAGAATTTATTTCTTTGAGGGTCTGAGTCTCTGGAACTCTCTTCCTCAAAAAGCAGTGGAAGCAGAATCTGAATATTTTTAAGACAGAGCTACATAGATTTTTGATTAACAGTGGTGTTAAAGGTTATCGGGGATAGGCAGGAATGTGGGACTGAGGTTACAATCAGATCAGACATG
Organism: Scyliorhinus torazame; assembly: GCF_047496885.1. Lineage (NCBI taxonomy): Eukaryota > Metazoa > Chordata > Chondrichthyes > Carcharhiniformes > Scyliorhinidae > Scyliorhinus > Scyliorhinus torazame. Next base: position 88,617,035 of record NC_092715.1, on the reverse strand, counting down.
ATCTTGTTGAATGGCGAAACAGGCTCGAGGGGGCCGAGTGACGCTGCTCCTAATTCGTATGTATGTTCATATGTAACTTAATGCCGTCATTAACATGTGTTAAACAGGGGACCTCAGTAAAGATGAAGAAGATGGGTTTGTGGGATTCAGTGCAGGAGAGGATTGAATATGCTTTTATATGCTGAGGTTTGGGACAGCAATTGAGTTGCTCTCAAGTTTATTGCAAGGCTCCTGAAAATTGTAGCACGTGTGCTTGTTAGACAGCTCAGTATTGGGTTGTGTCAGAGCTGGGAAGATAACTAGGTGATATAAATAATGTAAATACAATATCTTGCAGAATGATTTCCCCTGTTTAATTGCACCTTCTGCAAGGCAACCACAAAGTAACACTGATTGTAGTCACTTTTCTGGTCTTAAAATTTACTTTGGCAGAGGCGACTACGACCCCTGAAACAAGTGCAAGCTACTAAAAGGACTAATGTTAGAAATTTCTTCTTAACATTTGTAACTCGGGGGTTGATCACAAAACCTCTGTTACTGTATTTAGTTTTAATGAATATATTAAATCCTCATAAATAATTACCTTGACTTCGGAGTACAGTAGAATCAAGGTTCTAGCAGCCAATGACTCAAGTTTGTGGTTTTATTGGGAAGCAAATTATATTGGAAATTTTATTGGAATACAGCAGATTTTTGGTAATATACATAATTAATTTCTTTCTCCTTGGAAAATAGCATATCCATGCTGTAACTCAAAGTTAACTGGATATGAATCAACCCTTCTGATCATAACATTATCTGAGGTTTCACTGCTATCTTTCTTGGAGCCTTTGCATCTCCCTTCCTGAAGGCACTGTCAAACTGGAGCATGTCTGCTGAGTTTTCCCTCTGCTAAGCTCCTTAAAACAAGGTGGTAAGGATAGAAATGGAAAAAGGCAGAAAATAAGTGGTGAGGCTTCCAGTGCCTCACTTGACCCAACTGAGTTTCCCTTCCTTCTAACTGCTCCAGGATCATTAGTGACTGCTACTCCCCCACCCATCTTTTCAGCTGGTGGGGTTTGGATCCATGATAGATTTCCCTGAGATCTGTCAATGTTATTGCTGCTTCCAAAGAAGGTAGTGCTAGGCACTGGATAGGGAGAACCTTCTCCCCCTTCTCTTTGGTTCCTACTAAACTAACTTTATCAGCCTTGATCTCCACTATTACATATAGACTGTCAATTCCTTAATCTGCAAGGCTGTTCTACCAATCTCTTGTGTTGCAGCAGTGATCACATGCGGCAGTGGTGGGATTTAGTGCCAGGCACCGGTCGTGTGCAATGAACTGTGAGAGGAATGCAGTAGTATGTGGACTAGAGCAGCACTACTGAGATCAAGGATGCTCAAGAAACCAGATTTGGAGGAGCGCAGAGATCGCAGAATGTTGTGGCACCGGAAAAGATTACAGAGACAGGGAGAGATGAAGTCATGGAGGAATTTTAAATAAGGGTTGGGAATTTTAAATTGAGGCATTGCTTAGCCCACAGCCAATGTAGGCCAGTCAGTACAGGGGTGATGGGTAAACAGGACTTAATTCGAGTTAGGACATGATCAACAGAGTTTTCTATGACCTCAAGTTTACAAAATACAAAAAGTGGGATCGATAATGGTCTTTGATCCAATTGAGTCAATGGTCAGAAGACATGAGGCGGGATTCACTGTCGTCCCCGCACACCTGCAAACAAGTTTTGTTTCTCGGTGGCCGGCGGCGAGATCCTTTCATCCCGCCTCTATCAATGGACTTTCCTATTGATTCTACCCCACGCCTCCGGGACAACACGTGGCAGGGGTGCACTATTGGCGAATCCAGAAGATCCCACTGGCTTGAAGAGCCAGAAGATCTGGCCCATAATATTTATGATGGACAACTTTACTACACACAACTGATGTGCAGGAGGCATAAGAGTCTGGGGCGAAATCCTCTAGCCCTTCCCACCAGCAGGATATTCCAGTCCCGCCAAAGATAAACCCCACCGTGGGTTTCCTGATGGCAGCATGGGTGAGGAATGTAAATCACCATCAACTTCGCCCTGGGGTTTCTCATTCTGATTGCACATTTTCCTGTGGGTTTCATTGCTTGACCTCCTGCCTCTAACCACCCACACAGTCAGACAACGTTTTGTTTCCAAGTCTACAATATTTTCAAGACTAATTGACGTAAGGGTTCTTAAGAAAATTTTAAAATGCACTTCTTCCTCCCCTATGATTTCTCTCCTGGATTACCTGCAGCCCTGTCCAAGAAATTATTCTTTATTTCCTGCACATTCCAGTATAATATAAAACTTTTAATTATATACGTTTGATCCTTTTATCCATGAGCTCAACCTTAGGGGATACACTTAGACATATAGGGCTTGATTCAACCAAATGGGAACAAAATCCCATAGTGAACACATTTGGCCGCTTGTTTCCCAGCGAGAAACATATGGCTATACAACGCAACTCGCATTGTATAAGGGCCTCATCGGAGAATGCGCGGCTGAGGCTGCACATAGCCCCATTTTGCACACTGGGAGCTCTGCTCACGGAACTCCCCAACGTAGCAAGAGATCGGGACCCCATTTTGAAATGGCGTCCCAATCTCTGAGGCCCCCAAAGCGATTCCTGACCTCCCCACAGCCGGAACACACTATGGGAATGGCCCCGCACGCCCACACTCCCCCAACACCCATGCAGGGCATCCCGGCCCAATCGCACGTGTGCAAAAATGCCAGCTGGGCAGGGTGGTACCCTGGCACTGCTGATGACACCTGGGCATCTTAGCACTGCCAGCCATGCACCTTGACAGTGCCAGCCTGACAGAGCCTCCTGGGTGCCAGCTGGGTACTGCCAAGATGCCCAGGTGTCACTGCCAGGCTGGCACTGCCAAGCTGGCATTTTTTTCACAGCAGTGATCATGCGGGAGTTGCCCTGCATGGGTGAGGGGCAGGCAGGGACCGCCTTACAGTGAGTTGGGGCTTGGGGGCGGTTTGGGGGCCGCGTCAGAGGCTTGAGAGGTTGGAACACCATTTCTAAATGGTGTCCCAATCTCTCCCTACACTGGAGTTTCGGCGAGCGGGCTCCTCGGTGCAGGAAACAGGACTAAGTGTGGCCTTGGCCACGGATTCCCTGCTGAGGCCCCATACCTAACTGGAGTTGCATTAGATAGCGTTGTGTTTCTTGGTGTTGCGAGCGCCAGGAAACACGTGGCTAAATGTGCTTGGTCTGGGACATAGTTCCCATTTGGTTAAACCGCGCCCTTAATAGCTATATTATATATTTACAATATAATAAATATATATATATATATATTTATCAACAGAGCAGTTGTACAGCACTGACCCTTCGGGAACACCACTCAAGCCTGAAAAGCAACCATTTACCACAACTCGCTGTTTTCTGTCCTTAAGCAAATATTTAACCCTAAGTGACGCTGACTATCCTAGTCCATGATTTGTTTTTGTTAACCAGCCTTTTATGCGGTGATTTGTCAAAGATTGTTTTTTTTAATCCATGTAGGCAGCTTCCATTGGTTTCACTTCATCAACCTCCCCTGTTACTTCACCAAAAATCTCAAATAGATTAGTCAGTCATGGTCTGCCTTGTACAAACCTGTGCTAGCTCTCAGTTATTAACCCAAATCTCTCCATGTGCCTGTTAATTTGTTTCCCCATTTAATGTTTCTAAAAGCTTACCCAGTACTAATGTTAAAGTGAAAGGCCTATAGTTACTAGCCTTACAGCTGTCCCTTGAATAAAGGTGTTACATTTGACAATCTGAAAGCATGTTGCACCTTCCCCATACCTAGGGAAGATTGAAGGATTATGACAAGCTCTTTCTCAACTCCCGGAGCTTATTTGAGCATCCTCGGGTGCAAGCCATCTGGACCAGGTGACTTATCCACTCTTAAACCCAACTGGACTTTCCAGTACAGTCAACTTCCACCCAATCTATTATATGTACTGGATGCCCTTCCACTGATATTTTGTCAGTTTACTCTTCTTAGGTAAGCACCAATACAAAGTACACATTTAAGTATTGTAGCCTTGCCCTGTGCCTCCTTTGCCCCAACATATCCTGTCCTGCCTCTTACTACCCGCTTACTATTTACTGGTAGAAGTCGTTTGGGTCCACTTTATGTTAACTGCTATTCTATTCTCATATTCTCTCTTTGCCAATCTTATTTTCCGCTTCACTTCCCTTCCAACTTATTTTATTTAGCCTGGTTCTTAAAGAATTCACCTGACATGCATCATACACCCTCATTTTTTGTTTCATCATATTCTCTATCTCACTCAGTGTCTAAGGAGCCCTAGTTTTGGTTCCCTTGCCGTTCACCCTTGTTGTAATATGTATGGAAAATATGAATGTGCAACATTACTTCCTTAAAGATCATTCATTCCCCCGTTACAACTCTTCCTGGCAATCTTTGTTTCTATTTTACCAAGGCTGTGTTCCTTCTCATCCCATTGAAGTTTGACCTCTTCCAGTTTACAATTTCTATTTTACATTGTCCCATGCTCTTTTCCATCACTCACCTAAACCTTAAAATATGATGATTGCTCTTACCCAAGTGTTCTCCTGCAGATACTTGGTCCACGGGCCCATCCTATCCCTCAGCACCAGATCCAGCAATGCCTCCTTTCTAGTTGGACCGCTATCATATGGTCAATGACATTCTCCTGAACACCATTTCAGAAATTCCTCCCTCTCTTCCCTTTCCTCTGATATTATCCGATTGATACTTGGATAATTAAAGGCCGCTCGATATCATTACTTTATAGTTTTTGTGTATCTTTATGATTTCCCTGCAGATTTGTTCCTCTCTTGTTCACTGTTTGAAAGCTTATAGAAAATCCCAGCAGCCTAATCATGCCTTTTTTGTTTCAAAACCCTAATAAACTGGATTCTGCTTTACCACCCACCGCCCCCCCCAAAAAATAAATTGCCTCCAACTTTATTAAAAGGAATAAGAGTGCCCCTCCGAGCTTCACAAAACATATGTGGGCAGCTTCTCAGCTCCCCTAATCCCCCACCATTCCTTACCAGCCTTCCTACTCTTACCTCGGGACTTCAGTGCAGAGTGAAATTACTAAGACTCCAACAGATGAGATTTGTTCTGATGATGCCCAAGAGCAAATTTATTTTTATCTCCAGGCTTCTTCTTTTCAGAGTGCCATCGCTGGCGCCTAATTTGGAGGTTAAGGAATGTAGGTCCTAGTGCCTCTTTATGAAAGAGGATAATCAGAAAACTGCAAATTTAATATTGGAACGTAGTGTCAAATGATTACTACATTTCAATCAGAGTGCAATATATTTAAATTGTTTTATCTCTAACAAGTTGTCCATTTTGCATTCTAAACATCCAAATAAGAAAGCTGGTTAACTAGTTTTCATTTGTTTTCATGACCCAACTATGCAGTAACAAAATAGTTTGGTCTGCCTACATTGATCAATAAAGTTTCATAAACTCAAGGTCCTACAGACTACAAATTACTGTTGACAATATCAAATGGTGCTTAACATCTTTTAAATGAGTTAACCCTTCTTTCATATGAACATTTAAACACTCATCCTCTCGATTGCCAACAATAAGTTCAAATATTCTCTTGTCTTATCGCATAAATCCAAAAGCTTTAACTACTTTTCCAACCTTCAGGATTTAAGACACATTTCAAATGTTAGAAATAGCATTGGTAGTCCTGCAGGAAATCATAAAACCAAAACTGAACCAACAATAAATGGTGTTTTTCCTTTCTATATGTCCCCCTATAAAATGTGATTGACATTTGCATGTACTGCACATGATCATTTATCATTACTAAATGACACCAGTCAAGTTGTTATAACTGAAACTGAAGTGATAAGCTCGTGGAGGGTGAGGGGGAAGTACCCCGATCGGAAATGACCAGCTACAGGAAGACCTAGAGGGGTTCTGCTGATCCCCGATACCTTCTGCTGTTGGTTTCAGAACTAAATTCAGCTCTATCTGTGTCTATTTATATCTGAACATAATTTCTACTCAAAAGGAATCAACGGCTCTCTCAATGATAGCTGTTTAATCAGCAGCCTCATGTTCTTTGTGCACTTTGATAGATCTGTTTAAAATTAGCTCCATAACTAATTAGGCCCTTTGAGTAGTTTATCTCCTTGTCTATTCTCCCACTCCCAACTGTTTCTTTTTCTATCCGGCAGTCAGAATTTGTATTAATAATTTAGAACATTGTGGCACAATAACAACGACTTTCTTTATTGGCCTTTCATTTAATGTCTTAATTTCCGACATGTTCATTGTACTGACAAAGAAAACCAGCCCAACTAGAGTGTGATAATTTTTGGTTCAGTTGTATATAGCTGGCACATGGAAATATTTGAAAGTTATCATGAAGAAACAAGCTACTTGGTCCAATTGGTTCATGTTATAATTTAGCTTCCACACCAGCAAACAGTCCTAATCAGTGTTTTGTTATTCATTCATGGGATGCAGGTACACAGGCACGACCAACATTTTGCCCATCCCTAATTATCCTTGAGAAGGTGCCAAGACACAATGCCAAAAATTTCAACACCTCAGGCATTTTATGAAGATAGCAAGGTAAATAGTTAATAGCGTAGTATTGAGGGCGGCACATGGCACAGTGGTTAGCACTACGGCATTGAGGATCCGGGTTCAAATCCTGGCCTTGTCCGTGTGCAGTTAGCACCTTCTCCTCGTGTCTGCGTGGATTTCACCCCCCACAACACAAAGATGTGCAGATTAGGTGAATTGGCCACGCTAAATTGCCCCTTAATTGAAAAAAAGAATAATTGGTTAATCTGAATTTATAAAAAATAAGTATTGTTGGAGCTAAACCCATGTTTTCTAGATTGCAGAGAGGTTTTGGCGAGCAAACCTCCCACCCTCTGACCACCTCTTTTAGCCACTATATTTATATGGCTAGTCCAGTTTACTTTCTGGTTGATGGTGACCTCCAAAGAGCTTCATCAATGATAATACAGTTGACTGTCAAGGAGAGATGTCTAGGATGCGATCTAACCAAATTGGAAGAGTCCCGTGATGAGTGCATTTAGCAAGATGTTTCCCGGCACTTGCAGCACCAAGAAACATCACGCTATCTACCGGGACTCTGTTTTAATGCAGCGTCTCAGCAGGGAACTCCCCACCGAGGCCGAACGTAGTCCCATTTCCTGCACTGAGGAGCTCCGCTTGCCAGAGCTCTTGACCCCCCAAAGCCCCAACGCACCTATAAGGGGTCCTCAAGCCCCCTTGCACCCTACCTCACACGCATAGGGCACCCCCAGCCTGGGCATGATCCCTGTGTGGGAGAAAAGCCAGCCTGACACATTGGCACAGTCAGCTTGGCATCCTGGCAATGCCCCACCTGGCTATGCCACCTGGGCACCTTGGCAGTGCCAGACTGGCATCCAGTTTCAAGGTGCCACCCTGTCCAGAGGACAAGCAACTGGGGGCCTCTGATGCCCTGGGAGACCCCTACAAGTACCGTTCCATCTGGTCCCCGTTTGTGGGTACCAGCACTGAACAGTGCTCGCCTGAGGTCTGAGAGGCAAAGAGGTTAGAACCCAACACCTCAGGTAGATCAGGAAAATGCTAGTGTGAGACTAGCTGTCTTACTCTAATATGCAGATTTACACAACAGGCGGGATTCCAATTACGACGTCTTGCGAGATTGCATCCTCCATCGGGTTAGATCTTGCGAGACGTGGCGAGCCGGGTAGATCCTAGAAGAGGGATCTCCTAGCATCTACTGGCCACGCCACCTTTAGGATGCATGAGTACATCATACCCCTTGTTGGAGGTTGTCATTGCCTGACACATATGTCATGGATGTTACTTACCATATTAGCCCAAGCCAGAATGTTGTCCAGGTCTTGTTGTATGTGGGCATGCACTTCTTCATTAGTTCAGGAGACGTGAATGGAACTGAACACTGTGTGATCATCAGTGCGCATTCTGACCTTATGTCAGGGAATGTCAGTGGGGGGAATGTCAATCCTGCAGCTATGTCCTGGCACTGATTGGCCTCTGACAACCACATATATCTTCCTTTGTACCAGGTATGATTCCAACCAATGGGAGTTTACCCCTGATTCCGGTTGATTTCAATTTTACTCAGATTCCTTTAGTGTCTACTTGGTCAAATGCTGCCTTGATGACAATTAGGGCAGTCACTCTCACCTCACATCTGGAATTCGGCCAGTTTGCCAATAGTTTGACCAAGACTGTAATGAGTTCTAGAGGTGAATGGTCCTTCTAAAACCCAAATTGAGCATAAGTTAACACAATATTGCTAAATAAGTGCCATTTGATGGCACTGTCGATGACATACTCCATCACTTTACTGATAATTGAGGGTAGATTGATGGAGTGGTAATTGGCCAAATTGAATTTGTTTGATTTCTTTATGGACAGGCCACAGCCGGACAATTTTCTACTTTATCAGCTAGAGGCGGGTGTTGCAGCTGGTCTGGGACAGCTTGGCTAGAGATAGTTAGTTTTGAAGCACAAAACTTCAGCACTAAAGCCAACTTGTTGTCAAGGCCTATTACATTTGCTGTATTCAGTGCGCTCAGCCATTTCTTGATATCACCTGAAGTGAATTGAATGAGCTTAAAATTAGCATCCATGGTGCTTAGGACCTCAGGAGGAGGCTGAGATGGATCATCCACTCAGCGTTTTGGCTTAAGACGGTTACATTTGCTTCATTCAGTCATGTATTTTACACTGGACTTCAGCATCATTGAGTTTGGGGAGTATTCATGAAGTTCCCTTCTCCTATTATTTGTTTAGTTGTCCACCACATTCACCATTACCCACTCTGTTCCCATATCCCACCCGCTGCCTGGAGAGTTGGCAAGATCTCTGCATCACCTCTTTTTTTGAAGGCCTGTTGCTGAAGTACTAATCAGGCACTTAACTGGGTTTTCCCCAGGAAAATGGACCTAGGCATTGAATTCCCACCCACCAAGAGCTTCCAACTAATTGGAGACCAGCAGCTGCTCATTACTTAGCAGTGCCACTGGGGAGGCACTGACTGCTGCTGCTAATACAGATACCCGGGGCCTAGGAAGGACCCACGCTACAGGTGAGTGATGGCAGGAAGGTGATGGGGCTTGTGGGAGAGAGAGTTGGCAACAAGGGCAACGACTGGCTCTTAGCAGGCCCTCCTTTCCTGATGCTGGGTCGCTCAATCGGACAATGAGTGCCATTGAATGAGAGTCTCCAACCTGGAAGCCCACAAGCAATCCTGACACAGTTTGCTTTTCAGGCTTCCTCGGTGAATACAAATGGCGGCAGAATGAGGCTCTTAAGTGGGACTATCAATGAGCATTCTCGCCACGGACTTAATTCGGAAAGAGCCAGGAAGGCGGCTGGGCCCCAATCTTCCACTTTCCTACCAGATCAAATGCCTCTCCCCACCATCAAACTCACCACTGGTTAAGCGGTCTAGTTTTTACTTCTGTTTACTACCTTTTTGGTTGCAGATGTGGAATGGATAGCAAGAATTGGAAATGGCATTGGGAGGTCCAGCACTTTATTGCCATAATCCATAAACAGTAATATGCTGTCATGTGTTCACATCTTCCACCTGTACAGATGGTTCAAATATGCCTTTCATGAAGTTTACTCAGCTGGCCACACAATTCGTGCCCACCAGTTCCAAGGCTTGTGTGGGGGAGAGGCTCAGTGTTCCTTCCCCTGTGATAGATCTTTGTCCCTGGTTGTGTGCCATTCTCTCCTTTAAGAACATTGGATGACTAATTTGCATTCAGATAACTGCTTGCATCTACCCAATTAATTGATAAGAATGGCCAGCCAGCAGGAGGAGTTATTTCACTTTTCCTTTTCATTTCTTGTTGGGGATGCACCTCACCTCTGTTTTCAATCGTCTCAAGAGTCATCCATGTGTCCTGAGTGTGTTAATAGTTACATTAACAACAAGCAAGCTTGTCACATGATACCTATTCTCTTCAAATGAAAGGCAGAGATCCAAGCCTTGTGCTTTTTTTGAATTCCCATTAGTTTGGGGAGCCGAAACCTCCCCATTGCTTTCTCCATGGCATGCCTTGGCCAATCACAGTCTAAGTTGCTAAACAATTCACCTCACCAATTAAATGCCCCAACCCCAAATCCCCCCATCCCTGCAATCCCACCACCAACACCCTTGCCATTTGTTAAAGTTTGTCTAGTTTTTACTTCTATTTACTACCTTTTTGGGTGGAAAAAGTTACCTTTTTTTTCCTATAGTATAAATTTGGCATTCTTGCATGTGTTCTGATGACTGCAAGTCAAAAAGCTTCAGCAACATGTCTCTTTTTCAGCTATAGTCAGCTATTTCCCTGGTTTTGTCTTCCTTTACATTGTAAAACTGCCAGTTCTCTGACACCTCCTGTGATTACATCTCTCTGTGATCTTTTGTCCATATCCAATTTTCAATTTTTGTTGGCTGGAAAATGTCTGTTCTCTGTTATATCTCCACTTTTATGCCACGCATCAATAATTCCCTGTATGGAGAAACATCCTTCTATTCTGTTGTTTTTGTTCTTAATTACTAAACATTTTCTGAATGCTATTTCCTTCAAATTATGACCCTAAATGTTATTCCCCATGCCCGCATAGTTATTAAAAATGGCCAAAATGTAAACAAAAATCTTTCGGCTCACTGGCTAGCCTCACTATTGCAGATGGTCTTATCATTTTCTAGGCTGACTCACTGAAACATGTGTTTCTGTACTCAGCCTTGGTTTTCAGAACACCTGCTACCCATTGTTTTTAACATGCAAGTGGAAGATTTTGAGCCCAGACTTAATGCCAAAAATTTCAACATCTCAGGCATTTCATGAAGAAAGCAAGGCAAGGTAAATAGTTAATAGCGTAGTATTGAGGGTGGCACGTGGCACAACGGTTAGCATTGCTGCCTTCGGCGCTGAGGACCCAGGTTCGAATCCTGGCCCTGGGTCACTGTCAGTGTGGAGTTTGCAAGTTCTACCCTTGTGTGCATGGGTTTCACCCCAACAACCCAAAAATGTGCAGGTTAGGTGGAGTGGCCACTCTAAACTGCCCCTTAATTGGAAAAAAAATAATTGGGTAATCTAAATTTTTTTTTAAAAATACCATAGTATTGTTTTCATGAGGATAAGGAAATGACAAGACTTTATCCTTGAGTGAATATAGTAAATAATGCAGTATAATATGTAAAATACATGACTCTACCTGCGTTGCCAAAGAAACTTTAGAATGCATTTTTTTCTTGAGTAAGTTGCTTGCAAAATGAGACTGAGCACTCTTTTTGTTTTTCTTTTTGTTTAGAAAATGAAACTAATGCACTCGTGATTACCTGAGCATGTCCTGAGGGTATATCATGGTCAATCCTTTCAAACTTGGGGCATTTATACTGTTATGGGCCAGGGTTTAGAGAGCCCCAAAGTGTATCATGGAGTTCACCTGACGCACAACTTTTAATAGATTCTGGTATGGGGAGCACACGGCCCACTCTACAGGTGTGGTAGAGCAGAAATGTAAAAGTATTTTTGAAGCAAAACAATGTTTATTCTATGAACTCAAGGTGACCTTTTTAAAACATACAGTGAACATCTTAGCAACCATTAATTCAAATACAACCCTCAAAGAATACAACACTACGTAATCCTTTAAGCTTTCCGTTACACACCCTGCAGCAAACAGCCTAAAACAAAAGTAAAAAGCTGACAAACAGCCCAGCTCCACCCACCCTCTGAGATCACTGCAGTAATAAACACCCATTTCTTAAAGGTACTCTCACTACAGATACATATATACACACCCATTTATAAACACCCATTACTTAAAGGTACTCTCACATGAGAATACTGACAACACTTTCAACCACATTAACCAAACAAAAATGCCATGTACGTTTGTCACCTGTCATGTGAGAGTACCTTTAAGAAATGGATGTTTAAGCAATGTACCTTTAAGAAAACAGTGATGTCAGAGAGTGGGTGGAGCTGAGCTCAGTTCAGCCATTTTGAAGTTTCAGTTTGAAAAAGAGCTTGGGTGTGTGTCTGTGTTTTGCAGTGAGCTGGATCTGCTGTGATCGCTGCCATGAAAGCCTACCTCTTGATCATTTGGGTGATTTAAACTCATAATAGTAAAGCCTTTAACCTGACGTGTTTCTGTTTAAAGGTGTTAAATCTCATGGATGTTGAAAGGGATAACTGAAGGATTATTTAGTGTTGTAATATTTTCAGGGTTATCTTTGAAGTAAGGGGTGTTAAGGGATCCAATGTTTATTTAAAAGGTTAAGTTGAGTTCATGGAATAAACATTTGTTTTGTGTTAAAAACCATGGGCGGGATTCTCCACTCCCACGCTGAAGTGGCCGCGCCGTCGTGAACGCCGTCGTGAACGCCGTCGAGGTTCACGACGGCGCGGAACGGCCCCGGTCCTGACCGATTCAGGCCCTACAATGGGCCAGGATCGGGGCCGCATCATCTACATGTGCCAGGCCTTGTCTCCCGCGTAAAAGCGGCGCCGCATAGATGACGCGGCCGGCGCCGCATAACGGGCGTCATCCGCGCGTGCGTGGTTGCTGTCCTCTCTAAATCCGCCCTGCAAGAAGATGGGGGATGGATCTTGCAGGGCCGCGGAAGGAGGGAGGTCCTCCTGCAGAGAGGACGGACCGATGATTGGTGGGCACCGATCGCGGTTTGTTGCTTTTCTGGTGTGGTATTTTAGGTTAAGTGGGGAGAGTGTTGTGAACAATGACTCTTTCGGAGGCTCAGAAGTTTTTGGGGTTGGACACGGTGACACGTGATACCTTACGGACAGAGACTAAAGACAGACTGTTAGGTTTGGCGAAAGCATTGCAGTTAACACTGCCTAGCAAAATACGAAAAGGTGAGGTACTTAACGCGGTATCTGTGCATTTACGTTTGCCTGTGATACATTCGGACTCATTAGATATGGCAAAGCTCCAGTTGCAGATTAAGCAATTTGAACATGAAAAAGAATTAAAGCAACTTGAACATGAAAAAGAATTAAAGTGGCTTGAATAGGCAATGAAAGAAAAAGAAAGGGATAGAGATAGAGAGGAAAAAGAAAAGGAGAGAGAAGAAAGAAACAAAGAAAGAGATAGAGAGGAAAGGGTAAAGGAGAGAGAGTTTGAACTTTGGAAAATGGCTCTGAAACATGAAAATCAGTTAAAATTGGCAGGCGCAAAGGGACACGTACAGTTGGGGGAGATGGATGAGGATAATGAGACAGAGCGTCATAGTCGAAGACGTGGTGGGGATCTATTTAAATATGTCCAAGCATTGCCAAGGTTTGACGAGGAGGAGGTAGAAGCCTTTTTCATTTCATTTGAGAAGGTAGCTAAACAAATGCAATGGCCACAGGACATGTGGGTATTACTGACTCAAGCAAAACTGGTAGGTAGGGCTAGTGAAGTGTTTGCATCACTACCGGAGGAGGTATCTGGAACGTATGAGGAGGTGAAGAAATCCATCTGAAGTGCATATGAGCTAGTGCCTGAAGCTTACAGACAAAGGTTTAGAAACTTATGGAAATAATTTGGTCAAACATTCATGGAGTTTGAAAGGCTCAGAGTAATTTTGATAGGTGGATAAGGGCTTTGAAAATAGACCAAACGCATGAAGCTCTCAGAGAAATTATACTTTTGGATAGGCCCTGCCTATTTCAGTTTTTGGAATATAAAGTGCACAGTACCACCTAAATTAGACTTTTTCTTTGCAGAGATTAGTTCCTTATGGTGCAGAAAGTGAAAAAAGATTTTAAAACATATAAATCAAATTTTTTAAACATTCAAGCAAGGTTGATAACCTTGGAAATTACGGTTGAATACTTAATTTGTTTTGTCTGCATTCCCTTTGTTATTTTTAATCGAGATGTTTATTCAGTTATTTTAACTTGGTTTCTGTACCGAAAGGTTCAATATAGTTTTTATTCCATGAATAAGGAGAACCAGTGTTTTCACTCAAAATGTTATCACTGAAGATTAATGTGTGGCTTAAAGCTATATCATGGAATCATCAAGTGGTTACAGCACAGGAGGAGACCATTTGAGCTGTCATGTCTGCGCTGACTCTCTGGAGGAGCAATTCACCTTGCGCCATTCTCCAGCCTTTTCCCTGTAGCCCTGCAAATTCTTTATTTTCAGATAAGAAGACTCTAATTCTCTTTTGTAAGCTTTAATTGACCCTGCCTCCATCACACTTTCAGGCCGTGCATTGCAGATCCGAACCTCTTGGTGTATGACAAAATGTTTCCACATCGCCGTTGCTTCTTTTGCCAACCTTGAATGCCCTCTGGTTTTTGATCCTTCCACCAATGGGAACCATCTCCCATCTTCTCTGTCCAGACTCCCCATGATTTTAAGTACCCCTGTCAAAACACTTCCCAAATTTCTCTACTTCAAGGAGAACAGTCCTAACTTCTCCAATCTCTAAAAGAGCAGGATTTTCAAGCCCCCCGCCAGTTGTTTTACAGCAGGGGAGACTTCTCACCATTGCTCCGCCACCAGAATCTCCTGCTTCTGCCGATGTCTGGCATTTTGAGTGGTTTGCCCGTCCTGCTGCCGGGGAACCCTGGGCATACCTTCGGCAGAAGGGCTGGAAAATCCCACCCAAATACTGCAACATTTTAGGAACAAGAGCAGGTATTAGGTCTCTCGAGCGTTATTGTGCTATTAAGTTAGATCATTTTTAATGTGCAACATAAATACTGGTTCGAGTAACCCTAAAACCCCTTGCTTATCAGTTTTGAGATTTTCAATTGACATAGCCTCAACAACTTTTTGGAGGGAGAAATTTTGAGATTTCTACTACCCTTTGTGTGAACTGAATTCAGACATCACCCACGAACAACCTAATTTGAGGGTTATGCCTCTTTATTTTGGACTCTTCCACCACAGCTACTACAGAACTGCAACAAAAGCCTTGATTATGTTCTAAGAACACAGCGGAAGATGTTTTACATGTGAGAAGAAAGGGAGAAACTGCTGGTTCTGGAAATCTGAAAAGCAAAAGAGAAAAACTCAGTAGCTAAGATAACATCTGTGGAAAAGACAGGCAGAAACTAGGATGGTTTGGCAGGGGTGAAAGTTGAAATTGAATTTCAGATTTATACATTCCTTTCTTACCCTGGGTGACTACAATTTTAAGTTGCAGGCTATGAGGACACCCAGTTGAAGCTGCTGGGATCCTCTTTAAATATGTAGATTGGGCACTGATACCGTCTTCAACACCCCAACTACCATTGTAACCTGAAGCCCATGCGACAGAGTTGTGGAGGCCCCCACCCAGGCAAGTACTGCCAGGAAAACAACTAGACGCAGCCTAAGTTTTCTAAAAATATGTTGCGCTTTCCTTCCAGGTCAAAACTAGCAAAAATATTCTTTCTTGTTCCAGAAGGAAACCTTGTTCCTCCCATGCCCCGGGTTTCTACTTCCTTCCTCCACCAACTGGCATTCCCCTCCCTTGATCCCCTTGGTTCCCTCCAAGAAAACTAACCTTGTCTAGGAGCACTTTCCCCGTTCCAGGAACAGTACTTCTGGGTTTCCTAGAATGACTTTAATGGCTGGATAGCTAGCTGCCTGCCACAAATTTCCTAGCCTTTTTGGTTTGGAAGTCAGCATGCTCACTTTGCTGTGTTCTTGTGTGGAAATTGAAATCAAGTCTGATGGATCTACACCCAAAATTTAATTACACTTATTATGTTACTGATATTGAGAATGTTCTGGCCAATCTGGAGCACTGTGGCATTAAAAAAGTTTTAAAATTTTATTTGGCAACAATAAGCCTCGCCAAATAATTATTCAACATTTTAATTTATTTTGAAAACTCCCAATACCCCTACATACAGCCGTCTAATTATTATGTGACATTCTGATACTGCTCTTATTTTGGGAGGAAAGTCAAAGTCACCTTGTTTGCCTCCTTTTAGAAAAATTGCACCTAAACCCCCATTCCCAAGCCACAAGCTGAGCTTCAAACTCCAGTTCAAATTATTACTCATACTTTGTCACCCTCCCCACCCACTTCTGCTGAAATCGTCATCATAATTTTGCCACATCCATGCTCAACTTCTCTAGTCTTGTCTTCACTATGGTCCTGCACATTTATAAACCCCTCACAATTCTAATGATCTGCAAAGTGTGAAAAAAGTCAAAACAAGATTATTCTTCACAACTGAACTTTTATTTTAATAGCGTTATTACTTTTTGTTAAAGTTATTTGATTCTTAATTTGTTTCTTAGTTTATTAAAACATGCTACTTTCCTAAAGGTTGCACCAAATAGTAAACATCAGTACCCATGCGGCAACATATAATTTCTATTAGATGGTAGCAGAATGCTTTTACTCCTAATGCTACAGCTTCTTTCTGGAGGCCTTAAGGAAGTGTAAGAGGCGGGAAGCAGAACTGAAGCCATTGTAGAGGGGAAGAAGTTGCACTCTTCCTGTTATGACAGGAAATGCAGACAAATGTGCTTCCTGGCCATTTGCTCAGGAGGGAATCAGATCTTCTTTGACCTTTAGCTAAGGTATAACTTGTCTTTGTTGCCTTAGTAAACATGTTTTTGTTAAATGATTTCTAATGTATACCTGTCAATGTTATATTTAAAAGAAAGAAATAGGAAAGTTCTATGGTCAATTCATGCTCGGTGGTCTGGAATGCTTCTGGGTAAACATAGTAAATGGTACTTTGTGGTGTATCTTGGCTCCTGGTTTTATGGTAGTTCTACCATATAAGAAAACTAGGTGAAAACAGTAAAATTTACATTGGATTAAGAAAACATTACAATTTAAAAATTGTAACTAAAAGCTTAAAATATCTGATTAACTACCTTTGCTTATTTTTGAGTAATTGACGTTGCTATAGGATGGGATGTCATGATATTTCCATACTGAAATTGGGAAGTTGACCTATTACTTGATGAACATTGGATTATTTGTTCTAAAACAAAAAAAATGTAAACAAATGGATACAGTTTCTGAAGTTTTATGGAGCTTGTAATATCTGCCTGCTGTACAACTTTGATCTTCAATGTATTGGCAGTGCACTGTGTTATTGAGCAAAGGCCAGAGCATTGTTGAGGCACATAAATGAATAGAAATTAACATTCACACACTCCCTAATACTGGATTTTGAAAAGTCAGGATTCATTGCACTTTCAGTAAAATTAAACAAAAAAGTTGACTAAGACGAGAGTACAGGTTTGTCGGAAACAAATATTCCTTATAATAAACTTACAAACAACAGAAAATGGGTTGAAATGCTTCCTTCAGCAAATTAATGATAGATTGGCTACTAAATTTATAGATTTATAATAACGTGTTTTATCACTGATCCTATTTAGCATATTTAACAGGAAATATGAACAGGAAAATCAATGTTCTTTAGTGTTGCACCATTTATTTCTTGCTTGATACCTCAAATTGCTCCAAACATTCATGACAGACTTGCATGTCAGCACTGGTCCGTCAACTCAGTGTTACACAGCTGACACTGTTTTTTTATTTGTTTGGAAGGATAAAGCATATAGTTGTGTTGGTGAATATTTTTGAAAGTTAAAGTAATAATGATATGAAGACTTCATCCACTCATCATTATACTTCACTGAAATTGTAGTGATTTCAGCTGCCTCGGCTTCAAGTGCTGGAATTATCTTCTTAAACACCTATGCACCCTGACCTCCATCTCTCCTCCTTTCAGGGCCATTTTACAATCCACTTCTTTCACCAAGTTTTTCGACATCCCTTGTAATCTTTCTCCTTTTAACTTTTGGGAGATTAAGAAAGAGATTAAACAAAAAAGTGAAATAAATGAATTATTAGGGCACATAGGAATATATTTCTGTCCCTTTATGGGTTCCCAGAAAGGTGAGTTACATACATACATAGATACATAGAAGATAGGAGCAGGAGAAGGCCTTTTGGCCCTTCAAGCCTGCTCTGCCATTCATCACGATTATGGCTGAATAGCTCAATAACCTAATCCTGCTTTCTCCCCATAGCCTTTGATCCCATTCTCCCCAAGTGCTATATCCAGCCGCCTCTTGAATATATTCAAAGTTTTGGCATCAACTCCTTCCTGTGGTAATGAATTCCACAGGCTCACCACTCTTTGTGTGAAGAAATGTCTCCTTATGTCTGTCTGAAATGGTTACCCTGAATCCTCAGGCTGTGACCCCTGGTTCTGGACACACCTATCATTGGTAACATCTTCCCTGCATCTACCCTGTCTAGTCCTGTTAGAATTTTATAAGTCTCTATGAGATCCCCCCTCATTCTTCTGAACTCCAGCGAGAACAATCCTAACCTAGTCAATCTCTCCTCATATCAGTCTGGTAAACATTCGCTGCACTCCCTCGAGAGCAAGAACATCCTTCCTCAGTTGCCTTTATATATTTCGGTTTTGCTGTTCTGCCCCAACTTCCAGGTCACACAGTATTCCTTCACTAAAAGGAAAGGGAGGCAGCCCTCTTGCCAGTCTATAGTACTTTGGAGAGAGGTGTGTGAGAGAAGTATACTTTGACATGTCTTTCAGTTTTTCACCCTCTCTCTTCCCGTGGGCATGTGCTTCTCTTTGATTCAACGGGTTCTCTCCCAATGCCCTAGCTGAAATAAGGACCATAATGTGATCAATTGTAAAAGAGAGAGTGGCTAAAGCTTCAAGACATTGCGTGGAATTTTTTTTTTTAAATGGCAAAGTGTCAGGATGTGACCGAAAACCGGTGTGTTTCTCAGATCTTCTCATGCTCTATTAGAAAAAGAAACGGGTGGGTGGGTGTGTATTTCGTGCTGTCATTTTGATGGGGTGGGGCCTGAAAGAGCCAGCAAGCCCGACTACACAGAGATTGGGGCACAATCTTTAAAGATGACGCCCCAGTTGGTGGGAAAATTGAACTCTATGGGATTAAAGGCAGATAAGTCTCCGGGACCTGATGGCCTGCACCCTAGGGTATTAAGGGAGGTGGCAGCAGAGATAGTGCTGGCATTGGTTATGATATTTCAGACTTCCAGAAAGCATTTGGCAAGGTGCTTCGTAAAAGACTGGTCCAGAAGGTGAGATCGTAGGGGACTGAGGGTAGAGTACGAGATTAAGAATTGGCTGACTGACAGAAAGCAGAGGGTCGGGGTTAAATGGATCTTTCTCTGGTTGATGAACTGTAACTAGTGGGGTGCCGCAGGGGCAGTCCTCGGGCCTCAACTGTTTACAAATACACACCCTTTCTGGAAGTGAACCTGATCACGTCAATGACAGCGGGGACGGGGAAGATCGCAAACCAGAATCTCACTGTCGCAAATCCCACTATGGTTCTCTTGCGAGGTTTAGCAGCCATAACAGGATTTTCACCCATGGCGAACGCACCTGAAAAATCCCACCCCTTTTGTAGTCTCTATGAAGGTGACATTAGGATAAAAACTGTGGGGGTTTTAATCCATGCCCCCACTATTTTAGTTGTGATCTGAAAAGTTATTTTTTCACAGCAACATATGGCTTTTTTCAAATGTAACTTGAATGGATATTTTATTTATGTATTATTTAAATGTTTAAGGTGCAATAATTCATCAGAGTAGTGCTATTTCAGTATTTATGGTTTGCTAGACACACAGAATACTTGATTTATCACTGGTCTGTGGTTTAAAATCCCTAAAAGTGCTCAGTCACACCTCGTTTTTTGCACAGTAACAAAGGTTGCTGTACAGTAGGCAGCAATATTATTTTATTTCATCTGGCTTTGGTTGTTAATTTAGTGCAGAGTACTGCAATATAAGCAAAAGCATGATCTAAAAATGGATTGCCTGTCAAGTAATCACATTTGAGTTAAACTGTCAGTTTATAAAGTTATTGTAATAAACAACTTAATTTATTGCCTCAAAGAATGAGAAGCTCTTTATACCTCTTTTCAATATTTAAAAAACATACTATTTCTTCTCTTCCATAAAGTAGACCCCATTGCTGCCTCTCACCCCATCTTGTCTTCTCAGCCTGGGGGCAAAAGGTCCAGAGACACGAGTAATACTGTTGTAATTATAAACAACAAACTATGCTGCTGGAGGGCATTGCTGGTTCTGTTGGTTTTTCTCTGGCCCCCTGTCATCAATAAAGCTCTCCATAGCTGTAATTTACACTATGTAGCAGCCCATTGGGAATAAGCTGACTGTTACTGCAAAAGCAAACTACTGCAGGTGCAGGAAATCTGAAATACAAGCAGAAAATGCTGGTAAAACTCAGCAGCTCAGGCCGTATCTGTGCAGAAAGAAACAGAGTTAACACCAGCTGAACATTTGTCTGATTGAATACTTGCGGCAGCTCAAGATGTAATCTAGTACGCTGTTAACAATCCACCAAGATCCTAATGCGCTGATGTGTTTAATATTTGTAGAGCCAGGGCAGCACGGTGGCGCAATGGTTAGCACTGGGCCCGGGTGAGGACTCGGGTCCTGGGTCACTGTCCGTGTGGAGTTTGCACATTCTCTCCGTGTGTGTGTGGGTTTCACCCCCACAACCCAAAAGATATGCAGGTTAGGTGGATTGGCTATGCTAAATTGCCCCTTAATTGGAAAAAAAAATAATTGGGTACTCTAAATTTATATTAAAAAAAATATTTTCAGAACCATGAATTCAATTTTTTTTTTTTTATTATAAAACCCGCTCCGCAAACCTCTGATGAAAAAATGTATTTCAATATAGAATTAGTAGTTCCAGGAAACCTTTGGCCGGGGTTCTCCTGGCTTGGGTCACTCTGGGGGGCGGGGGTGGCCTCCACGGTGGCTGTGTGGGTTTCCTCCGGGTGCTCCGGTTTCCTCCCACAGTCCAAAGATGTGCAGGTTAGGTGGATTGGCTATGCTAAATTCCTTTAGTGTCCAAAAAAAGGGTAGGTGGGGTTACGGGGAAAGGGTGGAGGTGTGGGGATAGGGTGGAGGTATGCGCTTAGGTAGGATTCTCTTTCCAAGGGCTGGTGCAGATTTGATTGGCCGAATGACCTCCTTCTGCACTGTAAATTCTATGATCTATGAACTGGACCAGCTGGGGCAGAGGTTGAACACCCTGGAATAAATAGCTCACTTTCTGATGCTCAGAACATTCTTCCCCATCTGCAGAACTCAGGAGTGTGAAGCACATTCACCACTCTCCTGTATGGATATAGATAAGATAATATTCAAGAAACTAAGCACAATTGTGAACAGAACAGTTCTTTTGATTGGTATCCCTGCAATTGGACACACTAGCCAACCACTCCTTTATCAATAGAGCATTGTTTTACCTCCATGGTGCACTATTGCAACTCATCAAGATTATTTAACAGCACCTCTTTCCTTGTAACCTCATTCACCAAAAAGGACAAGACCAGCAATGTTGTAGTTACGCCATTATCTTCAAGTTTCACATACCATCCTGACTTTGATGTTCCTTCATTATCTAGGTCAATATGCTGGAATCCCTGACTGACACCATTGTGGAAATATTTCTGCTGAAAGAGAAGTTTCACAACCAACTTCTTAGGGCAGCTGGGACAGGCAATAAATGCAGCCTTCCCAGTGTCACCCAAATTCTAAGGACAGTCTGTGGATTCAGCTTGAGCAAGAACCCCACCCCCGCCGCTCCACCACCCCACATAGCGGCCCAATCCTTTTGTCTGACTCACTCACCTTTGAAAGATAGAAACATGGAGACTAGGTACAGGAGTAGACCATTCGACCATGCACCACCAGTCAATATGATCATGACAGATCATGCAAATTTAGTATCCCATTCCCGCTTTCTCTCCATACCCCTTAATCCCTTTATCTGCAAGGGCGACGTCCAGCTCCCTCTTGAATATACCCTCACCAAGGCCCTGTATAACTGCAGCAAGACATCCCTACTCCTGTACTCAATTCCTTGTGCTATGAAGGCCAGCATGGCATTAGCATGCCACACCTTGAGTATTGTGTGCAGTTTTGTTCTCCTAGTTTGAGGAAGGAAATTCTTGCGATTCAGGGCATCCAGCGAAGGTTCACCAGACTAATTCCCGGTATGGCAGGACTGACAAATTAAGAAAGACTGGATCGACTGGGCTTGTGCTCTCTGTAGTTTAGAAGAATGAGAGGGATGTCATAAATCATATAAGATCCTGCTGGGACTGGACAAGCTAGATGCGGGAAGAATGTTCCCGATGTTGGGGACGTCGAGAACTAGGGGTCACAGCCGACAAATAAGGGGTAAGCCATTCAGGACTGTGATGAGGAAGAACTTCTTCTCTCAGAGTTGTGAACTTGTGGATTTCTCCACCACAGAAAGCTGTCGGGGCCAGTTTGTTGGATATTTTCAAGAGGGAGCTGGATATGGCCCTTGCGGCTAAAGAGATGAAGGGGTATAGAGAGAAAGCAGGAGTGGGATACTGAATTAGCATGATCAGCCATGATCATATTGAATGGTGGTGAAGGTTCAATGGTCCAAATGGCCTACTCCTGCACCTATTTTCTATGTTTCTATTAGCTTTCCTCACTGTCTGCTGTATCTGCATGCCAACTTTCAGCGACTGTTCCACCATGACACCCAGGTCTCGTTGCACTTCCCCTTTTCCTAAACTGCCACCATTCAGATAACAATCTGCCTTCCTGTTTTTGCCAAAGTGGATAACCTCACATTTACCCACATTATATTGCATTTAATAAGTATTTGCCTACTCAGCCAGCCTGTCCAAGTCACCCTGCAGCCTCTTTGCGTCCTCCTCACAGCACACACTGCCACCCAGCTTAGTGTCGGTTGCAAGTTTGGAGATATTGCAGGCAATTCCTTTGTCCAAATCATTCATGTATATTGTGAACAGCTGGGGTTTCAGCACTGAACCCTGTTGTACTCCACCGGTGCCTGCCACTCTGAAAAGGACCTGTTTATTCCCACCTCTGCTTACCGTCTCCCTTTAAATTACCTTGTGCTGTAAAAAGGGGGTGTTTCTTACCTCTCTGCGCCCCAATTAATCCAAGCCAATGCAGCCAGGGGTGGGCTCTACAGTTCCTGCCTCACCCAGCCCTGAGTGAGGAAGGTTGGGTGGAAATTGCCATCTGAGGAAGATACAGGCCAATTATGTTTTTTGATAAGACTAATATGATAAGAGGAGTAAGGATTTAGCATATATTATATCTTAGGGCACTGAAAGTAAAAAGTAGCAGCAATCTAAATGATCTACTCCGAACTAACACAGATTGACAGAAATATTTCCATGTCATCTTTTTGTGATGTGAACAGCTGGGATTCAGTGCTAAGTACGGTCAAGATTTTACTTGTATTAGCAAAAGTGACTGGATTAATAAGATCATCGGGTCAGATGTCACAAATTGGGAACTGCTTTTTCAATATTGGGTCATGTGAATTGCCACACTCTGCTATAGGAAGGAAAAGGGATAGACATGGGACAAACAAATGGACAAAAAGTGATCAAACAAGTTATAGAACTTCTGCAGGTTTCTCCTCTTTTGGCATATATGCTTCCCCTGGCCAGACCTGAGGAAGGAGCAGTGCTCTGAAAGCTAGTGATTCCAAATAAAACTGTTGGACTTTAACCTGGTGTTGTAAGACGTCTTACTGTGCCCTCCCTAGTCCAAACCTGGCATCTCCACATCACAAAAAGACTGTCACTTCTGATGACAGTTCAGAAGTTCAGAACCACTTTCATTAACTGCCTGCCTATGTGCTTTTAATGGCTTAGCACTTAGACCATAAGAACTAGGAGCAGGAGTAGGCCATCTGGCCCCTCGAGCCTGCTCCGCCATTCAATGAGATCATGGCTGATCTTTTTTGGACTCAGCTCCACTTTCCGGCCCTTAATCCCTTTATTCTTCAAAAAACTATCTATCTTTATCTTAAAAACATTTAATGAAGGAGCCTCAACTGCTTCACTGGGCAAGGAATTCCATAGATTCACAACCCTTTGGGTGAAGAGGTTCCTCCTAAACTCAGTCCTAAATCTACTTCCCCTCATTTTGAGGCTATGCCCCCTAGTTCTGCTTTCACCCGCCAGTGGAAACAACCTGCGCGCATCTATCCTATCTATTCCCTTCATAATTTTATACGTTTCTATAAGACCCCCCCCCCCGCATCCTTCTAAATTCCAACGAGTACAGTCCCAGTCTACTCAATCTCTCCTCGTAATCCAACCCCTTCAGCTCTGGGATTAACCTAGTGAATCTCCTCTGCACACTCTCCAGCGCCAGTACGTCCTTTCTCAGGTAAGGAGACCAAAACTGAACACAATACTCCAGGTGTGGCCTCACTAACACCTTATACAATTGCAGCATAACCTCCCTAGTCTTTAAACTCCCTCCCTCTAGCAATGAAGGACAAAATTCCATTTGCCTTCTTAATCACCTGTTGCACCTGTAAACCAACTTTTTGCGACTCATGCACTAGCACACCCAGGTCTCTCTGCACAGCAGCATGTTTTAATATTTTATCATTTAACTAATACTCCCTTTTGCTGTTGTTCCTACCAAAATGGATAATCTCACATTTGTCAACATTGTATTCCATCTGCCAGACCCTAGCCCATTCACTTCGCCTATCCAAATCCCTCTGCAGACTTCCGGTATCCTCTGCACTTTTTGCATTACCACTCATCTTAGTATCGTCTGCAAACTTGGACATATTGCCCTTGGTCCCCAACTCCAAATCATCTATGTAAATTGTGAACAATTGTGGGCCCAACACTGACCTCTGAGGGACACCACTAGCTACTGATTGCCAACCAGAGAAACACCCATTAATCCCCACTCTTTGCTTTCTATTAATTAACCAATCCCCTATCCATGCTACTACTTTCCCCTTAATGCCATGCATCTTTATCTTATGCAGCAACCTTTTGTGTGGCACCTTGTCAAAGGCTTTCTGGAAATCCAGATATACCACTTCCATTGGCTCCCCGTCATCTACCGCACTGGTAATGTCCTCAGAAAATTCCACTAAATTAGTTAGGCACGACCTGCCCTTTATGAGCCCAAGGTAAGTGAAGGCCCCAACCTGGTGCTGCCTTTATCCTCTCCCCTGCAGCACTGTCCCACGCAGGTCCGCTCCTCTCTGCTCCAGGAAGGTAAGTGAAGGCCCCGAGCCTGGTGCTGCCTTTATCCTCTCCCCTTCAGCAGTGTCCCGCACAGCTCCGCTCCTCTCTGCTCCTGGAAGGTAAGTGAAGGCCCCGAGCCTGGTGCTGCCTTTATCCTCTCCCCTTCAGCAGTGTCCCGCACAGCTCCGTTCCTCTCTGCTCCCGGTAGGTAAGTGAACTTGCTGGGTCTCCTGCAAACTTCTTCATCAGTGAGCGGCTGATCAGAATTTGTTTAATACTGACCGGCCATTCATTTTAATGGGGCGGCACGGTAGCACAGTAGTTAGCACTGTTGCGTCACAGGGCCAGGGACCCGGGTTCAATTCCTGGCTTAGGTCACTGTCTGTGCGGAGTCTGCACTTTCTCCCTGTATCTGCATGGGTTTCCTTCGAGTGCTCCAGTTTCCTCCCACAAGTACCGAAAGACGTGCTGGTAGGTGAATTGGACATTCTGAATTCTCCCTCTGTGTACCCGAACAGGCGACAGAATGTGGCGACTAGGGGCTTTTCACAGTAACTTCATTGCAGTGTTGATGTAAGCCTACTTGTGAATCTAAGAAAGATTATTATTATTCTAATCAGGAGAGGCTCAATCCCCAAAATAAAGCACGTCTCCTCTCAGCAACATTGGGTGGCATTCCACCTACCAAGGGGAGATGGCAACATAGTGGTAATGTCACTGGGCTACTAATCCAGTGGTCCATGCTCTGGGGACATAGTTTCAAATCCCACCATGGCAATTAGTGGAATTTAAATTCAAGCAATAATATCTTGAATTGAAAGCTAGTCTGAGTAACCAGGAAACTATCATCGATAGTCCGAAAGACTCATTTGGTTCACCAATGTCCTTCAGGGAGGGAAATTTACCCTCCTTACCCTGCCTCGCCTATATGCAACTCCTGACCCACAGTAATGTGGTTGACTCTTAACTACCCCCCTGAAATGGCCTCGCAAGCCATGGAATGCAAGGTCAGTTAGGAGTGGGTAACAAATGCTGGCCTTGTAAGCGACACCCACATCCCAATGAAGAAAAAGAAATCTGCCCAATGATCACTCAAAACAAAAATCATCCCCATTATATACATGGCTACATTAAAATTTCTCTTCCTGCTTGCATAATTTACTTTAGTTTGTAGCACCTTTTTTTCTGAGATTACAGAGAGTGGTCATGAGAACCCATGTGAAACTTCAACCCCAAAGTATCCAACTTATCTGCTGGAGTAGGTTAGGTTACTCCAAACAAGTTCCTTCTTCATTTGTCAAAGAATGTGCAGCCGCCACACTGTGTGTTCCCATCCATTCATGCTTGAGAGTGGTAGAATCTGGGATGGGGAAGAGATTACTGTTTTGTAGTTTAAATTTAGCTTCAGGAAAAAAAGATCACTTACAGCCTATCTGCAACATGGTGAGGTTGGTCTGAAAACCACATGAATTCCTCAGACGATATCAGGTCATCATATACTCCTAATGCTATGAAAGGCATACGGGGTGGGATTCTCCGCTAGCGAGATTCTCTGATTGGCTGGTAGCGCACTCACGCCTGGGGTTTCCTGGCAACGTGGGGTGGCTGCAATGTAAATCCCAATGGCAGATCGCGGGAATGGAAAATCCCGCTGCGGGTGAGGGCGTGCCGCTGAGGAACACGCAGCTGTGGGACCAGAGAATCCGCCCGTGTTATTTGAATAATAAAAGCAAACTGAAATTTTGTTTAATTTCTGGAGTGTAAAGGATATAGCCATTCGTTGATTAAATGGGGATTATGTTTGTATGAATATATTTGTATCACTGTGCAGTATCCTATATCAGGGAGCCTGAAAATCCAGTGTCTCTATCTTAGCCCAACTGTTGAGATATATCCAGTCAACACCTCCAGCACTGACTCTGCCAAAGTTTGTGAAGTGAAGGTCCCTTTTATGTATGCAGTGGTGTGCATCCACACCATGAGAGATGCATACTGAGCACTCACCCACACCTGGAGGCCAAAAGCTATGGTGCCAGTTGGCAGGCTCAGAGGATTGCTAGGTTCCTCACTTACCCAGAAAAAAACGTATCCTCAGTTTTTAGGGAACAAGGCCACAACCACTGAATCACAGAATAATTCAGTGCAGAAGAGGCCCATCGGCCCATCAAGTCTGCACCGATATGTAAAACACCTAATCTGCCTAACTAATCCAGCACTTGACCCATAGCCTTGAATGGCGTGATGTGCCAAGTACTCATCCAGGTACTTTATAAAGGATGTGAGGCAACCTGCCTCTACCACTCTCCCAGGCGGTACATTCCAGACCATCACCACACTCTGGGTAAAAATGTTTTCCTCAAATCCCCCTAAACCTCCTTCCCCTCACCTTGAACTTGTGTCCCTTCGTAACTGACCCTTTAACTAAGGGAAATAGCTGCTCTCTATCCACGCTGTCCATGCCCCTCATAATCTTGTACACCTCAATCAGGTCACCCCTCAGTCTTCTCTGCTCCAGTGAAAACAATCCAAGCCTATCCAACCTCTCTTTATAACTTAAATTTTCCATCCAGGCAACATCATGGTGAATTGCCTCTGCACCCGCTGCAGTGCAATCACTTCTTTCCAATAATGTGGTGACTTGAATTGCACACAGTACTCCAGCTGTGGCCTCACCAAAGTTCTATACAACTCCACCATGAGCTCCCTGCTTTTGTAATCTATGCCTCAATCCAAAATAAAAATAGAAAATGTTGGAAAAGATCAGCAGGTCTGGCAGCATCTGTGGAGAGAGAAACAGAGTTAGTGGGCGTCATTCTCCGACCTCCCGCCGGGTCGGAGAATCGCCGGGGGCTGCCGTGAATCCCGCCCCTGCTGGTTGCCGAAGTCTCCGGTACCGGATATTCGGCAGGGGCGGGCATCGGGCTGCGCCGGTTGGTGGCCCCCCCCCGCTGGATTCTCCGGCCCGGATGGGCCGAAGTCCCGCCGATAAATTGCCTGTCCCGCCGGCGTGGATTAAACCACCTTTTGAACGGCGGGACAAGGCGGCGTGGGCGGGCTCCGGGGTCCTGGGGGGGACGCGGGGCGATCTGGCCCCGGGGGGTGCCCCCACGGTGGCCTGGCCCGCGATCGGGGCCCACCGATCCGCGGGCGGGCCTGTGCCGTGGGGGCACTCTTTCCCTTCCGCCTCCGCCACGGTCTCCACCACGGCGGAGGCGGAAGAGACTCCCTCCACTGCGCATGCGTGGGAAACTGTCAGCGGCCGCTGACGCTCCCGCGCATGCGCCGCCCGGGGATGTCATTTCCGCGCCAGCTGGCGGGGCAACAAAGGCCGTTTCCGCCAGCTGGCGGGGCGGAAATTCCTCCGGCGTCGGCCTAGCCCCTCAATGTTGGGGCTCGGCCCCCAAAGATGCGGAGCATTCCTCACCTTTGGGGCGGCGCGATGCCCGTCTGATTGGCGCCGTTTTGGGCGCCAGTCGGCGGACATCGCGCCGTTTCGGGAGAATTTCGCCCAGTGTTTCAAGTCCAATATAACTTCTTCAGAACTGGATCACAATCCATCCCTGTAATCCGTGGTGATGCCCAAATCTGTTAATCATCATACCTATTTCACCCAGCATTTTAACTGTCAATAGTTTTCTTTGTATGTTGTAGGCCAATGACACAGGGTCCTAGAAATTGATCAGCATAAACTCAGAATAGAGGACGATACCTTCACCAGCACAATTAGGCCTCTAGCCTTATTTACATGATAAGACCAGACAGTTACAGTTACTGGTGAGCAGAAATAACAATTTGTGTTTCTATAACATCATTAATGTAATCAACCATCTGCAGGGACTTCATAGAAGCATTATCAAACATAACTTGACATTGGAACCGCTTAAGAGGTTTTAAGTAGTATCTTAAAGGAGGAAAGGTAGGGAAACGGGCGGCACAATAAATAGCACAGTGGTTAGCACATTTGCGTCACAGCTCCAGGGTCCAAAGCTCGATTCCCAGCTTGGGTCACTGTCTGTGTGGAGTCTGCACATTCTCCTCATGTCTGCGTGGGTTTCCTCCAGGTGCTCCGGTTTCCTCCCACAGCCCAATTATGTGCAGGTTAGGTGGATTGGCCACGCTAAATTCCCTTAGTGTCCAAAACAAAAGGTTAGGTGGTTACAGGGATAGGGTAGAGGTGTGGCTTAGGTGGAGTGCTCTTTCCAGGGATGGGTGCAGATTTGATGGGCCGAATGGCCTCCTTCTGCACTGTAAATTCTATGTCTATGTCTATGAGACAACTGGAAAGGTCTGGGCAGCAAATTCCAGTGCTTAGAGCCTTTGCTACTTATGACACAGGCACCAATTGTGGAACAGTCAAAATTGGTATTAGTCAGGGCAGGAGCCCCTGCACCCCACCTCATAAGAGCAGGCACTCCCTGGCATGATCACCGGCACAGGCATGATGCCGACAATGCCAGGGTGCCAGGCTGGCAGTGCCACAGTGCCCAGGTGGCATTGGGAGTGCCAATGTACCACCCTGCCCAGAGCCCGACCATTCGGGGTCCCTGATTACCTGGGAGACCCCCCTGAGCCTCCCACTGCCCAAGTGTCAGTATGCCTCGTCCACGTTTGTGGAAACCAGTGCTAAACAGCGAGCGCTCCGGGTCTCCGAGACGAGACCCTTAGGTCCAGCGCCTTGGGTAACTCCGGCACAAGTATATTTATGTGAGCTTAACTCGACACTTAAATATGGAACCAGGCACATGTAGTGCCAACCAGCTTGACAACAGTGGAGAGGTATTGGAGGAAGGTGCTGTGGTCAGTTGTGTGAAAGGTTGTAGACAGGTTGAGAAGGATAATGATTTGGACACCACTGCACTATGGGGCAGCGAGTTCCACAAATTCACCACCCTTTGCGAGAAGTAGTTCTCGGTTTTAAATCTACCGCCTCTCAACCTATATCTGTGGCTTCTTGTTCTAGATTGCCCCACAAGGAGGAACATTTGGTCTATGTTTACTCTATCGATCCCGTTTAGTATTTTATAGACCTCGATCAGATCCCCTCTCATTCTTCTAAACTAGCGAGTGAAAGCCCAAACTGTTCTCGTACGTCAACCTGGAATCAATCTGGTTAACCTCCTTTGAATGTCTCTTTTGAACTTAAACCAGCATAAAGTGGCGGCCAAAAGTTCATTATGGCCTAAAGTAGACACAATTCTGGTGACATGCTGTGTGACATACCAGCTGCTTGAGAATCCTGGGTCTCGACTTCTGGTGACGGCGGGCGGGAGGCGGCCGCACAATGGAGAGCTCCCGTTCGGCATCGGCATTTTCAGGGCTTTAAGCCCGGTCCCAGGGTCCACGGAGGCGGCAGAAGCAGGGAGAAGGCACGGAGGAGGCACAGTGAAGACACAGGAGGAAAAAAAGAACAAAGAAAAATGTCCAGGGTGAGCAAGAAAACGGCTGGAAAAAAAACAGCTGAAGGTCCGTCGGGGAGGGGAAAGGTCACTGCGGGGTCACCAAGGAAAATGGAGGCTGGAGCACCAGGGAAGGCCGCACTGCTTACGGCTGAAGAAATAACTAAGGTGATGGCTGCGGAATTTGAAAAGCAGTTGGCGCAGATTGCGAAATGCATGGAGACGGTGAGGAAGGAGATGAGGGAGCTTTTGAGTGTGCTGGTGGAGGAGGCGGTTTCCCCGGTGAGGACGGAGGTGGCGAGCCCAGTGGCGGAGGTGCGAGAGCAAGGGGAGGCGCTGAAGGAAGTGGAGGAGACGTTATTGCAGCACGGTGATCAACTTGCCTTGATGGGGAAAGAGATGCGGAAGGTGATGGATACTAACAAGGATCTGCGAGAAAAAATGGAAGACCTGGAAAACAGATCCAGGCGACAGAATTTGAGGATTGTGGGGCTGCCCGAAGGAGTTGAAGGACCGAAGCCGACTGAGTATTTTGCTGCGATGTTGGCAAAACTATTGGGGGAGGGGGAGGATCCCTCCCGATATGAACTGGATTGGGCTCATCGGTCGTGGAGGCCTGTACCAAAGGCGAGTGAGCCGCCAAGGGCAGTGACTCTGTGCTTCCGTAGGTACAGTGTGAAGGAGAAGGTCCTGAGCTGGGCCAAGCAGAAGCGGATGGTGCAGTGTGCTGGAGCTGGTATACATGTATACCAGGACTTTACGGTGGAGCTGGCAAGGAGGCGGGCTGCCTTCAACCGGGTGAAGAGGGCACTGTACATTAGCAAGGTGCAGCGCGGCATTGTATATCCAGCGAAATTGAGGGTGACTTACAAGCTCAGGGACTTTTATTTCGGAACGGCGGAAGCAGCGGAGGAGTTTGCGAAAGCAGAAGGACTGTGGCAGAACTGACAAATTGAGGAATGGCCATGTGCCGATGTAACCTCATGACTGTATTTTCTTCTTTTTTGTATCACTGCGCGCGGGTGTAGAGACTAAAGGAGCCAATGTGGTATATATTTGGACAAGGGAAGGGACGGGACTTTCACTCGAAATGAGGGTTCTTTGGGGTGTAGGTGGATATGCGGGGTTTGTGTGCTAAAAGGAGATCTTTGGGCTTGCCTAGGGTCGGGCAAGTGGGAAAGGGACCCGGGCGGGGGCCTCCACGCTGGCCGGTTTAAGCCGGCCAGTGAACGGGAGTGAGGTGGGGGGAGGGGCTGCGGCCATCGGAGCCTGGCAGAACAGGGTCCGAGTGGTCTAGCCAGGGTGGAAAGTTGGGGGGAAGGAACTGAGGTTGGGAGAAGGGGTTTTACAAGAGGCAGTGGACGGGAGGAGCTGGAGACCGGGGGGTGGGGGGGGGGGGGGAGCTGTGTAAAATTAAGGGTGACTACGGGTAATCCCTGATTCCTTTTTGTCATTTGTTTATGTAAACATGCGGGTTGAGGTTTGGGGGTTTGTGGGTAGATGGGATCGTTGTTATTATGGGGACTGACATCTTGCTGATTATTGTTTATTGTTGATGGATGTAAATGTGGGAGAAAATGTGAAAAAGGAGGAGAATTTAAAAAAAATTGTTTTTAAAAGAAGAGAATCCTGGGTCTCATTAAAATAAATGTGAGAAACTAAAAACCAAGACTGATGCAAACCAGGGTGTTGACTATCCTCACTTTCACCTGTTTTATTGCTGTCATTAAGTTGGGGAATTAAATCCATGTTTGTCGCTAAGAGATTGTTTAAGGAAAGCTTTACAAATCTCTACACCATCTTAGGTTCACCCCACTCTGCACCACCCTGTTTAAAATGTAGCACAAGGTGGTCACGCTGTACAGCTAATGTTTCTCTATGGGTGAGGATTCCTGATCATCCATCATAACTTTGGTAAAAAGGTCCATTGAAATTCTGGAGAAATAACATAAAGTGCTTTTTCTTTATAGAACCCAATTCTGAGTTAAGTGCTTCTAGAAATTATTTCTCTTGGGATGTTGCTGTCACATTTTTCCTGTTGTTGGAGTTTCTTATTTATTTAATTACATTTTGTCACTTAATTTGCCTGTTTCTCTCACACCTCAAACAATTATTAGAATTTGCATGATTATTTAATATAAATCTGACACAACATCACTTGAAATCTGTGCATAGGCTGTAAATTCACCAGAGAAGTCAGAATGGTAAGGTTGCATTAGCTACAGAGTTTAATTGTTTTGTAAATGTAGTGATATCTTTGTCGTAATTTTCCTAACATCAGTTGATTACTCTCTGATTAATTATCCTTAGAAACTCATCACTGGGCCTCTAATTTCAGCCTTCACCCTCCCCATCAGACAATATTTTACCCAGATGCCAACAATGGGCATTATCCTTTTATTAAGACCTTCCTGACACTGTTTGGTGAATTAATTGGTGAATCTAAGGAGGAAATATATCACGCATGATTGAGGGGGAGGTTTCAAGTGGCGAGGGGGGAATAAGGGGCTCGGAACAAGAGAAGCACCAATGCCCATGATTTCTTTCCGTGGCACTGGTTGGAAAGAATTGCAGATCAGTCTATGAATCAGAGGTAAGCCTCCCTGCTCAAAGTTTATATTGTTTCCTGGTGTAGTGCACTCGAACTCCAAGAAGGACCATGGAACATGATCTGTGCTAATGATTCCTATGTTGCTGAGGTGAGGTAGAAATGTTCTTTTGTTGAGTAAACATCAAGGTTAAATAGTGGAGATATGAGAAACGATGAATGTTGGAGGCTTGCTTGATTATCAAATATTTACACCATGCTTTTTCTCAGGAGAGAAATTGGATGAGCTGGTGTCTTATAAAAGACTAGCTTACATATACGAAAGACTAGCTTACATATTAACTTGATGGGCCAAATGGCCACCTCTGGTTCCTTGCTTTTTATGATCTTTCTATCACCGTCAATAATGGGAACTGCTTTAAGGGGGTAAAATTAGTTCATTCTATGTATTGTGCAATTATTCTTCCTTCCTTCCTTTCAAGTGGTCCAGAATATTATTAATAATCATGGTCATTTATCCCAATTCAATATGCACTACATTACAACAATAAGACTTTGCGATCTAAATGTGTATTTTTATTGCTGATACTCATTATCGCACCACATGGTTCAAATGCATAGACAGTTATCACAGGCATTTCAGTTTGAATCCATCTATCCGTCACCTAACATTGTAGTGTGCCTAATTAAAGTGTGATTTGATAGCTTGTTCTGCTGATTAGCCAACTCCTGTGCAAATGAAAATGCACGTAACAGGGAAAAAAACTCATGTTAATTTCTGTCAATTAGTTGGAGGTTTAAAAGTGTAGGCAAGTTGTTTTCTGCTGAATTGTAACTTTAAAGGCATGTCAACATTAAAGTTCTGATGCGTTCATTTTTTAACTTTAATTATTAAAGATTTTCCTGTAAGCAAATAATGGAATTAGTCAAATGAGAAAATATAAATATTTTTAAGGAAATGTTTTTCAAGGGCTAAACTTTTCCAAAAAGAAAACAAAATTGTGTGAACAATAGTAGCTGGAATGTTTACTGAGACAAACTGTGCAAAGGGTTGTGCTTGTGCAATCCGTGTGCATGGTTTTTGTCCACCACTTAAAAAGAGCACAGAGTATTACACACTACCTACATTCATAATGATTTGGTCCATTGTTCTTTTCTTTTTATTCCTATTTCCTACCAAGTTACTTAGACACTTAATAAGAAGTCTTACAACACCAGGTCCCCGATGAGTATGTCTACAGCATGGTGGGGCGATCCCTCGCACCTGGGCAGCTTTTTCCCAATGGTGACACCATCTGGAATCATCAGCTGGAGCCATGGATACCAATGGGTGAATTTTCCTGCCTGCCCTAACCACTAAATTCTCCTCTCACCCATACCTCGCAAGTGCCTCCCTGACTGTCCCTGACAAATCCACATCACTTCCATGACCATCCAGCATCCTTGGCCTCCTGCAGTACAACCAGTTGTCACCGCTCCCAGTAGTGCTGCCATTAATGGAGAGTGGATGGGCCCTGATTGGCTAGAAACTCTTGAGTGGTGGGACATTTCTCTCTGAGGATGATGAGGATTTGTCCCCACACAGATCAGATAAGTGTCTGAGTGACACAAAACAAGCTGAGGGGTTTGGGCCC
Organism: Scyliorhinus torazame; assembly: GCF_047496885.1. Lineage (NCBI taxonomy): Eukaryota > Metazoa > Chordata > Chondrichthyes > Carcharhiniformes > Scyliorhinidae > Scyliorhinus > Scyliorhinus torazame. Next base: position 88,582,376 of record NC_092715.1, on the reverse strand, counting down.
GGAATGGCTTTAGGTGTTGTCACTGGCTTGCCAATCAGTGGCCAGGCCCACCATTCACTCACCCATTAAATTCCACTCCACAGCTCACAGGTTCCACACATTGGCAGCGATTGAACCATGTCAGCTGTATGACCCAAACAGATTACACAACATTCATTGAGCAAGCAATCAACCTGTAAATAGTTAATAATCACTTTTCGTTAAGTAGTGCTGGGGAGATGTCACTGAGTGTGTGTTCAGTTGTTTGAGGTGAAGAGAGAACATTGACTGGGTGTAAGGATAATATAAGCGACTACAAACCAAGCAATTTAACTTCAGTGCTGAGGAACCTTTTAGAAATGATAGTGCTAGACAAAATTAGCAATCACTTGAGGCAAATGCAGATCAATTAAGGTAAATCCCACACAAATATGTGAAGGGTTTATAGTTTGTACGGTCTGTATTTTGTGGTCTGTTGTTTGTAAGGGCTATATTCTATAGTACCAAGGACCATGTAGAAGAGTGCTGGAGCAATTGGTATTATTTGGTTTTAAGTATCTTCAAAAAGGTTTAATTCAAAGGGGTAAGTCATGGCAGGACAGCTCAAAGTTGTGGTGTGCTTCTATTGCGCCTATGTGGGAAACTGGGAACATTTCCAGTTACCCGGGCCAGTATATGTGCAGGCAGTGTCTCTAACTGCAGTCCTAGAAGCCTGGATTTTGGAGATGGAGCAGCGGCTGAGGATACTCTGGAGCACCTGCGAGGTGGAGAGTATCATGCATAGCACATAGACTCTATAGACTCTGGAACAGTTCTTATAGATTGGGCAGCTTGGTAGCAAAGTGGATAGCACTGTGGCTTCACAGCGCCAGGGTCCCAGGTTCAATTCCCCGCTGGGTCACTGTCTGTGCGGAGTCTGCATGTTCTCCCCGTGTCTGCGTGGGTTTCCTCCGGATGCTCCGGTTTCCTCCCACAGTCCAAAGACGTGCAGGTTAGGTGGATTGGCGATGATAAATTGCCCTTTGTGACCAAAAAAAAGGTTAGGAGGGGTTATTGGGTTACGGTTATGGGGTGGAAGTGGGGGCTTAAGTGGACTCGATGGGCCGAATGGCCTCCTTCTGCACTGTATATTCTATGTTCTATTGGAGGGTAGCTAATGTAACCCCACTATTTGAAAAGGGAGGGAGAGAGAAAACAGGGAGCAATAGACAAGTCAACCTGACGTCGGTCGTGGGGAAAATGCTTGCCCATTATAAAAGATTTAGTAGCAGAGCACTTGGAAAACAGTGGCAGAATCGCACAGAATCAACATGAATTTATGAAAGGGAAATAGTGTTTGACAAATCTATTGGAATTCTTTAAGGATGCAACTAATTGAGTTGACGAGAGAGAGCCAGTGGATGTGGTTTATTTGAACTTTCAAAAGGCTTTTGATAAAGTCCCACATAAGTGATTAGAGTATAAAGTTAGAGCACATGGGATTGTGCGTAGTGTATTGAGATGGATAGAAACTAGTTGGCAGGCAGGAAACAAAGATTAGGAATAAACTGATCTATTTCCAAATGGCAGGCAGTGACTAGTGGCATACCGGAGGGATCAATACCAGGACCCCAGCTATTCACAATATATGTTAATGAGTTAGATGAGGGAATTAAATGTAATATCTCCAAATTTGCAAATGACACAAAGCTGGGTGGGACGGTGAGCTGTGAGGAGGTGCAGAAATCCTTCAGCGTGATTTGGACAGGATGAGTGAATGGGCAAATACATGGTGGATGCATAATAATGTGGATAAATGTGAGGTTAGCCACTTCGGTAACGAAAACAGGAAGACAGGTTATTATCTGAATGATTATAGACTAAAAAGAGGGGAATGTGCAACAGGATCTGGGTGCCTTTATATACCAGTCACTAGTAAGCATGCAGGTGAGGCAGGTGGCAAAGAACGCAAACGGTATGTTGCCATTCATAGTGAGAAGATTTGAATACAGGAGAAGGAATGCCTTGGTGAGACCACACCTGGAATATTGTGTGCCATTTTGGTCTTCTTATCTAAGGAAGGATGTTCATGCTATAGAGGGAGTGCAGTGAAGGTTTACCAACTGATTCCTGGGATGGCAGGACTGATGTTTGGGGACAGATTGAGTCAGATTGTTTTATATTTGCAGGCATTTAGAAGATTGAGGGGGGTTCTCACAGAAATCTATAAAATTCTAATGGGACTAGACAGGGAGGATGTTCCAAACGGTGGGGGAGTCCAGAACCAGGGGTTGCAGTCCAATTGATAAGGGATAAACCATTTAGGGCTGGGATGAGGAGAAATGTTTTCACCCAGAGAGTGGTGAGCCTGTGGAATTCACGACCACAGGACGTAGTTGAGGCCAAAACATTGAGTGCTTTCAAGAGGGAGTTAGATATAGCTCTTGGGACTAATTTTGGGGATAAAGCAATCAAAGGATATGGGGGAAAGCAGGAACAGGGTACTGAGTTGTATGATCAGCTATGATCTTGATGAATGGTGGAGCAGGCTCAAAGGATCGAATGGACTACTCCTGTTCCTATTTTCTATGTTTCTTTAAATGTGATTAACTATCTTGCCTGAGTCTTTTGATGAGGTAACAGAGGATGTTTGAGGCTAATGTGGTCGATGTGGTGCACATGGATTTCCAAAAGTCATTTGATAACGTTCACATAACAGACATATGAGCAAAGTTAGAGCTTATTGGGTGAAATGGGCAGTCGCAGTGTGGATACAAAATTGACTGAGTGACAGGCAGCATGAGAGTATTGTGGTAAATAGTTTGGTTTTTTGGACAGGAGAAAAGTTTTTGTTTAGATTTCTCAGAGGGCAGCGTTAGGATTCCTGCTTTTCTTTGCTATATACTGATGATCTAGACTTGGCTGTACAGGACACCATGTCAAAATTTGAGGATGGCACAAAACTTGGAAGTATTGTGAACTTGGAGGATGATAATGTTAAATTTCAAACGGGCAGACATAGACAGGCTGGTGGAATGGGCTGACCAGTGGCAGATGAAATATAATGCAGAGAAGTGTTCAGTGATTATTTCAGCACGGTAGCATTGTGGATAGCACAATTGCTTCACAGCTCCAGGGTCCTAGGTTCGATTCTGGCTTGGGTCGCTGTCTGTGCGGAGTCTGCACGTTCTCCCCATGTGTGAGTGGGTTTCCTCCGGGTGCTCCGGTTTCCTCCCACAATCCAAAGATGTGCAGGTTAGGTGGATTGGCCGTGATAAATTGCCCTTAGTGTCCAAAATTGCCCTTAGTGTTGGGTGGGGTTACAGGGTTATGGGGATAGGGTGGAAGTGTTGACCTTGGGTAGGGTGCTCTTTCCAAGAGCCAGTGCAGACTCGATTGGCCGAATGGCCTCCTTCTGCACTGTAAATTCTATGATTAATTTTGGTTGGAAGATTGAAGAGAAGCAGTGTAAAATGAAGGGTACAATTCTAAAGTGGGTCCATGAGCAGAGGACCTGGGGGTATAACTGCACAGATCCTTAAGGATGGTATGTTGAGGGAGTTGTTAATAAAGCACGGGGCAGCACGGTGGCACAGTGGTTAGCACAGCTGCCTCGCAGCTCTAGGGACTTAGGTTTAATTCCAACCTTGGGTGACTGTCTGTGTGGAGCTTGCACTTTCTCCCCATGTCTGCGTGGGTTTCCTCCGGGTGTTCCGGTTTCCTCCCACAGTCCAAAAATGTGCAGGTTAGGTGGATTGGCCATGCTAAATTGCCTCTTGGTGTCCAGGGATGTGCAGGTTAAGTGTGGTTATGGGGATAGGGCTGGGTAGTGGGCCTCGGTAGGGTGGTCTTTTAGAGGCATGGTGCAGACTCAATGGGCTGAATGGCCTCCTTCTGCACTGTAGGGATTCTATGAAATAGGATTCTTGGTTTTATCGATAGGGGCATAGAGTACAAAAGAAAGGAAATTACGATAAGCCTGTATAAAATACCAATTTGCTTCAATATTGTATTGGAATATTGTATCCAGTTCTGGGTACGACACTTTAGGAAGGATGTGAAGGCATTCTAAAAGGTGCAGAAAAAAATCACTATATGGTTGCAGATGAAGAACTTCCCTTACATGGATGGATTAGAGAAGTTGTGATTGTTCTCCTTGGAGAAGAGAAAGTTTATATTTGATAGAGGTGTTCAAAATCATAAAGTGCCTGGACTGAGTAGGTAGGGAGAAATTATTTCCATGGAAGGATCTAGAACTGCAAACACCGATTTAAGGTAAAAGAAGCGAAAAGGAAAATCTGTTTCATGCAGCAAGAAGTTTGGGTCTGGAATGCACTGTCTGAGAGGGTGGTGGAGGCAGATTCAAGTGTGGCTTTCTAAAGATAATTGGATAATTATCTGGCAAAAATTGCAGGATTCTGGGGAAAAGGGGGAATGGAGCTTTGGAATTGCTCTTGCAGAGAGCCGGCAGAGGCTGAATGGCCCCCTTCTGTGCTGCAACCATTTTATGATTCAATGATCCAGACCTTTTGATCTTTTGGGGTATTTTAACCCAGAGGTACCCCTGAAGATATGCTGGGGAACCCTTCAGAAGTCCCATTGTGTGGACTCTGCGGGAATTGCCTGGGAAGTTTCAATTTCCAATGGGCAATTCCCCTACATCTGCATCCCTCTCAATCTGAAAGTTAAAGTTGGAGACTTTGGATGGTTCCAATTCACTTACCAGAGGATTAAAACGAGTTCTAACTCAAGCATAACTATACTACTGACCCGCAACTACCTTCCTCTGACCACACATCTTCCCCCAACTACCCCCCCGAATCCAAGACTATCCCCTGAATCCAAGACGGCCCCCAACCCCCCGAACACTGGACTACCCCCGAATCCCAGACTACCCTTGCACCTTCCCACTTTTGAGTATACTGCCGACCACCTGACTACACACCATTGACCACTGCCTGTCCCTGACTACCCAACCCCGATTAGCCCGACCACCTGACTATTCCTCCAACCCCAACTAGCCCCACATCTCTCACTACCTCTCCAGCCCCCCGACTACCCCCACGGCTACACAACTACCCTCAACACCTTGACAACCCACAAATTAACCCCCCCCCCCCCCCCCCCCACTAGCCTTCATGCGATTAGCCCTGACACGTGATTGTCTTTCTGACCCGTCCTACCCGCTCACTCACTTACCTACCACACTTGCCTTCCCTCCGTAGCTTATCAAAATTACTTTGGGATGTTTAAACTTATCAATTTGCGGCAGCTAGTGCCATTAAAGGGGGGGGCTTTCTTTTCACTAATGCTCCTGCACTACAAAGGAGACTCTGTGCTCCACATTTCTCAAGTGGCCCGGTTCAGAAGTCTGGGCAGGAAATGCGGCGCTCCGGTGCAAGGTAAATAAATAGGAGAGGAGTGACAATCCAATGGTGATTGCCATTCCTACCAGGGCTGATTGTACGTTGATTAACATTGTGGTTTGTCTGCTCTGTGTACTATAATTGGACATTCACCGTGCCCAGTTAATGTCCTCACCAATGTGGTATCCAGTGTGATTCCCCTTTCAGGTGTGCACGTATGACGTGGATGCCATTTTGGAAGCCTGAGGGCAGTTGTGTCACCCAAAAATCAGGCGCTAGATGATCACAATTTCACATCTTGTACATTTCAGGGTTAACAATATCATGTAAAAACGTTAGTGCCATCGACTGAAGTTTGTGACTTCTGATTCATTAATATTGTCAATAACAGCCCTGAGTGTAAAGGTATAATTATACTCAAGAAATGATGACTTTTGATATTCCATCTATTGTGTGAGATTTTCAATATTTTGCTCAATATTGGACTAACTGTTTCTAGAATGTGATTATAGTAGTACATAATAAAAGGGACAACTTACTGGAAATGCTTGAGAATCCTATGATGATGATGATTTTTGAACATTTACAGAATGTTGAACAGACTTCAATCTGCTTTTATGCCTTCTACAGGTGACATTTACCAAGAGGAAGTTTGGGTTAATGAAGAAGGCTTATGAGCTAAGTGTTCTGTGCGACTGTGAGATTGCTCTGATCATCTTTAACAGCACTAATAAACTGTTCCAGTATGCCAGCACCGATATGGACAAAGTACTGTTGAAATATACAGAGTACAACGAACCACATGAGAGTCGAACAAATTCAGATATTGTTGAGGTAGGATTTGCCCTGACTTAATTATTGTTTAGTAGTATTCAGGATCTTAGAGGTAGCAAAATATATCAAAAGTCTGTTTCTGATTCTGACCGAGACAAATTAATTAGATCTATGGACATTTATTCCATACACCTAGAGGACAGAACTGTTAAAATATGCAGTTCATTTAGTGTTATTGAAAAATCTTTTAGTAATGAAAGATGTGAAGAAATGCTCAGATGTTGCAAATCTATTATACCCAGTCCAATTGCAAATTAAATTCAGGAGTAATTGTTCCCATGTTGCTGTCTCGAATCTGATCCAAGTTTGTTGGGATTCATTTGTGTCGTGATGTCACCATACATTGCACAAAACAATGGGAGACATGTAAAATATTAATAAAACATCACATTCTTTTGCGAAATAAAAACAGAAAACGCACAAAATATCAGTATCTGAAGGAGAAATAGAAGTTAACTTTTTGGATAATACTCTTCATTGATATTAAACTGTCCAACCAGAAATGTTACCTAACCTAATCCCTCATTCAGATGTTGACCTGCAAAATCCCAGATTGCTCTGCTTTAATTTTTGATTTATTTGCTTCTTTTTACTATGTTATAACGTGCACTTTAATATTGGTATTACCAATAGATAAAGCTGAACAGAGTGCTTGCTAAAATTACTCACATCAGTAACATAGGAATTTTCAGTAATTAACAGCAAAACTCAACCATACTATTCACTGCAACATCAATCGAATGATGCCGCCTCGGACGTTTAAGCTTTGTTTTTTTTAAACGGTAAGAAATAGACGTTTATTGTTCATCTGATTTAAGTGCAGTTTTCTTATAAAACAAGCTGCTTCAGGTTCACAGCCATAGACAACATAGTTTCAAGCCTGCAGGAAATAGCTCTGCAGTATGTGTGGGTGTTGAAAGAGGGTCTTTACATTAGCTGGTGTTCTGTATAATTTGCATGTCTTTGCTTGATAATTAGTGGTGTGGCTACAATGGTGCATAACCCCATGAAAGCTTTTCAGACATGTTTGGACAGATTGAAAAAGTTTGTACTCTGGGGAACATAACAGTCACAAAAATGCCACATAGCACCAAATCTCTCTGAATTTTTACACTAAAGTTTATAAATATGACCTTTTGGAGACATGGAATTCCAAAGTACATAAATTAAAATCCCGGCAATAATTTGGGAAGAAAAAATTTAAACTTGCATTTAGATGGTGCATTCACATACTCAGGACATGCAGGCAATGAACGACTTTTGAATATATGATGGTAAAGCTGGAAACACAGAAAAATGTGTGCAAAATGAACACAGTAAATTCCTTCAACCTGCAATGAAATGAATGACCATATCATCTGTTTTCGTTGTTGGTTGAGGGATAGGTGTTGGCGAGGGTAAATCTTTTCTGCACTCTTTCTAGTTTAATAATATCCTTTCTATAATAGGATGACCAGAATTGTACACAGCATTCCAAGTATTCCATGCCTCCTAAATTCTCATCCAAATCATTAATATAAATAACAAATAACAGTGGACCCAGCACTAATCTCTGAGGCGCACAACTGGTCACAGGCCTCCAGTTTGAAAAAAACAACCCTCTACAACCACCCTTTGTGTTCTGTCATCAAGCCAATTTTGTATCCAGTTGGCTACCTCACCCTGGATCCCGTGAGATTTAACCTTATGCAACAACCTACCAAGCTATACCTTGTCAAAGGCCTTGCTAAAATCCACGTAGACAACGTCGACTGCACTGCCCTCATCTACCTTGATGGTTACCCCTTCAAAAAACTAAATCAAATTTGTGAGACATGATATTCCACTCACAAAGCCATGCTAACTGTCCCTAATCAGTCCTTGCCTCTCTAAAAGCCTGTAGATCCTGTCTCAAAATACCTTTTAACAACTTACCCACCGCAGAAGTTAGGCCCACCGGTCTGTAGTTCCCAGGCTTTTCCCTGCAACCCCTCTTAAAGGCACAACATTTGCTACCCTCCAATCTTGAGGCACCTCACCTGTGGCTGTCGACGATTCAAATATCTGTGCACGGGGAACCGCAATTTCCTCCCTAGCCTCCCACAACGTCCTGGGATACATTTCATCAGGTCCTGGGGATTTATCTACTTTCTGCGTTTTAAGACTTCCAGCACTTCCTTCTCTGTAATATTTACACTCCTCAAGACATCACTATTTATTTCCCCAAGTTCCCTAACATCCATGCTTTCTCAACAGTAAATACCGATGAGAAATATTCATTTGGGATCTCCCCCATCTCTTGTGGATCTGCACATAGATGACCTTGTAGATCCTTAAGAGGCCCTACTCTCTCCTTAGTTACTCTTTTACCCTTTATGTATTTGTAGAAGCTCTTTGGATTCTCCTTTCCCTTATCTGCCAAAGAAATCTCATGTCCCCTTTTTGCCTTCCTGATTTCTCTCCTACTCTTCTCCGACAACCTCTATACTCTTCAAGGGCAAAGGATTCACTTGATCCAGCTGCCTATGAATGGCCTCCTCCTTCTTTTTGACCAGGGCCTCAATATCCCAAGTCTTCCAGGGTTCCCTACTTCTACCAGCCTTGCCCTTTACTCTAAAAAGAATGTGCTTATCCTGAACCGTGGTTAACACACTTTTGAAAGCTCCCACTTACCAGCCGTCCCTTTGCCTGCCAACAGATTCCCCCAATTAACTTTTGAAAGTTTCTGTCTAATACCATCAAAATTGGCCATGCCCCAATTTAGAATTTTAACTTTTGGGCCAGATCTATCATTCTCCATAGCTATCTTAAAACTAATGGAATTATGGTAACTGGCCCCAAAGTGATCCCTCACTGACACTTCTGTCACCTGCCTTTCCTTATTTGCAAAGAGGAGGTCAAGTTTTTCCCCCTCTCTAATCGACCATCCATATACTGAATGAGAAATTCCTCCTGAATACACTGAACAAATTTCTTTCCATTCAAGCCCCGAATGCTATGGCTGTCCCAGTCAATGTTGGGAAAGTTAAAGTCCCCAACTATTATCACCTTATTTTTCTTGCAGCTACCTGTAATTTCCGTACATATTTGCTCCTCAATTTCATGCTGACTATTTGGGGGCCTATGCCACAATCCTATCAAAGTGATCTCTCCTTATTTTTCAGTTCTACCCATATAGGCTTAGTAGATGAACCCTCAGATATATCCCCTCTCAGTACTGCCGTGATATTTTCCCTAATCAAAATCCCAACTCCCCCTCCTCTCTTATCTCTTGTTCTATCTGTACCCTGGAACATCGAGCTGCCAGTCCTGCCCCTCCCTTAGCCATGTTTCAGCAATAGCTATAATATCCCAGTCCCACTTACCCATCCATGCCCTGAGTTCATCTGCCTTTACATCAGGCCTCTTGTATTGAAATAAATGCAGTTTTGAAATAAATGCAGTTTAATCTAGACTTCCATTGCTCTCTGCCCTGCTTTCTCAGACCTGTCCGGTCATGTTTTGTACACTCTGTGTTTTATTTCTCTTAGCCTTACTGAACCCATTCACTGAGTTCTCCACAGTCTCTGTACTGTGGCCGTTTTTGATTTTATTTCTCTGCTTTTCACTTTTCCCCTTACTGCCTTCTGTCCCCACTTTACTTCCCACCAACTTCCTGCATCGGTTCCCATCCCCAGGCCACATTAGTTTAAAAGCTCCCCAACAAACAGTCCCCCGAGGACATTAGTTCCAGTCCAGCCCAGGTGCAGACCGTCTGGTTTGTTCTGGTCCCACCTCCCCCAGAACCAGTTACAATGTCCCAGGAATTTGAATCCCTCCCTCCGGCACCATATTCATTGTATTCACCTCATCAATCCTAATATTCCTGCTCTGGCTATGTTTGAATCATCATAGGATTTACAGTGCAGAAGGAGGCCATTCGGCCCATCGTGTTTGCACCGGCTGTTGGAAAGAGCACTCCACCCAAGCCCACACCTCCACCCTATCCCCGTAACCGAGTAACCGCACTAAGCTTTTTGGACACTAAGGGCAATTTACCATGGTCAATCCACCTAACCTGCACGTCTTTCGACTGTGGGAGGAAACTGGAGCACCCGGTGGAAACCCATGCAGAGTTGGGGAGAACGTGCAGATTCCGCACGGACAGTGACCCAAGCCGGGAATCGACCCTGGGACCCTAGAGCTGTGAAGCAACTGTGCTAACCACTGTGTTACCGTGCTACCCCACCGTGCCACTGGTAGCAATCCTGAGATTACAACCTTTTGAGGTCCTACATTTTAGTTTAACTCCTAACTCCATACATTCAGCTTGTAGGCCTCATCATATTTTGTACCTATATCATTGGTGCCTTTATGCACCATGATAGCTGGTTGTTCACCCTTCCCCCTCCAGAATTTCCTGCAGCCGCTCCGAGAAATCCTTGACCCTTGCACCAGGGAGGCAACATACCATCCTCGAGCCTTGTTTGCGTCCGCAGAAATGCCTGTCTATTCCCCTTACCACTGAGCCCCCTATTATTATAGCTCTGCCACTCTTTATCCTGCCCTCCTGCGCAGCAGAGCCAGCCATGGTGCCATGAACCTGGCTGCTGCCACGCTCCCCTGGTGAGCCATTTCCCCCAACAGTATCCAAAACAGTATATCTGTTTTGGAGGGTGATGACCGCAGGGGGCCTCTAGACTGCCACCCTACTCTTCCTCTGTCTGGTGGTCACCTATGTCCTATCTCCCTCAGTAAATTTTAACTGCAGTGTGACTAACTCACTGAACGTGCTATCCACGACTTCTTCAGCATCGTGGATGCTCCAAAGTGAATCCATCTGCAGCTCCAGAGCCGTCAAGTGGTCTAACAGGAGCTGCAGTTGGACACACTTCTTGCACGTGAAGGAGCCATGGATACCGGAAGGGTCCTTGAATTCCAAGTTTGCACAAGAGGAGCATGACACAGGCCCTGCCATGACGTAACCCTTAAGTTAGCTTAGAACAACAACTACAATGCCAAGAGAAAAAAGAAAAAAACTACCAGTCAACAACCAATCCCTTACCTGCTGGCTGTGACGTCACGTTTTGATTTCTTTCCACCTCTCACTTGCGCTCGAGTGTCCCTTGTAGGTCCGCCTCTTCACTCCTCCTGATTATGAGCACCTCTTTTCCCTCAGCATCGAATTTTCCTTCCGCTCCAAATTCTCAATACCTTCACTCTGGCTGAAATGTCACTCCGGCTGAAACTTTTTGAACTGTCAGTTTAGGTGACGTGCCCTAATCTCTGGAGCGGGGTTTGCATCCATTACCTTCTAACTCGGAGTTAAACTTGCTCTCTCTGACATTAAGGGTGGATTTAGTGGGCACACAATGCCCCGAGATCGGAAATTCCACCCAAAGTCAACGTACCTTTAAATGGTCTTTAAATGAACCTTTAAATGTTGCCCATGGCAGGCGGGACTGGAAAATGTGCGCCTAATATTAAAGCGGTTCTCAAGGAGCTTTGCATGAAGAAACTTTACACCGAAACAGGAAGGGAGACATTAGGAAGGTGATCAAATTTTAGTTTTGAGAAGAAATTTCAAAGAGGAGCTAGAGAAGTTTAGATAGGGAATTTCAGAGTCTGGGTGTTAATGGTTGGTTGATTATGCTGTTGAAGATACACAAGTGTTGGGTATTATATTACTCTTTGGTAATATATCTCGTTACTCTATGCTGCGTAATCCAGAATGGTCTGATGGTGTGATTCTGAAGAAACCACCAATCTTTAACTTAAAGCAAAACTGATTTATTGAGTAACGATTGATTAATATTGAGTTCGCACACTCCACAGAACTATAACTAGTAATCAAGTAATCTATATTAAAGTATTAACTAATTTAAACTACATATGCTAAACTTTGCTGCAATCTATCTCTCTTACACTCGACTGTCTAGTCACTCCTGGTTGGAAGAGACCAAGATCCTCTGAGTTCTCATATTTATAGTGGGATCGAGTGATGCCCTCTAGCGGTTGTGTTACACTGAGATGTAATAATTAACCCTTTACTTATCTACATATATACATATCATTACATTGGGTAATATTTGGCAAGGACAGAACGTATTAAATTGAAGCTTCATCTGCCTGCCTCATGGATGTAGTAGATCCCATGGCACTAGTTCGAAGAAGGCAGGAGCGGATTCTCCCTGGTGATCTAGAACCCAATATTCTGTCTCTTTAAGGGGCTGTCAATTAGTTAAGTAGCTAATTTGTCCATTTTCTTTATTTTTTAAATTGGTACTCAAAAGAAAATGAAAAAGAGTCAAGAGGACGTCTTGTGGTGCAATGGGTAGTGTCTCTTGGCCAGAAGCCCCGGATTCAAGTCCAACACCGGAACTTGTTTGCCACAAAAGGAGGGTTTGTTATTCAGTTTGGTGGGCTGATTATCAACCTGGAATTTCTTTCACCAGCTCTCTGCTCGTCGGCAAAGGAGAAAAAGTGTGTGCGAACATCCCTTAAAAAAAGATAAAGAAAATCAGGGGAAGACGGTGACATAGTGACAACATCACTGCTCCAGTAATCTTGGGGCCCAGTCTAAAGCTCTGGGGACATAGGTTCAAAAATAACTCACCATGGCAGCTGTTCAGTTAATAAATCTAGAATTGAAAACTAGTCTCCGTAATGGTGGCCGTGAAACATGCCAATTAGTGCCATGGCTGAGTGGATTGAAGCACCTGTCCAGTAAATAGGAGATCTTGATTTCAAATCTTAGCCATGCCTTTATTTGTTTATTCAATGAATGCATGGTTTTAAAGCTGTCAGTTTTGTCATCTCTGAATCAGATGGTTTGGGGTTCAAGTACCTCTTCAGAGATTTGAGCACACCATTTAATGATGGGTAAATGTGGTGTAGTGGTAATGTCACTATACTTGTAATCCACCGGCCAAGGCTACATTTCTGGGGTCACTGGTTGAAATCGCACCACAGCAGCTGGTGGAATTTATATCCAATTAAAACATTTTCCTTTGGTCAGGACTTTCTCATGGGTCTGCTCCCGGCCAAGGTGACCATTAACAGGTCCAGGCAGTTGGCCATGGAGAGGTTCATTAGATCCGATTGGTACTCTTGATATCTTCCGCGGGTTGTTGGCCATCATCGGCTGGAGTACATCATCAGCCCCAAGAGCATTATTTTCATTTAATTTGAAAAGTTTCCTTTCAAGTTTTGTCTTTTTTGTTACAGTGCCCCTTTGAGAGGTGGTGAATTTGTTCATTCATTTATTTGTTAATCAGTTTATTTTACTGGCATTCAAAAGGACATATAATAAAAGTCAGCTGGAACACTGGGTTAGTAGTTAGGAGGCAGAGATCTGCAATGCTATATCCTGTGGATAAATCTACCGGCAAGGAAAAGATCTATGTCCTGGTTTGTACCTCATCTGGCATAGGTCCATTTAAAACCAGGTTCTATTCGTAAAAATTTGTTCTTGGGATGTGGGTGTCGCTGCCTGTGCCAGCATTCGTTGCCCATCTCTAATTGCCCTTGAACCAAGTGGCCAGAACGGGTAAGGACAGCAAATTTCCTTCCCCGAAGGACATTAGTGAATCAGATGGGTTTTTATGACAATCGGCAATGGTTTCATGGTCATCATTATACTTTTAATTTCAAATTTTTATTGAAATCAAATTTCACCATCTGCCATGGTAGGATTCGAACCCAGGACAACAGAGAATTACCCTGTGTCTCTGGATTACTAGTCTAGTGACAATACCAAAATGCCACCGCCTATGTGGCTGAAGGCTTTCCTGTCAATGGTGGGGCAAAATCAAGGGGGCACACAAAAAGCCAGATTCAGAAGTACAGAATTTTCAGGAAAATGCAGGTGGGACTGGCTGCTAGTGAGTATAGGGATATGGGTTAGTGTGCAGAAATATGGAAGAATGCTGTGTAAGTATTCAAAGGGTAAGATTTTAAATTGGACATGTGGGAGGGCTGGTACTGAATGTAGGTCTACTGAGATGATGATCAGCAAGCAGAACTTAGCGTCGATAACCTGTATGTGGCAAAGTTTTGGATATGTTGCAGATAAAGAATGGAGTAAGAAGACCAGCAATAAGAGCATTAAAGTAGTCGTCTTATGGTGGTGAAAGCATTAGGGTTTTAACAATGACGGTTCTGAGATTGGTGTGAAGGTTTGCAGGAGTGCAAGAAAGCTGTCCTTGTGACAGAAAATATGGAATCTGAAACTCACCTTAATGTCAAGCATGAAGCAAAAGTTGCAAACAGTCAGGTTAATACCAGGGACTGGATTCTCCATTTGGAGACTAAGTTCTCCCGCCAGAGTAGAATCGCTCCTGGCCTGCACTGACGTGAGGAGCATCGCTCAAGTGATTTCCCCCTCCTTTTCCATGTAAATGTATGCAAGGAGGTGAGCTTCTGGGATTCAAATCCTGCCCCCCAGCCCTGCTGACAAATAGGGGCATCCTCCCCCAAACACCTGGGAATTATGGGTCATTCCCCCTCACAGCATGCATGCATGAGGATGACCCGATTTCTCCCCCACCGACCCCTCATCGAAGTGTCACCATGTCAGAGGTGCCCATAACGGAGATCCCCCACCCACCCCCATAGTCACCCCTGCCTTGAAGCTAAAGAGCAATCCAGGCAGAACAGTGAAAAGTCACTGCTTTTTCACGTACCAGCCTCTTACACCTACTGCCTCAGACAAAAGTACTGAAAGCAGCAGGTGTTACTTCATAGAAAGCCAAAAAAAATCACAAGGACTTAAACCTCCTCAGATCCTTTGATCTGTGGGGTTTATATTCACTTCCAAAGATAAATAGCATTTAGTAGGCTGCAAATGACAGGATAAATGCTTCCAGACAGCCAGGTGTCTGGATTGTATATTTTCATTTCCCTTCACCCTTGAATGCATCTCAAGTGCCCTGCTGTGAAGCTAACCATATGTTTATAAACATCCAGGAGATAAGTGCTTTCACTTCCTCGTTTTCTCAACAGAAAACACTTAACTTCTTTTGATGTGGTGCACACCTGTCACTCAGTTAAATGTTTATAAACATTGTGGTTAGCTTCAAAGCAGGGTACTTGAGAAACTAGCATGAAGTAAAATGAAAATAAACAATTCAGATACCTGGCTGTCTGGCAGGTATTACAGTGGGGTCTCTGATATGGGGTCTCTGAAATGATGTCTCTGATATGGGGGTCTCCGAAATCCATGAAAATAATGGTAATCAGGTTCATACCCTTATTGGGCATGAACCTGATTACATCTGCTGGGATGGCCCAGGAACATCGCAAACAGTTTGGTGCCCAGCCCAAATTCTGTTTCAGTCCTCTCCCACAATTTTCCCGGGATTTGCAGCAGGTGCAACATGGTCGGAAAATTGCCTCCACTGTTTCAATGCTAAGGATTCAAAGGATAAGATTTTAAATTGGACCTGTGGGAGGACTGATAGTGAATGTAGATATTCAAAGATGGTGATCAGCAAGTGGAACTTAGTGTGTGATAACCTGTATATAGCAACGTTTTGGACATGTAGATAAAGAATGGAGTAAGAAGACCAGCAATAAGAGCATTAAAATAGTCATCTATCACCTCTGGGCTTGAGGCATGTCTGCGATGACGGTGAATCCTGCTGCCCGGGAAACCTGATGGGCTTGATCCAGACTGAAGTTGACGAATTGTGCTGCTCGGGCATATGGGGCATCCGTGACAGCATGGCTGCACCTTTGAATGGGCATCTGCGAGATCCCAGACAGATCCCCATTTAACGTCGAGAATGACCCTGTGGCAAAAAGGTTCAGGGCGACCGTCACCTTAACGGCCACCGGAAGCAGGTTTCCTCTCCCATTCCCTCATGATTCCAGGTGCACCATCATCTGCACAGATGTCGCACCATCTCCCTTCTGAGCCACAGTCATCGGAGACATGCTCTCTGGCAGGATCTCGAAGGACAGGCACTGCTGATAAACATGGGGCCTGATGCGTCGCCTCCTTACCATCTCCTCCTCGGACTGTTGGACGGCTGGCTCGCCAGCCTCACCGGCTGGCCCCTGCTCCTCTGGAATAGACTCCTGTTCTTCAGGGTGCTCCCAGAGCAACTTCTGCTCGTGCAGTCTCATCATGTCCGAACGGGCTGCCGCAGCCAGGCAGATGCTAACCATCTTGGCTGGACTCCTAAACCCATTGCCTGCAAGGGTAAAGGGCAGACATGTTAGCATGGTGAGTACTCCCATACTCATCCAGGTCCAATAGGCGATGTGCTGGCCCTGGCCTGCACTGCAGCCGCTGTTCCCGCATGTCTCATCCTCCCACTCCCACCTCCGTCCGTTCGCCCCGACTCAGCTGTCTGCATCACGCCCCTGGCCCCATCGATGGGGAAAACTGGCCCCATCGTTCCAGCAGAGGGCAGCAGAGCGGAGCCGCTGATTGGCTGTTGCGGGGAAAATTTGCATCAGTGCATTGCGGTCACTGTATCCAGAAGGTGTACCTGAGCAAGACACCCTCCGTGTTCAAGGGAAGGCAAGAATCCAGCAGAGGGCAGCAGAGCGGAGCCGCTAATTGCCTGTTGCAGGGAAATTTGCATCAGTGCATTGCAATCACTGTATCCAGAAGGTGGTTTGTGGAGGAGCTGTTGTCAAGTGACAGTTAAACCCCAAACACTTCTTCAGTGTTTCCCTCCCTACCTCCTCCTCTAACCAAAAAAAAACAATTACTGTAAGGATCCCAGCTGAGTAAAGATCAAGAGAGAGACTCGAGGGCAGGTAGAAGTAGAAAGAAGTTGAACCGTGAGGTCACAGCCAGCAGGTAAGTGATTGTCTGGTGACTGGTAAGTAGTTTCTTTTCCCTGAGGTGTCTTGATAAGGTAGGGTTTTTCTATTTCTATTTTTTTTTTATCGTATGATTGGTAACAATTGGTATCTATTATTTGATATTATAGTTGGACTAAGTTAAGCTTAAGATTAAAAATGGCAGGAGATCTCAGACCCCTGTTATGCTCCTCTTGCTCAATGTGGGTGCTCAGGGACGTGGCTGATGTCCCTGACACTTTCACGTGCGGGAAGTGTGTCCAGCTGCAGCTCCTGTTAGACCGCATGACAGCTCTGGAGCTGCGGATGGACTCACTTTGGAGCATCCGCGATGCTGAGGAGGTCGTGGATACCACGTTTAGCGAATTGGTCACACCACAGATTAGGATTGCTGAGGGAGAAAGGGAATGGGTGACCAAAAGGCAGAGAAAAAGCAGGAAGGCAGTGCAGGTGGCCCCTGCGGTCATCGCCCTCCAAAACAGGTATACCGTTTTGGATACTGTTGGGGGAGATGGCTCACCAGGGGAAGGCAGCAGTAGCCAGGTTCATGGCATCGTGGCTGGCTCTGCTGTACAGAAGGGCGGGAAAAAGAGTGGAAGGGCTATAGTCATAGGGATTCAATTGTAAGGGGAGTAGATATGCGGTTCTAGGGTTGAAATCGAGACTCCCGAATGGTATGTTGCCTCCCAGGTGCACGGGTCAGGGATATCTCAGACCGGCTGCAGAACACTCTGAAGGGGGAGGGAGAACAGCCAGTTGTTGTGGTGCATATAGGCACCAATGATATAGGTAAAAAAACGGGATGAGGTCCTACAAGCAGCATTTAGGGAGTTAGGAGCCAAGTTAAAAAGTCGGACCTCATAGGTAGTAATCTCAGGATTGCTGCCAGTGTCACGTGGTAGTCAGAGTAGAAATGAAAGAATAGGCAGGATGAATGCATGGCTTGAGAGATGGTGCAGGAGGGAGGGGTTCAGATTTTTGGGACATTGGGACCGGTTCTGGGGGAGGTGGGACTACTACAAATTGGACGGTCTACACCTGGGCCGGACTGGAACCAATGTCCTTGGGGGTGCTTTTGCTAACGCTGTTGGGGAGGGTTTAAACTAATGTGGCAGGGGGATGGGAACCAAATGAGGAGGTTAGTGGACAGTAAGGAGGTAGTAACTAAAGCCTGTAAGGAACTAGATCATGAAGTCAGCGTGACTAATGGGAAGAGTAGGCAGGGAACAGATGATGAACGCAAAGGGACTGGTGGTCTGAGGTGCATTTGTTTTAATGCAAGAAGTGTAGTAGGTAAGGCAGATGAACTTAGGGCTCGGATTAGTACCTGGGCGTATGATGTTATTGCTATTACTGAGACTTGGTTGAGGGAAGGGCATGATTGGCAACTAAATATCCCAGGATATCGATGCTTCAGGCAGGATAGAGAGGGAGGTAAAACGGGTGGAGGAGTTGCATTACTGGTCAGAGAGGATATCACAGCTGTGCTGAAGGAGGGCACTATGGAGGACTGTAGCAGTGAGGCGATATGGGCAGAGTTCAGAAATAGGAAGGGTGCGGTAACAGTGTTGGGGCTGTACTACAGACCTCCCAACAGCGAGCGTGAGATAGAGGTACAAATGTGTAAACAGATTATGGAAAGATGTAGGAGCAATAGGGTGGTGGTGATAGGAGATTTTAATTTTCCAACATTGACTGGGATACACTTGGTGTCAGAGGTCTAGATGGAGCAGAATTTGTCAGGAGCATCCAGGAGGGTTTTCTAGATCAGTATGTAAATAGTTTAACTCGGGAAGGGGCTATACTGGACCTGGTGTTGGGGAATGAGCCCGGCCAGGTGGTTGAAGTTTCAGTTGGGGATTTCTTTGGGAATAGTGATCACAATTCCGTAAGTTTTGGAATACTCATGGACAAAGACGAGAGTGGCCCTAAAGGAAGAGTGCTAAATTGGGAGAAGGCCAACTATGCCAAAATTCGGCAGGAGCTGGGGAATGTGGATTGGGAGCAGCTGTTTGAAAGTAAATCGACATTTGATATGTGGGAGGCTTTTAAAGAGAGGTTGATTAGAGTGCAGGACAGACATGTCCCTGTGGAAATGAGGGATAGAAATGGCAAGATTAGGGAACCATGGATGACAGGTGAAATTGTGAGACGAGCTAAGAGGAAAAAGGAAGCATACATAAGGTCCAGGCGACTGAAGACAGACAAAGCTTTGGAAGAATATCAGGAATGTAGGACCAATCTGAAATGAGGATTCAAGAGGGCTAAAAGGGGTCATGAAATATCTTTAGCCAACAGGGTTAAGGAAAATCCCAAAGCCTTTCATTCATACATAAGGAGCAAGAGGGTAGCTAGAGAAAGTGTTGGCCCACTCGAGGACAAAGGAGAAAATGGGTGAGATTCTTAACGAGTACTTTGCATCGGTATTCACCGAGGAGAGGGTCATGACGGATGTTGAGGTTAGGGATAGATGTTTGATTACTCTAGATCAAGTCGGCATAAGGAGGGAGGATGTGTTGGGTATTCTAAAAGGCATTAAGGTGGACATGTCCCCAGGTCCAGATGGGATCTATCCGAGGTTACTGAGGGACGTGAGAGAGGAAATAGCTGGGGCCTTAATAGATATCTTTGCAGCATCCTTGAACACAGGTGAGGTACCAGAGGACTGGAGAATGTTGTCCCCTTGTTTAAGAAGGGTAGCAGGGATAATCCAGGGAATTATAGACCTGTGAGCTTGACGTCAGTGGTAGGCAAACTGTTGGAGAAGATACTGAGGGATAGGATCTATTCACATTTGGAAGAAAATAGACTTATCAGTGATAGGCAGCATGGTTTTGTGCAGGGAAGGTCATGCCTTACAAACCTAATAGAATTATTTGAGGAAGTGACAAAGTTGATTGATGAGGGAAGGGCTGTAGATGTCACATACATGGACTTCAGTAAGGCATTTGATAAGGTTCCCCATGGTAGGCTGATGGAAAAAGTGAAGTCTCATGGGGTCCAGGGTGTACTAGCTAGATGGATAAAGAACTGGCTAGGCAACAGGAGACAGAGAGTAGTAGTGGAAGGGAGTTTTTCAAAATGGAGAACTGTGACCAGTGGTATTCCACAGGGATCCGTGCTGTGACCACTGTTGTCTGTGATATACATAAATGACCTGGAGGAAGGTATAGGTGGTCTGATTAGCAAGTTTGCAGATGACACTAAGTTGGTGGAGTAGCAGATAGTGAAGGGGACTGTCAGAGAATACAGCAAAATATAGATAGATTGGAGAGTTGGGCAGAGAAATGGCAGATGGAGTTCAATCCGGGCAAATGCGAGGTGATGCATTTTGAAAGATCCAAGAGTGAACTATACAGTAAATGAAAAAGCCCTGGGGAAAATTGATGTACAGAGAGATCTGGGTGTTCAGGTCCTTTGTACCCTGAAAGTGGCTGCGCAGGTTGATAGAGTGGTCAAGAAGGCATACGGCATGCTTTCCTTCATCGGTAGGGGTATTGAGTACAAGAGTTGGCAGGTCATGTTACAGTTGTATAAGACTTTGGTTCAGCCACATTTGGAATACTGTGTACAGTTCTGGTCGCCACATTACCAAAAGGATGTGGATGCAGAGGAGGTTCACCAGGATGTTGCCTGGTATGGAGGGCGCTAGCTATGAAGAGAGGTTGAGTAGATTAGGATTATTTTCATTAGAAAGACGGAGGTTGAGAGGGGACCTCATTGAGGTCTACAAAATCATGAGAGGTATAGACCGGGTGGATAGCAAGAAACTTTTTCCCAGAGTGGGGGACTCAATTACTAAATGTCACGAGTTCACGGTGAGAGGGGAAAGGTTTAAGGGAGATATGAATGGAAAGTTCTTTACGCAGAAGGTGGTGGGTGCCTGGAATGCATTGCCGGCGGAGGTGGTAGAGGCGGGCACGATAGCATCATTTAAGATGTATCTAGACAGATACATGAATGGGCAGGGAGCAGAGGGATACAGATCCTTAGAAAATAGGCGACAGTTTTAGATAGAGGATCTGGATCGTCGCAGGCTTGAAGGGCCTGTTCCTGTGCTGTAATATTTCTTTGTTCTTTGATGCCTGGCACCGGGGGAGACTCTTATCCCACCACCCGTCCCTGCTGGCAGGGGTACCCGTGGCTGTCGCTACCCATGCCAGCGCAACGCTCCGCGGCCACTGTCATGCGCCCTCTGGTGTGGCCTACTTAGGGTATCCTCCTTGGGTGGGCCATGTGCTATTCAGCCAGCAGGGTGGCACCTGGTTTGGGGTGTATGCCACCATGTCTCACTGACCGGCACCATGTTTAGAGGCATGCATGCTGGCAGGGCCAACGGATAAGTCTGGGCAAGGAGAGTGGGCACCCATTGGGACCGTAGCTGTGGTGTGTTGTGGGCTCTCTTTACGATGCATGGGTTGTGCCCCCCTCTCTGGGGGCAGGATGGATGGGAACAGGGCGCAGTGGGCAGGCGGGGCTCGGTGACAACTGGTGATCCTGCGGATTGGGCTAGCTGATAGTACCACAGGTGCGGCATCCATCCTGGGGGGCAGTGTGCCAGAGTGTGGCAAAGGCATGGGTCCGGTGTGTGATGTGCTCTTGCCCTTCTCCCTCTGCAGTGCGGCAGCACCTCGGATGGGTGCACTGAGGAGTGCCAGCACCTGGTGGGCCTCTGGCTGCACTGGACCACGCCCATCCCGTTAATGGGGCAGCTGGTGTCTGAGGGTTCCAAGGGGGGATGGTCCGAAGGGGGGCATCCACACAGCCGGTGGATTCTGCACATTTACCAGACACAGTGGACAGTCAATGCAGTGTGTATCCAGACTGCTGTCTTGCAGCCTCGTCAATGGCTTGGAGCGCCTCTGGCCCCGCTATTTCCCCCCATCCCTGCCCCAGCAGATGCACCCCAGCCAGCGGCACAACTGTCAACCCACCGTTGCGTCTTTGAAAAGTTTCCTTACCTCCTCTCTCTCCCTCAGCAGCCACAGCACCCAGTCCCCGTTTTTAAGTACTGCAAGAGAACCGCAAAGGCGTCACTTTTGCCTGGCAGAGGCGGAGCATAGTGGGAGGCCAAAGATTACCAGGTCGGGGCCCATTAATGATTTGTTAATGAATGCTACTGTACGTTTTGCATGCCCATGTTGGCGCGGAGAGTAGAACGCATTCAAGCTGCCATTGAGACATCGGAGCATGGCGCTCCATTGGGCGCTCGGCACCAACCTCTATTTTCGGCTGACGCCCGATTCTCCGCCCGATCACGATTCGTGATTGTGGCGTTGCTGGCCGGAGAATCTGTGGTACCTGTGGAACAACTGCAGAATCGCATCAATTAATGAAGAGAAATAAAACCACCTTGGCTATGTATAGCACAGATATTCTTGCAGATTTACATGTTTATATCAAACTTGTAGTCAGGATGCAGCAGTGTATTACATTGTGTGGTATTGACCACAACAATGACAAGCAAGTAGTTTGTGAATAGAGCAGATAAAATAATCATGTATGGTATTGACCACAACAATAACACAAGCGAGTATCTTGTGTGCGTCGACCAGATAAAATAATCACAGTATGTGCTGACCATCCACACACACACATATATGTATAAATATATCACCTCAGCTGACCTTACTGTATGCTGAATGGTTATGGTATTAAAATTCTTGCGTTGAAACTTACTTCAAGTAAGTTAACATGTGGCTCACATAAAAAATTTAGACTTGATAAAAGTTCTTTTTTTTAAAAAAAATAATTTTTATCAAAGGTTTTCATAAAATATCAATAACAAAATGAGAAAGAAAAAAAGAACCCAACAGGGTTAAGTACAAAACACAATCTAAAAAAGCAACCCCCCAAACCCCTCCCCCCCTGTACCTAAATAATAAATTAACATTAACACCCCGACTTAAGACAACAGGTGTATACACCCCCTCAGACCCTTCCAGTGTAAATAACATAAACAAAAATAAAGTAAACCCCCCCCATCCCCCGAGCTGCTGCTGCCATTGACCAATGTCTATCGTTCTGCCAGAAAGTCTAAGAACGGTTGCCACCGCCTAAAGAACCCTTGTACCGACCCTCTCAAGGCGAATTTCACCCTCTCCAATTTAATGAACCCTGCCATATCGTTGATCCAGGATTCCATGCTTGGGGGCCTCGTATCTTTCCACTGAAGGAGAATCCTTCGCCGGGCTACCAGGGACGCAAAGGTCAGAATTCCAGCCTCTTTCGCCTCCTGCACTCCCGGCTCCTCTGCCACCCCAAATATTGCGAGCCCCCAGCCCGGGTTGACCCTGGCTGCTACCACCCTCGACACCATCCTCGCTACGCCCTTCCAAAATTCCTCCAGCGCTGGGCATGCCTAGAACATATGGGTGTGATTTGCTGGGCTCCCTGAGCACCTAACACACCTGTCCTCACCCCCAAAGAACCTGCTCATCCTTGTCCCGGTCATGTGTGCCCTGTGCAGCACCTTAAACTGTATGAGGCTGAGCCTCGCGCATGAAGAGGAAGAGTTCACCCTCCCTAGGGCACCTGCCCACGTCCCCTCTTCGATCTCCTCTCCGAACTCCTCCTCCCACTTACCTTTCAACTCCACCACCGAGGCCTCCTCCTCCTCCTGCATCACCTGGTAAGTTTCCGAGATCTTCCCCACTCCCACCCACCCCCCCGAGAGCACCCTGTCCTGTACTGTGTGCGGCAGTAGCCGTGGGAATTCCACCACCTGCCGTCTGGCAAACGCCCTTACCTGTAAGTACCTGAAGGTGTTCCCCGGGGGGAGCCCGTACTTCTCCTCCAGCTCAACCAAGCTCGCGAACTTCCCGTCCACAAACAGGTCCCCCAACTTTCGTATGCCTGCCCTGTGCCGCCCCGAAAACCCTCCACCTGTTCTTCCTGGGGCGAACCGGTGGTTCCCCTGTAATGGGGTCCACGCCGAGGCCCTAACTTCCCCCCTATGCCGCCTCCACTGCCCCCAAATTTTGAGGCCCACCACCACCACCGGGCTCGTGGTATACCTCCTTGGAGGGAGCGGCAGCGACGCCGTTGCCAGCGCCCCCACACTCGTACCCACACAGGACGCCGTCTCCAGCCTCTTCCATGCAGTCCCCTCCCCCTCCATCACCCACTTGCGCACAATTGTCGCATTGGTGGCCCAGTAGTACCCACAGAGGTTGGGCAGCGCCAGCCCCCCCCTATCTCTACTCCGCTCCAGGATCACCCTTCTCACCCTCGGAGTCCCTCGCGCCCACACAAACCCCATTATACTCCTGTTAACCCGCCTGAAAAAAGCCCTCGGGATAAACACGGGGAGGCACTGGAACAGGAACAAAAACCTTGGGAGCACCGTCATTTTGATTGACTGCTCCCTACCTGCCAGGGACAGCGGCAACGCGTCCCACCTCTTGAACTCCTCCTCCATTTGCTCCACCAGCCTTGTAAAGTTAAGCCTATGCAGGGCCCCCCAGCTCCTGGCCACCTGGACCCCCAAATATCTGAAACTCCTCTCCGCCCTTTTTAGTGGGAGCTCGCCAATCCCCCTCTCCTGGTCCCCTAGCTGAACTACGAACAGCTCGCTCTTCCCCATATTGAGCTTGTACCCCGAAAAGTCCCCGGATTCCCTAAGCATCCTCATTACCTCTGACTTGATAAAGTTCTTAGTTACTTTATGTTCCTGAAATAAATGATCAGATGCAACAACAGATCTGAAAGTCACAGACTACTTAAGAAATGAGATCAGTAGGTGGGACTACTGTGTATATAGTCAGAATGTCAATCCTGACAGATTAACAGGAGAGCTGCTCTAGTTTAGAATTATGAAAAACATAAAATTCCTACCTTTTATTCCTACTGAAAACATTGCCAGTTAAAATGTGTACTGTAGCATTAAAGAAGCTGAGGGTTGTGCTGAATACTTACAAACAAAAGTAATAAAGTCACTTCGCATACTAATTTTAAAATAATTTGCAACTGACAGTCAGTGCAACATGATACCCTTGCAGTAGATTCAGTCATTGTTACTTCATTTAACATTTTAGCATCATCTAAAAAGCTGCGCTTGCAGATTTTTAATATGTAATATATATAATTTTGTGCACACATGCTTGCTATGTTTTTTTTAAAGAGTCTTTGAATAATGTTCAAAATGGCATTGCTCACGTGTGTCTTTTGATTACAAAAAAAACACTAACATCAATGAAGCTCTTGTTTAGAGTTAGTGGTTTAGGGTGTTATTTAGGATCAGAATGTACAGTACTTACTGTTATTTATGACTGATGGTAAAAACCACCATTTATGAGGAACACAATCTTTTCTGAAAACGTAGGTGGGGGAGAACTATTTAGTGTTAGAACGTTGCACTGTATACTGTACAGTCCATTGGTTTGTGTGGAATTTTGCTTAATTATATTCGTACCCAGAAACCATGAATTGAAGATGGTTAGTAAAGCCATTTTATAGCAGGAAACGGGCTAGGGTAATGATGCTCCTGAAAAGAAGTTCCTATATGGAGAAGATCAGAAAGAACAGTTTACGGTCCTGTGCATTAGAATGGTTTTCCTTTCAGTACCTGTAGGTTGAGCAACATGCAGAATGGTGGCGACACGGGTTGCTCATGCATGATGTGCCACATGAACAGTGTTTTAGTGCTAAACAAAATCCAACAATTCCATCATCCTGATTGTTTTAGCCTGCATAATCCCCGTCAAAGCTAGCAGCCCAGCAGTTAGCCTTACATCGTGCTTCAACTCAGTCACCTGGTAAGAACTTGTGAATGAGATGAAAGAGATCTCTGTCAATTATTTGTAAAGGTCAAAATGCTAATGACTTGCTGCTGGGGTAATATGTTTTATCGTGCCTCTTAGAAATCAGATTCCCCCCTCCCACCCCACCCCCGTCCCAGCAACTTACAAACAAAAATACACATTTCTAGAGCTGTTTAAATTTATTTCATTGCCTTTCAAAAGTGCAAAATAATCTTAAAATCCTGTTGTGACTATTTTGGTACTGGAATTGCTCAATTTTTAAAAATTGTTAGAAGGTGAAGACAGCTTACGATAAAGAAGAATGTTGACTGGAGCACTCCCTGTTAGTATGTGCAAAATTAATGTAAGAAATCAATAAGAAATTGAATTTATGTGAATTCTTAAGTTATTTTCCATGAATCTATAATGTACTATGGAAATAACGCAGAAACAAATCCTCAACATTCGTAACCATAAAAATGACAAATTTGATTTAGGATTTTTAATACATACATTGAAAATACGTGCAAGAAGGAATGAAGAATCTGAACAAGATTACAATGTGCAATTTTAGGCAACCAATTATAAAACAAACGTTGAAGCTGATGAAAAGTTACATTCCAGAATGATTTGAATGATACCAGGGTTAAGAGGATGCACATAATGAGAGGCTTGCAAACCAAAACTGAATCCACTGGAAAAGAGGACATTGAGAGAGATTTAATAAAAATGATCAAAGTATTGACAGGTATTTGAGAGGATATTAATGAAAATTATTTACACCGCTGGTGATTCAGTAGCGCATAAATATATCTAGTACTGTATACTAGTACTAAAAGCATAGAAGGAGGAAATTGGAGGAATTCTTTCAATGCAAATGGATACAGAACTGGCTCGGTCACAGAAGGCAAAGAGTAGCAGTGGAAGGGTGTTTTCTGAATGGAAGGTTGTGACTGGTGGTGTTCCACAGGGATCTGTGCTGGATCCTCTGTTGTTTGTACACATAAATGATTTGGAGCAAAATGTAGCTGGTCTGATTAGTAAGTTCGCCAATGACACCAAGGTTGGTGGAGTGGCAGATAGTGGATTGTTAGCAGATCCAGCAGGACATAGACAGGCTGGAGACTTGGGCAGAGAAATGGCAAATGGAGTTTAATCCATACAAATGTGAGGTAGGTCTAACATAGAGGGGAAATAGCAAAATAGTAAATGGCAAAGCTCTTAGGAATATAGAAAGTCAGAGAGATCTGGGCGTGCAGGTCCACAGATCTTTGAAAGGGGCAACACATTTGGACAAGGTAGTCCAGAAAGCATACGGGATGCTTACCTTCATTGGACGGGGCATCGAGTATAAAAACTGGCAAGTCATGCAACAGTTGTATAGAACCTTGGTAAGGCTGCACTTGGAATATTGCGCACAATTCTGGTTGCCACATTACCAGAAGGATGTGGAAGATTTGGAGAGGGTGCAGAGGACGTTTACCAGGATGTTGCCTGGTCTGGAGGGTTTTAGCTATGCGGAGAGGCTAAATAGACTCGGACTGTTTTCATTAGAAAGACGGAGGTTGAGAGGTGACCTGATAGAGGTCTACAAGATTATGAGGGGTATGGATAGAATTGATAGGCAGGCACCCTTCCCAGGGTGGAGGGGTCAGTCACCAGGGGACATCGGTTTAAGGTCCGTGGGGCCTGGAACATTGCCAGGGGAGGTTGTGGAATCAGATACATTAACGGCATTCAAAAGGCATCTCGACAAATACATGGATACGATGGGTTAGTGGGATATGGCACGAGGAAATGCTGAGGGTTTTGGCCAAGGTTGGTATCGAGGCCCAAATTGCCTGTTCCTATGCTGTATTGTTCTTTGTTCAAAAGTTTAGTAGAATACAGAATATATTATAGCATATGATGTTGCACAATTCAATCACAGTATGTGATGGCAAAGCAGAAATCTGAGAATATACTGAAGAGCTCCAGTGTGGAGTTAACACCGGCACAAGTACAATGAATCAGATGGCCTCCTTCAGTGTTGAAATTTCTATGATTCTGTAATTTGTTACAAGGTCACCAGGACATGGAATGTTTCACTACACGTTCTTTGAGGCAGAGACTACAAGATCACTACAAAGGAAACTGGATAAAGTTTTTATAAGTGGAATTTACAAGCATTGGGGGAAAGGGTAGAGAAGTCAGATTACACAGCTCTATTTAGAGCCTTTGCAATAACATAGGCACAGCAAAATAAACAGATTCTTCTGTGCTGCAATTTCTATAGCATATCTATATATGTATTGGTATGGGAATAGAAATTGGAAAAGGGACTCTTCAAGAGCAAAAGTACATAATCTGTGAAGTCAAATTTATGCTATTTATGGAGTGTGACAGCAAAGATAGGCAATGGAGCTTCATTATTTGCACTGTATGTGCAGTAGAAGAATGTGGGAAAAGACTTGTAAATGTGTAAAAAGAGATTTTTTCTTAATTAAAAAATCAAATCTTTTGAATGGCAAAATCAAATCTTTTGAACGGCATCAATATGCTGTCATTGGGGTATCTTTATGAAGTGTACTGGAGCCATCTAGTGCATGGCAATCAATATGCTAAGAGTAAAACAATTTGGGGGGTTTTGAGATTTGGGTTCAAATACATATATTATTGTATAATGTCCTATTAAATCTCAGCATGATTTCATAAATCCGACTGTTTTAATCTATGTCACCCTTGCAAACCATAAACAACAGCTTTGCTTTGGCTAGGTGAGGTACAGTGTGAGTTGAAGTTTTAGCATGAAAGATACTTTTGGATATCCTGCCGCTCCACATATTCAGCCTGTTCAAAGATTTCGAGTGGAAATGAATTAAACAGGATTATGCACTGAATTAGCTTTTGTGGGACTAAGGAGGTTTATCTCGCGTCATCAGCATTACGTACTTCACAATTATTACACTTTAGGAGATTTCTTTTTTAGCAGTTAGTAAGCTCTCATCTTGAGTTTTATTTTTCATAAGGAGAGTTAAAGCTAAAATAATCATACGACTGAGCTTAGCTTCACACTTCAAATTAACTACTGTTTCTAATCGAGTTGTGCCTTCATACATTTTCAGCAGTTTAAGATTCTTTTATTTCATAACATGGTAAGTGCAACGCATCTCTCAAATATACAATACACAATATTTAAAAGAAGTGAAAGTTCCAGTGAGCAAAAATAAATCTTCCTACATCAGAAACCAAACGTGCAAGAATATTTTACACAGCTCATAATTATATCTTGCATTCTAGCGTTTTCTGCATTTCCCAAGTAGAGTCAGTTCTTTGTTTTCTAGTTGCTATTTCACACAGTAAAAGCTTGTCGTTTTCAGTATTTTTGGCCAGCCTGCCAGAGGGCAAGTTTATTTTTAAACCTCTGAACTCTGAATAGTCTTTATTTTTCTAAGATTGGAAGCAGATGAAGTGCCTGGAGTTAACAGATCGTAGGCTTGTTTCAAATAATGAGAATGGGAGTTCTCCCCCTTTTGTGTTTTTATTCTTTTGCTAAGAAATGCCTCATAACCGGTAGTATCCTAAAAATAGGATCTGGTGCAGCTAAAATTAGTGAGCTCTGTGCCTTGCCAAGGAGAATGGAAAGGAATGGGCGTGGAGTAGCAGTTTCTCTGATCCTGCTCTATTCATTCAACGATTCCTCTGAGAACATAGGCAATGATAAAGTGCCCTTGAAAAAAGCCACAGTCTCCAACTCCACTCTTCAGACTTCTGGGTGCCAATAAGTCTTTTAGCCCAAGGATACACTTTTTTTTTTGTTTAACAGCACAGCAGTGAATCACAGACTTTAGATTCAGAAAGGGCAATAGATCAACAAATATAGTACAGTTTCTGTGCATAAAATATACATTTAGCTTCATACAGCGTAAATAAAATTGTAGAAAATTGAAGATTCTTTTGTGTATTGGTTCAAATTGCTGTTTATTATTATTACACACAACATATAGTCAAAAAGCACAATTGCCTGCCCAACAGATACACTATAAAATATGTTTTAATCAAGGTTATCATTCATAATTGGGCCTTGATTGCGTCAATTAATCTTTGCAACATAAAGGTTGATGTAAAAGCAACATTGCTTCGTTTGTTCAGAATTTATCCTCACACCACTATTGAAACAATGACAATGCTCTTGGTATTTTTAGAAATTCAATACATATTTAATTTGTTCTTTGTGTCTGCCCTCTTATTTTTCCTATTAGTATAACTTGGCTGTTGTGATTTTTGTTAATTTACTGATTTTCAAAAAGAAAACTAGATATAATGAAGAAACATACTAATCTAACAGAAGTAATGCACTCCAAGACATGCATACGGCAAATTATTTCAACAATCGTCTTCACTCTGTTTTAGAACAATCCTCAGCACGATAAACCCCCTAATGTATAGACACCTTTTTACTGTTATTGCTTAATATTAATTTATGTTTAGCAGGCTGCTGAATAGATGATTGTGTTGTGTAGATTTTTATTTCTGTCAGGGAATCTGCTTAACTCATAAATGAATTACAATCAGGCATGCTGTTGGTAATATTAAATATTCAGCCATTATTTTGCTTTCCTTCCATTTTCTTATATTTTTCCAGGTTGCTGGTGTCACTTTTACTGTGGTGTTATCATCAGTTTAAAACGCATCTGCTAACTCATGGTAAAATACAATAAAATATATATTTTTTAACTGATAGGAAAGGGTTAAATACATGTATGATAATAATTGCAAACCATACCTTCCACGATATGATTTATAGGTCCATAGTTCTGAATAAGAGGTGTTTTGAATAAGTTTAGAATTTCCTCTCCCAATTTGTGATTACTACTATTTTAAAACCATTAAAGAACAGACAAAATAAGAATGGTGAGAAAATATGGGTCCATTAGCCAAATTGAATTGTGATTTCTGTTAGATAGCCACAAAATGGCATCAGTTGTGGATAACCTCTCTCTATGTCATATTGCCCTCTCCTCTGGAAAAGGACATAAAATGCAGAATAGGAGAGAAAATGGACAGATGAAATAGATGCAACTAGGCAAAGATAGAAGCACGCAGAATATTTCCATTAAACATAACAAGGCTGCATAAAAATAAATTTGCAATAATAATTCAAGATTGTTATTGATTAAGCAATTAAACCGAAAAAAACATTGAAGAAACTATTGGATTTTGTAAGTTCGTGAGAGGTAGATGTTAGCCACTAAATTGTTAAAACTACTAACATTTTTAGTTAAAATGTAATAGGTTAAGACATACAAATAGAGTTAAACATTTATTTCTTTATATAGCAATGTGTGAATAATCAAGCGTCCTTGAATTATGAACTGTTGTGTGTGTAAATGTCACTGTCGTTCAGAGGGTCAAATGTATCAGTACTCTTTGCCTATAGTTGCAGATCCTTCCTGTAGGGCATTTGTGATAAGGCTTTAGTGACAAAGCCAATAATTGATGTGGAGTGCCATAGAAAAAACTGTGGTCCTTATGTCTGTGTGCCTGGGCCCCATTAGTCTCTTTCCAAAACGATCTGAAGTATTTGTTCCTCATGCTTCGGCCCCCTGCTGCTCTTTGTAATGAAATAGACCTCAAGCAATTTCTTTATCCTGTACACTGGATTGTATTGTGTTAGTCTGGTATATTCACAGCTATTGAGGAATGAATTCCAGTGCTGTTTCCTTGTCATGAGACCTGCAAATGATCATATTTTAGATCTTTACAAAAAGATAACATTTTTCCATTAAAAGTATTTTGATGCTACCTTATTGTAAAACTGTTTGGATTGTGGTTGTTTTATTTTGGAACTGACAATTGTTAGAAGGGGGAATTCCAATTGCATTCTTAATTTCTAAGTTTTAAAACATATGAGGCGGGAATCGCCGGGGGCTGGTGTGAATCCCGCCCCTGCCGGTTGCCGAATTCTCCGGCACCGGATATTCGGCGGGGGCGGGAATCGCGCCGCGCCAGTTGGCGGGCCCCCCCCCGGCGATTCTCGGGCCCGGATGGGCCGAAGTCCCGCTGCTGGAATGCCTGTCCCGCCAGCGTGGATTAAACCACCTCTCTTACCGGCGGGACAAGGCGGCGCGGGCGGGCTTCGGGGTCCTGGGGTGGGGCGCGGGGCGATCTGGCCCCGGAGGGTGCCCCCACGGTGGCCTGGCCCGCGATCGGGGCCCACCGATCCGCGGGCAGGCCTGTGCCATGGGGGCACTCTTTTCCTTCCGCCTTCGCCATGGTCTCCACCATGGCGGAGGCAGAAGAGACCCCCTCCACTGCGCATGCGCAGGGATCCCGTGAGCGGCCGCTGACGCTCCCGCGCATGCACCGCCCGGCAAAGTCAGATTCGCGCCAGCTGGCAAGGCACCAAAGGCCTTTCCCGCCAGCTGGCGGGGCGGAAATCAGTCCGGCGAGGGCTTAGCCCCTCAAGGTTAGGGCTCGGCCGCTCAAGATGCAGAGGATTCCGCACCTTTGGGGCGTCGTGATGCCGGACTGATTCGCGCTGTGTTTGGCGCCAGTTGGCAGACATCACGCCGATTGCGGAGAATTCCGCCCATGTTCATCATTTTCTCTTTGTTTGAGTCCCATGCAAATGTCAATAGCTCTTTTCAAATAGGCAATACTCAAAATGTCTTCAGGGGCAAATGTACTCAATGACTAGGGTGGGAGGACAGGTGGCACGGTGGCTCAGTGGTTAGCACTGCTGCCTCACACCGCCAGGGACCCGGGTTCGATTCCAACCTCTGATTACTGTCTGTGTGGACTTTGCACATTTTCCCAGTGTCTGCATGGGTTTCCCCTGGTGCTCCGGTTTCCTCCAGTTCAACAATGTGCAGGTTAGGTGGATTAGCCATGATAAATTGCCCCTGAGGTTGGGTGGGGCTTCAGCGATAGGACGGGAGATTGGGCCTTGGTAGGGTGCTCTTTTGAAGGGTTGGTTCAATGGGCTGAATGGCCTCTGTAAATGTAGGGATTCTATGATTCTATGAATTCAGTTTTATTTCTACTGCTGATCGCTATCCAGTGGTGCATTTAGAAAGAGAACATTTGAAGGTCGGATGAGCTCCACAATTAAATAATTACCTGTACTTATTGTCTTAGTGCTGATATGAATAATGACTATTGGTACAGGATATAAGATAACCATTTATGACACTGTACTTCAGCTGGACAGAAAACCTTTGAGAAAATAAAAATTGCATTGAAGCTTCTTGATAATCTGGTGGAGCCGATCTCTCACCCTTCATCCACCACCTTCATTCCAGTATTTGGCGATTCATTCTGCTAGATAACCACTCAGTGAAGATCTATATCCATTTTGTAACTAATAACTGCTGAAATATATTTAACATTAAAAGTTTTAAAGTTTAGTATTAGAATCCCTTCAGCACAGAAGGAGGTCATTTGGCCCATCAAGTCTGCACCGACCCTCTAAGCCCAGTCCCCCGCCCTATCTCTGTAATCACCTAACCGTTACATCTTTGAACACTAAGGGCAATTTAGCATAGCCAATCCACCTAACCTACACATCTTTGGACTGTGGGTGGAAACCGGAGCTCCTGGAGGAAAACCTCACAGATACAGGGAGAACATGCAAATCCCATACAGTCACCCCTGACCAAAATCAAACCTGGGTCTCTGGCGGTGCTATCAACTTGTATTCTTAAACCTTGTGCACACCACTCTAGCACCTTTTTCTTAAGATGCATCGACATTTTTTGTTGTGTTTAAAAGTGCATTATTGCAACATATGCAGATACTTTAGTTTCAGGAGGGTGCATATAATTTTTGAACATTGTACTCAACTATCTTAAACGAAATAAGTGATTTGCAGATGAAAAGTCAGTATGCTTCTTCAAAGTAACATACAACATTACTGGAATTTGAATAAAAGTATATAAAGATACTGCCCTGTGTACACTTCCTAATGTCTTCTGTGCATTGCCAGTACTGTACAAATGTGCAACATATTTATGTTCTTGATAGAAGCCAATTCTGAACTGTTATTGCATTGCACATAAATTTGAGTTATTGTTCAGCTTTGGAGTGTTAAAATTGGCTTCAGTA
Source organism: Scyliorhinus torazame (assembly GCF_047496885.1). NCBI lineage: Eukaryota > Metazoa > Chordata > Chondrichthyes > Carcharhiniformes > Scyliorhinidae > Scyliorhinus > Scyliorhinus torazame. The sequence goes on along the minus strand of NC_092715.1, from coordinate 88,548,619 downwards.
AATGATAATTTCTTACTTTTGTTCTCATCTGGTCTTAATTTTTTTTTTTGCATTCGATACAATACATTTTTGAAAAGAGAGTAAAATAAAACAGGTGTCAGACAATTGCAGATTCAAAATAATAACCTTAAAATTTTGCAGCCTGCACAAAGAATACCTGGAAGATAAAGGACTATGTGTGGAAAACAGGATAGGAAGTGTAATGTACAAAGGGTCAGCAAGTTGTAAAGTGTCAACCTGTTTGTCCCGAATCAGGACATTGCCTTGGAATATTTGCCATAAAAGGCCAGTCTTGGTTTCAGATGGCAGGAATAAAAACAGAAAATGCTGGAGAAATATAGCAGGTCTGGCAGCATCTGTGGAGAGAGAAACAGAGGCAACGTTTCGAGTCTTTATAACTCTTCAGAACTGAGAGTGAGACATGTGAGGGTTATTTATACACTGTACAAGAGGAGGTGGAGCAGCTGGATCAGAAGGTCAATGTTAGGTGGGAGCCAGGAGAGATTGCAACAAAGATGTGGAGGGCACGAGACCGAGGAAGCGTGAATGGCAGTGTAAAGGACTATGGAAGATTCTAATAGTGGCATCAAGGTAGTATAGCAGCATGTGTTAATAGGAGAACAAAGGTCAATGCTTGGTGAAAACAAAACTTCGGAAGAAGTGACAGATGGCCCAAATGAAGGAACAGCAGCTCATCTTCCGATTAGGCATGTTAAATGCATCGGGACTTAACATTGAGTTCAATAACTTTAGAGTATAATCTTGCTCCACCGTCTTTTTTTAACCCAAACATTTTATGTCCCAATGCAAACCCTCCCTCCCCCTCCCCCACTGGGCCATCTGTCACTTCTGTCACAAAAAAAGTTTTGCTTTCACCGAGCACTGACGTCTGTTCTCCTGTCAACACATTCTGCTATATTACCTTTATGCCACTACCAGCACCTTCTGTAGCCGTTCACACTGCCATTAATGCTTCTCTGCATCATGCCACACATCTTTTTGCAGTCTTTCCTAGCTTCCACCTATCACAAACCTTCTACTTTGCTCCTCACCCCCTTATACAGTATAAAGTCCATCACATTTTCCCCTCTCTTTAGCTCTGAAGAGGAGTCATAAAGACTTGAAATATTAACTCTATTTTCTCTCTGCACCGATGCTGCCAGATCTGCTGAATTGTCTGTTTTTATTTCAGTTTGCCAACATCCGCAGTATTTTGCTTTTATTTGGATGGCAGGAGATGAGACCGCTGCTTGGTTAGGGCCAATTGAATAATTACAACTACAAATCTTGAACTGAAAGGTACAGATGATGTAGATGTAGGACACTATGGATGCGATCCTCCAGCCACGCTGCAGCGGAAAAGCAGCTCGCTGCGACATAGCATGGCCGTTGAAAGCCAGGAGACCCCGCTCCCGGAATCTACCTGGCTCACAACACCTTGCAGGATTCAATGCAATCTCGCGAGACGTTGTCAAGTGAATCCTGCCCACAATGGTCAGGATCACTTTTTCGCAAATTTGCATTTTAGAGCGAGTAAGCTTTACTCTAATGTGCAGATTCCCAAGGTACCTGAGGCTTTCGGATTTAATCCCTTCGCCTCGGGGACCTCGGGCAAGCGCCGCTTGGTACAGGTCCCCACAAACGGGGACCAGACGGAACGGCACTCGTGGGGGTCTCCAAGGGGATTGGAGGCAACCAGCTGCTTGTGGTAGTCACCACTAGCAGTGTTATATGTATTACGGTAAGACACGTATAATAGAGGTACATGGATAAATCCCTGCCTGCTGGCTCCGCCCAGTAGGCGGCGTATAGATGTGTGTGCTCGCCGGTGCTGCAGCCATTCTGGTGGCAGCTACAGGAGGCACAACATCTTTACTCAATAAAGCCTTGATTCTTCCACTACTCTCATCTTTGTGATAATTGATAGTGCATCACTGCTTGCCCTTTGTGCAGGGTAGTGCACTGGCGCTGCTGCTGCCACATGGATTCCCTGGCAGTGCCAGCCTGGCACCCTGGCAGTGCCACCTGGGTGCCAACCGGGCACTGCCAAGGTGCCCAGGTGGTATTGCCAGCAGGCAGGGGCATTTTCTGCGCGCGCGGGTCAGTTCGAGGTTGCACGCCTGGGGGTTGGGGGATGTGGAGAGTGGAGCCGGGAGACCCTCCCATATTGCGTTCGGGCTTGGGGGAGGTCAGGGATTCTTTTGTGGGCCTCAGAGATTTTAATGCCATTTACAGATGGCGTCCCTATCTCTCACTACAACAGGGAGTTCCAGGGAGCTCCCCATTGTAAGAAATGGGGCTATGTGTGGCCTAGGCCGTGCACTCCCTGTTCAAGCCCCTTATTCAAAGCGAGTCGCGTTGAATAGCCATGTGTCTCTTTGCACTAAGACTGCCAGGAAACACGCGGCTAAACACGCTCACTTGGGGACTGGTTCTCTTTTCGGAAGATCGCGCCCAATGTCTGCATTCTGCTTGACACAGAGCACTGCCCTGACAAAGGGGGCCAAGTGAGAAAAATACAAAGCATTTGTTTTATTGGAACCAGAGCTCAGAGGGAAAGAAGGAGCGAGATTCTTCTTGTTTAGGACAACACATCAAACAAATTTTCTTTTTTCAGTTGCTCTGTGCTTTTTTAAAAGCTTTTTTGTATTTTTAAAAGTATGATATATTTTAACATTCCTTTTTTCAGTTTTTAGGCGAATGCTATTCAATGAAAATTGTCATGCTTGAAATGCTTAGAATACTGTAGATTAATAGCATTATCTGACATGATGGTATAAATTATGAGCAAAAATGCTTTAATTTGCACAAGTATCCACATTTTATTTCTGTAAATGCACACACATACCAATCTAGAGGCAGACAATTGCTGTTCTCTTTTCAGCCATTCATTTTGTGGGAAGGAAAGTTCAAAATATAGATGACTCCATGAGGCTAAGTCTTGTACTCTTTGGCATGCTCGACCCAGAAGTTCTGTGAGTCTTGATAAAATTCAAACCCAACTTGTCAGGTAAAAATTCCCCATTATGTTTATCCCCTATATGTGCCAACAGTGACAATGCCCCGGGATAAATATAACCCAGAGAGGAATGTTTCCTGGTTAAGAAGCATAATTATTGTAACTGTACCAGACTGCTTGATGGCTTGAGCTTAATTGTTTTATAATCAGCACATATGTCTACATGAGTGACCCATGGCTCAGTGGAAGTGTTGCTGCTTCTGAGTCACAAGGTTTTAGGTCTCTGAGTACTAGGTTCACATCCAGCAAAATAATCTTGTCTGATGAAAGCGGAATGGCAACCTCCATCATATCTAGTCAGTTCTCCTGGTAGGGAGTTGTGAGTCAGGCTAATAACCAGTCCACGTGCAAAAGGATTCAGTTACGGAAACAGCCTGGAGCAGTGGAAGAAATGGGCTGCCTCAAATTAGGCAGAAAAGAGAGGAGGAAAATGTGTGTTTATAAAAACAGAGAAACTCAAGTCATTCATTGATGGAGGCAGCAGGTTTGAGATTAATGTTTTTTTTAATAGGTTGTCTTCCGAACGAATTAAACTTGACTCATTAGCTATGAAATAAACAGAATAAAGCACACTCTGGGATTGGTAACTTGGCGATTACTACCTCCACATGGTATGACATGCTCAAGAAAAAAAGGAATTGCTTAATTTTAAGCTAAATTGTGTAATTCAAGTCTGCAATAGTTTAATTTCAGGGATGAAAGAATAATGAAGGAAGCCGAGGATCTTTAAATTATTGTTTGTGCTTTGATAAGCCAGACAAATTAGTTTGAAATATAGGCCAGAATTCTCCGGCCGTTCGCCGACGTGACTGGTCACTGAAAGGGGCAACACAGGTGGAGAAGGTAATCAGGAAGGCATACGGCATGCTTGCCTTCGTGGCCGGGGCATTGAGTATAAGAATTGGCAAGTCATGTTGCAGCTGTATAGAACCTTAGTTAGGCCACACTTGGAGTATAGTGTTCAATTCTGGTCGCCACACTACCAGACGGATGTGGAGGCTTTAGAAAGGGTGCAGAAGAGATTTACCAGGATGTTGCCTGGTATGGAGGGCATTAGCTATGAGGAGAGGTTGAATAAACTCGGTTTGTTCTCATTGGAACGACGGAGGTTGAGGGACGACCTGATAGAGGTCTACAAAACTATGAATGGCATAGACAGAGTGGATAATCAGAGACATTTTCCCAGGGTAGAGGGGTCAATTACTAGGGGGCATAGATTTAAGGTACAAGGGGCAAGGTTTAGAGATGTACGAGGCAAGTTTTTTTACACCGAGGGTAGTGGGTGCCTGGAACTCGCTGCCGAAGGAGGTGGTGGAAGCAGCAACGATAGTGACGTTTAAGGGGCATTTTGACAAATACATGAATATGATGGGAATAAAGGGATACGGACCCCGGAAGTGTAGAAGATTTTAGTTTAGACGGGCAGCATGGTCAGCGCAGGCTTGGAGGGCCGAAGGGCCCGTTCCTGTGCTCTACTTTTCTTTGTTCTTTGTGAGGTTTTCTTGCCCCGCCAGCAGCGCACTGCCGCCAACTAGTTTCCCAGCGGCGTGAGGTAGCTTCAATGGGAATTCCCATTGACAGCGGCGGGAACAAAGAATCCTGCCACCAGCGAATGGCGCACCACCTCCTGCCACCAAGAAATATGTGGGTGGGGGGGTGCAGAGAACCCCACCTGCCTCATTCCTCTGTTATCTTTTATGCAATGATTTATCACTTTTGCCTGCTTTTCTGGAATTTCATAATACTTTCATTTAAGTATAAAATATTCTATATTGGCCGGAATTCTCCAGTCGTTGTGATTCATTTTTCCTGTAGGCAGCGCACAGCCGGTCGGGGCTTCCCGGCAGCGTGGGATGGTTACAATGGGAAACCCCATTGACAAGCGGCGGGAAGATAGAATCTGTAGCCAGCGAACGGCTTGCGGACGAGAAACATGTGGCTGGGAGATCGGAGAATCCCGCCCATTATCTGAAATTATAAGGTGTGAGAAGAGTTAATAAAGTAAAAAGTAAATAATCTTCAATTTTTCATATCTGCTTCAGTTCACTGCAAATGAATGAGAAACCCATCACTGGTTTCTAATATTCTGAAGTGTAGTGTCGTACGGCACAGTAATGTGATGTATAACAATCTTTAAATTATTTCTAAAAGTGAAGACTAACGGCAGAATGCTCCCATCCTGTCTGTGATGGGTTTGCTTGTGGGCCGGAGCCAATTAATTTGAAATCGACTGACGTAAAATCACATTGTAATTTTCCCAAAGGCGGGTTAATGGTGAGTTGGTCTTCCCCCGGCTGATGGCGTAAAAGTAATTTGCATTCATTTGCACCTCTTGAATGCTTATTAAGCTAGCTCCCTGCAGGCCCCCGATCAGGTCTTCCAATCTTGCGCCATGCCAACCTGAAATTACATTGGTCGAAACCCGATTGCTGAAGAGTGGCGTGCACAAGGCAGTCGTCAGTTCACCAGAAACTTTGAGGTGAGTGCAACAACTTTCTGCCATAGTGCTGTGCTGCTCTCCACTCTGCCGGGGCAGACCAGATCCTACCCAACATCTCTTCAAGGACAGCACCGTGCTGCTACACCCATGGACCCTCCCGTGTCACCGTCTCAGATTAGTACTGTGCCTGGGGTTGGGGAGTACACTGGTCTCCTTCCCACTGGTGTCACACACTTGTATTTATCTGGACAGGATTGTTCTGTGGGACTCATGCAGCCACCGCAACAGAGGTCCGAAGTTCAAACGTAGGGCTGGAGTGCAAGGTGAGGTCACGATGGGTAGGGGGCTGGCGAAGACAAGGGGGGCAAACTGAAAGTGGGGCTCTACCAGGAGGGCGGGGAATGCGAGCGGTTTCACGATGGCAGGTAGAGGGGCAAGAAGGTGGATGAAGAAGACGAGCAATGGAAGGCAGAGGGAAGACAGGGCGGACACTGGCCCCCGACAAGACTTGAAAAGCTCACAACCAAGGGGGTCAAAGAGATACCAAATTGTTTACTGAAAGGGGATGCACTAAGATTCTAGATGCAGTAAGTAGAGGTCCAAATGGAGCATGGGTGCATCACAGGTGATGGAATCGGGGCAGAATGGTTGAATCGCGGAACAGACTTCTTGAGGCTGCTAGCCTTTTTCCTCTGACATCCTGTATGGTCTGGTGAAGATGGGTAGGCTGGAGAGAGTGAGATTAATGTGCTGGACTGGTGTTTAAATATTGCGGTGGGGCTATTATATAACTTTTAAAACATTGGTGTGGGTTGGCACAATGGTGCGCTTCACACCTGCAGTTTCCCCAAATCAAATGCAGATTTGGCTTGGTGGTGGCGTTAAACAGAATCAGAATCACCAAATAGAGACCAAGTTGTTTTTCACAGAGTGCAAGGGAGAACCATTGATATTTCATTAAAGGAGCATTGCCAAAGGTCTATTGTAGCTGGTTATGGTATGTGGAAAATGCCACGTTGCAAAATAGTTTAGATAGGTGGTAGTACAAATTAGCAAACAGTCATTTGGCACTTTCATATATTTATTTGAAGGCACTAAATGGCTGACTATTCCATTTTTTTTCGTTCATTCCTTAAAAATAATGCTGGAGCATTGTTTTCCTGAAGTAATCATTCTTTATGACGAGCGGGATTGACATGGCATGCTATTTAGTGAGTTTTATTCAGAGACCAAGTGATTTTAAAGGCGAGTGTTTCCCAGTGTAGCTGTTAAAGCAGTCGGTTTTATTTTATGATTATTTGTATGTTTCTTGGCTATTTGTTGTTTGTATTCTGTGCATATATGAATTAATATGTATTGTGTAGATGGAAGGAAATTATTGACTATTGAAACCTAAAAATCGAGGACCAGATTTTCACTGTCATGGAGAAGCTGCGGGACCTAACGCCAGGAAAATTGTGGGGTGCTATGAGATGCCTTTCCTCACAATGGAGCTGGTCAGATCAGGAGGCCAGGGTCTGAGCTGGCCATTCTTATTCTGTGCTAACGGAAACTGCGGAACTGGGAATGGGGGCAGAAATTTTGGAATCAGGTTGTGCTCGCCTTTTTTATGGCTCCAGAGTCGTCGTGATTCTGCAAAAATCCAACCCTTGCTATTCATAATAAACAGAATTCCATTTATTGAGTTATATGGGACTTGCATGTGTTGATAAGCAAGTTGTTGATACATTTGGTTCGGTGTCACTGGGTTCGGGAGTGGAAAATCAGCCAGGTTTCTGCACCAGATTTCTATCTAATGACTTCTGGTTGAAAACGGCTTTCTCTGGAAACAACAAAGCTTTGCAATGATCTTTTGCAAGGTTTCAAAATTAAAGAGCTGAAACTAGCTAACTCAAAGATTGAACTGGAGCACTCTTGGCCTGTATGGTTCAGTACTGTGGCAATGAACCACTGGGAATTAACAGCAATTTCAGTTGGGGCTGGGAGCAATTAACTGAGCAAACTGCAGTTCTGCATTCTCATGCTACTAGATATTACATCACCATATTTCATGTTTTCAATGCTGTAAAGAGACAGACGTGATAGACTTAGTGTCATTTATGTCAAATAGCAACCTGGAGGCATTGTAAAAGACAGTAAAACCAATCATTTAAAGGTATCAATTTCTGAATTATTTCAATGTAAGAATAATATATAAGGAAGGAGAATATTACCTTTTTAAGTAAACCAGAGTGTTTCTTTGAGATGCATATTTTACTGCACCATTTGGTGACCTACATTTTCTTAGCTCACCGGAATTTAATTCCTAGCAAGGTTCCCTAGTTTTAATATGACTTGTTTTCCATTTTATTTGGTGAACATAGAAATTATGCAAAGTTAAAAGCGGCCAGGATGGTGGTGCCATTTAAAAAAATATATATTTTTATTGAATACATTTTTCATTATAACAAAATAATACCACACTACGTCACCAATACATAAAGAAAGCACGGAAGAAATAACACAATCACTACTCAACAACCCCACTACACAACTCTTCAAACATCGAACTAAGAAAAATCTAACCCCCCCCCCCCCCCAAAACAGCTGATGGTAACTAACTCTTTGAAAGAGGAAATTAATGGCTGCCATCTCAAGTAGGACCCATCGACCGACCCCTAATGATGTACTTGACCTTCTCCAGATAGAGGAACTCCATTAGGTCACCCAAACAGGCCAAGGCACTGGGCAGAGTAGGAGGTCTCCACCCAAGCAGAACTTGTGTTAGTCACCCTGGGGTAACACGGACTGCAACTGGATGCAGTTGTACTGTAAAGTAGACACCAAACTTAGACGTTAGTTCAATACGTTTTATTGAACTTCTGGAGCAGTGCACACAGCTTGCTATGGGTTGACACTCTACTAATCTAAGTGTGCTAACTATAACTAACTAGACTAGACTAGCTCTGAGCCATGTGTAGAAGGTTCTAACTGATATATACACCCTGACTGTCACTACAGTTGGCACCAATCGAAAGAGGCAGAGTGCTGATGCTTCGTGTGTTTTATAGTGGGAAACTCCCCTCTAGTGTTCTGCCTGGTGATTGGCTGTGTTCTGTCCTGTGTGTTGATTGGCTGTACTGGGTGTCTGTCACTGCCTGTCTGTATCGCATTATGTGCATGAGTGCATATCATGACATTCCCCTTTTTAAAAAAAAATTGTCGGTTGCTTAGAGCATATGCGACTGTAGGTACATGTATAACTACATGAAATGGCGAGTGAATGAATATGTACATGAAAGGTGCCTACCGTGCAGATACAGAACAATATTTACAAGATAAATGCCTATAAATCCAATCTTTGGGGCTGGCATCGGATCCTTGTCAACCGCCTGAGAGGTGGAGGTGGGGACGACGGCGTCGTGACAGGCGGAATTGCTGCCAGTTTGGTGGCCTCGAAGTGCGAGGTATCCGGAGGAGGCATAACAACATCTGGAAAGGTGAGATTTTGTGGTGGGAAGGCAAGTTTGCGTAATGCCCTTCTGTTGCGCCTGACAATGGAGCCATCAGCCAAACGAACCACAAACGATCTGTGAGCAGCCTGTCGAACAACAACAGCTGGGGCTGACCAGCCTCCATCAGGTAACTTGATGCAAACAGCATCTTCCGGACAGAGCACAGGCAAATCGGTAGCATGAGCATCGTACGTCAGCTTTCGCAGCACTGGGAGGTGATCCAGGTCTGGTAAGTGTATGGCCGGAACAGTCGTCCGCAGGTTTCTATTCATGAGGAGTTGTGCCGTGGACATACCGGTGGACAGAGGGGTTGCCCTGTACGCCAACAACGCAAGGTTGAAGTCAGAAGCAGAGTCCGCAGAATCCACATTGCTGAATTCAAGGAGGCATATTCACATGTCGTGATGATGTCCACACGATATGGGGACTCCAGGCAGTCATCCTCTGGATCCGTAGTGCTACCAGGATCAGAATCCAGTAGACCTTGCTGTACACATCAAACGCGTTTGCGTTGGAAATGGGATTGCTGGCCCTTAACCAGTGGTGCAGACCTGCACAAGGCTGCATAATGTCCAGGCTTCCCACAATTTAAACATCACCTGCCTTTTGCAGGGCATTGCTGCTTTACGTGGGAGGTCCCGCAGTTCGGGCATGTCATGACGTTGACGTGCGTCGTCGCTCATGCGCAGTGCGCTCAGCCGATGTTCGCACTTGCACAATTTGGTCTTCGGCCGTTCGTTCTCCTGTTCATGGTGCGCATGCGTGGGACCCCGAGAAAACCGTGCGAAATGGCTGCCTTCATCGATACTGAGGCGCCGCATCCGGGCGATGGCCTGTACACTCTCTGCCTCGTGGAAGGCAAGTTGTTCCTATTCTGCCGATTTGAAACAGGAGTGCCGATTTCTCGCCTGTTCATGCACTTTACATGTCTCGATTGCGACTGGCAGGGTCATGTTTTTAATTTTGAGGAGCTGCTCCCGCAAAGAATCGGAGTGGACCCCAAACACTGATCTGATCCCTGATGATGGAATCAGCGGTGTCACCATAGTTGCAGGACTGCGCTAATATACGGAGATGAGTTATAAAGGATTGGAAAGGTTCATCCTTACCCTGAAGGCGTTGCTGGAAGACATAGTGCTCAAAGCTCTCGTTCGTTTCGGCTTCACAGTGACTGTTGAATTTCGCTAAAACGGTCTTGAATTTGGTCTTGTCCACCCCATCGGCAAAAGTGAGCGAGTTGAAAATTTGGATGGCTTGGTCCCCCGCAGTTGATAGGAGCAGCGCAATTTTTTGGCATCGGACGCATCCTCGAGGCCCAAGGCCTCAATGTAGAGAACATAGAACATAGAACATGACAGCGCAGTACAGGCCCTTCGGCCTTCGATGTTGCGCCGACCTTTGAAACCACTCTAAAGCCCATCTACACTATTCCCATAGAACATAGAACATTACAATGCAGAAGGAATCTCTGCTTGAAGACCCGCCAGTTGGCGCCGAGATTGCCGGAGATCCGTAGCTGTGGAGGGTCTGGATTTTCTCCATGCCGCTGGAAGGCACTCGCTGGTCGTCACTGAATCACTCGAGGTAAACCACTTAGATAAAGTAGACTACTGGCACCATGTCGTGTTATTCACCCTGGGATAACACGGACTGCAACTGGATGCAGTTTACTGTAAAGTAGACACCAAACTTAGACGTTAGTTCAATATGTTTATTGAACTTCTGGAGCAGTGCACACAGCTTGCTGTGGGACACTCTATTAATCTAAGTGTGCTAACTATAACTAACTGGACCAGACTAGCTCTGAGCCACGTGTAGAACTGAATAGAGCTGAGCCTAGCACATGAGGAGCTAGAGTTGACCCTGCGAAGCGCCTCACTCCACACGCTCCCCCCTCCCCCCCCCCCCCCCCCCCCCCATCCAAAACAGGGCCCAGTTCACCCTTCCACTTTCTCTTCACCTCATCCAACAGAGCCTGCTCCGCCGACAAGATCTGGTAATAAATATCCGAAATCTTCACCTCACCTGCATCGGCCAGAGTTAAGATTCTGTTCAAGAGAGAGGGCGAAGATGCAAGGAAAATGAAGAAAACTCCTTACCAAGAAATCTGGAACCTGAAAATAGCTAAACAAATTAGTCCTCGGGAATTGAAATTTGTCCAAGAGCTCCCCAAAACCGACAAAACTACCCTCCACAAACCTGTCCCCAGACCTCACCAAATCCTCCTCCCCCATGACCTGTAGATTGAATCTAAACCCGCTGGCACAAAGAGATGTTTACTACAAATAGGGGCTGGCAAAGACATAGAGCCGAGCTTAAAATGTTGCCTAAACTGCCTCCAAATCCTCAGAGTGGACAGCACAACCGGACTCGAGGTAAATTTTGCAGGAGAAAATGGATCAAAGCAGTTACCAAAGCCCCCTGGCAGGAATCATAACAAGAGCCCACCTCCGTCTGCCCCATATGGACATCAACTCTTTCAGCCACCCCAGCAGCTTTTCAATATTAGCTGCCCAGTAATAAAATAACAAATTAGGTAAGGCTAAGCCACCTGACTGTTTCTCTCTCTGAAGAATCGCCAGACGAATCCTTGGGGTCTTGCCCGCCGAAACGAAGGAAGCTATCGAAATGTTGACTCTGACAAAGAAAGATTTGGGGAGAAAAATGAGGAGATACTGGAAAAGAAATAAAATCCTCGGGAGGACTTTTATTTTAACAGTCTGAACCCTACTTGCCAAGGACAAGGGGTGATTATCCCACTTCTGCAAGTTAGAATTAACCCCATTCACCAGAATAGCATAATTTACGAAGGGAGGCTCAATCATGGGCCATCTAGATTCTCAGATTACAAAAGCTAGATCTGGCAAGGAGAAAACACAAGAACTCCAGATCGGTAACCTCCCTGGGCGATTCACCGGAATGTATTTGCTCTTGTCCAAATTCAGTTTAGACCCTGAGAAGGAGCCAAAGCTACTAAGTAACCTCATTATTTCACCCATGGCGGAGATTGGGTCCTTGATATAAAGAAACAGAACATCTGCATACAAGGACATGCGGGCCAGGATTCTCCGAGCCGAAATGGCGCTCAGCGGGGGGGGGCGGGGAATGGGGCCTCAGACCCGCGATCGGGTCCGACGTTGGGACGCGATTCTTCGGCGACCGGAGAATCGGCGGCAGTAGCATGCGCGCGGTCGACACGGTGTCAGTCGGGGGCCGTTGAAAGAGGCCCCCGCGGCGATTCCCCGCGGTCGACCAGCCGAGTTCCCGCCAGCGTGGTTCAAATATGGTTCCACCCGGTGGGTGCTCGCCATCGCGGCTGCGGTGGCCGTCCTGGTGGGGGGGGGGGGGGGCGGGGGGATCAGTCTCCGGGGGGGGGGTGCCTCCACAACGGTCAGGCCCGCGATCGGGACCACTGATCGGCAGGCGCGCGCGATCTGGAGGGGACTTCTTCCACGCCACCACGCACATGCACGGACCGCGTACGGCAGCTGGAGCACTCCGGCGCCGTGCTGGCCGCCTGTGAGCTACAGAATCGCTGGGCCAAGAGGCCCGTTGCCGCCAGCATGAAACACTCCGGTGTTTACGCCGGTGTCAACACTTAGCTGCGTTTTTAGAGAATCCTGACCCCTATGTTTCCCTCCCTGCCCGCTTTACCCCTTCCAATCAGTGAAAGATCTTAACACTATGATCTTAACTTGGCCAATGGTTCGATAGCCAAAGCAAACAAAAGTGGAGACAATGGACAATCCTGCCTCGTACATCTATTCAACTGAAAGTAACCCGAGCTCAAACACTTGCGGTGGGGGCCTGTACAGAAGACAAATTCAAGATATAAACTTTGTCCCAAAACCAAACCTCCCTAGAATCTCAAAGAGATACCCCCACTCCAGCCTATCAAATGGCTTTTTGGCGTTCAGTGAGACAATTACCTCCAGTGATGTTTAATAATCAACGTATATTGGTTGATAGCTGCGAACCCTTGACAGAACATGTCTGGTCTTCTGAGATCACCTCTGGAAGGCAGTGTTCCAACTGCAGTGCCAGCACTTTATCCAGCATCAGCATTCAACAGCAAATGAAATCTCACGGCAGCAGATCAAACAAAAACAAGGGAACATCCCACTGATTGCCACACACTCTCAATTGAACACTCTCAATTGATGAAACAGTGCTCCTCCATGTTGAACACCACTTGGAAGAAATAGTGAGCCTAGCAAAGGAATACAATGTACTCTGGGTGAGGGACTTCAATGTCCCTCACCAAGCGTGACTTGGTAGCACCACTACAGACTGAGCGGAATGTTCAGAAGGATATAACTTGCCAAATTGTCCTGCGGCAGGTGGTGAGAGGCCCAACTAGAGGGAAAACCTACTTGATCTCATCCTCATCAACCTACCTGTTGCAGATGCATCTGTCCAGATCAGTATTGGCAGGAGTGAACAGCATTTAATCCTTGTGGGGACAAAATTCTGTCTTCACACTGAAGACAGCCTACATTGTGTTTCCTAGCACTGATACAATCCTAAATGGACTAGACTCAGAACAGATCTTGTAACCTCATGACCTGGCAAGGCCCTCAATCTGACTCTACCATTATTATCAATGTGAGAAGTCTTACAACACCAGGTTAAAGTCCAACAGGTTTGTTTCAAACACTCTCTTTCGGAGCATTGCTCCTTCCTCGGGTGAATGAAGAGGTATATATTCACCTGAGGAAGGAGCAGTGCTCCGAAAGCTAGTGTTTGAAACAAACCTGTTGGACTTTAATCTCGTGTTGTAAGACTTCTTACTGTGCTCACCCCAGTCCAACGCCGGCATCTCCACATCATTATTATCAAGCCAAGGCAGCAATCTTGGTTCAATGAGGAGTATAGGAGAGCATGCCAGGAGCAGCATCAGACATACCTAAAAATGCGATGGCAACTTGGCGAAGCTGCAGCACAGGACTACATCAAGGCTAAAAAGCAGAACTAAGTGATCCTGCAATCAACAAATTAAATCACAGCATTTATTATGATCTCTGTAGAGACTGTTAACTTTTAGGAAGAAATTTTATTTTCCAGTTAATAGCTGAAAGGATGATCTGGCACTTCACAGATATACTTTACTCTGTCCCTTAAGTGGTCATTTGATTTTCCCAGACCTAGTCCAAAGTGATTTTTAGCTCTTGAGAGTTTACTTTTATTCTCTTTCTTTCCCAACCTGGTAACCTTTAACCCCAAAACTTACTTCCGCGGTGAGGGCTTTTCCTGAAAATTCTTTCTCTGGCACAAACTGAGTCAATCTTTTAGCCTTGTTTCAAATCCTAACTAATTGGTCTTTTCAGTCTGCCATCAGCTCTCACCCTCATTCCTGTTCAGTGACCATAGAGACCTTTGGCCTCTAGCTACTCTTTCTCTTCCAGATCCTGGCAGCCTGCCTGTGTGAGTTTCAGGGATATCCTAGAAGATTCTCTCTCAAAGACTGACTCCATGCTAATGTGAATCATATGAACCATGTATCAGGTAGAAATGCTGATTAGCTATCCTTGAGAGCTCAATCGTGGAAGCAAATTGGCAATTTAAGGTATACTTGTTTATATCCCGACATTCTCAACATTCTCCTGGGATGTTGAAGGGAAGGACCAGGATTTTTGCTTCCAAGATGGGTTCCATGTGGCAGGATTAACATACTACTAATTTAATAGATTTATAATGGTCCCTTGTAGCTCCCAATGCCAACTTCATGCCAACCCACTTACACCTTCCGCGCTAACTGACCCAGTATCCACCATAGGACATCCTCAGGAGCCATGATGAGATTAAATAAAATAAACTTTTAAAGATGTATTGAAACCTTCACTGCATTAAATAACAGACCCATCCATTACATCCCATTCAAAACTTTGAATTCCTGTTAAGTACTTAATCCCTTGTAAAAACAAACAGCCTTGCACTCATAACCCCACATCAAAGACAGCTAATCCTTTCATAGCCTCTTTGAGCTATCAATCAAACTGTGAATTTCAGATCCCATGCAAAGAGGATTATACGTTGTGGAAAGCAGTCAAATATTAATAATGGCAACAAACAGCTAATGTACCTCGGGGCAGCAAATATTGTTTGAGGCATCTGTTGGAAATTTTCTTAAGGGCTTCTTTTAATTTTCGGGGCTAGATTTTGATTTATGGGGCTCCCTTTTCATTCACCTTAGTTCCATTATAAGGTGATGTATTTGTGATGATGTATCTGTATTTGTGAGGATTTGTTTTGAGGTTTCCTTCTTAGGTAGTTATCACAGATAGATGCTATATTATATAGCAGCTGACCCGATCTCAAGACAAAGCTTAATCTGATTAAAAAGTATGTTAACCAAGTGTCAATCTCTCTCTCTCAACTTTTCCGCAGCCTTGAATGTGCATAGGTCAGACTTGCGTCTGTTTCTGTAGCAAATTATTGCTGGAACAGATCGCTAGTCTGTCACCAGGGGCTTAGAACTTTGAGGGGCATTACACCACATCAAGCATAGCCACACTCACACACTCAGAGCCAAACTAAGGAGCAATTTAGCAGAGCCAGTCCACATGATCTGCATATTTTGGACTGTGGGAGGAAACCGGAGCATCCGGTGAAAACCCACACAGACACGGGGAGAACATGTAAACTCCAATCAAGTGACAATGCTAGATTTAAAACTTATTTTGCAAAGCAATGCCTTTATTTGGCAATGTATGGCTTGTGCACTCGCAGTTCAAAACCAGAACAGAAAAGCAAATAGAAAATAAGTGACAGCAGTTTTAATTAAATTTGAGAGATCCATTATACCCAAACATAGCAAACATATAGGGCTGGATTCTCCATTCCTACATCTTAGTGCTGACGCCAACGGAGAATCCGGGCTGTTTCACGATGGAAAAAGGGCACCACTCCCGCACCGAGTCTGCTACCGGTGAGGGCTAGCACCGGCGCTGCATGAAACACCCGCGGAATGCGCAAAAAAGTAGTTTTCGCCGGGTCCGTGCTAGACATGTGTAGGGCTGATGAGCTGCAGCCGCATGTATGGCTAAACCCCCTACACACGCATATATTGCGCCGGAAACCATGGCACCGGTTGTGCTGGACCACGTACCTGTCCATCTTGACCCTACAGCTCACCTTCTGGCCACCACCCACTACTCCCTCCAGCCCTGGCAGAAGCCCCCCCCAGCCAGCGACATGGCTCTTGGCGGAGTATGGCAATGCTGGACACTGTCCGCATGCCCTCTTTCTCTCCGTAGCCACCATGCCAGGCTCATGACCGCTGAGACCACACATGGTCCACGCTGTCAGGGACTCGGCCCATCGGAGGCAAAGCATCGCGGGTGGGCCCGATACTGTTCTTCAAACGGAGTTGCATCTGCATGCGTCACACGTCATGATGGTGGCGATTTGGAGGGGGAGGAGCATCGTGACCCGGCGTCAAACCGGCGCCTGCCACAATTTAGCCGTCAGGAGCCATTCTCCGCCCAAACGCCATTCCTGATTTCAGCATCGGGCAACGGAGACTCCCGCCCATTATATCTGACCTCAACATTTCAACTATTCATTCAAATAATGCCTGTAATACGTGGTGAAGTCCACACTAACAACAGAACATGGCTTTGCTGTATTATGTATCATGCTTCAGGATAAAAAAGGTGTCATCACGCATGAGCTACGTTTTCCTGCTTTGCATCTGAAAAGTCTTTGTTCATCACCTAAATAGAATCCCAATTTAAAACAATAAACTAACATCAGGGGTGGGATTCTCCAACCCTACGCCGGGTCGGAGAATCGCTGGCGGGCCGCGCGAATTGCGCCACGCCGCCCCGATGCCGGCATGCGATTCTCCGCAGAGCGGAGAATCGGTGCAATTGGCGCCGGCGTGGTTGGTGCGGCGCCGGTCGCAGGCTGCTCTACGTGGCCGGCCCGCCAATTCTCTGGCCCGAATGGGCCGAGCAGCCGTAAGAAATAAAATGAGTCCCCCCGGCGCCGTTCTAACCTGCTCTGAGGGGGACCTCGGCGTTGAAGGATCGGGTGGGGCTTGTGGGGAGGGTGGGGGGCTCCGATGTGGCCTGGCCCGCGATCGGGGCCCACCAATTGGCGGGCCGGCCTCTCTGGCTGGGGGCCTCATTTACTACGCGCTGGCCCCTGTAGTCCATGTTGCGTCGAGCGTTGAAGGAGGCCTCTGCGCATGCGCGCGTTGGCACCAGCGCCACTGCGCATGTCCGCATTGGTGACACGCCACTGCGCATGCGCGGATCCCACGGCGCACAGTTCGCGCCGGTATCGGCAGCTGGAGCGGCGCGAACCACTCCATCGCCGTGCTGGCTCCCTGTAGGGGCCAGAATTACTCCTGGCAGCGGCCCGTTCACACTGCCATAAAACGCGATGGCGCTTACGACGCCGTGAACACTCTGTCGCAGGATGGGAGAATCCCGCCTCAGATTCATCTCGAATTCCTACCTTTTGACGCAATGGACTGAGCTTTCACAAATATCGGCAAAGGATGAGAGCGGGCGGGAAAAGTGGCACTATAGCAGCCAGACCATCTGGACTTATGAAAAAAAAGGCGAGGGGCAGTACAACAACATTATTCTGGCAAGGTAGGCTCTGATTGAGCCACTCGGCACCAACTTAGATTTTTGAAGATGAGGATTTTATTTTCAAGATTGCCAAAAGAACCCCCTACCCCCACTCAGTGGCCTAAGTGGTGAAATCCCAATGTTTGTAAACATTAACCATGTCAAAGAGAGCTAAGTGCATTCCAAGCACTAAGTACATTCCAATCATTCATGCATGTAATTTCACTGCACTTACCTCTCTTTACAAACATTGAGGTTTCACCACTTGGATCACTGAACCATGAATGGAGGTGAATGAATCACAGCTGCAGATGGTTTGTAGAAGCTGTCTATCATAGACCACTACTGGAAAGTTATGAATGGTTTGCAGCTAAAGAGACTGGGAACCAGATGCAGGTCACAGCTGCTCTCCTTTCTGGAATGGACACGTGGAGCTGCAGGATACCAGTCACAGCTGGATTTCTTCTCACTACACCGTATGGATTTTCTCTAGCTTCCACACTAGGGTCTCTTTTCTGGAAGGGGAGTTCCTTTGGGCAGGGGTGTCTCCCTATTGAAGGGGTCCCTGTGGGGGATCACCTACTACAGGGGCCCTTGTGGGGTGTGCCCCTACTACAGGTGTCCCTGGGAGGGGATTTCCTCATCACAGGGGTCCCTGGCCGGTGTTTGGGGTTGTGCTATCCCCATACTTGTGGGTGGGAGGGGGGACAAATAGGAAATCTTGGGGTGGGGGGAGCTGCTCTGAGGTGCAGGGGTGGGGGGTGTTCGGAGCCAATTTGCAGTGTGGGGGGGGGGGGGGTTAAGGGCCGATATGCGATGCAGGAATTCCATTACATTTTTGGTGGGTGGGTGGGGGTGGAACAATGGGAAATCCTGCCAGTGTCAAAGCCATTTGAGGAATCCCGTTGGATTCTCCTCCCCGCCCCCCCGCCCTCTCCAAATGGAGGCGGAGAATCCGGGCCAAAATCTCTGTGGATAAATCTAGCCACATGGACATCAACAGATCAGAAAGAATTCTCATCACAACCTTCTCAAGGGTATTTAGCAGTCGGTAAATGCTGGCCTTGCTCACATCCCAAGAACTGACTAATTCCATCAACCTTTCCCTTGGAAACAATAAATGTTGGGCAAATTTTATGGCCTTCCCACCAGCGGGAACTTCCAGTCCCTATGAAGGCAACCCTCTGCAGCAGGAAGGGTGAGCCACACAAGGTGGCATGGACATCGGTGGGACCGGAAGATCCCACCAGCAACCAATGGCAAGTTGCCTTTGCCATTTGAAAATGCACCGCAGAGGAGCTGGAAACCCCGCGCGTTGGCTTTTATATAAGACATTTTTAGTGGCATGAACAAATATCACACCAAGGGTACAAAAACTCTGCAGTAATGCAATAAATATCTGTTTTCTTAGAAGTATTAATCAAAATAATCTTTACTTGCAACAGTTTTATATTACAAGTATTATACACTATTATAATTTAAATGGGGTGGGAGGGGTCCATGATTACTAATCCATTTAAAAAGCTGTTCTTCAACCAAACATAACAGATCAAAGTAGTTCATTGTACGTGAATTGCTTTTAGAAATTTCTAAATGACACGATATATTGCAAAACAAATACAAGTCTCTTTTTGAAATTACAGGGATTTAATAGTTTTCTTCCAGAAGATATACTATATGCAAACCCAATAGATAACATTGAACCTTTGAAGCTGTGCTACTTCCGTCCAAAATTTAAATAATTGAATCTCATATCTCTATTATAAATAGGACATATTGTGATATTTCTCTCATTCCACACTAATCCTATTTGGAAAAAATACAGCAGCATTTTTAGAATGTCAAATGTCTAAGAATGTTTTTTTAAAACTACAGTGTCAAATAGTGTTTATACAGTGATCAATAAGAAAAACAAATAAGACAAAAATTGGTTTGTTACTTATTTTGTTGCTAAAGCAAGAGGTTATGACATATTTGGTAGGCTGGGAGAATGTGTTTTTGACAATGTTCGAATGACAAAGCTGCAGTTCAGGTCCTTAAGAGATTAACAGAGATAGTTATTGGAGACATCACAGACATAGAGCCATCTATGGCCATGAAGCTGAACCATCTGTTCTGATTGGCTGTGTCAAGTGATCTTTCCCAGACAACAGGTGCAGATTTGCTGACAGGTGTGGATATCTTGGATGAGTAAAATTGCTGATGGCTAATAATGTAGCCACGTGTTAGATTGTAAAATGCTGAGCTCTGACTGAACACAAAGCCAAATTGCATGCTTTCAGATCACTTGATGCCGAAGTTAGCCCTCCCCCATGCCCCCGTATGAATTCTCGGGTGGCGAGGTCCAAGTTCTTACTGAACCCTGTGTAAATGGTATCTGTGTTTTACAGACGCCTGGGAAATGTAATCCTGTCAGTTGGGAGAGGGCATAAGAATTCTGAGCTGTTTGTCTAGCAGGGATTTACTGGAAACTTGTTGGAACTCGGCTTCAGCCAAGTTGTCTCAAACTTATCGACTGCTGCATTTTGTTGTTCATTGAGAGGTACATGAGGACTATTTTCACAAATGTGTAGTCTACAATTGTAGTTCATTGAAAAGGTTCATGAAACTGCCTTCAAAGATAAAATGTGGCCCCGTTAACATATGAAAATTCAAGCAAAATGAGCAATTATGAAGTAATGCTCTTGCATTTTAAAACTGATAGCTTGTTCTTTACAGACTTGATGCAATTATTGCACAGAAGTCTATAATAAAAGTGACACAATTTTATAATGTGCTTTGAGTACATGTTTAGCTAAAGGGTTATAGGTAATTCACGTCATGATTTATGTAAAATTGCTGCTTTGATTTTTTTAAAAACTCAGCAATATCTCTTTCATAATACCTGCCAAATAGCAGCAGCTTTTTGGTAACATTTATGCTTTGAGGAAATCACTGCTGTGACATTTGCACCTGTCAACCATGGAATATTGCTGGACAGCTGGCAGTGTCAGAAAAGGGGACACTAGCAGAGCAGCTGAAAGAACATTGCAGACAAGAACAGAAGGAAGCTGACAAGTCAGTGTGTGGCCATCAGGTGGTAGCGACTAGAAATTGCCGTTCTTTAAGTGTTGTCTTATAATTGCATCATGCCAAAGATACTGATATATTTTCAATGCACACTAGGAAGTTAAAAATCAGCTTGCGATACACTTTTCTCAATTTGGCAATAAATGTAATCTTCACAAAGTTCCTTGGGTTATGAAATTAATAATTATGCATTGTTTGTGCCTGATGATACTCTTTGTCACTCGCCCAGCTGGAATTTTCAGGGTCAGCAGAAGGACACATCATCTACTTGAACTATTTGGTCCCACATGCCACTTTGGACACATCTCCAGCGTTTGCCTTCCCATGACAGTCATAAATTCTGACAATCTCCCACTCTGCCCACAGGTCAGTTTGGAGGGAAGGATCTCCCAACTCGACCATTGTTTCCATCAGAGTCCTGAGCAAGGGGGCTGATCTGGCTAAATGTTTATTCTTTCCAAAGTCCTGGCACTTTCCCACAGGAACATGAGAGACAATTGGAATATCTGGGTATAGCTGTTACAACAATGGTTTTATTTTTTCACTAGGATATATATGCTGTGTGTATGTGTGCTTAAACATGTTTATGTAAATGGAAAATTCATGCTTTTACTACACAAACTGCAGAGAATTTCATTTATTAACTTGAATAAGAGTGACATGCTTTGTAAATGTATCTTTAAGTAAGAAGTTGAAAAAAATCACAGAAGTAGTGAACGAATATGCATTTCGGTAGTAGAGGTGAGACATTTGCCATACCACAGTAGTCACTCATTTTTTTGCATCGTGGAAACCAATTCGGAAAAAACTTACACTAAAGCAAAATTCTGCAAGCCTATTACCGCTAGCGTTTTACTGAGAAAGCTTGCCAACATAACAAGATTTCTTTAAAGCTCCCACCAAAATCCAGATGTCTTAGTAAAAAAATCCTGGTTTCATTCATTGGGTGAATTCATTCATTCTAGTAATCCAGAGACCCAGAACAAGATCTGAGGACTCGGGTTCAAATCCCACCATGGCAGATGGTGAAATTTGAATTCAATTAAAATCTGGATTTGAAACCATTGTCGATTGTCGTAACAAAAACTATCTCCTTCACCAATATCTCTTTAGAGAACATAATCTGCCGTCCTTACCTGGTCTGACTTCTATAACGAGGTCTGCCAGTCTTACCTGACTCCAGATGCACAGCAATGTGGTTGACTCTCAAATGCCTTCTGGAGGGCAGTTAGGGAAGGGCAATAAATGCTGGCCCAGACAGCGACTCTCTCACCCCGTAAAATGAATCAAAAATAATGTTACATACTGGCTGTTCTGTTTCACTAATTTATCATTTTTCACAAGAAATATTTGGTGAAATAAATATTGCTGGAATAACAATGAACAAAATTAGTAATTGATGAGAACAGAATATTTCTATTGCTGATGCAAGTACCTGGAGCAAGAATTCATCAAAATCAAAGAACAAAAATGCTTTAAAAATGTGAAAGCTAATGGCTTAGTTAAGTAGAAATGATGGGGGAAAGTGTTTTTTAGTTTTTGGGGGCTACACCAACATTTTAGAACCAAAATCAAACATCTAACAAAAAAATATATTTTCACTCAACACATTTTAAAAGAGGAATATTAAAATATTTTCTTTCCTTTCTGTGCATTTTGCTGATAACATTGTGGATTTTTTGGAACTATTAACATGGAAGGCAAAATGCTCAGATTTGAAGTTAAATGGCTTTTAATCCCTCAAGGATCAATAAAACAGTGGTGACATAAACTTGAGGTATAAAAGGCTGTTTTAATTGGTTGAATTGATGGGTTCATATCAATTGTATAGTACTGTTCTAAATAGTTCTGAATATAATCACAGCAAAGGTTGTAGCCAATGATTGGTATTTACATGAAATGTATATGGATCCTTTCATATATAATAGTGTTAGTATGGTTTCTTTCATTTAGTATGTATTCACCATCTTTGAACTTAAATGGACTAAGTTTTGATCAAAGTCCCTCAGAGTTTAGACATCCTTTATTCCAGTGTGTCCCTTGTGATCTGTGTAGAAGTTTGAACTTTACAAATTGTGTATTTCAGACGTTGAGAAAGAAGGGACTAAATGGCTGTGACAGCCCAGATCCAGACGCAGACGATTCAGTGGGTCACAGCCCTGAGTCTGACGAGAAGTGCAGAAAAATAAATGAAGATATTGATCTAATGATCAGCAGACAAAGATTGTGTGTAAGTACGAGGGCCCTCCTTTATTTTTACTTTTGATATTTCTCTGAACCTGGCAGGCATTGAACAAGAAAGAAAACAAAGGCTGTGACAGCCCTGATCCTGACTCCTCTTACGCTCTCACCCCACGCACTGAAGAAAAATACAAAAAAATTAATGAAGAGTTTGATAATATGATCAGGAATCATAAAATACCTGTAAGTACCATGAGTTAGATGGCTGCTCTGCTAATGACTGCTGCAGTAATCTACTTTACCCTTTCAGTGCAGGTTTCTTTCAATTTAAATTGCATTAAATGCAGTTTTACATATAGCTCACAAACAAGACACCATCAAATAGGACAAAATAAACCCTTATTTATTATCCCTATTTAATTCACCAATATACTCTTTCAAAGGGTGCTCTTTCAAAGAGCCGGTGCAGACTCGATGGGCCGAATGGCCTCCTGCACTGTAAATTCTATGAAATACATAATTCAGATTACAATTCCGTTTTTATTTCTAATAAATAGCAGCATTTTTTTAAGAAAATAGCAACGCATAGTCAATCACTATGGAGTGAAATTAACACCCAAATTGTTGCCAGATTGTAACTTATTTTGAAACTTTACAGTCCATTTAAAGCAGCTAGTTTCCATCCCTCTAAAGCAGCTATTAGGTGCTTTCTGAATTTCTCATTCACATGATTGACCGAAATTTTAAATAGAAGAACTGAGAGTCTAAAATTAACAGGAAAAATGACTGTGCAACAGTCTACAACAGGAAGTCGATCTATAAAACCTTTGAATTTCAATATTCAAATCTAAATAAACCAAGTAAGAATAAATAAGGGTTTTTAATAAAACCACAGAGGAGATTAAGGAACCATATAAATTGAAAAATACTGATCTGTAAATAAGTCATCCCTTCCTAGGAGAGCATTCACTATCAACATATGTTAGTATCAGTGTGTTACATTTTGTCAAAAAAGATGTTTGAGTGAAAGATTTAAGAAAAGAACTCACAACTTTCTCATCATTTAAAAAAAAATGATTGAAACATGCCCATATTGTCTCCTTTTTATATGCTAATAAACATGACCTTATCAGAAAGCAGTTTTCTTTAATAATTGAAAGAAAACAGTAATTGTTTGCAATATCCATCTATTTTAAGCTCCAGTAAATTTGCTGCACATCATGACAAACCTGTGATTACATCATTTTGTTGAGAAGATAGGGGCCAGAATTCTCCAGCTGTTGGGATTCTCTGTTCCCGCCAGCAGAATACCCCGCCCATGGGTTTCCCGACTGCGTGGGGTGGCTTCAGTGGGAAATCCCATTGACAAGCGGCGGGAGTTAAAAGTCCTGCCACCAGTGAACGGTGCACCTTCGAGAAACATGCGGCTGGGGACTGGCAAATCCATCCCAGGGTTTTTGTTATAAAATGTCACTGAACCACATGCAATTCCATTATAACTATAGAAATTACACTTGATTATTGCAGAATAGTGATTAATGTCCCCCCCTAAAAAAAATGTTGACAATTTCTGTCTTCATTATGTAACTTGTTATTTTCTCAAATATTTGTATTTATGCATCCCAAATAAAAAAACAACACTGAATATAACTGTTTGCATCTCAACCTTCTTTTCACTCAATGATTGCAACAGAAATCACTGGTCAACAGTATTCAAGCAATGTGTCAAAATTTCCAACGTTGTAGTGCAAACTCTTGTGCCCCAACATGGCTGTTTGCTCACCTACTACATGTCCCTATATTAATGATATAACTACGTAAGGCTGAGTGTGCCAATCTTCAGTGTGATGCCATACTGCACTAATATTCACTTCAGATCAGTTTGACACTGCTTCGTTTACTGAGGATCTTTAATGTCCATTGCAGAAAAACCTTTATTCTATATTTCTGACCTAGGTTCAAACCCAAGTACCCTTGATGAAAAGACCAGTGTTATAACTCAGTCTACTTCTTTGTCTTTGTTCACCACCCACCTGGTCATTATTATGCATGTGAGGAAGATATTGTTGGGGTTATAAATACCAAACAGCAAGATAGCTTTGACGTTTATTCTCATCCTATTAACCACATGGACTTATTTACCACATGTTTGTTCAATTAATAGGAAAAATAGATGTTTCACGCAGCAACTTTGTAATATGCACATAGGCATAAATGCATTTTTATGTGATAATATATCTTACTGTATAACACATGCACGACATGCATGCAATATCACATCACTGACTGTCAGTTTTATAAAATTTTTAAAACCTTTTAAAAGACAATTTGGGTAAATACAAATATTTCTTTAGCAGCAACTATCATATTTGTACATTATTAAATGCAGTTCTATATATTTCCTTAATATTAAAGGTAAATCAAATATATCAAAATGCAACATTTATATTAAAAATTAAACTTGATATCTGTACTCAAAGGGTTAAAGCTAACTGCTTGCTGTAGAGAGTCAGTTTGCATGAAATCCTGTTGATGAAATTCAAACACATTGTGTGCTGGGGTGATTTAACAGGATTACAAAAATTGCTTTGCGTCCCGTCAAGAACATTTTATATTCCTGCCTTAACACTAAGCTATTCTGTTGACAACTAAACCAAAACCTCAACATTCATAGTCATTCATATGCCTAGCCAGAAAACTGAGAGAAATAACATAACTTCTGCATGTGCTTACAGTTGCATGATTAATGAGCTCGCCATAGTGATCACCTTATAATACTGTGTGATCTGCTAAGTTGGGCTTTAATTTATTCCATTATTTTTAAACTATGCTTGTTATTATGAATATAAGTACTTGTTATTATGAATATAAGTACAATAGTTTTTTTTCTAATACAGCAGTATGATTACAACTGTTATTCTAAACATTTAAATTTGTTGTTTTTTGCTCTGTAAATCAATATAGGGCATGGTGTATAAGTAAATATTTCAGTTTTGATTTAGAAAAAGTTTATTGGATTAGTATCACAAAATAAATAAAATGAATATTACTGTCTCCAGCTTCTGCTTGCGACAGTTCATACTGTGGTTAGTGTGGTTAAAAAGAGCAGGGCGTCCAGATTCAAGTATTGGATGCCGTCATCTCACAGGAAGGATGGCACCAGCAAAATGACAGCCTACTAAAAGCCCACACATGCATGGTGTAGTATCACCATTTCAAATCGCCTCACCCAGTAGACCACAAAATAAGGGCGGAAAGGACATTACTGAGGAAGGTTGAAATGGTGGATCCTAGAGAAGACATGGTCAGAAAATAAAAACAAAGAGCTATTGAAGACCTGACTTAATGTGGGGACCCTGAATGAACTTTAGACACAGCCTCCAATCCAAAGTCTCCCATCAAAAATAACATTAACACAGCCAAAATAAATTTTATACGTTTGCAACAGTCCTTCTTGTAAAAGATATGTTGTGAAATTTCCGTAGCATATTCATGTGGAAAGTCATTTAAACACTATTGAATCATTGATCATTTTAAAATACTTTCAAGTGCATGTTAATGAACAATAAAATACTTGCATTATTGCATAAATTAAGTTATCCAGTTGGCCAGAGTAAAAATGCTTATCATTTCAATTAACTTCAAGGTAAACAGTTAACTAAATGGTAACTTCTCAGTAGATTGGACTCCATAGCAGCACTGGGCTGGTTCTTCCCCCACTTCTAACCAATTCTGGCACAGACCCTTATGGTGCCCCTTGCAAGGGCTCTCGCACCGGCATGCTGTCCATGCATCCAAAGCATCAGGAGTGCTGTTATTATGATATCCAGCTAATTTGATGTTTATTTCAGTCTCTTCATCTGGGAATGTCTAATGTCAGCCTGAGCACAGATCACACCCAACTGAACAGACATTCAGCAGCACGTTGTCCATACACAATGGAGCAGCTTTCAGAAATTCTAGTGGCCTGCTGCATTGGTGGGTCAAACAGCCATTGCCTTCAGGAATCCAGAGGCCACCTTGAGAAGAGGAGAGGCAGTGATGATGCATCCTGAACCCCTTTGCTCCAGATGGGGTGTTAGAGAGCATCTCCAGCTTGTTCATCATGCTTGTAAATGAGAGGAGGGAGTTGAGGTACTAGACATGCCATCAACTTGAAAGGTCTTGGCGATGCCAATTGCAATGGGTTTGGTTGCAGCCAGCCCAAGATGCAGAGCACTGACTCCTCCATCAGGTTGTGTTGATCTTGGCATTGCCTGTCACCCCCCAGTTCTGCTGCTGAGACTTTGTCCTGCAGGAGCGAGGAAAGAACGGCACCGATTGTGTTGCCCTGTGTTTAGGTAATGTGCCTTCCATAGCTGAAAAGTTGGGGGTATGTGGTGGCTACATAACTGGAAGATGTGTGATCATAGAATTTACAGTGCAGAAGGAGGCCATTCGGCCCATCGAGTCTGCACCAGCCCTTGGAAAAAGCACCCCACTTAAGTCCTTACCTCCACCCTATGCCCGTAATCCAGCAACCCCACCGAAGTTTTTTGGGACATTAAGGGCAATCTAGCATGGCCAATCCAACTAACCTGCACAACTTTGGACTGTGCGAGGAAACCGGAGCACCCGGAGGAAACCCACGCAGACAGGGGGAGAACGTGCAGACTCTGCACTGACAGTGACCCAAGCTGGTAATCGAACCTGGGACCCTAAAAGCCACATTGCTAACCACTGTGCTACTGTGCCACCCGCTGTGCTACCGTGCCGCCCGTGGTGAGGTGCAGTGTGTGAATGCTAGACACGTGACCTGAAAGCTAGGGACTGCTGCTGGGTGAGTGATGGGTGTATGGGTAATGCACAACAGTGTGGTTTGATGGTTGTGAGATTTCAAGTTTTTTTTGCCCTTTATTTACAGAAAAAATTAGTATAATTCAGAATCAAAACTGTTTAGTGTTGTCTTTGATGTGCAAACTATTTCATTTATGCTATGGATGCTATAGCATCAGTAATACCATGAGCGTCTTTAATAACCTGATGTCTCAAGAATACCATACAACAATGTAAAAGTCCCTTGGCCTGCTCACAGTTAGAAGAAAATGTTTGCCCACGCTACTGACAGCTGCCACATTTGCCAGACCATAAGACGCACCAGGATTTTAAATATAAATATTTGTGAAGAAGTATTTCCGTGCATGTACGTACTTAATACATACATTTACCATTACAGACACAAAACAAATTGCAGCACAAAGTTTTTCTAATCGTAGATGCCCCAGAATTCCTCATTACTGCCATCGCAATCATCATCACTGGTGTTATTTGAACTGTCACTTTCTTCAAATAGTGCTGCCATCTAGGACATTGCTGATATCACATTTCTTGAATGCCTTCGCAATTGTCACACACACACACAGTCACAGACACACACACATGGACACACACACAGTGGGACATGGACACACACACATGGACATACACGGACACCTGTAAAATGGTTCTTGCTTCATTGTTGGTGTAAAGTTGTGATTTGGAGCTGCCATCCATTTTGTCGGGTTTCGTGCATGAATGCTTCAAATGCTTTATTTATTGAAATATCCAGGAGCTGCAATTGGCCAGTAAGATCACCTAGAATCACAGCTGGCTGTATCTTCACTTCTGCAACCTGTTTTGACCCACACTTTCTCCAGTCAATGTTGCATCCTTTCTTCATTCATCCATCCCTTAGGATCAACGTGAACAAAGATTCCATGTGGAATTTCAACTGTTGGTGCCTATTTTCTCTTAAAGATCAGTAATGACATCATTTTTTTGCCATCAGTACAACACATCAAAACAACAGTGCAATGGTTGTTTCCGTGGCCAGACATTTTTATTGGTATTGTTTTAACACATTTAAAACCAGTCTTGGTCAATGGAACATCAAAATTAGGGGAACTTTGTTCATTTTTGCCTATATATCCAAGATCAAAACATGTTTTTTTCCTTCCATTCATAACAAACCTGTGAAATTCAAATGTCTTTGCTTCATATTTGTTCAGTATCTGCAGTGCTAACCTAGTTCCAGTGCTCATACTTAACGCATACCTTGATAAAATAAGTATGCCGCTTGCTAACACCACTCTTCTTGCTTCACATACAACCATTTAGGTCGATACTGACATTTTCAATCTATGTAGCGTCCTCGTTGTCCGAAGGTTACTAATCATGTCTTGTGGCATGATATCACTATGGGACTAGGCGAGGAGGCAGGGCACTAGAACTACCGAAGCTGGTACAGGAATTGGACTCCTTCTGTTGATGTTATTCTCCATCACAATCTAGGCATCTAATAACAGAGATAACTGACCCTAAACTTCTCTGCACCTTCTCTAAAGCCTTCACATGTTTTCTAAAGTGTGGTGTCCAGTTCAACCTGGGCTTTATAAAGGTGCAACATTACTTCCCTGCTTTTGTATTCTATGCCTCTGTTTATCGAGCCCAGGATGCCAAATGCCTTTTGCAAACTGCTGTGTCACCTTTAATGATTTCTACACAAGTAGCCCCAGGTCCCTATGTTCCTGCATCCACTTTAGAGTTTTGCCCTTTGTTTTATATTGCCTCTCCTCATTCTTCCTACCAAGATGTATCACTCCACTCCTCAACATAAATTTCACCTGCCACATGTCTGCCCATTTCACTAGCCTTTCTTTGCCCTCTTGAAGTCTATCACTATTCTCCTCACGCTTCACAATACTCCTAAACTTTCTGCAAATTCTGAAACTTATTCCTGTACACTCAAGTCTCAGACATCAATATATATCAAGAAAAGCAGTTGTCCTAGTATTGACCCCAGCGGAATGCAAAGGTACAGTCCAGAAAACAACCTTGGCCACTGCATTCTGCTTCCTGTCACTCAACTAATGTTGTATTCATGCTGCCTCTACCCCTTTTATTCCGTGGACATAATTCAGCGTCGCTGGCAATCCTGTTCTGTGGCACTTTAGCAAAATCCTTTTGGAAATCCATGTACACTACATAAACCAGACTACCCTCTTTGTTAAACATTCCTCTCACTCCAATGCTGGTGCTCCATGGCTATGGTAAGTACCATCTACACATTACATTTAGTAACTTGCAAAGGCTTCATCGACATCATCTGCCTCCTCCATGTCCAAGGAAGCCAAAGCAGCAAATGCGTGGGACACCACCCCCTCCAAGTTTCCCTTCAAATCACCCACATCGCTGACTTGGGAATATATTGCTGTTTCTTCATCAATGCTACACAAAAACCCTGGATGTCCCTCCATAATAGTATTGTAGGAATTAACTTCACAAATATACTGCAGCAGTCAAGAAATGGATTCACTACCACCTTCTGAAAGGCCTTTCAGGATAGACAATAAATGCTGACCTTGTCAATGATTCTCATATCCCACGAATGAGTAAAATAATTATTTCTTTTAATTTTCTTACCTCATAACATAAAATGAGAATGGTTAATAATACAAATTGGTGGGCAGCACGGTGGTGCAGTGGGTTAGCCCTGCTGCCGCACGGTGCTGAGGTCCCAGGTTCGATCCCGGCTCTGGGTCACTGTCCGTGTGGAGTTTGCACATTCCCCCCGTGTTTGCGTGGGTTTCACCCCCACAACCCAAAAGATGTGCAGGCTAGGTGGATTGGCCACACTAAATTGCCCCTTAATTGGAAAAATGAATTGGGTACTCAAAATTTATAAATAAATAATAATACAGAAGTTACTTTTCTTTGTGAAGTTCATTCCAGTTGTTCAGATAATTTGACTAGTTTTGCTTGTTCAAAATGTTCTAACACTTTTGAAATCATCTTATGACAGTTATGTAATGCATTTCCATTGATGCTTTCCTTTTGTTGGGATAAAATTGCTTTCCAATCTGTACAAAATGTATTTTAAATTATTAAAACAGTGGGAAAAAAATATTATCACTGAAGTGTCCTGCAAGGTCAAACCATCACTGCACTGATATGAGCTCAAAACAAAATTCAGCCTTATTTCTTTAACATTGACTATGCCTTCCTATTTTGGTATATTTTTTTGCTCTTTCCTGTTGTATAGGCTGTTCCACCGCCTAACTTTGAGATGCCAGTTTCTATCCCAGTGTCCAACCAAAACAGTCTGGTATACGGTAGCCCAGGCAGCTCGCTGGGCAATCACAACCTAATGCCACTGGGTCATCCTTCTCTGCAGAGGAACAGCATGTCTCCTGGAGTAACACAACGGCCACCAAGTGCAGGAAACACAGGTAAGATTCAATAAACTTCCATGTTTAGTAATTGCCTTGTGAACGGAAGGTCAGTAGTTGTTCCAAGTATGTTGCTTTTATTTATAGGGGCTTTTATTTATATATATATATATATATAGGGGCTGGTTTAGCACAGTGGGCTAAGAAAGCTGGTTTGTAATGCAGAACAAGACCAGCAGCGCGGGTTCAATTCCCGTTCCGGCCTCCCCGAACAGGCGCCAGAATGTGGCGACTAGGGACTTTTCACAGTAACTTCATTGAAGCCTACTTGTGACAATAAGCGATTTATTATTATTATTATATTATTATTTATTTGGCACATCGAATATACTTGACATTTCTTCTTCAATACAAAGGAGCATTGAATGCCCTCCCTTTTCTACCATAATTATAAAGGTTAGCAAAGAGAATTTACTGAGACCTGTGTGATTATATTTAAGGTCCTTCTCTACCAAGCTTTGAGGGATTTACCTTGTTGAGAAACCTAGGTGAAAGGCCAAGGTTCATGATACAGAACATCACAAGGTTAAAAGACAAATGATGAAACAAAAATAAAAGTACTGGAACCACTCAGCAGCAAGTTCAGATCTTAGGCTTGCACCCTTCATCTGAACTGGAAAATATTTCAGATGAATCGAATTTAAAAAGGGAGTGAACTAGGGAAAACACATGGGAAAGGTGAAAAAAGAAATAGAATTGCTTGGAATGTGCTTTAATGGTTAAATGACAGTGATATAAGCAAGAGATAACTGGAAACGCAATGAAATCAATCAAGTAACAAGATACACAGGGCGCGATTCTAACGCCCTCTTGTACATGGCGCATCTCACACTAATCCCAGAGAATAGAGGGGGGGCCGCTAAACGGGTTCCACTCTGGGCACTCAAAGATGTGCGATACTCCTGGTCAGTGGTACCGGATGCAATCTGGTTCACAGCCTCACTAGGATGGCAGCGCCGGAGCTGCTAGAGGCTACTGGAGTCCCTGGGTGGTCGAGGAAAGGGCAGAGAAACTTCCCTGGCACAATGGCATTCCGGCAGTGTCAACGTGGCAATGCCAGGCAGATACCAGTTGGCACTACCATGGGGTAGTGCCATTGTACCACGAGGCACTGCCAAGGGGTGGTGCCTGAGAGGGGTCATGGCCATGAAAGGGAGGGAGAATTGAAGGGGGGTGAAAGGGGGACCCTCAACGACCTCATAACAGGATATTGCTCACTTGGGGGTTAGGAGGGGGAAGAGAGAGGTGGGGCTGGGGTGAAGTGGACATTTATTGATGGGGGGGGGGGGGAGGTTGCCTCTACGGCATCAAGGGTTGGGGGTGTTGCCCATATCTGTGGAAGGGGTGTGCGCAATGACTGTGAGTGGGGTTGTGGGGGGGCATTCATTTTAACTTTGAGATTGAGGCATTCTTGGGGGGCCCGGGAGGGCTGATGCTGGCAATTGTAGGAGTGGTGGTATTTGCCGGTGAGGATGGGGGGGTTCTGCAGTATTATTCGAAGATCAGGGCTCCGATCTCGGAGAATCTGGCCTTGCTGGCGTCTTTGGGTCCCGCACATCTCATTAACGGCGCAAATCACCCCAAGCTCCAAAAAAATTACCAAGTGCGGGAAGATTACGATCAGAATCGTGCTGGAACAGCTGACGTGATTCACATCAATTTACCAATTTTTGGGGAGCATTCCGCCCATAAACAGAATCTTAAGAGTGTGTGAACAGCTAAAAGATGGGAACAGATGGGTGAATGAATACAAGGATGAAAAACTGGTAGCAGGCTCCAGCAGCCTTGTTGAGCAGGCATGTCAAACATATGGACCATGGGCAAGAGTCCAGCCCGCCAAGGGTTTCCATCCGGCCCACCAACCAGTGTTCAAAATGACTTGTAAGTGTAAGAGTGAAGGATTCTGTAAGGAGCTGCTTCTTCAGCACGGTGGTGCAGTGGGTTAGCCCTGCTGCCTCACGGCGCTGACGTCCCAGGTTCAATCCCGACTCTGGGTCACTGTCTGTGTGGAGTTTCCACATTCTCCCCGTGTTTGTGTGGGTTTCGCCCCCACAACCCAAAAGATGTGCAGGCTAGGTGGATTGGCCACGCTAAATTGCCCCTTAATTGGAAAAATGAATTGGGTACTCTAAATTTAGGGCAGCACGGTAGCACAAGTGGATAGCACTGTGGCTTCACAGCACCAGGGTCCCAGGTTCGATTCCCTGCTGGGTCACTGTCTGTGCGGAGTCTGCACGTTCTCCCCGTGTCTGCGTGGGTTTCCTCCGAGTGCTCCGTTTTCCTCCCACAGTCCAGATGCGCAGGTTAGGTGGATTGGCCATGATAAATTGCCCTTAGTGACAGGCAGTTTCTTTCCTGTGTTTGCTGCTGATTGGCTGACACGTTCGCAGCAAATGCAGGAAAGAAACTACCTGTGATTGGTGGAACAGCGAGCAGTGGAAAGTTGTGTGGTGGTATTCAGCCTGAGTCCTGAGGGCCGGACAGCAGGCATGAGGGAGTGTGGAGGTGGGAAACTCGGGCTCAGGACACTGAAATGAGGGTCAGCCTGACAGTGACTGTGAGGGAGTGTTGGTCTGCCGAGTGGGAGTGGGAAGAAACTGCGAGGGAGTGTTGGCCTGCGCTGTTTTTCTGCCGGGAATTAATTGAAACTGATCACTGATTGCTCTGACAAATCCTGGATTATTCTGTCAACTTCCTGTAAACAGAAAGCACTGAATTGAAATTGAGAGTTTCATAATGGCAGGGAATTTGTAGATTTGTCTCAAAATTGCTGCTGTGTTTCTGTTTTGTTTGTGTCAGATTTCCATACAAGTTGCACCTTTCCTTTGCAGTCAAAAAAACTCTGTGGGACTGTGCCTTGAATCACCAGGTTGGAGCACTGACTCTCTGCGAGAAGCTTTGGTTCTGCTCCCTATTTCCTGACAGGAAGTACTCACGCAGAAATGCAAACCATGGTTCAACCCTTCAGTTGCTTAATTCTCATTGATGGTCACTGACCATCAATCTGGGCTGTCAGCTATAGGTCAACAATCTTAATAAATAGGCCTTAAAGGTGCACTGTAGCCTGTTAGTTCAAGTGCTGGACTTGGCAACAGACTGCAGGGCATTACACTGTATATGGACATGTTGCGGCGGGAGCTTTCTGTGGTGGTATGTATTAGGGGTAGTACGGTACCCAGTGATGCCGAGAGGCTATTGGTGGACAGACACTGGGTCCTGATTGGATCTGCCGCGTGCTGGCTCCACCCAGTAAGGCGGAGTATAAGAACCAGGGTTCTCCCAGCAGCCGCATTCTGTAACCGAGCTGCTGGGGAACAAGTCTGCGTAATAAAGCCATCGATTGACTTCATCTCTTCTCGTCGTGTGAGTGATTGATTGTGCTACACTTTGTTCCACTTTCAAAGCTCTTAAACAATTAATGTACCAATGCAATTGGATTCAATTCTAGTGTTCAGTTGGTCTGGATTTTAGAGCAGGAGAGAAAGAGATAAACCAAGAAAACTAAAGAACTTGCATTACAGCGCCTTTCACTATCACATGACTAACTTGTACAAGTCCCTTTCACCCATAATCCCCTGTGCTCACTGACTTCATTTTTCCTCCATCCCTAAAAACACTGGCACATCCCTAGACAATGAAGTAATGATTAAGGAACACTCAGCTATGTTTTTAAAAGTCTGTTGATTGTGGAACCAAATAAAAATAGGCAAACTTATAAGTTACAATATTAACGTTTATACAGTCACTTATCAGGCCTGTGACAAGCAACCTAAGGTACTCTTCAGCACAGTAGCACAAGTGGCTAGCACTGTGGTTTCACAGCGCCAGGGTCCCAGGTTCAATTCCCCGCTGGGTTACTGTCTGTGTGGAGTCTGCACATTCTCCCCGTGTCTGCGTGGGTTTCCTCCGGGTGCTCTAGTTTCCACACACAGTCCAAAGACGTGCAAGTTAGGTGGATTGGACATGCTAAAATTGCCCTTAGTGTCCAAAAAAGGTGAGGAGAGGTTATTGGGTTACGGGGATAGGGTGAAAATGAGGGCTTAAGTGGGTCAGTGCGGACTCGATGGGCCGAATGGCCTCCTTCTGCTCTGTATGTTCTGTTATTGTTTTGGGCAGCACGGTAGCACAAGTGGATAGCACTGTGGCTTCACAGCGCCAGGGTCCCAGGTTCGATTCCCCACTGGGTCACTGTCTGTGCGGAGTCTGCACGTTCTCCCCGTGTCTGCTTGGGTTTCCTCCGGGTGCTCCGGTTTCCTCCCACAGTCCAAAGATGTGCAGGTTAGGTGGATTGGCCATGATATAATTGCCCTTAGTGACCAAAAAGGTTAGATGGGGTTATTGGGTTACAGGGATAGGGTGGAAGTGAGGACTTAAGTGGGTCGGTGCAGACTCGATGGGCCGAATGGCCTCCTTCTGCACCGTATGTTCTATGTTCACATGCGATGGGATGCTGTGTGGTAGTCTTTGTTCTTCTGTAGGTGAGCATAGCTTCCGTTTTGCACATATCTATATCTCACAAATGCCAATGAGCTGAATGACTGGTTAATCAGTTTTTTTGAGGTGTTGGTCAGGACACTGAGAGAACCTTCTAGCCATTTGAATGTTTCCATGGAATCTTTCAACTTGAACAACTGGAACAAGCAGGTAGAATTGTGGCTTAATCTTTCATAATGGCCCTGATAGTTGAAACAAAGACATGCTTTTTTAATTTTTCTGACTCATTTTGATTCACTTGGCCACATAACACATATTTTTGCACATATTAACATGCACTTTTGAAGGAGGGGTCATTTTAATCATCAATAGAACGCAAAATTGGGAGAGGTGTAAAATAGGCAGCTGATACGATCTGTGACTTTCCCACTGGGTGGGTCAGTCGCAAGAACCTTGGGCGCAATTTGATGGAAATGAAACAGAGTCCCTTGTCAGGCGAGTTTAGCCATGTCTTTCCCAGCGTTGAGAATGACCCCGCTATTAAATGGGACTCTGCTTCTTTTCGGGGCCTTGACAAGGAACGCTCTGTCAAGGCCGCACTTAGTCCCATTTTGTGCACTAATAAGCTCCGCTCTCCACTGCAGGAAGAAATCGGGGCGTTATTTTTAAATGGCACCCCGATCTCTAGACCCCCCTCCCCCACCAGGGCCTTCGGGACCCCCCAATGTCCAACTCACCAATAAAGAGGTCATTGAGGGCCCTGCACCTTACCTCAGGGCACCCCCCAGCCCGATCCCTAGCTCAGGTAAGATGCCACCTGGGCACTTTGGCAATATCAGCCTGGCATCCTGGCAAGTGCCGATAAGCCTGGTCCTCGTTTGAAAACTAGTGCTAAATGGTTCTCGCTTAGGGCTCCGAGGCAAGGCCATTCGATCCCAGGCACTGGGTAGATCCGACGTAGGTGAGACTAACTGCTCACTTGAATCAGGATTCAGATCGGGACGCCTCACAATATCTTGTTAGATCGCAAGACGTAAAGTGGCTGGTCGACTGGGTCCCGATAGATCAAGCCCCTTATTTTATTTCTCACAAGAAGTAGTGACACTGGATTAACTACTGTATTAGTACTTGAAAACAATGGAGATGTGAGTAATTGACAACCTACTCTGCCCAAAGAAGCAAACCATTGTGCTATTTATTTGTCTTCACATGCTTCTGTTGTTTATTAGTGGACACGGGTTATATAAACTGTTCTGCTGCCCTCTAGTGCTCTCATTGTATTCAATGGAGAAATTTGTTCTTGTTACTCCCTATCTATCCAGAGCATCATCCCTGGGGAGATGGGCATGTTATCATAATCTCTGACATTGAAATTTTAAGCTTTGCACTGTTCTGTTGTTTGTGTAGAAATCGTTATTTTTTAATTTTTATTTATGAAGATTGTAAATTTCAAATGAGTTACCAGCACTCATAGCCCTCTTTCAAAGCCTTATAAAAGGATATCAGTGATTGTGTATTGGAGAATGTTGAGAGGTTAATAAGTACAAGATAGTGACCATCCATCTGCAAAGGTTATTACATGTTGATATTTGCTTGGATCATTCTCAGACTTGCATATCATAAACTAGCTAATATCAGAAAAAGATTTCCTCAGTGCATTGTGTGTTGCAAAACTATAAGTCCTTTTTAATTGGAACAAGCTTATGACTATTTCACATAATACACAAGCAAAATCTTCACAATGTTGATGGTGGCAGTCTTCTGCCTTTCACAGTGATGGTTTGCACCCTGTTGCTCAACTGTGATAAACACCACCTAGTTTCCTATTGTTTCCTCCCACAGTCCAAAGATGTGCCCGTTAGGTGGATTGGCCATGCTAAATTTTCCAAAGATTAGGTGGGGTTACAGGGATTGGGCGGGGGAGGGGTCCTGGGTAAGGGTCAGTGCAGACTCGATGGACCAAAAGGCCTCCTTCTGCACTGCAGGGATTCTATGGTGCTAGTGTGGTTCAGGTGCCCCACTCCAGCATTAGGGCCGGAGATGGTGAACAATTTGTTGGCCTCTGTTTTCTCTGGGCCTCTTCCCAGTTGGCTGAGCTTTTAATTTCTGCCAGCCTTTTCCAATGCCCTGCCAAAGTCAACCTCCAGAGCTCATGTCCCGGTTGTCAATGTCCGGAATCCTCATCTCTCATTTGCAGATATCCTTGTAGCAGAGATATGGATGTA
The DNA here is from genome assembly GCF_047496885.1 of Scyliorhinus torazame. Lineage (NCBI taxonomy): Eukaryota > Metazoa > Chordata > Chondrichthyes > Carcharhiniformes > Scyliorhinidae > Scyliorhinus > Scyliorhinus torazame. The sequence continues at coordinate 88,510,929 of NC_092715.1, read as the reverse complement.
CAGGAGGTTGTGACCCAGTGACCAGTTCACCATTCCAGAAGGTCTTTTGGTATACGGCCATCATCCATCCGATGAATGTTGCCCAGCCAGAGCAGATATCATAGGCTTAGTAATAAATGTACGCTGATAGAATAAACATGCTCTAGGACCTCCGAGTTTGTGACCAAGTCCTGCCAAGGGATGTCAAGAGTACATCTGAGACTGCAAAGGTGGAAACAATGCAGCCTGTTCTCCTGTCTATATGTTGTCCAGATCTCACCACTGTAGAGGACAGTGATGAGGGCACTAGACTTGATGGACTCATGGTTTGGTGTCCTCAGTCAGGTTGTTGTTCCTCGATGCTCTTTTACTCAGTTTGGACATGTCAGCTACCATTTACCAGAAACTGAACTGGACCAGCCATATAAATACTGTGACTACAAGAACAGGTCAAGGCTGGGAATTCTGAGGCAAGAAACTCAAGTCCTGATGCCCCAAAGCCTGTCCACCATCCACAAGGCACAAGTCAGGAATGTGATGGCATACTCCCCTCATGTCTGGATGACAACACTCAAGATCATTGACACCATCCAGAATGAATCATTTTGCTTGACTGGCACCCCATCCACCACCGCAAACTCCCTCCTTTAAAAAAAGGGCAACATGGGCAAATATATTTCCCATGATGCTTAGCAGTGAGTTGCTTCCATAGTTGTAATCGCTGCGGTTGCCCTTGTACTTGTACAGATCACAATCTTCCCATTGTGCATATTCTTTGGCACTGCCAAAAGAATATGCACTCTATTTGAGTTCAGGTGTATAGCATTAGCAGCTGGAGCTTTGCCCATGGCAAGTGGGTCAATAGCTTCTTCACAATGTGTTCTATATCCAGCTATTCCAAGACAAGGTAGGCTTCCTATGGTGTCTAGAACCTCCTTGGTGACAGTGTTCTATCCAAGTACAATTCAAGGTAGTGTTCCACCCATCTCTCCAACTGTTTGTTGCAGTCGGTGATGATCTCCCCTACCTTTGTTTTCTTTTTAAAAAAAATATATTTATTAAAGTTTTTTAACACAATTTTTCTCCCTTACAAACAATAACCTCCCCCCCCCCCCCCCGCCTCGTAACAAAAAAACCCGAGAAATCGCGCAGAGCAAACCCCCCCCCCAAGGTTGCTGCTGCTGCTGACCAACCTTCCTCTAACGCTCCACGAGATAGTCTAGGAACGCTTGCCATCGCCTGTAGAATCCCCGCACAGACCCTCTCAAGGCGAACTTAATCCTCTCCAACTTTATGAACCCAGCCATATCATTTATCCAGGCCTCCAGGCTGGGGGGCTTCGCCTCCTTCCACATTAGCAAGATCCTTCGCCGGTCTACTAGGGACGCAAAGGCCAGAATGCCGGCCTCTTTCGCCTCCTACACTCCCGGTTCGTCCACTACTCCAAATATTGCTAGCCCCCAGCTTGGCTTGACCCGGACTTTCACCACCTGAGATATTGCTCCCGCCACTCCTCTCCAGAACCCCTCCAGTACCGGGCATGACCAAAACATATGGACATGGTTCGCCGGGCTCCCTGAGCACCTTCCACATCTGTCCTCTACCCCAAAGAACCTACTCAACCTCGCCCCCGTCAAGTGCGCTCTGTGGACCACCTTAAATTGTATCAGGCTGAGCCTGGCACACGAGGAGGAGGAATTAACCCTACCTAGGGCATCAGCCCACAGACCTTCCTCGATCTCCTCCCCCAGCTCCTCCTCCCATTTACCCTTCAACTCTTCTAACAGCGCTTCCCCCTCTTCTTTCAACTCCTGGTGTATTTCCGACACCTTGCCCTCCCCGACCCATTCACCCGAGATCACCCTATCTTGAACTTCTTGTGCCGGGAGCAACGGGAATTCCCTCACCAGTCGCCTCACAAAAGCCCTCACCTGCATATATCTAAAGACATTTCCCGGGGGTAACTCGAACTTCTCCTCCAGTGCCCCTAGGCTCGCAAAAGTCCCGTCGATGAACAGGTCCCCCATTCTTCCAATCCCCGCCCCATGCCAGCTCTGGAACCCCCGTCCATCTTCCCCGGGACAAACCGGTAGTTACCCCTGATCGGGGACCACACCGATGCTCCCATTGCACCCCGGTGCTGTCTCCACTGGCCCCAGATCCTTAGCGTTGCCGCCACCACCGGGCTCGTGGTATACTTTGTCGGCGGGAGCGGCAGCGGTGCCGTCACCAACGCCCCCAGGCTCATTCCTTTACAGGACGCCATCTCCATCCTCTTCCATGCCGCCCCCTCTCCCTCCATAACCCACTTGCGGATCATCGCCACATTTGCTGCCCAGTAGTAGCTCCCCAGTTTTGGCAGCGCCAACCCTCCTCGGTCCCTACTGCGTTCCAGGAACCCTCTCCTTACTCTCGGGGTCTTATTTGCCCACACAAACCCCATAATACTCCTGCCTACTCTCTTAAAAAAGGCCTTAGTGATCACGATGGGAAGGCACTGAAACACAAACAGAAACCTCGGAAGGACCACCATTTTGACCGACTGCACTCTACCCGCCAGCGAGAGCGGTAACATGTCCCACCTTTTGAAATCCTCCTCCATTTGCTCCACCAACCTCGTCAGATTCAGTTTATGTAGGGTCCCCCAACTCCTGGCTATCTGGATCCCCAGATACCGAAAGCTCCCCTCCGCCCTCCTCAGCGGTAGGTCCCCTATCCCTCTTTCTTGGTCCCCCGCCTGTAATACAAAGACCTCACTCTTCCCTACATTGAGCTTATAGCCCGAAAACTCCCCAAACTCCCTTAGAGTCTGCATGACCTCCACCATGCCCTCCATTGGATCCGCCACGTACAGCAACAGGTCATCCGCATATAGCGACACTCCATGCTCTTCGCCCCCTCGGACCACCCCCCTCCATTTATTAGACTCCCTCAATGACATGGCCAATGGTTCGATCGCCAATGCGACCAACAGGGGGGACAGGGGGCCCCCCTGCCTCGTCCCTCGGTACAGTCGAAAGTACTCCGACCTCCGCCGGTTCGTCACTACACTCGCCATCAGGGCTCTGTAAAGGAGCTTAACCCAATTGATAAACCCTACCCCGAACCCAAACCTACGCAGCACCTCCCGGAGGTACTCCCACTCTACTCGGTCAAAGGCCTTCTCCGCGTCCAGAGCTGCCACTATCTCCGCCTCTCCCTCCTCCGATGGCATCATTATCACGTTTAAGAGCCGCCGCACATTGGTGTTTAGTTGCCTGCCCTTTACAAATCCCGTCTGGTCCCCGTGGATTACCCCCGGGACACAGTCCTCGATCCTCATGGCCAGCACTTTTGCCAGCAACTTTGCATCCACATTGAGGAGCGAGATCGGCCTGTACGATCCACAGTGCAGTGGGTCCTTGTCCTGCTTTAGGATCAAAGAAATTGTCGCTTCCGACATTGTCGGGGGCAGGGTCCCCTCTTCTCTTGCCTCATTAAAGGTCCTCACCAGTAGCGGGGCCAACAGGTCTGCGTACTTCCTGTAGAACTCCACCGGGAATCCGTCCGGTCCCGGGGCCTTCCCCGCCTGCATGCTCCCCAAACCCTTGCTCCGCTCCTCCAACCCAATTGGTGCCCCCAAACCAGCCACCTCTTGCTCCTCCACCCTCGGGAATCTCAGCTGATCTAGGAATCGTCTCATCCCCTCTTCCCCCGCTGGGGGCTGGGATCTGTACAGCTCTTCATAAAAGGCCTTGAATACCTCGTTTATTTTCATCGCACTCCAAACCGTGGCTCCCCTTCCATCTTTGACTCCCCCTATTTCCCTCGCTGCCATCCTCTTACGGAGCTGGTGTGCCAGCATCCGACTAGCCTTTTCCCCATACTCGTAGGTCGCCCCCTGCGCTTTCCTCCACTGTGCCTCCGCCTTCCCTCCACTGTGCCTCCGCCTTCCCTGTAGTCAACAGGTCAAACTCCGTCTGGAGCCATCGTCTTTCCCCAAGTAATCTTTCCTCCGGGGCCTCTGCGTATCTCCTGTCCACTCTCAAAATCTCCCCCACTAACCTCTCCCTACCTTTGTTTTCAATGGAGCCATGTTCTTTGCTGATGGACATGTTGCCTTTTGATCCGTTCATACACGTCCCTGACATTCCCTGTGTTGAATGATATCTGGATGTTCTGTCAAAACTAAAACCAGTAATCATTGGTGCACCACCTATCAACATGTCGGACTTTACTTCAAACAGCTCTTAGTGCATTCAGAGGTTTCTTGCTCAGGTCTCCTCTCTTATCATTGATGAGCGTGGGCCATTAGGCTTCAATGACAGGTTTCATCACAGTGACATTGGCCTCAAGCCAGTCAACATTTTTCCACTCTTGCTTCCCATACGTTGAGAGACCAGTATTGTAGATAGTGGGCGCAATCCAATACCATGCTGTGCCATAAAAGCAGCTCGCTGCAGCACAGCGTGGCTGATTAAAACCGGGAGACCCTACACCCAGGATCTATCCAGCTCGCAACACCTCGCTAGATCCAACACGATCTTGCGAGATGTTGCGATGTAAATCCCACCCATTGTGGGTGTGATCACCTTTTGGCAAATCTGTATATTAGAGCAAGACAGTTCATCTCACTCTAATGTGCAGATTCCTGAGGTACCTTTGGGATTCATCCCCTCCGCCTTGGAGACATTGGTTCAGCACTGGTCCCCGCAAATGGGAAACAGATGTAACAGCACTCATAAGGGTCTCCCAGGGGATCGCAGGCCCCCAGCTGCATGCCCTTTGGGCAGAGTGGTGCCCTGGCTCTGCTGGTGCCAACTGGGCACCCTGGCTGTGCCATCCTGGCACCTTGGAAGTGCCAGCATGCACCCTGGCAGTGCCACATAGCATTCTTTTCATGCGGAATTGGGCCAGGCGTGCCCTGCATACATGTTGTGGGGGGGGGGGGGGGAGCAGGGACCCTCCCATTGTGCATGCAGGCTGTGGGGAGGTCGGGGATCGCTTTGGGAGCCTTAAGAGATCGGGATGCCATTTAAAAATGGTGTCCCGACTTCTCACTACCCTGGGGAGTTCTGGCGGAGTGGCGATTCCTAGGGTTCAGAATGGGTGTATGTGTGGCCTCGGCCACGCAGTCCCCATTGCGGCCCCCTATACAACGCAAATCATGTTGAATAGCCATGTGTTTCTGGGCATTGCGAGCGCCGGGAAAAGCGCGGCCAAATGAGTTCACTATGAAACTTTGTTCCCATTTGGTTGAATCAAGCTCGATGTCTCAAAATATGGTCCATTTCACTTCTGCAATCTCTTTGGGAATTCCAGAGAGCACCTGCTCAATTGAGTGGAAGATCTGTCCATTGTTTCGTGGCAGGCAGTATGGTTGACGTTGATATGAGGATGGCATTTCAGCTTTGAATGAAATAAGTGTTGCATTCTAACCCTGGTGCAGACCAGGGAATGATCTGTACCACAGTCAGCACTGTGTGTGGTAGCTGTGTGTTTTGAGAATGTTGTTCAGAGAGTCACGTCTGTTGATTATCAAATCCAGCTGGTGCCAATGCCCTCATCTTCGATGTCTCCAGGACACCTTGTGACATTATTTTGAAATAAGTAGTTAGTTGCTCGAAATTTGTGGCAGCGGCAAAGCTCAAGTAGTCTCTGTCTTTTCTCATTTATCTTTCCCAGGCCATGATGTCTGAGGAAGGAGGGTCAAGCCTCATGGTTTACACCCACTCCTGTGTTTAAATTCTCCAGTAGGTAAAGGTGTTCTGACTTGAGAATTCTGCTGATAGCATCAAGTTCTCCATTGAACTGACCTTGTGCCTCTGTAGTGGCGCACAGTGTTGGAGCATAAATAATGGGGAGATGGTGGCATAGTGGTATTGTCACTGGACTGGTAGACCAGTGTAATGCTCTGGGGACCCAGGTTCCAATCCTGCCACTGCAGATGGTGAAATTTGAATTCATAAAAATCTGGACCATGAAAACATTGTCGATTGTCGTAAAAACCTATCTGGTTCACTAATCATAGAATCATAGAATCATAGAATTTACAGTGCAGAAGAAGGCCATTCGGCCCATCGAGTCTGCATCAGCGCTTGGAAAGAGCACCCTACCCAAGCCCACACCTCCACCCTATCCCCATAATCCCATAACCTAGTAACCCCACCCAACACTAAGGGCAATTTTGGACACTAAGGGCAATTTAGCATGGCCAATCCACCTAACCTGCACATCTTTGGACTGTGGGAGGAAACCGGAGCACCCGGAGGAAACCCACGCACACACGGGGAGAACGTGCAGACTCCGCACAGACAGAGACCCAAGCCGGGAATCGAACCTGGGACCCTGGAGCTGTGAAGCAATGTTGCTAACCACCATGCTATGCCCTTTAGGGAAGGAAATCTGTCGTCCTTACCTTGTCTGGCCGACATGTGACTCCAGACCCACAGCAATGTGGTTGACTCTTAACTGTCCCCTCAAGGGCAATTAGGGATGGGCAATAAATGCTGGCACAGCCTGTGATGCCCACGTCCCATGAACAAATTAAAGAAACTCATGAGGTAACACCCCCCCCCCCCCCCCGTTTGAGTTGAAAGGCAATTGCAGAGAACACGTTCTGAATCATTTGTAATTGAGAGCAGTGAGTACCTTACAGCGCAGCCTACACCTCTGAACTCTTCCCCTCCCAGATGAATGTTTTTCTTTCAGCGACACACTCTCAGTGAGCTCGGCCTCTTGCAGGGAAGCTATGTCAATGTTCAACCTACCAAGTTCCATGTCAGTTAGAATCATAGAATTTATAGTGCAGAAGGAGGCCATTTGGGCCATCGAATCTGCACCGGACCTTGGAAGGAGCACCCCACTTAAGCCCATGCCTCCACCCTATCCCCGTAACCCACGCAATCATTTTTCTGGACACTAAGGGCAATTTATCATGGCCAATCCACCTAACCTGCACATCTTTGGACTGTGGAAGGAATCTGGAGCACCCGGAGGAAACCCACGCAGACATGGGGAGAACGTGCAGGCTCTGCACAGACAGTGACCCAAGCCGGGAATCGAACCTGAGACCCTGAAGCTGTGAAGCAACTGTGCTAACCAATGTGCTACCTTGCTGCCCCTTACAGCCATCATGTCAGCCACAGTCACAGCACATTATTAACCAGTTACAAGTCGTCTGTCAGTCACCTGCACATGGTTCCTGCTTACCAATCAGAGTTGACACCTTCTTTATTTTTCTTTATTTCCTTTGTTTGCCTGGTGCAAAGGATTCCATCTATTTGTTGAGCAGAGATGCTAAGCTCCAAGCATTCATTGAAGCAGATGGACAATGGTGGGCCTTACTAGTTGGGGGCTGCCCAACTTAAGATGGGTGTTGGCTGACCAGTAGAACACAATGACCCCCTCCCTCTGTCAGGACAGCCCAAAGTGCACCCATCTTCTATGGCAGCCAAGTTGGGCTCATCGCTCATAACTGCTGTCTCCTGTGTTGCGTTAATACTCTGCAGAGAAACTGGAGTATCCTCCCGGGGTGCAAGCCTGGGCAAAATTTATGGAGACCTTGGACTGCCCAAACATCAAGGTTACCCTCTTGATCTCTCTGACTGGGACCAAAGGAGTGTAAAATACTGCTTTTGAAACTGGCCTGGTTACAGGAATTTCTGGAAATATGAGATGTATAGACATCAGTCTGCCTTTGGGGTCCACTTAAAATTGTTTGTTCGGGTTGACTTCCTTAGCTTTTAACCACTCCAGGGATATCCACAAGGCATTAGAGCTGAGGCCCCGCTTGCCGAAACTCCCCAGAGCAGGGAGAGATTGGGACACCATTTTTAAATGGCGTCACAATCTCTCAAGACCCTGAAGCGACCCCCCAACCCGCAACTCACTGTAAAGGAGTCCCTCACCCACGCAGTGCCAGGCTATCACCCAGGTGGCATGCCAGGGTACTAGGCTGGCAATGCCAGGGAGCCAGCCTGGCAGTCAGGATGCCCAGGTGACACCAGCCGTGCCAGGGTGCTACCCTGCCCAGAGAGCATGCACCTGGGGGCCTCCAATCCCCTGGTAGACCCCACAAGTGCCATTACGTCTAACCCTGTAAAGACTAGTACTGAATGGCGCTTGTCAGAGGTCTCCAATCAAATGGGATAGATCCCAAAGCCTTGGTTACCTCAGGGGACTGCATATTAAAGTGAGACTAGCTGTCTCGTTCTAATATGCAGATTTGCCAAAAAGTGATCACACCTACATGCGATGTCTCGCAAGATCGCGTTAGATCTCACGAAACATGGTGAATGGGGTAGATCCCGGGAGCGGAGTCTCCCTTCATTTACCGCCCAAGTGTTGCTTTTCAGGCGCAACGTGGCCAGTAAATCGCGCCCTACATGTCTAAGGGCCAAACCTCCTCTGAATTGCTCTGAACCTTTAGCCTGAGGATGTGAGGAACCCAGTTTCTGTGGGTTGTCACGAGGAGACCCTGAGGACTTGCAAATGGAGATGCTGTAAGGAAACGATGTGGACATTTGTCTCTCTTTTTCACCTTGCTGTTAGCCAGTAGTGTAGGCTGAAAGCTAGAAGCAAATTAACACACAAAAGCTGAAAGCATGCTAATTCTCTTTACCCACACACTAGATGCATCATATTGACCTGTTGATCCACACATGCCATGTTAACTCTGACTATATATTATATGTGCTTTACTACTCATAATGTTTAGACTAGATTTGCTGGGAAATATTTTTTCCTGTCATTGTTCCTAATCAAAACCTATGCTTTCAATTTTAGGTGGCCTCTTGGGTGGGGACCTCACAACAACTGGTGCAGGCACCAGTGCAGGTATGGCAACTATTTCATTGTCACACGTTTAATTAATCTGAAGTTGTGCCATTTTTATTTGTAGCAATTACGTTTTAAATGAAATGTGTGAAGTTAGAATTTGGCTTAGTCTATGCTTCAGAATACTGAGAGATCTGCAGCACTGTAGTACAGCATACCAGAACTCAAATGCACAAGGCTCAAAGTTTGAACTCAAGTCTGCTGAGTTACTAATCTCAATAATATTGCTATTCTAAACTATTGAATGAAGCACTGTCCGAGAGTTGTCAATTATCACAAATTTCTAATAAGACTCATTTATTTGAATTGAAAAAAATGACCTCTTTTGATGTGTCTCACTCTGAAAAATGACTGTGTATATTCAAGTGAGTTTGTAATCTTTGTTTCAATTTTTATCATAAATCCCACTCTCAGATGTTGGAGAATTTGGGCATCTCTCCAAATAGAGGGTAGGAGGGTGTGAACAGTGGTAAGACAGCTGACCCTGGGCTATTTTTACATGCCTCCTCATAACTGGCTCAGGGCAGCATTGGTAGACACCAGAGGCAAATTGCATATTTGTCGTCTTGGCTACATTTGACACCTGTGCTGGAATGACCAGAAAGGAGAAAAAGTCTGATGAAAAAAGTACAAAGTAAATACCTTTAGTACAATTAAAAGTTTAAAATATAAATTTAATGAACAGTACAACTGTAGGATTTATATCTTTTTCCACAAAAAGAACCATGGGAAGTTCACATTGTTGAGCTGCATTTGTGCCTGTCTATCAACTATGGGTGGTGTTTTCTTGCCTTTACTACAAAAGTTCACACATATTGTCTACAGCTCTGCATCATGGATTATAAAAAGAGCCATAGAAATGAATTATGAACACCAGCCAATGAAAACAATAGGTTTACAAGAGTGTTTTGTTAACAAATATTGGCAGAACAAATAAGTTACATTTTTAGTTCATATTACAGATTTTTGGTTAGAAATGATAAAGGCCATGTCAACCTTTGACATTAGGCACTGCCTTTTTAGATTGAAGAGAATTATGATGCTACAAGGTGTAGGTAAACTCTTGTTTTGCACAAACACAAACACCAGCTGAAATTATAAATTGTTTAATGTATGTGGCATAAACCTACATGTTAGATGATCTTGCATGTATTGTTTCTCAATTGGAAAATAATAACCTTTTATTTAAAAATGCGGTCTTTATGGAGATGGCAATATGTGGCTTAATATTTGAAAACTACATTTATCGCCTGACGTGTCAAAGGGCACACAGAAAAGGGTGTGGGACGGAAGGACCCTCAGGGGCTTCACTGTCTGCTATGATGTCACTTTCAGAGAATGTAAGATTTTCAACCACTCTTGTGTCCACGGGTTTTCAGTAGGACACATGAAAAGTCGTCTTTGTTCTTCATTTGTTTTTCAAACAGAAGATACTCTGTAGTTGTTATTACTTTGCTTTAAAATTGCATAACAAGTCACATGAAACGATCTTTTGAGCAACATATTTTGACTCTGTCAAATGGAGAATTTGCTTGCTCCGATGAATGGAAAATCTAGAACCCATTTTGAATTTTATTTAAATTAGTATTTTATTGCTAATAGCTACTGTATGATAGCAGTCTGCATTGATGGAACCATTTCCTTTGGCAGAACATTATAGTTTGAATGCAGCCTTAGAAAGTATGCTCTCTTCAGTTACTGGCATGTTATGTACTAACTCTAATCTTGGTGCATTGATTTTAGAAAAGGAAAGCCTTATTCACAGCTCTTGTAAGCTTCCTATTTATAAAACCAGATTGCATTTTATTTGCCATATTAAAGTAAGCTCCACAAAACGTAGCAGAATTTAAAGAAATTGATGTCATATATTTAAGAATAGGTGGACCGTGAAGAAGGAAATGTTATGAAGGTAGAATTTTTCATGTTCTTTGTTAACTTAACAGAAGATGTAATCCAATTTAAGCAAAACAGTGGTAAATAACTGAAGTGAAATAGAGTTTTATATGGTTCAGCAGATTCTGCACTTCTTAAATTGTTTACATGATACGGAAAAGGCAACTATTTCTCTTTCAAAATTATGGACTGAGTAGTACATGTTCGTGTGACAAACAAGATGTCAGTGAAGTTCACTATTATATCTAAGTAGTTGAATTTTACACTGACAAGTTTCTAACTAAGTCTTGGAAGATTTTCATCTTTTGATTGGTTGGACAGTACCCAATTACCTGTGCAGCTTGCAAAAAATTGGTCGATAATACCTGTTTACCTAGTACTTTTTAAAGGGTTATAATGGTACCAATAATAAGACACTCTCAGCATCTGAACTTACATTGAAGAAGTTCTTTACTTGGTGGAAAACAAGAAGTATGGGAACATAGGTCGTAGGAGCAGCAGTAGGCCATTCGGCACTTCAAGCCTCCTCCGCCATTCAATTTGATCATGGTTGATTTGGCTGTGGTCCCAATTCCACTTTCCTGGTCTGCCACCCACAATCCTTGACTTGCTTGTCTATCACACATCTGTCAAACTCTGCCTTGTCTAAGCTTAATGATTCAGCCTCCACCGCTTTCTGGGGCAGAGAATTACAAGCCACTCACCACCCTGACGTGGAAATATGTCACCGTTCCTTCACTGTCATTGGGTCAAAATCCTGGAACTACACCCCAAGGACTGCAGTGATTCAAGAAGACAGCTCACCACCACCTTCTCAAGGACAATTAGGGATAAATGCTGGACTAGCTGGCAAAGCAAACATTCCTTAAATTCATAGAAAACTAAGGACCCTTTGAGAGAGAAAATTTCTTCTCACCTCTACATTAACACAGTAAGAAGTCTTACAACACCAGGTTAAAGTCCAACAGGTTTGTTTCAAACACTAACTTTCGGAGCACTGCTCCTTTCTCAGGTGAGCAGTGCTCCGAAAGCTAGTGTTGAAACAAACCTGTTGGACTTTAACCTGGTGTTGTAAGACTTCTTACTGTGCTCACCCCAGTCCAACGCCGGCATCTCCACATCATGTCTACATTTAAAAGGTGGACCTCTTATTCTTAAACTGTTTCTCCCTAGTTCTCACCTCCCCCACAGGTACCTACGCTATTAAGTCCCCTCAGGATCTTACAGTTTTCAATAATATCACTGCTCATTCTCCTAAACACCAACCCAGCCTGTTCAAATTTCTTCACGTAATCCCTTCATCCCAGGAATGAGTTGAGTGACCCCTCTATGAACTGCTTCTAATGCAATTATATCATTTTTCAAATCAGGAAACCAAAACTACACACAGTATTCCAGATTTGCTCTCACCAATGTCCAGTATAACTGCAGTAAAACTTCTGTACTTTTCCAAACCTTTGCTTCTTGCAAGATGAGAGATAGTAATGTTAGAGGATGCTAGTTACCATTGATGTTAACTCCCTCCATCTGGCAGAAATAGGGGAATACCAGAGCTAGCCTCGAGGCCAACTTCTCGGCACATTCTTGCTCAGTTACAGTTTTAACTTGAGTCTTCGGCTGGGTAGTCCAGCTGCCAATTTGAATCAGGTGGGAGCATTATAAATACCTGAAAATAAGAGTTCACAAAAGTGATGTGACCCACTTCTAATCTGGGAGCCTCCATTCTACAATCTGCCATTCCCAGACCTGTCTTCCCGCTGGCTAAATCAGTCTCTTGGCCACCCAATATTGCACTGGCCTGGAGCTGGTGAGCTGCAGGCAGATTGTTTTGGATGGGCAGCGCACATTTAAAAAAGAATGTGTTTCTAATATGTTAAAAAGACCTGGCCCTTAAAGTAGACGTGGATTCCTGCTGAAGGGATCACTTAGATAGTTCACAATATTTAACCTCTTACCAGCAAGCATTTACAGATGAGGGATATAGTTCAGCTAATGTCCTACTACCTTGCCCAACACTATGCTGTCCCTCCAATTTCTAAAATACAACTTCTACCAAAATTGTCCATTTCCAACACCAGCTATCCCAAAACCTCTTTGAATGAGATTAGCATTTTTTCCTGAATTCTGACCAGGTTTGTGAAGTGGACATTAGGATTGTCCAAACGTATTTTATATAGGGCCCTTACAGCCAACGGTGAAGCTACCATCAGTTTAGGCTAGATTCAAACCTGTATCTTGACATAAGAGAACAGTTTGTAATCCATTTCATCAACCTTTTGGAATCTGTAATTAAGGACAGAGATGATTAGCGTGAATCAACGTGGATTTGCAAAGGAATCATCATGTCTAATCAGCGGAACTGAATTTTTTGTGGAAGTAACTAAAGCATGAGATGGGAATATTTAAGGATGTAATTTATATGAACTTACAGAAGCCATTTGATGAAGTTCAAGATGGCAGACTGTTACCTAAAATCAAAGCTCATGGAAATGAAGGCAAATCATTCAACTGGTTAGGACAGGTTTGTCCACTGTACGCACGCCATGATTCTCTAGCCTGGCTCCCGGACCAAGTGTTCAAAATGGCAGTAAGTGGAGTGGTGCAGATGATTCTGCAAGGAGCTGCTCCTGCTCCTCCAATTAAAGGCTACTTCTCTCCTGTGTTTGCTGCTGATAGGCACAATAATAACAACAAATGTGTAAGAGAACAGTCTCGGATTGGAGGAGCAGTGAGCAGTGTGTTGTATGCAGCCTGAGGCCTGAACATCAGGGGCAGTGAGTCTGGGGAGAAAGAGAGGTTTTAGGGAGGGGGATTGGGGGAAGAGACAGAGAGACTAGCTGCCAGAGCTGGTTGGGGGGGGGGGGGGGGGTTGCTGTTCAGGGGGGGAGAGACTGATTGCTGGGAATTGAATGGATAGTTAGCAAAAGGTATTAAAGTGTATATACCCGGCTCTGGGTCACTGTCCATGTGGAGTTTGCACATTCTCCCTGTGTTTGCGTGGGTTTCACCCCCACAACCCAAAGATGTGCTGGGTAGGTGGATTGGCCACACTAAATTGCCCCGTAATTGGAAAAAATTAATTGGGTACTCTAAATTTATTTTTAAAAGGATAAAGAACAGGCATAATCACATTTCATGGTGGAAAAGATTTGAAGATGACAAGATTATGGGCTGGATTCTCTGATTTTGCAGCTAATTGCCGACGCCAGTGTGGGAACTGTGGCGTTTTACGATGGCAAAATCGGCGCTGAACCTTCACCGATCCTGGGAATGGGAGGGGCTGGCAGCCGTGCTGGGTAAAACTCCCGGCACCCACGCCAAAAACGGCTGGAGAATGGCCAGGTCCATGGCCGCGCATGCGGATGGCGACGACTGACAGCGGTCGCGCCGGACAACATGGCGCTGGCCGTGCGCGGACCCGACTGCCAAATACTGCCCCCCTGGCTACCTCCACCAGTCCCCCCAGCCCTCGCAGAAAGCCTGCCGGCCAGCAGCATGGCTCCTCGCCAACTGAGGAGGCAGTGGACACAGTTTGTGGCCGCCACGCCGGGTTCCCGACCGTTGAGACCACACGCTCCACGCGCAGTCGGGAACTTGGTCCATCAGGGGCAGAGCATCGGGGAGAGGCTTCCGATGAGGCACCAAAGCCGTTCCAATGGCGTGCGTCGCAATAACGCCATTTCAGAGGGAACGGGAAGTAGAAAACCGGCGTCAAACTGGCAATTTGGGCGTCGGAAGAGATTCTCCATCCGATCGCCGATTATGATATCGCAGTTGGCCAATGGAGAATTCCGCCCCATGTTCCTATGTTTATATGTTCCTTAACTTACACCTGGTTTACTTTCCTACTTCTGGTGTTTTTTTGCTTCCTAAATTTTGCTGACTATATTATTACTCAGCATATTGATTCTGGCACAAGCAAATCTTTAATTTGTCATAGCTCCCATAATAAAGATTACAGTTTTGCTGGGTCTTGAACTTGCAGGGTCCTTGATCACTGAAGTTGCAGTAACTCACATTAAGTGGTGATGGACCATGAGCTATTGTAACCTCAGGGCATAGACATTGCAGTGCAAAGGACTCCGATAGTTTATAAATGCCTATCATTTTGGTTTCCTTAATATGTTGTTCTGTCTCTAAGTTATATTTTTGGACAAAAGTAATAAAAACCTCAATCCATATAAATTGCTATGTATGCAAGAATATTGTGTATGTGGCAGGGAGGATACTATTTTTTATGACAATTTTGTTTTAGTACATTTCTAATTCAACTGTCTTTATTTTGAAATTGATCGGAATAATTGCATTTTATGGGCAAGGTTAGATAGCCAGGCAGGAGACCCAGTGCTGCAGTTTGTTCAAGATGTTGGCTGGGATTCTCTGTTTGGGGGACTAGGGGTACGACCTTCCAGCCATGCTGCGCTGGAAAAGCATCTCATTGCAATGCAGCGTGGCTGGTGAAAGCCAGGAGGCCACACTCCCGGGATCCGCGAGATTCAAAGCAATCTTGCGAGATGTTGCAAGGAGAATCGCGCCCACAATGGGTGGGATCACTTTTTGAATATTACATGTCTGAATATTAGAGTGAGGCAGTAAGCCTTACTCTAATATGCAGATTCCCAAGATACCTCAGACTTTGGGATTCAATCCCTTTGCCTTGGAGACCTCAGGCGAGCAGCGTTTGGTACTGGGCCCCACAAACGGAATGACACTTGTGGGGATCTCCAAGGGGATCAGAGGTGCCCAGCTGCATGCCCTTTGGGCAGGGTGGTGTCCTGACACTGCTAGTGCCATCTGGGTACCCTGGCAGTGCCACCTAGGTGCCATCCTGGCACTGCCAAGATACCCAGGTGTTGCTGGCAGGGGCACTGCCATGGTGCCAAGCTGGCATTTGTTGCGTGTGCGTGAGTGGGCCGGGGGGTGCCCACCATGTATGTTAGAGGGTGCGGGGAGTGGGCTGGGGCACCTTCCCGTGTTGCGCTTGGGCTGGGGGGAGGTCAGGGATTTTATTTGTGAGCCTCGGATATCAGGATGTCATTTTAAAATGGTGTCCCAATCTCTCACTACAATGGGCAGTTCCAGCAGGCTATGTGCGGCCTTGGCCATGCGTTCCCCATTCAGGCCCCTTATTCAACACGAGTAGCATTGAATAGCCTCATATTTCTCAGCACTGCGAATGCTGGGAAACATGCGGCTAAACAGGCTCGCTAGGGGACTTTGCTCCCTTTTTGAAGATCGTGCCCTATGTTCTCCTGCCGGAGGAGAACTGCTACTGGTGGGAGCGCAAATCACAAAGTTATTCAGTATCCCATCAAGGCAAATTTATGTACCCCCCCCCCCCCCACATTGAGGCCCCTACCCCCGGATTTTCTGGGTCCCCCTTCCCAAGTACAAGGGTGACTCTGGGGGGTTACCATTTACAAGAAATTGAACTGGACCAGCCATATATACACTGTGGCTACGAGCGCAGGTTATAGGTTGGGAATTCTTATTATTATAAAGCAAAGTCAGGAGTCTGATGGTATACACTCCACTTATCTGAGTGCAGCACCATGAACACTCAAGTAGCTTGAGGACAAAGCAGCCCCCTTTATTGGCATCCCACCCATCAACCTCAACACTCAATTCCTTCACCACTTACCCACCATGTAAACAGTGCTTACTACATACAAGATACACTGCAACAACTTATCAAGGGTCCCTACCAAACCCGTGACCTCTATCACCTAAAAGGACAATGGCAGCAGTCTCATGGGGACACCATCATCTGCAAGTTCCCCTCCAAGCCACACAACGTCCTGACTTGGAACTGCATCGCCATTCCTTCACTGTTACTGAATCAAAATCATGGAACTTCCCTCCTAACAGCACAGTGGGTGTGTCTACATCACATGGACTGCAGTGGTTCAAGAAGGCAACTTGGGTGTCACGGTAGCGCAGTGCTTAGCACTGTTGCTTCACAGCACCACGGACTCGGGTTCGATTCCCGGCTTGGGTCACTGTCTGTGCGAAGTCTGAACGTTCTCCTCGTGTCTGCGTGGGTTTCCTCCGGGCGCTCCGGTTTCCTCCCAGAAGTCCTGAAAGACGTGCTTGTTATGTGAATTGGGCATTCTGATTTCTCCCTCAGTGTACCGGACTGGCACTGGAGTGTGGCAACCAGGGGTTTTTAACAGTAACTTCATTGCAGTGTTAATATAGTAAGAAGTCTTACAACACCAGGTTAAGGTCCAACAGGTTTGTTTCGATATCACTAGCTTTCGGAGCGCTGCTCCTTGAGGAAGGAGCAGCCCTCCGAAAGCTAGTGATATCGAAACAAACCTGTTGGACTTTAACCTGGTGTTGTAAGACTTCTTACTGTGCTGACCCCAGTCCAACGCCGGCATCTCCACATCAGTGTTAATATAAGCCTACTTGCGACACTAATAGACATTATTATTATTATTACTACTGCCGTCCTAAGGGCAATTAGGGATTGGCAACAAATGCTGGCCTTGCCCTTGTCCCAGGAAAGAATAAAGCAAAATGACATCAAGTTATGTGACCACTGACTTGCTGAGTATTTTCCAGCATTTTCTGCTTATATCTGACAAAATAATTTGATCCATTTTTCAAAATTGATCTTGGAAGTAATTTATTCGACTTGAGAGTGCGAACTGTAGGATATCCATTAATATGGTACCGACATATATAGACCAAGAAGGCTTACATCTGGAATGACAGACCTCTGTTTTTAGCCTAATCTTTTGCCCGTGTTTTAGCTCCAGGTAGACTTTCACCTTTTTCTTTATAGTTTTTTGGTAGTATAGATCTTAAGTATTACTGAAGAAAGAGACATGCTGTCGAAGCTTTTCATCTTGCATTCATCAGGACAGGTGCAAAAATTCCAAATTTCAATGGGAGCAACAATTTATACTGCAAGAGAAAAGGTCTATTTTGATTGGTTGAGGCATTGCCATGGAGAACTATTGCCCCATGCTTTTGTTTAATTCAAAGAAGACATAATGCCTGGGACCTGTTTCTTTTGCCTGCAGAGAACAGATTCCTGCCTATGAATATATGTAGCTTCTAGGAGGTGCAGGTGGGGCACATTGTGAACTTGACTGATCATTTTAAATTCCTAGCACACTCAGAATTGTTCAGCAAGTGCTGTCCAACCCCAGAATCACAGCTAACTTTAGATGTTATGTTCTGGGTTTTACAAGCACGGGCTGAATGCACAGTCGGTACTCTGTCAGTACTTTGCCAATTGCAAACAAGCAAAGGTACGTGCTGTTCTGCGTCCTTTTTCTCTGCCAATATTTCCATAGTTCTTTGAATATTTTTGATGATTTTCTTTCTCGCATTACATAATTTCCTGTAATATATCATTGCGAATGCATAAAAGATAATTAAAATTGATGTCGACGAAACACACAAGATTAGCATAGCATGAGTTTCCCTCTTATTTCTTCCTCCCAAACCATAGGGGTGTGTTTGTCTCTTCTCATCATCTCCCTACAGTGGAACTTGCAAGATCAGAAATTCACTGTGTGAGGAATCGTGACGCCAAACCCACATCCTACCACTCTGGCACAGGAAAATTTGGGCGTATTAAAAGCATGTGGACTCTGCTACAGTTAGTTCTCTGTGACTGAACACAACTTATTTAGTGGTTTGTTTTTCAGACTATTACACATTCCCAAAGTGTTTATTAAACAAAATGTTCATTGTTTTATTGATGCCATTTTCCCATCCCAAACAAAGTTAATGCAATGGTACATAAGTAGAGGAGTCTTTCCTGGCATATTAAAGCTGTTAGATATTTATTTGTGTTATTCAATCCATTATTTGCAAATTACACCTATGGATGTTGTAGTTCCTACTGCTATATTTGTAATAAAGCTTACAATTTTTATCATGCCTAACCATGTTAAAACATCTGAAACCACTTTACATAATGAATCACTCATCAGACTTGACTGTGTAATACCATCCCTGCTCAAGAAACATCACTTATAAAAGGCTAACAGACATTCTTTCAGAGAAAGCAATAGCTTACAACATTATAATTTTACCTTTGTTTTTGTGGTAACCATTAATGGTAACAAAAATATTAACAAGGATAACCTTTGAACATTGATTACTTAGGACCATTACTTTTACTGAACTGAGTTCTTCAAACAGTACTGTTTCTGGCTGAATTCATGAGAAATGCATACTTTTCGTCACATCAGCCACAAATCTGTGTAGGCCACACCCTATATTCCTTGCCTAATATTTTAGGTAGAAAATGCCTTTAATAACCATAATCTTCAAGTACATCATTTAAGTGAAATTCATGCTTATAATTTAGGACATTTATAAACATAAATACTGTACTTTAGATTTGATTAAAATCACTGCTCTATACTTTTCTGAAACTGCATTTTAATTAGTAGCCATCTATACTATATACAGTGACTAACATCTGTGATCTCCGTAGATCTAAGTCTAAGAGCATGAGGCAGTAGTTAAAACTCAAAGTATTAGATCTATCCTTGGCCACCTCCTATTTCTCATCTACATGCTACCCCTTGGCAATTTCATCTGAAAGTGCAGCACCGGTTTCCACACATATTTGGAGGACTCCTAGCTCTGCACCACCACCAGCTTTCTTGATCTTTCTATTCTCCCTAAATTGTCACACTGCTTGCTCAATGACCAGAACTGGGTTGAACAGAAATTTCCTTCAACTAAAAATTGGGAAATCCAAAGCCACTGGACGCGATTTAATGGGTAAAAAACAGAGTCCAGTTTTGGGTGTGTTTAGTGGTATGTTCCTTTGTGCCTGCAGTGCTTAGAAAGACCTCACTGTCAAACGACACTCTGTTTTGTTTGGCCTCACCGCACACTTTCATTTGAGCTCATCAGTGCAGAAAGAGATCGGGGCACCATTTTTAGGTGCCGCCCAGATCACCCCGATCTCTGGACCCCCCTTGGACACCCCCACCATCGCCTCTGAACACCCCACCCCACACCCCAACTTACTTGTTAGGAGATCTGCGAGACCCCCTCACCCCACATCATAAGGGCAAGGCACACCCAGGCCCAATCCTTGGCAGTGCCAACCTGGCACCCAGGCAACTTGGCACTACCAGCCTGGTACCCCAGCAGTGTCCCTGCCGGCCTGGTAGAGCCACTCAAGGCAGCCTGACAGTGCCCAGCAGGCACTGCCAGGGTGTCTGGAAGACAGTGCCAAGGTGTCCGGCTGGCAGTGCCAAGATGCCCATGTGCCAACAGAAGTGCCAGTGTACCATTTTGCCCAGAGCCCGACCACCTGGGGGGCCTCCGATGGCCTGGGAGACCAACCCCCCCCCCCCATTGGTGCTGTTACACCTGGTCCACATTTATTTGGACCAGTGCTAAATGGCGCCATAGCGAGGTGTCCCGGACGTGGGCGTTCGATCCCAGGCCGTGGGAGAATCTGGTGCACACATATTTAAGTGCGCCTAATGGCTCACGTAAGTATGCAAATCTGGATCTTGGTCAGTGAGGGCAAGATCCAGATTGCGGCATCTCATGAGATCCCATTAGATCTCACATGGTGTCCCGAGCGTCGCAATTTAACGGCCTCTTCAAGCCCCGAGTCGGGCCAGCTACTCACAGTCTGTTCCCTGGCCATTGATGCTGTCTCTCGCTCTAGCAACTGTCTGAGGTCGAACCAGATCCTTTGCAATCTTGGCATCATATTTCAAACCAAGATAGGTTTCTGACCACATATCCGCACCATTACTAAGAGTGCCTATTTTCACCTCAATGATGTCACTTGACTCAGAGGTTACTTCACCTCATCAGCTGCTGAACCTCTCACTAATGTTTTTGTTACCTCTTGACTATTCCAACAAACTCCTGGTCAGCGTCTCATTTTCTACCCTCCAGAAACTTGAAGTCATCCAAAATTCCACTGCTCGTCTCCCTAACTCACATAATGTCCCATTAACTCATCATCCTTGTGCTTGTTGAACTGCATTGTCTCTCATTTAAGCCCTTCAATTTTAAAATCCTCATCCTTATTTCAAAGTCTGTCGATGGCCATGTCCCACTAATTTCTAATCTCCTCCAGCACACAACTCTCTTAAGATATCTGCGCTCCTCCAATTCTGGCCTCTTGAGCACCCCTGATTTTAATTTTCCAAAACTGGGAGTCATGCCTTCAGCTGCTAAGGCCCTAAACTTTGTAATTCCCAACTTAAACTACTCCACCTCTCTAACTCTCTTAAGACACTCCTCCTTAAAACCTACCTAGCTTCCGTAATCTCGCCTTGTGTAGCTTAGTATCGTGTTTTGTTTGTTAATAATCCTCTGATGTGTCTTGTGATGTTTTATTTCTTTTTTTCTTTTAAATAATTTTTATTAAAGGTTTTCATAAAATATCAATAACAAAATGAGACAGAAAAAAGAACCCAACAGGGGTAAGTACAAATCACAATCTAAAAAAGCAACCCCCCAAACCCCTCCCTCCCCGTACCTAAATAATAAATTAACATTAACACCCCGACTTAAGACAACAGGTGTATACACCCCCTCAGACCCTTCCAGTGTAAATAACATAAACAAAAATAAAGTAAACCCCCCCCACCCCCCGAGCTGCTGCTGCCATTGACCAATGTCTATCGTTCTGCCAGAAAGTCTAAGAACGGTTGCCACCGCCTAAAGAAACCTTGTACCGACCCTCTCAAGGCGAATTTCACCCTCTCCAATTTAATGAACCCTGCCATATCGCTGATCCAGGATTCCACACTTGGGGGCCTCGTATCTTTCCACTGAAGGAGAATCCTCCGCCGGGCTACCAGGGACGCAAAGGCCAGAATTCCAGCCTCTTTCGCCTCCTGCACTCCCGGCTCCTCTGCCACCCCAAATATTGCGAGCCCCCAGCCCGGTTTGACCCTGGATCCTACCACCCTCGACACCGTCCTCGCTACGCCCTTCCAAAATTCCTCCAGCGCTGGGCATACCCAGAACATATGGGTGTGATTTGCTGGGCTCCCTGAGCACCTAACACACCTGTCCTCACCCCCAAAGCCTCGCGCATGAAGAGGAAGAGTTCACCCTCCCTAGGGCATCTGCCCACGTCCCCTCTTCGATCTCCTCTCCCAACTCCTACTCCCACTTACCTGTCAACTCCACCACTGAGACCTCCTCCTCCTCCTGCATCACCTGGTAAGTTTCCAAGATCTTCCCCAATCCCACCCACCCCCCCGAGAGCACCCTGTCTTGCACTGTGTGTGGCAGTAGCCGTGGGAATTCCACCACCTGCCGTCTGGCAAACGCCCTTACCTGTAAGTACCTGAAGGTGTTCCCCGGGGGGAGCCCGTACTTCTCCTGCAGCTCACCCAAGCTCACGAACTTCCCGTCCACAAACAGGTCCCCTAACTTTCGTATGCCTGCCCTGTGCCACCCCGAAAACCCTCCACCTGTTCTTCCTGGGGTGAACCGGTGGTTCCCCCGTAATGGGGTCCACGCCGAGGCCCTAACTTCCCCCCTATGCCGCCTCCACTGCCCCCAAGTTTTGAGGGCCGCCACCACCACTGGGCTCATGGTATACCTCCTTGGAGGGAGCGGCAGCGGTGCCGTTGCCAGCGCCCCCAGACTCGTACCCACACAGGACGCCGTCTCCAGCCTCTTCCATGCAGCCCCCTCCCCCTCCATCACCCACTTGCGCACCATTGTCGCATTGGCGGCCCAGTAGTACCCACAGAGGTTGGGCAGCGCCAGCCCCCCCCTATCTCTACTCCGCTCGAGGAACACCCTCGGAGTCCCTCGCGCCCACACAAACCCCATTATACTCCTGTTAACCCGCCTGAGGCAGCGGCGCCGTTGCCAGCGCCCCCAGACTCGTACCCACACAGGACGCCGTCTCCAGCCTCTTCCATGCAGCCCCCTCCATCACCCACTTGCCATTGTCGCATTGGCGGCCCAGTAGTACCCACAGAGGTTGGGCAGCGCCAGCCCCCCCCTATCTCTACTCCGCTCGAGGAACACCCTTCTCACCCTCGGAGTCCCTCGCGCCCACACAAACCCCATTATACTCCTGTTAACCCGCCTGAAAAAAGCCTTCGGGATAAACACGGGGTGGCACTGGAACAGGAACAAAAACCTTGGGAGCACCGATGTTTTATTTCTTTAAAGACACTACGTAAATAAACATTGTTGTAGATATTACCTTAAAATTTAATTTTGGATTGAGACTTTTTTCAAATAACCAATTAATTTTCCTACAGCTTCTAAAATTTTCTAAAACATTGCATCATGCTTAATGTGGAGCTCATCTAAGCTTTTGTCACATTACTGTTTTATTCATAATGAAGCCTATATTGTGCCCTTGATTTATTTGTTTCTCTGCAACTTTTCTCCACCAGTTTTCTCCTCTTTTCCAAAGATATTAATTCCATTGTATGGAATGGTTCCACTGTTTCTAGTTCCCTTCCCTGCTTCAGCCAACTGGTCATCATCAGTCATTAGTGCCACTTGGCACTATGCTTTGGCAGGCAATTCAATCAGGTATCACAGCCAAGCCTCATCCTGTCACATGATGGACAAACTCACTCTCAAATATGCACACACTTCCAGTGCAGGTTGCTAAATAGAAAGAACGTTGTTTTTTTTACTTTGTTCCCTTCAGTAACCTAAGAACATTAAAGCCACTTGTACCACACAATCAAGCTAGATAGCAAGCACAGTCTAGGTATCAAAACTTAATGACCATCCTGGTCTTTTTACCTCCATTTTCTATTGGGTAGACTCTCTGGTCTATTGGGAAAACTTAACTCATAATGCATATCTGGTGCACTCTGTGAAAACTGTAGAGACTGTCGATTACTGAAAACCTCAGATTATATCCTATCAAAGGCATTGTTTAGACCAAATTGAGTCAACAGATTGGTATTGCTGATGAATGAAATCACACTGAGGTTTACCCTTAATGGTTTCCTGATTTCACATCAGGACTTCTACATTTGCAGCTTGTGCACAAACCACATTTTCTGCAAAGTCTTGAAGCTAAGTTAATTGTTATGAACTGTAACGGAGTACAATCAATCTTCAATTCTAACAAATAAATAAAACCATGTGGTATACAGTATTAAATCCATTGCCATTAATAAATTAAGTATTTGAGATTAAAACAGTAATTTAGCAATAAACGTTCTCTTTGTAAAGTACTTTCATTAACATCTTGCAGAAAATACAATTATGCGGCTTTACATTAAAAACATGTGCTTCTCATCTTCCTGTGATTTTCCGGAATGTCTAATTTTGATATATAATTTTTTGTCCTTTATAGTGAGTAAACAATTTAGTACAGTGCTCATGGATGCATTACAGATTGTAATTTTCATGATCCACCATAATTTTAAACTGGGCTGAGGAGGAAAGTTTTAATCTGTACATTAAACGCTTTTGGGAAGATCCCTGTTCCTAGATCAAATCAAGTCATTCTGTTTCATGGATTATCTTGGGGAGGAGCACCAGGCCTCAGTGCAGGCCGCAATATTCTAAGCAAGAAGGATGCGGTTTGCATATTTGGGTATATGCAAAAAAAACTTTGTAATCGACCACATATTTTTCATTTATTTTCTTTAATTTTATGAAGGGTTTCTGCATAATTGGTTCACAATCCACAACTATGTGTTCTGAGTGTCCTTTATGAATGTTGTTATGCCAAGAAGGTTGAAGAAACTTGAATTACGTTTCTGAATGCAGACATGCTCATTTAGTAGTCTCTGAAGTTGAAATAGAAAGTATTCCTGAAAGGACTTGTGTACAAGTTGGTGCCTTTAATGGTCCAGTTAGACTGTACTTATGAGGGCAATGTGATGCAAATTTCAGGTTGACATAACTGTGCTAGCCTTGCTGTCAGAAAGAGGTTGTCTCAAACCCCTATGGACCTCAAAACAGCTGCAACATGAGAATAAACTCTTTGTTTATTAAAAATGTACCTTGTATCCTGATTGGAGCTCTGAATATGCATTAAATAAAGATGGGTAGAGCTTGAGTGGTGCAGTAGTAAATCTGTGTGTAGTAACTTTGCCAATAATCTTCTGTTGCATGATTATGATATGCAAATCATCATATAACCTGAAAGATTTTTCAGAAACACCCCAATTTCAGCATGTCATGTTATACCGTTGAATCACAGAGATTACAACACAAAAAAGGGCCTTCAGCCCATTGCTGGAACAGCTATCCCATTGTCCTTCCTACCTTCTCCATATTGCCCTGCATCTTTCTCTGATTCAAACATTTATTCATTTTTGTTTTAAAAGGTGCCTGCAAGAACTACTCCCTGCGCCAAAGCATTCTATATCCAGCAGTGCTCAGCGTAAAGATGTTTTTTCCTAACCTGCTTCTTTAGTCTTTGTGACAATTGAAGTCCAATCCCTGACCAGACTAAATAATCTTTCTCCATTTACTATCAAAACCCTTCATAATTTTAATAAATCTATTAAATCCCCTCTTAGCCTTGTCTATCTCAGTGAAAGTAATCTCAATTTCTTAAGTCCCTCCACATACCAATAGCTTTCCATTACCGGCATCAACCTAGGGATTCTGCACCACATTGCGTACTCTGCCTTGTAGATCCTCTCTATAATTGGGGCTTGGAATTGCATACAGCACACCGTTTAATCAATGCCCAGAACAAATTTATCATTACATTTTTGCTTTTGTACTTTATACCTCCTTATGACACCCAAATCGCTATTGGTCTTTTATGGCTTTGCCTGTACTGGCATTTCCGGGAAATTATATTTTTCAGGCCGGGAGACATTGGGCGTCATTCTCCGCCGGCGGGAGTCTCCGTTTTGCCGGCGCCCGGGGGTTTCCCGACGGCGTGGGGCTGCCCCACAATGGGAAACCCCATTGACCAGCCGGTGTTACGGAGACTCCCGCCGGCCGGTCGGGGCAGAAATGTGGCGGGGCGGGTAGGAGAATTTCGCCCCAGATGTTCATTCACCCCTTCAGCTTATTTTCATTGAGTGCATGCTCATTTTTTTCCCCTCCCACCTTATTCACAATGAATTACATCTGCCACTTTATTTTTCTTATTTATTCTCCCATTAGATGTGGGAGTCATTGGCAAAGCCAACATTTTTTGCCCATCCTTAATTGCCGTTGAACTTAGTGGCTTGCTCAGTCACTTTACAGGGCTGTTAGAGTCAACCACATTTCTCTGTAAGAGGTCTTACAACACCAGGTTAAAGTCCAACAGGTTTGTTTGGAATCACTAACATTCGGAGTTGGACTTTAACAAAGAACAAAGAACAAAGAAATGTACAGCACAGGAACAGGCCCTTCGGCCCTCCAAGCCCGTGCCGACCATGCTGCCCGACTAAACTACAATCTTCTACACTTCCTGGGTCCGTATCCCTCTATTCCCATCCTATTCATGTATTTGTCAAGATGCCCCTTAAATGTTACTAACTTGGTGTTGTTAGACTTCTTACTGTACCCACCCGGCATCTCCACATCACATTACTCTGGGTCTGGAGTCACATGTAGGCCAGGTCCGGTAAGGAGGGTAGACTTCCTTCACTCAAGGGTGTTAGTGAACCAGATGGATTTTTACAAAGACAATGATTTCATGGCCATCATTGCTGAGACTAGCTTTCGAATGTAGAATTCATTAATTGAATTTAAATTCCACCAGCTTGTCATTCAATCCTATAGTGTGATTTGAACCTGTGCTCCCAGAGCATTAGCCTCTTGATTACTATTCCAGTGACTAGCTATATGCTGCCACTGCCATGTTTGATTATTTGCTGCCGAATCTATGTGTTTATGAAGTCTTTTAAACTCTTTGGCCACAATCTTACGGCCACGCTGCACCTGAAAATCAGTTTGCCGTGCCATAGCGTGGCTTTTAAAAGCGGGGAGACCTTGCTGCCAGGATCTACCCGACTCGCAAAGCCTCGCGAGATTCAACTTTTAAGCCAATCTGTATTATAGAGTGAGGCTTACGTGCAGATTCCTGAGCTACATGAGGCTTTGGGATTCAACCCCTTTACCTCAGAGACCTTGGGTGAGCACTGGTTCAGCACTGGTCCCCACAGACGTGCGGGGGGCAGAGGTTGCTGAGTGAGTGCTTGCTGAGAACGCTTCTTGGCCTTTTGGCTAAGATCAACTGTATATTTGATCAAGGAAAGCTGAGGATTTCGATGTCGATCATGGATTGGAGAACACGGAGGGATTGAAGTCGTCGAAGAGGAAACGTTTAGAGCTCTGCTGCTATTTGTGTATCTACATGCTGGTCTAAGCCTCTGGTTTAGGCCTAATGCCGATACAGTTTAGACTCAACGTGTGAGCTATGGCTGCAGCTGCATCCCGACCACCAGGCTGGGGAGTGCGAAACACTGTCCGGGTTACAGTGAAGAAATCGGAAGGGGAGTCACCTGTAGACCGCAATTTCTTCGTGAAGCGGGTGCTGCTCGAGTGCTGCGGGTTTCAAGCAACAGATATCTTCTGCTTGCAAGACTTCCCCAACAATGGATATTTTGACGTTACCTTCAAGAGTATCGCAGCTTCCACCAAATTCTTGAACATGTTCAAAGAAAAAGGTAACCAGAGCCCCCTGTCTATCCTGACTGCGGAGCCTCTGACTGCGGAGCCTCTATTTACGCTACCATCTCAGCAAAACCGGTTTGTTACACTGCACACGTACAACCCCCACGTCCCCGTGTCTGATGTGCTCACGTTCCTCGCCAGGTACGTCGAGCTGAAAAGTAACAGCGTGCAACTGAAGGACACCTTTGGCATCTGGACAAGTGAGCACCAGATCAAGGTGACTCTGAGAACAGACGGCGACGGAACCATCCTGCATCCCCCCCTCCAGTTTTGCCATTGGAGGAAATCGTGGCTACCTCTACTACGTGGGACAACCACGGGTATGCCGCACCTGTGGCAAAACGGGGCACATTGCCGCCAACTGCAATGTTACCTTCTGCAAAAACTGCAGGCAGGAGGGACACATGACAAAGGACTGCAAGGAAGACAAGTGCTGCTACCTGTGTGGGGAGGCCGACCATCTTTACAGGGCCTGCCCAAAACGCGGGGCAACGTACGCACAAATCATCAGCGGCGGAGTCAAAAAGGCGACCACAGAGGAGGTTCATGCACCCTCCATCGACAAAGACACCACAGCACAGAATACTGAAAATCAACAGAAGGGCCCTCAACAAAAGGTGGAGGCCCCAGCTCAACCTGACAACTCAACCCCAACCTCATCTGGCGAGGAAGACTCAATGGAAGAGGATGGAACGAAGAATCAAGAGCCCTGGGAAACGGTGAACAGGGACAAACAAAAGAGGAAACAAAAAAATAAACTGAAGAAACCCCTGATGGGGAGTAGCAAAAAGCGGCACCTTTCAGCCAGCGGACTTAGCGCCGATACCTCCTCCGATGAGGGAAAACAAGACAAGAATCGGCCTCAAATAAAGAGGCAAAGTACCAATGTGGAACGGGATGCACAGACCTCCCAGACCACAGACAGGGAAGAAAATAAAGCACGCCGAGATCATCAACCTCTGGTGGATGGGAACAGCAATATGACCAAGGGACACCAAACGCCGGACATTAAAAATAAGGTCACAGACCAACTCCAGAAATTAACGAGCAGCAACAACCCAGGCGAAAACCGGCCTGCAACCCCAACACCCACTGAATGCCACGAAAGTCGCCAGGGCTACACTACCCCCCCCCCCCCCCCCCCCCCCCCCCAATGCATCCCCGTCGAGTTCACGGGCCCAGTGCGGACCAGGACAGCTTTCTCAGCCCTGCAACTGTGCAACAGTTTGCGAGCACCACCGGCATGCTGGGGAACATTCAACAGCTGGAACACCCAACTACATAGACTCTGGACTCTGAGACTGGTAAATCTACCTTTTTAAAATGGGGTTTAAAATTGCATCTATAAATGTGCAAAGCATTAAAGATACTTCGCGGTGTGTAGCCACACTCAGCTACTTAGCAAACGTGAAAGCCAACCTACTGTTCCTGCAGGAGTGTGGAATTCCTCACCTCAGCAACTACAGGCGCTGGTCGAGCTGGTGGTCCCACAGGCCATCCATCTGGTCAGGAGGAAACGACTGTCGTTCCTCTGGCTTGGGTATTCTGCTGCTGGGAGGCAACTTCACCATCTCCGACGTTAAGGAGGTAGTGGGTGGACGCCTTCTTGAAGCAGAAGTTAAATACAAAAACGTCCCTCTCAGACTCATTAACGTGTACGCCCCGGCAGTAAAGAGTGAGCGGCTGGCAGTCCTTCAGCAACTCCCACTGCTGTTGGCCACCTCCAAGCCTGTCATTCTGGGTGGTGACTTCAACTGCATCATCGATGCGGCTGGACAATCCAGCAGAACCAACAGCAAACTAGACGCTACGTCCAGGCTCCTGATAGAAACGGTAAAAGACACCAAGCTGCTCGACGTCTTCAGCAACCCTGCAGACGGAGCGCAGCGTAGATACACATGGTCATGGCCAGACGGGTCCGTCCGCTCCAGGATAGACTTCTTCTTTGTGTCCCGTGCTTTCACGGTCAGGTCCGGTGTTCTTCTCTGACCACTGCCTCCTACTGGCCGACTGCTACCTGCAGAAAAACAAAGGGGCGGGCGGGGGACATGGAAGCTGAATGCAAAACTGTTGACTCCAGAGAACCTTGAGGAACTTAAAAGGGATTACAAAGGTTGGAGAACCGTGAAGCGCCTCTTTGAGTCTCCACATCTCTGGTGGGAAGCAATCAAAGGGAACATCAAAAGGTTTTTCATCCTCAAAGGCATTCAAAAGGTGAGAGAGAGACGAGGGGTCATGTCCAGGCTCCAGAAAAGCATGCAGAATTTGCTCCAGCTGCAGTTGATGGGGGTTGATGTCAAGGAGGATCTCCAAGAGGTGAAGAGCCAGCAAGTCTCACTCTACACCTCGGAGGCCTCCAAGGTTATCTTCTGTTCCAGAGTCTGCTCCATGGAGCAGGATGAAAAGTGCTCACGCTTCTTCTTCCAAAAGGTGCACAGAGAGACCTCTGTGATCAGCAGCCTGAAGGAAGAAGATGGCTCTGTAAAGTCATTGCAGTCTGACATCCTGAGGATCAGTAAATCCTTTTATGCCGGACTGTATGATCTGAAGCCAACAGATAGCACTGTTTCCCAGACCTTCCTGTCGTCTATCATGGAGGTCTTTGGCGATATCGAGTGGGGAAAACCTGGACAAACCGCTAACTCTGGAAGAGCTGACAAGGCCGTCAGGTCCTTTGAGACGAGTAAAAGTCCCGGAAGCAACGGCTTACCGGCTGAGTTGTATTTGGCTCTGTGGGACTGGATGGGCCCAGACCTGCTGGAAGTGTACGAGAGTATGCTTCTGGACGGCAGCATGTCAGAATCCATGAGGAAAGGCATCATCACCCTCATCTACAAGCAGAAGGGGGAAAGGGAAGAAATTCGAAATTGGCGACCATTTCACTGTTGAATGTGGATTATAAAATTCTAGCCAAGGTCATCGCCAATCGGGTCAGGTCTGCTCTGGAGTCGGTGATCCACCCTGACCAGACCTGTGCTGTACCCGGCAGGAAGATCTCTGATAGCCTCGCGCTACTCAGGGATACGATCGCCTACATGCAAGTCAGGAGAGTGGACACGTACCTCATCAGCCTTGACCAGGAGAAGGCTTTTGACAGAATATCGCACACCTACATGATGGATGTGCTCTCCAAAATGGGGTTTGGGGAGGGATTCGCAATTGGATCAAACTGCTCTACACAAACATCTATAGCGCAATCAATGGGTGGGAATCAGAAAAGTTCCAGATCAAATCTGGAGTCAGGCAGGGCTGCCCACTCTCCTCAGCCCTGTTTGTGTGCTGCATAGAACCCTTTGCCGAGTCCATCAGGAAGGATCCGGGTATAAGAGGAGTGACGATCCCAGGCAGCGGAGGTGTGCAAGTTAAGGCCTCCCTGAACATGGACGACGTCACCGTCTTCTGCTCGGATCCCACATCTGTATGCAGGCTGTTGAATGCCTGCGACCAGTTTGAACTGGCCTCGGGAGCCAAGGTAAACCGCGGCAAGAGCGAGGCCATGTTCTTTGGGAACTGGGCCGACCAGTCCTTTGTCCCCTTCACTGTCAGGTCAGATTACCTGAAGATGCTGGGAATATGGTTTGGAGCGGCTGGGGCGTGCTCCAAAAACTGGGAGGAGCGCATTGCCAAGGTAAGACAGAAACTGGGCTGGTGGGAGCAACGCTCCCTGTCCATTGCAGGCAAAACCATGATCATCAGGTGTGAGGCACTCTCGGTGTTACTACACGTAGCGCAGGTCTGGCCCATTACCCGACCCTATGCCGCAGCAGTCACCCGGGCCATCTTCGAATTTATCTGGAGATCCAAGATGGACCATGTCCGAAGTGACACCATGTACAAACCTCTGGATAAGGGAGGAAGAAACATACCCAACGTCTCCCTCATCCTGATGGCCACCTTTGTGTGCAGCTGCATCCCGGTATGCAAACACCAAGTGTCACTACATACTGAGGTTCTATCTGTCCCCGGTGTTACGCAGGATGGGCCTGGCCTCATTGCCGCGGAACGCTCCAAGTAGTTGGACCGTGCCGTGCCACCTGTCCCTCGTGGAAAGGTTTTTGAAGAAAAACACCTTTGACCACAAGGCAATGAAGCAGTGCTCAGCACGTAATGTCCTCGAGGCCCTCAGGGAAAAGGAGACTATGGAGGACGTTGGACGGTTCCCTGAGCAGACTGTCAGAGTCATCTGGCAGAACGCTTCATCACCAGAACTTACAAACAAGCACCAAGACCTAGCTTGGCTGGTGGTGAGAAGGGCCCTCCCCGTCAGATTCTTCATGTCCACCCGAAGGCTCAGCGCCGTTGCACGCTGCCCTCGGAGTGGCTGTGGGGGAAATGAGAGGGTCACCCACCTATTTGTGGAATGTGCCTTTGCAAAGAAGGCCTGGAGAGAGATGCAGTGGTATTTGTCAAGGTTTATCCCGAGCAGCTCTGTGACACAGGGCTCTGTGCTCTACGGACTGTTTCCAGGGACACACACCAAAACAAACATGAACTGCTGCTGGAAGGTCATCAACTCGGTGAAAGATGCTCTTTGGTCTGCCCGGAACTTGCTGATCTTCCAGTGCAAAGAACTGTCCTCGACCGAGTGTTGCAGACTGGCACATTCCAAGGTCCAGGACTACGTGCTAAGGGACGCACTCATGCTTGGGGCAGCTGCCGCCAAGGTGCAATGGGGAAAGACCACTGTGTAAGGTCTTCCCAGCAAATGTACACTGAGGGGCGGGTAACAGTGTAAACCCCCCTCGGTCTGGGTCATTAACACTCCAATGTACAAAAGAAACATGACAATGTAAATATTTAAGAAAGAATTGTAATGTAAAGAGGGATATGTAGGTAATGTCATCCGAATTGAATGGAAGAAAGTCAAGGGAATGTGCAACGCTGATGGAAATGTACTGTCAGGACAATTCTAAATGTTCTGTAATATTTATTATGGATTTTACGAATAAAGTATACTTTTTGTAAAAATAAAACTGATCCCCACAGACAGAATGCCACTTGTGGGGGTCTCCCAGGTCCCCAGCTACATGCCCTTTGAGCAGGGTGATGCCCTGGCACTGCTGGTACCACCCGGGTACCCTGGCAGTGGCACCTGGGTGGTAGCCTGGCATTGTCCAGGTGGCACTGCCAGCTTGCATTTGCACTGCTAAGGTGCCAAGCTGGCATTTTTTGTGTGTGCATGATTGGGCCAGGGTTGCCTGATGTGGGTGCTGGGGTGGGGAGGGGGGGGAGG
Organism: Scyliorhinus torazame; assembly: GCF_047496885.1. NCBI lineage: Eukaryota > Metazoa > Chordata > Chondrichthyes > Carcharhiniformes > Scyliorhinidae > Scyliorhinus > Scyliorhinus torazame. The sequence goes on along the minus strand of NC_092715.1, from coordinate 88,478,429 downwards.
GGGAGATGCTGCTAGCTTTTAAAAGGCATAATACGCTAGAAGGTGGAGAAATACTAATTACCTCAGGAAATATAATCATTAATACATCAGTGTTTCCATTTCAACTATGACCATTAATTGAGCTCCTTCATGCGTCCGGTAGTAAGTAATCCAGATTACCTGCTCCTGATATCAACGATGTGGAGATGCCAGCGTCGGACTGGGGTGAGCGCAGAAGGAAGTCTTACAATACCAGGTTAAAATCCATCAGGTTTGTTTCAAACACTGATTCACCTGAGGAAGGAGCAGTGCTTGAAACAAACCTGTTGGACTTTAACCTGATATCAACAGCACTCCTAGTTTAAACAAAAATATTCCAGAAATTATTGATGCCTTTTGTTGACACATTTTTTACAAAATGGGAATTGGTGGAGCCATTGGGCAGGATTCTCCAGTTCCCCAGCCGCGTGTTCCTCGGCGACGTGCCGTTCACTTGCAATAGGATTCTATCTTCGCGCCACTTGTCAATGGGATTTCCCATCGAAACCACCTCCCCTTCGCGAAACCCGCTGCCGGGGGTGCGCTGCCAGCTTGAAAAGAGTATCCTGACGACCGGAGAATTCCGGCCTTTGATTTCATAATCTGTTTCTTAGGACAATTAATAAAACATACTTTTTAAAGAACTGTACTGATATTAATTCAAGCATATTAAATGTTAGATGCTGAGATTCTGAGACAAATAGCATTTCATTGGTGCACTTCATTGATACAGTCCTTTCGTACTGCCAAAGGTTTGATAAAGCGTCATGGAAATTAACAGATGTCAAAAATAGATGTGTTGTATTTGTGGCCATAATTATTATTATATTAATTTTATTTATTCCCATGAAAGATCAGCTATTGACCACTAATTTCTAATTTGAAGTGATTTCTCTGTTATATGTTAAATATATGGTCGCTGATAATTAATCTTTTATGCAACAGGAAATGGGTATGGAAATCCCCGTAATTCGCCAGGTTTGCTGGTCTCGCCTGGCAGTATGAACAAGAACATGCAAACCAAGTCACCCCCTCCCATGAATTTGGGAATGAACAATCGGAAACCTGACCTCCGGGTTCTCATCCCGCCAGGTTCAAAGAATATGCCATCAGTGGTAAGCCTGAACTTTTTTTCCCAGAATCTTCTAAAACAAAAGATACATACAAATTATACATACAATAGAACTTGGAATAAAATTTAGCATTTCTGCTTTTTTTCGTTAGACTGGAAGAAGATTTTAACTTGTTTTGTGGGTAAAGAAAAAATTGGTAGTATGATGATGCATAATAACTCTACTTAATTCTGTAAAACAAAGTAGAATTGAACCCCACTGAATGAATATTTAAATCCTCCTTTCAGGGATGAATGCACAAAAATAGAAAGAAATAACCTAAAGGAACAGCTTTAAATGGGTGGTAATTTAAATTTGCCGTGCCACAAAGTGGTGTGTTGCAGGTACATACTTGCAATACCACACAAAATATGGATGTTGATCTTTCTTAATCCATTAAAGAGAAGTGCTATGCAATCCCTGGCATTCTCACATAAGGAAGGCAAATAAAGGAGAGTATTTCCAGGGATACTGCCTCCCTCTAGGTAGTACTGGGCTCCATGCTGATTGGCTAAAACCGAGAAGCAGGTCACAGGTGGAAGCACCTTAGAGGGAATAGTGCAAAAAGCTAAAAAGAGAACTGAATATGTACGATGGATTGCAAAATTCTGAAACGTACATGCAGTCTGTAAATCGATGGATTTATATTGTGATTGGAGCCCCAGGTGAGTGCAATTCCTATCTACCTTTGTCTTCCCAAATCAAGCGTTACCATAGATCAAATCCCAAATACTGCAGATGCTGGAAATCTGAAACAAAAAACAGAAAATGCTGGAAATACTCAGCAGGCCAGGTAGCACCTGTGGGGAGAGAAACAGAGTTAACGTTTCAGCTAACAGTTATCCATTGCTCCCTTTCTATGCTGTCAGTCTGAGGATGTTGATTTATTACAGGTAAGTGAGAGTTCTGCTGATACATTCAAACCATTTCCAAACTCTTAGATAATAGTAACTTCTGATTTGTTTTTCTGAACCATAGCATTTGTCTACAACTGCTGAACCATAGCATTGACCTCTACCTACTGAACCATAGCATTGACCCACACCTACTGAACCGTAGCATTGACCCACAACTGCTGAACCATAGCATTGACCTCTACCTACTGAACCATAGCATTGACCTACAGCTGCTGAATCATAGCATCGACCCGCAACTGCTGAACCGTAGCATTGACCTACACCTACTGAACCGTAGCATTGACCCACAACTACTGAACCAGAGCATTGACCTACACCTACTGAACCGTAGCATTGACCCACACCTGCTGAACCATAGCATTGACTCACAACTACTGAACCATAGCATTGACCCACACCTGCTGAACCATAGCATTGACCCACAACTACTGAACCATAGCATTGACCCACACCTACTGAACCATAGCATTGACCCACAACTACTGAACCATAGCATTGACCCACACCTGCTGAACCATAGCATTGACCCACAACTACTGAACCATAGCATTGACCCACAACTACTGAACCATAGCATTGACCCACAACTACTGAACCATAGCATTGACCTACACCTACTGAACCGTAGCATTGACCCATAACTACTGAACCAGAGCATTGACCCACAACTACTGAACCGTAGCATTGACCCACAGCTGCTGAACCATAGCATTGACCTACACCTACTGAACCGTAGCATTGACCCATAACTACTGAACCATAGCATTGACCAACAACTGCTGAACAATAGCATTGACCCACAACTACTGAACCAGAGCATTGACCCACAACTGCTTTACCATAGCATTGACCTACAACTACTGAACCATAGCTTTGACCCACAACTACTGAACCGTAGCATTGACCCACAACTATTGAACAATAGCATTGACCCACAACTGCTTAACCATAGCATTGACCTACAACTACTGAACCATAGCATTGACCCACAACTACTGAACCATAGCATTGACCTACACCTACTGAACCATAGCATTGACCTACACCTACTGAACCATAGCATTGACCTACAACTGTTGAACAATAGCATTAACCCACAATTGCTTAACCGTAGCATTGACCTACACCTACTGAACCATAGCATTGACCCACAACTACTGAACCATAGCATTGACCTACACCTACTGAACCGTAGCATTGACCCATAGCTACTGAACCATAGCATTGACCTACAACTACTGAACCATAGCATTGACCTACAACTGTTGAACAATAGCATTGACCCACAACTGCTTAACCATAGCATTGACCTACACTTGCTGAACCATAGCATTGACCCACAACTGCTGAACCATAGCATTGACCCACAACTACTGAACCATAGCATTGACCCACAACTACTGAACCATAGCTTTCACCGACAGCTGCTGAACCTTAGCATTGACCTACACTTACTGAACCATAGCATTGACCCACAACTGCTGAACCATAGCATTGACCCACAACTACTGAACCATAGCTTTCACCTACACCTACTGAACCATAGCATTGACCCACAGCTGCTGAACCATAGCATTGACCCACAACTACTGAATCATAGCATTGACCCACAACTACTGAACCATAGCATTGACCCACAACTACTGAACCAGAGCATTGACCCACAACTACTGAACCAGAGCATTGACCCACAACTACTGAACCATAGCTTTCACCTACACTTACTGAACCATAGCATTGACCCACAACTACTGAACCATAGCATTGACCCACACCTGCTGAACCATAGCATTGACCCACAACTGCTGAACCATAGCATTGACCCACAGCTGCTGAACCATAGTATTGACCTACACCTGCTGAACCATAGCATTGACCTACAACTACTGAACCATAGCATTGACCCAAAGCTGCTGAACCATAGCATTGACCCACAACTGTTGAACCATAGCATTGACCTACACCTACTGAACCATAGCATTGACCCACAACTACTGAACCATAGCATTGACCCACACCTGCTGAACCATAGCATTGACCCACACCTGCTGAACCATAGCATTGACCCACAACTGCTGAACCATAGCATTGACCCACAGCTGCTGAACCATAGTATTGACCTACACCTGCTGAACCATAGCATTGACCTACAACTACTGAACCATAGCATTGACCCAAAGCTGCTGAACCATAGCATTGACCCACAACTGTTGAACCATAGCATTGACCTACACCTACTGAACCATAGCATTGACCCACAACTACTGAACCATAGCATTGACCCACACCTGCTGAACCATAGCATTGACCCACAACTGCTGAACCATAGCATTGACCCACAGCTGCTGAACCATAGTATTGACCTACACCTGCTGAACCATAGCATTGACCTACAACTACTGAACCATAGCATTGACCCACAGCTGCTGAACCATAGCATTGACCCACAACTGTTGAACCATAGCATTGACCTACACCTACTGAACCATAGCACTGACCCACACCTACTGAACCATAGCATTGACCCACAACTACTGAACCATAGCATTGACCCACACCTGCTGAACCATAGCATTGACCCACAACTGCTGAACCATAGCATTGACCCACAGCTGCTGAACCATAGTATTGACCTACACCTGCTGAACCATAGCATTGACCTACAACTACTGAACCATAGCATTGACCCAAAGCTGCTGAACCATAGCATTGACCCACAACTGTTGAACCATAGCATTGACCTACACCTACTGAACCATAGCATTGACCCACAACTACTGAACCATAGCATTGACCCACACCTGCTGAACCATAGCATTGACCCACACCTGCTGAACCATAGCATTGACCCACAACTGCTGAACCATAGCATTGACCCACAGCTGCTGAACCATAGTATTGACCTACACCTGCTGAACCATAGCATTGACCTACAACTACTGAACCATAGCATTGACCCAAAGCTGCTGAACCATAGCATTGACCCACAACTGTTGAACCATAGCATTGACCTACACCTACTGAACCATAGCATTGACCCACAACTACTGAACCATAGCATTGACCCACACCTGCTGAACCATAGCATTGACCCACAACTGCTGAACCATAGCATTGACCCACAGCTGCTGAACCATAGTATTGACCTACACCTGCTGAACCATAGCATTGACCTACAACTACTGAACCATAGCATTGACCCACAGCTGCTGAACCATAGCATTGACCCACAACTGTTGAACCATAGCATTGACCTACACCTACTGAACCATAGCACTGACCCACACCTACTGAACCATAGCACTGACCCACAACTACTGAACCATAGCATTGACCCACAACTGCTGAACCATAGCATTCACCAACAGCTGCTGAACCATAGCATTGACCCACAGCTGCTGAACCATAGCATTGACCCACAGCTGCTGAACCATAGCATTGACCCACAGCTGCTGAACCATAGCATTGACCTACACCTACTGAACCATAGCATTGACCCACAACTACTGAACCATAGCATTGACCCACAACTGCTGAACCATAGCATTGACCCACAACTGCTGAACCATAGCATTGACCTACACCGACTGAACCATAGCATTGACCTACACCTACTGAACCGTAGCTTTGACCCACAACTACTGAACTATAGCATTGACCCACAACTACTGAACCATAGCATTGACCCACAACTACTGAACCATTGCATTGACCTACACCTGCTGAACCATAGCATTGACCCACAACTACTGAACCATAGCATTGACCCACAACTGCTGAACCATAGCATTGACCTACAACTACTGAACCGTAGCATTGACCCACAACTACTGAACCATAGCATTGACCCACAACTACTGAACCATAGCATTGACCCACAACTACTGAACCATTGCATTGACGTACACCTGCTGAACCATAGCATTGACCCACAACTACTGAACCATAGCATTGACCCACAACTGCTGAACCATAGCATTGACCTACAACTACTGAACCGTAGCATTGACCCACAACTACTGAACCATAGCATTGACCCACAACTGCTGAACCGTAGCATTGACCCACAACTGCTGAATCATAGCATTGACCTACACCTACTGAACCATAGCATTGACCCACAACTGCTGAACCATAGCATTGACCTACAACTACTGAACCATAGCATTGACCTACACCTACTGAACCGTAGCATTGACCCACAACTGCTGAACCATAGCATTGACCTACACCTACTGAACCATAGCATTGACCCACAACTGCTGAACCATAGCATTGACCTACACCTGCTGAACCATAGCATTGACCCACAACTACTGAATCATAGCATTGACCCACAACTGCTGAATCATAGCATTGACCTACACCTACTGAACCATAGCATTGACCCACAACTGCTGAACCATAGCATTGACCTACAACTACTGAACCATAGCATTGACCTACACCTACTGAACCATAGCATTGACCTACACCTACTGAACTATAGCATTGACCCACAACTACTGAACCATAGCATTGACCTACACCTACTGAACCGTAGCATTGACCCACAACTGTTGAACAATAGCATTGACCCACAACTGCTTAACCATAGCATTGACCTACACCGACTGAACCATAGCATTGACCCACAACTACTGAACCATAGCATTGACCCACAACTTCTGAACCATAGCATTGACCCACAACTGCTGAACCATAGCATTGACCCACAACTGCTGAACCATAGCATTGACCCACAATTACGGAACCATAGCATTGACCCACACCTACTGAACCATAGCATTGACCCACAACTGCTGAACCATAGCATTGACCTACACCTGCTGAACAATAGCATTGACCCACAACTACTGAACCATAGCATTGACCCACAACTACTGAACCGTAGCATTGACCCCCACCTACTGAACCGTAGCATTGACCCACAACTGCTGAACCATAGCATTAACCCACACCTACTGAACCGTAGGATTGACCCACACCTACTGAACCATAGCATTGACCCACACCTGCTGAACAATAGCATTGACCCACAACTACTGAACCATAGCATTGACCCACACCTGCTGAACAATAGCAATGACCTACACCTACTGAACCATAGCATTGACCTACTCCTACTGAACAATAGCATTGACCCACAACTACTGAACCGTAGCATTGACCCACACCTGCTGAACCATAGCATTGACCCACAACTGCTGAACCGTAGCATTGACCTACACCTACTGAATCATAGCATTGACCTACACCTACTGAATCATAGCATTGACCTACTCCTACTGAATCATAGCATTGACCCACAACTGCTGAACCATAGCATTGACCCACAACTGCTGAACCATAGCATTGACCTACACCTACTGAACCATAGCATTGACCTACACCTACTGAATCATAGCATTGACCTACTCCTACTGAATCATAGCATTGACCCACAACTGCTGAACCATAGCATTGACCCACAACTGCTGAACCATAGCATTGACCTACACCTACTGAACCATAGCATTGACCTACACCTACTGAACCATAGCATTGACCCACAACTGCTGAATCATAGCATTCACCAACAGCTGCTGAACCAGAGCATTGACCCACACCTGCTGAATCATAGCATTGACCCACAACTACTGAACCATAGCATTGACCCACACCTGCTGAACCATAGCATTGACCTACAGCTGCTGAACCACAGCATTGACCTACACTTACTGAACCATAGCATTGACCCACACCTACTGAACCATAGCATTGACCCACACCTGCTGAACCATAGCATTGACCTACAGCTGCTGAACGACAGCATTGACCCACAACTGCTGAACCATAGCATTGATTTACAACTGTGAACCATTGCATTGACCTACACCTACTGAATCATAGCATTGACCTACACCTACTGAACCATAGCATTGATCTACACCTACTGAACCTTAGCATTGATTTACAACTGTGAACCATTGCATTGACCTACACCTACTGAATCATAGCATTGACCTACACCTACTGAACCATAGCATTGATCTACACCTACTGAACCTTAGCATTGATTTACAACAGTGAACCATAGCATTGACCTGCACTTACTGAACCATAGCATTGACCTACACCTATTGAACCATAGCATTGACCCACAACTGTAAACCATAGCATTGACCTACACCTACACCTACTGAACCATAGCATTGACTTACAACTGTGAACCATAGCATTTACCTACAACCCCTGTTCTCATTTGTACAATAGCCATTATCTTCAGGTTCACATTACTTTTGAAATAACCAGGGTAGGCAGTGGTTTTTAGTACAAACCTGTTTAGCAAATAAGATACTTTATTTTTATTTTCTTTCTTAAATGTAGTTCTCAAATTATGTATACTTCTTGAGCCTGGGAGTTCCACACCTATGGTTTTCATAAAGCTTAAAAGCCAGGTTTAGTTGGGTTGAAGCTGTAACATTGGGATGGTATTCACCTGGGCCATGACGAGATCAATATTTTGATGAGTCATATAACTAGAGAGAGATTTAAGCTAAAAAAAAATTTTTGGGGGGGGGGGATCATGTAAGGAAAGGTGTGGTAAAGTAAAGGGAAATGACAAGTCAATAGAGCAAGGTAGCAAGATTTGGATGATAATAACCAGAGTGTGACTGGAAGGTACAGAGCTTAGAAACTTAAAATTGCACCAGCAGATAAGGCCAGAGTTTGCAGAAATGGTAAAAGTCCAAATTAAAGGTTCTGTATCTGGATGTGAATTTGCAACAAAAGGGACGAATTGTTAGCACAAATAGAAATGAATATGTATGATCTGATTGCCATTACAGAGACACTGTTGTAAGATGACCAAGACGGGGACCCGAATATTCAGGTGTATTTGACATTACAAAAAGCTAGGAAGTTAGGGAAAGGTAGTGGGGTAGCTTTGCTAATTAAGAATGACATTAGCACAGTAATGAGAAATGACCTTAGCTCGAAAGATCAAGATATATAAACAGTTTAGTTAGATACGAGAAATAGGAAAGGCAAGAGGACAGTTGCGGGAGTAATTTACAGGTCCCCTAACAATAGCTACACTGTATGGTACAGTATACAGGAAAATGTGTGGTAGAAAGATATTGCAATATTCATGGCTGATTTTAATCTACATATAGAGTAGGAAAAACAGGTTGACAAAGGTAGCCTGGAAAATGAGTTCATAGAATGAACTTAGGACAGTTTCTTAGAGAGGTACATTCTAGCATCAACCAGGGAGCTTGCTATTTAGTCCTGGTAATGTACAATGAGACAGGACTAATCAGTGTCTCATAGTAAAGGAGCATCTAAGTGAGAACGATCATAAAATTGCAAATTCAGTTTGAAGGTGAGAAGTGTGGGTCTAAGACTAGTGTTTAAACCTTGGACAGTTCTTTCAGTTTGATACTATCCTTAACATTCTTTTCAGCCACGGGTGATGGGTCCTTATCATAGTCTTTCTTTCTCATTGGGATATAATTCTGCTGAGAATTATTAAATACCTCAAACGTTTGCCGATGCTTATCTATTGTCCTACCTTTTAACCTAGATTCCCCGTTCACTTTAGTCAACTTTGCCTTCATGCTATTATAATTAACTTTATTTAGGTTTATTAATAATAATAATAATCGCTTATTGTCACAAGTAGGCTTCAATGAAGTCACAGTAACTTCACTGAAGCCTACTTGTGACAATAAGTGATTATTATTATTATTAAACCTAAATAAAGTTAATTATAAGAGCATGAAGGCAAAGTTGACTAAAGTGAACTGGGAATCTCGGTTAAAAGGTAGGACAATAGATAAGCATCGGCAAACGTTTGAGGTATTTAATAATTCTCAGCAGAATTATATCCCAATGAGAAAGAAAGACTATGATAAGGACCCATCACCCGTGGCTGAAAAGAATGTTAAGGATAGTATCAAACTGAAAGAACTGTACAATTCTGTGAAGATTAGTGGTAGGTCAGAAGATTGGTCAAAATATAAAAAACAGCAAAGAATTACTAAAAAAAGTAAGAAGAAGGGAGAAATTAGAGTAGGAGAGAAACATAGCTAGAAATATAAAAACAGAAAGAGATTCTACAAGTATTTAAAAAGGAAAATAGTAACTAATTTTGCTCTATGTCTTATGAACTGAAGTGGTGAGCATTGGCCCTCTGGAATGGGAGTCTGGTGAGCTAATCATGGGAAACAAGAAAACTGCGGAAGCTTTGAACAGTATTTTGTATTGTAGAAGAAAGAGGAGAAAGGGAGTGAGGAAATTAAAATAATCACCACCACCAGGGAAAAGGGTACTGGGGAAAACTATTAAAACTAAAGGCTGTCAATACCCCAGGACCTGAAGGCCTGCATCCTATCGGCACAGTAGCACAGTGGTTAGCACTGTTGCTTCACTGCGTCAGGGTGCCAGGTTCGATACCCGGCTGGGGTCACTGACTGTGAGGAGTCTACATGTTCTCCCCATGTCTGCGTGGGTTTCCTCTGGTTTCTCCAGTTTCCTCCCACAAGTCCCAAATGATGTGATGTTAGGTAATTTGGATATTCTGAATTCTGCCTCCGTGTACCCGAGCAGGTGCCAGATTGTGGCAACTAGGGGCTTTTCACAGTAACTTCATTGCAGTGTTAATGTAAGCCTACTTGTGACAATAATAAAGATTATTATTATGGTCAAAAGAAGTGGCAGCAGAGGTAATAGTTGCATTAGTTGTGATCTTCCAAAATGCCATAAATCCTGGAACAGTTCCAGTGGATTAGAAAATAACAAATGTTACACCTTTTTCCAAGAAAGGAGGGAGACAGAAAGCAGGAAACTATAGGCCAGTCATTGGGGAATTCCTGAAATCCATTATTAAGGAGGTTATAGCAGGATACTTGAAATTTACAATGCGATCAGACAGAGTCAGCATAGTTTTTTGAAAGAGAAATCATACCAATTTATTCAACTTCTTTAAGGAAGTAACAAGTAAGATGGATAAAGGGGAATCTGTAGCTGTGGTGTACTTGGATTTCCAAGGTGCCACGTCATAATAATATAATCTTTATTGTCACAAGTAGGCTTTCATTAACACTGTAAGAAGTTACTGTGAAAAGCTTCTAGCCACCACATTCCGGCGCCTGTTCGGGTACACAGAGGGAGAATTCAGAATATCCAATTCACCTAACAGCACGTCTTTGGGAGGAAACCGGAGCACCCGGAGGAAACCCACACAGACATGGGGAGAACGTGCAGACTCTGCACAGACAGTAACCCAAGCCGGGATACGAACCTGGGACCCTGAAGCTGATCAGCCGTGCCTCTCTAAGAAGGTTTCCGGAGTATACTCTATGAACTCATTTTCTGGGCCACCTTTGGCAACCTGTCCTTCCTACTCCACATGTACATTAAAATCTGCCATGAATATTGCAGTACCTTTCTTACATACTCCATTTATTTCATCCTGTATACTCTGTCCTACAGTGCAGCTACTGTTAGGGGACCTGTAAGTTACTCCCGTAAGTGTTGTCTTAACTTTCCTACAAAAAGTAAGAACTCATGGTAAAAATTGGGGAGGATAAAGGATTTATTAGCTAATCGGAAGCAGTGAGTTGGGATAAATGGGTTATTTTCAGGTTGGCAAGCTGTAACTAGTGGGAAAATGTGAACTTGACCACTTTGGTAGGAAATATAGAAAAGCAGTATACTTTATAAATGGAGAGAGACTGCAGAGCTCTGTGGAATCTGGATATCCTGATGCATGACTCAGAAAACGTTAGTAAGCAGGTACGGCAAGTGATTAGGAAGGCAGATGTTTAGGAAGGCAAATGTTGGTGTTTATTGCAAGGGGACTGGAATATAAAAGTAGGGCTGTTTTGCTGCAGCTGTGCAGGATCTCGGTGAGACCACATCTAAAGCCTTGTATGCAGTTTTGGTTTCCTTATTTGAAAAAGGGTGTAATTGCTTCAGAACCAGTTCAGAGAAGGTTCACTGAGCTCATTCCTGGGATTAAGGGCTTATTTGCTGTAAATTAGAAAAGCATTTTATTTTTAAACAAGTAGCTATACTTGGATTTAACTGAGAAACACCAGGAATAAGGAAAAGTTGGGGTCAATATAGTAAGATGATCCAAAATAAAATAAAGATAACGAAAGGGAAGTAAAGTCCAAGACATGGAAGGGATGTCAGTCGAGTGGGATGCCTGTCCTGTAATATGTGCGTAGTCTTGGATGCTACTGATGTCCTTGATCAGTATATATGCAGGAAGCACTCCAGCTGCAGAAACCTGAGCTCCGGGTTTCAGATCTCGAGCAGCAGCTGGAGCCACTGTGATGCATTCGCAAGGCTGAGGGCTACATGCAAAGTTTGTTCAGAGAGGTGGTTACGATGCAGTTTGAGGGAATGCATGGCCACCAAGCAGTCCAAGAGAACTAGGCAGGTAGTGCAGGAGCCCCCTGAGGTCCTGCTCACAGATTTTCCATTTTGGAAGCTGATCTAGTCGCAAGGCAGATACAAAATTGACTGAATAATAAGAAGCAGAGAGTCATGCTCAATTAATATTTTTTAGGCTGGAGGAAGATTTGCAGTGGAGTTCCCCTGGGGTCGGTATTGGAACCCTTGTTTTTCCTGATACATATTAGATCTTGGTGTGTCAGGGACAATTTCAATGTTTGTAGATGATAAAATACTTGGAAGTATTGTAAACTGTGAGGAGGACACTATAGAACTTCAAAACGACATAGACAAGTTGGTGGAGTGGGCAGATAGATGACGGATGTGAAGTTCAATGCAGGAAAGTGTGGGGTGATGCATTTTGGTAGGCAGATCATGGGTAGACAATAAAAAATAATGGGTACAATTCTACAGGGGTTCCGGAGCAGACGGAACTGGGTGTATTTGTGCATAGATCATCAAAGGTGACCGGACAGGTGGAGAGAGCAGTTAATAATGCATATTGTATTCTTAGCTTTATTAATAAGTACATAGAGTGCAAGAGCAAGGAGGTTATGCTGAACTTATACAAGATACTAGTTCGACCTCAGCTATGTACAGTTCTGGGCACAACACTATAGGAAGATATGAACTCATTGGCGAGAGTGCAGAAGAGCTCTACAAGAATGGTTTGAGGGATGAGAAACTTCAGTTATTAGGAAAGACTGGAGAGGTTGGGGCTATACTCCTTGGAGAGAAGAAGACTAAGAGGAGATTTAATAGAGATGTTTAAAATCTTGAGGGGGCTGGACAGAGTAGATAGGGAGAAACTGTTCCCACTCATAAAAGGTCCAGGAATGAGAGGGAACAGATTAAAAATGATTTGCAAAAGATAAGAACCAGGAACAGGAGTAGGCCATCTGGCCCCTCGAGCCTGCTCCGCCATTCAATGAGATCGTGGCTGATCTTTGTGGACTCAGCTCCACTCTCCGGCCCGTACACCATATCCCCGAATCCCTTTATTCTTTAGAAAGGTATCTATCTTTTTCTTAAAAACGTTTAAAGAAGGAGCCTCCACTGCTTCACTGGGCAAGGAATTCCAGAGATTCACAACCTTTTGGGTGAAAAAGTTCCTCCTACACTCCGTCCTAAATCTACTTCCCCTTATTTTGAGGCTATGTCCCTTAGTTCTGCTTTCCCCGACCAGTGGAAACAACCTGCCCGCATCTATCCTATCTAGTCCCTTCATAATTTTATATGTTTCAATAAGATCCCCCCGCATCCTTCTAAACTCCAATGAGTACAGTCCCAGTCTACTCAACCTCTCGTCATAATCTAATCCCCTCAACTCTGGGATCAACCTAGTGAATCTCCTCTGCACTCCCTCCAGTGCCAATATGTCCTTTCTCAGATACGGAGACCAAAACTGAACACAATACTCCAGATGCGGCCTCACCAACACCCTATACAATTGCAGCATAGCCTCCCTAGTCTTGAACTCCATCCCTCTGGCAATGAAAGACAAAACTCGATTAGCCTTCTTAATCACCTGTTGCACCTGCACACCAACTTTTTGCGACTCGTGCACCAGCACACCCAGGTCCCTCTGCACAGCAAGAAGTAAATGTGAGTGGTTCAGGTCTGGGATGCACTGCCCGGAAGTGTGATGGGGGCAGGTTCCATTGAGGCATTCAAGAAGGCTTTCAATTACTATTTTAATAGAAACAAAGTGCAAGGGTACAGAGGAAAAGGCAGGGAAATGACACCAAGTCATAATGCTCAGTTGTAGAGCTAGTACACATGCAATGGGCTGAATGGTCTTCTGTGCTGTAACAATTTTGTGATTCTGTGGTGTTATGAAGGAAGGTTGAACAGGGGACCTATACCCATTAGAGTTTGGAAGAATGGGATGTGATTTTACTGAAACATAAAAGATTCTGAGGAGACTTTACAGGGTGGATGCTGAGAGGATGCTTCCGCTTGTGTGGAAGTCTAGAATTGGGGGACACAAGATAAAAATAAGAGGTCTTCCATTTACGATGGAGATGAGAAATTCTTTCTCCCAGTACATCTTTATTCTATGGAATTCTCTTCCCCAGGGAGGCTAGTTCATCAAAATTATCCAAAGCTCAGTTGGATAGATTCTTGATAGTCAATGGGAGTCAAGGGTTATGCGGGAGAGGGAGAGAAAGCAGGAAGCTATAGGCCTGTTAATGTAACATCCATCATAGGGAAATTGCTAGAATCATTATTGAGCAGATTATAGCAGGGTATCTAGAAAATGATAATGCTTTCTGGCAAAGTAAAGAGGAAAGTGAGGTTGAGGCCATAATCAGAACAACTATGATATTATTGATGGCGGAGATGTCCAAAGGGCCGAATGGCCCACTCCTGTTCCTAAGTTCCATGTTCCTATAACCAGAATAGATCTCTGAAACTTTGTTGTGCTGGACATTATGCATTTGTTAATCAATTAATTGCTCTGATCTTATTATGCTGGTATGAAATGAGAAATGATATACGCAACCTAAAATGTGCTGCCTTCATAAGCATGTTACAGACAAGCTGTTAAACAGAAGTATCACAGCACCACCTACTGGTTATGTAAAATATTATGATTTACAACCTCTGGTCATAATTAAGACAAGCTATCCAATACTTTGAAGAACGACTGAAATCCACCACCATAATATTCATTAAAAAATATATATATATAAAAGCACAATAACTGGGCCTAATGCACATTTTTATCTGTTTTCCATATGGTCTTTTTCCTGCCACAATACCACTATCCTTGCTGGTGACTTAACTGGTTACTATGGAGATACTGATGTAATTGGTTACCTTGGGAACATCTAGTCTCCTGAAGTGCTGTAAATGATAGGTTTAGAAGAGTTCTTAAAGACCAATTATGTTAAGTGATTCGTTTTATTAAAAATGTCCGGTCTACATTTTGGCTATTTTTGCAGCTATTATTTTTAAAAATAGAGTCTTAAAAGATCATTTAAAAGTCACAATTTTGTTTTCCTTTAGAATCAAAGAATAAACAACTCGCAAGCTGCACAGTCATTGGCTACGCCAGTAGTTTCTGTGGCAACCCCTACTTTGCCTGGGCATGGAATGGGAGGATACCCTTCAGCCATTTCTACCACATATGGTACTGGTAGGTAACTCCTATCACTATCAAGGAAATAGATCAACCAAGACTTTCAATATTACTGATATACTGCTGTTACATTATTCCTAAAACAGGTACGCTGTTCTGCTGGTTCACAGATAGTGTCTGAGTACTACAGAGGAGCGCACATATTGCTTTATAAACAAATAAATAACTGTACTTCCTGCTATTTCTTTGCATCTGACCTACTTGCTTCCCTTCAAAAGTAAGACTTCTGTTTGTTGGGAGTTGATTCTTGTAACAGTTTTCGGTCACGTAAAAGAAAGAAAACCTGGGACCAAAATTCTTAATCTCGTGATCCCACTGGTTACATCAGGATCACACATACAGGTGCCCTTTAGTGCTAGGTCCGGTGGAATTTGTAGGAATAGTCAAGGGGCATGCATTTAGCATGAACTTTGGCAGGCACAAATTCCAATATCCACATATCTTTGACGATTGTAGGCCCACGCATTTGGAAATTCATATTTAT
This sequence comes from Scyliorhinus torazame, assembly GCF_047496885.1. Lineage (NCBI taxonomy): Eukaryota > Metazoa > Chordata > Chondrichthyes > Carcharhiniformes > Scyliorhinidae > Scyliorhinus > Scyliorhinus torazame. Next base: position 88,462,307 of record NC_092715.1, on the reverse strand, counting down.
ATATGTCTGTCCATTTTTATTTAATTGCACTCCAATGAAACAACTTAGTCCAGATCACTGCATTAAAGATGCTACATAAATGCACGCTGTTGTGTATATTGACCACAGCAATTTACCCTGCACCACAGTTTTTAAAAAAACATGTACTCTTCAACCAAATGTGTTGTAAGAATGCTTTCTATTTTATTTATTGATTACATCTCTACATAGTTTAATGTAAAATATGGAGCACCGTTGTCTGGTGAAAAGCATTGCTAATCAATTCCGCAACAGTGGGTGCCCTGCTGTGTTAAACTTTCCAAATTGCACGTTTAGTTAACATCCTTCAGTTTTGATTGTCATATATATCAGGCATATAGTAATACAGTAAGAACCCAATTGAAAGCATTTTACTGAGTATAATACTTTTGGAACAATTTACATTACGTGTTTTGATGCACCTTGAATAATTGAAGCCATCAGCCTTGGAATCAAAATATATTTTAATCGCATACTTTTGAAAGCATTTTTACTAACTTTTGAATAAAATTTTGTTGAATTGCCACTAATTTACCTAATGAAAAACACTGCTTAAAAATGTTTTTAAATGGGCACATGGTAAATTGAAACTATTCTTCAAGCAGGCTGGAATTTTATTTTTGGTGTTGTTTGTGGGACCTCAAAGGATTCAGGGGCTGACCATTCGCGTGTGTTTTAATGGGCGCGATTCAACAGGACGAAAACAGAATCCCATTTCTGGCGCGTTTAGCGGGGTGGTCACTTTGCCGTTTTTTTTTGGCCCCAGCGAGGAAGGTCTAGTGGCTCATTTAAATATGCTAATTTTGATCCTGTCCAGCGAGGGCAAGATCCAGATCTCATCTAGTGAGATTCCATTGAATCTTGCGAGACATTTCGACCATCGCGAAACGGCCTCGCTGTGTCTCCAAGCCAGGTGTGACAAGGCCACTAAATCACGCCCAATATGATTAATAGGTTCAGACAACTTGTAACTGGAACTTGTAGTAAAAAGAAAATCTTTGAGAACATTAGGAAACACACATGATGTTCAACTACTTTTTTTCCTAACAAGGGCAAGATTCTCTGCCCTTCCGCAGCTTGCTTCTTGGCAGTGAGAGGTTGGTCGGTGGTGAGATTTTTTTTGGTCCCGCCGCTGTCAATGGTATTTCCCATTGAATCTACCCCATGCCATCTGGAAACCCGTAGCAATGGTGCACCGTCAGCAGGACTGGAAGATCCCATTGGTGTGAACAGCTGGAAGATATCGCCCCCAAGTCTTTTTGAAGCTACCCATTATTTAAAGTCAACAGAGTAACCTAAGAAGTGAAACCCCTGAATGGAAGGTTCTTGTAAGAATTACTCTTTTTATGTAAGCATTTGTGAGATGTTTCCAATCAGAATCAATCCTAGCTTGTTGCTGGAAAAAGTAAGTCTGACAAATAACTAATGTAAAGTAGAAGAAGAATTAGGAAATAGTTTCAAATTAAAAATAGAAATGGATAATGAAGAATTAAGTATGGTATTTTACTAGTAAAGTCTAATGAAGGGATCATTTTATGTTTGTTCATGGGATATTGGCTCCGCTGGCTAAGCCAGCATATGTTGCCCATCCCTAATACTTGCCCTTGAGAAGGTAGTTATGAGTTGCCTTCTTGAACCACTGCATTTCTTTTGGTGTAGGTACACCCACAGTGCTGTCCAGAAGGAAGTTCCAGGATTTTGAGGCAGTAACAGTGAAGTAATGGCAATATAGTTCCAAGTTGGGATGGTGTGTGACTTGTGGTGTTCCCATGCATTCACTGCCCTTGTCCTTCTAGGTAGCAGAGAGTGGAAGGTGCTGTCAAATGAACCTTGGTGAATTGGATATGACCCAAAATATCCAGACAGAAAATTTAGCAAACAGAAGAAAATGTTCAAATATGAGATGGATAGAGTATAAAATAAATTTATTTTGAAAAGCGGGACACACCAAAACATAGAGTTATCTGACAACAGAGAGATTAATACAAAATGAAATTTAATGGGAGGTTTGGGATATAACAAGAGTTATTACTATGAAAATTATTCGGAATATAGAGAATGAGAGTGAAGAAGGCAAATAAAGAATTGAGAATAATGAAAGTATTTATAAACATATTGTAAATAAGAGTAATTAAAGAAAGGATAGAATGACTCAGGAATTAAGAAGAAAATCTAGTTGTAGGGGATGAAGATATTTTAAAGATATATTATGCTCAGTTTTCACAAATGTCGGTGGATGTGAGAACATAGGTGTACCAGTGAAGGATATGGAACAAGGTTTAGAGATCAGAAAACGAATTAGACCTAAAAAGGGTAACAGCATTCAAGGGGCGAGATTCCCCGTCCTGCCGCACCAGACCTCTGATGCAGTGCACACCCGGGATTCTCCATCTCGCCAGCCGGCCTATGGGGTTTCCCATTGAGGGCAGGCCCACGCCATCGGGAAACCCCCGGGCTGCCGGCGCAACAGAGAATCCCGACAGCGGAGGATCCAGCCGCTGATGCGTATGTCACTGGGCCTTGACATCACCTGAGGAAATAGTTCAGGTGCTCCCCCGCATATTTTAGACCTCCTTGGGTACCAAAATAATTCTTCTGATCAAAAGAGAAAGAAGATAAATCAAATATAACAGAATTTACTCTTAATTCTATCTCTTAATTCAAATTATCTATTATATCGAATTTATTTCAAGTAAAAGAAATAATTCACATGCTGTTTCAATTAAATTGCTTCATTTCAAATTACTGAAAAAAATCAATTTATTTTGTTGAAACAAATGAAATGAATGAAATGAAATGAAATTGCTTATTGTCAGAAGTAGGCTTCAAATGAAGTTACTGTGAAAAGCCTCTAGTCACCACATTCCGGCGCCTGTTCGGGGAGGCTGGTACGGCAATTGAACCGTGCTGCTGGCCTGCCTGGGTCTGCTTTAAAAGCCAGCGATTTAGACCAGTGTGCTAAACCAGATGGCTTTCAATTTAAGGGAGTGGACTTTAGATTGACAACTCTAACACTAGTTGCAGCCAAACTCTTAGAAAGCATCATTTAAGATCAGATAGGTAAACATTTAGAAATATGCAGGATAATAAAAAATAGGCAACATGGTTTTGTTAAAAGCAAGTCATATGTGACAAATTTAATGATGTTTTTATGGGAGTGATTGGATAGATAAAGGAAATGTAGTATGCGTGATGCAGGTAGTTTTAGGAAGGGAATCTGTAATAAACAAAATGGATTTGTTACAAAAATTTGATCATGTTATAAAGTTGGTTGAAGATGAGCAGGAATCAGTGTTGAATCATTTTTGTTCTCAGGACAGGTGATTTTGCCTTAGACTCATGGAGTAAATATGCTGGGAGTACAAAGATAGCATTTTGAAGTTGCAAGACAATGAAAAATGTCAGTAGGACACGTTTTGTGAGGAAAATTAAGGAGTGGGAGTGCACACTGAATGGAAATATACTGAAAGGTGTAGATATTAAAAAACCTTGGGTGCGATTCTCGGGGCCCATTCACCGCAGGTGCAAATACCATAATGGCCACTAAATCTCGCAAGAGGGTCATAATGGGATCTCAGGTTGAGATCTTCCCCGTGGGGATGAATCTGATCTCCATAGATTTAAATTAATTTAAGTATCACTATACAGTTTAACGCCATTGCTGCCGGCATGAAGTCACTCTGGCGGGAATCACTACTGGTTTTCGAAAACAAAAAACAGTCGTGATGACCACAACAGGGGCACGGAAGTGAACATAGACCCCAGATGGTGAGGGACATGGCAGGACCATGTCCGCCAGTGTCGGTGCCCCCGCAACCAACATGCACAAATTGGCTGTGTGATCTTCATCAGCATTTTGAAATTGCACAAAGTGCCCTTTGATCAGGTGAGAAAAGGCAGCTGTGAAATCAGCAAGTTTCACACTGCTTTTCTCACCTGACCTAGCACTCAGAAAATTCCGCACCATGTGTTTCAAGCATTATTTTTACTGGAGCAGTATTATTTCCTCTGGTTGGGAAGTGAGTGGCAGACAGAAGTTAGGAAAAACTTCAGGCCACGAAGAGTTGGAGGTGTGGAATGTTTTGCCATAGAGAGTAGTTGAGGTAGCGACCACTGCATTTTGGAAGGAAAAAATAGATAACTATTTGAAGCGGAGGAAAATGCAATGCTGTGGTCAAAGAGAGAGGCAGTTGACAATAGTTTTGGATTGCTCTGGAGTTGACACAGATGCAATAAAACAAACATGCTCTTTCTGTTCGATAAATCTTCTGATTCTGTGGTATTATGTTTCTTTTGAACAATAATGTATTGGCTTCCGACAAATTAAGATCTTGATACGTCTTCAAACTAAATATTTTGTACTGGAGGGTCCAAATTAGTTTATGTTCAATGTGTTCAGAACATCAAATGTAAATTGTTTGATCAGGAATCTGAATGTTGCATTTTGATTGACGGTATTGTTTCTTTTTCCTCTTATTCTGGCCCCTGCTGACATCGCGATAAAGAATATTCCCTCAGTAGTGCAGACTTGTCATCTCTCACTGGGTACAATACTACCAATGCCCTCCACCTGGGCTCAATGACTGGCTGGCAGCAACATCAGTTACAGAATATGCAACATTCAGCCCTCAGCCAGTTGGGGTAAGTACATTTAACAAAACAGTGAATTAATCTTCTGTATGATTTATTAATTTAATCTCTTCATTCTCACCATGCGCGACATATATATGTAATATGACCCAAGAGCAAAAATCATAATGAAATTGTAATACAACTCTTTTATGTGCCAATAATTGCAATAGTATACTTCAAAACCTATATGAAATATGGACGTAAATTTTTCAATTTAAGTGATTTTTAGTTACTAATTCAGGCCTTGACTGTTGTTGCTGGGGAAAGGCAAACTGAATTGATGGTGAACACTCATCCCAAATGGCAGAGTACCAGTTCCCTGTATTCAGCTCCAAACATGTGTCCTAACTCCAACATTGGAAAAGCACTATTGTACCAAAATGGCATCTCCATGTTACTGAATAACATTGTTCTCAAATTCATTCAGAGAAAACCCCAGCAGCAGAAAGAAATTACTAATCTTGCCTATTTCACATTCCTATGAGTCCAGCCATACCTGTGGAACGCTGGTAGGCCCCAGATCTTGCTCAGTCTATCCAGTTCTCCTTTCACAATATAGCTACAAGGACAATCACATGTTTTCAATGTTAGACAATACTTTTAAGGTTTGCAGGTCTTACCACATTTTTAAATGCTCGAAGTATTTTCTGTATATACCGTCACTCTATTGGCTGTTTTATGTAAAAAGAAAATCATAGAGCAACCTTGCTCTAGCAGCCGAAGACCACCACTCTAGATATATTCTATCATTGGAGACATTTCAATTTTTTAAGCAAAAAAGTCTTTCAGGCAGACTTTTCCATTTGGGTTGGGTTTCTGTATGAAATCATAAAACCAGTAGTAAATATTGGCTGGAATGCTCCAGCCGTTGGGATTCACTTTTCCCACTGGCAGTGCACCCCGCCCATGGGTTTACGGGCGGCGTGGGGTATTTCATTGACAAGTGGCGGGAGTATAGAATTCCGTACAGCGAATGACATTCTGCTGAGGAACACGTGGCTGGCGAACCAGAGAAGCAAGCCCATTATTTCAGGCAGACCCTGCCTGAATACTACCAGTGGCAAATTTAAATAAAGACCGGTTGCCTAGATCAGAAGATAATTAGAACTTAAACCCTGAAATATTTCTATATACCCACCCACCTGAATCCAGCCTCATCAATGAGATAAGTGAGTACACTGAAAGAATGATGATTGTGTTATCTTTGAAAGTGAGTGGCAATATTTATTTTTCTACATTATAAATAAAATATGTCCAGAAAATCTTTCTGAGCCCTATTTCACTGGCAGGACTCTGCATACAATGGATGGCTTTGGGGGAACCAGTGGCAATGCACACTATTTCTGTCCACTAAAATAATTGAACTGAAAAATGTTATTTACAAGGTTACCCAGTGTCTTGGAGTCTCAGAGCATTTTATTCAAAATCTTCAAGATATATTTGGGGGGATTTTCTGATCATTCTCGTTGTTGGGATCTTCCAGTCCTGCCGATTGCAAACCCTCGGCATGGGTTTCCTGGCGGCAGAGGTTGGAATCAAAGGGAACGCCCATTGATAGGGGCGGGACCAAACGATCCTGTCTACGGCGGGCGGATTCCCGCCACTGTGAAACGCGTTGCAGGAGGTGCGGACGGTCTCCTCCACTGTAATTGGGTTATGGAATCTTTCACAGTTAAGGCTTTTTTATGCAGATAGAAATTTCTTGTTAAAATTTAAAATAATGTTTAAAAGTGGGGCTAAATCAGGGCAGCACGGTAGCACAGTGGTTAGCACAATTGGCTCACAGCTCCAGGATCCCTGGTTCGATTCCCGGCTTGGAGTGCGGAGTGTGCACGTTCTCCCCAAGTCTGCGTGGGTTTCCTCCGGGTTCTCCGGTTCCTCCCACAGTCCAAAGATGTGCAGGTTAAGTGGATTGGCCATGCTAAATTGCCCTTAGTGTCCAAAAAAAATGTTAGGTGGGGTTACTGGATGATGGGGTGGAGGTGTGGGCGTAGATGGGGTGCTCTTTCCAAGGGCCGGTGCAGACTCGATGGACCGAATGGCCTCCTTCTTCACTGTAAATTCTATGATTCTATGAAAACTAAAAGTCGGTTAAGTGACCTAGTATGTGTGTGACTCAGGCATAGTATATGCTGTCAGTCTGCACAATGGTGTTAAAAAGTGAGATTTAAAACTGAGTAAAGACAAAAAACATTCAGCATTTTTGATATCAATGAATCCAATGAGCCCTTTAACCTCATGGTGTAGAAGTAGCTTGGCAATAATTAGCCACTTGGGGGCAGCACAGTACAGTACCTTCATCGCATGCAGTTCTGCATGTCAACCAAATTGCTGAAATTTAGTTGAGTGATGATAGATCAAGTAAATTGATCTATGATTATTTTATGCTCAAACAGAAAAAATATTAATTACTAGAAATTATATATATCTTAGGTTAAGAGGTTTTGCTGTGAATGTTTCGTGTTTTGCAATATATATATATATATATATTTTTTTTTAATTTAGAATACCCAGTTCAATTTTTTCCAATTAAGGAGCAATTTAGCATGGCCAATTCACCTACACTGCACATCTTTTTGGGTCTGGGGAGTGAGACCCGCGCAGACACTGGGATTCTCAGTATATATTAAAGAACATTTTCTGATGTGCGGTGACATCATCTGCAGGATATGTTTTTGTGATATTTCATATAGGATGGCAACGGGGAAAGTCAGGTCCAGAAAGAAAGACAGTGACATTGGTCAATGTCATTCAAGTGACTGTGGAATCTTCAGGTGTCCATAAAACTCTTAACATTTTAGAAAGAAAAGAATATCTGACTCGTCAATCGCATTGCAAACAAATATAGAAAACCAATTACCAAACGACTTATGTACCATGGTGGTACAGTGGTTAGCAGTGCTATCTCACGGATCCGGGGATCCGGGTTCAATTCTGGCCCTGGGTGACTCTGGAGTTTGCGCTTTCTCTCCGTGTCTCCATGGGTTTCCTCCGGGTGCTCTGGTTTCCTGCCAAAGATGTGCAGGTTAGGTGAATTGGCCATGCTAAGTTGCCCCTTAGTGTCCAAAAGGTTAGGTGGGGTTACAGGGTTATGGTGATAGGGTGGAGGGATGGGCTTAAGTAGGGTGCTCTTTCCAAGGGCCGGTGCATACTCAATGGGCCGAATGGCCTCCTTCTGCACTGTAAATTATATGATGCTGGCTCTGAAAAATCCATCCAGAGTTGGTTAGAATGAAAACCCATCAAGGGAACTGGACCTCATTCGCCGATTAACTTTCTCTCCCTGTCATCCTTCTCCTAATTAGCTCCGCCTCCCTCCCGAGTTGCTTCCACCAATCAGCCCCATCCCTGATCTCTGACCCCTCCTGCCGTAATGGATACTCACTTGTGGTGAGTAATACTGCTCACCGGTATCCTTCAAATAATGCACATCTTTCATTACTTGACTTGTGTTATAGAGGTCGAACAATTTGAAAGCACACCAACAAAAAGTTTAAAACAAGTAGCTTTCAGGATGGGGCAAAATAAATAGGGTCCTTCGTTTATTACCATCAAAGGTAAAACTTTAGAAACGTACCATGGCAAGGTATTATTATTGCTGTAATATTCAACTTCACATCATGTTACCTAACCTAGTTACTGTATCCATGCACTCATGGCTCAGGTTAAAAACATCAATGTAGCATCTGAACTTTTTTGTCTTACATTAATTAGTTCAACAGAATTCCCCAAGACAATCTTCCAAGTATGTCTGCTGATGCCCATTTAAATCAATGGATAATTACTTATCAGTCCTCTATCACCGAGCGCATTTTGAACATAACCACTGCAGCCTACTGTTATTCAGTTTGATAATTAAGGAATAAAACTGCGTTTTCAGTCAGAAATAATCAATTCTGATCTTCTAATAGCTATTTCATCACACTTTCCAGCAAAGCACTATCACACTGTGCCATGCAAATTCCTTGTTAAAACTTACTTTCAAACCTTTTATTTAGATGTAGCACTTTTCTATGATTTTAAGTTCTTTTACTATGGATAGAGTGAATGCTTAACCTCAATGACATCTCCTTAAGACAAGCATGGCGAGTAGCTCAGTGTTTGAAATTAGGTCATGGTGTCATTCCCCAGTAGTTGTTGTGAAACCCAGGGAAATAGTTATACTGTTTTGCAAAGTCCCCAAATGGTGTAGACAGGTAGGTTTCCCCAGCATCTTCAAAAGTTCAGTAGCAATAGTGATATGAACATCCCTTGTTGCCCCTAAACAGAGTGGCTTGCTAGGCCATTTCAGAGTCCAACTGCATTACTGTAGGTCTGGAGTCACTTGTAGGCCAGTCCAGGTAAAGATGGCAGATTTCCTCCCCTAGAGGACATTAGTGAACCAGATGTGTTTTTACGACAGTCAACAATGGTTTTGTGGTCATCATTAGATTTTTAATTCCAAATTTTTATTGAATTTAAATTTCACCACCTGCCAATGTGAGATTCATATCATGGTCCCCAGATCATTATCCTGGGTCTCAGGACTACTAGTCCATTGACAATACCACCACAACCATTCCTCCCATTATATGCACCCTCTACAGTCATTTGGGAAGATTCATCAGCCAGAAATTAAGTTAGAAATTTGCAACTTTAAAGCAGCTGCAGTTGTTTGTTGCTGCAATGTATCAGCTAGACAGTTCAGACTGATTTCTGAGCTGTTAAGAGTCAATGCTATAACTACTTTTACTCAAAAAGGTTCTGTGATATTAATCGGCATCACACAACCATTAACACTTCAGACATACCATTGACGCCAAAACCTTTTAGTCCTGTATACTAAAGGTATTTTAATTTTTTTTATCACTTTAAATATCAGAGCTGGAATTCTCCAGCCGTCTCTGATTCTCTGGTCCCGGCAGCAGCGCACCCCCGTTTCCTGGCGTGGGGTGGCTTCAATTGGAATTTCCACTGACACTTACAGGAGCAGAGAATCCTGCCACCAGCGAATGGCACACCGCCTCACCCCGCTGGGAAACACACTGATGGAAGGCTGGGAATACCGACCCGGCAGTGCTCATCATGCCCTTTGACTGCTCCAGTGAGCAGTCTCTGAGTAAACAGAAACTTGTTGAAGTAATAACATAATAACAGGAGCTCCGAATCCTTTTTAAATTGTTTACCATTAACCCGGGCTTCATATAGGACAGTTTCAAACTTAGCTGCCTATTTATAAAAGCAATGTAACGGAAAATGTTTGTGTCCGTTAAATAAATGAACGTGAGATCACAATCAATATTGAGACTGAAGTTTTCAGTTAATTTTGACATTGTCACCATTCTAAGCCAACTAGAAGCAGCAACACATCAATGTAGGTCTAAACGTCTACTACTAATATCGAAGTTGCTTCTAATAAAAATATTTAAAATCCTTGACACAGATGTGCATTTATGTGAGTATCCATGCAAATTTGTATGTATGCAGGTGGGGGCAATTGCCCTCTTCAATCTGTAACTGGTTTCCTTTCCTTCTACAGAATTTGTACTAGCACTCACTTATCTCAGAATTCAAATCTGTCCCTGCCTTCTACTCAAAGCCTCAACATCAAGTCAGAACCTGTTTCTCCTCCTAGAGACCGCACCCACACACCGCTGGGATACCCGCAGCACTCGAGGCTCGATGCAGGGCGATCTCCAGTGGATAGTCTGAGCAGCTGTAGCAGTTCCTATGACGGAAGTGACCGAGAGGATCACAGGAATGACTTCCACTCTCCCATCGGACTAACAAGGCCTTTGCCAGACGAAAGGGAAAGTCCATCTGTCAAGCGGATGAGGCTCTCTGAAGGATGGGCAACATGATAAGATTCTTCAGTAATCTTTTTTTCTTGCAGTGTGTGTGTGCGCTACATTACAGGGCAAGGGAGGGAGGGGGGAGTTCAACATTATATGTGCCGTGTGTGGAAAATAAGTCAGGTACTCTGTTTTGTAAAAGTACTTTTAACTTGCCTCAGTGATATAAAGTAACGTAAATTGCTGAGATAACAGCTTTAGCACTTGAGTTGTACAAAGAAAACCCTTGTACAATGTAGATTTAACTGCTAACTCTTTTTCATTGCTGTGCTCCCTTGCAAAATGTATGTTACAATAGATAGTGTCATGTTGCAGGTTCAACGTATTTACATGTAAATAGCAGATTAAAAGGAAACATTTGCCAGAACTGGTGGATCTTTGCTGAGAGAGAAAGTGCAGCTGTTATGCAACAAAAACAAAAAAAAATTATATATGTATAGCTGGTTGACAGGCCCAGAAATATGGGTGACCATTCTCAACGAGACAAACCGGTCAACTGACATCTCTGAACATACTAAGGAAAAAAAGGCATATCAATAGAGTATGGCACTCAATGAAATGGCTCAGTCATTTACATGAAGGTTGTACTTTGACAAAAAAATGGAATATCGTTAATATGTGGAAAAGTCCAAATTCTGGGTCTGTTTAACATTTTAAGTGGATTTAAAAAAAAGATGTACATTACATTTTGCTTATATTTTCATATGAAAGCAAGAAAAAACATTTGCAAAGCATTTGTGGCTTTTTGTAGTTACCTGAGCCAAAATGTTTTTTTCCTGATAGCTTTGCCGGTATTTTAAACAGTCCTAAAACCAATGGAATTGGGCTCTTCGTATGGAAGCACTACCCTAGCCATGACAAAAACTCCACGCTTTGCTAACCAAGATAACTGTTTTCTCTTTGTAGAGGTTTTGTTTTTGAATTGTGTATTTCTAATTATATAAAAAAAATAATATTAAGAAAATCTTTTAAAATCTGTGAAATTAACATGCTTGTGTATAGCTTTCTAATATATATTAATTATGGTCATAACAAACATTGTTTTGGTTATCTTATTAGTGGGGGGGGGGGGGGGGGAATGTATTTGTGCATATGCACGTTTAAGTAGCTAAATTCTTTAGGTCTTTTCTGCACACCTTTTGCAGAATCAGAGTTGGCTGTGTTCAGTGTAAAGGAGTTAACCAGTTGGGAGGACGGGTTTAGTATGTATTCTAAATTTTGTTACTGTTTAGGAATTAAAACAAAAGGAGTGGGGCTGCCTGCCATTTTGGGTTCCGGGGTAATTTCAGAAGGACCTTGCTATCGGGGCTAGTTTTTCCCAGTACACCCAATTGCTAATTTGTAATTCTGAGCATTGTGTGAAATGCTGATCTATTTTTAACCTAATATGAATACTTGACAAAAATTAGTTCAGTTATTTGGATTTGTATGTTTTCTAAACAGGAATTTTTGAAACTGAAGAATTACCAGCAGATATTTTGTCACTTATACGTTTAAGAATTTGTTTACAAAAAGGTCTTTTTAAAGATTGTGAAAAGAAAATTAACTTTTCTCAATCATAACCCCCGACCACAACCTAATTGAGACACATTTTGTGTGTGTGTGTTCTCTTTCAGTTCTGTAATAGATCCATTTCCAAATGGATTTTGGAAGCAAAATCATACATAAAGCTTCGATCCCAGCTAACTTTCATGCCTTCACAACTTCATTGTAAGGTGTTTGCATGTTACTAAAAAGCAATTCTCACTAATGACTCAGTCAATAAACGAACGTCAGGCAGCCAGATTCCTAACACTATTTTAATTCAGCACCCTAATGAAAATTAAGTAATCAATTTCATTGTAAATTGAACTACTAGCAAAATATCATAACAGCAAATTAATATCCACCATTTTTTTTAGAATCAATCGAGAAGCACAACTTCATTCACAATGGGTCACTCCTTTCTGTACCTACAACCCTCTTACTCACTGTTATCCAAGTGTTATAATTTTGCTGTATGTTTGACCACAGAGCTAATTCTGAGTTAGCATATAATGATACAGTACTATGGTTTTAAAATTATTGGGGCAGAGCCCTTTGTATATTCTCATGTACTCCACGCAACCCATTTGCTAACAGATTTAGGCAATGTTCTTTACTGCGAGGCAAAAAAAAATGGCAGTGACACTTTCCTGGGGGCAGTTAAGTTATTTTCTGTTTCATAAAACTCACGAACATCAAAAAGGCTTGTTACTATTCTGCGCAGAAGTGAGAGCAAAGTCATTTACTGATATCTTGATGTTTGCAATGCATTACTGCTGCCAGTAACTTGAGTTGACATATCAGAGCCAGCAGATGTCATACCTTGAAAGCTGAGATAGTGAAAATATCAGCAAACCAGATCAGCTTTGACAGAATATTCTGCAAAATCCACTATTCTACCTCCAAAAGACAGAGTTTATGATAAATGGGATATCCCAACATTGCCCCATGAAATATTTTTAAAAGCCCTAGAAAATGGTCACACCATCAAAATAGACAGCATTCAGGAAACTTTTTTTTTTCAGAAGAAAATCAGCTAGCTAACTCAATTCAGTATCTTATACATTTTTTGAAAATTTATTTTTAAAAGTCTGACAATATATTTATTTATAGTTGACCATTAAAATAGCCTTTTCTAAATGGAAACTTAAAGCAAGAAATGGACTTTGTGCACACACCACTGCTTCCCAAACTCTGTAAAGTATGCCTTGAAGGTTTGACTTTACTAGAAACATACTTAACAATTAAAAACAAGTGTTCCAGAAAACCACTTTGTTGCTCGTAAAAGACTATTGCCTAAAAAATAAATTAAAATATGAGTGCTTCAATTGTTACTATTTGTGCCATCCGCTGTGTAGAATGTGGCAACTTTCACCTAACGCTGGTTTCCTGCCACTACAGAGTTCTGGAAAGACTGATCAAAAAAAATGTTTATTTAGAGTGCTTCAATTGTAGAGTAATGATAAAGGCTTTTGTTAATATTTTAACCAAAGACGTGGAGCAATCCAGGCGGTTAGCCACAGTTTTGCAAATATGCTTCTCTAATTGTTTTCTGTTTTATTTTGTGTTCAGGTTATTATATATATTATACTTGCCCTGATCGTACCTCAAATTCATCCATACCTCAAAACAATTTAAAGAGGTCAGTTAATTAAGCAATGATAAACGGTACCGGTGCTCTATATGAAGGAACTGTTATAAACTGTAGCCGTGGATTACTTTAGAAAGACTATTGTTATTGACCTAAAACATACTTGGATTGCTCCAGCTGGTTTGCTGTTATTTTTTCTGAGGATTTGTTTCCATTATACAATAGTAATACAAAATGATTGCTTGTAAATGGGGGAAATGTGGACGTTTGCAGCAAAAATAAAGAGGCTCACAGCGGCATAAGCTGGACTTTGTCGCCACTTGATGACAAAAAGATGTTAATAACTAAGTTAAATTACATCTATGTATCTCAAGGGACTTAATTCAGCTGTCTGTAGTGAAAATTTTTATGAGGAAATTCAAGTTTCTCTCGCTGGAAATAAGGTATAATTTGTATTTTGCAGACAAATCAGTAAAGTTACTGGCTTTCATAGTGATTTGATGTCATAGTGTGATTATTTTTTCTCTTTTGCATACGATATTTAATAGAGGTAATGGTGGGGTGGGGGGGTCTTGCCAGCTGGGGAGATGGCGAGAGCCCATTAGTTCCTTTCAGGAAGGCTTGCCAAATTACATGCCAATCCAGCCTGCGAACAGATCCCATTCTCTGAGAGCTGCTGGACAATTAGAGGCTGATGATTGCCATTGCCAGCACTGTCACCAGAGTGGGAGCAATGGTAGGTGCCAGAAGTGCACCAATGTGAGGCCCCGGATCAATGTGGGACTTGGGCCACAGGTGAGTAATAGTGTGCAGATGTCACTGTCACACTGACTCCCCAGACCTTCCATGTCAACCCCACCCCCATGACCTCTCATTCCCTCCATGCCAACCTATGCTCCTCCACACAAACACCACCATGATCCTTTATAACCCCATGCAAATTTACTGCAAACGCATGCTAACCCATGACCTCCCATTCATCCCTCATGACGTTTTATAGCCCTATGCTAACTTATGCCAACCCATACCCCCCCCAACCACCCACCACACTTTTCTCTTACACTCTTTGTGCCAACTCACCCAGTACCTACCATGTCAGATCTCGGGCTCGTACTGAGTTGTAATAAAATGAAATTCAAAAACTCGATTGATGACTTCAGTATTAAAAAAACACTCTCATTGAATTTAAACTTTTTAAAATACATTTAAGTTCCTTCAAGTACATAATCCATTATGACAACAACCATTTTTATTCTTAGCCCCACATCAAAGACTTTATAACCATGTGGAGCTGTCAATCAAACTGAATTTGCAAGTCCCCCCCCACTGTGATAATGAAAGATTGTGAAATAAGTCATGCAGCACTAATCCAGTTATGATAACCGATAACCCTCAGGCTAACGTGAAGAAAACAAGTGATATTGTAAGTAAGCTCAGCAGGCTGTTTTTTTAATTAAAGGGCAGCAGATTTAAAAATCTTGAAAATGTGATCATTCCAATGAATTTATCCACTTTTTATGCACATTCATGTCTAATCTTAACAATGTTAAAGGCACCTGGCCTCTCATAAAGGGCACTTGACCTCTCACACTTGGTCCATGGACCTATCCAAAATAATACACCACCCCTCCAAATGATTCCAACAACTTTAGACTTTTTGCTCAATGTCTAAAGCCCAAGTGTCATGTTTTGCAAATCCAACCAAAGAAATTGCAACTTTTTTGAAGCCCTCTCCACTTTACATGTACATCTATTGATGCAAGCCGCACTTTGGTACTCAGCTGTTGGTTAGTTATCTGAGTATGTCTACATACATGTAAATTTCATGCTCTGCAGTGTTCTATTTACAACAATGGATATTCTTCTCACAAAAATATTTTAAAAGATTTGCCTTATTTTTACAAACCTACCATTTTTAACTGTTTTGTGCAACACAATGTTGTGACCACGTGAGGAGGGGTGGGATGACTGCTCTATTCTCTCACTCCAGGTCTGACCATGAAAGGGTTTTTCATGAATTTAGAGAGAAAGTGCTTCACCAGTTCGAAAGGAGTCCCATTATTTACACCTTCAGACTATAAAGAATTATTCGGATGGATCTTCTTGGGTTAAACAAAGTCAAGGTACATTTATTGAAACTTCACCAAATTTAAAATAAAGAGCACGCAACCACTGTTCATACATCTCACAAATTCGCTTGAGCACAGACCGACACCCAGTATAGATGGTAGAATAAGAGGATAACTTTAAGGGTTTTTTTACACTTTGTGCATAAGGTTAGCTGTTCCTTGGCTGGTCTTAATGCAATGATTCCAGCTTATGGCCATTTTGTTGTCTTCCTGGGTGTCATTGAATGGAGCAGATTCCACATTTTATTCCCAATAGATCTCAGTTGTGGTACATTTCTCAGGATGCTTACTTGGCAAATTCGGGTACAATACTTCTGAGAGAGAGACTGAGGACAAAGAGCTTCAGAAGCCTGGTTCAGTACAGTATTTTTTTTACATCTCTACTGCTTGATAAGCAGTACCTTAAAGTAATACACTGGTTGTATATGTGAGAGAAGTTCTATTAGCAGTTATTGTTTCAGAACAGGCAATTTCATTTTGATGTCTCATTTCAAACATTTGAAAAGTCAAAGAACACATCCTCGTAACAATAAACAAAGGCATGAAAAGGGAAATATTTAAAACGTACATGCAGTAGTTTGAGTTAACAGGAATGAGTGTGGCACCAGAACCTCTGATCAGGATCCATTCTCATAGTTAGAATTAATTAAGTGTATATTTATTATAGAAAACAAATAATGGCTATAATAGAGTGTGGTGTATATTATGCTAGCATAAGGGACCAATTTTGATTAAACCACAAGAATAAAACATATTGGCATGGTCATTATCCCATTACTAGATAGAAGAACAAAGGCAAATGTCAATCTTGGAACTCATGCTCAAACGTTTGATCTGCTAACTTTGCTATAAGAATGCAAGTACTGATCATGCATTAATGCTCATTTTCATACCCAATCAGATGGCTTGATAATAACAGTCTATGTACTATTGTGCTATAACACCACTGGATTTCCAAAGAATACACGGTATTCTGCCTGAGAGTATTCAAATAAATACAGGCCTATTCATGTAAAATCAATCATCCACATTACCTTTGCCACAATTACTCATCAAACTGATCCAATATCATATAAAATATTTCAGAAATCCGTAGATAATCATTTTGATTTGAATCTTCCATCTGTCAAAGTGGGAGTGGAGGTGGTATTGTGTTATTCGTAGTCATTAAGAAAATTTCAGAAGAAGAAGTGATTCTCAGACTTGAACTGGGTCCAGTGGCAATTTTCTTTCATAAAAAAGGTTTCCCAATGGATTTTGTGCAAACTGAACCATTTACATGGAAGTGAGAAAAGAGGAGGAAGAGTTCATGTTTGCAGTGATAATGCAAAGGTTGAGGCATAGGACAGAAGTTTCACTACAAGCATAACTTACAACATCTATCTACAGACCCTGGCACCAACCTGCCAGTGATTCAGTTTACTATGCCATTTATCAAGATAATTCTTTGTCATATGCTGTAAGGTCACCCCAAGCAAACTTACAACATCAGGTAGCGGGGCAAGTAGTTGGGATGGTTGTCAGTTCATCTGCACAAGATACATTTCCAGATGACAGTTCAGTATCATGTACCGAGCTGCAGACACACGCATGAGAAAACTGGTGCATACATTTGTTAGCATGACAGCACTTCCATCTCCATTCTCAACAATGTGACATTCACACCTAATGTCACCACATTGATGTATTTCCTGAAGTGGACGGGGATCACTGACTGCTGCCAGAATAAGGATCTGATGAATGATTACACCTGAATTGTTCATTTTATTTTTTTTTCTATTAGTTTCTTCTGGTTCTGAGATTTCATACTTTGCAAACTGATTCAGCTGGACCAAATCAATTTCTGCGCAACTGGATTGCAGAGTAACTTCACACTTTGTGTGAAAAGGTATCTTATGATCCTCAAATTTGTATTGAAATTGTTTTTCTAAGTATTGATGCAAAAGCAATTATCCTAGAAAATGTTACATTTAATAAGTATGATTACACAATATGCAAATAATATCAATTAATAAATACATCTTGGAATTATCCTGGCATCAAGGGAAGCCATGCACGTTAAAGCGTGTCCTGTGACAGACGGGCTTTGCTGATACATGGGGCCCTTTTTTGTTTTTCTTCAATATAGTTTTTTTTAATATTTTTATTCCCCATTTTCACATTTTCTTCAGAATTTACACCCCACCAACAAACAGTAAACGGTAACTAATACAATGTCAATCCCCCTACCAACAACGATCCCATCCTCCCACCACCCCCAAACAACGGCCCACCTGACAATATAAGCATCAAATACGACAAACTCTCCCAAGGTGGAAAAAAAAGGAAAAAAGAAAAGGAATCAGGAATCACCTATGGTCAACATTGACATATATATTCCACCCCCACCCCCCCTAATATTCAATGCCTGGGTCTCCTTCCCCCTTGCCCGGTCCCAGGAAAACTAAGAAATCTCCTTTAGCACACAACCCCCGCATACACACTGAAGCCCCAAAGAACCATCATTACAAATGAAAGTCCCATCTCTTCCCTTGTCCAAATATATACAGCGTCGACTCATTTAGCACATGCACCAACATGCAGTGAAAAAATAAAGTTACATGAGGCTACATTGGTACACGACCAGTTCTCAATTCTACCACAGTCCTTCTGCCTTCGCAAGCTCCTCCACCGTCCCAAAATAAAAGTCCTTGGATTTGTAGGTGTGGTAATACCAGGTATTGCGGTACCTGAGAGGTGGATGACCATTGGCTAGACCCAGGAGTCTACCATTGGCTGATGTACATAGCTCCGCCCTGAGAGGTGGGGTATAAGAACCAATGCCGTCCCAGCAGGCTTCACTTTCTGTATCGAAGCTGCTGCGGAACAGTTCTAGCAGATTAAAGCCTATTAGTTATGACTCACCTTGTCTCGAGAGTAATTGATTGCGCATCAGTAGGTCACCCTCAACTTAGCTGGATATACTATGCTGCACTGCACCTTGCTGATGTACAGTGCCTTCACCCGGCTGAAGGCAGCCAGCCTCCTCGCCAGCTCCACCGTAAAGTCCTGGTATATGCGTATACCAGCTCCAGCCCACTGCACCACCCGCTTCTGCTTGGCCCAGCACAGGACTTTCTCCTTCACGCTATACCTACCGAAACACACAGTTTCTAGTCTTGGCGGCTCACTCGCCTTTGGTATAGACCTCCACGACCGATGAGCCCGATCCAGTTAATATCGGATGGGATCGTACCCCTCCCCCAATAGCTTTGCCAACATCGTGGTAAAATACTCCATCGGCCTCGGGCCTTCCACCCCTTCGGGCAGACCCACGATCCTCAGATTCTGTCGCCTGGATCTATTTTCCAGGTCTTCCATTTTGGCTCGCAGACCGTTGTTGGTCTCTTATCACCCTCTTCAACTCCTTCCCCATCGAGGTGAGTTGATCACTGTGCTGCGATAATGCCTCTTCCACTTCCTTCAGTGTCTCACCTTGCTCCCACACCTCCGCCGCTGCGGTTGATACCACCGCCCTCACCGGGGCAATCGCCTCCTCCACCAGCACTTTCAGTACCGCCCCCATCTCCTTCCTCGCTTCCATGTGTTTTGTGAACTGTTTTTCAAGTTCCACGGCCATCACCTTGGTAATTTCTTCTGCTGTGAGCGATGCTGCCTCCCCTGGTGCTCCAGCCTTCACTTTCCTTACAGTTCTATTCTGACTTTTCCACTCACCAGCGGACTTTAGTTAACCCCATTTTTCACGGCTGTTTTTCTCCCAAACTTGGACATTTCTCCTCCCTGTGCCTTCTTACAGCCTTTTCAGCCTCCATTGCCACTGGGACCGGGCGTTAAAACTCTGAAATTTCTATTCCCGAGTGGGAGCCCTCCAGTGTGCGGCTGCCTCCCACCCGCCGTCACCCTAATTTAGTTTTTATTAGGTCTGTTTCCCATTTAAAAAAAAATTTAGAGTACCCTATTCTTTTTTCGAATTAAGGGGCAATTTAGCATAGCCAATCCACCTACCCTCAACATCTTTGAGTTGTGGGGGTGAGACCTACGCAGGTAGAATGTGCAAACTCCAACGGACAGTGACCCGGGGCCAGGATCGAACCCGAGCCTTCAGTGCCTTGAGGCAGCAGCGCTAACCACTGCACCACCGTGCTGCACATTTCCCATTTTGTAAAAATAAATGCAACAAACAACAGAAAAAATTACAAAAGATGTACAGACAGAACAAGAGTTATTGCCAGCATAGATACAAGGATAACAGTACAGACTACATATGGAACAGGTTAGATAAATCTCACAATCTATGCTGATGGTATCTGTGAGGGTATTCCAACATGAAACTCTGGTTCGTGGAGGTGTATAGTTTTGTTTTTGGAATGGTGCAAGGAGTCACATGAAACTCTGGTGAAAATGACCAACACAGTCATTGTGTACCAATTATTATGGATTATTTATTAAAGAAGAGAGAAATGCACATGAACAGAACTGCAATACCCTCAGACAATTAAGTGTATGAATCACTAAACACACACGCAGTTTGTGCAGAATGTATCCCTTGTTCCAAAATATATTTCTGATCCCTGCACTCCTTAAGACTTCCTTTTTCCCTGAACAACATCCAAATTAAATAAATCTATAAATCAAATCCAGCTTATAGTTACCACACAATACAAGGCAATTGATCAAGTCAAGGAAACATTTTCCTGGCCTAGAAAAATATATTTAAACTGCCTTCATAAAAGGCTTCTGCACAGTCTTGGCTTTAAAACTTAGATGTAAAGCTCGCCTTCTGACTGTGAATTATTAACTCACCGCTCAGGCTGTTAATTGTAAAATGGGCCGACTTCCAGTTGCGGCGATGCGGAGCTAAGCCGCACGATTCGGCAGCTCCCGCTATTACGGACTTTCGGGCTCTTTAGAGGAGCCCCAACGGGAATTTTTTGAAGACGTGCCGTGTGGGAAGGGAAGAGAGAGGTCCCCCTTCACCTTTTATGGACCGGACCAGAAGCAAAACTGCCCAAAAAGCGGCATTCGAGCAGCGGGAGAAGCGAGTGAAGAAAAACAAAATGGCGGCGGCCGGGGATAAAGTTGAATGCGGGCCAGAGCTGCAGGAGTTCATCAAGCGCTGCTTCGATGAGCTGCGGAAGGAGATGCAGGTGCCTATGCTGTCGGCGATTGAAGGACTAGGGATGACCCAGAAGGCCACGAAGTAAAGATCCAAGAGGTGCAGAAAAAAGTCAATGAGAGCGAGGACGAGATCTTGGGCCTGGCGGGGAGAGTGGAGGAGCACGAGGCGCTGCACAAGAGGTGGGCGGAAAGATTCGAAGACCTGGAGAACAGGTCGAGGAGAAAGAATCTGCGGATCCTGGGTCTCCCTGAAGGAGTGGAGGGGGCCGATGTGCCGGGGCATATGCGAGCACGATGCTCGAGTCGATGATGGGCGTGGAGGCCCCTTCGAGGCCTTTGGAGCTGGATGGGGCACACCAGGTGCTGGCGAGGAGGCCCAAGGCTAACGAGCCGCCAAGCGCGATTGTGGTGAGGTTTCACCGTTTCACGGACAGAGAGAGGGTCTTGAAATGGGCCAAGAAAGAGCGGAGCAGCAGGTGGGACAATGTGGAGATCCGAACATACCCGGACTGGAGCACGGAGGTTGCAAAGAGGAGAGCGGGTTTCAACCGGGCCAAGGCGGTGCTGCACCGGAAAGGAGTGAGATTCGGAATGCTGCAGCCAGCGCGATTGTGGGTCACATACAAGGATCAGCACCATTATTTCGAAACGCCTGAAGAGGCATGGACCTTTATTCAAACCGAAAAGTTGGACTCAAACTGAGGGTTTGTGAAGGTTGGGGGCGGATGTTTGATGGTTGTTGTATATAGGGTGTTAATCACGCGCAGGAAATGATACACGGGCTGGGGGAGAGAGGGGGATGGCAATGGGGGAGAGAGACAAGGCCGCGACAGGAGCTGCGCCAGAGGGGGCGGGGTAGGCTTAGGAAAGCACGGGTTTTTTCCCGCGCTAGGGAAGAAAGGCGGGAGGGAGAATGGAGGAACGCACACTGACTGGGAGATTCCCACACGGGGAGGTCAACGGGACGGCGGGGGAAGCCGGGGTCAGCAGGTGTCAGCTGACTTACGGGAGTGTTATGGGGGGGAGCAGAAAAGCTAGACACATGTCTAGCGGGGGGGTGGGGGGGGGGGAAGGGGGGGAAAAAGGGTTGCTGCTGCACTGGCCGAAGGGGAATGGGACACAGAAGGGGTGGTCGGGGCGGGTGTCTCCTGTCTGGGGGACTGGAGGGTGAGGGCGGCGCGGACACGGGACTGGCCTAGAAAAGGAGATGGCTAGTCGGCGGGGGGGGGGGGGGGGGAAGGTGGGAGCCCCCCCAATCCGACTGATAACGTGGAATGTGAGGGGCGTGAATGGGCCGGTAAAGAGGGCCCGAGTGTTCGCGCACTTAAAGGGACTGAAGGCAGACGTGGTCATGCTCCAAGAGACACATTTGAAGGTGGCGGATCAGGTCAGGTTAAGAAAGGGGTGGGTAGGACAGAAAAAAAAATAACATAAAATAAAAAATAAATAAAAAATTGTAAAATGGGCCTTTCAGGCGATTCAGTGTAAAACTGCTCTCTCAGGCTGCTGAATGTAAACTGGCCTTCAGGCTTCTGCGGGTGATGACAGTTATACAATTTTGCATTGATTCTGCATTCTGTATATTTACAGTCTGCCTCTCAAATTCCTTGGGGGGGAATTCTCTGATAATGGGGTTATGTCCCCCACGGCCATGTGAAAACAGGTGCAAATCACTCTGGGCTATCTCCACTTTCTTGGAGAAAGTCCAGAGTGATTCTGCGTTTTGAAGGGGGCTAGCAGGGTCCCGGAGTGCTCCTCGCAGCTCTGGCTGCCGATATGGGGCCCTGCACTTTCAGCCACGGGTCTGAACATGCGCGCGGCGGCCCCGCCAACATTGCGGACCCACACCATGGGCCAGCCCCATAAATATAGGCACCCCCCCGCAGATTGCGCCCACCGATCGGTGGCCCCTGATCGCAAGCCTGGCCATTCTGGCGTCCCCTCCCCCGGTGACTCTAGAAATTAGCCTGCTTATAACTCCACTGATCTTTCAGTCATCTGGGCAAGCTGTTTCTACTAACAGGGTGATTACCAACTGATTCTATCTAGGTGCCTGCTAATCTCATTACTGTGAAAATCGTATCTCATCATGCCTTTTGAATGCTGGCTGCTGTTATCAGTAGGCAGATTTCTACCTGTTGCTGGGCTGATCGCACCCAATCATGCCTTGTTAAATTTGGTTTATTGCTGTTACTAGGCAAATCCATGACATCAGAAACTAGAGCCTCCACCTTAAATGCCAGATCAATTCGGAGGAGATACCACAGTGAATGGGGAAAAGAGGGCAAGATCATATTGATAGAGAAAGATAACAAGGTTGCACACCCCAAAGTACAGTGATTCAGACAAACAACTTGAGATAAATGGAATTGAGTTGAAATAAGATGAATTCACTCATAGAAAGCCCAACAGAAGCAAATAAGCCAAAGTAGAGCCTATAAATTAAAGACAGGGCTCCCACAGTTTACAGAACACATCAGATTTAGAGCAGAGAACAAATGTCAAAAATTCAATGTGGTGCATTCCATTATCAATTATGGGTGGCACAGTGGTTAGCACTGCTGCCTCACAGCATCAGGGACCGTGTTCGATTCCAACCTGACTGTGTGGAGTTGTACATTCTCCCCGTGTATGCGTGGGTTTCCTCCAGATGCTTCAGTTTTCTTCCACAGTCCAAAGATGTGCAGGTTCGATGGATTAACCATGCTAAATTGCCTCATAGTGCCCACTCTGGTGGGGTTGCAAGGATGGGGCAGGGGAGTGGGCTCAAGTAGGGTGCTCTTTTGGAGGGTCAGTGCAGACGCAATGGCCTCCTTTTATACTGTAGGGATTTTATGGATTTTAAGTTTTCGATAGAGGGATATTTGTCACTGATCCAGGGACATAGGATTCTTACGATCGGCAAAGGCCAGAATATTTCTGCAGACCTTTTTCAGTAGAATCTGTAATTCTCTCGTCGGGGAGATCCAGATTCAGAAATACAGGATTAGATTCTAAGGCTCTCTCAAAAATCCTCTTCGGTTCTCTGACCACACCTGACCAATAGGATTGAATCTTGACACAGGCCCATAGACAATGCATATAATCACCCTCGACAACTCTGCACTTTAGGCATATTGGGGATAAAGCAGCATCTAACCTGTGTCTAAGACTAGGTGTAATATGAGTACAATGTAGAATTTTGAATGGGGTCTCCTTCATCTTATCGCAAACTGAAATTTTACTGCCGTAGTCCCATATGTTACCCCGTGTTTCCTCATCAATCTTGATAGCTAAGTACCTTTCCAGCATGGCATTCAACAAGGTGATGCAGACCCTGGAATTCAAAACATCATAGAACTTACTAACCAATTGTTTAGGTTCCACAGAATTCAGGATTCTTTCCAACGGGGAAATTGTGGAGTCAAGATGCAGGGAAGTCTTGTTATGGATAAAGTCTCTAGACTGTATATACAGAATTGTCTTGGAATGCCAAACTGCTGACATCACTGCTCAAAGGATGACAAGGAGGCATCTCTGAACATGTCTCCCAGCCTACAAATGCCTCTATTTCTCCAGATATCGAATCTCCAGTCAATTAGACAGGGTGGAAAGTCTGGATTGTCCTGGATAGGACAGAGAGCAGAAGTCAGTTTAGATCTCCCTTCTCGTTGGTGGACCAACCTCCATGCTCTAAGAGTATTAATAATATTAGGATTATCTCACTTAGCAGAGCCGGCCTTAATGTCACCATAAAACAACAAGGCCTGTCGAGGGAGAATAGACTGCTCTGTATTGAACCAGATGGACGCCGGATCTATCCTAACCCAGTCTCTGATGAATTTTAGATGAGAGGCCAGCTGATATAGCTGAATATTCAAGAGATTCACCTGGAGGTTAAGGAACTTACAATGAGGCTTCTTTATGCTCCAAATGAATATGCTAACTATTCCATTAATTTCTTTAATGACTCTAGCCAACAGTAAATTAGACAGCATTTGCAAAGGATATTATAATCTGGGCAAAACATTAATTTTAATTAGTGCAATCCTCACAAGTCATGAAATTGGGAGCGCCACCATCGAGCCAAAATCTAATAGCCACAATCAACTGGGGAGGTTGGTCCCATATACCTGTCCAAAGGAAGGGATAATGAAAACCCCAAGATATTTAATTCCCATGGGGGCCATCCAACAGAGACTCCATCAGAGACCCCCCAATGAAAAACCCAACAGAGACCTCCATCAGCCAGCACGTCCTGAAAGCTGAAGATCAGGCCAGGCAGTAGAGTGAAAATTCAGTGCATTTTCACTTATGCCCCACTACATTTGTTGTCTCAGACAAAAATGTTCAAAAGCAGCAGCTTTTACAGGTGTCAGAGGCTTACTCAAAAGCCAATTCCACTTCAAAGGGCTTTACATCTCTTGACAGCCTTTGAAATGCAAATTTTCCAATCCATTCCAAGCAACAATACATTTCAGTAGCCAGTGACTGACAGCTTTATTGGTCCAGACACAGCTGCTTAGGGGGATTATTTATTTAGCATTCCCTTCACGCTTGAATGGATCTCAAGTACCCACCATTGATGCAAATCACAATGTTTATAAACAGTTTTGCTATAATCGGCACCTTCTCATCACATCCAAATGGGCTAAGTGCTTTCACTTCCTCTTTTTCTCAGAAGAGGGCAGCACGGTGGTGCAGTGGGTTAGCACTGCAGCCTCACGGCGCAAAGGTCCCAGGTTCGATGCCAGCTCGGGGTCACTGTCCGTGTGGAGTTTGCACATTCCCCCCGTGATTGCATGGGTTTCACCCCCACAACCCAAAGATGTGCAGGCTAGGTGGATTGGCCACACTAAATTGCCCCTTAATTGGAAAAAATGAATTGAGTACACTAACTTTTTAAAAAAAAGAAAAAAAAGTTCCTCAGAAGAAAGCACGTAACTCCTTTTGATATGTTGTAGAGCTGTCAATCAAAGCAAGAGGGTTTATAAACATTATGGTCAGCATCAATGCAGGGCATTTGAGATGCATTCAAGTGTCAATGGAAAGATGAATAAACAATTCTCCTCAGCAGCTGTGTTTGAACAAACAAGACTGAAAACCACTGGCTAGTGAAATGAATTGCTGGGTGAAATTAAATGGAAGTTTTGCATTTCAAAATCTGTTAAGGGATTTGAAGCCACCTGAAGCGCATTTGGCTTTCCAGGAACCTTCTGACACTTGTACGACTACTGCTTTAAACACTTTTGTCTGAGGCAGCAGATTTTAGGGTAGGGTCAATGAAAATGCAGTAATCTTTCCTGTACTGCTTTGACAGCTCTTCAGCTTTAAGTAAGGTGTGACTGATGTGTGTTTCTGATGGGAAGTCTTTGATGGAGGTCTCTGATAGGGGGTCTCTAATAAGGGATCTGATAGGGGTTACTGATGGGAGGCTATTGGAACGAGTGGGAGGGTGGGTTGGGGGGATCAGGTCACCCTTATACTGCGTGCTTTTGGGGGGAGGGTGACTTGTTATTCCTGTGGTTGGGGGAGTGGACGATGCCCCTGCTTGTCAGGTGGGTGGGGGGAATCTTCCGATAAACTTTGGGAGACACCTCAGTTATGCTCTGACCCCCTTGACCCACATCAGGCTCCACCACGTCTCAGTCATGCCTGGAAAATTTGCACAATGACCGCCCGGTGGATTTCCAGTTGTGGGAGTTATGGACTTCAAGTCCGATGTTGACTGTAAAATATATTTATTTATTTATTTTAAATTTAGAGTACCCAATTATTTTTTTCCAATTAAGGCAATTTGGCATGGCCATTCCACCAACCCATCTTTGAGTTGTGGGGGTGAGACCCACGCAGACATGGAGAGAATGCGCAAACTACGCACGGACAGTGACCCGGGATCGGGATCGAACCCGGGACCTCGGTGCCGTGAGGCACCGTTCCACCCCATTAAAATGTCAATAGATGATTGATTTGCACCCTCCAGTCAGCCCCTTCCATAATAACAAAATGAAACAAGAACATTACAACCAAAGGGGACATTCCTCATTAAGACTGAGGCTCCATAGGATAAACACCCCCTTCCCCCCAACCCGGGATAATGTCATTACCATCTGAATACCTTCTCAGAACAAGGAGAAAAAAAGGAAGGCCACAAAGGGAATGGGAATTGAATGCACCCACCCCCCAACACCCCGCACCCCCCACCAACCACCACCACCCCACCCCACCCCCC
Organism: Scyliorhinus torazame; assembly: GCF_047496885.1. Taxonomy (NCBI): domain Eukaryota; kingdom Metazoa; phylum Chordata; class Chondrichthyes; order Carcharhiniformes; family Scyliorhinidae; genus Scyliorhinus; species Scyliorhinus torazame. The sequence continues at coordinate 88,435,253 of NC_092715.1, read as the reverse complement.
ACCCCCCCCCCCCCCCCCCACCCCCCACCCGCATTTTTGATTTACTCATGGGACCTGTATCCACCACCATCCACCCTTCGGCAGTGGTGCCACTCACTTCCCCAATGATTAACACTCAGAGAATAGAAGAAAAGTGATGGATAATAAGCAGACGCCATATCAATCATGACTAAGAGAAGGTAATATGAGATAATACAGGGTGAAACAAGATAATACAAGTCCCTGAAATACTCCTGGAGAAGCAGAAGACATTCAATCAGTGCACATATAATTACATCTCCCTTTAACAGGATACAAGATAATAAAATCAACAACACCATGATAGGGAAGAAGTCCCGATTAGAGCTTGAGTTAATCTGAGCTGCAAACCATCAAATACATTTTATTGCACCTCATGCATTAAATGAAGGTTGTCAGATTATCGAGCGACTTGACGGAGTTGTTGGATACAATTTTCAGGGTCACAGGATAAAGCATACTATAATTCACACCAACAGTCCGAAGTTCCCTTGAACTTCATCGAAGCCCCGACATTTGTTCTGTATCCCTGCCGAAAAGTCCTGGAACAAAGAAATCCTCATTCCCTTGTGGAGCCAGGTCTCATTTCTCCGTTCTATCTCCAGGACCTTCTGGCAGTCTTTAAGGTTGTGGAAGTGAATGATTAAGAGTCTGCAATGGAAACCACCCCTTGGCCTCAATAATAGGATACGATACGGCCTTTCTATTTTGAAACATCAGCCTTCCCAACCAACCTGAGAGAACATGACAGCCAGTTCTCGAAGAACTTAACAGGGCCCTTACCCTCCACACCTTCCGGCAGACCGATGATTTGAATATTCTTTCGCTAAACTTGGTTTTCCAAGTCATCCCGGACTTTCACCATGCTACTTAAACGGTTTTCCAAGGATTGAATTCTTGCCTCCACAGAGAAAGTATCATGTTCAAAATGGAGGATGATGTGTTGGGTACTCTGGATCTGTGGAGACTGCGTTTATCTTAGCAGTAACATAGACAGGCTACCAACACTTGTAATAGTACAACTCTATTTTATTTAACTAAGAGCTGTTAAACATACTTGCATTGTGGGTCGACACTATGTTAGATTGACTGAAGATCTATGCCTAACCTGACCAGCCTATACTGCTAGCACATGGTGGCTGTTTGTGCTACTGACTGCGGGCTCTGTCTGTCTCAGAGGCTGCATCCCGAATGAGCGGGAAAACTAGTGCCTTCTGTCTTTATAGTGACTGTGCCCGAACTGGTGATTGGCTGCTGTGTTGTGTGTGTTGATTGATCTTGCAGTGTGTCAGTCAGTGTGTGTCTCTGCACCATCATATACTGATGTGTATATTATGACATCCCCCCTTTTCGAAAAAAAATTTGTGTTCGTGGCAATAAATAATGTAGTATGCGAATGTTCCAAACTATGTGTGGCACATAAGAACATAAGAACTAGGAGCAGGAGTAGGCCATCTGGCCCCTCGAGCCTGCTCCACCATTCAATGAGATCATGGCTGATCTTTTGTGGACTTAGCTCCACTTTCCGACCCGAACACCATAACCTTTAATCCCTTTATTCTTCAAAAAACTATCTTTATCTTAAAAACATTTCATGAAAGAGCCTCTACTGCTTCACTGGGCAAGGAATTCCATAGATTCACAACCCTTTGGGTGAAGAAGTTCCTCCTAAACTCAGTCCGAAATCTACTTCCCCTTATTTTGAGGCTATGCCACCTAGTTCTGCTTTCACCCGCCAGTGGAAACAACCACTGCCCGCATTTATCCTATCTATTCCCTTCATAGCCTTATATGTTTCTATAAGATCCCCCCTCATCCTTCTAAATTCCAATGAGTACAGTCCCAGTCTACTCAACCTCTCCTCGTAATCCAACCCCTTCAACTCTGGGATTAACCTCGTGAATCTCCTCTGCACACCCTCCAGTGCCAGTACGTCCTTTCTCAAATAAGGAGACCAAAACTGAACACAATACTCCAGGTGTTGCCTCACTAACACCTTATACAATTGCAGCATAACCTCCCTAGTCTTAAACTCCATCCCTCTAGCAATGAAGGACAAAATTCCATTTGCCTTCTGAATCACCTGTTGCACCTGTAAACCAACTTTTTGCGACTCATGCACTAGCACAGCCAGGTCTCTCTGCACAGCAGCATGTCTTAATATTTTATCATTTAAATAATAATCCCTTTTGCTGTTATTCCTACCAAAATGGATAACCTCCCATTTTTCATCATTGTATTCCATCTGCCAAACCCTAGCCCATTCACTTAACCTATCCAAATCCCTCTGCAGACTTCCAGTATTTTTGCTTTACCACTTATCTTCGTGTCGTCTGAAAACTTGGACACATTGCCCTTGGTCCCCAACTCCAAATTATCTATGTAAATTGTGCACAGTTGTGGGCCCAACACTGATCCCTGAGGGACACCACTAGCTACTGATTGCCAACCAGAGAAACACCCATTAATCCCCACTCTTTGCTTTCTATTAATTAACCAATCCTCTATCCATGCTACTACTTTCCCCTTAATGCCATGCATCTTTATCTTATGCAGCAACCTTTTGTGTGGCACCTTGTCAAAGGCTTTCTGGAAATCCCGATATACCACATCCATTGGCTCCCCGTTATCTACCGCACTGTTAATGTCCTCAAAAAATTCCACTAAATTAGTTAGGCACGACCTGCTCTTTATGAACCCATGCTGCGTCTGCCCAATGGGACAATTTCCATCCAGATGCCTCGCTATTTCTTCCTTGATGATAGATTCCAGCATCTTCCCTACTACCGAAGTTAAGCTCACTGGCCTATAATTACCCGCTTTCTGCCTACCTCCTTTTTTAAACAGTGCTAATTTCCAATCCGCCGGGACCACCCCAGAGTCTAGTGAATTTTGGTAAATTATCACTAGTGCATTTGCAATTTCCCTAGCCATCTCTTTTAGCACTCTGGGATGCATTCCATCAGGTCCAGGAGACTTGTCTACCTTTAGCCCCATTAGCTTGCCCGTCACTACCTCCTTGGTGATAACAATCCTCTCAAGGTCCTCACCTGTCATAGCCTCATTTCCATCAGTCACTGACATGTTATTTGTGTCTTCCACTGTGAAGACTGACCCAAAAAACCTGTTCAGTTCCTCAGCCATTTCCTCATCTCCTATTATTAAATCTCCCTTCTCATCCTCTAAAGGACCAATATTTACCTTAGCCACTCTTTTTTGTGTTATATATTTGTAGAAACTTTTACTATCTGTTTTTATATTCTGAGCAAGTTTACTCTCATAATCTATCTTACTCTTCTTCATAGCTTTTTTAGTAGCTTTCTGTTCCCCCCTAAAGATTTCCCAGTCCTCTAATCTCCCACTGATCTTTGCTACTTTCTATGTTTTTTCCTTCAATTTGATACTCTCCCTTATTTCCTTAGATATCCACGGTCGATTTTCCCTCTTTTTATCGTCCTTCCTTTTTGTTGGTATAAACCTTTGCTGAGCACTGTGAAAAATCACTTGGAAGGTTCTCCACTGTTCCTCAACTGATTCACCATAAAGTCTTTGCTCCCAGTCTACCTTAGCTAGTTCTTCTCTCATCCCATTGTAATCTCCTTTGTTTAAGCACAAAGCACTAGTGCTTGATTTTACCTTCTCACTCTCCATCTGTATTTTAAATTCCACCATATTGTGATCGCTCCTTTCGAGAGGATCTCTAACTATGAGATCCTGAATCAATCCTGTCTCATTACACAGGACAAGATCTAGGACCGCTTGTTCCCTCGTAGGTTCGATGACATACTGTTCTAGGAAACTATCGCGGATACATTCTATAAACTCCTCCTCAAGGCTGCCTTGACCGACCTGGTTAAACCAATCGACTTGTAGATTAAAATCCCCCATGATAACTGCTGTACCATTTCTACATGCATCAGTTATTTCTTTGTTTATTGCCTGCCCACCATAATGTTACGATTTGGTGGCCTATAGACTACTCCTATCAGTGACTTTTTTGCCTTACTATTCCTGATTTCCACCCAAATGGATTCAACCTTATCCTCCATAGCACCGATGTCATCCCTTAATGTTGCCCGGATGTCATCCTTAAATAACAGAGCTACACCACCTCCCTTACCATCCACTCTGTCCTTCCGAATAGTTTGATACTCTCGGATATTTAACTCTCAGTCGTGACCATCCTTTAACCATGTTTCAGTAATGGCCACTAAATCATAGTCATTCACGATGATTTGCGCCATCAACTTATTTACCTTATTCCGAATACTACGAGCATTCAGGTAAAGTACACTTATGTTGGCATTTTTACCTCTGTTCTGAATCTTAACACCCCGATCAGTAACCTCTCCTAAATTATATTTCCTCTTAACCTTTCTCCTAATTTTCCTTGTCGTTGAACCCATATCTTCATGTGACAACCTGCCGCGTCGCTTACCATTAATGTTTTCACTTCCTGTTTTATTCCTTTTAGTATTCCTGGTCCTATTCACTGAGCTCCCCTCAGTCACTGTACCTTGTACTGTCGCCCTTTTTGATTTTTGACTACGGCTTCTCTGCCTTACACTTTCCCCCTTACTGCCTTTTGTTTCTGTCCCTGTTTCACTACCTTCCAACTTCCTGCACCGGTTCCCATCCCCCTGCCACATTAGTTTAAACTCTCCCCAACAGCTCTAGCAAACACCCCCCCCCCCTCTACGACATCGGTTCCAGTCCTGCCCAGGTGCAGACCGTCCGGTTTATACTGGTCCCACCTCCCCCAGAACCGGTTCCAATGTCCCAGGAATTTGAATCCCTCCCTCTTGCACCATCTCTCTTGCATTCATCCTGTCTATCCTGACATTCCTACTCTGACTATCACGTGGCACTGGTAGCAATCCTGAGATTACTACCTTTGAGGTCCTACTTTTTAGTTTAACTCCTAACTCCCTAAATTCAGTTTGTAGGACCTCGTCCCGTTTTTTACCTATATCGTTGGTGCCTATGTGCACCACGACAGCTGGCTGTTCACCCTCACCCCCAGAATGTCCTGCAGCCGCTCCGAGACATCCTTGACCCTTGCACCAGGGAGGCAACATACCATCCTGGAGTCTCGATTGCGTCCACAGAACTGCCTGTCTATTCCCCTTACAATTGAGTCCCCTATCACTATTGCTCTGCTATTCTTCTTCCTTCCCAGCTGCACAGCAGAGCCAGCTACGGTGCCATGAACCTGGCTGCTGCTTCCTTCCCCTGGTGAGCCATCTCCCTCAACAGTATCCAAAGCGGTATATCTGTTTTGCAGGGAGATGACCGCAGAGGACACCTGCACTGCCTTCCTACTCTTGCTCTGCCTTTTGGTCACCCATTTTCTATCTCACTCAGTACCTTTCACCTGCGGTGTGACCAACTCGCTAAACGTGCTATCCACGACGTCCTCGGCATTGCGGATGCTCCAAAGTGAGTCCATCCGCAGCTCCAGAGCCGCCAAGTGGTCTAACAGGAGTTGCAACTGGACACATTTCTTGCACGTGAAGGAGCCAGGGACAGTGGATGTGTCCCTGAGCTCCCACATCGCACACGAGGAGCATGACATGGATCTGAAATCTCCTGCCATGTCTTAAACCTTCGGTTAACTTCAACAATTACAATTTCCGCCCCCCCCACAAAAATAAATAAATAAATAAACAACGAAGAAAAAAATAAATAAATATACCAATGAAAAGAAAAAGAAAACAGAAACACTACTTACCAGTCACTTACCAGGGATAAAGAGCACCTACTCCCCCCCAAGCTTCGAATTCCCACCTAGATTCACATTCCCAAACTCACTCTTGGTTCTGTCTCACTCTGGCTGTGTCTTCTCTGGCTCACTGGGAGAACTCACTGGGGATGGGTTTACAAGTTGCTCTTTTTAAACTGTCCTGAATTGACTCCCCTCTCCCACCTGCTTTTAGATCAAGGTAGATTTAAGTGACTGACACTTAACTGCCAACCAGTTATGTGAGTGGGTGGAGCAGCCCTTGTTAACCTACACTGCACAATTCTAGCTTAATTTAAATTAATTTAAACTCCTGAAATTTAAAAGGAGCTGCCTTACTGATTTGATTCAATTCCCACCTAGATTCAAATTCCCAAACTCACTCTTGGTTCTGTCTCACTCTGGCTGTGTCTTCTCTGGCTGACTGGGAGAACTCACTGCGAGCATATTTACAGGACTATGTGCAGAAACGCTAAGATATTTACATTGGAAGGTGTCTAGTGCAGATGGACAGTATGTAACACAAAATACAACAAGAACAACAGTATGTACAAACCAGTGAGTTAATCAAACAGGGTAACGAAACAATCAGTTCATGAGTTCAAAGAGTCCATGAATTCAGGCAGTTCATAAATTCAGTCTCTGAGGTGGGCGCTGAATTCTGGTTGACCGCCTCAAGGGTGGGTCAGGGCCGCCTGTTCTGGAATGGGCGGGACTGTGTCAGACTCAGAGGTGGCAGAGCGAAAGGGAGATCTGCAAAGTCCGTGACGGATTCATCGTGACGGCGAGGCAGGTCATGATGATCTAGTGGCGAGCGTGGAAGGAGTCGTAGTGCCCGCCTATTCCGGCGAAGAAGAGAGCCGTCTTGTAGACAAACCAAAAATGACCTGGGGGCCACTTGTCTGAGCACCACAGCGGTGGCGGACCAACCACCATCGGGAAGTTGGATACGGACCTCATCATCAGGAGCCAGAGCAGGGAGATCCGTGGCGTGGGTGTCGAACACCGATTTGTGTTGGGCCCGAGACAACTGCATTTGACGAAAAACCGGAAGGTTGTCCAAGTCCGGGACATGAATGGCCGGCACCATCGTCCGCAGTGTGCGATTCATCAACAATTGAGCCGGTGACAGGCCAGTGGACAATGGAGCTGATCTGTAAGCAAGCAGGGCGAGGTAAAAATCGGATCCTGCATCGGCCGCCTTGCACAGGAGTCGTTTGACAATGTGCACCCCCTTTTCAGCTTTGCCATTGGATTGGGGGTAATGGGGACTGGACGTGACATGTGTGAAGTTGTTTCATTTGGCAGAATTGAACCACACCTGACTGGCAAAACACAGGCCATTGTCGGACATGACCGTGAGCGGGTGCCATGGCGAGCGAAGGTTTCCTTGCACGCACGAATGACCGCTGTTGAGGTGAGGTCGTGTAGCCTAACTACCTCCGGGTAGTTTGAGAAATAGTCCACAATGAGGACGTAGTCCCGGCCAAGTGCATGGAACAGGTCGATGCCCACCTTGGTCCAGGGTGACGTGACCAACTCATGGGGTTGCAAGGTCTCCCTTGGCTGAGCAGGCTGGAAACGCTGGCATGTTGGGCAGTTAAGAATGACGTTGGCAATGTCCTCGTTGATTCCAGGCCAGTACATTGCCTCACGGGCCCGTCGGCGGCATTTCTCCACTCCTAGGCGGCCCTCATGGAGCTGCTCAAGGACGAGGTTCCGCATGCTGTGGGGAATGACGATCCTGTCCAGCTTTAGTAGAATTCCATCTACCACTGCCAGGTCATCTTTAATGTTATAGAATTGAGGGCATTGGCCCTTGAGCCACCCGTCTGTCAGGTGGCGTTTGACACGCTGGAGCAGGGGATCGTTGGCCATCTCACGACGAATCTGGATGAGTCGTTCGTCCGTGGCGGGCAAATTGGATGCTGCGAATGCCACCTGAGCATCAATTTGGCACTAAAAGCCCGCTGGGTCGCAGGGTGTGGTGACAGATCGGGAGAGTGCATCGGCGACGATGAGCTCCTTACCCGGGGTGTAGACGAGCTTGAAGTCGTACCGCCTGAGTTTAAGGAGAATGCGCTGCAGGCGCGGCGTCATGTCGTTAAGGTCTTTTTGAATGATATTGACCTGTGGCCTGTGGTCTGTCTCGACTGTGAACTTTGGGAGTCCATAAACATAGTCATGGAATTTGACGACACCGGTAAGAAGGCCCAGGCACTCTTTTTCAATTTGCGCATAGCGCTGTTCGATGGGCGTCATTGCACGTGACGCGTATGCGGCAGGAGCGCATGAGGAGGATTAGTCACGTTGAAGGAGCACTGCTCCAATGCCGGACTGACTGGCATCCATGGAGATCTTTGTTTCTTTGGCCGGATCGAAAAATGCCAACACCGGGGCCTTGGTCAGCTTCGCCCTGAGTTCCCGCCATTCTTATTCGTGGGCGGGGAGCCATTGGAACTCGGTCGTCTTCTTAACCAGGTTCCTGAGAGCCGTGGTGTGGGAGGCGAGGTTAGGGATGAATTTCCCCAGGAAATTGACCATGCCCAGGAAGCGGAGGACCGCCTTCTTGTCCCCCGGTGTCTTCATGGCCTTAATGGCAGATCCTTGTCAGCATCCAGCTGCACGCCAAACTGTGAAATGTGGTCTCCGAGGAATTTATGTTCTGTTTGACCAAAGGAGCATTTGGCCCTGTTGAGGCAGAGGCCATGCTCATGGATTCGTCGGAAGACGCGTTGGAGGCGATCAATGTGCTCCTGCGGGGTGGTAGACCAGACGATGATGTCGTCCACATATACGCGAACCCCTTCGATACCTTCCATCATCTGCTCCATTATTCTGTGGAACACTTCCGATGCAGAGTTGATGCCGAACGGCATCCGGTTGTAGCAATACCGGCCAAATGGGGTGTTAAAGGTGCAGAGCTTCCCACTGGATGCGTCGAGTTGGATCTGCCAGAACCCCTTGGATGTATCTCGCTTGGTGAAAAATTTGGTGCGAGCCATCTCACAGGTGAGTTCTTCGCGCTTTGGAATGGGATAGTGTTCTCTCATAATATTGCGGTTGAGGTCTTTGGGATCAATACATATGCGTAATTCACCGGATAGTTTTTTCACACACACCATAGAGCTGACCCAGTCAGTCAGTTCTATAACTTTCGAAATTACGCCCTGGTCCTGGAGGTCCTGCAGCTGCTGCTTGAGACGGTCCTTGAAGGGTGCTGGTACCCTGCGAGGTGCGTTAACCACAGGCGTGGCATTTGGTTTTAACAAGATTTGATAAGTGTATGGGAGTGTGTCCATGCCCATGAATACACCGTGGTATCGGGTGATGATGGCGTTCAGCTGTGTCCGAAAGTCAGCGTCCTGAGATGCAGAAGCGTCAGCGGGTGACAGAGAGTGAACCCTTTGCACCAAGCAGGGAGGCTTCAGTGAATCCCACTATTTCGAATGGCAGGTTAGCCTTTGATGACCGGTGCAACACTTCAAGCTGGCAAGAACCACTGGCAGCAATGGTATTACCATTATAGTCCAGAAACTGGCAGGCGGATGGCAGAATGGAAGGCTTGACATGGAGGCTTTCGATGTCAGACCGCGCAATGAGGTTGGCTGAAGCGCCGGTGTCCAGGCGGAATCGGATGCGGGATCGGTTGACCGTGAGGGTGGCACATCACTCGTTGTCTGGATCAATGCGGAATATTGGGAGAGACTTGGCTTTTGTCTTCTGGAGTATCTTGTGTTTGGTGATGATGCCCACCCAAAATGATGCTTTAGGGTCCTCGGTGTCAAGGTCCAGAATCAAGTCAGAGTCGGAATCGGTGACCGGTGGCTGGATGGTTCAGACATCCCTGCGTGGCTGGTTGGAGCAACGAGAGGTAGTAGGTTGAGCAGACCTGCATAGGGCTGCATAGAGGCCAAGCTTGCCACATTGGAGACAGCGTCGGGATTTTTCAGGACATTGCCGCTTTAAGTGGGCGGAGCCACAGTTGGCGCACGTCGTGATGTCAGAACGTTCAGTACGCCACCGCGCATGCGCGGTATGGTCGTACGTAGTGCTCGCCTGCGCAGTGCGGTCTTCGGCTTCGCCGTCCCCTCGGTCAGTGCGCACATGCACGGGAGCCCGAGAAAAGCGTGCGAAATGGCCGCCCTCATCCAGGCTTAGGCCCTGGACTTGTTTAATGGTTTGCACCCGCTCTGCCTTGAGGGTACCTTGCCGCACTGTTTCAGCCACTTGAATGTGCGAGTATCGGTTAGTGGCGTGTTCATGCAGAACGCAGGTCTCGATGGCTATCGCAAGGGTGAGCTGTTTAACCTTGAGGAGCTGCTGGCGTAGGGGGTCCGATTGCACACCGAAAACGATCTGGTCACGGATCATCGAGTCGGAGGTGGAGCCGTAATTACAGGACTGCGCGAGGATGCGAAGGTGGGTGAGGAAAGATTGAAAAGGTTCATCCTTACCCTGCAGGCGCTGTTGAAAGACATTGCGCTCAAAACTTTCATTTACGTCAATGTCACAGTGACTGTCAAATTTAAGCAGGAACTTGAACTTGGACTTGTTTTCACCTTCAGCGAAAGTGAGAGAGTTGAAGATATGGATAGAACATAGAACATAAAACATTACAGCGCAGTACAGGCCCTTCGGCCCTCGATGTTACGCCGACCTGTGAAACCACTCTAAAGCCCATCTACACTATTCCCTTATCATCCATATGTCTATCCAATGACCATTTGAATGCCCTTAATGTTGGCGAGTCCACTACTGCTGCAGGCAGGGCATTCCACGCCCTTACTACTCTCTGAGTAAAGAACCTACCTCTGACATCTGTCCTATATCTATCTCCCCTCAATTTAAAGCTATGTCCCCTCATGCTAGACATCACCATCCGAGGAAAAAGGCTCTCACTGTCCACCCTATCTAATCCTCTGATCATCTTGTATGCCTCAATTAAGTCACTTCTTAACCTTCTTCTCTCGAACGAAAACAGCCTCAAGTCCCTCAGCCTTCCCTCATAAGATCTTCCCTCCATACCAAGCAACATTCTGGTAAATCTCCTCTGCACCCTTTCCAATGCTTCCACATCCTTCCTATAATGCGGTGACCAGAATTGCACGCAATACTCCAAATGCGGCCGCACCAGAGTTTTGTACAGCTGCAACATGACCTCATGGCTCCGATACTCAATCCCTCTACCAATAAAAGCTAACACACCGTATACGTTCTCAACAACCCTCTCAACCTGGGTGGCAACTTTCAGGGATCTATGTGCATGGACACCGAGATATCTCTGCTCATCCACACTACCAAGAATCTTACCATTAGCCCAGTACTCTGTCTTCCTGTTATTCCTTCCAAAATGAATCACCTCACACTTTTCTGCATTAAACTCCATTTGCCACCTCTCAGCCCAGCTCTGCAGCTTATCTATGTCCCTCTGTAACCTGTAACATCCTTCCGCACTGTCCACAACTCCACCGACTTTAGTGTCATCTGCAAATTTACTCACCCATCCTTCTACGCCCTCCTCCAGGTCATTTATAAAAATGACAAACAGCAGTGGCCCCAAAACAGATCCTTGTGGTACACCACTAGTAACTGGACTCCCGGCTGAACATTTCCCATCAACCACCACCCTTTGTCTTCTTCCAGCTAGCCAATTTCTGATCCAAACTGCTAAATCACCCTGAATCCCATGCCTCCGTATTTTCTGCAATAGCATTCCGTAGGGAACCTTATCAAACGCTTTACTGAAATCCATATACACCACATCAACTGCTTTACCCTCATCCACCTGTTTGGTCACCTTCTCAAAGAACTCAATAAGGTTTGTGAGGCGCAACCTACCCTTCACAAAACCGTGTTGACTATCGCTCATCAAATTATTCATTTCCAGATGATTATACATCCTATCTCTTATAAACCTTTCCAAGACTTTGCCCACAACAGAAGTAAGGCTCACTGGTCTATAGTTACCGGGGTTGTCTCTACTCCCCTTCTTGAACAAGGGGACAACATTTGCTATCCTCCAGTCTTCTGGCACTATTCCTGTAGACAAAGATGACTTAAAGATCAAAGCCAAAGGCTCAGCAATCTCCTCCCTAGCTTCCCAGAGAATCCTAGGATAAATCCCATCCGGCCCAGGGGACTTATCTATTTTCACACTTTCCAGAATTGCTAACACCTCCTCCTTATGACCTCAAGCCATTCTAGTCTAGTAGCCTGTATCTCAGTATTCTCCTCGACAACATTGTCCTTTTCCTGTGTGAATATGACGAAAAATATTCATTTAGCACCTCTCCTATCTCCTCGGACTCCACGCACAACTTCCCACTACTGTCCTTGACTGGCCCTACTCTTACCCTAGTCATTCTTTTATTCCTGACATATCTATAGAAAGCTTTAGGGTTATCCTTGATCCTACCTGCCAAAGACTTCTCATGTCCCCTCCTGGCTCTTCTTAGCTCTCTCTTTAGGTCCTTCCTAGCTAAATTGTAACTCTCGAGCGCCCTAACTGAACCTTCACGTCTCATCTTTACATAAGCCTCCTTCCTCTTGACAAGTGTTTCAACTGCTTTAGTAAACCACGGTTCCCTCGCTCGACCACTTCCTTCCTGCCTGACAGGTATATACTTATCAAGGACACGCAGTAGCTGTTCCTTGAACAAGCTCCACATTTCCATCCCCTGCAGTTTCCCTCTCCACCCGATACATCCTAAGTCTTGCCTCATCGCATCATAATTGCCTTTCCCCCAAATATAACTCTTGCCCTGCCGTATATACCGATCCCCTTCCATCACTAAAGTAAATGTAATCGAATTATGGTCACTATCACCAAAGTGCTCACCTACCTCCAAATCTAACACCTGTCCTGGTTCATTACCCAGTACCAAATCCAATATGGCCTCGCCTCTCGTTGGCCTATCTACATACTGTGTCAGGAAACTCTCCTGCAAAATTTGGACAAAAACGGACCGATCTAAAGTACTCGAACTATAGCGTTTCCAGTCAATATTTGGAAAGTTAAAGTCCCCCATAACAACTACCCTGTTACTTTCGCTCCTATCCAGAATCATCTTTGCAATCCTTTCCTCTACATCTCTGGAACTTTTCGGAGGCCTATAGAAAACCCCTAACAGGGTGACCTCACCTTTCCTGTTTCTAACCTCAGCCCATACTACCTCAGTAGACGAGATCTCATCAAACGTTCTTTCTGCCACCGTAATACTGTCTTTGGCTAACAATGCCACCCCTCCCCCTCTTTTACCACCTTCCCTGAACTTACTGAAATATCTAAACCCCAGCATCTGCAACAACCATTCCTGTCCCTGCTCTATCCATGTCTCTGAGATGGCCACAACATCGAAGTCCCAGGTACCAACCCATGCCGCAAGTTCACCCACCTTATTCCGGATGCTCCTGGCATTGGTATAGACACACTTTAACCACCTTCCTGCCTGCCGGTACACTCCTGCAACTTTGAAACCTCACTCATGACCTCACTACTCTCAACCTCCTGTATACTGGAGCTACAATTCAGGTTCCCAATCCCCTGCTGATTTAGTTTAAACCCTCCCGAAGAGCATTAGCAAATTTCCGCCCCCAGGATATTGGTACCCCTCTGGTCCAGGTGTAGACCATCCCGTTTGTAGAGGTCTCACCTACCCCAGAAGGAGCCCCAATTATCCAGGAATCTGAAACCCTCCCTCCTGCACCATCCCTGTAGCCACATGTTCAACTGCTTTCTCTCTCCCTATTCCTCGTCTCGCTATCACGTGGCACGGGTAACAGCCCAGAGATAATAACTCTGTTTGTCCTAGATCTAAGTTTCCACCCTAGCTCCCTGAATTCTTGCCTTACATCCCTATCCCTTTTCCTACCTATGTCGTTGGTATTTATGTGGACCATGACTTGGGGCTGCACCCCCTCCCCCTTAAGGATCCCGAAAACACGATCCGAGACATCGCGGACCCTGGCACCTGGGAGGCACCACACCAACCGCGAGTCTCTCTCGTTCCCACAGAATCTCCTATCTATCCCCCTAACTATGGAGTCTCCAATGACTAATGCTCTACTCCTCTCCCCCCTTCCCATCTGAACAACAGGGACAGACTCTGTGCCAGAGACCTGTACCCCATGGCTTACCCCTGGTAAGTTGTTTCCCCCCCCCAACCGTATCCAAAGCGGTATACTTGTCACTAAGGGGAACGACCACAGGGGATCCCTGTACTGACTGCTTCCTCCCAGCCCCTCTCACCGTCACCCATCTATCTTTATTCTTCGGAGTTACTACATCCCTGAAGCTACTATCTATAACCACCTCTGCCTCCCGAGTAATCCGAAGTTCATCCAGCTCCAGCTCCAGTTCCCTAACGCGGTTTCTGAGGAGCTGGAGATGGGTGCACTTCCCACAGATGAAATCAGCAGGGACACTGGTGGCGTCCCACACCTCAAACATTCTGCAGGAGGAACATTGCACTGCCTTCCCTGCCATCCCCTCTAGATAAAACAAGAAAAAGAAAGGAAGAGCTTACCTGATGATCACTCAACCCCTTAGGTTAGAGGAGGTGGAAGGCTGGGGGACACTACAAGTGTAGTGTCTCGGGGTTAGAAAGCTCCCAACTTAAATACAGGTACTGACAAATCTTCCCAGAAATCCCCACGGCCGACTTCCTGCTGCTGTAAAGGTAAGTTTTTAAAGTTATTCTGACCTTCCTGACAGGCCCCTGGATACTGCTCCCACCAAAAATGTGGAGGCTGCTTCTCCTGTAAGGTAAGTTTTTTAAGTTATTCTTACCTTCCCGATGGCGTGGTCCCCGGCCATGGAACGGAAGAGAGCAATCCTCCTGCCGTCTGAAGCAGCTTCCCGGTCTGTAGCTTCGAGGTATAGCTGGAATCGTTGTTTAAAGATTTTCCAGTTCGCACCGAGGTTGCCGGTGATGCGGAGCAGCGGGGGAGGGCGGACGCTGTCCATACTACCAGATGGCTGATTGCTGGTCGAAGGCAGATCACTTGAAGGTAGGTCTATTAAACTCTAACATCACATACTGCTACCATGATGTGTTGGGTACTCGGGATCTGTGGAGACTGCGTTTACCTTAGCAGTATCATAGACAGGCTACCAACACTTAGAACATAGAACATAGAACAATACAGCGCAGTACAGGCCCTTCGGCCCACGATGTTGCACCGAAACAAAAGCCATCTAACCTACACTATGCCATTATCATCCATATGTTTATCCAATAAACTTTTAAATGCCCTCAATGTTGGCGAGTTCACTACTGTAGCAGGTAGGGCATTCCACGGCCTCACTACTCTTTGCGTAAAGAACCTACCTCTGACCTCTGTCCTATATCTATTACCCCTCAGTTTAAAGTTATGTCCCCTCGTGCCAGCCATATCCATCCGCGGGAGAAGGCTCTCACTGTCCACCCTATCCAACCCCCTGATCATTTTGTATGCCTCTATTAAGTCTCCTCTTAACCTTCTTCTCTCCAACGAAAACAACCTCAAGTCCATCAGCCTTTCCTCATAAGATTTTCCCTCCATACCAGGCAACATCCTGGTAAATCTCCTCTGCACCCGCTCCAAAGCCTCCACGTCCTTCCTATAATGCGGTGACCAGAACTGTACGCAATACTCCAAATACTCCAAATGCGGCCTTACCAGAGTTCTGTACAGCTGCAACATGACCTCCCGACTCCGGAACTCAATCCCTCTACCAATAAAGGCCAACACTCCATAGGCCTTCTTCACAACCCTATCAACCTGGGTGGCAACTTTCAGGGATCTATGTACATGGACACCTAGATCCCTCTGCTCAGCCACACTTTCAAGAACTTTACCATTAGCCAAATATTCCGCATTCCTGTTATTCCTTCCAAAGTGAATCACCTCACACTTCTCTACATTAAACTCCATTTGCCACCTCTCAGCCCAGCTCTGCAGCTGATCTATATTCCTCTGTAACCTGCTACATCCTTCCACACTATCGACAACACCACCGACTTTAGTATCGTCTGCAAATTTACTCACCCACCCTTCTGCGCCTTCCTCTAGGTCATTGATAAAAATGACAAACAGCAACGGCCCCAGAACAGATCCTTGTGGTACTCCACTTGTGACTGTACTCCATTCTGAACATTTCCCATCAACCACCACCCTCTGTCTTCTTTCAGCTAGCCAATTTCTGATCCACATCTCTAAATCACCCTCAATCCCCAGCCTCCGTATTTTTTGCAATAGCCTACCGTGGGGAACCTTATCAAACGCTTTGCTGAAATCCATATACACCACATCAACTGCTCTACCCTCGTCTACCTGTTCAGTCACCTTCTCAAAGAACTCAATAAGGTTTGTGAGGCATGACCTACCCTTCACAAAGCCATGCTGACTATCCCTGATCATATTGTTGTAATAGTACAACTCTATTTTATTTAACTAAGAGCTGTTAAACATACTTGCACTGTGGGTCGACACTATGTTAGATTGACTGAAGGCCTATGCCTAATCTGACCAGCCTATACTGCTGGCACATGGTGGATGTTTGTGCTGCTGACTGCGGGCTCTGTCTGTCTCAGAGGCTGCATCCTGAATGAGCGGGAAAACTAGTGCCCTCTGTCTTTATAGTAACCGTGTCCTAACTGGTGATTGGTTGCTGTGTTGTGTGTGTTGATTGGTCTTGCAGTGTGTCAGTCAGTGTGTGTCTCTGCACCATCATATACTGATGTGTATATTATGACAGAGGATTCTTTCCTCCGTATCATCAAGCCTCTTAACGGTGCTTTGCAACTTGGCCTCATGAGCACACAGTTTCTGAGTTAACACATCAAGCCTTTGGTCAATTACTTGGATAATGCCGGTAGTCATCAACTTCACTACTGCACCAGTTCACCACCGAGAATCCCAGACAGCGCGGGATCAAGAGGCAAACCCCCACCACCACCAAGGATCAGGTCATCATATTGAAAGGGTGGCTCCACCCCCAATGAATCTGAATCTGGTGGCCCCCTTTTATCAACAGATGTTTTGACATTTTTCACCAGATTCTTACCAAAGACAGAACAACAAATATTAATTCAAGGATTAGGTAGATAAATGTCAGGCAATCAGGATAAATGATGGAATATAAGTGAGTGGCACCAGTGCCCACGGAAAAGCAGCGACTCCTACGCTTGCATCACGTGATTCCACCTATGGGGCCCTTTTCTAAAATGTGTGCTAATGCTTTTGCAAAAAATGGAAAAATAAATATTTGAAAAGCTTAGCATTAGGAAAGTATATTAACAGCAAAAGGAACTTGGATTATTTAGGAGCTTTATTGCAGCAAATAGATTTGCCAATCTTGTTGGGGTGAATTCTGGCAAATTCTGCCTTAACTATTCATTCCAAATTGACACTCTCGGACTGGAGCACCAAAATCAAGACTGACAATCCAGAGCAGCACTGAGTGCCACGTTGTTGGAGATGCCATCCTTAAGGTGAGATGTTAAATTGAGGCACCTTTTGCTCTCTTGTCACTTTTTCAAAAAACAGCAGAATCCTGGACAATAGTTATTCCGTAATCAATATCACAAAAGCAGACTTTCTGGTTATCATCACATTAGTATTCATGGGGGTTTGCTGTGTGCAGATTGGCTGGCATGTTTCTCACATTAAAACAGTGGCTGGGATTTTCCGAAATTCCGACCAAGTGTTGACGCCGGTGTCAACAGGCCACCTGGCCCAGCAATTCACCACTGTTCAGGAGGCTAGCACGGCGTCGGAGAGCTGCGCGCTGCTCCGGCGCCGAAATGCGGCCCTGCGCAACATGGTGGAGCCCAACAGGGGCCCGGCATGGAGGAACATAGGCCCCCTGCTAGAATGAGCGCGACCGCCGATAGGTAGCCCCCGATCGCGGGCCTGGCCACCGTGGAGGCCCTCCCCGGAGTCAAATCCCCCCGCCCCCCCCCAACCACCAGAATCACCCCTGCAGCCAGAACGCCGAGGTCTCACCGGGTGGGACCACATGTGAACCACGCCAGCAGAACTTGGCGGGCACTCGGCCCGTGAGCGCAGAGAATCTCCGCGGGGCGCCGCGTCGACCGCGCGTGACTGGCGGGTCCGCGCAGAATCACAGAAGTGCCATCTCGCCAGATTTCCGGAGTGAACGGCTATTCTCCGCCCCTACGCCAGCCACGATTCTGGAGCGGAGGTCAGAGAATCCCGCCCAGTGTCTTTACTTCAAAAGTCCTCCATTAGCTGTGAAGCATTTTGTGACATTCTGTGAAAGACACAATGTAAAATGCAATTCTCTCTTTCGAATTCTATGTTCGACCTGTTTATTATGAAATGGTGCAATTGCATAAAGCATTCATTTTCAAACTCAGGAAGGCGATGTAGGGTCGGGGAGTGATCGGTCCCGCCGTTCCTGCGGTGGTTCCAATCGCGGGAGAAGTGCCGAACAGCTGCAATCAGCTTTCACATGGCGAATTGTGGTAACTGCCGCCTTTTAAAGGCAGGCAGAGATTCGGCTGCTTGTGGAGTCTTCTGGCCATTTGCGACGACAGAGAATGGACCACATGAATTGACGCAAAGAGCCGCCCGGGGACTGCTTTTGGCACCAAAGAAGGATGCTTCGATTTTGCAGCTGCTGGCAAGCAAGGCAAATGAATTATGAACTTCACAGTAACGTCATTGCAATGTAAGCCTACTTGTGACAATAAAGATTATTTTTAAAAAATCAATGTTCTTTTTAAAGTAAGAGACGGACAGAGACTCAAAAAGACAGTTTGCCTATTGGAGAGGGTCACACAACAGAATCTGCTGGAGAGAGCTGCACAGGAAAGTCCCAGGCAGAACAGAACAGTGTTAAGAGCTCCAGGGCCTCTGGTTAACACCCCTGCAAAAAAACTTAACTCAGAATAAAGAAGTATAAAGTTGACTTTTTGAGTTCTTGTTTTATGAATTGTGACAATGCAAAACGTCTTTTTAATAAATTTAGAGTACCCAATTAGTTTTTTCCAATTAAGGGGCAATTTAGCATGGCCAATCCACCTGCCCTGCACATCTTTGTGTTGTGCGGGCAAAACCCATGCAAACATGGGGAGAATGTGCAAACTCCACACGGACAGTGACCCAGAGCGGGGATTGAACCTGGGACCTCGGCGCCGTGAGACAGCAGTGCTAACCACTGCGCCACCGAGCTGCCCTGTGACAATGCAAATAAGGAGGCAAAGCCCACGTGTGTTATATGCAGGGAAGTACTGTCAAATGAGAGAAGTTTCGGAATTTGAAAGAGAAGTGGTGGGTGAAAAATTCCCTTTGAGGTTAAGATCCCAGAGTCAGTTATTAACTTACAGCTGACTCCAAATGAAAAGACTACGCTGCTGCAGTTTATCTGCAATACTACATTAAAAACATGCTAAAACCCCACAAGGCTGTCAGCATTCTGGTGTAGCATCTCCCAGGAGTATCCAGTGCTGAGTAAAATACATATTTTATTGCTGTTGCCCTTCACGATGACCTACATGTGTGAGTTGGAGTTTCCGTTTTCATAAAGATGGAAGATGGCACAAAGGAACTGGCTGAAGTCTTCACCTGATATGCTCCTTTGAAACGGATTCAAGTGAGATTGTGAGGCGAAAGCAGACTTACATTTCGCATTAAAACATAAGCGAACATGGAATGTGTCACGGAAGTCAGTTGGCATTGTCGCGAAGGACAGTTGGTGTGTGTCGTGAAGGTCGGTTGGCATGTGTCACGAAGGCCTGTTGGCATGTGTTGCAAAGGTCAGTTGGCATGTGTCGCGAAGGTTGGTTGGCATGTGTTGCAAAGGTTGGCTGGAATGTGTCGCGAAGACCATTTGGCATATGTCGCAAAGGTTGGTTGACATGTGTCATGAAGGCCGGTTGGCATGTGTCGCAAAGGTCGGTTGCCATGTGTTGCGATGGTCGGTTGGCATGTGTCGCGAAGGTCGGTTGCCATGTGTTGCGATGGTCGGTTGGCGTGTCTCGTGAAGGTCGGTTGGCATGTGTCGCGAAGTTCAGTTGCCGTGTGGTGTGATGCACAGGTCAGTTAGCATGTGTCGCGAAGGTCGTTGGCATGTGACACGAAGGTCGGTTGGCATGTGTCACAAAGGCCAGTTGGCATGAGTCGCGACAGTCGGTTGGCATGCGTTGCGAAGGTTGGTTGCGTATCTCGCAAAGGTCTGTTGACATGTGTCGTGAAGGCTGGTTGGCATGTGTCGTGAAGGTTGGTTAGCATATGACATGAAGGTCGGTTGGTGTGTGACACGAAGTTCGGATAGCATGTGTCATGAAGGTCAGTTGGCATGTGATGTAAAGGTCGGTTAGCATGTGTCGCGAAGGTCGGTTGGCGTGTGATGTGAAGGTCGGTTGGCATGTGTTGCGAAGGTCGGCCGGCGTGGGTCCCGAAAGTTGGCCGGTTGTCAAAAGTGGGTGCTGGAAATAAAAGTTTGAAAAACACTGGCATAAAACATGCCAGCTTCAGAGCACTGTTGAGTAATGAACTTCAGAAATTACTCTGATATTATCTGGTATTTGAACATAAAAGTTAAAATTGTATGGACAATTGTTATTTTGCAATCATGCAACGAAAGGGAGATATAGGCAACCAGGAATATGCGATTTAATTTGATGGGGCTGTTGTTTCACTGCTTGTACAGCAGTCACACAGTCAATATAGTGGCTGTAAATTTCCTTTGTGCTCGCAGTGTTAACACTCTGTAATTTAGATGAGTAGGTCAGGAATTGTAGTGAAACCTGAGCACACTGTGTTCCTACCCCTTTTCCTAATACCAGAATTTTCAGTCATTGCTGGGATGGGCACACAATAATTTGCCTTCCCAAACAATGGAACATATTGGGTTAGATTCTCCATTGCGTGCCGTCAGTAGAGGAATTCCCGATGCGGCAGAGAATCCAGCGTCGGGAAAAAACGATCAGTTTCCGATTTTCCTCGCTGGCGTCGGGATTGAGATTCGTGCCCTGTGCCAGTGGGAGGATGCAAATGCGTCATTAAGACCTATTTGCATCCTATTACTGGCCAGGCACCATAGTCTCTGGGCCCTCATGTTTCTCCGGTCCTTTGGCCCGAGAATCACGTAGGCGAGAATCAGTTCAGGTCCTGACAAGCGTGTACCTGACCCGGTGGATCTCATGGTCAGCCAAGGGGTAACACCTAAAGTCCATCAAAGAGCCACCCCTTTCCCCACCATTGCAAGACCTGCCCACCCCACCTCCATCAGACCCACCCACTGACCCCCCAGAGACCCCTTAAATAAAGTGACCCCCACCAAAGACCCCCAAAATAAGGAGACTTCCCCACAGAGATTCACTAAATAAAGAGACCCCGACAGGCCCCCAGATAAGAGACCCATGTCTGGAAGCCTCTTAGAAGATATACATCTGTCAGGAAGCCCTCCAGAAGAGAGACCCCTGGCTCGAAGCTAGACAGCAGTCCAGACAGAGGTAGTGAAAAAGATAACTGCTTTAAAACTCATCTGGGCAATACACCTCCTAGCTCAGGCAGAGGAAACAGCACCCATCAGTTTCTGGAAAGAGAAAACCAGTCAGCTGGGTTTAAACACTCTCAGATTTTGATATGCAAGCCATTCATTAATTTCCATTTGATATTGATTTTACCAGGCTGTGATTGACAGCTTTCACATACACCTAACTGTCATCATTGATCCATTCATCTTCCTTCATGGTTGAGTAACTTTGAAGTGGCCAGCTGTGAAACTAACCACAGTATTTATAAACCTCAAGGTTTTACTGACAGCTCTGGACCACTTCAAACAGAGTTAAGTGCTTTCCATCCATCTTCCTTCACGGTCGAGTGACTTTGAAATGATCAGCTGTGAAACTAACAGAAATAGGTTTGTTTTTTAAAAATGAGTTTCTTGGCATAATACACTCAGTTTGGGTTCCGCCAGGGTCACTCAGCTACTCACTTCATTACAGCCTTTGTTCAAGCATGGACAAAAGAGCTGAACACGAGAGATGAGAGAGGCTGCCCTTGATATCAAGGCAGCATTTGACCATCAAGGAGCCCGAGTAAAACTGGACTCAATGGGAATCAAGAGGAAAACTCTCCACTGTTTGGAGTCATACCAAGCACAAAAGATAATGGTTGTTGGAAGTTAATCATCTCAGTCCCGGGACATCACAGCAGGAGTTCCTCAGGGTAGTGTCATCGGTCTAATATCTTTAGCTGCTTCATCAATGACCTTCCTTCCATCATAAGGTCAGAAGTGGGGATGTTTGCTGATGATTGCACGATGATCAGCACCATTCGTAGAATCCCACAGAATCCCTACAGTGCGGAAGGAGGCCATTCGGCCCATCAAGTCTGCACCGGCCCTTGGAAAGGGCAGCCTACTTAAATCCATGCCTTCTCCCTATCGCCATAATCCAGTAATCCCACCTAACCTTTTGGACTGTGGGAGGAAACCGGAGCACCCAGAAGAAACCCACACAGACATGGGGCGAACGTGCAGACTCCACACAGACAGTCACCCAAGGCTGGAACTGAACCCGGGTACCTGGAGCTCTGAGGCAGCAGTGCTAACCACGTGCCACCATGCTGCCCTCCTTATTGACTCCTCAGAAATTGAATCAGTCCATGTCCAAATGCAGCAAAACCAGGACAAGTGTCAAGTAACATTCGCGTCACACAAGTGTCAGACAATGATCATCTCCAACAAGAGAGAATATAATGATTATCCCTTTACATTCAATGGTATTACCATCACTGAATCCCCTGCTATCAGCATCCTGGGATTCCATTGACCAGAAACTGAACTGGACCAGCAATATAAATATCATGGCTACCAGAGCAGGTCATGGGATAGGATTACTGTGGTGAGTAACTCATTTCCTGACTCCCCACCAGCCTGTCCACATTCTACAAGGCACAGGTTAAGAGTGTGATTCGGTGGAGTTCAAAACAATGAGGGAGGATTGCATAGAAATCTATAAAATGCTACCTACTAGATAGGGTAGATGAAAAGGGATGTTCCCGAAGGAAGGTGGTCATAAACTGAACATACGGGGTAGACCATTTAGGACTGAGATGGGGAGAGATTTCTTCAGCCAGACAGTGGTTGCCTGTGGAATCCGCTACCACAGAAATCAGTTGAGACCAAAGCATTGTGGGAGGGATTCTCCATTCCTGAGGCTAAGTGTTGACGCCGGGGCAGTAGTCGTGAATACCACGTCAGCAAAACTGACGCTGCACCTGGACCAATCCAGCGATCATTAAGGGCCAAGTGGAACACAACTGATTCCAATGAAAAACGGTGTCTGATTTGCTGGGTCTGTGATTGACACACAGGCTGACAACTGGCAGCCGCATATACACACTTCAGTCCCCAAACACACCAACCCAGCCAACAAGATGGTAGCTAGATGTGCGGCCCAGAGGTTCACAGACAAAACGCCGTGGAGGAGAGGCAGGCAACCCTGTACCCCAGGGTGGGAAGGAGGCTGCCAGCCTCCGCTGTTCACCAATCCTGGATGCAGGTGGCAGAGGCGGTCACGCTGTGGGCAATACCGTCCGTATTGGCCAGCGGTGCCGGAGAGATTTGCACGACCTCCTCAGGGTGGCCAGGGTGAGTAGGCAGCATTGCGCCCCTGACACTAACCCCTGTCCCCCACAACCGTAACCCCACCCCCTCCCACCCCCTGAGCTGCATGCGTCGGACTGACTAACACTGCGCGTGTCATGTGAGAGTACCTTTAAGAAATGGGTGTTTATAAATGGGTGTGTATATAAATATCTGTAGTGAGAGTACCTTTAAGAAATGGGTGTTCACTACTTCAGTGATGTCAGAGTGGAGCTGGGCTGTCTGCCAGCTTTTTACTTTCGTTTATGAGCAGGCTGCAGGGTGTGTTTTAGTTTCGTTTTCAGTGTTGGAACTGAAGCCAGACCAAGCAGGTGTACTGCTGTTCTCTCTGCCATCAAAAGACTATCCCTTCATCATTTGGTGAATTCAGAATTATAAATGTTTTCAGTAGTGACTTTAACCTGATGTGCTTCTGATAAAGGTTTTGTTTTTAAGTCGTATGGATGTTAAAAAGGAAAGCTTAAATCATTACTTAGTGTTGTTGTCTTTGGGGGTTGTACTTGAATTAATGGTTGCTAAGATGTTCACTGTATGTTTTTAAAAGGTTAACTTGAGTTCATAGAATAAACATTGTTTTGCTTTTAGAAAATACTTTTCCATTTCTGCTGGACCACACCTGTAGAGTGGGCCGTGTGCTCCCCATACCACAATCTAGTAAAAGTTCTGGGTCAGGTGAACTCCATGATACACTTTGGGGTTCTCTAAACCCTGGCCCATAACACGTGTTTTCTATTCCCCCTGCGCCCCCAGGGGAAGGCCGCTCATAACCATTGGGAGCGGGAGAAGACTGCAGGGTGACTGCGGGAAATGTGACTCCCTCACAGCAGCAGAGCACAAGGCACTGGTCATGATTGGCTTGGCCAAAGAAAGGGCAGTCGCCGGGGCAGATGTCGGCATCAAGCGAGCAAGTAACACCCTGCTGAGTTGCGGTTCCCCACGGCAGCTACCCACAAACCCACACCACCCCCCACACATCCCCACTTCACCACCACTACTACTCCTACATCCCCCTCTCCACCACCTCCCTCCCTCCCAACAACCCCCCCCCCCCCCCCCCCCCCCCCCCCACCGGCCCGCAATGCAATCATGCATCTCGTCTGGTGTCTTGCAGGAGCTCTGGTGGTGGGGCAGGCCCTTCAATGTCCCCACCCCCGACCCCAGCCACAGCCAGAACCCCAGTTGCCGACCAGCAACAAGGATGATACCGACACGGACGGGAGCTATCGACCCGAATCCGGTGATCTCGAGTCTGGGGGTGACACTGATTTGCCATCACAGCTGTCTCCAACTCCCTCCACCATCCGAGAGACACTCACTTTGGTTGGGCATTTTAGTGAAGAGGCTCCAGGGACACTACCTGGTGCGCACCACACAAATGCCCTGGTACAGCAGGTGGAGGTAGGAACTTGCGAGGGGGTGGATGGTTGGAGGGCAGGCTGACCCCAGGGAATAGTTGCTGTCCAGAGAGGATTTGGGCTTCTGGAATGGACGGTCCCATCAATCGTGGAGATGCAGTCGCAGAACCAGGGGCTACATGAGGGGTTGGCAGCGAGCATCCAGCACCTGCAGGTGCAGTTGGTAGAGTCCAACTGTGTGCAGGAGCAGGAGATGGCGCCGACCATACGTGCCTACGCCAGATTGGTGACGTCCGTGGTGGAGGCTTTGGCGGCAAAGGTTTCGTCCATGGATCAACATGTCCATGACCAGGGTAACTCTGTGCATGTGGTGGCCGAGGCCCAGGACAGGGCTGCCCTATAGCAGGCAGCCATGTGCCAGGGCCACCTGGACATTGCAGCGGCGTTCCAGATCGTGGCCCAGTCACAGTGGGCCATGACTGAGAGCACTGGCAGCATTGCCCAGGAACTGGCTGACGTGGTACAGAACCAGAGGGAGGTGGCTCAGTCCCAGAGGGAGATGGCGCAGTCACAGGCTGATGTGGCGCGGACCCAGAAGGTGGTAGCCGCCGCCATGCACATGGAACCGGAAATGCTCAGAGCCGTATCGGCAGCTAGAGCTTGGAGCTCTACACTGCCTCCCTACTAGCCCCCAACTAAACGGCAAATTGGTGGCCATTTTGCGGCAGGTTTCCTGGCGTAAAACACCAGCGTTTTCACGCTGGCGTGGGGACTTAGTCTTCCAAACGGAGAATCCAGCCCATTGGTTTTTATTCCCCTGCCAGCATGTTTACTTGAATGATAATGCTTTCATCCCACTCCCCAAGTATTTGCCCAGGATGAAGAAGTCTGTGAAACCTTGGCAGCTTTTCAAATTTAGAGTTATTCTTCAAATGCAAAATTCTATTGATTATCAAAACTGCCTATTTCAAACATGTGCAATGTCCCCCCCTTTGTCCATTATTGTGGTGGACTTCTTCCAATTAAACACAGGAGTCTCAGGAACAGGTTACAATAATTTACTCATGTTTCAAGCATGGAAGGAACTACACCAGATAAATCTCCAAAGGAACACCTTCCTATAATACAGCAATCACAGGGAGAGCATTCTAATACACCTCTCTCCACCAAGTAAGAGATACAGACTGCTTATACAGTTAGTCAGTACACAAAACATTGTTTAAAATTCAAATCTTGTGTTATTTGTTACGGGCCAGGGTTTAGAGAACCCCAAAGTGTATCATGGAGTTCACCTGACCCACAACGTTTAATAGATTGTGGCATGGGAAGCACACGGCTCACTCTACAGGTATGGTACAGCAGACATGGGCCAGTGGTTTTTAAAACAAAGCAATGTTTATTCTGTGAACTCAAGTTAACCTTTCTAAAACAAACGGTGAACATCTTAGCAACCAGTAAATCAAATACACCCCCCAAAGAATACAACACTAAGTAATCTGTATGCTGTTCTGTTAACATCCAAAAGACTTAACAAACCTCCAAACAGGAGCACATCAGGGTTTACATTCAAGTCTGAAAACATTTATACTTCTTCTGAATTCACCAAATGATTAAGAGATAGTTCTTTATGGCAGTGATCAACAGCAGTGCAGCTCACAGACTCACCCAAGCTTTCTCAAACAGAAACTAAAAAAGCAGAAGTAGAGCTCAGCTCCACCCACACTCTGACATCAATCCAGTAACATGAGCAGCTCCATTTCTTAAAGGTACATTTCTTAAACACCCATTTCTTAAAGGGTACTCTCATATGACATATTAAACTCTTCACCCAAAAGCTTGCCTGTTATCTCTTAGCTGTCTGTTCTTCTAACAAGTAAACAACCATTCTGTTGCGTTTTGCTGATCTCAAGTCGTTGAGGTATAAGCATTTGACTAACACGTGATTTTACGCAAATGCAGGGGTGTTATTAAATATTTTTATTAAGGTATGTGAAATTTTTTATAATAATAACAATAACAATGACATAAACATGGTATAATAAACATTTCCCCTCCATCCCAATCTTCACACACCCCAACCTTAAAACAGCAATCCGGCCCTCAGCCCCCCCCCACCCCCCCTCCCCCGGAATACTGCATCTGCTGACATGTTAAATTTCCCCTAGAAAGTCGACGAACGGCTGCTACTTTCGGGCGAACCCGACCATTGACCCTCTTAAGGCGAACTTTATCTTCTCGAGACTGAGAATCCCAGCCATGTCATTAACCCAGGTCTCTACACTCGGGGGCTTCGGGTCCCTCCACATTAACAAGATTCGTCTCCGGGCTACAAGGGAGGCAAAGGCCAAGACGTCAACCTCTTTCGCCCCCTGACCTCTCGGCTCTTCCGACACTCCAAAGATCGCTATCTCTGGACTCGGCACCACCCGTGTATTTAGTACCGTGGACATTGCCTGAGCAAAACCCTGCCAAAACCCTCTCAGCTTCGGGCATGCCCAAAACATGTGGACATGATTTGCTGGGTTTCCATGGCACCTCGCACACCTATCTTCCACCACAAAAAAATTGCCCATCATAGCCACTGTCATGTGTGCCCAGTGGACTACCTTAAATTGTATCAGGCTAAGCCTGGCACATGATGAGGAGGTATTAACCCTGTTTAGGGCATCCACCCACAGACCCGTCTCTATCTCTCCTCCTCGCTCGTCCTCCCCTTGCCCTTAAGCTCCTCCACCGGAGTTTCCTCCACCTCCGAAAGCTCCTGGTAAATATCCGATACCTTCCCCTCTCCCACCCAGGTACTGGAGACTACGTGGCAGCAGCAGCGGAAAGGCCGGAACCTGCTTTCTCAGGAAGTCTCGCACCTGCAAATACCTAAACCCGTTCCCTGCTGGCAATTCAAATTTATCCTCCAAGGCTTTCAAGCTGGGGAAGCTCCCGTCTATAAATAGATCCCCCATCCTCCAAATTCCTGCCCTTTGCCATCTCCGGAACCCACCATCCAGCCTACCCGGTACAAACCGATGATTATTATAAATTGGGGTCCAGACCAATGCTCCCTCCACTCTCTTATATCTCCTCCATTGCCCCCAGATTCTCAGAGCCACCACCACCACTTGTGGAGTATCGGGCCGGCGAGAACGCAAGAGATGCCGTTATCAGTGCTCCCAAACTGGTGTCTTTGCATGACGCTGCCTCCATCCGCTCCAATGCCGACGCCTCCCCCAATACCCACTTCCTAATCATGGCTATTTTAGCTGCCCAGTAGTAAGTGCAGAAGTTCGGCAGCGCCAACCCACCCTCCCCCGACTGCGTTCCAGCAACACTTTCTTCACTCGCGGGGTTTTACCCGCCCACACAAAGCCCAAAATAACCTTATTCATCCGCTTGAAAAAGGCCTTTGGGAAGAAGATGGGGAGGCACTGAAAGACAAACAGAAATCTGGAGAGGACCGTCATTTTCACGGTCTGTATCCTCCCCGCCAGTGATAGCGGGAGCATGTCCCATTTCTTAAATCCCCCTCCATTTGTTCTACCAGCCGGGATTGGTTTAACTTGTGCAGTGCCTCCCATTCCTGGGCCACCTGGATTCCAAGATACCGAAAGCTCTTTCCTACCATTCTAAGCGGCAGTTCTCGCAGTCTCTTCTCCTGTCCTCTTGCCTGGATCGCGAACATCTCGCTTTTCCCCATGTACAATTTATACCCTGAAAAATTGCCAAATTCCCCCAGGATTCGCATTACTTCCCCCATCCCCTCCAATGGGTCTGAAATGTACAAGAGCAGGTCATCTGCGTAAAGCAGGACCGGGTGCTCCACCCTCCTCCCGAACCAGTTCGTACAGGCTCTTAACGCCATGGCCAATGGCTCTATGGCCAGAGCAAACAGTAACAGGGAGAGGGGGCACCCAAATCGTCGCTGCAGAGACCTCCCCCGTATCCTTTATTTCCAGGTAGTTCTGGATGGACTTGTTAACTCGCCCACAGATCGCTTTGTCCGCTAGCAACCCCACATACAGTATCCACAGCGGGCGTTGCCCTCTCTCCACAGTAACCCGTAGATCCACCCAATGTGGGGCATCATCCGACACTGCGATTGCCGAGTACTCAGTATCCACCACCCCCGGTATTAGCGCCCTGCTCAGAACAAAAAAGTCGATGCAAGAGTATACCTTGTGGACATGTGAGAAAAAAGAAAACTCCTTTGCCCTTGGCCGTGCAAACCTCCATGGGTCTCCTCCCTCCATCCGTTCCATAAACCCCTTCAATTCCTTTGCTGCAGCCGGCCTCCTCCCTGTCCTGGATTTTGACCGGTCCAATTCCGGATCAATGACTGTGTTAAAATCTCCTCTCATAATCAGGTTATGTGACTCTAAGTCTGGGATCTTACCTAAAATTCCACATCGCCCCAATTCGGAGCATATATGTTCACGAGTACCACCCACGCCCCCTCCAGCTTCCCACTCACCATTATGTACCTACCCCCCTTGTCTGACACAATTCTCCCTGCCTCGAATGCCACTTGCTTGTTGATCAAGATCGCTACCCCCCTGGTCTTTGAGTCCAGCCCTGAGTGGAATACTTCGCTAACCCACCCGTTTCTCAATCTCGTCTGGTCTGTAACCTTTAGGTGTGTCTCCACCTGTAGCCACCTGGGTTGGCCACTTCCCGACTTTAATATGGAGATCCGCTAAGAATGCAGGGAAATTCAGTCAAACGCAGGAAAAACAAGCAGGTGCAAAATTTCCTGTATATCAGAACTTGCAGGAACCCAGACAGGACTGAAACTAACAACCATCTACATATTGATGAGCGATCCCCAGGAACAATTGGAAACAGTTAAGATAAACAAGGCCAAGCCAGACTCCTTGGCGCCAGCAGGAGCCAAGACAAAGGAAGACCAACGGGCACTTAGGAACCGCCCAGCGATCAGGGAACAGCTCCAGTATTGGAGAAATCGATCCAAGAGATCAGAACTTAGTTCAATCACTTGGAACCAGGTACGGGGTCTGCCCAAAAGGGCGCGAAGCCCCTGGGGACTATAAAATAGAGTCCCCAAGTTCAATTCGTCCTTCTTGGCAGGGTCTCTCAGCAGCTTGAAACAACCCTTGACCGTGACCTGCCAAACAGCTCCACCAACCAAGTAAGTCTCCAGTCAACGCACGCTACGAGATAGGTGCTCCTAGCTACCAGTCTATACCAGCTTTGAAGTCTGCAGACTCAGAATCGAACGGAAGGCCATTTATTCCCCTGACCTGGTGGGCCAGTTCCAAAGCTAATAATAGGCCCCTTAGTGTTAGAGAAAGTCTAGTAAGTAGAGTTTTATACATGAGTAGTGATTGACTGTGTCTAATAAATGTGTTTTGATTTGAAACCTACTAACTGGTGTATTGAGTTATTGATCAGCACTTGAACTTGTGGTGGTATCATAAAGATACCTGGCGACTCTGGAACAAAGGTTATAAAACAGAGCAAATTAAGTAAAGACACAATGAGCAACACACCCCAGCAGCAACACTAGAAACCCAACACCCCATGTCAAGCTCCAGCTTAACACCTGCTCACCCCCCACTGTGCTTCCGTGAGTCAGCTAACCCATGCTGACTTGATAGCGCCCGCCCATGGCACCAAGCAGTCTGTCTCCCCATTGTTCTCTCCCCGCACTTGGACAAGCATATTAAAAGCATCACATTCCCCAGTAAACAAACATCAGAAAAAACAGTGAAGAAACAGCCACCTTAGAAAGAAAAACACCCAAAAACAGAACCAGTCCCAAAGACCACCACCCCTGTAACCAGCTCCCTGCAAGACAAAGTTACCTTTAGCCATCCAAATAGCCCCTTATTACACATAGCACTACTTATATTTATACAGCCCAGCACAACAAATCACCACCACAGTACTCTCCAAGGCTTCAGTGTCTTGTAGTTCGCCTCCGGTCTCTTTTCCTTAATAAAACTCCATACCTTGTCTGGTGTTTCGAAATAGAAATCCCGTTCCTCATGTGTGACTCACAGACAGGCTGGGTGCAACATCGTGAACTTCACCCCCTTCTTAAAGAGGCCGTTTTTGCCCGATTTAACCCCGCTCGCCTCTTGGCCAAATCCACGCCCAGGTCCTGATAAATGCGCAGCTCACAATTCTCCCATTTGCTACTCCATTCCTTCTTGGCCCACCGCAGAACGTGTTCCTTGTCCAGGAATCAGTGAAAGCGTACCACCATCGCCCTCAGCGGCTCGTTCGCTCGGGGCTTCTTCGCGAGGGCTCTGTGCGCTCTATCCACTTCCAAGGGCCGAGGAAACGCCTCAGCCCCCATCAACGTCTCCAACATGTCCGTCACATAAGCCATCGCATCCGATCCCTCACTGCCTTCAGGGAGGCCGACCTGTTCTCCAGGTCCTCCAGCTTCTCCTGCACTCTTTTTTGGTGGTCGTTCATCATCTCCACCTTGGTCTCCAGCACGGTTATGTACTCCTCGTGCTCGGACACCTTTTTCTCCACCTCCTGGATCACTCTCCCGTGGGTCTCTTGATTCTGCACAACTTGATCAATCGAAGCCTTAATCGGGTCCAGCATGTCCTTCTTCAGCTTGGCGAAGCAATCTTCGAAAAACTTCACCAGCTGCTCCGTCAACCACTGTGCCGTCTCCCCGCGGCCCTTGGTCTCCCATATGCTTTTCCGCGTTACCAGCTCTGCTCGCGTCTTACTTATAGGACTTTGTCTTCTCACACGGCAACTTCTGGTCCAATTCTCCACACACCGGAGGGAGATTTCTCCTCACTGTCTCACTTTTCACTGATTTATCCCATAAAATCCTGAAAAAAACGGGGAAAAAGGTCCAAAAGTCCGTCACAGGCGGGAGCTATCAAATGTGCGACCTACTCCTCCATGGCTGCCACCTGAAGTGGTGCAGGGGTGTTATATCTAAATCATAGATCATAGAATTTACAGTGCAGAAGGAGGCTATTTGGCCCATCGAGTCTGCACCTGCCCATGGAAAGATCACCCTATCTAAGCCCACATTTCCACCCTATCCCCGTAACCCAGTAACCCCATCTAACCTTTTTGAACACTAAGGGAAATTTAGCATGACCAAACCTCCTAGCCTGCACATCTTTGGACTGTAGGAGGAAACTGGAGCACCCGGAGGAAACCCACGCAGACACGGGGAGAACGTGCAGACGCTGCACAGACAGTGACCCAAGCCGGGAATTGAACCTGGGACCCTGGAGCTGTGAAGCAACTGTGCTAACCACTCTGCTACCGTGCCACCCTAACTCCCATTTTACTGTATCTATTCATTTATCCTCACACCCTCCTTAGACTCTCCTCCATTGAAATCTTTATTCATAATAATAGAATTCCTGCACTTTATTATTCCAACACCCTCATTTCTGACCTCCCAACACCTGCTCTCTACATTTTCAGCTTGTTTCTAACATAGTGACTATCTGTCACCCTCCTGTGTCTGACCAATACTGCCTCCCTTAACATAGAATATATGGAAATCCCATCCAGAAATATAGGCCTTTCAGTCAAACTGGTCTATGCCAGTGTTTATCTCACTCCCTTTCATTTAACTTTATCAGTGTACTGTATCCTTCTATTGCTTTTTCTAACATATACTTATCTTGTTTCCCATTAAGGAGATCTATGCTATTCACCTTAACTATTCCACACAGTGGCACTCTAATCAGTCTCTGGCTGAAGAGTTCCTCATTGCATTTATTAGTAACTATTTAATAAGTATGATCTCCAGTTATGGTTTTCCCCACAAGAGGAAACACTTCCTCTCCATTGGTCTGTCAAATCAGTTCATAATTTTCAATACCTTTATTTGATCACCCTCTCAGATTTCAAGACTTCTAGAGAAAAGAGACCCAGGGCGGGATTCTCTCAGCCCAGGCCGGGCCGGAGAATCGCCGGGACGGACGCGAATCGGGCAACACTGCCCCGACAACGGCGTCAACACTTAGCCTCAGGATCAGAGAATTCCACCCCCAGTCTTTCCTGATAGCTATGGGGTTAGATTCTCCGATTCTAAGGCAATGTCTGCAGAACCGTCTAGTCTTCCAATCAAAAAGTCGGCAGCGCCTCGCACCGATGCTCTGCCCAATGGGGGGCTAGCAGCCGCACCACGTAAAGCTTTACCAGCTGATATGGACGCAGAATTGTCGGGTCCGTGGCCGCGCATGCCGTACAACTTGCCGCCGGCCGTGCGCAAACCTGGCCTGGCAAAAACTGCCGCCCTGTAAACCCCCTCGCCACCCCTGGACCACCGTCCACCGGTCCTCCCATTCCGCCGTAAAAATTAATTCTCCAGCCGATCGCCGAACGCGATTTCGCTGTCGGAAATTGGAGAATCCCGCCCTTAATATCTCAGTTTTGGTCAATTCTGAAAATTTGATTTCTTCAAGCTCATCTTCAAATTCATGAAGAGCTTCTTCCTTCAACCTACCGACTCTTCCAGCCTTATATTGTCATTCTCCCAAATCCTTTGGTGACGTGACTCTGGTATTTTATATCTCGTCCTCTGGCTTCACCATCCCATTAGTGGTGGGGCATTTAACAACCTTCTCCCAGTTCCCAGAATGTTATCCCTACACCCCTAGACTTTTCCACTATCTCCTAGTATCTCCTGTACTGATTAGGTGGCCATTGTCCTATTTGTATTCTAAAGTGCTATGGGACATTTTTCTGTATTAAATCCACACGAAAATTGTTGTTAGTTAATTAAGTCTTTACACAAGTTTTGATTTTATTCTTGAATGTTTCACAGGTTAAAGTATTATGAAACATGATCAGGCTAATTGCTATACCAAACATTTTACAGCCAGGTTTTTACTAATTACAGTTAAGGGAAAATCACAGTGAAGGGGAGATTAGTAATAATGGCACAGATTAAAGGTTACAGCAATAAAAAATACTGGAAATTATATTACTTGTTTTACGTTGTGTTGAGTTCCATCTGATAGGTGCCAACCTTTTAGAGAATTTGAATCTTAACTTAGAATTTTATTCTCAATTATTTTCAATTATGTTCCCAAACTTTAAAGTTATATTTCTGAAGGGTATAATCATTTTTATCAAAGGTTCAAGTGTTATCAGTCACAACACCTTCTCTCCAATTACCTGCAATAGATACAAGTGGCAACTGAGGTCAGAATGGAGCCAAACCGGGTACATTCAGAAAATTCTACATCCACACTTACTGCCTGCATGCACCTTATTAAAATGTGGCCTTTTTTCAGATATGTTGATCTAAAGAAAATCTCTGCGATAGCTTTGTGAACCAACCTAGGTTCAATAAATCTGATTTATTTCCATCTTGACTAATTCCAGGCCTATAACAGAAGGTCAGAGACAGGTACAAATCTAAAACACCGCGCCACATTAAAATATAGAATAAAATATTGAATTCCAGAAACCATTTGATAAAGTATTTCACAATAATTAAGAAAAACATGTGCAAAGGAAATGTACCAAAATACAGAAAGTGACAAAGAGGACCCAGAGTTAAGTGGGTCAAGGCCATGAAGGGATAAGAATGATAAATTTGGGGCATTGGGAGACGAGGAATCAATGTAAATCAGCACGGGTGTGATAGCTGAGAATGACTTGGTGCAGGATAGAACAAGGAGTTAAGGATGAGTTGAAATTTATAAGTTGTGGAAGATGCAAGTTTGACCAGAGGAGCATTGGAATAGTTGAGTCTGACAAAATGAGAGTTTCAACAACACGTGGGCCAATGCAGGTACCGTTACTGAGGTAGAAGGAAGGCATCTTTGCGCTGGAGAGATTCAAACAGCCCTGTTCAGCCTGAAGCAGTGGCTGGTAAAGCAATCAGTGGTGTGACAATTAGGTCTTGGTGCATTGATCTTCCCAATGTATACCTTAAATATTTTGCAGCTGGTGCAAAACTGGATATCAGAAAAGTAACACGACAAGACGGAGGGAATGGTGGCATTCAGTAAAGGAGGTTTGGGTGTCTTAAGTGCCCATGTGGAAGTTGTCGCAGTTGATGTCATCGAGGGGCAGCATGCAGATGAAGAAGATGTCACTCAGGGGCAGGAAAAGGAGTCATTGCAAAGGAGATGGTGATGTGGTGGTAGTGTCCCTGGACTAGAAATCCAGGCAAATGCTCCGGGGAGAAATCCCATCACGGCAATTGGTGGAATTTAAACTCAATTAATAAAAATCTGCAATATAAAGCTTGTCTCAGTAATGGTGACTATGAAACAATCATCAATTATCGTGAAATCCCATCTGGTTCACTAATGGCCTTCAGGGAAGGAAATCCCCCACTCTTGCCTAGCCTGGCCTAAATGTAACTCCTGGCCCACAGCAACATGCTTGGCCCTTAACTGCCCTCTGGAATGGCCTAGCTAGCCATTCAGTTCAAGGACGATTAGGAAATGCCGGCCTACTCAGAGACACCCACATCTTGTGAAAGAATTTAAAAAAGAATGCTCTAACGATGTTTGGCTGGTAGGTGTGGAACCAAAAGTAGGCAATTTAGCTAGAACAAAGCCTGATTTGGATCCAAGGGCTGACATTTTCCAGTTTCTTTGGGAATGGGATGGCTAGCAGGAAAGCTGGCAAAATGGTGGGGGAAGATGCTATAAGTGCTGCCCAATGTATTCCTGCTGCCATGCCACTTTGCCAATGGCAGGAAAATTGGCAAAACAGCTGCTCACTGGAGGCCCAATTGAGCCACTTCCTGCCTCCACAGGAATTTTGCCCACATCGGGGTAGCCAGCCATGAAACCATTCAGTGAAACCTGGCAATCTCCCAGCAGACCTCAGGGAAAGGGGACCGTCGGATTTGGGCACAGCATTTCCCACAGATGTCCCCACGGCAAAGACGAAGCTGGTACTTAACAGAAACCCTCCTCCTCCAATTCCTAAGGCCTGACCTGTCTGCCTGACTCTAGCATTCCCCAAACCACACATCCCTATTTGAGGTCAGCTGGCTATTGAGGCACCCTCTCACTGCCCCTGCAAGTGAGTTGGGTGCTGGGTTACCAGTGCTCTGATTGGGCCAGAGCGACTGTGGGCTGCTGGACCAGACACTGGCCGGGCTGGCTGGGATGGGGGTTGCTCTGCCAGGGCCGGGGGAGGGGGGTGACGGGAGGGAACAGGCCTGTCATAATATTCACTCATGGAAATAATGAGATGCAGACAGGCAGTGATTGACACATAGGATGACCAGTAAGCATACAACACAGCACAGCCAATCACCAGACAGGACACTACCACTATAAAGCCAGAGTCCACAAGCCAGCAAGCACAAACACCAGGTAGCTAGTAAGTCTGGTCTGTAGTCAGATCAGTATAGTGTCGACCCACAGCTGAATATGTACAGCAGTTCATCTAGTTGAATAAAACAGTGTTAGATCTTCTCCCGTGTTAGACGTCTGTTTCTAACTTCCCTGCAGCGAGTGCAATCCACATCGAACCAACCTGCCTAACACATCAAGGCCGAGCGGCCAGAATGACCCCCCAGCGATGTCCTGGCACAGACAATCATCTTCTCCCATGTTAGACGTCTGTTTCTAACTTCCTTGCATCGAGTGCAGTCCACATCGAACCAACCTGTCTAACATATCATGGTACCAGAGTGATATTGATCTTGACGGACCTACCTCGAGTGAATCAGCATCGACCAGCAAGCAGCCATCCAGCGAAATGGAAAACATCCAGCCTCCTCTGCAACTCCGCATCTCTGGCAACCTCGGCGCCAATTGGAAAATCTTCAAGCAAAAGTTCCTCTTGTACATCGAGGCCTCCAACCTCGAGGCAGCATCGGATGCCAGGAAGATCGCATTATTTCTCTCCACTGCGGGGGACCACGTCATCCATATCTACAATTCGCTTACGTTCGCCGACGGCGAAGACAAAACAAAATTCAAAACAATCCTGCTGAAGTTCGAAAGCCACTGCGACATTGAGGTGAATGAGAGCTTTGAACGGTACATCTTCCAGCAGAGGCTTCAGGGTAAGGATGAATCTCTTCAGTCCTTCTTGACCCATCCTAGCGCAGTCATGTAATTATGACTCGGCGGCTGATTCCATGATCTGGGATCAGATCGTTTTTGGGGTCCACTCCGACTCCCTGCGGCAGCAGCTCCTTAAAATCAAACAGTTGACCCTGTCTGTCGCTATGGAGACGTGCGTTGTCCATGAGCATGCCAAGAATCGTTACTCCCACATCAGGGTGGCAGAAACTGCAAAGCTGGCCTCCCACGAGGCAGAAAGGGTGCAGGCCATTGCACAGATGCAGGGCCTGAGCATCGAGGAGAGTGGCCATTTTGCGCTCTTTTCTCGGATCCCTGCGCATGCGCACCACGACCAAATGGACGACGAGATCGAAAACCCGACTGTGCAGGTGCGTACGTCGGCCGATCGCACTGCGCATGCGCGATGGCGCACGAATCACGCTGACGTCAGCGTCATGACATGTCCGAATTGTGGCTCTGCCCATTTAAAGCGGCAATATCTGGGAAGAGGACGCCGATGTCTCCAGTGTGGCAAGCTTGGCCACTACGCAGCCCTCTGCAGATCCGCTCCACCGCTCAGCAGCCAGCGATCCCAGCTGCAGTGTTGAAGCGTCCGCTCAGTACAACAAGGCATGCCAGATTCTGATCCCGACAGACCAACGGACCCTGATGCTGACTGCCTCAAGTCTCCATATCGGGTGGGCATCATAACCAGACATCAGCTGGCCTTCCCCACACCTGCGCAACACCTCCCGATCCTCAGTGTGGATCCTGACGACGAGTGGTGTGCTGTCA
Source organism: Scyliorhinus torazame (assembly GCF_047496885.1). Taxonomy (NCBI): domain Eukaryota; kingdom Metazoa; phylum Chordata; class Chondrichthyes; order Carcharhiniformes; family Scyliorhinidae; genus Scyliorhinus; species Scyliorhinus torazame. The sequence goes on along the minus strand of NC_092715.1, from coordinate 88,397,723 downwards.
TCACAGTTAACAAGGCTCGCATCCGATCGAAACAGAACACCGGTGCGTCTGCAAACCTCATCTCACAATCCGACCTCGACACCATCCGGGCCCGGCGAAGCATTCTTCCACCGGTGCCTGCCAGCTCCTTGACTACAATGGCAATGCCATAGCTGCCAGTGACTCTTGTCAACTCGGGGTATCCAACAAGGTGATCAAGATAACGTTACGATTTGAAATCGTCGGGCCTGACAGGGCGTCCCTGCTCGGTGCTCGCGCCTGCAAGCTCCTGAACCTGGTTCAGCGAGTCCACACCATGTCAACGTCACCGGCGACGGCCTTGCCCGATGGAAATTTTCAATCAGACATAGACGACATTATCACGCAGTACCACAGTGTATTCGATGGAATGGGCACGCTCCCGTACCGATACAAAATACTGCTCAAGCCGAACGCCACCCCTGTAATCCATGCACCACGCCGGGTGCCGGCGCCCCTCAAGGATCATCTGAAAAAGCAACTACAGGCCCTCCAAGACCAGGGCATCATCTTGAAGATCACGGAGCCAACAGACTGAGTCAGCTCCATGGTCTGCGTAAAGAAGCCATCAGGGGAGCTCCGCATTTGAATTGATCCCAAGGATCTAAATCGCAACATCATGCGGGAGCATTACCCGATTCCGAAGCGTGAAGAGTTAACCAGTGAGATGGCTCATGCCAAATTCTTCACTAAGCTGGACGCCTCCCCGGTTTGGGGCAAATACAGCTGGACGCATCCAGTCGCAAGCTGTGCACGTTCAACACCCCGTTCGACCGCTACTGTTACAATCGCATGCCTTTCGGTATCATATCTGCCTCCAAAGTGTTTCATCGTATCATGGAGCAGATGATGGAGGGCATCAAGGGGGTACGAGTATACGTAGACGACGTGATCATCTGGTTCACACGCCCCAGGAACACATCGCTCGCCTCAAGCAGGTCTTCCAGCGAATTCATGAACATGGTCTCCAGCTCAACAGGGCCAAGTGCTCATTTGGTCAATCTGATATAAAGTTTCTAGGCAACCACATCTCACGGCAGGGTGTGCGGCCAGACGCTGACAAGGTCTTGGCGATCAACGCCATGAAGACCCCGGAGGACAAGAAGGCAGTCCTCTGCTTCCTCGGGATGGTCAACTTTCTCGGGAAATTCATTCCCAATATGGCATCCCACACCACGGCCCTCCGCCATCTCATCAAGAAGTCAATGGAATTCCAGTGGCTGCCCACACATGAAGCAGAATGGCGTGAGCTGAAGGCAAAGCTCACCACAGGCCCAGTTCTAGCATTCTTCCACCCAACCAAGGAAACCAAGATGTCAACTGATGCAAGCCAGGACGGCATTGGGGCAGTGCTCCTCCAACGAGATGACTCCTCGTCCTGGGCTCCAGTGGTATATGCCTCCAGGGCCATGACGCCCACTGAGCAACGATATGCCCAGATCGAAAAGGAGAGTCTGGGTCTCCAGACAGGAATAGTTAAGTTTCATGACTACATTTACGGCCTGCCGAAATTCACGGTGGAAAGTGACCACAGGCCTCTAGTCCACATAATCCAGAAGGCTTTAAATGACATGACCCCTCGGCTACAGCAAATTCTTCTTCGACTCCACCGCTATGACTTCGAACTTGTCTACATGCCAGGCAAAGAGCTGATCATTGCAGATGCCCTATCCCGGTCCATCACCACACCATGTGAACAAGGTGACTTCAGCTGCCACATAGAAGCACAAGTGCAATTGTGTGCCACCAACCTCCCAGCCTCTGACGAACGGGTGGTCCAAATTTGTGAGGAAACGGCCAAGGATCCTTTACAGCAGCGTGTGATGCAGCACCTTACCCATGGCTGGCAGAAGAGACAATGTCCCCCATTCTTTAATGTTAAAGACGAGCTGACGGTTGTGGAGGGAATCCTTCTGAAACTCGACAGGATCGTTCTTCCTCAAAGCATGCAGGCTATGGTGCTGGGTCAACTCCGTGAGGGTCACCTTGGAGTCGAGAAATGCCGACGCAGAACTCGGGAGGCGGTTTACTAGCTGGACATTAACCAGGATATTGCCAACACGGTCCTCAACTGCCCCACCTGTCAGAAGTTTCAACCGGCTCAACCCAAGTAAACACTGCAACAGCACGAGATCGTGACCTCTCCGTGGTCCGAAGTAGGTGTAGACCTTTTTCACGCGAAGGGGCGTGACTACGTACTCCTGGTCGACTACTTCTCCAGTTATCCAGTAGTGGTGAAACTGTCCGACCTCACGTTGAAGGCGGTCATCAAAGCCTGCAAAGAAACGTTCGCCAGGCACGGGATACCGCTCACGGTAATGAGCGACAATGGTCCGTGCTTTTACAGCCAAGAATGGTCTGATTTTGCACAGTCCTACAACCTCAGTCACGTTACCTCCAGCCCCCACTATCCGCAATCAAACGGGAAGGCCGAGAAAGGGGTCCATATTGTCAAGCGGTTGCTGTGCAAAGCTGCAGACTCAGGCTCCGATTTCAACCTGGCAATGCTGGCATACAGGGCAACCCCACTGTCCACTGGGTTGTCTCCAGCGCAGATGCTCATGAACCGCACTCTGAGGGCCACAGTTACAGCCATGTTCCAGACCTTGATCACCTCACGGTACTACAAAAAGTGCAGCAGTCCCGGGACCAACAGAAGGCCACATATGATGCTCATGCCACGGATTTACCTGAGCTGGCTCCGGCCGATCATGTTCGCGTCCAGTTGCCTGAGGGCGGTTGGTCAGCCACAGCTGTTGTTGTCAAACAAGTTGCCCCGAGGTCTTTCATTGTTCGCATGGCTGATGGCTCCCTGCTACGGCGCAACAGACGGGCATTGCAAAGAGTTCCACGCCCACCACCTGACCGCAGTGCTCCGCTGGCTATCAAGCTTCCTCCAGACGTACCCTGCCACGAGGCCACCGATCTGCCAGCGATCCTCCCGGCCCACGTGACCACCGCAATGGCAGCGATCCCAGCTCTCCACGTGCAGGCGGCTCCTGATCCACCTCTGCGGTGATCGACAAGAATTCGTCGCCCACCACAAAGACTGAATCTGTAGACTGAACTTTGGTACATTTTTGTGACTGAATCCATTGACTTAACTCTTGTAAATATTGTTTCGTTTGCCATGTATCTGCACTATCGACACCTTCCCATGCATATACGTTTGTTCAATCACCGTTTGCATATAGTCAGGCATATATATAATATATATATATATATATACACACCTCAGTATTTATTTAACTCAAAAAAAAGGGAGATGTCATAATATCCACTCATGTACATAATGAGATGCAGACAGGTAGTGATTGACACATAGGATGACCAGTAAGCATACAGCACAGCACAGCCAATCACCAGACAGGACATTACCACTATAAAGCCAGAGGGCACTAGGTTTCCCGCTCTCTCGGGACCCAGCTACTGAGACAGTCAGAGTCCACGAGCTAGCAAGCACAAACACCATGCGGTAGCTAGTAAGTGTGGTCAGGCTACTACAAGGTCACTAGTCAGATCAGTATAGTGTCGACCCACAGCTGAATGTGTACAGCAGTTCATCTAGTTGAATAAAACAGTGTTAGATCTTCTCCCGTGTTAGACGTCTGTTTCTAACTTCCCTGCAGCGAGTGCAATCCACATCGAACCAACCTGCCTAACACATCAAGGCCGAGCGGCCAGAATGACCCCCCACAGGACTGGAGCGATGTCCAGGCACAGACAATCATTACCGTGGTCTTCTTGCTGCGCACCCACTGACCACCCACCCTGGCCACTGGTTCTGCAGAGTGACACCGGCCAGTTGGGCACCTCAACTCCCCGTTCCCCGCCGTCCTCGCATTCCACTCTGCATCACACCACCCCCATCCACCCAGCCACCACCCTCCAGCGGTTCACCCAGGGCAACACCCACAGTAGCCCTAATGGGGGCCGTGAAACGTACCGCTAACGGGGGCAGTGCCAGCCGACAGTAGCCCTGGAATCAGGGACAGGTGCCAGGGCTGGAGGCCCCCACGACGCCGGCCACCAACGGGGCCAGGGGTGCGGGGATGGGGTGGGGGACAGGTAGGGGAGGAGCCCGCGATATCAACCGGGGCCACCATGTAGCCCGTTGGACCTGGTTGGGTATGGGGGTACACACCATGCGAACATGTCGGCCTTTCACTCCCTGCAGAGAATGGATATTGGAATTCAACCAAAAAGGGTGGCCTTCCTGCTAGTCGCTGCAGCCCTGGGGGATACCCTGCGGCTGTAAGAGCTGGAGCTGCTTGAGGAGGGGGAAGTTGCAGCAGTAGAGCGTGCCGCAGAGGGACAGGATTCAGCCACCCAGGATGGAGAACGAGCTGCCCAACAGGCGAGGATGAGGAGGTGGCAAGGAGGCACCGCATGAGGCCTCGTGTGGACCGGCATCGCCTGTCATTCGAGGACATGCCGGTCCAGGCATGCCATCGAAGACTCCAGCTGAGCAGAGAGACTCTGTGACATATCTGCCACATGATGGCACACCTGACACTGCGGGGATATGGGGAGGACACCAGCTCCTGCTGGCCATCAAGGTGCCAATTACCCTGAACATTTACTCGATGGGGTCCTTCCAGGCACTGAGTGGGGATCTGTCCGGGATCTCGCAGACCTCGGTGCACAGGTGAATCAGCACCGACACGGAGGCCTTATATGCCCAAGTGGCGCAATACATTCATTTCAATGTGGACCGAGCCCACCAGGCTGCCTGGGAGCGGGGTCTCCACCATCGCTGGGATGCCCCGGGTCCAGGGGGTGATCGACGGGATGCATGTCACCCTACGAGCACCTGCAGATGACAGGCCGCTCTACAAAATCCAAAAGGGTTCCACTCGATGAACATGCAGCTGATATGTGACCATGAGCTCTGCATCATACACCTCTGTACCTGATACCCGGGCAGTGTGCACGACTCCTTCATCTTGGCACACTCGATGATTTCTGACATGTTTGTGACACCCCTCCGGCTGAGGGGTTGGCTCCTGTGTGACAGGGGCTACCCACTGCGGTCGTGGCTGATGACACCTATCTGGAGGCCACAGACCGACGTGGAGACCCACTACAACGACACCCATGCAGCGACGAAGAGCGTGATCGAGTAGTGCTTCGGCCTCCTGAATATGTGGTTCAGGTGCCTGGATCTTTCTGCAGGGGCCCTCCAGTATGATGCTGGGAGAATAGCCCGCATCATGGTGTCCTGCTGCATCCTCCACAGCATCGCGCAGTAGAGGATGTGGAGAAGTGCGAGGATGGGTAGGACATGAGGCCCAGGCAGGCATGCGCCAGGGCGACCACTCACAGGATGCCTGCATTGCCTCCGGGACGAGGCCGCCTGATGGAGCCGCCCCATCTCCAGCAGTTCCTGTAAGACACAAGGCAAAATGCATGATTTGACCGTGGGCCAGAGGGTGCTGGGGAGGGTGTGTGGGTGAGGGTGGTGTGGGGGTGTTGTGCGGGTGGTGTGGGAGTGAGGGTGGTGTGGGGTGGTGTTGGGGGGGATGTTGACAGGTGTCATAGGGAACCACAACTAAGCGGGGCCTCATTTCCTCGCCCACGGCCGAATTCCACCTCGGTGACCCCACTTTCCTCCGGCCCACTGACCACATCCAGGGCCCACTGCTCTGCCACAGTGAGGGACTACAGGTCCGGCAGTCCACCGCCTGTTTTCTATTTTCTCCCAGCAGTTGTGTGCAGCCTTCTCCTGGGGGGGGGGGAGCAAACAGAAAACAGAAGCATTAGGCAATCCGACACATGCAGCCTAGGGGGTGGGTAGCTGGTGGCCTCAGTGGCCAGGGCACCGGCCGTGGCGGCCGGTCTAGGTGTCGACATGTGGTGCAGGGTGGGGGTCCCACGGCCTCTGGGTGTGGGAGGAGGTCAGGTTACAAGTGTCAGTGCCAGAAGCACAGTGCTGCCTACTCACCCTGGCCGACCTGAGGAAGTAGTGAAGTTTTTTATGGCACTGCTGCCCGTTCCGGACTGTGTTGCCCACGGCGCTGACTGCCTCTGCTACCTGCGCCCAGGCATGGCGAATGGTGGCAGCTGGTATCCTCCTTCCCAGGCCGGGGTACAGGGTCATCCGCCTCTCCTCCACCGTATCCAACTCGGCATCGGTAAATCTCGGGCTGCTCTCCTCGCTGCCATCTTGTTGGCTGAGATGGTGTGTGTGGGGAGTGGAATGTGTATATGCGGCTGCAGCTTGCCAGCCTCCCGGGTGTCAATCACTTATCTCATTAGAATCAATTGTATTCCGTGTGACGCCGGTGCTAGCCCCTTAATTTGTCCAGTTGCACCACCAGTTTTGCTGTCGTGAAAGTCCACGAATTCTACATTGGCGGCAACACATGGGGCGGGATTCTCCGATCGCCAACTCCGAAATCGCGCTTGGCAATCGGCCGGAGAATCAATTTTTACGCTGAAATCGGGGGCGGGGCCTATTTTCCAATGCTCCGCACCCTCAAAAACGGTATACTCCTCCGTTCTCGATGAGCCGACTTCCTGACGGCGTGGGACACGTCCTCTCACTTTTTGTAAACCTGGCATGGCGGCTGCGGACTGGGCCACAGTTGGGGGGGAGCCATTGCGCTGGCACGGGGGGCTTTGGTGTGGCTGAGAGGACTGGTGTGGGTTGGTCCATGAGTGGCGAGAGGGGCTACAGGGGGTCAGTGTTTGACAGGCCGGGTCCGCGCGCAGCGGCGCCATGTTTTACTGTGCGGCCGCCGCAGGCCACCACTGTGCTCCACCCGGTGGGGGGGTCGGAGAATTCTGCTGATAAAATATGAGCAAGTGTAGACCGTTCAGCACTTTGAGCCTGCTCCGCCATTCATTATGATCATAGTTGATCATCCAACTCAGTAACCTGTACCTGCTTTCCCCCATATCCTTTGATCCCTTTATTATTTATTATTTTTTATGATCATTGTTGCCTTGAGGCTAGCGTCTTTACTATGAGGTAATTAATTAATCATGTTTTATTACACATTACCTGGTCTAAAATAGCCTTCTCCCTGGTTTGCACAGAATGTACTGCTCTAAGAAATTGCCCCAAGAACACTCTACAAAATCATATTCCAGGCTACCGTAGCCAATCTGATTTGTCCGATCTGTATGAAGATTTAAATCACTCATGATTATTGCAGTACCTTTCTTCCCATTATATCTTCCTGTCCACTGTCCGACAGTGTGACTACTTTTAGGGGGTCTATGAATTATTCATTTTCTTACTTTGCAGTTTCATTTCTACCCCTAAATTCATTCCACATCTTGATCTTCTGAACTAAGATCATCTCTCACTATTGTACTAATATCATCTTAATTAACAGAGCTGCATCACCAGCTTTTACTAGCTTCCTGTCTTTCAAAAGTATCAAGTATCCTTGAATATTTATGCCCAGCCTTGGTCACCTTGTAACCACATCTCTGAAATGTTGGCGATGCTGGTTGAAAGGTATGACTACGTCAGACTGTTGCTTGACTGTCTTTGGGATAGCTATTCCAATTTTGGCACAAATCCCCAGATGTTAACGAGGTGAACTTTGCAGTGGTGAATGAGTTTGCTGTTTTTTTTGCAGTAACTGGTACCTGGCAAAATGCTGGGTAGCCCACTCATTTTTTTTTCTTTTTAAACTTTAGCACAGCAGTTTGCTCCAGATAAGTGGCTTTCAAGCCCATTTCAGAGGGTAGTTAACAATCAACCATGATGTTGTTGGTCGGGCGTCACATGTCGTCTAGACTGGTTAATATCAGCAGATTTCATTCCCTAAGTGACATTAATGAATCAGGAGAGGCTTTACGACAATTTGGTAGACCCATGGTCATTACATCAGATTTTTATTTCATTTTTATTGTATTAACTAATGTTGAATTCCCTGGTTACCTTGATGTCATTTGAACTCATGGACTTGGTTTATTACAGCCCGTCTTGGCGGAAAGCATGGCAGTAGAGCCCACTTAATTGTAAGAAAGGCCCTGTGTCAGTTTCCTGATTAAGTCAGAGGGTGAAAGGGACTGACCTGGGATTCCTGCCCACCAACAGCGAGATGTCACATAGGCTCATAGAAGCCCATTATCCCTAATGCCACTGCAATTCAATGGTGGCTCAGCAATTTAACAGAAGTCTGTTCCCTCAGGAAGTCATCCAGCAAACTCTGAGCTTTATCAAGCAGTAACATAGTGGTATTGTCATTGGGGGACGCAGGTTCAAATGTCTAGGGACCCAGGGTCAAATCCCACCACTACAGATGGTGAAATTGAATTCAATTTTTTAAAATCTGGAATTAACAGTCTAATGAAAACCATGAAACAATTGTTGATTGTTGTAAAAAGCCATTTGGACCACTAATATCTTTTTAGTAAGGAAATCTGCCATCTTTACCTGGTCTGACCAACATGTGATTGACTCTTAACTTCCCCGAAAGGCAATTAGGGATGGGCAATAAATGCTCGTCCATCCAGCGGTGCCCACATCCCATCAACAAATATGAAAGAAATTAGGGCATCCAGCATCAGGAGGATGTGGATACTGTAAACCACCCCCCTGCCCTTGCCCCCAACCCCTCCTGACACCAGCGACCCCATCCCACAACCTCTATCCCACCATCATATCTTTGGCATGGGGTCCCACAATGTTCCTAGGCCTCTGGTTGGTGCAGTGTTGCCAGCTGCCACCACTGGCACTGCAGGCGGCAAGTTGCTGCTGGCCACTGATTGTCTCGCAGCTCTCAAGTTGATAGGTTTTACACCACCTAGGACCTCAATCATGGAGGAGGCCTAATGGTGGCTACTTAAGTGTCTGAGCGGTGCATGATTCTGATGGGCCTCTCCCATGGAATTGACAAGGGTTCCCCGCCAGTTCACCACCCAAGGCCGAGAACCCAGATAAAATCCAACCCCATTGTCTCCAGATCAGTAGTCCAGGCCTCTGGATTACTCATGCACCATAACCACCATGTTATTATACCTATATCTTTCCAGCAGATGATGAAGCTACCGATCTAGAACAAGCAGGGGCAGTTGTCTTTTGTTATTGACAGGTTGTGTATGGCGTGCTTTGCAAATATGTTTGGTGACTTAACTTCAGGTCTGACCAGGAGTAGACTGTCACTTCAGTAATTTATACCTGGCCTGCTGCAAAGTCCAAACCGAGGTATTGGTCCATCTTCATCCCATGAGGACCTATTAAGCCACCACTCTTACTCCAACCTCTGGGCTAGCATATAGAAAAAGCTCCAGATTATGCCACAAACAAGACATTGTCACCAAGGGGAAGCTACAGGATTTAAAAAATATTAGTACCAAATTTAATATTATTCCATTTTATTTCAGCATTGTTCAATGAACTATTTGAGAAATGACCTTTTAAATATAGCAGTGGATAGGAAGAAGGTTATGCTTGTTTGTGACAAATAAATGTCATTAGATGTGATGATCTTCCTTGACCTTGACTGTGTCTCTTTATCTTCCAATTCTAGGAGTGAATTCTCAACGTACCAGTGGAATCTCCAAAGGAATTCCCAACATCAGCAATTTGATTTCTGTAAGTTAAATTGCAGCTGTCAGCAAGATTATAGTGTGGTCGGGAAAAGTTCTATAGTAGAAACCATTGGAACTATATGAAATATAGGTAGAAAATGTTAATAGTTCATACGTTTATATTTAGTACTTTGTAGACCATTCTTATACTTCTATAAATATGTTAGCAAGCATGAATGGAAACCTAATAAAAACTACTATTTTTATTTGTTAAGGCAATTAATAAGGATGTGATGTAACATTCAATAGCCAGACAAATTTGAAAGTAAATATTTTACGAAGGTCAGACCTGCCGTGAATTAATGTAACATACGGGAATATTTTGAAATATAACCACAGGCATAGGCAGAAGCGCAGAAGCAGGTCATCAAGTAACTCCATTCACTCCATTGTGCAGTCGTACTCAAATGGAGCATAATTCGAGAATAGGCACTAAACTGTTACGCTCCCTTTGTACTTGTCTGGATCCTCCAGTCCCTCAGCTGCGTGTGTCTCAGCAGTGCTTTCGCTAGTGGTGGGATTCTTTCTTCCCGTCGCTTGCCAATGGGATTTCCCATTGAAGCCATCGCACACCGCCAGGAAACCCATGGGCGAGGATGCGCTTTGGCTGGAAAGGTGAATCGCGACGACTGGAAAATTCCGTTCCTTGATTCCCTGTTGGGAGCACAAGATCACTGGATTCATTCTTTATGTTCATTCTCATCGTCAGGAATGAGACATGAAAGCTGTTCTTGGCAAGTGGAGAAAAGCAAAATAAAGGCCGCAATCTTCAGCCACACTCACCATCGACGGCGAGGGCAGAAAATCCCGCGAGAATCGGGAAATTGATTCTCGCTGGAGAGATCGAGTCTCCCGATTTTACCCAGCCCTCGTTGGTGATGTCACAAGATTCTTACCCACAAAGGTGCCTCATTTTAATAAATTTTAATACATTTCAACGCTATTAGCGGCCCGCCCTGCCAAAAATTATGCATACCTCCCCCATGGGTTTACAACAGGTTTGACCTGAGCAACATGCCTGGACAGTGCCAGGGGTGGATCCTAGTGGGAGCCGCATGGGTTGGGGGGGCTTGCATTAATGTGTGATGGGCAAGTGGGGGATACCAAGGTAGATTATTGGGGGGGCGAGCAGGAGAGAGCCCCGATATCTCTATGATGGAGCCCGTTAGGATGCAGCGTTGATCAGGGCGTCATTTAAAGATAGCGCCCCGATTTCTTTGGAATCGGTTGCTGGTGCAATGGCAATGAGGCCCCGCCCCACCATAGTTATGCATAAACCATGCCTACTCATTTTTGGGGGCTAAGAAGCTCAAGATTCCGTGAGAAAACTGAAACGGGATTCTCAGTTTCAGAGGGTGAGGTTCTCCGTTTCCCGCGCCAATTTTGGAATCGGTGATCGGACGGACAATCCATTTTTACGATGAAATTGGGGGCGGCGCCTGTTTTACACAGGTCTCACAAGCTCCGCCCCCTCAAAAAATCACCGTCATTGCGGCACAGCGCACGCCATTGGGACGGCCTCAGGACGTCACCTGAAGGCCCTCCCCCGATGCTCTGCCCCAGATGGGCCACATTCACGTCGGCACGGGGGCACATGGTCCCATCCGTGCGGACTGTGTCCAGCGTGTTTTGTTATGTTCTTGTCGTAGCATAAGCTGCTTCCTTGATGTGCACTCCGACAAAGGAAGGGTCAGACTTGGAGATAGCTTCAATACATTTATTAAACTATCAACAATTTTCCTACTTGGATTCGACTCTACTGCTAATCCTGATATAGCTACTCAGACCGACTAACCAGTCTGCTACAATCCACGTGGAGGGTGTGATGTTCTATCAACCCTGTGTCTATACTCACTGAGTGTCTCCACTGGAAAGAGGAAGACCATGCGCGTCGCGTCCCCCTCACAAGGGCTGGTGTAATGCTCTCCTGTGGTGGCGCCACCTCTGTGTGTATCCTGAATGCCCACCGGTCACGCTCCATCCCACTGACCTACCGGCTGACTGTCCGCGCGCCATGTCTCCGGTGCTCCCTCCAGCGTCCAGCCAGGTGTAGTGCATGCACACCAACCCCTTGTATCACCACACAGCGCAGCCACAGTTGGGCAGGAGCCATGCTGCTGGCCGGGAGGCTTCCGCGTGGACAGGGGGCTGGTGGGTGGTGGCCAGTGATGGCCTGGGGGTGTCCAGGAGGGGCACTATCTAGCAGGTCGGGGCCGCGCAAGGCCGGCGCCATGTTGTACGGCATGACCGCTGCAGGTCGGCGCTGTGCACATGCGCGGCCATGGACCCGGCAATTCTCCAGCCGCTTATTTTGTGGAGGCCGGGTGTTTTACATTGCACGGTGGCTAGACCCTCTCCGAGCCTCCAATCGGTAAGGGGGCAATGCCGATTTTCCCCACCTAGAATGCCAGGATCCTTAAAATCGGAGAATCTGGCCCTAAGGGTTGATGCCAACGCAGAATTTGTGGACTTTCATGACAGCCAAAACTAGCACCGAACCTGAATCGATTCAGCAACTGTGGAGGGACTGGCACCGGCACCACATGGAACCCAATTGATTCCAATGAAAAGCTGTGTGGGATTCGCCGGGCATCTAATTGACACTAGGGAGGCTGACGAGCTGCAGCCGCATATACACATTACACTCCCCACACACACACACTCATCCCGGAGTTCATGGAGACTTGCGTTTTGACGTCAAATTGGTGCCCGCTGTGATTTTAGTGGTCAGAACCTGTTCTCCGCCCAATTACGTTTCGTGATTTTGGTGTCAGCCAATGGAGAGTCCTGCCCCTGGTCTATGCAACTGGAGAATTAGAAGCCAGTTTTCTGTCTGAGCCTAACACTTTGGGCGGGTTTCTCTGATCCTGAGGCTAAATGTTGACACCGTCGTAAACGCCTTCGCGTTTTACGGCGGCGTCAACAGGCCCCCAGGATCAGCGATCCTGCGCCTCACAGGGGGCCAGCATGGCACTGGAGCGACTCACGCAGCTCCAGCTGCCGATACTGACGTCAAACGGGCGCCGCGGGTTTGCGCAAGCGCGCTATGGCCGGCGCGAATTCTCGCATGCGTGTTACGACCGGCGCGAACCCGCGCATGCACACTAGTTTCCTTCTCCGCGCCGACTCTGATGCAACATGGCGGAGAGCTACAGGGGCCCGGCGCGGAGGAACAGAGGCCTCCACCAGGAGAGGCCGGCCCACCCACCGAACACTGGCCAGGCCATGGTGGAGGCCCCTCCCGGGGTCAAATCCCCCCCCCCCCCCACCAGGCTGCCCCCCGCAGGATGAACACCGAGGTCCTGCCGTGTAGGACCACATGTGAACGGCGCCGGCGGGACTCGGCCTACCTCAGCGGCCACTCGGCCCATTGCGTGTGGAGAATCGCCGGGGGTGGTGGGGGCGGGGGAGGGGGGGGTGGGGTAGAGCTACCTGTCCTTTGTCAAATTCTGGTACGATTCTGCCAATTAAAAACATACTTTTGGAGTTAATTCCATAACCTATCCAATTGTTTGAAGCTGACATCTTATTGATAACAGTGATATTTTGTATTTGATAGACCTAAGATTTAATGCATTGCAGTATTTTTTTTAAATATAAATTTAGTGTAGCCAATTTTTTTTTCCAATTAAGGGGCAATTTAGCATGGCCAATCCACCTAACCTGCACATCTTTGGGTTGTGGTGGGGAAACCCATGCAGACATGGGAGAATGTGAAAACTTCACACGGACAGTGACCCAGGCCGGGATTCGAACCCGGTCCTCAGCGCCGCAGTCCCAGTGCTAACCACTGCGCCACATGCCGCCCTGCATTGAAGTATTTGAACAGCAGATTACAAGATATAATTGAGAATTATATCATTCTGGTGTTCCTTGATAGAAGTTGTGTTGTGCTGTTCTACATTCCTTCCCCAATTTATGCATCTTCCAGGTGCGTGCTGTTGAATGTTCTACACTGAGAGTGGTACCAAGCCCCCTGGAAGACATTAATTTCCTAACTCGGTTTTTACAACAATCTGACAACTTCAGAGTAACTTATACTGCAAAGTGGAGACTTTGGTGCCGGACGTGCACTCCATGGTGGGGGATGTCTGCTCCATGGCTCAGCTTGTGACATCTATGACTGAGGGCATGAGCTCCACGGTGCAGGGCTTCGACAGCAAACCATTTGCCTTCCTAATTGCTTGCTGCACCTGCATGCAAGCTTTTAGTAACCCATGATCAGTCTCCCAATCTCTCACTATTTTTTAAAAATGTTTTATTCAAAACTTTTCAATAATTTTTACAAACCACTACGAAAGAAAATATAATGCAAAGAGAACAAAATAATATGCCAACAAAAACAATTTAACCCTCTAACAAATTAACAATTTAACAAGCAAAACAAAACAAGGTGGGCATTTGCCCCTTACAAATAAAATGGTATATGTCCGATACTTTGCCATCCCCCACCCACACGCCCGGGACCACCCTATCCTGCATCCTCCGGTCAGGTATCAGCGGAAATTCCCCCACCTGCTTTTTCACAAACGCCCGAACCAGCATGTACCTAAAGGTGTTCCCCGGGGGCAACCCAAATTTCTCCTCTTGCGCCCTCAGACTGGCAAAAGTCCCATCGATAAACAAGTCTCCCATCCTTTTGATTCCCGCCCTGTGCCAGCTTAGGAACACGCCGTCTATACTACCTGGAACAAACCTGTGGTTGTTCCGTATCGGGGTCCAGACTGAGGCCCCTACCTCCCCCCAAGCCGTCTCCACTGCCCCCAAATCCTCAGTGTCGCCGCCACCACCGGGCTCGTGGTATACCGTTTCGGTAGAAGCGGCAACGGTGCCGTCACCAATGCCCCCAGGCTAGTATCTGTACAGGACGCTGCTTCCACGCCGCCCCCTCTCCCTCCATTACCCATTTCCGAATCATAGACATATTCACTGCCCAGTAATAGCTGCACAAGTTCGGCAGCGCAACACCCCCCCCAGCTGCGCTCCATGAACAGTCTCTTTACCCGCGGGGTCTTATTTGCCCATACAAATCCCGTGATACTCCTATTTACCCGCTTGAAAAAGGACTTGGGGATGAGAATGGGCACTAGAAGATGAACAAGAACCGAGGGAGGACCGTCATCTTTACGGACTGCACCCTGCCCGCCAGGGAGAGTAGCAGCATGTCCCACCTCCTAAAGTCCCCCTCCATCTGATCCACCAGCCGTGCTACTTGGCCACCTGGATGCCCAAGTACCGAAAGCTCCTCTCCAGCATCTTGAGCGGTAGCTCTCCCAACCTATTTTCCTGGCCCTTTGCATGCACCACAAAAAGCTCACTTTTTCCCACATTTAGCTTGTATCCCGAGAAGTCTCCAAAATCCCGAAGTATCCTCATGATCTCCCCATCCCCTCCACCGGATTCGCAATGTACAGAAGCAGGTCATCCGCATACAGTGAAACACAGTGCTCCTCCACCCCCTGAACCAATCCCCTCCAGTTTCTGGACTGGACCGTGCGACCTATCTAGGCATAGCCACAACCGGAAGTCCTCTCACTATTTAAAAAATACTCTTGCCTTTCTGTTTTTTCTACATAAGTGAATAATTTCACACTTGTTCACATTATACTCCATCTGTCACGTTCTAGCCAACTCATTTAGCCTGTTCAAGTCTTCTTGAAGCCTCTTTACATCCTCCTGATAATATCTGCACCTGTGGGGACACAAGAGATCACAAGAATTAGCTTTGGAGAGTAGAAACCTCTGCAGTGCTGCGGCATCCCAACACAGTTAAGTGTTTGGATGGATTAGACTTCTATATATCCCTCATTGAATGCGTTCTTTCTCTAATTACATGAATATTAATAACCGGTTTCTTCAACAAGGACAAAGGAGATAGATATAAAACACTACTGTTTGTATGGCCAATGCCAGTTATTCCTATTCATAAGCAATGTCATGTTTCAGTTTTCAACAGCACAATGATTCTGAGCCATTCTGAGGGGTCAGTATGTGCCCAGGGTAGCCACTCCCCCCCCCCACTGTTTAGGAGCAACATGTTCCCTCAGGCTCCTCAGATGGGTTTCTACTGGAGAGTGAATATCAAGACGCCTGTCCTGCGAGTTCGACATTGCACTCACCTTGGCAGAGTGTATCAGGTCATTGAATCTCTTCCTACGCTGAATCCAGTTTCGGTGCACCACAGTGCTTTGCTAACCGTGTCAACAATCTCTACCTGGACCTGCTTAGTCTGAGTGGATGGCCTCCTCTTGCCATGCTCCAAGAAGACAATCTCTCACTTCTTCTGACCTCCTGGACCTCCAGAAAATCGAGGGGTATCCTGTCCCAGTTTCCAGGCCTGCAACTTTCTGACACATTGTTTAATTTAATGATTCTACACTCTTCCATCATTGAATAGCTGCTGTGGTCTGTTTAAATCAGCCCCCACTTCAGTAATTTCACCTCTATTCCCACATTTCTGGCTACAAATTTGTCACCAAACCTGTCTCCAGGTCAATATGGGGGTCCCCAGCAGAACTTGGAGCCAATGATTGTTTTTCTTGGGGGTGCATACAGAACCCATAACCAGTCCCAAATTCTGTTTCCTGCCCTGCAGAGAACACCCTGCCCATTCTTTCTTTCCTTTCTTCCTTTATTAACTCCAGAACAAGGCTTAAGCCATCCTAACATACTTAATTAAAAGCTTCAGTCTTGTTTGTAGTGTTTTCTGTGTTCATCGATATCACATCATTTATGGAGTGTCAAAAGATTTTGCCTGTATGCCATTTACCAAATGAGTCTGAGAACTGTGATCTCACAAATGAAACATTTCAACATCCATTATTGATATAATTAGAAAGATTGGTGACATAGCGGTTAGCACTGCTGCATCACAGCGCCAAGGGCCTGGGTTCAATTCCAGCCTTAGGTTAACTGTGGAGTTTGCACATTCTCCCGTGTCTGCGTGGGTGTCCTCTGGCTGCTCCGGTTTCCTTCCATAGTTCAAAGATGTGCAGGTTAGGTCGATTGGCCATGCTACATTGCCCCTTAATGTCCAAATATGTATGGGTTAGGTGAAGTTACGGGGTTGCAGGATAGGGCGGGGACCTGGGTAGGGTGCTCTTTCAGAGTGGATAAGCGCAGACTCAATGAGCCTCCTTCTGCCCTGTAAGGATTCTATGATAAACCAAAATGAGCCCTGCTTATGGATAGCACCAGTCCATACAACTCACTTATTTTTTACTTGGAACAATTCCTATTTGGCTAGCTCTTTTTTGAAGAAAGATTTATTGTCATTGTGAGTGAACTTTGCGGTTTTGGTATTTACAAAATTGCTTGACACTGGGGCAAATATTGTGAGGCGCTGTGAGACCCCTGGGCCTTACAAAAATTAATCCACTGTCCTTCGGAATAGAACCTTGTATTGATAAGATTGCAGTTAGAGAGAAACTCTGTGCAGAAACGATTCAATGGGCTTGAAAAAAATAGGTAACACATTTGAAACTGAATGTGAGATGTACGAGGGATATGATGGATTACAGCTTCACTTCCCTGCAATGTCACTTAATAGGATGGTAAAGCTCTCCAAAATGGGTTGACACTGGCAAGTGGCAAAAAAACTGACTATTGTGCATTTTTAGATCACTGAAATAGACATTTGCATCATCGGTGAAGTCTGAATTATGCTGGCAGATTTCACTACATGAACTGATAATGGACAGCTAACACTCATGATGAACTGTCTGCTGAATCGTTTATTAAAAAGTTGAATCTTAATGCTTTCCAACACCTGTCATATTTGCTAAGTCATCACATAAGGAACAATTGGGCATACTGCTCCCCTGAAATGTTGCAAAGGATGTATAGCATTTTGCCTTGTTTCTGTTATCTGTTTGCATTTGTGCTTGAGGATGATTGGGTATGAGACCTGATACACACTGCACACTAACTAGTTAGAATTTTAAAGGAGGTCTGAGCAAAGAGAGTCCTGGGGGCTCCGAAGGCCAAATCTCTGAAGGCGGAAGGATGGATTAATAAAGCAGTTAATAAAATATATTGAATCCTGAGCTTTGCAAATAGAGATATAGAATGGAATATTCACAACACCAAAAAGGTAGATTTGAGTGTGGGGAGATTTAGAAATTGGGAACATTGCAAGTTAAGTCAGCTCTTCGCGTTTTCCCGCCTCCAGGATTTCTTCCCAGAGATGGGCTCCCTGTGGCAGCAGATGCCCGCCCTTCCATGGCAGGCTGCCAATTAAAAGCAATTAGCTTTGAATTGTGCAATATGATCATATGGGAGGCGTGTGGGGCCGTGCAGTTTCCACAATCCAGCAAGACATCGGAGGAGACTTTATGGTGGGAGGCTACTGTCCATGCCACCATCAAGAAGTCACAAGGCAGAAATGGACATAGCTGCGGCCAAAGTCCATTAAAGATCTGGGGCTTAACTTTTAATAAATTCTTAGAAGCATTTTTACAGTACTTCTATTTTGAGACACATTCATACTCTCACTCTGCATCAGCAGTACCCACATCTCCCAATGGAACTGCCATTGGCCAGTTCTGTGGACATTCCCATTGTTCCATTCACATTCATCTTACCATACCAGTTGACCTTAATCGGATGGCAGAGCTGCCCTGTTAATTGGCTGCTTCCCATAGGATCACAATGCAGGTTGCACCTTTGACTTATGCAGGGTCAGCACCTCCAAATGGCCCTGACACCTGAACATTTTCAGAACTGACTAAGATTCCACCCATAGAATACAAATACCAGAAAGATATGCCCAACCTAAATGAAACACTAATTCGGCCTCCGCTGGAATATTGTGTTACATTCAGAACACCAAACTTTAGGAAATACAAAAAGACTTTGATGAGGGGTCAGAAAATATTTACTGGAAAGGTTAAAGGGATGAGGACTTACTATTACATTAATAGACTGAAGAAATTGGTGTTGTTCTCCTTAGGGCAGAGGTTGCAAGGAGGAGATTCAGTAGAGGTGTTTGAAACCATGATGGGTTTAAATAGAGTAAATAAAGATAAACTGTTTCCAATGGCTGAAGGTTTGATAATTTAAGGTTCAGACTTAAGACAATTGACAAAAGAACTAGAGGTGACAAGAAGTAAAACTATTTTATGCAATGAATGGTTCGGATTTGGAATACACTGCCAGATAGGGTGATGTGTGCAGATTCAGTCATGGTCTTCAAATGGAAATTGGATTATTTCCTGAAGGCAAAACATTTGAGGGGAGATGGGGAAGGAATAGAGAAGTGGGACTAACTGGATTGCTCTTCAAAAGAGTCTGAAAGACTCGGTGGACCAAATGGCCTCCTTCTGTACTGTTTTATTGCATTCAAATGGCAGAATCTTACCAGATTTTAAGATTTCCTGAATTCAGGACTATAAGCAGGATCCAATCCTGCTGATGATGTCTAGCCGCCTGACTGATCTCACTGAACATGGTCAATTAAGAAGTCACCTCCACACTGCAACAGGCACACGTCTTACCCAATGAGAGGACTCACAGTGATGTCCTGCTAACTGCAACAATGGGGCAGACAAATGCTGCTACAGCAGGCAGAAGACAAACACGAGGTAGCCTCAAGATGGCTGCGCAATCTGTAAATGTGTTAAATTATTTAAATTATTTGTGGCCACAGCTGCCAGGTCACCACTGTAGAGGAATTGCCCCTCCACCAGATGGCCTGCTGCTGCAACTGTGGCCCTGGTGGGATGTGGTGGAGCGAGAAATTCCTTGTTGACTCTCCAATCCCGGCCTGTTGCCAGGAGGCCACCTGAATGGACCTGTCTGACCCACAGCATTAGGCTCATTTGCTGCCATAGGTCTGCACTGGAGTGCTGCCTAGGGCTGCATTAGTGTGCTTAAGCTGAATTTGGTGAGGAGGGAATGAGGTGATCCTTTGAATACCTTGAGTATGGTAGGGTAAGTATTTACTATTTTTATTGCTTATAGTTTTTAAGGCCTTATTTTGTGGTTCCTTGTTTGGAAGGCCTATATTCTGTAACAACAAGGAGCATACAAAAAGGGCCCACTGTAATGGATATTATTAGATATTAAGTATCTTCAAAATGTTTAATTTAGTTTAAAGTGATAAGTCATGGCAGGGGAGCCCAAAGCAGTGGTGTGCTCTTCCTGCTCTTTGTGGGAAGGTGGAAACGTTTCCAGTGCCCGGGGCTAGAATGTGTGAAGGAAGTGTCTCCCGCCTCAGCCCCTGGAAGCCCGGGTTTCAGAGCTGGAGTGGCGGCTGGGGACGCTGTGGGGCATCCATGATGTGGAGAGTATGTGGATAGGACGTATAGAGAGGTGGTCACACTGCCGGCTCAGAGTCCACGGGCAGGAAGGGATGATAACCAGGCAGAGCAAGAGATCTAGGCAGGCCATGAAGGAATCACCTGTGGCAATTCCTCTTCAAAACAGATATACCATTTTGAATACTGTTGAGGGGAATGGCCTCTCACCAGAAAGCAGCAAAAGCCAAATGTGTTGTACCATGATTGGTTCTACTGCATAGTGGAGGAGTAAAATCTATGGGAATGCAATATTTACAGGGGATTTATCAGCAAGGGGTATAGATAGGCATTTCTGTGGCCGCAGCCGAGACTCCAGGATGGTATGTTGCCTCTCCGGTGCTAGGGTCAAGAATGCCTCAGAGTGGCTGCAGGACATTCTGAAGTGGAAGGTGAACAGCCAATGGCCGTGGAACACATTGCTATAAATGACATAGGTAAAAATGGGATAAGGTCCTAAAATCAAATGTAGGCTATTAGGAAGTAAGTTGAAACATAGATCCTCAAAGGTAATGATCTCTGGATTACTACCAGTGCCATGTGCTCGTCAGAGTAGAAATAGCAAGACATATCAGATCAATATGTGGGTAAAGAAATGGTATAAGGAAGAGGGTTTCAGATTCGTGGGACATTCGGATCGGTTCTGGGGGAGGTGGGACGAGTAAAAATTGGATGGTTACACCTGAGAAGGGCCGGGACTTTTGTCTTCGAGGGATTATTTGCCAGAGTGGTTTGGAAGTGTTTAAACTAAAATTGCAGGGGGTTGGAACCTTTGCAAAGACTCAGAGGAGGGGAAAATCAAGGACAAGAACAAAAACAGTAAGGGGAATAAGAAAAGTGATAGGCAGAGAAATCAAGGGCCAGAGTCAAACAATGTCTCAGTGAAAAATAACCCCCCCACCACCATCTGGCCAGTGCTTGCTAAATCCTACCAACTGTCCTGGCTTGAGACAATTCACACCTCTTTAACCTGTGATTATCCCTCTCTCCAGTTGCTCCGTCTGGACCTGAACACTTAATTACCTGCAAAGACTCGCATTCAAAGTATCATATTGCATCTTTGACTTTGTCTGTATGTATGTTTCTTGAACCCACCTCTTCATGAGGAAGGAGCAGTGCTCCGAAAGCTAGTCATTCGAAACAAACAAGGGGCTGGTTTATCACAAGGGGCTGGTTTAGCACAGGGCTAAAGAGCTGGCTTTTAAAGCAGACCACGGCAGGCCAGCAGCATGGTTCAATTCCCGTACCTGCCTCCCCGAACATGCGCCGGAATGTGGCGACTAGGGGCTTTTCACAGTAAGTTCATTTGAACCCTACTTGTGACAATAGCGATTTTCATTTCATTTTTCATTTCATTTCACTTCAAACCTGTTGGACTTTAACCTGGTGTCGTAAGACTTCTTATTGTGCTCACCCCAGTCCAACGCCGGCATCTCCACTTCATGAAAAATAATGGGGACGGGACAAGTAATGTTAAAAAGACAAGCCTTAAGGCTTTGTGCCTTAATGCACGGATCATTCACAATAAAGTGAATTAATTAATCACGCAAAGAGATATGGGGATGATATAGCCGGGATTATGGATAAATGACTGCAGGGTGATCAGGGATGGGAATTGAACAGCCAGGACTATTCAGTATTTAGGAAGCACAGACAAAAAGGAAAAGGCTGTGGGATTGCATTGCTAGTTGAAGAGGAAATTAATGCAATAGTGAGGAAGGTGTTATGGGTGAGGTGTTTTCAGAACCCCAAAATGGATCATGGAGTTCAACCAACATCACCCTTTAATGTATTTGTTGCTTTTCCTAGCACACGGCTTGTTCCCTCGGTGTGGGATTACAATTATGGACACGTGGGTTTTTAAACACAAAACAATGTTTATTCCATGAACTCAACTTAACATCTTGAATAAACATTGGATCACTTAACACCCCTTACTTCAAAGATAACGCCGAAAATATTGCAACAGTAAATAATTCCTCAAAATGTTCCTTCAAACTTCCAAGAGACTTAACACCTTTAAATAGAATCACATCAGGTTAAAGGCTTTCCTATTATGAGTTTAAATCATCCAAATGATCCAGAGATAGTCTTTCATGGCAGAGATCCAACTCACTGCAAACACAGACACTCCCAAGCCCTTTTCAAACTGCAAAACTAAACTGCAAAATGGCTGACCTGACCTCAGCTTTAACCACTCTCTGACATCACTGTTTTATTAAAGGCACATTGCTTAAACATCCATGTCTTAAAGATACTCTCACATGACAAAGGATATTAGTTTTGACAATGTGGAATCTCTATGAGTAGCGCTGAAATACACTAAGAGGATAAAAACGTTGTGGGGATTGTACAGAGACCCCCAAATTGTAATGGTGATGTTGGGAATGGCGTGAAACAGGAAATTAGAGAAGCATGCAATAAAGGAACATCTGTAATTATGGGTGGCTTTAATCTGCATATAGATTAGACAAATCAATTAGTAATATTACCGTAGAGGAGGAATTCCTGGATTGAATACAGGTTGGTTTTCTGGACCAATACGTTGAGGAACCAACGAGAGAACAGCTGATCCTAGACTGGATATTGTGTAATGAGAAAGGAATAATTGTCAATCTAGTTGTGCGAGGCCCCTTGGGATGAGCGATGATAATCTGACAGAATTCTTCATCAAGGTGGAGAGTTACATAGTTGATTCTGAGACTAGGATCTGGAATATAAATAAAGGAAACTCAAATGGTATGAGATGCTTGTTGGCTATGATGGATTGGGCACTGTAAGAAGTCTTACAACACCAGGTTAAAGTCCAACAGGTTTGTTTCAAATTACTTGTTTTTGGAGCACAGCTCCTTCCTCAGGTGAATGCGCTCTTTGAGCTAATGATTCGAAACAAACGTGTTGGACTTGAACCTGGTGTTGTAAGACCACCCCAATCTCACGCCGGCATCTCCACATGATGGATTGGGGAATGTTACTTAAAGCAATGATAGTGGATAGGCAATGGCAAACATTCAAAAAACACAATGGTGAACTGCAACAATTGTTTATTCCTGTTGGGCTCAAAAATAAAACCAGAAAAGTGGCCAAACCATGGCTTACAAAAGAAATTAGCGATAGCATTAGATCCAAGGAAGAGGCATACAAATTTGCCAGAAAAAACAATAGACCTGAGGATTGGGAGCAGCTTAGAACAGGAAAATAGAGTACAAGAGTAAGTTTGCAGGGAACATAGAAGCCTATTGTAAGAGTTTCTATAGGTAATGAAGAGACAAGGATTCGTGAAGACCCTTACACTCAGAAACAGGGGTATTTATAATGGGGAACAAAAAAAGGCTGACCAACTAAATACATACTTTGATACTGTCTTCACAAAGGAGAATACAAATAACATACCAGAATTGTTGGGAAAGACATGGTTTAGTGAGAGGTAGGAACTGAAATAAATCAGTATTAGTAGGGAAATGGTTTTGGGGAAATAGATGGTATTGAAGGCTGATAAATTCCCATTTCTAATCATCTACATCCCAGAGTACTTGTGGAAGTGGCCCTGGATATAGGAGGTGCATTGGTGGTCATATTCTAAGATTCTATAGATTCCGAAACAGTTCCTACAGTTGGAGAGTAGCAAATCATAGAACCCCTACAATGAAGATGGAGGCCATTAGGTCCATCAAGTCTGCACAAACCCAGGCCCAATTCCTTGTCCTCTCACTGTTCCCCCACCTAACTTGCACATCTTTGGACGCAAGGGGGCAATTTTGCATGACCAATCCACCTGACCTGCACATCTTTGGACTTTGGAAGGAAACTGGAGCACCTGGCGGACATGGAGAGAACATACAAACACCACACAGACAGCCACCCAAGTCCGGAATTGAACCCAGGCCCCTGGCTCTGTGAGGCAGCAGTGCTATCCACTGTGCCACCGTGCTTCCCTAATATAGCCCCACTATTTAACAAGGGAGGTAGAGAGAAAACAAGGAATTTTAGACCAGTCAGCCTGACGTTGGTAGTGGGGGAAATTCCAGAGTCCATTCTAAAAGATTTAATACCTGAGCACTTGAAAAACAGTGGCAGAATCGCACAGAGTTATCATGGATTTATGAACGGGAAATCATGATTAACAAATCTACAGGAATTCTTTGAGGATGTAACTAGTAGAGTTGATGAGTTGGAGCCAGTGGATGTGGTTTATTTGGACTTTCAGAAGGTTTCTTCAAAGTCCCACATAAGAGATTAGCATGTAAAATTAAAGCACATGGGATGAGGTTAGTATTGAAGTGGATAGGAATAAATGGATCTTTTTCCAAGTGGCAGGCAGTAACTAGTGGGGTACTGCAGGGATCAGTGCTGGGACCCCAGCTATTCACAATATATATATTAATGATTTTGACGAGGGAACTAATATCTCCAAATTTGCAGATGACACAAAGCTGGGTGGGAGGGTGAGCTGTGAGAAGGATGCAGAAAAGCTTCAGTGTGATTTTGACAAGTTGAGTGAGTGGACAAATGCATGGCAGATGCAGTATTATGTGGATAAATGTGAGGTTATCCACTTTGGTAGCAAAAAAGGGAAGGCTGATTATGATCTGAATGGCTACAAATTAAGAATGTGCAACGTGACCGGGGTGTCCTCGCACACCAGTCACTGCAGATAAGCATGCAAGTGCAGCAGGCAGTAAAGAAGGCAAATGGTATAGAACTATAGAATTCCTACAGTGCAGAAGAAGGCCATTCGGCCAATTGAGCCTGCATTAGCCCTCTGAAAGAGCACCCTACCTAGGCCCATTTTCCACCCCATCCCCATAGCCCCACCTAACCTTGGACACTAAGGGGCAATTTAGCATGGCCAATGCACCTAACCTGCATTTCCTGGGACTGCGGGAGCACCTGTAGAAAACCAATGCAGACAAAGTGCAAACTCCACACAGTCACCCAAGGCCGGAATTGAACCAGCGTCCCTGGCGCTTTGAGGCAGCACTGCTACCCACCATGCCACCGTGTCACCCCTAAATGTCAGCCTTCATAGAAAGAGGAATCGAGTACAGGACCAGGGCTATCTTGCTGCAGTTATACAGTGCTTGGTGAGATCACACCTGTAGTATTGTGTGCAGTTTTGGTCTCCTTATCTGAGGAAAGATGTTCTTGCTAGAAAGGGAGTGCAGCAAAAGTTTATCAGACTGATTTCTGGGATGGCAGGGCTGACATATAACAACAGATAGAGTCAGTTAGGATTATATTCGCTGGTGTGCAGAAGAATGAGAGGCAGAACATAGAAACCTATAAAATTTTAACAGGACTAGACAGGGCAGATGCAGGAAGAATGTTCCTGATGGCGGGGAATGCAGAACCAGGGGTCACAGTCTGAGGATACAGGACAGACCAGCTACGACTGAGATAAAGAGAAACATCTTCACCCAGAGAGTGGTGAGTCTGTGGAACTACAGAAAGTAGTTGAGGTAGAAATATTGTATGTTTTCAAGAAGGAATTAGATATAGCTCTTGGTGTGAAAGGGATCAAAGTATATGGGGAGAAAGCGGGCACAGGTTACTGAGTTAGTTGATCAGCCATGAGCAGGCTCGATGGATCCAATGGCCTACTCCTACTCCTGTTTTTATGTTTCTATGCAAGATTCCAGTGACATCCACAAATTGCTCTTGGGCTGAATTTTATGTTGGAGGCCAGCCTTATAGTCAGCAGCTCGTCTGTCCCAAGTCAAGGATGGCCAACCCGCCAAGTTGCTGTGTAATGGCCAGTGAACCGCTAATTGGCATGACACCAATCAAATTAATTTCAGCTGTCTGGTCCCAGCCATACCACAGGGTGCGGAAATCATTGCCCTTACTGCAGTGAGTTCCAAAGGGAAGTATGCAGCAACGGAGCCAGACTTAAAAATACCTCTGAGGTCTCTCCAAGGTTAGGTTGGCAGGCAGCAACAAGTGAAGCCTGTCCACTATGTCGCCGACCGACGTGTGTGTCTCTGCACTGGTGGAAGGTGAGGAGGGTTGCTGTGACGCCTTGATGGCGGTCTCCTCGGAGCTCTCCTCTGAGGCGGTCGCTTGGGTGGCAGGGGAGGCGGGGGATGACTACAGATTGCTCAGCCCCATCCTGCGAGAGAATGGACATATGGTCAGTGAGAGTGAAGGATCATTTTGTCTGACATGAACAAGTCACTTGAGACAGATGGTCTGGGTGAAGAGGCAGTGGATGCTCACCTCTCTGGCGTAAACCAACCTCGCTGTCAGCGACTGATCTCTCCTCGGTCAATCCCGCAATCTCCAGGGCCGTTCCTCGTAGGGGGTGAGGACTTGGATCTCTGATACTTCACCTGCCCTGTTTTGGCCCTTTCCCGCTTATTATGGGCTATCTTCTCCTGCGGGGACAAAGAGAAGGCTTTTTAAATCGTGTGCTTGATGGATCAAGGGGGGGGTATATGGCAGGTTCCATGTGTTGGAACCAGAACTGGACATGGAGGGGTTGTGCTGGTGGGTGGCAGGGGGTGCTGAGGAACAAGCACGAAGATCAGATGTGGGGAAGGTGCGAGGTGTCAGTCAGTGATTTCGGGAGGGGGGTAGGGCGGGGGGAGGGGGTGGGGGGGGCAGGATTTGGAATTTGAGGGATAGCAGCCAGGAGAGAGGTGGTAACTTACCTTTGTACATCGGTGGAGGTCGTTGGTCATCTTCAATATTGGACGCTGTCCTCCTGGTCATACTGCCCGGACAGACAGCCGCTGCCACTCACCAACTCAGCATCGAGAAACAATTGCGCCCAAAATTACACTTCAAAATTTTCCTGTTAAATCGCACCCATCAAGTTGGAACTGAACCAACCTCCACACACACAAACATCTTTGGCCAGCATGAATCTAGCTATTGGTTTTAGCGCAGAAACATTAAATTAAACCCACATAAAACTATACATTATTTCTAATGTTTACCAATACAAATATAAATCCCATAAAATTACCTTTGTTTTCCTAACTGATCCACAAAGAGTGAGAACCTCATTTTAATACAATTAATGCATTTCCATACATTTAACGAGCTCCCCTCACATGATCCTTCCTTCACTGAATATTTAAATCTCGATGACGTCACGTTACATTAGCTAGATTTAGGAAAATGAGATTCAGTCCCTGGGGGCGCAAATGTAAGTATGAAATGAAATGAAAAGAAAATCGCTTATTGTCACAAGTAGGCTTCAAATGAAGTTACTGTGAAAAGCCCCTAGTCGCCACATTCCAGCGCCTGTTCGGGGAGGCTGTTACGGGAATCGAACCGTGCTGCTGGCCTGCCTCGGTCTGCTTTCAAAGCCAGCGATTTAGCCCTGTGCTAAACAGCCCCTGGTGGAGAGGGACATGCTTAGGCAGTGGCCTGGCACTGTCCCTGACATTGCCCTCTGGCACAGGTTGGCACTACTAACCTGGCACTGCAAGCTTGGCCAAACTGGCAGTGTGATCATCATCATAGTATATATCATAGAATTTACAGTGCAGAAGGAGGCCATTTGGCCCATCGAGTCTGCACCGGCTCTTGGAAAGAGCACCCTACCCAAGGTCAACCCCTCCACCCTATCCCCATAACCCAGTAACCCCACCCAACACTATGGGCAATTTTGGACACTAAGGGCAATTTATCATGGCCAATCCACCTAACCTGCACATCTTTGGACTGTGGGAGGAAACCGGAGCACCCGGAGGAAACCCACGCACACACGGGGAGGATGTGTGGACTCCGCGCAGACAGTGACCCAAGCCGGAATCGAACCTGGGACCCTGGAGCTGTGAAGCAATTGTGCTGTCCACAATGCTACCGTGCTGCCCTATCATGTGCCGGGAGCAGTGCTAAGGCGGACCCTCTTGTGCGAGGGGGAGGCACATTTACCGGTCTAGGCACTGCAACCACATCTTGAGCAATCCAATCTCCTTCTCAACCAGTGCACACATTGATGCATAGCCTCATAGTAGCGAGTCTCAGCGTGTTTAGTGGCCTCTGCAATGGCATCATCAGCCACCTTCTGAGTGGGTACCCTTTATCCCCAAGGAGCTGCTGCTCTCCCTCAAAAATGGCTGGGATCTGCCAAGATGTAACCATCATGGATGCTCCTCGGAATATGGGCACATGACTGCATGATGCGCATTGTGTGGTCACCGACGATCTAGACATTGTGGGAATGGTATCATCTGTGGTTCACAAATGGCGCCCCATGCTGCCATATGGAGTGC
The DNA here is from genome assembly GCF_047496885.1 of Scyliorhinus torazame. Taxonomy (NCBI): domain Eukaryota; kingdom Metazoa; phylum Chordata; class Chondrichthyes; order Carcharhiniformes; family Scyliorhinidae; genus Scyliorhinus; species Scyliorhinus torazame. Next base: position 88,369,633 of record NC_092715.1, on the reverse strand, counting down.
AGAGCCATGTGGATACAGTCGATGAAATCCTGCAGCTGGAGTATGCCTGCTATGTGGGCGAAGCCTATGGTCCAGGCGTTCTGGCTCGCCTAGTCCCATCCCAAGTTGATGTAGATGTGGGCCTTTATGAATAGTGTATCTGTGACCTTTCTTATTGTGTGCAGCTGACTACGAAATGTCGCCCTAAAACGAGCTGCTGGAATAGAAGTTCAGAGCGGCGGTGACTTTCAAGGCCACAGGGAATGGGTGACCTCTCAGTTCATGTGGTGCCAACTCTTGCACGACCTGGCACAGGTGGTCCACTGTCCTAGGGTCAGACTCAGTTTTCTCTGACATCTGGAGGTATGAAGTTCTATGGCGGAATACCCGTGGCTGGTGTTTCTCCTCCGAGGCTCTGCCATCTATGGCCCTGCTCCCAGAATATAAACAGGCCCTGCCTCCACCTACTCTGTAGGGTCCTGTTCCTAGCTGTGTGCAATGGCACATAGTTGTCGCTGCTGCCATTTGAAAGTAATCAAAAGAATTGCCAACTTGACTGGCTCAATGATTCTCCTGAATCAAAAACTGAAAGGAACAGAACAGCATAGTGAGTGATGAGGAGTCCTGCCAATGCCCTGACCCTCAGCCCTCTCAGGATCTGGGATATCCACCCATTCGCATCCCCCATATGTGAGTGCCTTTCCAATGAGCCTCACTCTGTCACACAATAGCCTCTCCCCCACAGTTGCCCCTTTCAACTCCACCAGAATGAAGCATCTCGCCCCTTGAGAGTCTCAGTGGGCCACGTAACTCCTTCAAGGGTGAGGAGTGAAGGCAATTGAGTGCATTCAATGGACCTGCATTCTGACCTCACGGGGCAACGAGATGCTGCCCCCATCATCTCCTTAAAGGGATGACTGATGATCAAATTTACCATAACTCCTTGCATTGGGGGCCACATTGGTGTCACCTCTCTGTTATGGAAACGTGAGTATTAGCCTTGGAGACCAATGCTTGTGGGCTAGGCTTCAAACCATTTTAGGTAAACCAATTAAACTAAATCAAATGAACTGAGGGGCAAAGTAAAAGGGGCATCCCATTAAAGCGATATTGCCTTGAACAAAAACAAATCACAAATGAAACATAAAACATCAAACTAAAATGTGATTAAAGGGGTTGATAAGCACACAAGGTCTTGACATTGGCAGTGGACACTGCATGCTCCCTCTCCAGGGACACCCAGCCGCAAATGTAGCCACAGTACAGAGGCAGACAGTTTAGTCAGACGACTCCCTCGGTCACCCGTTGCCCAGACCTCTTGATCGTAAATTTGGGGTCAGGTCTTGCCTCAGAGTGAGGAGGTAGTTAGGTCAGGTCTCGGGGGTGGAATGTCTAGTCAGGCCTTGGGGGAATGTTGGTGTCCGGTCAAATCAATCTTTTGGGGGTGTCTCGGGTCAGGCTCTCGGGTCAGGCCTCACGGTGTGGCATTGGGTGGGGGGGATGCGAAGGGGGGGGGGGGTGGCGTTGGTGTGGGGAAGGGCTACTGTTGGGATGGGAAGGAGGGGTCCCTGTGGCATCAATTGTGTAGGGAGTGTCCCATGGGGCTAGGTGTGGGTTTTTGCAACAGTTATTTAGAAGTTAGAAGAGGTCTTAGTTCTTCGAATCTTTTCTGTGAAACTATTCGTGTAACACAGATGGAACCATCCGAAGTTTGCAATTTAAATCACACTTTTGGATGGTTTCCAATGTAGCGTAATTTTCCAGGGCAATGGCTGTATAAACCCTACCTGTGAACCTCTGGAAAATGGGAAGGGGCGGGGGTTTCCCCAGCGCATCTTTGGGAGCACCCCCCCCCCCCCCCCCCCCCACCCCGGCAAATATGACGTCCTGCAGCTCGGGGGTTTCGGTTCAATTATTCACGATCCGATTAACTCAAAAGGAGCATTTCTGTTATTTAGCCATCCATTTTTGGAAAGGGGTGCTGAGGGAGTGCTTAGAATGTGATAGAAACAAAATACTCCAATCAGAGGATCAGTGATGGTGTCTGATTTTGTGCCTGTTCAACCTAACCACAGTAATGATGAATTTCAATGAGAAATTAATTTCTCTTTTTATTCACTCATTTTCTGTGCACTCTGCTCTTGATTACTACTGCAATGAAATGTCTCTGCTGTTGCAGTTCAGGATAACCTATTGGGCTGGGACCTGCCGGAAAAATAATGGCAGGTTAACAATGAATTTCATTATTAATATACAAACCATCCAGCATGTTCAAGTGATTCTGAGATTAGCCATGAGTTGTGAGTCTTGTTATGAAAATGTGTTATAAAAAATATTAATTTTTAATGTCATCGGTTGTGCATATAAATAAATGTTGAACTTTTTGAAAAGAACACTTTTGCTAAGCAAAGCACTCTGAGCTACAGCAGCCACGCCATTGCATTTACGAAGGACAAAAACTGCTTTATGGAAACATGGTGCCTATAGAGCTCTCAGAGACAGTGGCTAAAATCAGCCTAGATTGAAAAAGAGAGTGATGACATGACCCAGCTCTTGGGTGCAAAATATACTGGATTTGAACCAATGGTCAGAAATAGGCTGCGACAAGGATAAAAGAAACAACAGCGTTACTGCCTCGCTCTTTCTCTGCGACCTCTCTCATCGACGTTGAGCTGTTTGTGATTTGAAAACCCATTAGAAGACCTCATTGTTGCAAACCAAGAGTTCTTAAAGGAGGACTCCAAATCAATACCTCTGACTCAAGAAGAAAAGAGAATCAATCAGCCATGACAGCTCCCGTGAGAAAACCAGCACCTACTGTGGAAAGTGACCCTGCAGCTGTAATCACGCATCCAGACAATCCGTGAATTGTTTTTCTGACTTTAATTTTTACTTGGCCGGGTTTTAAGATCTGGGGCTGGATTCTCCGCCCCCGGTCGCCAAAATTGCATTCGTTGACGGGGCCGAGAATCCGTTTCCACGCACGAAATCAGGACCAGAGTCGGTTTCGCTATTCTTCACACACACACAAAATCGGGGAGTACACCGCACCAAGTATCCACTGCTCAGGCCATTGCCTGAGGCCCGCCCCGCTATTCTCTGTCCCCAACCGGCCGAATTCCCGACGACGTGGTTCTAACTTGGTCCTGCCATTCGGAGCCTCGCATGGTGGCTGCGGACTCAGTCCGGGGCCGCCACAGTCGGGGGAGGGCCGATCGGAGGGCAGGGGGGGGGGGGCCTCATTCGGGACTAGGGGCTCTGTGTGCGGGAAATCTGGGGCGGGCGTGCGGCCAATGCGGGGTACTATTTTGGCGATGCAGGTCTGTGGGCTGAGTCCGCCATGGAGCACGGCGTGGCCGCTGGAGGCCGCCACCGTGCGCATGCACGACCTCTGATCTGCAAGTGCAGGGAGTCCCATCGGCAACTAGAGCTGTGAGCTCCATGACAGTTGCCTGCTAGCCCCCTGCAAGACAGTGAATCTGTGGCCTTTTGACGCGAGTGTTCCTGACATAAAAGTCCACAGATTTCACGACGGCGTGGGGATATAGTCCCAAAAATGGAGAATCCAGCCCCTGATACTCTGCAGGGATTAATTTCCTTTTTTGCATGCTTGGGTTGGGGGTGTAGACCTGTGTGTGTTGTTTTTGCATTAGTATGTAATTGACTTTTAGAAATAAATCTAACACATTACTTGTTAACTTAAGGAACCTGTTCATCTTACTTCTTACATTAGGCTACAAACTGTTAAGTATAAATATTGAATTGGCAATCACCTACCCTTTGAATGGAAACTCTGTTATAACCATCCCAGAAGTGGGACAAAGAGTGGAGACAGTTCACCCCTCCTAACCTGTTCATAGCAATCTCCAGAACTTGCTGATGAATTTATGCTGTTTGCTTGGGACAATTAGCACCTTGCATTTTGCTCGCAATTATTTTAAGAACTTGATGGATTTGTATTTTAACTGCCATTAAACTTTCCATCGAAAATTGAGTGTGGCAACCAACACTGTTCCTTTGTAACAATGTGATAATTGTTCATACAGTACTAATCAACCTCTGGTTAAATTAAATAATTTAAACTGTGGAGTCTTATTTCTTCAGGTGACAAATTTTTTGAAGATATTTGAAAGATGCCAAGTTTCACTTTTTGCATTTTTTTCTTATTTTTTTCCTGTTTCTTTCAATTGCATCTTTCTTTTTGTCTCTCTATTTTTTTTCAGTATATCATTTGACTCTAATTTACTCTCCTTCTCAGTCATTCCTCTGTTTCTCAATCCTTAAATCTCACTGAAAAAAAAAAATTGCTTATTGTCACAAGTATGCTTCAAATGAAGTTACTGTGAAAAGCCCCTAGTCACCACATTCCGGCGCCTGTTCGGGGAGGTTGGTACAGGAATTGAACCGTGCTTCTGGCCTGCCTTGGTCTGCTTTGAAAGCCAGCGATTTAGCCCTGTGCTAAACAGCCCCTATTGGCTATTGCCCCATGGCTATTGAGATATACTGTTGGTCCCATTATTCATTCAGATCTCCAATGCCCTATTGCCCTTGCCATAGCTCACACTTCCAGCACATTATGGCACAATGCATTTTTCAGCTAGGTCAGCACAGTGGCAGAGTGGCTAGACCAGAGAACTGAATTCAATTCTGGCCTTGGGTGATTGCCTGTGTGGAGTTTGCACGTTCTCCATGTGTCAGCGTGGATTTTCTCCGGGTGCTTCGGTTTCCTCCACAGTCTAAACATTTGCAACTTAGGTAGATTAGCCATGCTAAAATTGCCCCTTTGTGTCCAAAGTTGTGCAGGTTAGGTGTGGTTACTGGGATAGGGAAGGAGAGTGAGCCTAGGTAGGGTGCTCTTTCAGAAGGTCGATGTAGACTCAATGGGCTGAATGGCCTCCTTTTATGTCTTCCATGTCAGTTGAGAGGTACATAAAAATATGTAATTAATGGGGGTGCTGTGAGATGCTAGCTACAGCAGGGGGTTTAGCTCAGTTGGCTGGGCAGTTAATTTGTGATGCAGTGAGGCCAACAGTGCCAGCTCAATTCCCTTGCTGATTGAGACCATTCATGAATATCCACCTACATAACTATGCTCCTTGCCTGATGTGTGGTGATTCTCAGGTTAAATCACAACCGGTCAGTTTTCCCCCTTTAAAGGGGAAATCAGCCGACAGTTATCTGGGACTATGATGCCTTTACTTTACTAGTTACAGCACAATCCAGTCCAAAATGTTCAAGATTAGCATTTGTTTGTTGTTTCCAAGTTTAGCAACTTTTCTTAAAGTATTTTTAAATAACAAATTAAAGTTTACCCAATTTGGCATTTGTTAGTTGGTTTTGGGTCATTGGACATAAGTTACCTTGTCAGATCAACTGCAGATGTACTACTTTAGTTCAGGTACATTTACACAAGCGCCTGCTCCAACAGTAAAATTAGTGCTTAAACAGAGTTTGAGCTCAGTGATCTCAGAGCAGATGGTACTACAGTTATAGAAATGAAACCCTGTGGAAACTGGGCCTATCACCCAAGAACTATTGACCTCAGATCTCAATCTGAGCACAGCAAATTGCCTATGAGGTTCTAACATTCCCACTGTGTGAAGACGGGGCTGGAACTTTGCCAGCAAGACAGGTAAGATCGAAAATTTTGTGAAAGGCCTTAAAACCAAGGGGGTATTCTTCCTAGGGATAATTTAGGAAATGCCTTTCTGTGCTGATGAAGTTTGCACAATATCATGTGTGCATGTAGTCCAAATATTGTGACATCATCACACACTCATTATGATGTATGACTGTCAAGAGGCTTCATTGCATTTAAGCTCAGGAAGCAAGATTGAGATTTGCAAACGTCTGAATGAATCACTCTTCTAAGCTTGGAGTGACCATGGGAATGATTGTATCAGTTTCCTTGAAGGAGTATAAATGCACTTTCTGTATCATTGAACTGATTGCCCAATAAGCCTTGAGAAATGGAATTGTGGATTGGCACATATTAATGTTATATAATATCTGGCTAAGTACAGAAATATATGCATTTGGTTTGCAGGTCTGGGCAATGAATATCGGGAATGTGACTGATTGTGAAGTCTTAACAGCTTTAATGCCCTTTTTTTAACTATGCAACCTGGCAATCTCTTTGTGGTAAACCACTGTTACACCTGTATTAGGTGATGTAAGGTAGGACCTGTACTACAGGTTCGCCGGTAGCCCCTGCCTGCTGGCTCCACCCAGTAGGAGGGGTATAAATATGCGTGTCCTCTATTCAGCAGCCATTTCGCCAGCTGCTGTGGGAGGCCACACATCTTACTGCAATAAAGCCACAGTTGTATCCAACCTGAGTCTTTGTACAATTGATCGTGCATCAATTTATTGCAGTAAGATTTTCCAGAAGATGGACCTCCGAATCAAACCAGATCGCCTGCAGCTGGATCCACAGTCTAGCGACGCCAGAAAGGACTTTAATCACTGGCTAGCCTGCTTCGAGGCCTATATCAACTCAGCGACCACCCCTCTGATGGAGGCTCAGAAGATACAGATCCTGTATCCAGCGTGTTTCCACTGATCCAGGATGCCCCGAACTACGCGGACGCCATGGCGCTCCTCAAAGAAAACTACGCACAGAAAGCGAACACACTCTTCGACAGGCATGTACTCGCCACTCGCTCTCAACTCCCTGGTGAGTCCATAGAAGACTTCTGGCGGGCCCTAATCCCACTCGTCCACAACTGTGACTGTCAGGCTGTTACGTCCACCGAACATTCTAACCTTCTAATGCGTGATGCTTTTGTAACGGGGATTGGGTCAGACCTCATTCGCCAAAGGCTGCTTGAAGGGGCCACGCTCGACCTAGCGGGGACTAAGAAGAATCACCGTGACTGGTGCGAAGAAGGGAGACACCGCACATGCGTGGAAATCACGCCGAACCCACTACACATGCGTGCATTGGCACTGGCCCCACTGCGCATGCGCAGACCCGCGGTGCCCATCTGACGCCGTGATCGGAAGCTGGAGCGGCATGCGTCGCTCCAGTGCCGTACTGGCACCCTGTAGGGGCCAGAATTGCTGCTCCTGAGGCCATGTTGACGCCGTCGGGAAATGCGACGGCGTTTCGGACGGCGTCAACACTTAGCCTCAGGATCAGAGAATCCCACCCAGAATTCCCGATGGGGTGGAGAATCCAGTGTCAACCAAAAAACAGGGGCTGGATTCTCCGTCCAGCCACATTTCTGTTTCAGCACGCCATTGGGATGCTCCGTTAAGCTGGCTGGTCAATGGGATTTCCCATTGTGGGGCAGCCCCTTGCCATCAGGAAACCCCTGGGCTGCCGGCAAAATGGAGCATCCCGTCGGTGGAGAATCCAGCCCCAGGATCGACACCCAGTGCTCTGGTCCCCTGCTGCCGGTGGCATCGAGGTTCGTGTGCTGCACCATGGGGAGGATGCAAATGGGTCAAACTGACCCATTTGTATCCTATTAAGGGGCTGGGCACCGGATTCACGAAGCCCACAATTCATGTGGACGAGAATTGGTGCAAGTATTTCACAGCGTGGCCCTGATGCCATGGACCTCGCAGTGGACCAAGGGGGTAACTCTTTAAGGAAGCTGCCCCCAAAGACCATTGGAGTGTAAGGTTTTCGGGCAATTCGGCCCTTTTTGGACTTCCCAAGAATAAAACTCAGAGACTGTAAACTGACTTTTCAGCCAAGAGAACGTAACCAGATTTCCCAGCAGGCTTGGTCCGCTGAGCTGAGTAGGGGCATAAGTATTTACAAACCCCCCCCTAGGAGCTACAAGGAAGAAGGAGCCAGACAACGAGATAAGATCAAAACACAGACAAAGGGGCACGGGAATACACAGGGGGCCTGCCTGCAAGCAGGACAATGGGATGGTCATAGCCCCATGCAGATGTAAATGACCTGGCCTCCACCAGAGCAGAATCCAATTAACACCCCATCAACATAGCAAGGTGAGAATAGCAGCCATCTCCGGAGCAGCTGGAAGACACTGAAAATCTTCACAAGAGAGCTTAACCTTGTTATCCTAAAAAACAGACTGTCTGGGTTCAGTATATTGCGCTGGAAAAGCCCCTTGAAGATAAGCGGTAGAAAAAACCAAGTTGGAGGCGGACCTGGGGGAGGTACTCCAATCTTGACAGAAGCCACCGGCAGGAACTCACTGGGAGGAGGGGGCGGAGTCGGCGCCAAATTCAAATCGCGGCAGGTCTGCCTGGCTGGAAGGAGCGGACCTGCGAGGAATACCCGGAAGCAAACAGCTCTGACCGGCTCAAAGGGGGCGGGACCAGCGGGAACTTTAAACTTGGACTGATACAACGCAAAGGAGGAGGAAAACCCGGAAGTCGACAGCTCTGACCGGCTCAAAGGGGGCGGGACCAGCGGGAACTTTAAACCTTACCAATTCAATGCAAAAGGGGCTGGCCGAACACAGGAAAAAGCCAGGTAAAATGGGTATAAAAGGGGCTGTGTTTCGATTGAGGGGCTCTTGGCTCGACCTCTCCACCTTTGACTTGACCTCTGCAGCCTGTGACTGTAAGTACCCTGCAGCAGCTTGCGAAACTCCCTTGACTTTGATAGTGGTTGAGGCTTTGGGGAAGGGGACTTGATTTGTGTTCTGTGTCATTGCTAAAACTGTGTAACAATAAGATTTTTCGTTGTGTCCGTTATAGTACTTTCTGAATAGACTTAGTTTGTGTTAGAGTTTAAGATTTTATTATAATTTCTTCTGTTTGATGATTTTGACCTGGGTTTTGCAATAAACCTTGATTTGCTGATAATTGGAGTCGTTTAAATTCTTCAATCTCTCACCAGCGATCTCTGACCAAGTCATTGTTAAAATATTCCTCACCATAATTCCGGGTTCAAGAATCTAGGGTCATCTTGAGCGATTCACTCAGGACAGGCTGCTGGTTAGGTAATAAACGGCAGTGTCCTATTCTCTCTCTTGGGAAAGCTACTCCAGCGAAGTAGGAACCGGGTGGGTGTTGCACCACCGGCAAGAGAGAGAATCACCTGGGCATTGGTAGGGGTCTGGAGATCTGTGTGATATAAGCCTCAGGCTTCCGGTTAGGGATAAACGGCAGGCTTGATTCAGTGCTCTCTTCAATGGAGGTGTCCCAGTGCGGCATCCCCTGGCCTCTGAAGTTTCAGTGCCAGCTGGAGAGAGACACACACAGATATTCAAACCCCAGATATCGGCCCAGTAGTGGAGTAGCAGAGATGGCACCCTCTACAGGAGCACCACCTTCCCACTCAAGGCACAAATCCTGCCCACCCCTCCCCCAGCAGGCTCCTCTGTAGGCCCCTTCCACCAGAGAAGCCCCCAGAAGGGAGACCCCCCACCATAAACCCCCTATAATAAAGACCACCACAAGAGACCCCCACAAGAGAGACCCCCACCAGACCCCCCCCCCAAATTATAGAGACCTCCACCAAAACCCGCACCCCCATAAGAGAGGCCCCTGCATGGAAGCTACAAATCAGTCCAGACAGACAGTGAAAAAATGTCTTTAAAACTCACCTGTGCAATACACCTGCTGGCTCAGGCACAGGCAGCAGCACCTGTAAATTCCTGGAAAGGGAAAACCACATCAGTTGGGTTTATACCCCCTCAGATCTTTGATTTGCAATGCTTTCAAACACATCAATGTGAAATTGGTTTTACTAGTCTGTGATTGACAGCTTCCACATAGCCAGCTGTCTGGGGGGGGGGGGACCCAAAAAATCCCAGCGCAAGCACAATTCAGTGGCGATGCATCTCGGTGGGAGAACAAGGGGCGGATCCTCCGTCCCGCTGCACCCGCTTTCTGGTGCGATGCGCCCCGCCGACAGCCGGCCAATGGGGTTTCCCATTGTGACCACACCCACACTGTTGGGAAATCCGCAGCCACGAGTGTGCTGCCGGCGAAGTGAAGGATCCCGCTGACGGACAATCTCTCCCAGATGGAAAATTCCGGCTGTGGCCTATTTTTGAATTTTTTTTTTCTAATTCAATAGCACATTCTGCCAGTTGCCTCTGAAAGAGATGTGATCTGTTATGCACAAGAGTATAATTTGTCCATGAAGGAATGGAAATAGTTCATTTCACTAACTTCTGTCACTGAATCACCCACTCCAAATTCTAATCTATGGTTCAGGCATTGCCAAATAATCATATATGGGTATTGATTCATAAGTCTGTTAGCTACCAAAGAGAAAATGCTGGAAAATCTCAGTAGGTCTGGCAGCATCTGTAGCGAGAGAAAATAGCTAACGTTTCGAGTCCAGATGACCCTTTGTCAAGGCTTTGGTTTCAGATTCCAGCATCCGCAGTAATTTGCTTTTTAAAAATCTGTTAGCTACACCTGATTTGGTACCCATCATAACACTCGCTCCATTCCAGGCAAACGCTACGAGATGCTACTTCAGGTGGGAGTCATGAAAAGCACGTTTTGCAAGCCATTCACAAAGATACTTAACTATTGTATCAGTTTTTTGATCTGGAAATTCAATCATCTTTCTTGTCATGTCCACATGTCAGGTAAACTGCTCGGTTGGCTCCGTTACGTAGACCTTTAGATTCATCAATAATGTTACCCTGGACTGCTTTGATACTGGCAAATTGTCTTCCTCATCTGGATAGTTACATGGTCAATTATTTCTGCAGTTCTGTAGCATGAATGCAACTCAATTCGCATGTCAACACCAAGTTCCAGCAACTCAAAGTGGTCAGAGTAAGTTCTGTTGTTCTGAGCTGTAGCCACTTAAAATGGCCAACTCCCGATTCAAAATGGCGAATGGCAAAGGCTGATGGGAAAGTCAGCCAACAGGACAAAAAGGAGCAGTTGCAGGTTGACTGTGTAGTTACCTCTGGAAAGGCCAGACAAGATCGATACCAGCAACCATCAGCATAACAAAACACCAGCCGTCTGCTTACTAATGAGCAATCCCTGGGAACAATAAGCAACATTTAGACACACAAAGCAAAACCAGACTCTTCGGCGCCAGCAGATGCCTACAGAAAAGGAGGTGAACGACCACCTCAAGACCGCCCATCGATCAAGGAACCGCTCCAGCATTGGAGAAAATCGAACCAAGTGATTGGGACAAAGTCCAATCACTTGGCACCAGGTACAGGGTCCGCCCCGAAAGGCGGGAAGCCCCTGGGGACTATAAGAATTGAGCCCCAAGTTCAAGGCGCTCTCTCTTCCAGCTCTCTTCACTCGCTCTTCACTCTTCAACAGCCGCTCAAAACTGTAAGTCTTACTTCAACGCTCGCTACGAGATAGGCGCTTCTAGCTACAAATCTGTACCAACTTCGAATCCCGCAGGCTCAGAACCCGAACGAAAGGCCATCATTTCCCTGACCTGGTGGGCCAGTTCCAAGTTAAGCTAAGTTCCAAGTTAAGGCCTCTTATCTGTAGAAGTAGCTTAGACATCGAATTTGTACATGAGCAGTGATTACTGTGTGTAATAAATGTGCTTTGATTTAAATCTTACTAAGCGTGTATTGGATTATTGATCATTACTCGGACTTGAACCACGTGGCGGTATCATAAAGATACCTGGCGACTCAAGAGCAAAGGTGATAAAACAGAGCAATTAAACTAAGGCAAAGTTAGCAACATTATTTGGCAACTCCGCCGGGACCCGATCTAGAAGTGGAAAACCACTCCGGGAGAACCCAGAATTTGAATTAGAGATCCAATTGGAAACAGAAACCCACAAGTGTTCAAGCAGTTCTGATCAATACTCATAATTCGGAAGTGTAACTAACAGGGCGATAAGGTAAAACTGATAGATTTTTTGTTGCGACAAAACTGTCGGAAGTTTGTATTTTGGAACGCAGCGAAAGCCGTACCCGTATTTACACCACCGCCTTAATACCCCTATTCCAAATTTGAAGAGCAGCATTCGGATTAAAACCCCTGTCCCAAATTTGAAGAGCAGCATTTGGATAGGAAAGATGGCAATGCAGGCAATGCAGCGTTTCATGAACCCAGAGGAATTTGCGACCAGCAGCAGTAGAGTGGGACAATGTCCCATTTGGGAGGAAGAGGTCAGGAAATATCTCAAAGGGAAAGGATGAGCCCTTTGGAATGAATTCTGTGACAATGAGGAATCAGGCCCCGGGAGTATAAGACATACTTGGTGGGAGAACCTGAGCGAGATCCACAAAAAGAGCTTAGGGAAAGCTCGCAAGCCGATGGCAATCGTGTCCTGCTTGGCACAATTGCGAGGCACAGAGGAGGTCGTTAGGACGCTCCGGAAAGAAGTTGAGGGCATACATCGAAAGAGTAAGGTCGATGTAAGCGAGGTAGAAAAGGAGAATTTGGAATTGAGAAGGAAGTTGGCAGCAAAAGATGGAGAGATGGAGGATGCCAAAAGGGCTCACCAGTCTTGTCTGGTGCACTTAAGCAGCTTCCAGTCTCAATATGAAAAGGCCTATCAGGACACGCAACGTGCAGTCCTGGTACGAGAAGAAACGGAAAAACAGGTAGAGGCATTACAGAAACAGTGTAGTGACCTCAAGGCAGCGTTAAGAGCACTCCATGCTGCCACCACAGAACAAAGACAAAGCACGTTAGATCACGCAAAGTGCCGGAAGCAGATTGCAGAGCTGCAATCTCTGCTTTCTGTTCCGAAAGGTTTCCAGGAAACCTTTGGAGAGAAATTAGATGAGGAAGACGGCCCTGATTGGGAAGAATTGAACGAAACAGTGCAGAGATATGTTCAGGGAACATGTGCGCAGGTAAAGCCACAAAAAAGGAAAGCGCCCCAACCCCCCACACAGCAGATAGTTCACGCTCCAATGAACCCAGTAACCACCCACCGCACAGCCACATCGGACGATGCTGAATTTCTACACTCCACCCCCTGAACAGTGACCCAATTACGGGACGCATGCGATAAGATCACACCGTTCCTCCCCGCCTCAGACCCCCACCATTTCTTTGCCACAGTTAAGCATCAGGCGACCATGTATGGCCTGGATGAGCGAGAGTAGGTAAGCTCACAGTTTTAAGTTTACATCCTTCAGTAGCAGCAGCCCTTCCCGACCCACAGAATGTAGGAGGAGGCACCCTTGCAGAAATGCATACCGCGACCCTGGATGCGATCATGTATAACCAGGGTGACCCCGTACATGGCCTCAACAAATGTAGGCAAAAGAAATCCGAGCACCCCACAGCGTTTGCTGGACGCCTGTGGATTCACTTTGCAACACTCTTTGGAGACTTAGACCGTGCCCATTTGTCCCCAGGCAACATGGCCAAATGGACACGCACCCTTATCTCCCATGCCACCGAAACAGGACAGAAAGCTTGCACGAGTTATGATCCCTCAGAGGAGGCCCATAACGAGAAGTGGGTAGTGAAAAGATTGTCCCGCACTTGGGAGCAATCTATACAGAGCAAACCCGCTGTTAAGAATATCGAGGAAAAGCAGGCCGGCGCAGATATGCAGGCAGTAAAAACAACACACCAAAACTCCGCATGGGTGAATGAGGGAAAGAACAGCCCCCCCACCCAAGTCACAGGAGTGTTACAACTGTGGACAGTTGGGACACTTCGCAAGAAAGTACAATGTTCCTAAAAAGCCACAGAGAGCCCAGCAGATGGGCACTCTGAGCAAGAAAAAGACAGAGCCCATTCATAGCGTTAGCGCCTGTTCAGATCAGACGGACTGGACCGGAACGGACTGACGGTGTACGGGCTCCCCCAGTTGGATCTGCGACACCCTTTGGGATAGGTCCGGACGACCGGTAGTTGCAGTGAAAATTCGGGGACAGCCCATCGAATTTCTCTGGGACACAGGAGGATCCCGCACCACAATAAATTTCTCCACCCTGTTTCAAAAAGACACGTGGCCCACTACAGCCACTATCACCCTCAGCGGCTTTACAGGCCACTCACAGCAGGGACACATCACAGCCCCTGTACCCATTCAAATCGGTACCATCACCACCAAGCACCCCGTAGTTTTAGTTCACCTGCCCCACACAGCAGAACACATTCTAGGAATCGATTTCATGAATTCCCATAATCTTTCATTCGATCCAGTCAACCAGTGTGTCTGGAAGATGGCAAAATCCGCAAGAGCTCCCGCAACGCTCAACATAGGAGAGTACACGAACAAAATTAGCGCAGTCGGCAAATTTTGGTTAAACCCGACCACGCTTAGCACGAACAAGCAGGTTAGGGCAGTTCTGCAAAAGAACAGGGCAGCATTCGCGACCCACAAGCACGACTGTGGACGGATGACTGGCTCCGTACAGATAACAGGACCTGACCCTAGTCCCCAAAAACAATATGGATTTCCCCAAGAGGCAGAGGGAGAAATCTCCAAGGTAATAGAAAGTTTATTAGAGCAGGGCGTACTTAGATCAGTAGCCTCCACTAATAATGCCCCGATTTGGCCAGTGAGAAAGCCCGATGGATCATGGCGACTGACCATCGATTACCGGGAACTCAACAAAATCACCCCCGCAGCAGCCCCCACAGTAGCAACAAGTCCCGAGACCATGCTCAAGCAGGAACTCAATTCCCGATTCTTTACGGTTTTGGACGTCAGTAATGGATTCTGGTCCATTCCATTTGCAAAGGCGTGCCAGTACAAATTTGCCTTCACCTTTAAAGCACAGCAGTACACATGGACATGCCTGCCACAAGGCTTCCACAACTCCCCCTCCATTTTCCACCGACAGCTGGCAAATGGTTTAGCCAAATTCTCTCGCCCCGAATGTCTGGTACAGTATGTAGACGACCTACTACTGCAGACAGACACCAAGGGAGAGCACATTGAACGTCTGTCTGAACTCCTGGAACTCTTACACTCAATCGGTTGTAAAGTCAACCCCAAAAAGGCCCAGATTTTGGAAGAAAAAGTGATATATTTGGGAACAATTATCACACGTGGTAAATGCGAGATCGAGCATAAAAGGATTGACTCAATTGCTAAATTGCCCCTTCCCCAGAATGTTTCAGCCCTCCGGTCGCTTTTAGGACTGGTTGGCTACTGCCGAAACCACATTGACGGTTTCACCAGCAAGGCAGCACCCCTCTCGGACCTCCTAAAGAAAGGAGCCCCCTGGGAATGGCTTCCTCAGCATACGGATGCTGTGGACTCTTTAAAACAGGCACTCATAGCAGCCCCCGCACTACAAGTTCCAGACCCGCTTTCCCCTTACGCCACAGAGGTAGCGACCACAGACCGCACCCTTTCAGCCGTGCTCCTGCAGGAACGGCACGACCAGTTAAGGCCCGTAGCTTACGCCTCCAGGATTTTAGATGCTGTGGAGCAGGGATTTTCAGCCTGTGAGAGGCACCTGCTCGCAGTATTTTGGGCAGTGCAGTATTTTTCATATATTACCGGACTGAACCCCATCACAATCCTCACCGAACACACCCCCACCCAACTTTTACTGGACGGACGACTCAAGGATGGTACAGTCAGTCAGATTAGAGCAGCGAGATGGACCCTTCTCTTGCAGGGACGGGACATCACTGTTAAAAGGACAAAGACACACACCTATTTAGCCGACAACTTACAGTACCCCGGAACCCACCATGAATGCGAAATTATCTCTCAACACCACAACCCTTTATTGCGAAAACACCCCCCAGAAAGATAGATAGTTCAACCGAGAGCCCCCAGCACACAGACACGTGTGAGCCCACAAAGATCTATGTGGATGGATCTTCCACAGTCTTGGATGGGAAGCGCATAACAGGTTGCGGTATCTATGACGAGGCCATGCAGGGCTGCGCCCTTGAGGAAATATCGTTAAAACTTCTAGGCCACTTAGGCGCGCAGGCAGCACTGGCCACACATGACGGTGTGGTGTTAAAAGACACCCTTTATGTGGTTCCTGAACAGGACAGGAATCAACTAATTTGTTTGTTCCATGACGGTCATGGACATCAGGGAACCGATCCCACTACAGCCCATCTCAAGCAGCTTTGTTGGTGGCCGAATTTAAAGGATGATGTAAATCACTACATCGAGAATTGTCTTATCTGTGCCCAGAATAATCCGGACAGATATGGCAAAAAGGCTCAACTCAGCCATACCCGACCCGTTAATGGCTCCTGGACTAATCTCCAGATTGATTTTATAGGACCATTGCCCCCTTGCAGGAATGGCTATAAATATGTACTTGTGGTAATTGACAAATTTACGAAATGGGTGGAAGCATTCCCAGCCCGCACAAACACTGCAAAAACCACAGCCAAGATTTTGACCCACCACATCTTTACAAGATGGGGACTCCCCCGCAGCATTGAATCCGACCAAGGCTCCCATTTTACGGGACGTGTCATGCAGAACGTCCTCACGATATTTGGCATCACCCAAAAATTCCACATAGCATACCACCCAGTCGAGTGGTATCGTGGAGCGCATGAATCGGACCCTAAAATCCACCCTCAGAAAAATGGTCCAGCAGAACAACACCACTTGGGACTCAGTCCTCCCTTTTGCGCTGATGGTTTTGCGTGACACAATTTCTACTTCCACAGGTTACACCCCACACACTCTTATGACCGGACGCCCCATGAAAGGCACAGAATATTTATTAGGTTTAGACTTGACCAGCCCCGAAGTAACGGCCCTCACACACGAGAAAGCAGTAGAACAATTAGTGGAAAATGTTAAAACGGCTCAGCTAGCAGCCGCAGTAAAATTGGGCACCAGAAAGAAACAGAGCAAAGCTTCTTTCGACAAGACAGTGCATGCGACTGAGTACAGTATAGGACAGCAAGTTATGCTCTCTGTATATAACCCCAGCACATTCCTGTCACCAAAATACTCAGGTCCGTACTCCATTGCGGATAAAGTAAGCCCTTCCGTTTATAAAATAAAGTACCCCAACGGTAAGACTGCGTGGTTCCATATAAACCAGCTGAAGGCATATGGAACATAGTCGAACCACGCACACCACATCATGCTCGACGCAGCACACCACACCCCGCCCACAGCCAACATAACCCTACCATCCCCCAACATGTCCAGACCAGCCACGGACTCGACCTCGACTCCACCCCCGCAATATACACTCCGCCCCGGAACGCCCACAGACTGCAGCAGCAGAGACAGTGACTGTGACTCGGACGATAGCCACAGCACGCCTCCCTACTATCCCCATGCAACAGGACCCACACCCAGCGATTCCGACTACGATCCGAGTGATCCCTTCATGATCGCTTTCTTAAATAAACCCCACCACCAACCACCGAACTACACTGACGACCCCGACTTTGTCCCAACACAACTAGACACCAAATATTCCACCGAGATAACTCGTTCCGACTCGTCCGCAACGACGAGAGAGGCCCCACCTCACACCATACAGCCCTTTCAGCCCTGATACACTCAGGAGTTTGGCTCCCGGGAGAAGATGACGACCTTGGGTCTGACTCCCATACCGAGAACCCCTTTGCGACCCTGTTCGCAACCGAGAACTGAGGTGTCCAGATGATGTTTTAAAAGGAACCGCTTGGGAGAAGTGGTGGCCTTTCTGATGGAACCTGCAGGATGTTTTATGTTGTTTGTACGTTTGTTAAATGTTGTATGTCCGACAGGAGAATTTTGTTTCTCACTTCCCCACGCATATTCGGCCGAAACCTCTGAGAACTTGTCCGCACGCCTTTTCAGCAGAAACCTCTGAAAGCTTGTCTGCAGGGACTGGTTACGGAACCAGACGCCCGTTCGTAACTGCCCTTCTGGTTCGAAGGTAGAACCAATACGGCAGCCCCACCACGATGACTACATTTCTTGCCCGTTCTTGTCGGTTGCTCAGGCAGTGGAGAAATGGCTTTGGACCCGCCCTGCCTGGGAACCCCCCTCTGGTCAACTATGCTCGGGTAGGAGAGACACGGCATTGGTGGCCGTCCTACCCGGGGACTCCATCCAACTCTTACCCGTCGCGGCCCATACGCACCTCATTTTGCCACTTTCAGTTCAAAAAGTTTTGTTTTGTTTAGGTAACCTTTATGTTGCCAACCACATGCTATTTACATCCTGAAACATTTGGATGGTACATTGCACAGTCTGCGAGACGGCTCGCACTGGTTCATTATTGGGAAGTGTGTCTTGTCCTAAAATTCGATTTTTGAAAATAAATGAGGGAGTCACACATAGTGACCAATTATAAAGGGAGTAATTGGCACTACAGGACAGACACACTATCGTCCGAGATATTAAACAAAGATCGTTACAGACACTATGCTTGTTTCCACAGAACTCCAGAAGCTCCAGGACCGGAGAAGAGAAGAAAGAAAAGGAAAGAGAAGAGCCATGAGGACTTCCTTCACATGGATCAGCATCATCTTTATGGACATTTGGTTGCGCGTGAACGCGAACCCCATGACTTCAAGCCCCCCAGACGTTAATGTTTCACTTCCCCGCAGTACCCAGAGCCCAGTCACCAGCGACACCTCATCATCTTGGTGTGCCAGGTTTATAACCTGGTATTCCCTGTCCTATGTAATAGAAACCTTTCTGGTATTAGCGATACTCTGCTGCATAGTGCAGACTTTGCGTCTACAGAAATGGAGAAGGAGAGCCTACCGCGCTCGAACCCCGATAGGATCAGATCCCCTATTTTTGGATACGACCAGACCCCTGACCCCCGCGATCTATAATAAAGAGCATTCACTTGCGTTTATTGTAAATAAAGAAATGTAAAGAACTGTTCATGAGCAAATTGTACGATCCTGAGCTTGACTGCCAAGCCAGGAAAACTGTGTATAAACTGCTATGATTTTGTTTGTATGGTTGAGGAAGTTAGAATAATGAAATGTTGAAGTGAGTGTAGTGTATTAAGAATAGTTAGAGGTTCCCAGTTTATTGTTTTGTAATGCATGTCCCTGTTTGACATAGCGCCCTTAGAATTATCAGTTTAAAAATTTTTGCATAGCTATGGTCAGTGCAGGGGTCATGAAGGAAGTGCCCCCCCAGGTCAGGGAATGGAAAGCAACATAGTTATGTGATTCTTCACGCTTCGCATTAGGACCACAAGGAGGGTTTGTAGCCACTTAAAATGGCCAACTCCCGATTCAAAATGGCGAACGGCAAAGGCTGATGGGAAAGTCAGCCAACAGGACAAAAACGAGCAGCTGCAGGTTGACTGTGTAGTTACCCGGGAACAATAAGCAACATTTAGACACACAAAGCAAAACCAGACTCTTCGGCGCCAGCAGAAGCCTACAGAAAAGGAGGTGAACGACCACCTCAAGACCGCCCATCGATCAGGGAACCGCTCCAGCATTGGAGAAAATCGAACCAAGTGATTGGGACAAAGTCCAATCACTTGGGACCAGGTACAGGGTCCGC
Source organism: Scyliorhinus torazame (assembly GCF_047496885.1). Lineage (NCBI taxonomy): Eukaryota > Metazoa > Chordata > Chondrichthyes > Carcharhiniformes > Scyliorhinidae > Scyliorhinus > Scyliorhinus torazame. The sequence goes on along the minus strand of NC_092715.1, from coordinate 88,350,330 downwards.
CCCGAAAGGCGGGAAGCCCCTGGAGACTATAAGAATTGAGCCCCAAGTTCAAGGCACTCTCTCTTCCAGCTCTCTCTTCCAGCTCTCTTCTCTCGCTCTTCACTCTTCAACAGCCGCTGTAAGTCTTACTTCAACGCTCGCTACGAGATAGGCGCTCCTAGCTACCAATCTGTACCAACTTCGAATCCCGCAGGCTCAGTCCCCGAATGAAAGCCCATTCTTTTCCCTGACCTGGTGGGCCAGTTCCAAGTTAAATATTGGCCTGTTAGCTGTAGAAGTAGCTTAGACATAGAATTTGTACATGATTAGTGATTACTGTGTATAATAAATGTGCTTTGATTTAAATCTTACGAAGCGGTGTATTGGATTATTGATCATTACTCGGACTTGAACCACGTGGCGGTATCATAAGGATACCTGGCGACTCAAGAGCAAAGGTGATAAAATAGAGCAATTAAACTAAGGCAAAGTTAGCAACAGAGCCAAGTATAGAATCATACAATCCCTACAGTGCAGAAGGAGGCCATTCAGCCCATCAAGTCTGCACCGACCCTCTGAAAGAGCACTCCCCCCAAGCCCACATCCCTGCCCTATTCCTATAACCCATTTTAACCTAACCTACACATCCCGAGACACCAAGGTACAATTTATTATGGCCAATCGACCTAACTTGCAAATCTTTGGACTGTGGAAGGAATCTGGAGCATCCGGAGGAAACCCACGCAGACAGGGGAGAAAGTGCAAACTCCACACAGACAGTCAGCCGATGCCAGAATTGAACCCGGGTCCCTGGCGAGGCAGCAGTGCTAACCACTGTGCCACCGTGCTGCCCATGAGTAAAATGCAGAGCGGAAAGCTGCATAAATTGCCTTTTGATGGGGCAGCATGGTAGCACAGTGGTTATCACTGTGGCTTCACAGCACCAGGGTCCCTGGTTCGATTCCCGGCTGGATCACTGCGCGGAGTCTGCACGTTCTTCCTGTGTAGGCGTGGGTTTCCTCCGGGTGCTCCGGTTTCCTCCCACTAGTCCCGAAAGACGTGCTGTTAGGTCATTTGGACATTCTGAATTCTCCCTATGTTTACTCGAACAGGTGCCAGAATGTGGCGCCTAGGGGCTTTTCACATAACTTTCTTGCAATGTAAGCCTACTTGTGACAATAGTGATTATTATTATTATTAGATGCGATGCGCTCAGGTTGTCACAAATTTTTGCAAGAATGTCATCCTTCAATTTTTCAGCGACGTGGTGTGAAGCAATGCAAACTTTTAACATTTTGGTGATTACCTCACAATTATGTCCTTTCGCCACAAACTCAAATATCGATGTGATTGGTGGGACAATTTTGATGTTGGACCTGGGTAGCAGGTGGTCTGACTGCACTGCCTGGCCAATGTCCTTAGTGAGGGATCTGAGCCATTTTGTTAACTGATCTCATCTACAAACTGTGGCCACTGAACCATAAGACATAGGAGCAGAATTAGGCCACTCAGCTTTTCGAGTCTGCTCCGCCATTCAATCATGGCTGATATTTTTCTCATCCCCATTCTCCTGCCTTCTCCCCATAACCCCTGATCCCCTTATTAATCAAGAACCTATCTATCTCGATCTTAAAGACACTCAGTGAATTGGCCTCCACAGCATTCTGCGGGAAAGAGTTCTACAGATTCACCACCCTCTGGCTGAAGAAATTCTTCCTCATCTCTATTTTAATGGATCGTTCCCTTGGTCTGAGATGGTGTCCTCTGGTTCTAGATTTTCCTACAAGTGGAAAAATCCTCTCCACAACCACTCTACGCAGGCCTCGCAGTATCTTGTAAGTTTCAATAAGATCCCCCATTATCCTTCTAAGCTCTAACGAGTAAAGACCCAGAGTCCTCAAACGTTCCTCATATGACAAGTTCTTCACTCCAGGGATCATTCTTGTGAACCTCCTCTGGACCCTTTCCAAGGCCAGCACATCCTTCCTTAAATATGGGGCCCAAAACTGCTCACAATACTCCAAATGGGGTCTGACCAGAGCATTATACAGCCACAGAAGTACATCCCTGATCTTGTATTCTAGTCCTCTGGATATGAATGCTAACATTGCATTTGCCTTCTTAACTGCCAATTGAACCTACACATTAACCTTAAAAGAATCATGAACAAGAATCTAAATTCCTCCTTCCAAAGTGCATAACCTCACGCTTTTCCACATTGTATTTCATTTGCCTCTTCATTGCCCACTCTCCTAGCTTGTCCAAGTCCTTCTGCAGCCCCCTTGCTTCCTCAATACTACCTGTCCCACTACAGATCTTTGTATCATCTACAAACTTCGCAACAGTGCCTTCAGTACCTTCTTCCAGATCATTCATGTATATTGTGAAAAGTTGTGGTCCCAGCACAGACACCTGAGGCACACCACTAGTCACCGGCTGCCATCCTGAAAAAGACCCCTTTATCCCGACTCTCTGCCTTCTGCCAGTCAGCCAATCCTCTAACCATGCCAGGATCGTACTCCGAATACCATGAGCTCTTAACTTATTTAACAGTCTCCTATGTGGCACCTTGTCAAAGACCTTCTGGAAATCTAAATAAATCACGTCCACTGGTTCTCCTTTGTCTAACTTCCTTGTTACCTCCTCAAAGAACTCTAACAGATTTGTCAGACACGACCTCCCTTTGACAAAACCGTGCCGACTCAGTCCTATTTTACCATGCACTTCCAAGTATTTTGTGATCTCATCTTTAATAACAGACTCTAACATCTTACCAATAACCGAAGTCAGGCTAACCGGCCTATAATTTCCTGTCTTCTGCCTCCCTCCCTTCTTAAACAGTGGTGTTACATTAGCCACTTTCCAGTCCTCTGGGACCCTGCCTGCCTCCAGTGATTCCTGAAAGATCATCACTAATGCCTCCACAATTTCCTCAGCTATCTCTTTTAGGACCCTGGGGTGTAGTCCATCCGGTCCAGGTGACTTATCCACCTTCAGAACTTTCAGTTTCCCCAGAACCTTCTCCTTAGTAATGGTCACTGCACTCACCTCTGCCCCCTGCTTCTCCTGGAGCTCTGGCATCCCACTGGTGCCTTCCACGTGAAGACTGATGCAAAGTAACTATTCAGTTCGTTTGCCATTTCTTTGTTTCCTAGCCATATTTTCTAGTGGTCAAAAGTCAATTTTTGCCTCTCTCTTACCTTTTATATATTGAAAAAATCTCTTCCTATCTTCCTTTATATTACTAGCTAGCTTTCACTCATACTTCATTTTCTCCCCCCTTATTGCTTTTTTAGTTGTCCTCTGCTCGCTTTTAAAGGCTTCCCAATCCTCTGGTTTCCCACGAATCCTCGCCACATTGTGTGCTTTTCTTTTGCCTTTATGCTGTCCTTGACATCCCTCGTCAGCCATGGATGCCTTCTCCTCCCCTTAGCATGATTCCTCCTCCTTGAATCATACATAAAATCCATACTGGCTGCCATTAATGAACCCATTCCTTTCTAGATTAAAATTAATTTTGTCTGATATTGTGAGCTTTGAAACTTTTCAAGTTTCTTTATCTTTGACCGTTCTTTCGCATTTAAAAAAAATAAATTTAGAGTACCCAATTATTTCTTTTCCAATTAAGGGGCAATTTAGCATGGCCAATCTACCGACCCTGCACATCTTTGAGTTGTGGGGTGTGACCCATGCAGACACGGGAGAATGTGCAAACTCCACACGGACAGTGACCTGGGGCCAGGAACGAACCAGGGTTCTCGGCGCCGTGAATCTGCAGTGCTATCCATTGCGCCATCGTGCCGCCCACTCTCATTTTAACTTCTATTTCAAACTTAGTTCTTTTACTGTGCCCAACCTCACATTTACTACTTGGCTCATTTAGAATCACAGAATCCCAACAGTGCAGAAGGAGGCCATTTGGACCATCAAGTCTGCACCCACCCTCCGAATGAGCACCCTACCTAGGCCCAACCCCCACCCTAACACATAACCCCCACTCGGGGCAATCCACCTAACGTGCACATCTTTGGACTGTGGGAGGAAACTAGAGCACCCGGAGGAAACCCACGAAGACATGGGCAGTATGTGCAAACTCCACACAGCCAGTCACCCAAGGCCAGAATTGAACCCGGGTCCCTGGCGCTGTGAGGCAGCAATGCTAACCACTGTGCCACTGGGCCGCCCATCTGATTTCCTTGATTAAAATTATATTGACCTAAAATTTGACCAGAACACATTTTAAAAACCCTTCTCAGCTTTGCATTTACTTTATTTGCATTCCAATACATTTTTGTCAATTTTAAACCTTGTGTATTTATGATCCTGTTGTATTTTTCTTTCATTTACTTATGTCTCTTTTCCATTATTACTTTTCCACTGTTTGGTGTTTTTAATATGCTCCCAGTAAAGTAACAGGTCCCTTCGTATTCCTTAACTTAAAGCAAATAGATTCAGCTTCCCATGATCTTCTATGTCATCATGGCATTCTACAGCTATCGTGGGATATTTGATTAATGCTGCTATCCCTCCTCTTTTTATTAATTACTCTATCCCTACTGAATATTTTCAAAGCAGGAATGTTCAATTTAGTTTCCAACCGGAACACAAGCTACATCACTGTCGATGATCTTATATCATGCCTCCTTCATCATCATTGATGCCTGCAGTGCACCAATTATATTCCAAAATGCACTTAGTGTCAAATTCTGTTTGGTGACACACTTGTGAAGTGCCTTGTGCTGTTTTTCTGTGTTAAAGTCACTAGAAAAGACAATTTGTTGCTATTTTTTTATCATTTACGGGATGTGGGTATTGCTGGTTAGGTCAGCATTTATTGCCTATCCCGAGTTACCCTTCAGAAAGTGAGTTGCCTTCTTGAACTGGTGCAGCCCTTGTGGTGTAGGTACACTCACAGTGCTATCAGGAAGGGAGTTCCAGGATGCTGTCCCAGCGATAGTGAAGGAACGGCGATATATTTCCAAGTCAGGATGATGAGTGACTTGGAAGGGAACCTCCAGGTAGTGGGGTTCCCAGGTATCTGCTGCATTTGTCCTTCTAGATGGTTGTGTTCATGGGGTGGAAAGTGCTGCCTGAGGAACCTTGGTGAGTTACTGCAGTGCATCATGTAGATGGTACACATGGCTGCCACTGTCCGTCGGTGGTGGAGGGTTTGAATGTTTGTGGAAGGGGGAGCAATCAAGGGGGCTGCTTTGTCCTGGATGGTGTTGGGCTTCTTGAGTGTTGTTGGTGCTGCACTCATCCAGGCAAGTGGAGAGCATTCTATTACACTTCTGACTTGTGCATTGTAGATGGTGGATAGGCTTTGGGGGGTCAGGAGTGAGTTACTCGCTATAGGATTCTTAGCCTTTCACCCACCCTGGAAGCCACAGTATTAATATGGCTAGTCCAGTTCAATTTTTGATCAATGGTAACCCCCAGGATGTGGATTGTGGGGGATTCAGCGATGGTAATGCTATTGAATGTCTAGGGGCGGTGGTTAGATCCTCTCTTGTTGGAGATGGTCATTGTCTGGCACTTGTGTGGCACAAATGTAACTTGCCACTTGTCAGCCCAAGCCTGGATATTGTCCTGGTTTTGCTGCATTTGTACATGGACTGCTTCATTATCTGAAGAGTCATGAATGGTGCTGAACATTGTGTAGTCATCCGCAAACAGCACCACTTCTGACCTTATGATGAAAGGGAGGTCATTGATGAAGCAGCTGATTCTTGAGCAATAACCAAAGAAACACTAAATGTAGTGGCCCTTAAATTTCCTCTGTTTGTCTACTTTAAGAACGTTCTCGGTGTGTTGGGGGCATGATCAAGCTAATTATCACATCAGAATTTGTTAATCAAAACTAAAGGAGCAGTGGTAATATTGACATAGAATAAACACAGGCCTCGGCAGGCATGGAGCAGGGCGAGGGACCAAGATGGAGTGCAGGGGTGCAGCCACGTGGCATACACATAGCTGGTGGCCATGTTGGGTGCCCCCCTGGACAAACGGAAACCCCGGAGCCCTGGGGCCCGATCTCATGGCGAAAGCGGCGATCGCAGCTATTTTGGACGGTCCCCTAACGAAGGGAAACCCAGAGTGCAGGGGCGCGTCCAGCAGGTAAGTATGGGTGACCCCGCAGGACTGGGCGGTCGAAAACCCCCCACCAGGATTGTTACCTGGAACGTAAGGGGACTCAACGGCCTGGTGAAAAGATCCAGAGTTTTCACCCACCTGAGAAGCCTAAAAGCAGACATAATCTACCTACAAGAGACACACCTGAGGGAGAAGGACCGACTGCTGGTAAGAAAGGGCTGGGTGGGACAGACATACCACTCATGCTATGGGATGAGGGCTAGGGGGGTAGCAATATTAATTATCAAGAGGACGAGATTTACGGAAACCAAGACAGTTACGGACCCAGGGGGACAGTACGTCATGGTCAGCGGTGTCCTGGAAGGGGCACCGGTCGTACTGGTAAATGTGTACGCTCCAAACTGGGATGACACAGAATTCATAAAGAAGACCATGGCAGAAATCCCCGACCTTGACACACCGACTGATCATGGGGGGCCGTCTTCAACTGTGGACAGGACCCACTGACCGACCGATCAAACCCCAGAGCAGGGAAAAAGACTGGCATGGCCATGGAACCAGGAGCATTTATGGAGCAGATGGGGGCGGTGGACCCATGGAGGTTCTTGCACCCGGGAGAGAAGGAATTTTCATACTTCTCACAAGTACACAAGGTATACACCCGTATCAACAGTGGGGAAATCGGTGCTTCCAAGGGTAACGGGAACGGAGTACTCCGCGATCGTTATCTCTGACCACGCTCCACACTATAGGGATGTGAGGTTGGAGACAGGCCGTGCCCAGCGCCCCACATGGAGGCTGGACACGGACCTCCTGGCCAACAATGCCTTCTGTCAGAAAACATTGCGGGCCATAGGCGACTACGTTAGTAACAACCAAAACAGGGAGGTCACACCCTCCACATTCTGGGAGGCACTGAAGGCCATGATTGGAGGAGAGATCATAGCCTACAAGGCAAGCAGAGATAGGGAAGAGAGGGTTGCCAGGCAACAATTGGTGGACTCCAACCTGGAAGTTGACAGAAAATACTCCGAGGCCCCGACCGTAGAGCTGCTGGTGGAAAGAAAAAAGCTGCAAATGGACTTTAACCTGCTATCCACTAGGAAAACAGTGTGCCAACTCCGCCAGACATGGGAGACCTTCTACAAACACGGAGACAAGGCTGGCCGCCTATTGGCTCACCAGCGGAAAAGCAGGCAGCCACAAGGGAAATAGCGCAGGTAAAGGATAGCAGAGGCAGACGGGTAACAGAACCAAAGGAGGTCAAACGGGCATTTGAGACCTTCTACCGGGGACTGTACGCCTCCGAGCCCCCCAACGGGGCGCGGGGATGAAACAGTTCCTAGGCGGACTGGAACTACCAGTTGTGGGGGAAGACAGACGGGGGGTGCTGGAAGCACCAATTGACCTGGGAGAAATTAGAGCATCAGCTCCATGCAGGCGGGGAAGGCACTGGGACCCGACGGGTTCCCGGCGGACTTCTACAAAAAATCTGCACCAGTTCTGGCCCCACACTTAAGAGACATGTTCGCAGACTCACTGGCAAGGGGCACCCTGCCCCCCACGCTAGCGCAGACCACAATTTCACTGATACCCAAAAAAGATAAAGACCTGACGGAATGCGGATCATACAGACCCATTTCACTGCTGAACGTGGACGCGAAAATACTCGCAAAGGTCCTGGCCAAAAGGCTGGAGGGCTGAGTACCAGAGGTGGTCGCAGGGGACCAAACGGGCTTTGTCAAGGGTAGGCAGCTCACAGCGAACATCAGGCGGCAGCTGAACGTAATAATGACCCCCTCTGGGGAGAGAACACCAGAGGTGATCGTCTCCCTGGACGCAGAAAAGACCTTCAACAGAGTCGAATGGAAATACCTCCTCGAGGTCTCGAATGGTTTGGGCTAGGAGCGGGGTTCACCGCCTTGGTGAGGCTCCTGTACAACGCTCCCAAAGCGAGCATCCAAACTAACACCACCAGCTCTAAATACTTCCAGCTGCAGAGAGGAACAAGACAGGGCTGCCCCCTGGCCCCACTCTTGTTCGCGCTAGCGATTGAACCCCTGGCGATAGCCCTGCGGGACGTGAAAAGTTGGAAGGGAATCCGGAGAGACAGAGAGCACAGAGTCTCACTCTATGCAGATGACCTGCTCCTCTATGTCTTGAAGCCGCAGGAGGGTCTGAAGGCAATACTGCAAATACTGAAAGAGTTTGGAACCTTATCGGGCTACAAACTTAACCTGGGCAAAAGCGAGGCATTCCCAGTGAACCCAAAAGGGGGAGAGAGAGAGCTGTAGGGGCTCCCGTTCAAAACAGCCCAGAACAGATTCCGCTACCTGGGGATCCAGATAGCCAGAGACTGGACACAGATCCACAAGTGGAACCTGACCAGCCTGGTGGAGGAATTAAAGAAGAGACCTTCAAAAGTGGGGCTCACTCCCACTCTCCCTGGCGGGGAGAGTGCAGATGATCAAGATGAACGTACTACCAAGGTTCCTCTTCCTGTTTAGATCCATTCTGATCTTCATCCCCAAGGCCTTTTTCCAAAACGTAGACAGTCTAATCATGGCGTTTGTGTGGGGGGGTGTAAGAACCCAAGAATTCCCAAACAGACACTGCAAAGAAGGAAAATCAAAGGGGGCTTGGCCTTACCAAACCTACAATACTACCACTGGGCAGCAACGGCAGAAAGAGTGAGGGGATGGGTACAAGAACCCGACACAGATTGGGTACAAATGGAGGAGGCATCCTGTAAAGGAACGACCCTCTGGGCCCTGGCCACAGCAGTACTCCCATCCTCCTCAACACAGAACACAACAAGCCCAGTGGTAGCGGCCACGCTGAGAACGTGGACCCAGCTCAGACAACACTTCGGGATAACCAAAATGTCCCTTATGGCCCCCATCTGCGGCAATCACAGATTCCCCCCAGCCATGCTAGATACCACCTTCAAAACATGGAGGCGGGACGGAGGCACATTGACACTCGGGGACTTCTACGTAGGGCACAGACTGGCGACACTAGACGAACTGACGAGGAAGTGGAGGTTAGCAAAAGGACAGGAAATGAGACACCTCCAAATAAAGCATTTCCTCCGCAAAGAGACAGTGGGGTACCCTGGGGCCCCAGTAACCACACTACTAGAGGACCTGATAGGCACAAGCAACGAGAAGGGGGAGCTATGTGGGAAAATATACGGACAGTTACAGGACAGAGCCCGGACTCCACTGGACGAGACCAGACAAAAATGGGAGGACGAACTGGGGACAGAGGTAGGATGAGGACTCTGGAGCGAAGTACTGAGCAGGGTGAACTCCACCTCCTCCTGCGCAAAGCTAAGCCTAATGCAGCTCAAAGTGGTGCACAGAGCAACCTGACCAGAACCCAAATGAGCAGGTTCTTCCCGGAGGTGGCGGACAAATGTGAGCGGTGCCAGAGGGGCCCGGCCAACCACACCCACATGTTTTGGGCTTGTCCCAAACTTGCTGGGTTCTGGACAGCCTTCTCCGAGGCAATGTCCAAGGTTGTGGAGGTGAGGGTGAAGTCATGCCCAATAGTGGCAATCTTCGGGGTATCGGAGCAGCCAGAGTTACACATGGGGAAGGGGACTTTCCTAATCGCACGCCGGAGACTCCTGCTCGGCTGGCAATTGGCAGCACCACCCAAAGCTGCAGACTGGCTCGCTGACCTCGTGGAATTTCTCCACCTGGAGAAGATTAAGTACGTCACCCGAGGGTCAGAGGAAGGCTTCCTGGATACTTGGGGGCAGTTTGTCGGTCTGTTCCAAAACCTGTTCGAGGCCAGCAACAAGGAGTAACCTAATAAGAATTTTTTGGGGCGAGGGGGGGAGACGAAGGTGGGGAAACCACGAGAGATGATTCCATTCTGTCTGGAAAAAGGGGGGGATGGGACGGGCTGGGGGGACAGGGACGGGGACGGGGCGAAGGTGGGGAAACCACGAGAAATGATTCCATTCTGTCCGGAAAAAAAAAGCACAGCCAAAGCCGGCGCGGGGGCTGGGGGGGGGGGGGGGGGGGGGGGGGGGGGGGGGGGACACAACGGGGAAGGGGGAGGAAGAACCATAGACCGATCCAGAGGGCAATGAAATGCACGTAGGGTCAGTTAAACGAAGAACAAACTAAACCTCTCTGTATAATAAAGGAAATTAGCGCAGGCGAGAAAAGTGTGATGTGCATATATGCAACTGTTTATAAATATGGGAAATGCCAATAAAAAGATTTTAAAAAAAATATTGACATAAAATAATGGTCAAATTGTTGTTATATTTACACAGAGTTCCAGTATATATATGTCTCAAATTAGTCTTTCACTGGCAATCTTTTCCTTTGTAATATCTTCTTCTAATAATATGTTCCTTGTATCCGTTTTTTGCTTTTCTGTCTTATCATTTGATTGACCCCCTTTCCTTTCTATTTTCTCGTCTTGTTTTCCCTTCAGCCTAACACAACACATTAACCACTGCACTAGATTTTCTCCCAGTGAGGAGGTTATTCCCTTCCTCTCACTTCCTTTTTTCTCTGCAGAAAGCACTTTCCTGCTTTTGATATGGTCAAGAGCTGTCAATCATAGCTAGATTCATAAACAAATTTTCCTCGGCCATATTATATTATTATTATATTATATTATTAGCATTGTGCAGGTCAAGGTTGGGAGGTGGAGGAGCAGTCTCTGTCAGGGAGAGAGCCTGAGAACATCTAAGACACTCAGAAGGTAAGAAGGTAAGTAAGTGATCTTTATTCATTTTTACTTTTATACCTTTTTCAAATTGTGTGTGTCGGGGGGAAACTGAAGTGACATCACAGAAAAGCTGTGGCCTGAGTGGCTGGTTGGGATTCTACACTAAATTTTAAAAAAATTGAGCATTGGTAACTAATTAAACATAATAACTTAATTATAATTTAGAGGGATATCTAAGCCAGAGATCGGAGAGTACTATATTTAGCTTTCGCATTTCTATTAGAAATCTAGTGCTAGGAAACAGATAGTTAACAGTAACTTTGAAATTTTTTTAAAAATATATATTTTTTAATTTTTTTAATTTTAATTAATTGACGCAATGTCAGTTAGAGGGGTGCTGTGCTCTGACTGTCAGATGTGGCAGGTCCGGGAGGCTTCCAGCATCCCGGGTGGCTTCATCTGCAGAAAGTGCACCCAACTGGAGCTCCTCACAGACCGCATGGTTCGGTTGGAGCAGCAATTGGATGCACTTAGGAGCATGCAGGTGGCGGAAAGCGTCATAGATCGCAGTTATGTAAATGTGGTCACACCCAAGGTGCAGGCAGAGAAATGGGTGACCACCAGAAAGGGCAGGCAGTCAGTGCAGGAATCCCCTGTGGTTGTCCCCCTCTCAAACAGATATACCCCTTTGGATACTGTCGGGGGGGTAGCCTATCAGGGGAAAACAACAGCAGCCAGAGCAATGGCACCACGGCTGGCTCTGATGTTCAGAAGGGAGGGTCAAAGCGCAGAAGAGTAATAGTAATAGGGGACTCTATAGTCAGGGGCACAGATAGGCGCTTCTGTGGACGTGAAAGAGACTCCAGGATGGTATGTTGCCTCCCTGGTGCCAGGGTCCAGGATGTCTCCGAACGGGTAGAGGGCATCCTGAAGGGGGAGGGCAAACAGGCAGAGGTCGTTGTACATATTGGTACTAACGACATAGGCAGGAAGGGGCATGAGGTTCTGCAGCAGGAGTTCAGGGAGCTAGGCAGAAAGTTAAAAGACAGGACCTTGAGGGTTGTAATCTCGGGATTACTCCCTGTGCCACGTGCCAGTGAGGCTAGAAATAGGAAGATAGAGCAGCTAAACACGTGGCTAAACAGCTGGTGTAGGAGGGAGGGTTTCCATTATCTGGACCACTGGGAGCTCTTCCGGGGCAGGTGTGACCTGTATAAGAAGGACGGGTTGCATCTAAACCGGAGAGGCATAAATATCCTGGCTGCGAGGTTTGCTAGTGTCACACGGGAGGGTTTAAACTAGTATGGCAGGGGGTGGGCACGGGAGCAATAGGTCAGAAGGTGAGAGCATTGAGGGAGAACTAGGGAATAGGGACAGTGTGGCTCTGAGGCAGAGCAGACAGGGAGAAGTTGCTGAACACAGCGGGTCTGGTGGCCTGAAGTGCATATGTTTTAATGCAAGGAGTATTACGGGTAAGGCAGATGAACTTAGAGCTTGGATTAGTACTTGGAACTATGATGTTGTTGCCATTACAGAGACCTGGTTGAGGGAAGGGCAGGATTGGCAGCTAAACATTCCAGGATATAGATGTTTCAGGCGGGATAGAGGGGGGTGTAAAAGGGGTGGCGGAGTTGCGCTACTGGTTAGGGAGGATATCACAGCTGTACTACGGGAGGACACCTCAGAGGGCAGTGAGGCTATATGGGTAGAGATCAGGAATAAGAAGGGTGCAGTCACAATGTTGGGGGTATAGTACAGGCCTCCCAACAGCCAGTGGGAGAGAGAGGAGCAGATAGGTAGACAGATTTTGGAAAAGAGTAAAAACAACAGGGTTGTGGTGATGGGAGACTTCAACTTCCCCAATATTGACTGGGACTCACTTAGTGCCAGGGGCTTAGACGGGGCGGAGTTTGTAAGGAGCATCCAGGAGGGCTTCTTAAAACAATATGTAGACAGTCCAACTAGGGAAGGGGCGGTACTGGACCTGGTATTGGGGAATGAGCCCGGCCAGGTGGTAGATGTTTCAGTAGGGGAGCATTTCGGTAACAGTGACCACAATTCAGTAAGTTTTAAAGTACTGGTGGACAAGGATAAGAGTGGTCCGAGGATGAATGTGCTAAATTGGGGGAAGGCTAATTATAACAATATTAGGCGGGAACTGAAGAACATAGATTGGGGGCGGATGTTTGAGGGCAAATCAACATCTGACATGTGGGAGGCTTTCAAGTGGCAGTTGAAAGGAATACAGGACCGGCATGTTCCTGTGAGGAAGAAGGATAAATACGGCAATTTTCGGGAACCTTGGATGACGAGTGATATTGTAGGCCTCGTCAAAAAGAAAAAGGAGGCATTTGTCAGGGCTAAAAGGCTGGGAACAGACGAAGCCTGCGTGGAATATAAGGAAAGTAGCCAGGGAAAGGGTTGGTCCACTGAAGGATAGGCAAGGGAATCTATGTGTGGAGCCAGAGGAAATGGGCGAGGTACTAAATGAATACTTTGCATCAGTATTCACCAAAGAGAAGGAATTGGTAGATGTTGAGTCTGGAGAAGGGGGTGTAGATAGTCTGGGTCACATTGTGATCCAAAAAGACGAGGTGTTGGGTGTCTTAAAAAATATTAAGGTAGATAAGTCCCCAGGGCCTGATGGGATCTACCCCAGAATACTGAAGGAGGCTAGAGAGGAAATTGCTGAGGCCTTGACAGAAATCTTTGGATCCTCGCTGTCTTCAGGGGATGTCCCGGAGGACTGGAGAATAGCCAATGTTGTTCCTCTGTTTAAGAAGGGTAGCAAGGATAATCCCGGGAACTACAGGCCGGTGAGCCTTACTTCAGTGATAGGGAAATTACTGGAGAGAATTCTTCGAGACAGGATCTACTCCCATTTGGAAGCAAATGGACGTATTAGTGAGAGGCAGCACGGTTTTGTGAGGGGGAGGTCATGTCTCACTAACTTGATAGAGTTTTTTGAGGAGGTCACTAAGATGATTGATGCAGGTAGGGCAGTGGATGTTGTCTATATGGACTTCAGTCAGGCCTTTGACAAGGTCCCTCATGGTAGACTAGTACAAAAGGTGAAGTCACTCGGGATCAGGGGTGAGCTGGCAAGGTGGATACAGAACTGGCTAGGCCATAGAAGGCAGAGAGTAGCAATGGAAGTAGCAATTGAGTATAAGAATTGGCAAGTCATGTTGCAGCTGTATAGAACCTTAGTTAGGCCACACTTGGAGTATAGTGTTCAATTCTGGTCGCCACACTACCAGAAGGATGTGGAGGCTTTAGAGAGGGTGCAGAAGAGATTTACCAGAATGTTGCCTGGTATGGAGGGCATTAGCTATGAGGAGCGGTTGAATAAACTCGGTTTGTTCTCACTGGAACGAAGGAGGTTGAGGGGAGACCTGATAGAGGTATACAAAATTATGAGGGGCATAGACAGAGTGGATAGCCAGAGGCTTTTCCCCAGGGTAGAGGGGTCAATTACTAGGGGGCATAGGTTTAAGGTGAGAGGGGCAAGGTTTAGAGTAGATGTACGAGGCATGTTTTTTACGCAGAGGGTAGTGGGTGCCTGGAACTCGCTACCGGAGGAGGTGGTGGAAGCAGGGACGATAGTGACATTTAAGGGGCATCTTGACAAATACATGAATAGGATGGGAATAGAAGGATACGGACCCAGGAAGTGTAGAAGATTGTAGTTTAGTCGGGCAGCATGGTCGGCACGGGCTTGGAGGGCCGAAGGGCCTGTTCCTGTGCTGTACATTTCTTTGTTCTTTGTTTGTTCAAAGCGAGATCCATTCAAGCGTGAAAGGAAATTAAATTAAACAACCCAGACAGCTGGCCTTGTGCAAGCTGTCAATCCCTGCCTAGTTCAAGCAATTCCCCATTAATGTGAATTAAAGCCTTACAGATCAAAATCTGATGGGGCTTTAAACCCTGGAGATGTGGTGTTCATTTTCCAGGAATTTACAGATGCTGCTTTCTCTGCCTGAGCCTGCAGGTGTAGGGCACAGGTGAGTTTTGAAGCAGTGATTTGTTTTTTTTTGCTATCTGTCTGGACTGCTCTCTGACTTCGTGGCAGGGGACTCTGTTATGGGGGTCTCTGGTGGGGACTGGTTGTGGGGCTCTCTTATGGGAATCTCTGGTGGGGGCTCAATTATGGGGATCTCTGGTGGGGCAGGCTCTGTTATGGGGTTCTCTGGAAGGGCACTATTATTGGGGGGTCTCTGGTGGGGGTCTCAGTTATGGAGGGTCGCTGGTTGGGTTCTCAGTTATGGGGGGTCTCTGGTTGGGGTCTCAATTATGGGGGGTCTCTGGTTGGAGTCTCAGTTATGGGGGGTCTCTGGTTGGGGTCTCAGTTATGGGAGGTGTCTGGTGGGGTCTCAGTTATGGGGGTCTCTGGTTGGGATCTCCATTATGGGGGGGTCTCTGGTTGGGGTCTCAGTTATTTGGGGTCTCTGCTTGGGGTCTCAATTTCATAGAATTTTTTTTTACAGTGCAGAAGGAGGCCATTCGGCCCATCATGTCTGCACCGGCTCTTGGAAAGAGCACCCTACCCAAGGTCAACACCTCCCCCCTATCCCCATAACCCAGTAACCCCACCCAACACTAAGGGCAATTTTGGACACTAAGGGCAATTTATCATGGCCAATCCACCTAACCTGCACATCTTTGGACTGTGGGAGGAAATCGGAGCACCCGGAGGAAACCCACGCACACACGGGGAGGATGTGCAGACTCCGCACAGACAGTGACCCAAGACGGAATTGAACCTGGGACCCTGGAGCTGTGAAGCAATTGTGCTAGCCACAATGCTACCGTGCTGCAGTTATGGGGGGTCTTTGGTGGGTTCTCAGTTATGGGGGTCTCTGGTGGGGGGGGGCTCTGTTATAGAGATCTCTGGTGGAGTGTCACCAGTGGGAGATGGGTTGACCCAGCAAATCCCGTGGTGTGGGGAGGGAGGGGGCAGAATTGTGCTGCAGGATGGCAGGGGGGGCCAGCAGCCAGACATCACTATTGGGCCACCCAGTCAAAATGGCGGCCCGTTAGCCAGATTTGCAACATAATCTCTTGGAATCCCCACCATGCATAAATTTGTATGGCAAAGGATAGTGAATCACCTCATGGCACTCGCTCCCAGCTGGAGCGCAAATAAGAGACGATTCATCTCCGGCAGGAGAACTTCGGGCTGGATTCTCCGATTTTGCAGCTACGTCCACAGGATCCATCTGATCTTACGCCCAAAACATCGGTGCCGCTCCTGCACCGATGCTCCGCCCGGTAGGAGGCTATCAGCCGCGCCACGTAAAGCTTTACCTGCCGATATGAACGCAGAATTGCTGGGTCCGTGGCCACGCATGTGCATGGCGGTGGCCTGTGGCGGCCGCGCCATACAAAATGGTGCCAACCGCGCGAGGTCACGACCTGCCAAAAACAGTCTCCCTGTAACTCCCCTCGCTACCCCCGGACCACCCCTCACCAGTCCCCCCAGCTCCTGTCGAAGCCCCAACAGCCAGCGGAATGGCTTCCCCCCCCCCCCCGACTGTGGCGGCGCTGGACACAGTCTGCAGCCGCCAAGCGAGGTCCCCGAAAAGTAAGAGGACACGCGCCCCACGCCGTAAGGGGCTTGGGCCATCGGGGGCGGAGCATCGGGGGAGGGCCTCAGGTGTCGTCCTGGGGCCGGCCCGACCATGTGGTGCGCGTGTCCTCGAGTACGCCATTTTTGAGGGGGTGGAGCATCGGAAAAATGCCGCCATCCCCTATTCCGGCTTAAAAATGGATTCTCCGGCCGATTGCCGAACGGGATTTTGGCGCCAGCAATTGAAGAATCCTGCCCATAGTCTCTCAAACGGAGAATTCAACCACAGATCAGCCCATGGTCTCATTGAATGGCAGAACAAACTTGATGGGTCGAGTGGCCTACTTCTGCACTTACGTTTTATGGTCTCTATAAGAAGCATCCACTACCTCTACCATGAGCAGATGCTTCTTATCATGATTTCAGCAATCTCTTCATGCAAAACTGTTATCAAGATGCAAGAACTCAATGATATCATGTTTAGTTGTAGGTCGACTGCTCTTCATGTTTGAATACCCAGTGAGGCAATTCTCTACCGTCATAACGTATTTCATATGCCACTGGTCTGTTAATGGTCAAGCTAACATTAGTAGCGTTAGTAATCTCAAACTCGTATTTTTAACTCACATAATAGTCTATTTGCCACGTGAAAAAATTTATAATCAGATAGTAGCTAATCACACCACCTGCAAAATCAATTGGTTGTCCAATCACTGGCTCAAATCAGCCTGTGCTGAAAAAATACATTTAAAAAGAAGAAAAGTAAAGACTTGCTTGCATCTATTTGGTTATTTTGCTAACTTCAGCCTGTACCAAAGCATTCTAAAGCCAATGAAATACTTTTTGAAGTGCAATCACTGTTGTAAGATGGGAAACATGGCAGACAATCTGTTCACAGAAAGCTTTCAAAAACAGTGAAGTGAAAATGAGCAGATTATCTGTTTTTTGCAATGTTGATTGAGGGATAAGGATTGGCCAGGATACCCCTACTCTTCTGTGGAATAATGCCCTTGGATCTTTTACATCCATCTAATGGGAGCAGATTGGGCCTGAGTTAACAACTCATCCAAAAAATGGAGCTGCTGACAATGCAGCGAAGGATCAGCTTTTTGTGCGCAGGTGGTGGAAAGGACGTTGAACCCACATGTCATGACTTGAGGTGAGAGTGCCGCCAACAGAGCTATGGCTGACACCTCTGCACTGCACGGTCTTGGACCCATTCATTCCAATGCAAAAAATTTAAACTAACGGCAAAGCTTAAGAATTGTATCACTCTGCTCTTCTTTGTTGCAGAAGTAGCCCCTTTGATGATTTTTTTTTTTACAATTTCGACTTGGCTGTAAGATCTCAAGATGTTAAACAACTGGCTATGTTTCTGACAAGCTTCCTCAAGCACAGCAGTTGCAAACAATACTCATATTGGACAACAAATCTGAACAAATTTACCATGAACAAGTTGCAGCTGAGGTAAGATGGAAAATGTCGTACCCAGGAATAAAAACTGTTCCCCTTCAGAAAAAGTTAATGCATCAAACCAATGAAGGGTGCAATATTTGTGTACATTTGAAATGGCAATGACCAGTCTGCTGAGTTTTGATGGTGTTTTTTTTATTGCACCAAAAATTAACTGATACAAAACTCTAATTGTTTTTAAATTCATTTATGGGATTTGGGCGTCTTTGGCTGGCGAGGCCCATCCCTAGTTGTCTTTCAGAAGGTGGTAATGAACCGCTGCAGTCCTGACTTGCAGGTACACCCACAATGCAATTACTTTACTGATGATTGAGAGCTGACTGAGGGGCAGTAATTGGCTGGGTTGGATTTGTCCTGTTTCTTGTGTACAGGACATAACCTGGGCAATTTTCCACATTGCTGGGTAGATACTAGTATTGTAACTGTACTGGAACAGCTTGGCTAGGGATGCAGCAAGTTATGGAGCACACGTCTTCAGTACCATTGCCGGAATATTGTCATTGCCCATAACCTTTGCAGTATCCAGTGCCTTCAGCCATTTCTTGAAATCACGTGGAGTGAATCAATTTGGCTGAAGACTGATGTCTGTGATGCGGGGGACCTCCAGAGGAGGCTCAAATGGATCGTCCATTCAACATTTCTGGCTGAAGATTGTTACAATTGCTTAAGATTTATCTTTTGCACTGATGTGCTGGGCTCCTCCATCATTGAGAATGGGAATAGTTGTGGAGCTTCCTCCTCCAATGAGTTGTTTAATTATCCACCACCATTCACAACTGGATGTGGCAGCTTAAATCTGATTCATTGCTTATGGATTTGCTTCGCTTTTTGACACAATAGATAAATGTATGAATCTTCATTATTTTAACCATCGAAGGTGAAAGAAAATTTCCAATGTGAATCTGGTAAATTATTTGTTTTTATATGTCAAATGAATTGAAATAGCAGAGTAACCAAAATACTGTATTGCTATTTATGTGAGTATTCTGATCACCCCATTAAGATATAAGTATGCCGGATTTTTTTTCTTACAATTTGCTTGCCCACTTGAAAGGAAATTCAATCATGTTGATGTTGGCCTAGAATCACATGATGGCACAAAAGGTTTTCTTCACTAAAGAACCTTAGTGAACCAGTTGGGTTTTTATGACCCATGTTTTGATTTCCTGATCTTTTGATTTGCAGGACAGAATTGAGGATTGAAATAGTTTACTTCTGTTTCTATGATGGATATGCTGCATATTTGCATCAATTTAAGTTAATATTTCAGATTCCCAAAATGTGCTGTTTTGCTTCACTTTTTATCTTGAAGACAAAAAAAGGGTGCTGGAGATACTCAGTGGGTCTGCTGGTACCTTTAGAGAGAGGCAAAGTTAATATTTTGGTCCGTAACTGGTTTTAATGGAAGAGGGTTCTCCATTTATAAGTGTTGACACTAGTGCAGGATTCATGGACTTCCATGACAGCAAAACTAGTGCTGCACCTGGACTGATTCAGCGACTGGTAAGGGGCTAGCACTGGCGCCTCGCGGAAAACAATTGATTCCAATGAGAAACGGTGCGGGGTTCGCTGGTTTGGCGATTGACACTCAAGAGGCTGACAAGCTGCAGCCACATAAACACCCTTCACTCCCCACACACACCATCCCAGCCAACAAGATGGCAGCAAGGAGATTGGTACCCCGTTTCACGGACACCAAGCTGGAAACCCTCCTGGATACGGTGAAAGAAAGGCGGGCTATTCCTGTCTCCCGGCCCGGGAAGGAGACTGGCTGTAGTCAGCGTCACCAGCAACGCTGTCCGGAATGTCCAGCAGTGCCGGAACAAACTGCACAAACTCCTCAGAGTGAATAGGCAGCACTATGCCTCTGGCACTGACATTGTCCCACACACCCGTAACCCTGCCTGCCCCCCCAAACGAGAGGGCAGGGTACTCCTACCCTGTACCACATGCTGGTACCCATGCGGGCCGCCAAGGCCGGGTGCCCTGGCCACTGAGGCTACCATCTACCCACCCCTGCGCTGCATGCGGCGGACTGTCTAAAACTATCGTATTCCGTTTTCCTCCCACCCCCAGGAGCAGGCCGCCCATAATCGCTGGGAGCCGGAGAAAACTGGAGGGGGATCATAAGACCATAAGACATAGGAGCGGAGGTAAGGCCATTCGGCCCATCGAGTCCACTCCACCATTCAATCATGTCTGATTTCAACTCCATTTACCCACTCTCTCTCCATAGCCCTTAATTCCACGAGAAATCAAGAATTTATCAACTTCTGTCTTAAAGGCACTCAACGTCCCGGCCTCCACCGCCCTCTGTGGCAATGAATTCCACAGACCCACCACTCTCTGGCTGAAGAAATTTCTCCTCATCTCTGTTCTAAAGTGACTCCCTTTTATTCTAAGGCTGTGCCCCCGGGTCCTCGTCTCCCCTGCTAATGGAAACAACTTCCCTACGTCCACCCTATCTAAGCCATTCATTATCTTGTAAGTTCTATTAGATCTCCCCTCAACTCCTAAACTCCAATGAATATAATCCCAGGATCCTCAGACGTTCATCGTATGTTAGGCCTACCATTCCTGGGATCATCCGTGTGAATCTCCGCT
The DNA here is from genome assembly GCF_047496885.1 of Scyliorhinus torazame. Classification (NCBI taxonomy): domain Eukaryota; kingdom Metazoa; phylum Chordata; class Chondrichthyes; order Carcharhiniformes; family Scyliorhinidae; genus Scyliorhinus; species Scyliorhinus torazame. The sequence goes on along the minus strand of NC_092715.1, from coordinate 88,329,917 downwards.
GGACCCGCTCCAGTGTCAGTATATCCTTCCTGAGGTGTGGGGCCCAAAATTGCTCACAGTATTCTAAATGGGGCCTAACTAGTGCTTTATAAAGCTTCAGAAATACATCCCTGCATTTATATTCTAAGCCTCTTGAGATAAATGACAACATTGCATTTGCTTTCTTAATTACGGACTCAACCTGCAAGTTTACCTTTAGAGAATCCTGGACTAGGACTCCCAAGTCCCTTTGCACTTCAGCATTATGAATTTTGTCACCGTTTAGAAAATAGTCCATGCCTCTAATCTTTTTTCCAAAGTGCAAGACCTCGCACTTGCCCACGTTGAATTTCATCAGCCATTTCTTGGACCACTCTCCTAAACTGTCTAAATCTTTCTGCAGCCTCCCCACCTCCTCAATACTACCTGCCCCTCCATCTATCTTTGTATCATTGGCAAACTTAGCCAGAATGCACCCAGTCCCGTCATCTAGATCGTTAATATATAAAGAGAACAGCTGTGGCCCCAACACTGAACCCTGCGGGACACCACTCGCCACCGGTTGCCATTCTGAAAAAGAACCTTTTATCCCAACTCTCTGCCTTCTGCCTGACAGCCAATCATCAATCCATGTTAGTACCTTGCCTCGAATACCATGGGCCCTTATTTTACTCAGCAGTCTCCCGAGAGGCACCTTATCAAAGGCCTTTTGGAAGTCAAGATAGATAACATCAATTGGCTCTCCTTGGTCTAACCTATTTGTTATCTCTTCAAAGAACTCTAACAGGTTTGTCAGGCATGACCTCCCCTTACTAAATCCATGCTGACTTGTCCTAATCCGACCCTGCACTTCCAAGAATTTAGAAATCTCATCCTTAACGATGGATTCTAGAATCTTGCCAACAACCGAGGTTAGGCTAATTGGCCTATAATTTTCCATCTTTTTTCTTGTTCCCTTCTTGAACAGGGGGGTTACAACAGCGATTTTCCAATCCTCTGGGACTTTCCCTGACTCCAGTGACTTTTGAAAGATCATAACTAATGCCTCCACTATTTCTTCAGCTATCTCCTTTAGAACTCTAGGATGTAGCCAATCTGGGCCCGGAGATTTATCAATTTTTAGACCTCTTAGTTTCTCTAGCACTTTCTCCTTTGTGATGGCTACCATATTCAACTCTGCCCCCTGACTCTCCTGAATTGTTGGGATATTACTCATGTCTTCTACTGTGAAGACTGACGCAAAGTACTTATTTAGTTCCTCAGCTATTTCCTTGTCTCCCATCACTAGATTACCAGTGTCATTTTGGAGCGGCCCAATGTCTACTTTTGCCTCCCGTTTGTTTTTAATGTATTAAAAGAAACTTTTACTATCATTCCTAATGTTACTGGCTAGCCTACCTTCATATTTGATCCTCTCTTTCCTTATTTCTCTCTTTGTTATCCTTTGTTTGTTTTTGTAGCCTTCCCAATCTTCTGACTTCCCACTACTCTTTGCCACATTATAGGCTTTCTCTTTTGCTTTGATGCATTCCCTGACTTCCTTTGTCAGCCATGGCTGCCTAATCCCCCTACGCATGGCAGTGCAGAGGGACCTGGACATTGTTGGGAGCCTGGAGGAAAGGGAAGTCGCCTGGATGGACTTCGGCCGTGGGCGAGGAAGTGAGACCCTGCTGAGTTGTGGTTTCCCGTGAAACATGTGTCCAAACACCTCCCCAAGAACACTCCCACACTGCCCTCAGCACTCCCTCACCCACCCTCACCACCCTCTCACCCCACCCTCACCCTCACCCCCACCCTCTACTCCCACAGCAGCCTCATCCTCACCACACCCTCACCCCCACCCGCATCCCCACCCTCAGCCCAAAACACTCCCTCACCCCCACTCTCACATTCACTCACACCCTCACCCCCACACCAATCTAACCCTCACCACCCCCTGCCCCCAGCCTCACCCTCACCCCCCCCCCCCCCCCCCCGCCCCCCCGGCCCACAGTCTAATCATGCGTCTTGTCTTGTGTGTTGCAGGACATGCTGGAGATGGGGGAGGGATCCATCCGGTGTCCCCGGCCCTCAGCCAGTGCCACAGCTGGAGCCCACCGCGCACCCCCCAGCCCCCATGAGCCGAGCACTGATGATGAGAGCAGCTCGGACGGCAGCCCTCAACCCGATACTCAGGACAACACGGAGCTCGAGTCTGAGGATGACACAGATTTCACATCACAGCTGTCTCCAATACCCTCCACCATCCCAGAGACACTCACCTCGGTTGGGCACTTTAGTTGAGACGCTCCTGGGACACTCTGTGGTGCGCATCACACAGCTGATTCGGTACAGCAGGTGGAGGTAGGAACTTCCGAGGGGGCGGACAGTTGGAGGGCAGGCCAACCCCAGGGACTAGCTGCTGTCCAGACAGGTCTCAGGCTTCTGGAACCGACAGTCCCATTGATTGAGGAGATGCAGTTGCAGAGCCAGGGACTGCATGATGGGTTGTCAGCGAGCATCTAGCACCTGCAGGTGCAGTTGGGGGAGTCCAAGCATGTGCAGGAGCAGGAGGTGGTGCCGACAATGTGTGCCACCCAGGCCAATACTACATGGGTGGCGTCCACGGTGGAGGCATTGGGGGCATAGGTTTGGGCTATGGATCAGCATGTACAAGGCTTGGGGCATTCTGTGCAGATGCTGGCCGAGACACAGGACAGGATTGCTGCCTCACAGGCAACCATGTGCCAGAGTCACCTGGAAATTGGAGTGGTGATCCTGAGTGTGGCCTATTCACAGCAGGTCATGGCTGGGAACATCGGCGGCATTGCCCAGACGCTAGCTGATGTCACGATGACACAGAGGGACGTAGCCCAGTCCTAGAGGAAGATGGCGCACTCACTGTCTGATGTGACACAGACCCTGAAGGTGGTGGCACAGTCAATGGGTGATGAGGCGCAGTCGCAGGCGGCGATGGTCCACCCCCTGTGCTCCATGGCCGCGGACATGCAAATTCTGGTTGAGAGCAGAGTGGGTCTGGCAGCGACAGGTGGTGGAGGAACCTCAGGGGATAGCTCTGCTCACACCCTTGTCCCACAGAGTAGCCCGCGGGACACCAGGCACCCTGTGGGAGAAGAGGGTGATGGGGCCCATGGTGCTGGTTCCTGAGGAGGAGGTGCCAGAACCCCACCCCCCACTCCTGCCACTGGTGCATCTGGTAGGCAGTTGGCAGAACAGGGTGGCACCAGGCCATCTGGGACACCTGAGCAGCTGCCGGGCCCATCCAGACCCGGTTGCCCTGGAAGACGGCCGCCAATGGGGGCCCAGGCGGCAGGGCGGGAATCACAGCAGCCATCTCCACTCCTGCTGTACTGTGTGGGGATCCACCTAGACATAACCTTAGGGCCCGTAAGGCCAGAAAGTTAGACACCAGTTATGTTGGCACATGTGTAGGGCACAGTTTAGTTATATCGGGGCTAGGGCACAAATTTCTTTATACATTGTCGCATTGAGCACATGTTCACACTGTTACAACCTGCCTTAGTGCTGTGTCAGATGGGTATGAGGGATTGGCTGGTCTGGGTTGGCCACAGTGGGAGTAGGTTGGGGGCAGGGGGGGGGCAGGTATCCTCTCCAATACCCCTGCGGTACAAGGTGTGCCACCATCTGGCAGATGTGTCGCTCTGTCTCTCTGATAAGCTGGAGTCTTCGACAGCATGCCCCGTCCGTCATGGCTTGGAATGGCAGATGCTGCTGGTATACGCAAGGCCTCATGCAGCGCCACCTTGGCACCTCCTCCTCCTCGGCCTGTTGGGCGGTTGGTTCTCCATCCAAGGCGGCTGCCTCCTGTTCCTCTGCAGCATGCTCCACTGCTACACGTTCTGCTGCTGCATGTTCCACTGCTGCAGCTTCCTTCTCCTAAAGCAGCTCCAACTCATACAACTGCAGGGCATTCCCCAGGGCTGCAGTGACCAGCAGGAAGACCACCATTGCTGGTTGAATTCCAATATCCATTGTCTGAAGGGGTTGAAAGGCCAACGTTAGCATGGTGCTTACCCCAATGGGGTACACGGTGGCCCCAGTTGGCACTGCAGACACTGCCCCCGCATGTTCCCCCTCACATCCCTGCACCCCTGGCCCCATCAGTGCTCGGCACCATGAGGGTCTCTGACCCTGGCACCTGTCCCTGATACCAGGGGTACCATCAGCTGGCTTTGCCAGTGGTACACTCAGCGGCCAACTCCTTGCAAACCCCCGTATGGGCTTCAGTGGGCATTACCCTGGGTGGGCTGTCTGATGCTCCACCGGCAGGTGGCAGCTGAGTGTGGGGAGGGGGGGGGGGGGTTGGCGGAGGGTGGGGTGCAGGAGTGGGGGGGGGGGGGATGGGGACACCCAAAAGGCCAGTGTCACTGCAGAATCAGGGGTCAAGGTAGGTGGTCAGTGGAGTGCGCTGCAAGATGACTGCCTTGCAGCCATGGCAATGGCAGTCCATGCCTGGACACCGCCCCAGTCCCTTGGATAAGGGGGTCACCCTGGCCACTCGGCGTGTTCCCCCATCCCCGGCTGCCCACAGTCGCGCCTCTCTATGTCCTATCTCCTCTCTCTCCTTCAGCTGTATGGTATTTGCTAAAGTATCTTCCTGGAGTCTGGAAGCCCAATATTGCTCACCGTGCGGTGCTTTAATCGAGGCATCACAGGGGTTTTTGCATAAGTCTATCGTTACCAATCGACTTTCGCAATTCCACTTTTTAAAACACAGTAAAATCTGTTGAAACGTTCTCTCTCCACAGATGCTGTCAGGCCTGCTGAGATTGTCCAATATTTTCTGTTTCTGTTGAAACTAACGTTTTCTTGTTCTGTGTAGTTGTGGTAAGCGGAGGAATAGCCTCTATCAAATTGCAATTCTCATAACCTATAATTGGTTCTATTATCAACGCGTCTTCATCTATAAATTCCCAACCCCTCTCAAGAATATCCAGCTGTTTCAAAAAAAACTCTGCGACTTGGCAAACTACATTCTTATCGAGATTAACTCCGTGAACAATAGCAAATTTAAGACAGGTTTAATTTTGCACATTTATTGACACTTGCCTCTTATAATGGATCGTTTTCAATTTCCATAAACAAAGTTTAGTGTGGTTACTATCCTTTGCGTTGAGGCTTATTGAGACTAATGCAGTTCCATGGTGACTTTTGTTAGTTAAATATTTCAAACGCATTCCACAATCATGCCAATGTTTTGACATATTCTTTGTTAGGTATTTTCATTTGTATTGTCAACTATATTAGATGTGTACTCTTCTGTAAATAAGTCATAACTTGGTGTTCAGTTGTACACACGTTGGCTGGCTTCGCAATCTAATTACATAACGGAGTATGTTGTACATACTTTTTTTTAAGTAATCGGAAAAAAAATGAGAATGTTTTTTCAAGGCAGGCTAAAATTGTGTTCGCCACAATGTCCTGCATTGCTAAATCAATCAAGCTGGTGCATCTGTTCATGTAATGGCCACACCTTTCAGTCTTTACTCTATTCCACCGCTAGAGGTCGCTAAATAATCGACTTGCACTTGTTATACGTTCGAATTTCTATTCCTTCCCGCCAATGTGTCAAATTAAACCTGAAAACTCCTGTAAAGTAGTTACATGACATTATTTCTTTCAATAATAAAAGTTTGTAATGCCCCTGAAGAAAATATAGAAACTATCCCAGTGCTTGAAGAAAACTTTCGTCTGGTGACGAAAACTTTCGCAGCTTTTTTTGTTCAAACTGGACACTTAGTTCTCCCACCAAAACCGACATACAAAAGGTAAATGCAATACTTTTGGTGCAAATATTTTTTTTAACTTATCAGCTTGTGCCTTCTCAGTTCTGGCCTTAAAGCTAACCAAATATTTCACAACTTACACTGACGTTTGATTTTGCTTTGAGAATATTAATGTATTGTATAATCGCTGGAGTAATATTGAATGTGATGTTAATCCACACAATGAAAGCACTTCTTGAAATCGCGTAGCGCATTGTATACCCTCATGGTATATTAGCTTTGGCTTTACATTTGCAACCAAAATTTGTTTTGTTTTAAGTTCTACGAAGAATTAAATATCTGTTTAGTCTTACAGGTTTTTAAAAACATCCACTTGCGAAATGAAAGTTCAAAATATGTTGAGCGAACTGGGAAGGATGGGGGGGGGGGGGGGGGGAGGGGGTGGAGAATGTTCATTGCTGACTCCGGCCCGTTGATTCCGTCTCTTTATTTCATTCTCCTTACTATTTTCCGCTTCTCTTGTGATTGCCCACAAAAGTGACATGTGAATCGAAATACAAGCATAAGCTTATCTTTGACATAATAGTTCACAATTGCCATTGGAAATAAAACAGTGTGTCCTTTAGAGGGTCATTTGGTGCTTACTGTGGTTACCCAATAGTAACTACATCAACTATTTTGTAATATTTTATAAGCGCATGGGTTGTGCATTTCGTTTCCCAATATATGTTATACCATGAATTATTATTAATGCTATAACATGTTTGTTAAACGGGGTACTGAATGCTTTCAATTGCGGTGATTATATTTTTATTTTCTATATTGCTGATGGCACCAATATTCTTGTCAAACCAATAGATATAGTAAATTGGCCCCATGTTTGCTGTGCCAATTCCTGTAAACTGGAATCTTAAGTCGTAAATGCCTGTTTACTGCTCACGTGACACATTTACAGTCCCCATTGCATTATGTCTTCTAATGCTGTCACCCATATAGTTTTTAACTTCTCACTCCGCCATTCTTTAAGATATAAATTACTTTGCTTACTGATGTCGTTATATTATGGGAGACAATTGTTCCCCTGTCACGTCTATTAATAGTTAGGAGAGATCTGGTGTACCAAGTGTATACAAATATCATTATATTGTTGCCTAGATCTTGAGCTCCCCCTCTTTTGCCGCATTCTTTCTCAAAATTTCAACGGGGCGGAGATCTTGCTTCTCTCTTCACTTCCTGCGACAATTCAAGAGTATCCTGTAAGCCCAAATTCTGTGTCACTAAACCACGATGTAATTTAGCCCATCGTTCCCCCGGCATTTTCAACCCCTGTGATGCCTTCCAATGTCGTTCACCCAGGTTTTTAAGTGTAAAAGATCTCTTCCAGCTCGTAACTGATTTAAGTCCCAGATAATCTGATTGTTATTTGTCATTAGTTCTGTCGCATGTCTCCTAACCATTTCTACAAAAAAAGCAGCGCTCTCTCTATAGATATGGCTATCTTGCACTGTTTGTAAACACCCGCACCGCATTGACATATACTGAAGTCGTTGGAAATGTTATACGCCATGTCCTATTCGAAGATATGGAAACGATAACACTTCTTCGATGATCATATTAACCCATCTCAATTAACTGTAGTATTTCGATAAATCATTCCGCGGTGGTCGTTGCTCCGTTTATTACATTTTAAAGGGTCTAAGTCATTTTGACGTAAACTATCCCCATAGTTGATACTGCTTTGTATTTTTCTACTCATTTCCTTCACTTGATGAAATTGCTGTTCAATGCCCCGCATGCTCAAAACTCCAGAGAATAGTTATATCTAAGATCACTACCTCTAGGCAAAGTTATCACTTTAAAATTGTTATTTTAAAGAATCTGAACCGCATCATGTAGTATCTGCTTAATCGACAAAAGGAAGTTCCTTTAAGCCAAATAATCCGTATCCCTGTTGAATTCCCGTTGCAGCCGACCCGATGTTGTTACTTTCTTGAGTGAGATGTATGAGCATTGAGCGTGGGTTGTAACAAGTTATAACAAGATTTCATTTATCTTGGTGTGTAAAAACAATGGTCCCTTAAAGCGGTCTAATTTGTAGAATAACCCGCCGATGGCAACTTACTTGAAAGTGGAAAGTTAGAAAACAGGACACCAAATCAGTCAATATATTTTAGAAATATTGGTTCAACAACAGTTATGTTCATCTGTAAATGTAGACTTTAATTCATAAACCTTATAGAGTGTTGCACTTTAAGGAAATTATTAGAAAGATGCAGATATTCAAATATAAATTTGAAATTACCTACCTTACCCTAAAGACAACATTAATTCATCTAAAACGAGTCACACCAGCAATCAATGAGGAATACATTTCGTGTTAAGTCTCAGAAATAACGAATATTTTACGTTGTCTGGTCAAAAGATTGGAAAATATTTCCATTGAATTGGTGATCTTTCGCGAGTGTGCAAATAATATCACTTAGTTATTACATGCGCGAAGGTTTCAAAATCAGCAGTCGAAGAATCAGAAGCACCGTGAAACAATCCCCCTCAACCTCAATCAACATGAATACACGTATCGGGACAATAGTATATTTTAAAAGGAAAATAATGAATAATTTTCCGGCTTGTTCGACTATTTCAAGTATTTCGAAACAACATATGTAGTTCGAAAGGCTGAACCCTGTATTTTGTACATTTCGTTTTCCATTTAAGCCAACATCAATGACATGTATATTTGTGAAATGGCGTCTATCAAAACATGCGTTTGTTAACCAATCTAAACATGCTTTCCTGTCCCTTTAAAAGCCACTCGGTTGTTTGAATATCCGCTTTGTTAAAAAGCTACTAAAATCGTCACTAATTGGCAAGAAATATCTCAAAATATTGTCATCAAATGAACTTCTACTGGGGAACCAAAGTATTGATAGCGAGTTCTAAAAGTCGGAATGTCATTCTAAAATGACATTTATTTTGTCCCCCCCCCCCCCCCAATAAGCTATTTCCTTCTGATTATTTTTGAATACCCTTTATAAATCGAACACAGATAGGTCAAATGCACATGTTTTGAAGTAGCTTTGAAGTGTGATATTGATACATGATATTCAGCAAACAGTCGAGTTTGATATTGCTTGAGATGGAAGCGCTTGTTTTCGCTCCATGGTGCAAAGTTTCCTTGTTGCATTTGCGACCAAAGAGTCAGATATTTCAAAGAAAGAAAGCTCACCATATTGTTATTCTACAGATTCAAAGCATTCACTGCAAGGTTTTGACACAAACATTGCTTAAGTGGTATTATGCTATGTTCGAAGTTGGGTCACACGCCTTCTCACATAAACATTAAACTATGCATCTGTAAATAAAGGATTTATTTGACACCGGGAGCTATTTATTGCAATAAAGTGAATTAACCAGGGGGAGAAACTTTGTAAAACGTTTAATAATTGTATTGCTTTCCATATTTCTTGACCTCGGTGCCCTTTCTATTGATGCAAATCGTGTCGTTTTTATGATTACTCGTCACACAGAAAGCCAATCACTTTGGCCACGATAATTTAACAGGGATCTGTTTGACCGTGAATTGCCCAACCCTGTTTATTATGTAGTCATACTATAAATAATTTATGCGAAGGATGCGGAGTAATAATCTAATCATAACTATAGGTATGCAAGAGTGTGACGTGAGACGTGTCTTTTAAGAGCAGATTGTAATCATTTTAAAAGGTGTACCCCTGCAATTGTTTAGAGCACACGTGGAGTTTTATACATTTATTCCCAGAAGGCAACTGGAAGTCTGGTACAGGTAACAAGCGAGTCTTATCAAAAGTAATGCATTGCATTCTGAAGTGACCGAAAATGTAAAACAAGTTTCAAATCTAAGTTTTCAAATTTAAGTAAAGATTGTAAAAATAAACATTTCATATCTGTTATGGCTAAAATTTGCCTGACTCCTTTTGTGCTGAAATGCAACGCTCACTGTTTTGTAAATTCTTAAAGTTCAGTTTTGCGTATCTATCGCACTTGAAAACGTACAAAGTGGTCGGAATATCCACAATATATAGAGCCCTGATTACTAAAATGATGTTTAACTGTGCATATTTTAATATGTGGCATTTCAGAAATGACGCGTCAGTGGCAAATTACATTTGAGTGATATTTAGAAAGGCCTTCAGTGCAGGGAGGGCGGGGGAGGGGTTCGTCTGTGTGTTGTGGTTTCCCGAATGCTAAACAGGAAAGTAAAATGTACAAAAATTCCATCAATTTTCCCACCGTTCAGAACGTCTGCATTGCTAATAAGTCTAACAGTAAGGGGACGATTTCGAACAGATAGTCTTTTGTAATTTGGGATCCGTTGGTCAACTTTCAGATCTGTGCAGAATTAAATAGCCAAAAGTAGCGAACGTCACTGACGTTTTAGCGAGTTGCTGGTGAAATTGTCTTTTGGCTAACGTTCAAACTATTTGTCGTTGTCTCTGCAGATCACGAATATATGATCCCTGACAGGGGGATCGGGCAGAATTTCAGTTACTTGCAGTGTTCTGAGACTGAGGTTAGAGCCCAGGGGCCGCTTTGCATTGCACAGTAAGTAAAGGGGCTGGAGCTCGACGCTTCTTTCTCACCCCAACATGAATATTTAGTGAGCACTAACAGTGGCTAACTGATTCCAGCATTACAGTATATTGCCGGAATTATTGTTTTATAGACCTTGGAGTTGCATTTTTATTCTATACTTATAAAACAATGAAGACACGTTTAGCAAATAGAGCACAATTCCTAACAATATTTAATAGTTTGTAGAAAAGAAAATTACAATGCAAGTGAATTAAACTTGAGCTTGAAGTGCGACTTACTGCAAATCCTGGGATTTTAAATTGGGTAAATATTAATATTTGATTAAATATACACTTGCATTTCTAATGTCTTTCAACCTCGAGTTCATTTTGAATTTCTCTGTGTGCATTTTCTATTGAACGGGGTGTACTCCCAAGATGAAAGTTGAGACTTTCCGCGCTAAGGAAAAAAATGGGGAAACGTCCTTTAAAAATAACTAAAAAGCGTACAAATGTAGACATTTTAAACTCAATAACCTTTGAGGCTGTGATACCGAATAGAAATAAGCCTGCTATGTTGCCTTGACTTTGAACAATGAAATATGTTTGTTGTAAAACTTTAAACAATGTATTTATGTAACTGAAAATAACATCGTATTGATAAGTTACGATTCTTATCTATGTGTATTCTAGATATAATTCAATTACATAACATATTGATTAATTTTAAGAACAAATATTCCTGCAGTGAAATAATCTTGAATATGTCGAGTTTATTTGGTACCTCTGTTTTAAAGATAACATGTGAAGAAATAATACTGATAGCATGTCTTAAACTTGTAGCTAGCAGAACCAATTTCCCTTTCTGAAGAGTTACTGACATCTCACATCTTTTGTTTTGTTTTCAACATATAACATTGCAATTTCATGCCGACAGTTACAGTCGTTCCAATCAATTTGCGATGGGAAAAGTAACAATACTAGCACAGAAAATCGTTTCTTACTTTGCAGATAATGGTTATACATTTTGAAGACATATATATATTTAAACAAGACACTTTAGAAGTCAAGTCTAATGACTAATTTAATATTTTACTGCACTATACATCTAAATTCAGCCACGTTTATTGCTTTTTGAGATATATTTGTTACAATCACCATTTACAATGAATGACGCTGCATTCGAAATATTATACATTGTATATGTAATATAATGAAGGCATTAGACAGAAATCCTCTGTCTATTTTGTGGGTTGGACACATATTGTGGTCAATATTTGCTGCAGTATAGATTGCCATATTTCTTCTGGCTTTTTTTCTAGTGTTTCATTGCCTATAAATAATTCCATTCCCTCTACATAACACACGCGGGCAAATATTTCGGAAGTATAGCCTTTGACATTGTTTTGGAATTCTTGGCTGATGAATATTCACGTAGGTCAATAAAACGTAGCTCTTAACGAGAAAGTGGGCTCCATTTTATGTATATTCAGGCATTATTGCACAAATGTAATCTACAAATGAAACAGATTTTATTGCACTAACAACGGACTGTAACGTCAAGGATAATCCTATTTTTCTCGTACTGTATGCTTCAGCTTCCTTAATGGGTTGTGCGCTTTATTGCTCATATTCTGAATTAATAATATCGAAGTCATTTATGTTGACACGTTCCAAATATATGCGCATTGCATGTAGATTTTAAACGAAAGTATCAGATGGCGTGATTCAGAAATATTTCATATGTTCTGCTTATGGTTAGTTGCAACTTATATACATCCTTTACTGACAGCTCCTTCGCTTCCAAAAGTTTGTTAATTGTTCACTATGGACTTTTTTTTACTTTACTCTCTTTGTTTTTGGTTTTACAAGCTGTCTGGAAAACACCTTTTGCTACCACTGGCTTTTCGGTGTCAAGAGCAAAATCACTGCATCTGTCTGTTACATAAGTAGAATGGAGATGCTGCCAGAAGATGTCGCCCTTCCACAACTGGCGCCGCCCATTCGCTCTACAAATCATATCAAGGTGATACCAGTTTTTCATGTTTCTATGCAAGGTTCTTTTTTTAATTTACTCACTTAAATTAGGCTCCTTTGCAACATTTACTCTTCTGTTCAATATTTTTAAAAAATATCCGCCATGTTTATGTCAAATGCAAATTATGGAAATACGACTGTCGTTTGCGTTTCCACATGTTGCAATTAACACATTTTGGTGCACATAAATGTATATAATCACAGTTGCATCATTCTAAATATATACTTGCTATTATTTGAATGGAAAATGAAATTTGTTGTGTGCAAGTTTCAACAAATAAGTTAGTACGGATTTTCAAATAATTGCGTCATTTGGCAATATTTTATTGCATGTCTTATATAAATCAACTATATTGAATAGAATACACAATATATTTGATATTTGCATCATACTGCCTTTATCATTAAAATGTCAAAATATTAAAAGTGATTTTAAAGTATTTTAGTGTATTTCTAAATCACGTTTTGTAGGATCCATATTTTCTATATTACAATAATTTTATGAAGTAACAATGGTAGAATAAACTAAATAGATTACTGTTACCATATAATAGTTAAGACTTTGGTTCCATCTGATCCACTGTACTGAAGCTCCCGAAAATTGCAGCTCAGACCTAAAAATTCCACAAGCTTCTCGTATGGTGAGAACCCAAAACACTCATATGTTTATTACATTATAATGCCAACATTATAATGACAACTTAGTGTCAGTTTTGTTCAAATATTCAAAAAACAAACGGTGGACAGCTGATTTGGTGTTATCTGGTAAATACATAATTTATTTGTGGGTAAGATCTTGGTTAATAACCTACCTCTAAAGTACTGATATAAATGATACTTTTTCGTATTGCTTGTTTACGACACATTTAATTATCATTTTGACATATTGAAAGAGAAACTAAACAGACGGTTTACATGCTAACGTCGATTAATTTCCAAGTTACAGAATTACTATCAAGACTCCAGGTGCCTCGATTTGCCAAAATAATAACATCAACATTTAATAAATCGGACTTGTGTGTGACCTGTTGTGCGTCGTGCCTGCATTATTTAAGACCTTGCCTAAAATGTATTGAAGTTCAGCTTCTGATTTGAATTACTAACATTGTTCGCAAGGCAGGTTAACACTGTGCCAATGCCATTTTGTGAAAGCAGAAACCAAGGAATCTTGCAATCTGCTCGTGTCGAATACGGGCCTGAGTACCCAAAGTAGTGAACGCTAAAATAAAATCCACTGGAGGAAAAGTGACATAAAATACAATCAAATAAAAATAACTTCATTTTTCTATCACTGTGGATACCAACAAATCAGGATGTTCAGTGATAAATTCATGTTCCAGTACTTTAAAATACATACTAAATCAGTAATTGTTCTTAGTTAAGTGGAAATTAGTTGATTTGATGAAAAATCTCGACAAAACAGAACAGTTTGTACATAAGTATATATATATAACAAATCGTGCTCTGTTCTCATGCTAAAATGATAATTTGTCAATAAATAAACAGTTGCACTGTATCATGTATAAATTGAAGTGCGTTGGTCTTTGTACGAACTACGTTCACATTATGAATCAGCTCATCTATCTCTTGTATCTCCCGAAAATATGTCGCAGCCGAGTAACTTGCACTGACCTTGTAAAGTATATAACTTGACAAATGTATTCCTCTAATTAATGTTACACAATTAAATTTAAACATGTTGTGAGTCAAAACGTTAAGTGGTTTCTGAGTTTCCAAACTGTTGTGTGGTGTAGAATTACACATTGGCTCTGAAATGTACAGGTAAGGCGTGTTGTAAACAATTGGCCATAATAAGAACGTTTGAAGTCAAGTATTGAATATAAGGATGTCTTTAAATTAAATCGACCTGTGTTAATTATACACAAGGTTGCAGAAATGTAATATTAATTACGACATGTTTTCTATGTAAATGATTCCACTGCGAAATTAGGTTCGAAAACGTTTATCAGTTCTAATAAAGCATAGACTCTTTAAGTTCCATATTATCAGAGCGGTTTAATTTCACCGCGTCCCCTACGAATATTACTCCAAATGATTCATCAAAATAAGGCAAAAGAGATCATAGTAAATGTACACCATTGCAAACTAACCCATGCAGCCAGTGTGAAGCAAGCACAAGTAGAATTGGGCAATTATTCAAATCGCTTTGCAAGATCGCACTAGGGAAAAAAACACACGATCGAAAATTGTTGGCGTATGCGTGATGGCAAAACTACAGCTGGAGTCTGTAAGACTATGAGTGTAAGAAACACTGCAACTAATTGTCAGCACAGTTACTGCATCTACAAGAGTCTGGTAATTCTACTAATTTAAAGTTTTAAATCATACATTCTGACCAATAATGGGAAACGGTACACATCTGATTGCTATGCGATGATAAATATGAATTACGTTGAGTGTATAAGCATATTTTTGTTTATCAAAACGTTTTAAATACATATATTACCATAGATTCTGCAAATACAGTTCCGTAAAGAAAAAGGAAAGATGAGGAATCTGTAAGAATTGTGTGACAGCTGTTAGAAACACACCGGTGAGTAATGAGTTAATATTTAGCTGACATAATTACTAGGATGCACGAATTATACTTTATTTTAAAAATAAATACTGCTATCATATGTCTTGTGGATTGTATAAGCGCAAGGAAATGCCAATGTACGACTAAAAATATGAAGAACCTGCCCTCGATGTATCCAATCTTAATCTATGTCCTTTGTATATAATCAGAAGGGCAAGACTGGCAGGCATATTGTTGCTTATGAGTTGAGGCTCGTTGATTGTACAAGAAGCTATTAGTCTTTTCTAAGTATTTAAATCGATGGGGATGTGCACGAATGGGAAAACAAAACATTCCTCGCACCTTCAAAGAAACCTTAAAGGCAGTTTCAGATATGGGCATTAAAATTAGGGCACGGTATTTTGCAGCCGTAACAAGCAGTAGCTGTTATATAACACGAACTAGAATCCATTCAGTTTATTATAAATGTTTAGGTAAATGATTATGTGCAAAATCAGTATATCAGGCATGAAAGTGTGTAAGTACATATCCAAAATCGCGATGAAATCATACATATTTATACAGGATTCCAAAACGCTAATTTTAACGTAAGGCCAAACAAATGACCTATTTAAATACAAAAGTCGCTTACACATAGAGTTTTTTTTAAGGAGCAATAATACATTGGAATATTCATGTAGAAACAGACGTTTTCGGCCAACAACTTCGGTAAAATAAAAAAGTGAGTAAACACTTACAGAGATATACATATTAAAAATAACGCACACGCAACAGCAGAGGTGATGGCGCACCACCGGCGTTATTACGCAGGGATATTTCTCCAAGTGTCCCTTTATATATGTATAGATAGATAGGTGGGTAGACAGATAAATAGATACATTCCTGAACGCTCTATTCTCACAGTCTTCTCATTGGAAAACACCAAAAAAAAATGAAAGCCAGAAAAAATAAATTGTCCCGACGCTATCAATTCTGTTGCAGTCAGACAATAAGCCGGCTATTTGCATATTTGTCTTGTTGCTAATAATTTCATGTGAAATGTTGCCAGACGTACACTTAACGTGACGTAGGCAGACGTGACCTCGCCGATACACTGGGCGTGCTGTGTAGAGAGTGGGGGAAAGAACAGACGCTTGGAAAATCCTTCAGTCAACCATCTCCCAAGTTATTTCCCTGGCTTCGGTTCCTGTTAGATGTATACTATATTTAAATTGGGGGAGGGGTGAAAAACAAACGCCGAAGAAAATACTGGCCTGTTTTTATTTAGGGGAATAAAAAAAAATGTCCGTTTGCCCAAGACGGCGAGTGAGAATGTGTTCCCGCCACAGGAATGAATGGCTGGCGGTGGCGGGAAAATCCGGCCTGCCTTTTATTTGCCGACTCTGGGTGGCGAGGCGAGAGCGGCGGAGCAAGCGTATCGCCGTCGCAGGAACCTTTGCTCCTTTACTCGAGTGCTGGTGTACTTTGCCGAGGGGCGGGGGAGGGGGGGGGGGGGGGGAGACCAAAGTGTCAGTCAGGAGTTTGCGGATTTTACATTTTTTTAAAAAGGTTGTTTTCGTTTTCAATTTATTTACTTATGTTTTTTCCCTGTCGGCGTCGAAGAGAGTCGGGGTATGAATAAATACTTGTAAAGAACTACACAAAAAAATCCTGACTCGGAAAAAAGACAAAACAAAGCGGCTTAAGGGCGCCAAGTGCGAACTCGCAGCTTCTCGTCTCCTCACAACTATGGGATGGACAGCGGTCAATGTCTGGAGTTCCCGTGTGGCGGGGGGAGGCGGGATGAGCGCTCTTTGAAAGAGGGAAAAAGTTCAGCAATTAAAAGCCCAATAAATGGGGCGTAAACACGTGAACTTCCCGGCGGGCCTGTTAACTGCCCACACACTCACGCACGCATGCACACACACGAAAATATATGTTTAAAAAAAATACAAGGCAGTTTCTTGTCAGCTCTTGCCTCTTTTCAAGTAAATTCTCATTTGTTGTGTCTGTCAGGCATGGTCTGTGTGTTGGGTTTGTGGGGCGGGCTGGTGATGGGGGGGGGGGGGGGGGGGAGGGAGCGGTTTGAAGAAATACATAATTCGCCAAATGAGAGAAGGCAAGGCGTATTCTGGGAATGGCCCTTCCACACACACAAAAAAATCAGATCATGCAAGGAATGAACAATAGGGCTTCAGTTCATCAGCAACAAAAGAAATGGGGAAGTTATTTGATTTTCAGACCACGTCTCCGCCAGAGGGGTTGGACAATCTTCACCTCGGCCCCCTTCCCCCCTCCCTGTCACCCAAAAAAACTTGCAGACAGTACCGTCACTTTTTTTTCACTTCTTGGGCTTGGGACAGCAAAATGATATGGGGGCAAAAAGTTATTTTCCTTAAAAGAGTGGAGGGTTTCCTCTCTATTTCAGTGTTATTTCAACCAGAATAATGTGGAAATAAGCGGCTACTTTTGAATGAAATTGACGAGGAGTGGCATTGGTTGCTTTTGGACCGATGAAGAAGTCAAAACTTGCCAAAAGGACCTTTCAGCTGTGGGGTTTTGTGCATCACGATTTCAGAAAATGAAACCTTGAAGTTTACCTTCGACCAGTCTGTAAGTATACAAATCTTCATGCATCTGGTTGCACTCTTTGACAACCCGTGTCAGTGGCAATTCTAACATTTAGTTAAATTACATTTTAATCTTAAATCAATGTCTATGTTTTGATTTAGTTCGTGGTTTAGCCGATTATATTGTGAATTACTTCCGTGTAATAAATGGTGAGTTTGCTACAATAACTTTGGCATTTTGAAGTAAAAAGGTGAGTTTGTTTTACCAAATAGAAAATAGAAATCAGTAATATAAAATTATTGTGTTTTTTCTGTAAAATATAAAATACACCCATTTAAAGTTAAGCATTTAAGAACTGATGTGTTGCCTGGAAATGAAACGATGCTCGTTGAAATTGTTATGGTAATTATTTTAATGGTGTTGAACTTGATTTTGACTGCTTACATTACTCGAATGTAAGGTGGTGGTGACGGGGGTGGGGGGCGGAGAGAGACTGTTTAATCATTTCGAAATGCTTCTGACAAAAAAAACTGAGGTGCACATTGCATTCTACGGTTGTACAGCATGCTGACATTCGGCCAGACAAAACTTCATCAGATGTACATTTTGGTCAGATATACTCATTCCATTCACTCGGCTCCCCAATCTCGCTCTTTATCTACGTTTCTATCTCGATCTATTATGTCTCACGCTATATTATCTGTGCATCTGGCTGCTGTTTATCGGTTTGTTATAGGGGCACGATATTTAGCAGATACGGGTTGTTTTAATTATGATTCCAAAATATTTCGTCATAATCTGTGGCTGGGACTCTGCTAAATTAAGAAATTGATGGAGTTGCTAGGCTGGATTACTAACAGGCAAGCAGAGACAAGGCTCTGATTGAGGATCTCCTTTCAAAGTGCAGCGTGTCCTATATGGTACTGTGCTTTCAGTAGGGAATCCCGATATGTATGGGCAAAGTGTATTTTGTCAGGATAATGATTCCAGGCACTAGGCTGTAAATAATCTAATGCCGCTATCAGTCGTGTGTTCGCATTATTGACATGGATGTTCAGTTGTTTGCTTTATTCTCAGAGTTGCCACGTTCTGTTTCAGAAAGATAGACACAAGCTCCGTTGGCCGAGTTAAATTGAGTCTGATGGCCACGGTCAGTGGCACTTAGAGAGGCTCCAGTGCTCGACAATAGGGCAGAGATCAGGGAGCGTTTAGCTGCAAACTATTCAGTCTTTCAGCGGAAATCCAAAACTAGGGCACGCATTTATATTTCAATAAGAGCGGCGAACTGAGAGTGCATTATATTTCTTTTGTTGAAGGTCATCACATATATCGCTTAGAGTGTATATTAATGGTGTTTTCACTACTTTGAAAACAAAACTATATTCCAAACATTGGAATAATATTTAAATATAAGAACATCTGTAGCGTCGTATTGCTTTGAATTATTTGAATTGAGGACGTGATTTTAAGAAGTGCAGAAGGTGGCAATCTTGTTGGAAACGCACCTCACAGATAGCCATAAAACGGTAAATTGCGTTCATATCTTGTTCTTGGCTCATCTTCTCTTCAGTTCAAACGATCTGCCTTAATCTTGTTTGAAGATGGATACAGAAGTTACTTCCAGTCAGCAAATATGAACAGTTCAGGTTTTCGCCTATTTCATGTGATTCTCTCACATCCTGGCAAACATTTATAAAATCACTGCTCTGCAATTACAACAAACATCTTAAAACTGTCTTGTGGGTTGCAAATTCACGTCATGTAATGCACAAATGAATATTCATGACATTATTACACAACAGGGTTAAGTGGCCAAGGAGGAATTGAGTGGAACTATTTATATTTCAAACACCTCCCATGGCACAAATACGTTACCAAAATACTAAACATATTTTTCTTTAACCTTTTACTACGTTGTAAAGTATTTGTCAAAATTATTAACATTCTAATAGCATTAACTAATCTCTTTAATTCGTGGATATTTTACAGGTTGAAAGTAAACCGGATACATTCATGTTCTGACACATAATACCGACGAAAACGGTAAAAAAAAATTCTGTACTTTGTGTACACAAATGCATGTGAATTGTGTACTATGTTCACCGTATAAAACATTTAGTTAATGACGCCTGGTCTTGTTATTGTGTCATGTAGGAACGTATTGACAGATTGTGGTAGCTAGAACAATTGACTTCACAATGTACACACAGTTATGATAAAGGGCGCCCCAACTCAAAATGCATATGACACTGATCAGCTATAATAATAAGGTTAAAATGCAAGTTTGTAAATAGAAAAAGTACAGAGCAGCACAGAATGCAAACCAAATGCTTTGCAAAGGCGCTATAGATAGCTATAATTAAATGGCCTTTTATCATCCAAGATGGCTGTTTTGACTAGCAAAGTCTCGTTTTAGTGGTCTGGGGCTTATTCATAAGCATGACACACGGCTCCAATGATGTAGGTGATTCCTAGAATGATTGTACTGTTCGCTTTAATTACATCAATTTATCTAATCCAGAATTCGGGCGGCAAAATGTCGAATATAAATCTGTGCATTTCTAACCTTGTATCACATAAAGCTCACGTGCACACGTACATTCGGAGACAATTATGAATTCTGAATATTAACATATGTAGTCGCATTATGTTAGGATCACAAGGATACTTCAGATCCATGCCATACAATGTCGCTGAATTCATCTGGAAACCTATAAATAGACTACAACAGTGGCATGGCAATCACGTCCCAATCTACAGACCACTGGTGACATTTTCATTTAAAACTTACCTCAACTAACAGCTGTGCTATAGATACACCTTTCAAATGTTTTAACCTAAGATTTTGTTCGATAAATTTATCTTTTAGGCAATGGATATTCATACTGTATACCCAATGGTGATTTATTCACTTTATAATACCTGTGCTACTTTGGTCTTTTACAAAGTTAAGGTGAAATGTGAGCCATCAAATTTGTGGTAAAATAGTCCCTGTTCATCATATGCATTAGGGAACAAGTTTTATGGAGGGGTTGTGTGAGTATTCCCTCGATAGGCGTACAGTTGGCAACCTGAATACGGTAAAACTGACAAACATTGTGGTGTTTTTAAACTGCTCTCTGCATTTCGAAATTCTCAATTCAATTATAAACTCAATAGTAATGTGGCTAAAATAACCATTTAATAAAATAAGCTAAAGCCTCCTTTATTGTGCCAAAGGCGTATACATAGTAATAAGGCAACTAAAAGAAAAGTGGCAGGTTTGAAATTGGGAACATCAGTAATGAAACACGAGTGTATAATCGTCACGTTCACTATTGCCACTTCCTTTGCCTTTAATTATTATCCCTATTAAAACACACTGCTGCGAGTGAGAGCTAACCCATGTGACAGGTAGTTATTATTACTGCAATCATTTTTGGCAACTAGTATATTTTAGTGACGTTGACGCTAAAGGGCTTTCCCCTCGAAAATGGTGCCGCTAACCGGTTAGGGTTACATTTCCTGAAATGACTGTTTCGTGTTCATATAAAGTAAATAGCACCCAACTGAACTAATTCCAAAAAATTCATTTCAATTTGAGCGTTATTACGCTTCGAACTAATTCATTTCGAGAGGTTGTGCATTCCTGTTACAAAATATGCTGCAGACTTGAGGACACAGATGTAACGAAGGTGGTGTTTACACAAAATGCTGCTCACTACCGAGCTCCCATATTGATATCTGTGCACCGACATCATTTTCACAGTCTTTACTGAATACACTGGGTTAGTAGTTTTTAGTCGTACTTGCAGTAGTCTATTACTTTGAACAATAATATTCACTGATACATTTAAAATCGTATTACAAGTGTTATTCGTGAATTATTTATTTTGGAAGGATGCTGCACAAGGTGTATTAAGGTATGTCGAGCATTACCTATGGTTTTCTTACACTATCTTCTATGACATCCAATTTACATAATCTCCATTTTAGGTATGCAATTTTCATCTTTCATGATATTAAGGAAACCATAAGTTGTAACAGTTGCAATTATATGATGTAATAGGCCTTTTGAAACTGCAAAGATTGAAAATAAATACAGAACGTTTCCTTGTTGCTGTCTGTTTACACGTCAGTCTACCAGGTCTTACATATTGCAATAATTGGACACATTGTCATTCGCTTAAGAGCAGAGTTAAGCAAATCCCAGAACATGTCAAAATAGATTGAGATATTTGTACACAATTCGCTTCATCATATTGCAAACCTATTTTAAGTACTATAGTGTCTTATGGTGCTTTAGTTATGATTCACTCTTTAATTTATTAGCTGTTTTAAATGTACCCTGTTGCATTTTACGGCGACATTGGTGTCATTTCATGGAAATGACCCTTATGATGGAAAAAAATCTTTCCGTTGTGTAGTCTGGTTACTGAGCCAGCATTTAATTCAAAATGGACCTATCTGCTGCGCAGTAACGTTAACGTCACAGCCTGTGTCATTTAAAGCCTTTCGTGTGTTTTGATAAAAATGTATAATTGTCTCATTCTTTGGATGGGGTGACATTTTATGTGGGAGACTGTGATTGTAATTGTACAACTAGCACCACAGTCTGTTGCACCATGTCTAACGATTACACCTCGGTTTAATTCATCGACTGCTTGCTATTGTTGTGTTTATTTATTTCCCAAGTTGTTACATTTTTCTGATATCGTGGCTCTAGTGAGCATCCTGAAAAGCGATCTAATAAAATGGAACGTTGGCAGCTATTGGAAAATTAAGACCAGTGTAGCATGCTTGTACCACATTGCCAATACTTCCTGACCTAAGGTAGTTATTAAAATACTAATAAAGCATTAGTGATCATAAAATGAACACTATTTCAAAGGCTAGGCCTGCCATTTGAAATATGGAGGTTGCATTAAATGAGCTATCGTTTAAACAAGATGTCCACACTTGTGTAAGT
Source organism: Scyliorhinus torazame (assembly GCF_047496885.1). NCBI lineage: Eukaryota > Metazoa > Chordata > Chondrichthyes > Carcharhiniformes > Scyliorhinidae > Scyliorhinus > Scyliorhinus torazame. The sequence goes on along the minus strand of NC_092715.1, from coordinate 88,307,567 downwards.
ATACAACAGATATGCGAGTGGACAATAACAAGAGAAAATGATAGCAAATATTATTTTGAAAGCCTCGTCAAAACAGTTGGCCTAGTTTATAAGAAACTCGTCGGAATTGCTTGTAATATTGAATTGAGTTTTAACATATGAGTATGAAATCATATCAGAAAAACATTAAAACTAACGTAGAAGCGTCCTTTTGATAAAGGGACATAAAATAAACCGGCGCTTCTGAATGAGATTTGTACAATCTCCTATGTTTCTGAATAAACTCACTTGCTGAACACTTAATCAATCTGCATATCTAAAGGGTGTTATAGTGCATCGTAAAAGGGAACAACTCGTGTGCACATCATGGTAATAATACCTTTGAGCTGAACAAACTAACCAGGCCCACACCAGAGCGGGAATTCTACATGGTCCTTCTATCAGTCCCATTTTCCCCCTTGTGAATAGAATATGAAGCAACTGAGTCGTGCTTTACTCATATGTGGAGCCAATCCAATTTCTGTAACTCTGGGTGCAGGTTTCTGAATGACGGGTTGTCTCTCTTTGAAAAAATAAATCCCCGGGTGCCCCAAGTAAAGGGGCATTTTTAGCAGCTACTTAGAGTCATAGCAGAGTTAAGCAAATCCCAGAGCATGTCAAAATAGATTGAGATATTTGTACACAATTCGCTTCATCATATTACAAACCTATTTTAAATACTATAGTGTCTTATGGTGCTTTAGTTATGATTCACTCTTTCATGAGTTCATGAGATTCACGCTTCATAAGACATTCCTGGGATCTGAGAAATAAAATGACACAGAAGACTGGCAGTAAAGATTTTATGTAATGTTTTACTACACATACTAATGGAACAGGAGGACACGGCAGCGCGGTCCAAGAGTCGCTTGATACTTAGCATTCAGCCATTCTGTGAACTTTCCAACTCTGATCTGATTGCACGCAGGCGATTATCGAGTACATTTTAATTGAAGAATTCCGGCACCGGACAGCATTTGGCCACGATGGGAAGCGATTCGAAACAAACAGCAGAGCAAATGTTTGGACTCACTGTGCGTAGACAGCTCTGATCTCCAGTCCCCCGAACAGCAAGGCCCTGCTTTTTTTTTTAAAGCAATGGTAAACTGCCTCGTAGCAACAATGCGAGGAACAGAAATTCATTTGAGGGGAGGGTGGGGGGGGGGGGTTGGAAAACAAGGCACGTTAACCCCGAGCAGAGAAGCTTTGATCTATCCAAAGAGAGAACGAGTCCTCCGGAGCTGGGATTGGTCACACATTATTTGCAGGGAGGAAAGCGAAAGGGCCGCAGCTATTTTAGGTCTGGCGACAAAATAAAGGTGTTGGTGGGTGGGGGGATCGGAGTCCCTTTGTTTCCGGTGGGAGCTGACGGCTGATCAGCCATGCATATCAATAAACGTGTACTTGAAATTTCTCATGACATCATCATTACCTTGGTCTCCCGCGGTCCGGGACCTTTGACCTCGCCGGGTTGGTCCAGATTTCGGCACCGCAATCCCAATGATGGCCCTGATCCGTCTTCAGACCCCTAGTTGCAGCAGCAATGGTGCGGCGGCATCTGGCTTTCCAGCACTCCAAGCTTTGAAGGGAACGGATTTCCAAGTGTATAATCAAGCTGCCATTAAAACAGATACGATCGGCAGCAACTGAGGCGACTGCAATTTCGCTCTCCTGATCAGTTTCCAGTACGGAATAAGCAAGGAGAAAATATTTACGCCGTGTAGCGTTGGATAGTGCTGTTGGCTCAACGTCTTCCTGCAGCCTTTGTGAGAATTGAAGCGATTTACAATGCAAATATGGGCCTGTGGAGGGATGGAGGCACCTCACTCTAACTCTGTCCGCATCATATCGAGACTAATCCGCCGATGGAGCTGCTTCTTCAACACCCCCCCCCCCCCCACCACCACCCTTCTCTTCCCATCCCACCATGATATTAATACCAGGAACCTGGAGTGCTAATGTTGAATATTAAGTTGTGTGGAAGTTGGGCAAAAAACTTCGAGGGACGATGCACCCTTTCAGTGCCAGGGCACCAGCTGAGTACCTCTGGGCCAAGGAGTGATTTGAGGGAAATGACGGAGAATGTGAAACCTGGCAAAAATCGGTTTCAGGATACAAGCCGGCGAATGGAAAGAAAGTGGAAAGCATCACCAAACGCAAGGATTGAGGAAGTTAGTTGTTATCTTTGGTTATCTAGCTGTATGAGTGTATTTGCCCGTCATAAAGCTAGATAACCGAAAGTAAAAACTGCTTCTAGGGTCTTCGAGGAGCTTCAGAGGGAGAGAGAAAGACAATTCATGGAAGCGTTCACCAAAAAGCAAAACCGTCCTTAGGAAGTTGAACAGATGGGATATCTCCAGGGTTCAAGGCGAGAATGTGTTCAATAAAGGTATCGGTGCTGATTGTGACCGAAGTAAAGACTTAGTGGCTGCAAGTTAACTATAACGCAAGAGTTAACCAAATACCTTGTGGCACGCCAGTTCTGAACGTTTTGCACTGATTAGATCTACATAGTTTATTTAAAAAAAGAGGTATGACTAAAACTCGTGTCTCCACTTTGTAGCTGAAACATTAAACTGCTCCAGGATAAAAAAAACTGGATACTGATTTTTAATTGGCTGTTTCGACACGTGAATGTCGGAGAGGTTACTGGAATTAGAAAAGCGAAAAAGTGAGAAAAAGTTTTAAACTGGGGCGGGGTTAGGGGGTGGGGTGGAGATTGTCGCGGGAAAGGTAGCGGTTCTGAAAATTATATGTGGAGTATGTGACAGAATTTTTAAAAAATCTATTCATGATTTGGCGTTTGCAGTCAAAATGCCTTGCCAGGAAAGCAAGCAAAGTACGTGTTAGTGGGCACGCCAAAGGTGTTTGCGTAAATAAACCAATCTGCTTATAGACCGTACGGAATAGAGGGCAACCGAGTTTCAATAGCAAGATGCAGATCTGGTCGTTATTTTTTTTTATTCAACACGCAAAGATGCTTTGCTCTTCCGGCACGGTTTCCTAGAGGAAGGCAATGAAGCGGAAAGCCATGATGGGAACGATATCCCCCCCCCCCCCCGCCCCCAGTCAAACTGTAAAAAAAAGTGTCTTACTCTGCGCCTGGCATTGGAAATTAAATTGACATTTAATGAAAGAGACGAAAGCACGTCGTCCTGATCGCTACCCACGTGGCCACTTTTTTTCTCTTTTTTTAAGGATGGTCGGATATACCCAGGAAACAGCATTGGCATCCCAAACTGAAATAATTAGGACGTGTGCAGACGTGAAGGGTGGGGATTGGTAGGGGGGTTGCGGGAGAGTGTCTGAAACTTGCGCCTAATTGCTTCCGTTAAACGGAGTTCAGGAGATGTGAACGGCTGACCGCTCAGTTTCCCACGCTCGGGGGCAAGTGGCAATGTCGTGCCCGGGTGCAGCCGCTGACAGGCAGCTGGGATAGGAGGGGTGGGGGGAGCGAGAAACTGTCAAGTGCAGCCCTCTATCTCTAAAACAAATGTGATGGCATTTCCCACCCACATCCCTCAGCACGTCAGACTGTGCCCTCCCTCCTGGGATCACCGCATGTTCTGGCCCCAGAACTTAAGGAGTGTAATCTTCCCGCGTGGACAATAGTTTCACTTAATAGCGTGCTATTATATCCCAACAGGCTAACCGGGTTTGGAGGACTTGGAAGCTATGAACCTTGCTACCGTCTTTTATTTACTCAATTCCCGTTAGATGTGGTTTAGTGGCGAGCTGTCTGGCACACGCCTGCTTAACTTTTATTACTGTAATAGCCATCCATGACACTTGCTTGTTTGCTTAAATTCATTGTTTGGGACAAACAACGTTTGCATTGTAAAAGTGTAAATGAGTGTGCTGTTTACTGTATGATTCAATGGTGCTGTAATCACTAACTGCTGTTTACCTAAAGCCTTTGTTTGTTTAACAAAATTAGCATTACAAAGTGCACATTTCTTTCCTTTGAGAGTAAGGAAGATGCTGTCTAAACAATAAGATGGCATGCGAAATTGCAGTTTAAGTGTTCTTCCAAACGGATAGGGTATTCCAAATGATTTACTGCTGAATTGATAACTAATGAATTCTTATATTAGGAGATGATAATGGTTCCTGCAAGTTTCTGCCCACTAAAGTATGTTCATCGTTAGTGTTCAAATACCGCTTTGCTTTACATAAAGGTATTTGGAGGAATGTATTTTGATAAACAGGCTGTTTCGTAACTCAACATGTTGGAATGAGAAACAATGGCCTTCAACTTGCGAAATGTGCAAATGAATTAGGGAAAGGGGTATTTAGAGTAAGTTGTCCATAAAATTGCTTATTTTGTGATAACTCAGTCATTATAATTTCTGGAACAGACTCAAAGCAATACCACAACTGAAAAGCGAATCGTTAGAACGAGTTTGACCAAATGCAATGTGGTGCTACAGATGCATTTTAGAAGACAATCTACAAATGCCTATGCGATTACACAGTGAAAACAAGTTGGAGGAAGTTTGAAGGCTGCGTGAGTGTGCATGTTAACTAGTGGGAACCAGAGATCCTCTTTTGTGGCCAGGGAGCAGCAGATTGCTGTGCAAGGCCAATGTTAAAAAGGCAGCTGAATGTAACACCATCTGGAAGAAAGGATCCCTTCACGACTTTCTCACACCGTCAGACAAAACTAGTGTCTCTTGTTCTGAGCCCTTGTCTAAGCACCCATACAATACCGAGTCATTATACTTTTGCTGAGAGAAAATTTGAGAACACAATATGGGTAACCATTGAATGACCACATCTCATTGTGCCCGCTTAAGTCGATTGAAATCTACGTCTAGCGCTATGAATGGTGGCATTGTTCCCCCACTGGGTCAGTACTAAATGTCAGCACATGCAAGGAAAAAAAATTGCAGTCTACAAATATCTGCCCCAAATTTAGTTTTGATATGTTCACAAATTCCCACCAGAGGAAAAAAGAAGTTTAAAATTTTCAGTAAATTGGTGGGGGGGGGCGGGGGGGGGGGGGGGGGGTTGTTTTGACCTCTTTAATACTACATTGAAACTCGAATGTAATGTTAGTGTTTTCACTCTGCATCGTCTGCTCGGGACTTGTTTGTTGAATTTATGAGGAGGATAATTTGCCATGAAAGTAATTTATCCACATTGGTGAGGACGACTTCGTACATTTGGTGTTTAAAATCAAAATTAAGTTTTATATTGTTTTATTCTGCTTGGGAACAAGAGTTAAAACAAATTCAGATACTTAACAGCTTGAGTTTCCTTTTAATGATGTGAATATTCTGGTAAATATTGACTACCCCCACCCCTTTTCTCAAAATGACAAAATATAGTGGATGAAACAACTTAAAATATCTTCTTAAGGGTGCAGGAAACCTTGTTTGGTTTGAAGAACCTGGTTAGAGTCTTACCACGTCGTTAGGGGAATATAATGGTAGGTCTCATATGCTGGTAAATATTTTGTACCCATAAAAACACAGTAACATGAACCACGAGTCATTCTAAGGTGAGGTGCCAATCCCCCAGAGCGGAGGCGGGGGGGGGGGGGGGGGGGTTGGTTTTGACCTTCGGTGACATATTAGACTTTCCACAGTTTAGGACATATACTCTCTTCGATACATGTTCGATATACTGAAAAAATGCATTCAATTGATCTTGCTGGTGAACAGGATGGCAATGGTTTCAAGTAGGTATACCCATACGTAAGGACTCCATGTTTTCCAGTTGTACATTGAATCAGCATAAATGTGCCATTGCCTCTGCATCACTGTCTCGGAAAGTTGTTTTTTTAAAAACCAGAAAGACAGAACCTCGTATCTGGATTGGTAGGCATTGCGACCTTTGAGGTTGAAAATGAAGAGTGAGAAAACATTTAATAAGAAATTCACCTTATTGGGGTTTTTGTAGTTTATGGTTTAGAGTGAACCATTTATTTCCAAACAATGATGCAGTTTCAAGTGTTCTCAGGGAGGAGGATGCTGTAATCCGGCTTCAGGGAATGGATGCTTCTACTCTAATGTTTTGTGAGTTTCTTTAATGATAATGGGCAAGCATATGCTTTATTATTCACAAAAACACGCAGCCCTTAGTTTTTTCCGTTTTCATCTACAAGCAGATCTCATCAATGTGCGAACATGGCACCTAAATAAAGTGTACAAATAAATATAACAGGAAGGAGAGATCCATTGTTTAATCAGATGGGTTTTCCTCAGATTGTGCTTCAATTGGGGTTAGAGTGATTTTTCTCTGGTAAACGTGTGACACTCTCGCCTATGAATTGTCTTGGTCGTGAATTTGAACTTGTTTAACTGTTAATAACATGCCGTTGGCTCAGTCGAGGTGGCGTGAGTGAGGAGTGACAGCCTGCCGCCACCGATGCTGTTGCGTCTCTCTTTAATTGCTGTTGCCTGGGCCTGATATGAGCACAGCTGCATTGCTCCTGTTAATTAGCCTTGCACCCAGCCTCGCGTCGTCGCGCTCGTGCCACTGGCGCGGGAACCGCCGACCGCGGCCGCTCATTGGCTGTTCCCCTGGCGACGGCTCGTGAGACGGGCGAGGGAGAACGCGCGCGTGCCCCCCCCCCCCCCCCCAAACAGCGCGAGGCCGGCTGCGTGCAAGTTCCTCCCTCAGGGGCAGAGAGAGAGACTGTTGCAAGCAGGCAATCACTTGTTAGAAGATGCACTTGCTTATGATTTCCATTCCTTGTTTCCCTCAGTTATAATAATTAGCATTTGATACTTAAAGTAGGGTGAAGAATTCATTTCTTCAAGTGAAAGTGACATTTGATTCTTTGAATTTCACGCATCTATCTGTCCCTTCCCAGTACTTTGAAGGATAAACATCTGGTTTGACATGGAACATGCCTTGTAATGTGTTAATATTGTGCAATCTCCAACCCCGGAACGTTTTTGGCAGATTTGTCTGAGAAGTCAAAAACTAATGACAAAGTAACACATTCATTCACAGTATGTTTAAAATGCATGAATGGACGCCCTTTCCCTGTGAAATCCAATTGCTTCCAGTTTCAAATCATTAATAAAATAACGTCGATTCTTTAGCCGAGCTTCGCAATTTCGCCATCACACATCAATATTAAAATATCTTAGGTGGGCATTTGAACTTCTTGGAAATTCCATTGCTAATGAAATTGATGATTTCTGTTGTGCTGGACTAGTAGTACTGGCAGCAAGTCATCGCTCACTGAACCATCACACAATTCTTTATAAATAAATCTATTTTGTGTAATGCTAATGATTTGTGACTAGTGCAGTTACGTCACAGCAAGCAAACTTGTCAGTGGAAGTGTGAGATTGGATATGCAGGTACACTCATATCATTGCTCCTACTCTTGGAAGGCAAGATAAGTAAATATGCCCCACACGGCAGAGACACTAACCTGGTGGAGCTTAGTTGTAGGTTGTGTTTGTCTTCCTCAGGACCTGCGCAGGTGTCTGTATATACATGTTTATGTGTGTATATTTTAAAAATCCCAAACAACGTGAGAATCATTAAATAGAAAAAGGTATTGAAGTTCTTCCATGTAAAAATCTAATACATTATATATTAAGCATGAATTAACTAATCCAAATATTCAATGTTAAGTCCAGTATTTCCATAATTGAAACCGTGCTGTCGCTTTACAGCGTTTTGAAATGATCCAATAGCGTTTAGGATATCAGTTAAGAGTTAAAACAGTGTATCTGTGTATTTCTGAGCACTATACCATTTAAAATAAAGGTTAACATCTAGGTTTTAATGTGATACAACACGTGACATTGGATAGGTACTGTAATAAGTCGAATATTCAAATTGTACTACCGTATTTATTTTTAAAAACGTGCAACGTAATACATACTTGGAATATGTTTAGAATATTTCAACAATAGTCATGGATGCATATTTTGTAGGAGTATCATTCCATATTTTAATTTAGCAGATTTGGAAATTCGGAGAATTATCTCTCACGATTGTTTTCAAAAGATCCGTTTAGAAAAATTCGCAACTATTTTCTTGGAATAAAGGAGCGTCACATTGCTCTCTTTGAAAACAGGCTTTAATACGGTACAACAATTATTTTTGAAGCACAAACTAACACCTAATCCATGTCTTATCAACCAAAAGATTTCACAGAATGAGAAATATCATAGGGTAGGAAATGTCAGAAATGTGCCTCAGTGGTGACATTTTTTTTCAAACATGGTAAATACTCTTCTGTTAGCTACTATTTTAAACGTGGAACATCTAATCTTTTTAACTGTAAGGAGGTACCCTTGTTAAATATGTTAGATGCCAGTAACTTTTTTATTGTCTTGTTTATTTTCAATTTGGGTTTAATTGGAAATATTGGACAGTCTCAAGAATTGAAATACTGCAGACTTGAACTTGTACATGGACAGTTATCACAGCGCAGAAGGAGGCCATTCAGCCCATCAAGTCTACACCAGTCCCTGAAAGACCCTACCTCAGCCCACACATTCACCCTGTCTCCATAATCCAGCAACCCCACCTGACTTTTGGCACTATGGGGCAATTTAGGGTGACCAATTAATCAAACCTGCACATCTTTGGACTGTGGGAGGAAACCGGAGCACCCGGAGGAAACCCATGCAGATGCGGGGAGAACATGCAGACTCTGCACAGACAGTGACCCAAGCCGGGAATCAAACCTGGGTTCCTGGCGCCGTGAAGCAACAGTGCTAACCATTGTGCTACCGTGCTGCCTCTATGTACATTTGATACTAAAAAAGACCCCAAAATATTGCAGAAAGCCAAATACTCCAGATGCTGGATATCTGAAACAAAAACATAACTATAAGTGCACTGCAGGTCAACCAGCATATGTGGAGAGAACAGATGGTTTGCATTTTGAGAATAAACACTATTTTCAGTTCTAAAGAAGGACATGCACCCTCAAAACTATTAATCTTTGTTTGTTTTTAACTTTGTTGATTTGAATTTTGTTAAATATTTAGCTCCCACAGTTTTGTTAGTAAAAATGGGATCTTTGTAATCAAAGGTTACCAAAAGTATATTTTACCAAACTACAGATTAACTGCAATTATTTGAGCCATACCGATGAAATGAAATAATCTTTGTTGAAATGAAATAATCTTTTATTAATGAAATGGGTGACATTAATTAATTTGTGATACTATTCTAGTTAAAATTTGAAGCAAATGTCTCTTTTGTGTTAATGTACGATGCACAGCAAATATAGATTTCTAAGTGATAACAGAGAGCAAACCATATTTCTTGTGAGTTCTGTATATTTTCCATTGGATCAAGAGAAACAGTCACAGTAAGAACTTAATAAAAACATATCTGAGTCTATGGAATTGGTAAATTAAACTTGTTAGGAGGTGTTTGCAAGCAAAATAATATCACTATCAGAGATTTCAGATGTTATCATAATCCTTGAGAGAAAATCAATCAGTTTATGTTATTTATCTGAAAACCATTGACATGTTTGATATTTTTACATTGGTTCTATTTACCTGCTTGAAATCAAACAAAACATTTATGCATTTAGTCTGTCAGAAGTTACACTTTTCAAGAGTTAATAGCATTCAAGTCTACCTCAGATTTTTGTGATGTAAAATCACTGATGTGAAGTATTATGATCTGTTTGTGAATCATATATAAAATCACAGAATCATAGAAACTAGATATGGAAGAAAGCCATTTGACACAGAACCCATGACTGTGCTATCTCTTCAAACTTGGTTTTGTTAATACAATATGTATGCATGCTGGCATGAAGGCCTGAAGGCCTCATTGATAGTTGTTATATATTTAGTGTGCAAGATATCAATAATAAAACTTGGCTTATAAATGACCAGAAAGTAATGCCAAAAAGAATAAATACCAATAAATCTAACAGTACGTATTTGAATTATTGCAACGAAAATTGATTATTTTTGGCCCACACACAATAAAAAATTCATGAAGAAAACAAGTAAATTGGGAATTCAGTAAATGTTGACAAAAGAACCTTGCTATATTTAACAACTCATTGAATTATGAAATATATAATTAAATATATAATTGTAAATGATGAAGTGAATTTGATAATTATGGGTGAGCAGTACTCCACTGGCTTAGAGGTTTGTACCCAATGTTCAAGTTCCAAAAACTATCCAAGAAACATCTAGTACATGAGTGGGTTAAAATGGCTGATAATATTTACCCAGTTTACTAAAACACCTGGGACGGGTTTCTCCGTCGGCAGGATCCTCCGCTTCACCAGTAGCGCACTCACGCCCGCGGATTTCCCGACGGTGTGGGGGTGGCCACAATGGGAAACCCCATTGGTCGGCTACCGGGATGGAGGATTGCGCTGCTGGTGGGGGCGCGCCATATCAGAAAAGGGTTTGGTGGGGTGGAGAATCACCCCCCTGAAGTCAAAAATAAGTTATGATCTAAAAAAAAAGAAAGGAAAATATGTGACCAATCAATTAGAAAAATAAATAGGAAAATACTTAAGATAACAACAATAACATTAATCAAGGAAAGGAGTTGTATTTATATAGCAACTTTTATGATTTCAACAAATCCAAGAGCTCTTTTAAATCAACAAAGTAATTTTGAATTATAGTCACTATTGAAATGTAGCAATAAATCAACATGCAGCAATATTCCTACAAAAGCAATGAGATAGCTGGCCTGTAAATCTGTTTTTTTAAGTGATGTTGGCTGAGGGTTGAATATTGTCCAGGATATCAGGTGAACTCATCTGCTCTTCTTCAAAGAGTGCCATTGGATCTTTTCCATCCACCTGAGAGGGTGAATGGGGCCACAATCAACATCCTCTTCCAAAAGACAGCACCTCTGACAGTGAAGCACTCCCTCAGTACTGAACTGAATAGTCAACCTGGGTTATGTGCTCAAGTGTCTAGAGTCATCACTGTTTTCTCAAAATTATTTTGCACAAAAATATGTCTTTGAGTTGCGAGCATAAAATTTGCTGCATACCCTTTGAATTTTGTACATGATTAGAGAAGGAGCTTCCACAGTTTGACATAGGGAATGAGGAGTTATTGGAGGTTTTGTCGGGCTTAGAAGTGGACAGATCTGGATGAGTTGTATTCTAGGCTGCTGTGGGCGGCAAGGGAGCAATTTGCAGGGGCTCTGACCCAAATTTTGTATTCCTCTCTGGCCACAGGAGAAATGATAATGCATTGGCGAACATCTAATGTGGTTCCACTTTCCAAGAAGAGTGGTAGAGATGAACCAGTGCATTAGAGACCAGTGAGTCTCACATCAGTGGTAGGGAAACTATTGGAGAAAATTCCAAAGGAGAAAATTAATCGCCACTTGGAGAGGCAAGATTTGATCAGGGATAGTCAGCATGGCTTTGTGAGAGGACGGTTATGCCTAATGAATTTGATTGAATTTTTCAAGGAGGTGATTGAGTGTGTAGATGAGGGTAGTGTAGTTAATGTAGTTTATATGGATTTCAGAAAAGTCTTTGACAAGATCCCACATGGGAGACTGAAAAAGAAGGCAAATGCACATGGTATCCTGGATAACTTGGCAATTTTGATCCAAAACTGGCTTAGTGGTCGGATTCAGGGGCTGGTGGTAGAATGCTGTTTGTGTGACTGGAGGCCAGTGCGATACCACAGGAACCAGTGCTAGCTCCCTTGTTGTTTGTGATATATATAAACAATATAGATGAGAATATAGGGGTATAATAAGTAAGTTTGCAGATGACATGAAGATTGTCAGGGTGGTTAATAGCAAAAAAGAAAATCTTTGCAAGAAATATATGGGCTGGTCAGATCGGCAGATCAGTGGCAGATGGAATTTAACCTTGAAAAGTGCAAGGTGATGGAATTTAGAAGGAGTAACAAGACAAGGGAATACTCATTGAATGACAGGACACCAGGCAGCTCAGGGAACAGAGGGATCTTGGTGTCCTTATCCACCTGCCTGAAGGCAGCAGGACAGGTTAATAGGGTAGTTAAGAAGGCATACAGGACACTTGCCTTGATCAGTCGTGGCATAGATTGTAAGAGCAGGGAGGTTCTGTTGGAGCTGCACAAAAGTTTAGTTAGGCCACAGTTGGAGTATTGTGTTCAGTTCTGGTCACCACACTACAGGAAGGATGTGATTGCACTGGAGAAGGTGCAGAGGAAATTCACCAGGATGTTGCCTGGGATGGAGCATTTGAGCTAGAGAGATTGTATAGGTTCAGGTTGCTTTCTTCAGTGCAGAGAAGGCTGAGGGGGGGAATCCGATTGAGGTATGTAAGATTATGATGGGTATGGGCAGGGTGATTAGGAAGCAGCTGTTGAAGGGTCAATAACGAGGGAACATCATTTTAAGGTGAGGGGCAGGAGGTTTAGCTGGGATTTGAGGAAAAACTATTTCACCCAGAGCGTGATGGGTGTTTGGAATGAACCCCTGGGAGGGTTGGAGAGGCATGAAACCTCATAATTTTTCAAAGGTACGTGGATGAGCACTTGAAATGTCATAACATTCAAGGCTGTGGGCCACGTGCTGGAAAGTGGGATTTTGTGTAGTTTTGTCGGTGGGCCGAAGGACCTCTTCTGTACTGTGTCTCTATATTTGCCTTAAATATATTTAAAGCATTTTTGTGTACAAGAATCTACATTTCTAAGAGGAAAAATAGCTTACTCTGCTTCATGTGCTGTTTAAAGTATGTCGCGAAGATGTAAAGTAAATTGCTAATCGAAAATAAGAATGCACACTTGTTTAAGGAGACATTGTTGACAGGTGACATAAACCCCGACACATTATCCTGAACATGGCAACCCATTGGCCACTAGTTTAGAAATAGCTTTCCAAGAGCAATTATGCAAATTTTGCCCGATAAATAAATTACTGTAATTCTATTTGAAATAAAGCTCAAATTTTTAAGACTAAATAATTTGAATAATATATTACATAATCTTAAATAATTTATTCAAAATATTTGTAGGGTAGACCATATGCATATTTATAAGTTGGCATGATTTTTTTTTACCAATCACAGCAAATATATATCCAGGTTTTTAATATTTACACACTTCATATTTTATATGAACATGCATATTAATTCTTGAATTTAATATTTGTGCTATTTAGCTTTTCCTATCCAGGAGTGTGCAGGATTGCTTTTCATATATTGTTTTTGACTTATCTGTCTTCTCTTTCATTTTATTTATATGTAATTGGTCATATTTGAAAGGGAAATTGTAACATAATCATAGAGCTAACTCAAGTTAATAGTGGAATTTCAGATCATACTGATGTCTCAAAATTATGTAATTTTTTTCAAACATTCACGATTGGCATATATGCACCAAGTGTTTTACCTTGAAAAAAATATAACAGGAGACCGAGAACTGTTAAACATAGTCAGACAATGCTTGTTATAAAACTAATTGACATAGCAAGTAAAAGAGCTGGGAGAGAAATTGAAAAACAAAATAGTTAATCGTCAAATAAAATTACTTATCTTACAAGTATTTTTGAATAATGCCAATTCTTCTGCAGAATGAGGCATGCAAATACTGAAAGCTATTAGCTTTTGACCCAGAGAATCATGCAAATATATATGTCCTTGTAACACACATCCAGACCTAAATAAAGATAAAATGCAGGATTTCTTCCCCTTGAAATCAAGCATTCCTGAACAAAGATATTATGAAATAGGGAATAAAGCAATAAAATTTGGTGCCGTACTTAACACGTAAAAGGGACATGCTAATGATTTATCATTTTATGCAAATGATGAAGCTATGATTTAAAAATCCTGCAGGAATCAGAGCAAACTCATAACATGCTTCTTAACTGAAATTAACGTTTAATTAGAATGCTATACGCATGTTACTGTATGCTAATGACGTTAGAAAAAAGGGTTTTAATCTATTGCCGAGTTCTGGGCTTCTTGTGGTGCCACCATTTTATGACAATGGCTATAGTGAGCAAAACGTTCGACTTAAAATGTCTGCTTGTTCACATTCTTGAATTTGCGTGTGTCAATAAACAGTAAGCAGGCACAGTCTTGAATATCAATTATTTAATTAACACCTTTGTCAGGGGTGGGTTGCAAGTGGCACATTTATAATGTACAATGATGAATGATAATTCGCTTGCACAATTTTTTCTCTTATTTCACTGCAAGAATAAAATAGTTTTTTAAATCACAAAAATATTGCAGATCTCTTATGTACTCAAAATTTGATTTCATTTATATTTTTTCATCTTTTTTAGTTGTGGGTATATAAATCCTCATAAAAATGCTTTATACATCAAAATATTATTTAAGTAGAATTAAAATATTATTGCATTTGGTCCAGACATAACCTATCTTATAATAGTTTAATAGTTCTATTAGATAGTAAATGGTTCTATTTTATATACCTAAGAAGAGTTTATCAAATTATTTAACATTACTGTCCATACACATTTGTAATTCTACACAGCATAAATTGGTTCATACAATATAATTACTTGAACCCATTTGACGTAACTGAACCTGCTATTTATTTTGGCTGCCATGCTATGTTCATCTAACATATTTTTATTATAGGTTATATCAGTTTGAGATGCGATCAATTTTTGAAAGATAAATGGATAATTACCAGGAATAGACACATATATACAAAATAATAGCTATATCTATCTAAATCTGAATATATGCCCATGTTTATATCAATTTAGCTTAATTGTATGATAACTACAGTTAGGTGGCATGGTGGCACAGTGGTTAGCAACGCTGCCTCACAGTGCCGGTGACCTCGGTTCAATTCCGGTCTCGGGCGACTCTCTGTGTGGGGTTTGCTCTTTCTTTCCATGTCTTCGTGGGTTTCCTCCCACAGTCCAAAGGTTGGTCATGCAAAATTATCCCTTAGTGTCCAAAAGGTTAGGTTGGGCGATGGAGATAGGGTGCGGGCCTGACCATAGGTAGGGTGCTCTTTCAGAGGGTTTGTGCAGACTCAATGAGCTAAATGGCCTCCTTCTGCACTGTAGGGCTTCTCTGAATTACTGTTCTGTACTATGACCCTGATTGACATTGCATGCATTAAAAGTATCAATTTTTATTGTAAATTCAGTTGGAAGGTCAAATATATAGATTTAAGATTTAGACTTATGTAAATATTTGGGAGAAACACTATGAATACATAATACATCACCAACTTTAGAGAATTAACATTTTGTATGTGTACCAGAGGTTACGAGAGAGCCTTACAAGGATATTGAAAATGAATCATTTCAAATATATTGTACTGTACTAAGAGTATGTAGTTATCAGGCATGTAACAAAGGGATTCTGATAACACAACGATCCATTGGTAGACAAAAATAGGACATATGCTCAATGGTAAACATACAACCTTGGCAAACAATGGATAGGTGACCAGGTAAAAGGAATCAAGTCACTTTGGCATTGCTTTCCTCCCTGGAGAAATATTAGTACTTGTTGTTTTTCTCCATTTTGTTCAAGTTGGTGATATTTGGGAGTATATGTGCAGAAAGCATTGAAGGTAGCAGGAGAGGTTAAAAAGTCATACAAACCCTGGGCTTTATACAATAGGCTTAGGGAGCAAAAGCAGGGAAGTTAGTATGAACCTCTATAAAATATTGGCTTGGCCTCAATTGGGAGCATTGTGTCCAATCCTTAGCACCACACTTTAGGAAGGATGTGAAGGGCGCAGAAAAGAGTTACAGGAATCATTCCAGGGATGAGGGATTTCAGTTACAAGGATAGGTTTGGAGAAACTGGCATTGTTCCGTTCACAGCAAATAGTTACGATCTGGAATGCTCTTCCCGACAGTGTGGCGGAGGCAGATTCAATTGTAGTTTTCAAAAGGGAATTGGTTAAGCAACTGGAGGGAAAACATTCGAATAACTACAGATAGATGGTCATCAAATGTGACACCAAGATTGTGGACAGTCCGGTTCAGCCTCAGACAGTTACCAGGAGCAGAATTTGCGGCAGTGACTGATGACAATAGCTTTGGTCTTCCCAATATTTGATTAGAAGAAATTTCTGCTCAACTGATATTGGATGTCAGACATAATCTGACAATTTAGAATGGAGGGATCAAGAGAGGTGGTAAAGTAGAGTTGGATCTCGTCAGTGTATATCTGAGAACCGATGCTGTGTTTTCAGATGGTGTCACCAAATGGTAGCATGTGGATGAGAAATAGGACTGGGCCAAAGTAGTTCCTTAGAGGACATTAGAAGCTGGAGCAGGAAGAGAAGCTGCTTAAGGTGATTGTCTGGCTGCAACTATTAAGAATGGAAGCAGGCAAGTGCAGCCTTACCCAGCTGGATTATGGCGTTAAAGGTGTTGGAGGAGAATAGTGTACTCACCTGCTGCCGAAGGCTGCAAACAGGTTGAGAAGGATTAAATGCGGAAAGTTTACATTTGGCGCAGTTATGTAGGGTGTGATTTGTGTATTTGAAATTAACTGTTGTGGTACTGTGGCAGGGGTGAAAAACTGATTGGAGGCATTGAAATGTGTAGTTCTGGAAACGATGGACATGGATTTGGGAGGTGGTAAAACAGTCATGGACCTTGGAAAGGAAAGGGGTGTTGGGGTTAGGGTGGCAGTTTGCATGGGCAGTGAGGCCAATGGTTGTTTTTATTATGGAGGGGATGGTGATAACAGATCTGAAGGGGAGAGGGACAACACTGGGAGTGAGAGAACTGTTATTAATATAGGCTAACATAGGGAGCAGGAGAGAATTTGTATGGTGGGAACTTAGTGGGAATAGGGTCCATGACACAGGAGGTTGTATTCATGGACAAGATGAACTTAAAGTGGGCATGAGGGGAGATAGAGAAACAAGATAAATATGCGCATTCAGGGTTAGGGTAAAAGAGAACATTAGAGGAAGTTTGACCTGGATTGCTAGTGATGCGGCAGAAGGGGCTAATTGGATGGTCTTGATCTCAGTGACAAAGAAGTCCATCAGCCCTTCACATTTGTTGTTGGAGTTGAGAGTGGAGGAGCGAGGAAAGAGGGATTTAAGGTGGTTTGCAGTCGAGAAAAGTAGCCGGGGGTTATCTTTGCATTCCAGGTTGACTCTGGAATAGTGAGCAGTTTTAGCAACTACGAGCAGGAACTGATAGTACTTTATGTGTTGCAGCAAGACCTGACAGTTGGTGGCTAAACAAATTGTTCATCATATCTATTCAAGTTTGAGGACTTTGCTTAATTTTGGCTGGCTAAGTTTAATGTCACAAGGAAAGCAATTGTATCCTATTCAAATTCTTGTGGAGGGATGCATTTCTTATCCACAAACCTTACATTCTGTCCTCATGATTAAAAGGCATGCTTTTCCATCAAATTGTAACTGCCTATGAAGGAATTTCCAATATAAACATTTGCCTGTCACAGTTTGTTGATGAAAAATCAGTTTAAGATGCTTTTCCTTTTTAAAAAAATGTAATTTTTGTTGTTAACTGAAACTTGTAATGTTCAAAATAAGCCAACATAAAAATTTACTTCTTACACATTTTGTATCGTCATTTGAGCCTTTTAATGTCTTCCCTGAAATTTTCTGTTGAAGGACTCGATCTTTTGCAGAAGCATACTGTTTTGTCTGATTTCTTTTCCAGGAACAGTGATATTATTAGCTGAAGGCAGGTTCTGCAATCTGAATATGAGTAAAGTGTGCATTCCTAATATGCAGAAATAATAAAATGCTCTGTGTCTAACAATATCCACTTGAATAAAAACCAGAGGATAAGTTTCAAACAGCTTTATTCTGATAAAATGTTCAGATAAAACAGAAACAATGTCGCGTGTGAGTGTATGTGTGAAGAACAGGGAAAGAGAGAGAAAGCAAAATAAATGACAATCATGATTATTATGCATATGTTGCAATTTTAGTTGGTGCTTTAATTATAACCTGTGTAGGTCAAAGAGTGTATTAGATTGATAGAGAGAGAGAGAGAGAGGAACATAGAGGATTAGGCAATACAAAAATATTTCAGTGCACTTTCACCAAAGCTTTGGTAGGAATTCAACAGAAAGCTTGGGAAATAAGCCAGGACTTGGAATCACCAGTGACTGAATTTAATTGGGCGGTGGGGATTCTGGGGCTTGCTCCCCTCAGCGACGGGAAGTTCTGCCCTCGGGAGCTGCCGGCTAATCTGATTTAAATGAAGGTTTGATGCCCTTGTAGGACTCCAGCCTGATTTTTGTGTACCAATGGTCTTGCCGTGAAATATCCAAACCAAAAGCTGTTGGCTGCTCCAAAACAGCTGATATTTTTCTTTCATTTCATTCACATTTGCTTTTACTTGGCCCACAGTAATCCAGGCCTCTGCCAGTTATGTGTGCTAAGTCTGGACTGTCAGCGAGCTTTGTTTATGTGCCAACCAATTTTCTGGCCTTTCCAACAGGGAGCCACACTATGTTATTAGAAAATGTAAGAAATCTAATTTCTGACACCTATGATGTACAGGATTGGCAAAGACCTAAGGCTGAATGTTACTGGCCCTATGCTGGCTGGAATGAGGGTGGTGGGGTGAGGTGGGGGATGCGAGTGGCGATGATAAAATGCCTTTCATCCATGCCAGGATGGCTTGCCAGTGTCAAGCAATTTTACAAGATGCAGGAAGTGTAGCAGGTCAATAGCTGACAGAGTGGCTGTATGCAGGTAATTAAGACCAGTAAATAGCCAATCGTCTGGAACTTTGCGAGCCTTTTGCAATTTTGTCAAGGGGCACGGATTTCTCTGAGGCTCAGTATCTCACCTTTCCAAAAGAGATGAGACTTATTCAACAGTTCAGAGATTGAGGAAAGTGGCAGGCATTGTTTGCAGCTTTCTAGTGAGACAGACAGTCTGTGCAGTCTCCCATCAAGTTTGATGCTACTGCAGAAACCTGAGGGCTTTAGCCAGATCCACAGCAGGCGCTGGGGGCAATGTAAGCTTCTTGAGAGGCTCATCACAGTGGAGGTTTCATTTTGTTCTGGGGTTGATGCATTCAGAGTTAGACCCCTCCAGGAAGGTGGAGAGTAATATAGCGATGGGGATGCAGTTACATGGAATGAATGAGACCAACATCCAAGGGAGCTGCAGCAGGTTGAGGAAGCTATTTGATGTGGATGAGAAGGGTGTATGTGTGCAAGAGGGCAGCTTCATGGTTGCAAGAGGGATCGTCCATCTCAAAGTTTGAGTCAGACCACTATCAGAGGCTCAGCTTCAGGGAGATGTCCGAGCATCAATGCCTATGAAGATTACATCTCTCCAGGCAGGTGGTGGCGTAGCTGTGCTGCATTTTGGAGTAGGAGTTCAGTCCAGTGAAATGTGATGGGCACCCAGTGCCTCTAGCAGTAGGTCATGTAAGCACTCAACCTTTTTGAGTATGGTTCATTCTAGGGATTGGCCTAGGATCTATGTGATCTAGGAGATCTCAGTCAGTGCTCACACTGTATAAAGGATGTCTTGGATACATTGCTCGGTTGGGCTGACCACAATATCAAGTTCACAGTCAATCAGACCATCCAGGTCGAAAGGGGGGGTCAGCCTCAGAGTCATGACTGGATTCCCCTTGTGCAGGGGATGATCAACAACAATCATATGGTTGTCAAGGTATCCTCAGAGCAACCGGATGACTTTGTGAATTTGAAAGGGTTCCCTCCCTCATTCAGGTCATTTATCACCACAATAAGCAGGTCATGCAGGTCATGGTGTAGCAGGCATCCGGGAAGCTGTCTTGACTCCTGTATTCTTAACAGTCCTAAGTGCCTCAGCTATTCAGGCCAACCAAATGACTTCATGGCCAGATCCTGAGGGCAAGGGCCATCCACTGAATATATGGCTTCTGACCCCTGTACAAAGCCCCAACATATTGGCAGAGAAAACATAAAACTGCTGCCATATGACTACAAGGGCAATCATTGCATAGGCCATTAGCCTTTTGAAGGTGTGATTTAGATGCTTGGGGAACTTTGCAATATGCTCCTCAAGGTTATCCAACTTCATTGCCATCACAGTCATTGTACAACCGGATGCTCTAGAGTGGAGTAGCACTTGAGCCAGAGTAAGATATTGATTTAGTCACATCCTTAGAGGAGAAGGATGAGTATCAGATGCCTCAACACTTGTTGGCCAATGGAGATGGCACTGCAGGACCCAGCTCACTGGGCAGTAACATGTGTAGCAGAGAGATTTGTGACTTTCTGATCAGCAGACACTTCACATGAGGACAAGAGCAAAGGGCCACCAAAACAAAGGTCTCTCCCAGAGGCAGCTTTGCAGATGTTTCATAAAAGCCCTTACTATCTCTTTGGACACGCGTCAACTTCTGTTCGCATAGGTGTTAATGAGACGCTCGCTTGTACAGAATGTCCATATACTTGATTCCACATCTGGCCACTGCAACTGATCATAGAATCATAGGTCATGGAATTTACAGTACAGAAGGAGGCCATTCGGCCCATTGAGCTGGTACACAAAAAAAATGTACAAGTCGTTATACATTGCACCAAAAAAACTTTAACTCTTGAAACACATTAAAGGCGTCTGCAGTGAGCAAATAGTTATCACCCAGTGAAACATGGGAAGTGCTGGCATTTATAGAATTTACAGTGCAGAAGGAGGCCATTCGGCCAATCGAGTTTGCACTGGCCTTGGAAAGGACACCCCAATTAAGCCCACAACTCCACCCTATCCCCATAAACCAGTAACCCCATCTAAGCTTTTTTTTTGGACACGAAGGGCAATTTAACATGGCCAATCCACCTAACCTGCACATTTTTGGACTATGGGAAGAATCCGGAGCATCCGGAGGAAACCCGTGCAGATACGGGGAAAACATGCAGATTCCACACAGACAGTGACCCAAGCCGGGAATGGAACCTGGGACCCTGGAGCTGTGAAGCAACTGTGCTAACCACTGTGCTACCATTCTAAATGCTCACTTACAATTACTTTTACCGAGTGCTCTCGCAATTTGCCTGAAATTGCTCAAGTGCATTAGCTCGGTGTGCCTGTGTCCTCTGATTCTTGGGTACCTGTATCTGTGTTGGGGCTGCCTCAATCATCAACTTTGGTGTCACCATCAAAGGTGCTGAGGATATGCCTTCAGTGTTCAAAGTGCTTGTGATGAGCCCCAATAACCGTGAATCTCCACTTATCAGCTCTGTCTAGACCTATATGACTTCCCTGTCTGCCTGGAGTGGGCCAGCTTCTGACAATGACAACATGGTGATTGGCCCAACTTGCACACCCATCACTGCACACATGTCATAAATTAGACCATCCTGTGGAGATATTTGCATACACCTTGCATCCACTTAGTGTTATGTGCCTGTGCGCCTCCATGAAGGTACTCTCAATGGAGAATGCCATGCATTCACAAGTCAAAGAAATGACATCGACCATGGTATGTTTGCCCATGGGACTGCAGATGTTTATTAATTTCATGCTGCTGCTGAAGCATCTGCTGCTTTGCTGATGAAATCTGAGGCTCAATATGGGCATGAAGCTGAACATTGCTGGGCCTCTCCTTACTGGCCATTTCTCACTCTTCTGAGTGGAAGTGGCCACCACTCTTCTTCTCTCCATTACCTCTTCCCACGTATTTGCACAGTGCTGATCAAGTAGTGCCATCTGTGAAACACCCACTAACATGATTGTATCTACACTGGGGAGGGTGCACTGGAATAAAGTGAGGTGGCAGTGGATTCCAATGGACCAGAAACCCTCCCCTCTTCCCCAGCTCTGTACCTGCTGTAGAGACATGATTTAAGTAAAATAGCTGCTCCCTTGGTGTCTCCATTTGTTTATTTTTTTTCTTTCACAGGTTATGGGCATTACTGGCTTGGCCAACATTGAATACCCATCTTAATTTCCCTTGAGAAGATGGTGATGAACTACCTTCTTGAGCCACTTCAATAAATGTGTTGTGGGTACAACCACAGTGCTGGTAGGAAGAGAATTCCAAGATTTTGATCCAGTGACAGCTAAGGAAGAGCAATATAATTCCAAGTCAAGATGGTGAGTGGCTTGGAAGGGAACTGGCAGATGATGGTGTTCCCACGCATCTGCTGCCCTTGTCCTTCTAGGTGGGAGAGGCCATGGGTTTGGAAGCTGCTGTCAAAATAGCCTCAGTGAGTTACTGCAGTCCATCATGTGGATGGTACATATTGCTGCCACTGTACATTGTTGGTGGTGGAGGAAATGCATGTTGAAGGTCATGGATTGGGTGCCAATCAAGCGGGCTGCTTTGTATTGGATGGTGTGTTGTTGGAGCTGCACTCATCCAGGCAAGTGGGGAATATTCTATCATACTCCTGAAGTTTGTCCAGTTCTTGCTGCATATCGACATGAACGCGGACTGTTTCAGTATCTGAGGATTTGTGAAAGGTGCTGAACATTGTGCAATCATCAGCAGGCATCTTTACTTCTAACCTTGTGATGGAGGGAAGTTCTTTGGTGAAGCTGTTCAAAATGGTTGGTCCTAGGACACTACCCTGAGGAACTCTTGCCGTGATGTCCTGGATCTGAGATGATTGACCTCCAACCTTCACAACCATCTTCCTTTGTGCTAAGTATGACTCAAATCAGTGGATTTTTTACTGATTCCCATTGACTCCAGTTTTGCTGGGGCTTACGATGCCACACTTGGTCAGATGCTGCCTTGATGTTACGGGCAGTCACTCTAGATTTCACCTCTAGATTTCAGCTATTTTCGTAGAATTTACAGTGTAGAAGGAAGCCATTCAGTCTAACGAGTCTGCACCGGCTCTTGGAAAGAGCACTCTACTTAAGCCCTATCCCCTTAACCTAGTAGCCCCACCTCACCTTTTTAGACTCTAAGGGCAATTTATCATGGTCAATCCACCTAACCTGCACATTTTTGGACTGTTCAGGGTAATTTTCCACATTGCATCGGGTAGATGCCTGTATTGCAGCTGTACTAGAACAAGTTGGCTGGGCGTGGCTAGTTCTGGAGTACAAGTCTTCAGTGCTATTGCTGAAATGTTGTCAGGACACATGGGCGTTGCAGTACCAATGTGATTTGCTGTTCCTTAATACCACGTGAAGTGAATCAAATTGGTTGAATACCGGCATCTGTGATCTGAGGAGAAGGCCAAGTCTATGCACTTCTGGCTGAAGATTGCTGCAAATGCTTCAGCCTTGTCTTTTGAACTGATGTGCTGGGATCCTCCATCGTTGAGGATGGGGATATTTGTGAAGCCTCCTCCACCAGTTTAATTGTCTACTATCAATCATGACATGATGTGTTAGTCCTGCAGAATGTAGATCTGATCTGTTGGTTATGGGACTCCTGTGCTCCATCCAGTGCATGCTGCTTCTCAGTTTGGTGTGCAAGTAGTCCTGTGTTGTACCTTCATCTGGGTGACATCTCATTTGAGGTATAGCCGGTGCTGCTCCTACCATGATGTCCTGCATTCTTCATTGTCAGGAGCTTCCAGCGTTGTTAAAGGCCTGCACAGGTGCCACACCTCACACATGTTCGAGGGAATGATGGATGAAGCAATCGATTTACTCACTCTCCATTGCATCTACATCTGCCTCACATACAGGCTGCTCTGCCATGACCTATACGTCAAAGAACAAAGAAAAGTACAGCACATGAACAGGCCCTTCGGCCCTCCAAGCCTATGCCGACCATGCTGCCCATCTAAACTAAAATCTTATGCACTTCCGGGGTCCGTATCTCTCTATTCCCATCCTATTCATGTGTTTGTCAAGATGCCCCTTAAACAATGTCCATGGCCGCTTCCTCCTCCACCAGCATCACCACAGTGATAAATGGCACTCCATCCCCGGGAGTTGACACTCTGGCATTATGTGTGTGCTTCTCCTGTAAGCACCGATATACACAGTGTTGCTCCTGCCTTATGCCCAATTTTGCTGGTCACTCTGAGGCATTGCAAATGTGCAGCAGAACATCACTGTGATGGCATGCTGTTGCAGCCATTCAGTCATATAAACACAGTTTTTACCCACCACGGACCATGGGGTTGTGGTGCGCATTCATCTGGTGCCTCAATATGAACGTTGGTGCCTGGTGTTGTAGCATACATAGATCAACTATCTGACCTCAAATTTCATGGGTGCCTTTTAATTCATGCTAAGCTTCCAGTTTACAACTCTAAATGGCACTCACCTTTCCAGACCATACCAGGTCATTAAATCTCTTCCTGCACTGGATCCAATTCTTGAAACCACTCCTCAGCTACTGACGATCTCTGTCACCTCCAACAATCCTTGTTGGCCTCATTAGGCTTTCTGGCCTCCACCTCCTGATTGCCGGAAACAGGACATCCTTATTATGCATTGCTGCCTACAGGAGCACCTCCAGTGAGGTATCACTGAATCCTGGAGCAATCTGTACTCATGATGAAGTCTCTGCAGCCTCTATTGTTCTAAATCTATTCCATTGTAGCCTGGTTCTTCTGCCTGCTTGAATGCTGTACACTTGCTTTTAAACTTGTTGGCTAACAGTGAGCTGCTAGCACTAGGAATGCCCACCACCCTTAAGTGGTTCATTCTGCTATCTACTGACCCTTAATTATCTCCTCCATAGAATAGTATTAGAACCATAGAATTCCTACAGTGCAGAAGGAGGCCATTAGCCTCATCAAGTCTGCACCGACCCTCTAGGCTCACTCCCCACCCTATCCTCGTAGCCCCATCACTCCACCTAACCTTTGGATACTCAGGGACAATTTAGAGCAAGGCCAATCCACCTAACCCGCACATCTTTGGACTGTGGAAGGAAACCTGAGCACCTGGAGGAAACCCACGCAGACACGGGGAGAACGTGCAAACTCCACACAGTATCCCAAGGCTGGAATTGAACCCGGGTTCTTGGTGCTGTGAGAATTATATAGAATTTACAGTGCAGAAGGAGACCATTCAGCCCATCGAGTCTGTACCGGCTCTTTGAAAGAGCACCCTACCCAAGCCCACACCCCCACCCTATCCCCATAACCCAGTAACCCCATCCAATACTAAAGACAATTTTGGACAAAGGGCAATTTAGCATGGCCAATCCACCTAACCTGCACATCTTTGGACTGTGGGAGGAAACCGGAGCACCCGGAGGAAACCCACGCACACACGGGGAGAACGTGCAGACTCCGCACAGACAGTGACCCAAGCCGGGAATCGAACCTGGGACCCTGGAGCTGTGAAGCAATTGTGCTAACCACTATGCTACCGTGCTGCCCACGGTAGCATACCTGTTCCTTCCTTGCCCCTCTCCTCACTGTTGATAATCAGGAATTCACCTGGGAACCACACCACATATTTCATCCTCCAGTTCTATCAAACCTGAGGAACCTTCTCCAGAGTTCTGTCAAATATCAAGTTATCTTTCCACAAAGATGCCTTCTCTGTGCTGTCAACTCCTAACACCCCAATGCAGTGCTGCCAAATTCCAGGGCATGTAACCTAGATTTGTCAAACACCAGGATAATTCCCAAGTGCAACGAGAAACTAAGATAATTTCCAGAGATACGAAAACCAAGAACTGTACCCAGAGAAGGTGAACCACACACCCAAATCAATCCTTTTCTTCAGAGTTCCATGCTGCCTATCTCTTTGGTGCCCTCTCCTGTCTGGTTGAGAGTTTCTGGGTATTTCTTCCCCTCATCCCACCATACTCCCATCACCCTCTTTGCATCACTAGTTCTGCAAGGGTTGGGTGGAAGCTTTATCATTTGGAATGCCTAATGGGAATTTCCACCACACGCCATACCTGGTACACCCACATGCAGCCTATTTTGGACACCAGAATTTGAAATGGGAGGGCTACGTAAATTCAACCTCCACATTTAACTCAACTCTTACATTTGGCAAAGTATTTCATGTTTATTTTCACTGGTAACACTGGTAACACTGGTAAGAAGATACAACTAAATGTGTATGCAAATGAATATATAGGGTAACCATTTATGATTTTTGTTGAATGGTGAACAGAGCTGTGGAATTTGATACACAAATTACCAGAAAAAAATCCCAGAATGTGATTTATTACAAATGAGGTCTGACTTATTCAGTCACAGCAAATTAACAGCTTTGATGTAATCACCTATATATTATAAACATCCCTACTGTTATAAAACCATGACATAAAATATTCTGTGTCTTACTGTAAGCAATACCATATGAATCTGTTTGTCTATTTTTAAAATATATTAATGAATATTGTGTTTATCAAGATGTGGGACTTCAGTGCTGGGGAATGTATATTTCATATACACAGTAGCAACATCAAGCATTCCTAGCTCAGATGCAGCATTCCAGTCATAGAGCAAATCTCCTAAAACTCTGTCTATGCTTCCAGCTCGAAATAATAATCTTAATGGGTGGTACGCTGCCTGCTGACGCTTACTCCTCTGCGGAGAAGTCAATAAATGGCTGCCACCTTCGGGCAAACCGCAATAGCGAAACTCTCAAGGCGAACTTGACTTTCTCTAGGCCAAGAAAGCTCGCCATGTCCGATAGCCATACCTCAGCCCTCAGGCGCTTTCAGTCCCTCCATGCTAACAGTATTTGTCGCCGGGCTACCATGGAAGCAAAGGCCAGAATGTCGGCCTCTCTCTCTTCCTGGACTCCCGGGTCCTCCGAAACCCCAAAGATTGCCACCTCAGGGCTCATTACCACCCCAGTTTTCAATACCCGGGACATGACACCTGCGAATCCCTGCCAATACCCCCTGAGTTTAGGACACAACCAGAACATGTGTACATGGTTAGCCAGCCCTCCGGCGCATATAGCACACTTGTCCTCCAGCCCGAAGAATCTGCTCATCCGGGCCACCGTCATGGGGGCACGGTGCACGACCTTAAATTGGATCAGGCTGAGCCTGGCGCATGTTGCGATCATGTTTACTCTTAGGGCTTCTGCCCAGATACTGTCCTCCATCTCCCCCCCGAGCTCCTCTTCCCACTTAAGCTCCAGGTCCTCGGTCTGCATATCCTCAGCTCCCATTAATTCCTTGTAGACGTCTGAGACTCTACCCTCTCCCACCTCTCCCCTAGAAACTACCCTGTCCTGCCTCCCCTTCGGCGGGAGACGTGGGAAGGATGGCACCAGTCTGCGTACAAAATCCTGCACCTGTAAGTATCTAAAATCGTTCCCTCTCACCAGCCCAAACTTCTCCTCCAGTGCCCTCATGCTCGGAAAGCTCCCTTCCAGGAACAGATCCCCCATCCTCACAATCCCTGCCCTTGTCCACAGTCGATAGCCCCCCGTCCATGTTCCCTGGGGCAAATCGGTAGTTGCCGCAGATTGGGGTCCACACCGATGCTCCTACCTCCCCTACATGCCTCCTCCACTGGCCCCAGATCCGAAGAGCCGCCACCACTATTGGGCTGGTGGAGTACCGTGCCGGCGTAAGCGGCAAAGGCGCCGTGACCAGGGCTGCTAAGCTAGTGCCCCTGCACGAAGCAGCCTCCATCCGCTCCCAAACCGACCCCGCACCCACCATTCATTTCCTTATCATCGCTATGTTGGCCGCCCAGTAATAGTTGCTGAAGTTCGGCAATGCCAGCCCCACTTCTCCTCTGTTCCTTTCAAGCATCACTCTCTTCACCCGCGGGGACTTCCCTGCCGATACAAATCCCAGAATAATTTTATTCAGCCTCTTAAAGAAGGACGCGGGATAAAGATGGGGAGACACTGAGAAACAAACAAGAACCGCGGGAGAATCGTCATCTTAAGTCTGCACCCTCCCCGCCAATGACAGCGGGAGCGCATCCCACCTCCGGACCTCCTCCCTCACTCGTTCCACCAGTCAGGACAGGTTGAGCTCATGCAACTTGCCCCAGTTCCCTGCCACCTGAATCACCAAATATCCGAAACTCTCCCCCACTAGCCTGAACGGCAACCCCGATGTCATCCTGTTCGACCTTACACTCGCATCCGGAGCCTGAAATAATAGCCTAACCCAGTCGATGAACCCTGCTCCGAACCCGAAACGTCCTAGTACCTCCCACAGATAATCCCACTCGACCCGGTCAAAAGCCTTTTCAGCATCCATGGCTACCACTACCTCCCTACTCTCCGGGGGCATCATAATCACGTTGAGCAGCCTTCTTAGGTTGGCCACCAGCTGTCTCACCTTTACAAACCTGGTTTGGTCCTCCACAACTACATCCAGTACACAGTCCTCAATTCTGGTCACCAAGATCTTGGCCAGTAACTTGGCGTCTACGTTGATCAAAGAGATCGGTCTGTATGACCCACAAGCCTCCAGGTCCTTATCCCTTTCAGAATAAGCGAGATGGTGGCCTGCGACATTGTCGGGGGTAAACTCCCTCTGTCTCTTGCCTCGTTAAAGATCCTGACCAGCACCGGCTCCACTATCCCGGCAAATGTTTTGTAAAACTCCACCGGAAACCCGTCCAGCCCCGGGGCTTTACCCGACTGCATGACCTTCAGGCCCCCCCAACACCTCTTTGATCCCAACCAGGGCCCCCAGTCCGTCCACCAACCCCCTCCCCACTCTTGAGAAGGTCAGTCCGTCCAAGAATCGCCTCATCCCCCCCTGGTCCCCCGGGGGGTTCCGAAGTGTACAGCTTCCTATAAAAGTCCCTAAAGACCTTGTTCAGCCCTGCCGGGTCACCCACTAGATTACTCTCCCCATCTACCACCCTCCCTATTTCCCTAGCCGCTTCCCTCTTCCTTAGTTGTTATGCAAACATTCTACTGGCCTTCTCCCCATGCTCATAAATCACACCTGTTACCTTTCCAAGCTGCTCTACAGTCTTGCCTGTAGTCAGCACCCCAAATTTGGCCTGCAGCCTCTATCGTTTCCTGAGTAACTCTGGCCTCGGGGATTCCGCGTAACTCCTGTCCCTCCGTAGAATTTCCTTAATCAGTCGGTCCGTCTCTACCCTGTCTGTCCTGTCACTGTACGCCCGGATTGAAATCAGCTCCCCTCTCACCACTGCTTTCAGTGCCTCCCAGAGCACCGCTGCCGAGACTTCTCCAGTATCGTTCACCTGCAGGTAATTCTGCATACATTTCCTCAGCCTCTCACACACCGCCTCGTCCGCGAGTAATCCAACTTCCAGCCTCCATGGAGGGCGCTGAAAGCTGTCCTTACAAAACTGCAGGTCTACCCAGTGCAGAGCATGGTCTGATATGGCAATTGCCGAATATTCTGCCCCCACCATTTCGGCCAGCAGGTCCCTACTCACAACAAAATAGTCAATTCGGGAATACACCTTGTGGACATGGGAGTTGTACGAGAACTCCCTCGCCGTCGGCCGGCTAAATCTTCACGGATCTACTCCCCCAGTTTGCTCCATGAACCCTCTCAGTTCCTTTGCCATCGCTGGCAACCTGCCCGTTCTTGAACATGACCGGTCCAGGTTCGGGTCCAGGACTGTATTAAAGTCCCCGCCCATGATCAGCTTACGCGAGTCCAAGTCAGGGATCTTCCCTAGCATCCTCCTAATAAAATCCACATCGTCCCAATTAGGGGCATACACACTGACCAGGACTACTCTCACCCCTTCGAGCTTACCCCTCACCATAACGAACCTGCCCCCCCCCCCATCCACGACTGTGCCCTCCGCCTCAAATTGTACCCTTTTATTAATCAGGATCGCAACCCCCCTCGTCTTAGAATCAAGCTCCGAATGAAAGACCTGACTGACCCAGCCCTTCCTTAACCTAACCTGGTCTGCCACTTTCAGGTGCATCTCCTGCAGCATGACTATATCCGCCGTCAGAACCCGCCGATGCGCAAACACACACGCCCTCTTCACCGGCCCGTTTAACCCTCTAACATTCCAGGTGATCAGCCTGGTTGGGGGGCACTTCGCCCCCCCCCCCCTTTGCCGATCAGCCATCCCCTTTCCTTGGCCAGCCCCCCAGCCATGTGTCATGCTTCATCTGGCCCGCCTTCTGACCGGCTCCACCCATGACCGCCTCACTGTTGCCATGCCCAGTTTCCATCCCCGTCAGCAGAACGACTCCCCCCCCCTCCCCCCCCCCCCCCCCCCCCCAGCAACACCATCCTATTACCTAACCCCTGATCTAATCTAACTATATGCACACCCCCCACCTCGGCTTCCGTTGACTAGCCCCACTCAGCTAGCATGGGGCTCCCAGCCTCGGCGCCAGCATGTCTCCCACCCATTGTTCCCAGTCACCGCTTCCCCGACCCATCCCTACTACTTCCCCAGATCAGCCCTACTTAAGCAAACACTCTATACAAGTCATAAACAACCCCCACAGTAGCACAATTCAAGTTAAGCAAGAAAAAAAGAGATAAGAAATAACAGGCACTCTCAGTCCTTCCCATACAGACACAGAAAAAGATTGCACAAAGTTCCCCTGAAGCATCCATCTTAACCCAACCCTTTTAACTGTTTTCTTTGTTATTTTCCCCCCAGCCAAAGTCCAACTAATCAAAGAGCCCAAAAAGGAAACATTCAGGTAAACCACACAAAAAGCTCGCAAAAAACCCCCACATCCCTACCACCCTCCAACCCCCTAAAAAGGTCGAAAAACGAAACGACAAAAATGGATCCAAACATGCAGGCAATTTTCAAAACGGGAGAGACACCGCATATACTTAAAAGTTCTAACATGAGTCCAAACGCCCTCAGCTCAAAGCCAGCCCTTGCTTCTTAACGAAGTCCATCGCCTCTTCGGGTTCCTCAAAATAGTGGTGCTGACCCTCATACGTAACCCACAGTCGCCCCAGAAAAATCAGCCCGAATTTCACCTCGTTTTTATACAGTATCTCCTTCACCTGCCTGTAGCCTCCCCTCCTCCTGGCCACCTCAGCGTTCAAATCTTGGTAAACACGCAGGGTGGTATTGTCCCAAGTACAGCTTTGTGTGCTCTTTGCCCATTGCAGCACCCGTTCATTGTCCAGGTACCTGTGAAAGCATACCACCATCGCTCGTGGGGGACCCCCCTCATCGCGGCTACCTCACCTGCACTCTGTGTGCCCTGTCCCTCAACCTCCGAATCTCCACATCCCCCACCGTTTGAAAGTCAGCCTGCTTCTTCACTGACTTCTCCAACTGCTGGAGCTTCTCCGCCTGATCATCCAGCCTTTTTTCCATCCGGTCAATCGACTTCTGTAGCGGCTCCAAGTTGTCACGCTTCAGAGCCAAAAAGCCCTCCTGCATAGTCTGCAGCAGCTGCTCCATTGTGGGCTGGGCTGTCATTTCTATGGATTCTGATGATACCAGTGGAGCTTTACCCATTTCTACTTCTCACACCAGTCACTAATCTTTTTGATTGGGATTATTAATTAATGGTCTTGTTAACGTCAGTTTGTGCTAGCCCCATTAGCAACTGGGTTGAGATGATTATGCGTACGGTAGTGTAAAACTAATGGTACTGCATTAGCTACCTAGTGATTTGCAAGTTAAATTCCCACCCAGCAAATGCAAAATTGAAGTCAATAAATTAGCAAAAAGTTGTCTTGAACACAGGACCACAAGCATGCCATTCAGCTCTTGGAGCTTGTCCATAATTCAGTTAGATCATGACTGATCTGTATCTGTATAACATTTACCTCTTGGTTCCAAGTTCCTCCACAATCTTAACTAACATAAATCTCTATCAATCTCAGTGTTGAAACTTTCAATTGACCTGATCACAACAACATTTTTGAGGAGAAAGTCCTAGATTTATCACTATCCTTTGTTCAAAGAAGAGTTTCATGACATCACCTCTAAATGACTTGGTTTCAATTTTAAAGTTATGCCCTATGGTTCTGGTCTCACCAGAGAAAATAGTTTCTCTCTAGCCACTCTATAACATTTTTTAATCATCAGAAACACCTCAACTGGGTAGCATGGTAGCACAATGGTTAGCACTATGGCTTCACAGCTCCAGGGTCCCAGGTTTGATTCCTGGCTTGGGTCACTGTGTGTGCGGCGTCTGCACGTTCTCCCCGTGTCTCCGTGGGTTTACTCCGGGTGCTCCGGTTTCCTCCCACAAGTCCTAAAAGACGTGCTATTAGATAATTTGGACATTCTGAATTCTCCCTCTGTGCACCCGAACAAGCGCCGGTATGTGGCGACTAGGGGCGTTTCACAGTAACCTCATTACAGTGTTAATGTAAGCCTACTTGAGACAATGAAGATTATTATAAAAAATAAGATCACCCTTCAAACATCATAAACACCTCAATAAGGGCAGCACGGTGGCGCAGTGGTTAGCATTGCTGCCCCATGGCACCGAGGTCCCAGGTTTGATCCCAGCTCTGGGTCACTGTCCATGTGGAGTTTGCACATTCTCCCCGTGTTTGCGTGGGTTTCACCCCCACAACCCAAAGATATGCAGGGAAGGTGAATTGGCCACGTTGAATTGCCGCTTAATTGGAGAAAGAGAATTGGGTACTCTAAATTAAAAAATAAAATAAATAAATAAACACCTCAATACGATCACCCTTCAATCATCATAAACATCTCAGTAAGATCACCCTTCAATCTTATCCACTCAAGTGAACGTAATGGAACTTGACCAGATAATTTACCTCTTTAAGCTCCAATATCATTCTGGTAAATCTGCTTTGCATCCATCCAAGCCAATAAATCCTTTCTGAAGTGCAATTCCCAGAACTGAACACAGTCCTCCAGATGTAGTCCAGCGTGATCTTCATTCAGTTGCAGCGAAGCTTTCATCCTTTGTATTTCAGCCTTCTTGAGATAGAACAATTCCAATAGCCTCTTTAACTATTTTTATATCCGTCCACTAGCTTTTAGTGATATTTGCATTTGGATCCCTAAATCACTTTGCTCCTCCACAGCTTTTATCATTTAGAAAATGGTCTTGCTTAGATCCAAAAAGATGGCCTCATTATTCTTCACATTACATTTCATCTACCATAGTTATACCCACTCACTAAATCTATCAGTGTACCCAGCTGGTGAACTGTTGTAAAAACCCAATTTGTTCGCTAATACCCTATTGGTAAGTGAACCTACCTGTAACTTCATTATGTGGTTGAAATGTCATCGAAGTAGCCTAGCAAGTCCCTCAGCTGTAGAAACAATTTCTATTTTGAAGAAAAAGGCCCACCACCTTATCAGGGCAACGATGGATGGGCAACAAATGCTGCATTATCCACACTCCAAGAGCAAATACATTCATTTCTCATGGGGTCACTATAGCCAGCAGACAGAGGAAACATTCATCCCATTGGTCTAGATCTGAATGCAGTGTTTCATGCCCACATCTATTTTATTATAAGGCACTCAAATATAATGCTGTCCGTGTTCTTAACTTCATCGTGCCCCGTTGAATGCTATTTAATGGGACATAAAGGAAATTGTCGAGCTCCTGAGGAGGCTGGGTGTATTAGATTCACATAGCTTTTATTTCGTACAACCCAAAGAAATGTAAAAGAATTATACATTTCTGTCTGTGTCTTGATGTTGTCATCACTAATCTTCTTGCGTCCTGTTTTGTTGTTGTTGCAGTTTTGTATTAGTTGCTTGGTAGTCCAGGACTTGAGTATTGTTGAAAAAAGGGAAAAACTATCAAAGCTTTTCATCTTGCACTCAGACATATGTGGGAATACCACATTTCAAACTGAACAACAATTTATATTACACGAGAAATGGGTGCTGATTGATTAGAAAATGAGCTCTGGTTGAGGCATTACAGTGGAGAAATAATTGTTCCCTTTGAAATTTTGTATTTTTATGTCTGTCCTGATGGATGCAAGAAAAAAGCTTCTACAGCAATCTCTTTTTTCAGCAATGCTCTGTTTTTTAAAATTATTTTTATAAAAAATGCATTAAAATTTCTTTCTGCACGGGAGGATCATTAAACCTAATCAATTTAGCATTTTCAAACTATTTTTGGAATATTGAAACTAAAATTCTCAAACTTGGCCTTGGCCTCACCCAAATGTTTATTCCATTTAGCCGGTCACTATATCATTTTATCCATGAGTTAATAACTAGGGCAGCACGGTGGTTAGAACAGTTGCTTCACAGCTCCAGGGTCCCAGGTTCGATTCCCGGCTGGGTCACTGCCTGTGCGGAGTCTGCACGTTCTCCCCGTGTCTGCGTGAGTTTCCTCCGGGTGCTCCAGTTTCCTCCCACAGTCCAAAGATGTGCGAGTAGGTGGATTGGCCATGCTAAATTGCCCTTAGTGTCCAAAACATGTTAAGTGGGAGTTACGTGGATAGAGTAGATTCATGGGCTTTAGTAGGGTGCTCTTTGTAAGGGCCAGTGCAGACTTGATGAGCCGAATGGCCTCCTTCTGCACTGTAAATTCTATGATTCTATAACAAGTTCTCAATAATATTTGAGAAACTGAAGAAATGTGGAAAAAAATTCAATTACAACATTAGTTGGAAAAATCTGTCCATAATAGAGAAACATTTAATACGGTCGAGAAGAATGTAGCCAAAAATAATTAGCAAAGGCACAGTTAAATGAATGTTGTTCAAATGTGAAGTTGAATTAAGCATGAGGTGTAGATACCAATGTTTTCTTGCATCATCTTTATTAAGTTCGGCATGAAGATGTGTCACAGGAGAAGAGTGTAATCAAGCGTATTCATGCGCTGTTCAGATTCCAACAGCCTTCAGGTATTAGACCACGTAACCCTTAAGGTTTTAATGTACGAAAAGCTAAGCATCACAGCCTAATATCAAGATGATGTGTTCCACCCAAGTCCCTTGTTCTTTCTGATTGGCATCCTTTTGCACATGACTTTATATTGTGCTTCCCCTTCATCAATTTTGCTTCATGCCTAGACTTGCTTTTCATCCTGATTGAATTCTTGCCCTTGTGCTACAATTAATTTCTTCTGTTATTGCTAAGTTAACTCTCTCAAACCTTCTTCCTATTCTCCATGTTCAACAGTTCTTACTTTATCTCCATTTGAATGTTGGAATTAAATCTACCCTTCCCTGACGTACGCTCTCCATCTTTAATTACTTTTTTGTAGCATTTTGCCAATCTGATCATCATTTCTCAATGCTTTTATTTATTGATACTCTTATGAAGAAGACACATCAGAATCAGTGTGATTACTAATACCATCAATTATGTAAATATTGGACCAATTTGGACCAGTCTATCCCAGGGATGGAATTTATTTCCATCCTTTCATGATTTGCTGATACTTTAATTGTTTGTCCGATTTGTTTATTATCTTGTGACATGTGCATGATATGCTTTCATAAGCTTCTTGTTCAAAAGATTATGGACTTCAGAGTGAGGCGTAGGGAAGGCACACAATGTATGAATGTGGGATTACTTGAACCATCTCATTCTCCAAGAGCTGTTTCATTTCGAGTTGGGTTACATTAAGATGGTGAATCAGTATCTTTTAAAAATTCTTTCATGGAATGTGAGCGTCATTGGCAAGACTAGCATTAGGTGCTCATTCTTAATAGCCTTTTATAAGATGGTAGTGAGCTCCCTTCTTGAACCACTGCAGTCCATCTTTTTTAAAAATTCATTTACAGGATGTGGGCATGGCTTGTTAGGCCAGCATTTACTGTCCATCCCTAGTTGCCCTTCAGAAGGTGGTGGTAAGCTGCCTTCTTGAACCCCTGCAGTCCCTGAGATGTAGGTATACCCACAGTACTGTTCGGGAGGGAGTTCCAGGATTTTGACCCAGAGATTGTGAAGGAACGGCGATATATTTCCAAGTCAGTGTGGTGAGTGACTTGGAGGAGGTCGTCTGGTATATGCTGCTCTTGTCCTTCTAGATGGTAGTGGCCATGTGTTTGGAAGGTGCTGCCTAAGGATCCTTGGCGCGTTCCGACAGTGCATCTTGCGGCTGGTGCACACCACTGTCACTCTTTGTCAGTGGTGGGGGGATTGAATGTTTGTGGAAGGGGAATCAATCAAGCAGGCTGCTTTGTCCTGAATGTGTTGACCTTCTTGAGTGTTGCTGGAGCTGCACTCATTCAGGTATGTGAAGAGTATTCCATTACACTCCTGACTTGAACCTTCTAGATGGGAGACGGGCTTTTGGGGGTCAGGAGTTGAGTTACTCGCTATAGGATTCCTAGCCTTTGGACCTGCCCTGATATCTACAGTATTAATATGGCTAGACCCTTTAGCTTCTGATCAGTGGTAACTCCCAGGATGTTGATTGTGGGGGATTGAGCGATGGTTATGGCATTGAATGTCAAGGGGCGATGGTTAGGTCGTCTCCTGTAGGCGATGGTCATTGCCTGGCACCTGTGGGCACGAATGTAACTTGCCACTCGTCAGCCCAAGCCTGGATATTGTCCAGGTCTTGCTGCATTTGCATATGGACTGCTTCATTATCTGAGGAGTTGTGAGTTGTGCTGAACATTGTGCAGTCATCTGCGAACATCCCCACTTCTGACCTTATGATATAAGCTTGATGAAGCAGCTGAAGATGGTTGGGCCTAGGACGCTACCCCACAGTTGAGATGATTGACTTCCAAACACCAGAGCTATCTTCCTTTGTGTCAGGTATGACTCCATCCAGCGGATAGTTTCCCCCCAATTCCCATTGACTCTAGTTTAGCCATTCTAGTTGGTGCCATTCTCAGTCAAATGCTGCCTTGAGGGCAGTCAGTCTCACCATGAGAGTGAGAGTTAATTTCATGGTTAATTCCAGATATTTTATCAAGTTTAAAATCCACCACCTGCTATCCCTGGGTCTCTGTATTACTAGTCTAGTGACAATACCACAATGCCACTACACCACTGCCTCCCTTAGCGTAGGTATACCCACAATTTTGTAACAGGAGTTCCAGGAATTTGACCCAGCGATAGTGTTGGAACAGTGATATAGTTCCAAGTTAGGATGGTGTGTGGCTTGGAGGCGAACTTGTAGGTTGTGGTGTTCCCATGCATCCGATGTCCTTGTGCTAGACGTTGTGGGTTTGGAAGTACTGTCGAAGGAGGCTTGTGAATCGCTGCAGAGCACCTTGTACAGTAATTCACCACTTTACAATTGCTTTCCTGAAATGTAGAAACTTTAAATTAAACAATGTTAAGCAAATCAGATTTTCCCATGACAACCAATGTAAAAGATGTTGTTAGGTTCTATAAGACCTTTCCTATCAGAAAAAAACACTAAAACATTATACCCTGTCAGGTGAGATACTGTAAATTCCTACATTTGTAAATGAAATGAATTGTAAAATAAAATAAATTAAAAAATCTAAAAGAAATAAACTTACTCTTTCTATTTAGCTCCCTCTCACCATGTATCAAACTGGTAGATCCTCCCATACACCACTGCTCTTGCACACTGACCCTCCCGCTGCCACCACTCCCACTCTCCAACCTTTCTACTCGCCCACCCTTCTGTCCTCTGACCCTCCCGCTGACTGCTTCCCTCGACTAAATCTATACGTGAGCTGCAACTGGCCCTTTCTAAACTACATGGATTACCAGCTGGATTTGCAAATTGCAAGGAAAGTGATAGTGCTACTAGTTTTAGATGTTGGCAATCTTTTTTATATAGCTTTTCAGCAAATCTCTATTGTGTTGAATTAGAAGGAATGGTTCAGGGGAAGGGAGGAAATGAATGAAGGAGTGAGAGGAGCTGTGAGTGGGAAGGTTGGAGATTGGGAGACGTCGAGTAGGTGGGGACAGAGAACATGAGGGTTGGGGAGCAGGAAAGGCCACTCCAAAATGGCACTGATTGAGACACATAATGCGACACCGGCCCAAGTGCAAAATGACACTGAAAGAGAAATCCCAATGCTAAGTACACATATGGCCTCATTGTATCCATGATGTTAAAGTGGAGTGAATCAAAATGAATGAATTAAACTTAAAACAGGGACTTACCATATATGAAACACACTGCTGCCCCTGAGTGGCGATGGCGGTGGGAATGAGTGTTTAAAGTGGTGAATGGGGGTCGATCAAGTGGGTTGCTTTGTCCTCAATGGTTGCCGATAAAGCGAGTTAGTTTCTTGAGCGTTGTTGAAGCTGAATTCCTAACTTGTGATTGTAGATGATGGCCAGGCTATGGTGAGTCAAGAGGTGAATTAGGTGCTGCAGAATTCTTAACCTCTGACCTGTTCTTGTAATCATAGTATTTATATGGCTTGTCAGTTAGGTTTTGAGTAAATGGTAATCCCCAATATGTTGATAGTGGGGGATTCAGCAATGGTAACGCCATCAGGTGTTAAGGAGAGATGGTTACATTGTCGCTTGTTGGAAATGGTCATTGCCTGGCAATTGGGTGGTGTGAATGTTACTTGTGTCGCTCACACTGAATGTTGCCATGGTTTTGCTGCATAGGGACATGAACTGCTTCAGTATAGGAGGACTGCACTTAAACTCCAGGAGTTCAAGAACACAGCTCACCACCACCTTCTCAAGGGAAATTAGGCTTGGGCAATATTTACTGGCCAAGCCAGCGATGTCCACATCCCTCCAGATTCTGATTGACTTCAGTATTGCTTGGCCTCCTTGATGCCAAATTTGGTCAAATACTGCCTTGATGTCAAGGGCAGTCACCCTCACCTCACCTCACTGATTATTTTGTTTTTGTCATATTTTGTTTCATAAAGCTCCTTTAAAGCATCATGGGACATTTTAGTATGTTAAAGGCACTAAATGAATATGCGTAATATTAATATTACTTATGGGCCATTGCCACTGGGGTTATTAGTTGGACTAGATAAATGGGTTTCTTCTGATTCTTTTGTCACACTACTTTCTTTCAATACTATTTTATATTTGCAGGAAAGATCACACCACTTGCTCCTCCTCCATCATCAAAGCATATGCTTCCCTTTTCTCTTCCACATGTCATCTCTAAATTTATGACCATCCTTTACCTGTGAACATGCGATCAAATGTGATGTCTTTATTCAGCATCGGCATCCTTTTTACAGGGTTCGCACTAATCCCCATGATATCATACGTATTGGATTTTCTTTCTGTGTTTTTGAATGGACATTTTCACATTGGTTTATCCTAATTTGTCCATGATTTCAGATGGACTTTCCATATAGCATCTCCGAACCACTGCCCATTCCTTCCACCCCTTTAAACACGTTAAGCAATTCACCTAACAGGAGATCTTTCTGTTTTAGGATCTAGCATCAAATCACCTGGAATAGAGTGAGCAGATATGTTCCCCTTACTTAAGGAATTGTATACTAGCATTGGAGGCAGTCCAGAGAAGGTTCACCAGGTTGATGTTGCGTATGGAGGAATTTTTTCATGAGGAGACATTGAGTAGGTTGGGCCTGTACTCATTTGAGTTTAGAAGAATAAGAGATGACCTTATTGAGACATATTCTCAGGAGGCTTGACAGGGTAGATGCTGAGAGGATGTTTCCTCTTGTGGGAGAGTCTGGGATCAGAGAACACACTCTCAGAGTAAAGTTTTGCCCATTTAAAACAGCGATGAGGAGGAGTTTCTTCTCCCAGAGTGTAGTGAATCTGTGTAATTCTTTACCACAAGGGATATAGGGCGTGGTTCAGTGACCCTGTTGTGCCCAGCACGAATCTGGGTGCAACGGGTGAATTGTACAAGAGCCCCAAATCGGGCTCTGTGCCGGGCCCCGGGCCAATCGCGAGTGACCTGACTCACTCTGCCTGGCATGATCAGCATATTTTAATTAGTCTAATGGATCATTTAAATACCCGTACGCTGGATTCACCCGGCGCTTGGTACTCGCTGACCATGCCTGTGAGACCTCGCCAGACGTGGACCTGGTGTAATGGCATCTTGGGGGACTCGCAGACCATTGGAGACCACAGGGTGGTACACTGGCACTACGTCTGGAACACTTTGGCACTTCCAGCCTGACACCCTGGCAATGCCACCCGGGGCACTGCTGGGGTGCCAGGCTGGCAGTATCAGAGTGCCTGGGTGCCAGGCTGGCACTGCCAGGAGACGGGCTGGGGGTGGGGTCTTGCCAATTGGAAGGGAGTGAGGGGGGGTTCCAATGGGGCTCGATGAGATTTGGGGATGAAGAGTTGGGGGGGGGGGGGGGGGAAACAGCTGCAGACCAAAGTGGTGTCCCGACCTGCGAACAGCCGTTTCTGCCGGCAAGATCAGCTCACCAGCAGGAAATGTCTCTGAGTGTGGCCTTGGCAGGCAGAAACTCCCGGAGGCCAGAATGAACGACTAAGTGCTGTTGGATAGCAGGATGATTCTCGGCACTGCAGCTGCTGAGAATCAGCCTGTCTAACGTTGCGGAAAGTGGACTTAGTTTTAAATCCGTTGAATTGTGCCTGTAGAGTCAGGGTTGTTAAATAGGTTCACAGCTGAGATAGACAGATTATTAATCAGTAAGGGAACCAAGGGTTAGGGAGATGAGCCGGGAAAGTGGAGTTGAGGATTATCATTTCAGATTAGTCATGATCTCATTGAATAGCAGGCCAGACTCAATGGGCTGAATGTCCTATTTGTGCCCTTCCGTCCTATCATCTTATGGTATTGTAGTTCTGGTATTGAAAATGGCTTGATAATTGCACTTAAAAGCAGATTAAAGTGCTGGAAACTCTGAAGTTGTGAGACCACTTTTTAAAAAAAGAAGTGGGGTATAGTTAGCTACACAATTGCAGTTTGCAGAAGCTGTTTTTTCTTTTAAACTCTTCTATATATTTAACACACATATATAATAATAATCTTTATTGTCACAAGTAGGCTTACATTAACACTGCAATGAAGTTACGGTGAAAAGCCGCTAGTTGCTACATTCCAGTGCCTGTTCGGGAACACAGACTCCACACAGACAGTGACCCAAGCCGGGAATTGAACCAGGGACCGCGGAGCTATGAAGCAACAGTGCTACCCATTGTGCTACCAAGCTGCCCTTTCAGTCAAAGTGAATCCACACTACACATTTGTAATTTAAAATGTCTGAAGTTAATTTTCCCATTTCTTTCTTAACTTTCTCATTCCTCTGGGGGTACAATCAATGAAGAGAAAAGCAACAACAATTTATATTTAAACATTGAACATTCAATAATCATCCACACTCTCATGAATCTTAAAAATGTTGATTCCTGTAGTGGGTTATAAATTCTGAAAATGAGAAGGATTTTTTTGATAATTCCAAATTGTGCACCTATGGACTATTCACATTAATTGAAATCTTGCTTTTTGCAGTACAAATACAGGCAACTACATCCATAATTTAAACAATAACTCTTGTGAATTATCCCAAATCAATACAAAACCAAAAACATAAAACAGCAGCGGTTACTGATACTTTTAGGATCATGTAGCCAGCAGCAACTTTTCATACAGTCACACACATTTACAGAGAACACAGAAGCCAGCAGCTTTTTACTTTTAAAATAAAAAAACAGAAAATACTGAAAACACCATTGGCATTAAATTCTGATCAGTACACATGTTATTTGGGACACAATGTTTTCCCCTGCAGGCTCCTGAATCCTACTGTCAGGTTTAGATGGGGGACCAGAAGCCTGCATTCTGTGTGATTTTCACCAGAATGATCAATTAATGGCAGTAAAAAGGATGTTGGGAAGCAAGAAGCTGGAAGGTCTATCAGAGATCTTTAAAGCATGTGAGATGCCATGGCTGGTTAGTGAGGGAGAGGGATCTTCAAAATTCCTCACTCCAACATTTTCAAACTTTAAATTAAAAATGGCCTTTGTAGCTGGGCCACCACTGTTAGGGATAGGGAGTGGAGGGGTGGTAGTGTTGTAAGTGGTGGCAAAACACTTATACAGGGCAACAAGCAACTGCTAATGCGAAGCAGGCAGGGAGTGTTTCTAAGTCTATTTGGAATGCTGACCCCATGGTCAGCCATTAGTTTCCTCCACAGTCTCCAGGAACCAGGAAGCCAACTAGAAAATCCTGACTCCAGGAGAATGGGCGAAAGACAGGATGGAGATGGAAAAAAGTAATAAAAACAGCAAAAGTAAATTATGAAAGAAAATTAGTGCAAAATATAAAAAGAATAGCAAAAAGTTTTCTAAAGGAAAGAGAGTAGCTAAAGTGAATATTGGGCCCTTGGAGTATAAGACCGGGGAGTTAATAGTGGGGAACACAGAAGTGGCGGAAATGCTAAATCAATGTTTTGCCTCAGTTTTTACAGTGGAGGACATGAGGGCCGTCCATTAGTAACAGATAATGCAGAGCTAATAGAAAGGGAGAAACCTAGAACAATCATCATGAAAAGGGAAAAAGTACCAAACAAACAATTGGGATTTATAGCAGACATGTCTTCAGGGCCTGATAGTCTATTTCCTAGAGTCTTAAAAGCAGCAGAGATAGTGCATCCTTTGTTTGTAATATTCCAAAATTCCTTGGAAGTGGGAAAGGTTTCAGTGGATAGAAAAAATGCTAATGTGATGATGTCCTTATTCAAAAAAGCGAGGGAGATAGATGATAGGAAACTATAGACCAGTTAGATTAATATTTGTCTTTCGGAAATTGTTAGAATTGGGAATTGCGGAAGTAATAATAGGACATTTAGAAAGTCAACCCGCAATCCATCAGAGCCAGCATGTTTTCTGAAGGATAAATCATGTTTGACTAATTTGCTAGAGTTCTTGGGAGATGTAGCAAGCCAAGTGGATAATGGGCATCCAGTAAATGTAGTATATCTGGACTTCCAGGAGGTATTTGATAAGGTGCCGTACAAAAGGTTAATACATAAGGTAAGATCACATGGTATTAGGGGTAATTTGTTCGCTTGGATAGAAGATTGACTGACTGACAGAAGGCAGAGAGTTGGGATAAATGGGTCTTTTACTGGTTGGCAAGATGTAACTAGTGAAGTGCCGCGGGGTTTGGTCCTTGGGCCCCGACTGCTTATAATATATATTAATCACTTGGATATAGGGATATAAGGTGATGCACGATCAATTAAACTCAAAGACGAGGTTGTAACATAACTGAAGGCTTTACTAGACTAGACCTGTTCCCCAGCAGCTTCGGTACAGAATGAGGGCTGCTGGGACGGGTCCAGTTCTTATACCCCGCCTGTCAGGGCGGAGCTACATACCAAACAGCCAATGGTAAACTCCAAGGTTTACCCAATGGTCTACAGCCTCTCGGGTACTGCAATACCTGATAATACCATATTCACCCCCTGTTAAAAAAGAGTCCGGCGGGGGTGGTGGCCAGTGGTTACAATTGCATTTAACATGGTATGTCAGATATGGAGGTACCGTGATAACTCCTTACAGGGTTGTCGAGAATATTTACAAGCGTGGAAGATATATACAGTCAGTGTTCATTTACAGTTACAGTTACAGTGAAGCAATCAGTCGGTCTGGTGGCCTGGTCGTCCTCCTGGATCGTCTGAGCCTCAGTGGTGATTCTGGTGGGGGTCCGGGCATCTGCAACTCCGGGGGCGTGGCCTCGGCCTCCATGGCAGCTTCGTCACCCCTAGACGGCGCTGGTGGGGCAAACGGTTGACACGAGAGGGGGGCGCCTGTCGGGGGCGTTGGTGGGTGGGAGGGCCGAGGCAGGAGCGGTGGGAGGACTGACCCCCCTGGGAGGTGCTGTGGAGGGGGGGTGGGTGGGGGTAATGGTTCGGGTGCGCATGGGGTTCCGGCGGGCGGCAGGTCCCGGAGGGAGACTGTATCTTGCCGGCCAGCAGAGAACGCCACATAGGCATACTGGGGATTAGCGTGCAGCGGGTAGACCCTCTCGACCAACGGGTCCAACTTGTGCGCCCGCACGTTCTCCCGTAGCAGGATGGGTCCGGGTGTCGCTAGCCAGGTTGGGAGCGAGGTCCCGGAGGAGGACTTTCTGGGGAAGACAAGGAGACGTTCATGAGGTGTCTGATTGGTAGTTGTACAGAGCAGTGACCGGATGGCGTGGAGGGCCTCCGGGAGGACTTCTTGCCAGCGGGAGACTGGGAGATTCCTGGACCATAGGGCCAGTAGAACGGTCATCCAGACCGTTCCGTTCTCCCTCTCTACCTGCCTGTTTCTCCGGGGGTTGTAACTGGTCGTCCTGCTTGAGGCGATGCCCTTGCTGAGCAGGGATTGACGCAGTTCGTCGGTCATAAAGGAGGACCCCCTATCACTGTGTATGTACGTGGGGAACCCAAACAGTGTAAAGATACCCTGGAGGGCCTTGATGATGGTGTTTGCTTTCATGTCGGGGCAGCGGGTGGCGAATGGGAACCGGGAGTACTCATCAATCACGTTCAGGAAATACGTGTTGCGGTTGGTGGAGGGGGGGGCCTTTGAAGTCCATGCTGAGGCGTTCAAAGGAACGGGAAGCCTTTATCAGCTGTGCCCTCTCTGGCCGGTAGAAGTGCGGTTTGCACTCCGCGCAGATTTGGCAGTCCCTGGTGACTGTCCTGACCTCCTCGATGGAGTAGGACAGATTGCGGGTCTTAATGAAGTGAAAAGAATGAGTGAGAGGGCTCGGAGGTGGTTC
The DNA here is from genome assembly GCF_047496885.1 of Scyliorhinus torazame. NCBI lineage: Eukaryota > Metazoa > Chordata > Chondrichthyes > Carcharhiniformes > Scyliorhinidae > Scyliorhinus > Scyliorhinus torazame. The sequence continues at coordinate 88,263,270 of NC_092715.1, read as the reverse complement.
ACTTGTGCGGTGGCACACGTGCCGCGGGACAGGACATCGGGAGGCTCGTTTAGCTTCCCAGGACGGTACAAGATCTCGTAGTTGTAGGTGGAGAGTTCTATCCTCCACCGTAAGATCTTGTCGTTCTTTATCTTGCCCCGCTGTGCATTATCAAACATGAACGCCATCGACCGTTGGTCAGTGAGGAGAGTGAATCTCCTGCCAGCCAGGTAATGCTGCCAATGTCGCACAGCTTCTACTCTGGCTTGCGCTTCTTTTTCGACTGAGGAATAGTGAATTTCTGAAGCATGGAGGGTACGGGAGAAGAAGGCCACGGGTCTGCCTGCTTGGTTGCGGGTGGCGGCCAGAGCTACGTCAGACGCATCGCTCTCGACCTGGAAGGGGAGGGACTCGTCGATGGCGCGCATCGTGGCCTTTGCAATGTCTGCTTTGATGCGGCAGAAGGCCTGGCAGGCCTCCGTCGACAGGGGGAAGGTTGTGGACTGGATTAGGGGTCGGGCTTTGTCTGCGTAGTTGGGGACCCACTGTGCGTAATAACTGAAAAACCCGAGGCAGCGCTTCAGGGCCTTGGAGCAGTGAGGGAGGGGGAACTCCATGAGGGGGCGCATGCATTCAGGGTCAGGGCCTATAACTCCATTTCGCACTACGTAGCCGAGGATGGCTAGGCAGTCGGTGCTAAATACACATTTATCCTTATTATACGTTAAGTTAAGGATTTTCGCGGTCTGGAGAAATTTCCAGAGGTTGGTGTCGTGGTCCTGCTGGTCATGGCCGCAGATGGTGATGTTATCCAGATACGGGAACGTTGCGCGTAAGCCATATCGGTCAACCATTCGGTCCATCTCGCGTTGGAAGACTGAGACCCCATTAGTGACACCAAAGGGAACCCTTAAAAATTGGTAGAGCTGCCCATCTGCTTCGAAGGCAGTGTACTTGCGGGCACTAGCGCGGAGGGGTAGCTGATGGTAAGCGAACTTGAGATCCACCGTGGAGAAAACCTTGTATTGCGCGATCCTGTTCACCAGGTCGGATATGCGGGGGAGAGGGTACGCATCCAGTTGCGTAAACCTGTTGATGGTCTGACTGTAGTCAATGACCATCCTATGTTTCTCCCCGGTCTTCACCACCACTACTTGAGCTCTCCAGGGGCTGTTACTGTCTTCAATGACCCCTTCCCTCAGTAGCCTTTGGCCCTCTGACCTGATGAAGGTCCGGTCCTGGGCACTGTACCGTCTGCTGCTGGTGGCGACGGGTTTGCAATCCAGGGTGAGGTTCGCAAACAGGGAAGGCGGGTCGACCTTAAGGGTCGCAAAGCCGCAGACAGTAAGGGGAGGTATAGGGCCACCGAATTTGAAGGTCAGGCTTTGCAAGTTACATTGGAACTCCAACCCCAGGAGTGTAGCCGCGCAGAGGTGCGGCAGCACATAAAGGCAGTAATTGTTGAATCTCCTGCCTTGGACAGTGAGGTCTGCGAGGCGGAACCCCTTTATCTCCAACGAGTATGACCCGCAGGCCAGGGAGATTCTTTGGTTTACAGGGTGGGTAACAAGTGAACAGCGCCTTACCGTGTCGGGATGTATAAAGTTCTCCGTGCTCCCAGAGTCGATCAGGCAAAACGTCTCGTGGCCGTTGATGAACACCGCCGTCGTTGCAGTTGCGAGTGTCCAAGGTCGATTTTGGTCCAGGTCACCGAGGCCAGATGGGGCAGTTGCGGGTTGTGATCGGGCAGCATGTAGTCGGCCATGCTGGGGGCCTGGGGCCCCATCCAAGATGGCATCTCCCATGGATCGCACATGATGGTCGGGGATGGCCAAAATGGTGGCGGGATGGACAAAATGGCGGCGCCCATCCGTCCAGCGTGGTGTCAGAGGGGCAAGACGGCTGCGCCCGTGCGTCGGACGTGGCCCTAGGATAGAGGGATGGCGGTGAGTGCTGGCTGCCTGGGGCCCGAGGAGAAGGTTTACCGAATGGTCTACAGCCTCTCGGGTACTGCAATACCTGATAATACCACATAAGGTACTCTCGCTAAATTTGCAGATGTCACTAAAATATGTGTGATAGTAAGTTACAATGAGGAAGTAAGAAATTTACAAATGGATAGAGATAGGTCAGATGAGTGGGCCAAAATTTAGCAATTGGAGTTTAACATGGATAAGTGTGAGGGTATCTATGTTGGTTGGAAAATGGAAAGGTAAATTCTATCTAAATGGAGAGAAACATCAGAGTGCTTTGGTGCCAAGGGACCTGGGTGTCCTCGTGCATGAATCGCAGAAAACTAGTATGCAGGTACAACAGGTAATAAGAAGGCAAATTTAATTTTGGCCTTCATAACTAAAGGAATAGAATATAAAAGTACAGAAATGTTGTTGCAGATTTACAAGGCATTGGTGAAACTGCACCTGGAGTACTATGTACAGTTTTAGTCCCCTTATTTGAGGAGGGATGTAGTTGCATTACAGGCAGTTCGGAGGAGGTTCACGAGATTTAGTCCAGAGATGAGGAGTTTGTCATGTGATGAGAGACTGAGCATCTTAGGCCTATACTCACTCGGGTTTCGATGATGAGAGGTGATCTAATTGAGGTATAGAAGATGATAAAAGGTATTGACAAAGTAAACATGGAGTGGATTGTGGAGCAATTTCGAATGAGAGGTCATAGTTTTCGGATAAGGGGCAGCAAATTTAAAACAGGGATGAGAAGAATTTACTTCTCTGAAATGGTCGTGAATCTGTGGGATTCATTTTCTACTCCAGAGTGTGGTAGATGCCAAGGCATTGAGTAGATTTAAGTAGGAGATAGACAGATTTTAAATTATTAATGGGTTGAAGGGTGATGGAGAACGGGCAGGAAAGTGGAGTTGAGGCGGAGAAGAGATCAGCCTTGGTTATATTGAATGGCGGAGCAAGCTCGAGGGACTGAATTGACTACTCTGGCTCCTCGTTCTGATGTTCTTTTTTGACAAGCAGGCTGGTGGTGCTATATTTAACCCACCAATGTTCTTAACCGTGGAAGGGGTTGAAAAATCAGGGCAAAATTCTCCCTAAAAATGACTAAGGGCAGGATTCTTCACACCGACTGGAAATTCCCGCCCGAGTTCAATGAACCTTTACATGGTCCGTATCATGTCCGTGACAATCTTGCGGTGGGCGAGGCCGAAAAATCCAACCTTAAGTGTAATTTTGGATGGGGGGGGCGGATTTCCTATTGGGCTTTTGGGTACGATCCAGAAAGTAATTTGCGTACACATTGTCATTTGTTTGGAGCTTGGGGAGATTCTTACTGAAATATCCCACACTTAGTATTTTTTCTGGAGTGGGGACTAACCAGGCAATGTGCCTCAATGACTACTGTCTGCTGGCCTTGACATCGAACGTAATGAAGTGCTTCGAGAGGTTGGTCATGAGGCACATCAACCCCATAATCCCAGAATGCCTTGATCCACTGCAATTTGCAAACCGCCACAACCAGTCCACAGCCAATGCCATCTCCCTGGCCCTACATTCATCCCTGGAGCATCTCGACAACAAGGATTCCTACGTCAGACTCCTATTCATTGACTATAGCTCTGCCTTCAACACCATAATCCCAGCCAAGCTCATATCAAAGCTCCAAAACCTGGGACTTGGCTCCTCCCTCTTCAACTGGATCTTTGACTTCCTGACCCATAGACCACAATCAGTAAGCATAAACAACAACACCTCTTCCACGATAATCCTCAATACCGGCACCCCGCAAGGCTACATACTTAGCCCCATACTATACTCCCTATACACACACGACTGCATGGCAAACTTTTGCTCCAACTCCATCTACAAGTTTGCTGAAGATATGATTGTAGCGATGGATTTCAAACAACGATGAGTCAGAGTCCAGGAGGGAGATAGAGAACCTAGTGGAGTGTTGTAATGACAACAATCTATCCCTCAATGTCAGCAAAGCTAAAGAGTTGATCATGGACTTCAGGAAGCAAAGTTTTGTGCACACCCCTGTCTGCATCAATGGTGCCGATGTGGAGATGGCCAACAGCTTCAAATTCCTAGGTGTGCACATCACCAACAATCTGCCCTGGTCCACCCATGTAGATGCTACGACCTAGAAAGCACAACAGCGCCTATGTTTCATTAGGAAACTAAGGAAATTCAGCATGTCCACATTGACTCTTAACAATTTTTACAGATGCACCATAGAAAGCATCCTATCTGGCTGCATCACAGTCTGGTATGGCAACTCCTCGGCCCAAGACCATAAAACACTACAGAGAGGCGTGCAGACAGCCCAGTCTATCACGCGAACCTGCCTTCCATCCATTGACTCTGTCTACACCTCCCGCTGCCTTGGGAAAGCGGGCAGCATAATCAATGATCCCTCCCAGCCGGGTTATTCGCTCTTCCAACATCTTCCATCAGGCAGGAGATACAGAAGTCTGAGAACACGCACTAACAGATTCAAAAACAGCTTCACCCCACCTGTTACCAGACTCCTGAATGACCCTCTTACGGACTGTTCTAATCTCTTCACACACCTTCTCTATTGAGTAGTACTACACTACTGTATGCTTCACTCGATGACTGTGTCTATGTATTTACATTGTTTATTTATGTGTGCCCTATGATTTTTTCATGTAGGGAATGATCTGCCTGGACTGTACGCAGAACAATACATCTCACGGTACCTCGGTACACGTGACAGTAAAACAAATCCAATCCAAGACACCAGCAAGACCGGCTCCTCGGAGATCAGGGAGCCCTTTTAAAGTGTGCCCAGATATCAAAGTTAAGTTGAAGATTCCCCACACCCCCATCCACAGACATTGTGACCCCTCACAGGCATAGGCAGCACCCCCAGCCCTGGACCCAGGAGGGGCAACCTTCCCCCCACCACGAAATGTCACTGCCTTGCCTTGTCCCCAACCACCCGGGGTTCCAATGACCTCTGAGCCCCCGGCCTGTCTATCACATCTGGTTTCCATTTTTGGAAACCGGTGCTGATTTACGTTGGTATGATGCTGTGCTGTTGTGGCCAGTGAATCCCGGGAGCCGGGCGACTCTGGCTTTGACGGGGCTGCGCATATTTAAATTAGTTTTAAGACTCATTTAAATATGCTGATCTGGACTACGCCCAGTGAGGACACGGTCCAAATCGGGCGCCGCAGGTCGGGAGCATCTCAGTCAGTTTGGCACCCAGCGTGAAACCCGTTTCTGGGCTCTCCTGCTATATATCAGGAATAGTGGGATTGACATGCCCATAAAATCATGCCCTCAGTCTCTGGTGTACAAATTGGGGCTGCGTTTCACCCCAGATAAGGACGAGAATGGAGGTGGGCAATCTAAATCCTGTCCATGTGCAATTTTGGAGTGAGTTCCACCAGATGCCATTTTGGTGAGTGAGGGCATTAACATGCGCAGCGAACGGCAGCTAAAGTATGCAGAGCAGACAGATCATGACATCAATTTGTAATCAGTGCTGATTTAACATTCGTGTTGCCATTTTGGAACTCAAGCAGTTTACTGTTCTCAGGTTCAGGAAGGAATTTTCTCTCCAGCAGTGCTGGCAATGTCCATTATAAAGTGCATTTTTGCATCTCTACTTGGCTTGTCCATGGGTCAAAGTCCAACAGGTTAAGGGACAACGCTTGGATATTTGGGAGGCCCATGTAGACCTTGACTTCATGATGCTTGCAGCCTTCCACATTTTGCCAGGGAAGTAACCCAGCACTTGGCAGTGTGGATGAGCAGAGAGATCTCGGTGTCCATGTACATAGATCCCTGAAAGTTTCCACCCAGGTTGAGAGGGTGTGTTGTGTTAGCTTTTATTGGTAGAGGGATTGAGTTTCGGAGCAATGAGGTCATGTTGCAGCTGTACAAAACTCTGGTGCGGCCACATTTGGAGTATTGCGTGCAATTCTGGTCGCCGCATTATAGGAAGGATGTGGAAGCATTGGAAAGGGTGCAGAGGAGATTTACCAGAATGTTGCCTGGTATGGAGGGAAGATCTTATGAGGAAAGGCTGAGGGACTTGAGGCAGTTTTTGTTAGAGAGAAGAAGGGTAAGAGGTGACTTAATTGAGGCATACAAGATGATCAGAGGATTGGATAGGGTGGACAGTGAGAGCCTTTTTCCTCAGATGGTGATGTCTAGCATGAGGGGACTTCGCTTGAAATTGAGGGGCGATAGATATAAGACAGATGTCAGAGAGTAGTAAGGGCGTGGAAAGCCCTGCCTGCAACAGTAGTGGACTCGCCAACACTAAGGGCATTCAAATGATCATTGGATAGACATATGGACGATAAGGGAATAGTGTAGATAGGCTTTCGAGTGGTTTCACAGGTCGGCGTAATATTGAGGGCCGAAGGGCCTGTACTGCGCTGTAATGTTCTATGTTCTATGTTCTATGAGAGACAGGATGAGTTATTGTGACCAGTTAGTGGCCAGTGGACCAAATCTAGGCTTTCTTTACTATTGCAAACATACATCAGTAACAATTTGGAACAACAACAATTCAATTCTCAAATCATACATGATAACCATACCCTGCAACAGGAACTCTGCTGTAACAATCACAATTTCCATTGCAAACGATTGGCTCTGATGTTACATCACCAGCGCTGCTGCCTCACAGCACCAGGGACCCGGGTTCAATTCCGGCCTTGGGTACTGTCTGTGTGAAATTTGCACATTCCCCCCGTGTCTGCGTGGGTTTCCTCCAGGTGCTCTGGTTTCCTCCCACCGTCCACAGATGTGCAAGTAAGGAGGATTTGCCATTCTAACATTGCCCCTTAGTGCAGGTTAGGTGGGATTACGGGGTTACAGGGATGGGAGTGGGCCTGGAGAGGGTGTTATTTCAGAGGGTCAGTGCTGAATTGATCGGCCGAATGGCCTCCTACTGCATGTAGGGATTCTAAGGATCAGCATTCTATTCGATAGCATTGTCCTCATGATCCTCTGTCAAGAAATGCTTGTCCTCAATTTCCATTTTGATTTCTCCAGCTGGAAAATCTCTTTGCAACCCTGGATGGAACAGTTAGGCATGGTTACCTGCTAGGTTTTTGTATGATCTTATGCGCCTTTCCCTCCATCCTGGTCTTCACAGGTGGAGGCTTGTCCTGGCAAAATGAAGTTGGGTAAAAGTTTTATTTGGCCCTTTCCTGTTGGCATACCTGACAGCGCTCAAAACAAATAGTTTTCTTTCATTCCAGTAGGAAAAATAATCTATGCAGATTATTCTCAGAGTTCTCTGGCCAGTCATTTAGCCGACATTTGATATGATTTTGCTCCATTGAACCACTTGTGTATTCACCATGATTGAGAACTCAAAAGAAAACCACAATTATAATTAGCTATCTTTAAATGGTATAAGAGAATTGCAGATACTCAACACTACTTTCAGGTTAGTTTGCTTGATTTCATCTGGCTATTTCTTCGATTCTGCAGGCTTTCCATATTTGATTAAAGTTGCCAAAACTACAAGGAGTGGCATGGCAAGTACTCCAGAAACCTTTGCTGATGTCCAGGCTTCTGCACAAGTCAGATTCTCCCAAACCTGGGTGTATTAGTAGTAATGCCCCTTGGAATACAACATGACTTGGACAATGAACAAAGGCATTCACTGGAGGACAAGCTACTGGAAGGTGGAGGAGAAGGAGTGGAGGAGGCATGTTAGTGGAGGAGATATGTTAGTGGGAAGCCATATTTGCCCAGCATATTTATTCAAGGAGAAATCTTCCAAACTTAACCTCAGTAAGAAACGAGCGCGCGATGTTTATACATCACAAAGGACATCTTCACTCAAATCTGCCACCTGCAGCAGTCAGAATTGCTACTTCCGAGCAGGGCAAGGACTGCATTGCCAGTGGCTGTGAACGTGATTGTGATGATAAACTTTTACGCACCTTTTCCTTTCTCGGCTGGAGCTGGAGATATTTGCAGCATCTCATGGTTTGCTGCCTGTGATGAATGTTCTCTATTCATTGAAAACTAACTACATTTAATTCTCTCTTGCGTGAGGAAAGCAAGCAAACTGAACATGTGGCTTTGCTCAGATTACAGGCTTCCCCGAGGTAAAAGGGAGCCATTGACACATCATTTTGTGGGTGCCACATGTCAACTCTGCTCTATACCATAATAGAAAAGTATTTCACTCCCTCAATGTCCAGCTGACATGTGACCGTAGCAGAAAATCAAGCATGCTAATGCCTGGTACCCTGGCAGTAGGCATGATGCCTTCATTCTGGGATTGCTGTGCCAATGGGTAACAAGGGCTATTTGCTGGCCTCATGGCTATGTGCGCAGCATGGGGTGACAGTGGCATAGTGGTATTCATAGAGTTTTACAGTGCAGAAGGAGGCCATTCAGCCCATCGAGTCTGCACCGGCCCTTGGAAAGAGCGCCCTACTTAAGCCCATGCCTCCACCCTGTCCCGGTACCCAGTAACCTCACCTAACCTTTTTGGACACTAGGGGCAATTTATCATGGCCAATCCACCTAACCTGCACATTTATGGACTGTGGGAGGAAACCGGAGCACCCGGAGGAAACCCATGCACATACGGGGAGAACGTGCAGACTCCGCACAGACAGTGACCCAAGCCAGGAATTAAACCTGGGAACCTGGAGCTGTGAAGCAACTGTGCTATCCACTGTGCTACCGTGCTATTGTCGCTGAACTGGTAATCGAGAGACCCAAGGTATTACTCTGAGGACCCGGATTCGGATCCCACCATGGGAACTGGTGAAACTTGAATTCGATAACAAATCTGGAATTAAAAGTCTAATGATGACCATGAAACCCATTGTCGAGTGTAGTAAAAACCCATCGGGTTCACCAATGTTCTTTCAGGAAGGTAATCTGGTCTGGCCTACATGTGATTCCAGATCCATAGCAATGTGATTGACTCTTAAATGTCCTCTGGGATGGGCAATAAATGCTGGCCTAGCCAGCAACACCTACATTCCATGAACGATTAAAAAAAGAAAAGAAAATACATACAATGGAAGCTGGTTTGAAGTTCTACTGTAGCATCCAGACTTCTGGTGGAAGTGGTTTATAATGTAAAGAAAGCTGAGACATCGGTCATCAGACACTGCGTCATGATTGCGTCATAGGTGTGTTGATGGAGTTATTTACACACTGGAAAAATTATGCTCAAAGCCCAGTGCCAAGTTGGTGCTCCTTACATTGACTGCAGACTTTCTGGCAGGGTCCCCAATGCATCACCAATTTTCTGCATTTCCATCAGCCTTACTCTGTCTGGGGCTCTCATACTGAAGTTCTCATCTGAGTTCTTTGCAGCAGAACTTATGTGTGACCTTGTCCTATGAAAAGTTGGCACCTATCCTTTCCCTGCTCTTTGCTGTGACTGCAGGTCAATAATAATAATAGTAATAACAATAATCTTTATTAGTGTCACAAGTAGGCTTACATCAATACTGCAATGAAGTTACTGTGAAAATCTCCTAGTTGCCACACTCCAGCGCCTGTTCGGGTACATTGAGGGAGAATTCAGAATGTCCAAATCACCTAACAGCACGTCTTTCGGGACTTGTGGGACGAAACCGGAGCATCCGGAGGAAACCCACACAGACAAGGGGAGAATGTGCAGACTCCACACAGACAGTGACCCAAACCAGGAATCGAACCCAGGTCCCTGCTGCTGTGAAGCAACAGTGCTAACCACTGTGCTACCATGCTGCCCAATCACGTGCCTCATAACATGCTTCTATTTAAAAAAAATCTTGTTATTGGCATTTCTCATATTTACAAACTTATGTATATATACATCACATTTTTATTACCCGCGTTAATTTACTTTATTGTCCAGAGAGATTTATTTTGTCTTTCATTTAATTAACTTTATGTACATTTTGCCACCCTCTGGATAGGTCTATAGTCCGTCCGTCCCCCACCCTTGCACCCCCCTCCCCCTTCCTCCCCCCATCCCCTTTTGGCTTCAGCTGTGTTTTGCTTTTATTTTCAGGGGAAGCTCCCTCCTCGTCTCTTCTTTTGTGGTTTTTCCCACCTTCCTTCCGTCTTCCCCCTCCCCCCACCCCGGGTTGCGCAGTCTTTTGGTTCCTCGTCTATCTTATTTATTTATTCTTAACTTATTCCTCGTTGCTGGCCTCAAACAGGTTTTGGAACAGGCCGACAAACCGCCCCAAAGTATACAGAAAGCCTTCCTCCAACCCTTGGATAGCGTACTTAATCTTCTCCAGGTGGAGAAACTCCGAAAGGTCAGTGAGCCAGTCTGCAGCTGATTGCCAGGTGGTGCTGCTGATTGCCAGCCGAGCAGGATTCTCCAACATGTGATTAGAGAAGCGAAAGCAAGGGTGTTAGCCCCCTTCCCCATGTGTATTTCTGGTTGCTCCGATAGCCCGAAGATTGCCACTTTGGGCATGGCTTCACCTTGGACATTGCATCGGAGAAGGCTGTCAAGAACCAGCAAGTTTGAGACATGCCCAGAATATGTGGGTGTGGTTGGCTGGGCCCTTCTGGCACTGTTCACATTTACCCTCCACCTCCGGGAAGAACCTGCTCAGTCGGGTTCTGGTCCGGTGCGCTCTGTGCACCACTTTGAGCTGTATTAGGCCGAGCCTTGCACAGGAGAACGTGGAGTTAGCCCTGCTCAGTGCTCCTCTCCAGAGTCCCCACCCTACCTCCGTCCTCAGTCCGTCCTCCCATTTCTGTCTGGTTCATAACATGCTTCTATGATATCCTTTTAATTGCGCATAATGTCAGTATTTGAACAGGTGACTGAGTGGGAAATCAAGTATCGATGCTGTGTCTTCGTCATTAATGTCCCCTTGCTTTCCTTCCAGTGCTTGGCCGTGTTGCACGTTTTTGGTACCTGAAAGAGAATATGTGTATAGTTGTGGTGCGAGGAGGGATGGGAAATGAGAGATGAATGCTTTTAACATTTGCAGCTTGTAAATCAAACAAAAGAGAAGGAATGAACAGGAGGTGGGATGTGAGAAGGAGGATTACGGTTTTCATAATGGATGTCCCAATAATAGCCAGTATTGTCTCTTCCTTGGGGGTTAGGACATGCCGGCATCACTGTCCTCCTCCAGGTAGCTCCTGTTGTCTTCACTTTTTCACTAACCTGTCCTGCAAGTGGAGACATGTGTCAATCAGTGTCAGGCAATCTCTTTGACTGATGTGGCTGTCAAGATTGAACAGCTGGTAGTGCATACAAGCTGTGAGATGTGGGTGTGAGGCTTGTAACAGTGCAGATATTGTGAGGGTGAGGTGAAGCATATGCATATAAGATATTCTGAATTGATGGAGATAGTTTGTAGGTAAATTACTGGCTGCAGTGAATTATCAGTGGCTCAAGCTACTGGCAATGTTGGTAGGAGAGGGATTTGAAGATGCATTCACTCATTCATTGAGTGGTCAAATGAGGTAATTAAACATTTTGCAGCACTATGACCAGGTCCTTCACTCCTGCTATTGCCCTTTATGCTTGCACTGCCTTTTTGCTTTGGGAAACCTGCCAGAAATCTTGCAGTCACTGTCAAGCAGCATGGATGGATCTAGCACCAACTTGGCACAGAGCTTGGAGCATATTGTTTTCCCAGCATGGAAATAAGTCCATCAACACCTTCATGGACTCAATCATAATGCAGTGTCTGATGGCTGATGTCTCAGCTTTCTTTGCAGCATAAGTCCCTTCCACCAGAATTCTGAGTGCTGCACTTTCATTGCATGCATGCTGTGCATGTGTGCCTGTAGTGCAGCAGAGCCATGAGCCATGATCAGTGGAAGACCTTTATACCCAAGGCCCTGGCTCCACCTCCTTCATCAAGACCTCCAATGCAATGTCAGAAATCCTTGGTGCATGGTCTCTCCCATGTTTAGCTATTCTTCTGTCTTTGGTTACAATTAGCTCTCAAAGCACTTCCCCTTAAAAAGTGCAGTCTATCATTAAGTAATGCAAGCCCCTTACTCAGCCATCCAGCCAATCAACAGTGCATTTAGTCCTGACATCAGTTTTGGGAGCTTTCAAATTTGCATCCGTGATTTCTTTCTCACAGCAATTTTAACTCACACTGTGGCTTTAACTTCTTTTTTCCCCCCCTAACTCTTTTGTTGAACCTCAAATGCCCAACCTCGGGATTTTTTTTTCACAAACTCTTCATTGGGTTAGGGCATGCCGGGTATCTGTCCTCCTCCAGGTAGCCTTCAGTTTTGCATTAACCTGTCCTATATTTGTTTGCTGTGAAAAGCCTAACTTTGTGATATTAACTGTGCTTTCTCTGACTGCTGCACAATCTCTTGTATTGGGATCTTCAGAGACAGAAAAAGCTTGCTATATCTGACCCATTTTGTTCCAATAAGATTTTACACTGTTCCAAACTATCTAATTATTTATATATTTCTGAATGAAACTCACTTACTGGTGGGAGATTGCAGAACTCTAAGATGCAGAAGGGTCCGGGTGTCCAGTGCATAATTGGAAAAGGTTAGACTGCAAGTACAGCAAGTAATTAGGAAAGCGAATAGACTGTCATTGTTTATTACAAGGGGAATTAAATATAAAAAGAGGGAGGTTATGCTTCAGTTGTACAGGTGAGACCACATCTGGAGTACTGTGTGCAGTATTTGACTGGAATTCTCTGGTTGTTGGAATTCTCTGTTCTCGCTGGCAACACCCCACCTGTGGGTTTCCTGACGGCTTGGGCGGCTTCAATTGGAAATCCCATTGACAAGCAACGGGAAGATAGAATCCCATCGCCAGAGAAGGGGGCGCGCTACCGAGAAACAAAGAACAGTATAGCACAGGCACAGGCCCTTCAGCCCTCCAAGCCGTTGCCGATCATAACGCCTGTCTAAACTAAAACCTTCTGCCCTTCCGGGGTCCGTATCCATAACACGTGGCTGGGGGATTGGAGAATCGAGCCCTTGGTCTCCTTATTTAAGGAAGGATGTAAATGTATTGGCAGCAGTTCAGAGAAGGTTTGCTAGATGAATATCTAGAATGGGTGGGTTATCTTATGAGAAAAGGTTGGAGATGCTAGCCTTGCATCCACTAGAGTTTAGACGAGTAAGATGCAACTCGCTAGAAACATATTAGATCCTGAGGGGTCTTGACAGGATGGATGTGGGGAGAATGTTTCTTCTTGTGGGAGAAGTTAGAACTAAGGGTCACTGTTTTTTCCGTGGCATCGGGATCTCAGCTACTGGGGGTGGAGAATCCAGAGTTGAGCAGAAAATGGGATCAGCACCCAATGCTACGGTCCCCCGCTGGCCATTAAGACCCATTTGCATCCTGGGGATCATATTCTCCAGAACCTTGTGATTCTCTGGTCCTCGGAATTGGTGCAGTTCTTGACAAATATGACTCTGATGTGGTGGACCTCGCCGTGGGCCAGGGGGTAACTCTTTAAGGGAATTTCCCCCACAGTCCATTGGAGAACCACCCTCTGCCCCACAATGCAAGACCTGCCCACCTCACCTCAACCAGAACCCCCCCACCCACTCCACCATAGACCCCCTAATAATAGATGCCCCCACTAGAGACCTCTAATTAAAGAAACACCACCATTGACTCCCTAATTAAAGAAGCCCCCACCAGAGACCCCCCATAAGCAAGATCCTTGTTTCAAAGCACCTCCCACAGAAAAGAGACCCTGCCTGAATGCTCCCGATAAGAGAGACCCCTGTCGAGAAGCCCTCCAGAAAAGAGACAGCTGTCTGGAAGCCCCCCCAGAAAGTTACCCCTGTCTGGAAGCTAGAGAGCAGTCCACACAGAGGTAGTGAAAAAAAATCACTGCTTTAGACCATAAGACATAGGAGTAGAATTAGGCCACTCGGCCCATCGAGTCTGCTCCACCATTCAATTTTCTCATTCCCATTCTCCTTTCTTCTCCCCATTACCCCTGATCCCCTTATGAATCAAGAATCTATCTATCTCTGTCTTAAAGATACTCAGCGATTTGGCCTCCACAGGCTTCTGCGGCAAGGAGTTCCACAGATTCACCACCCTCTGGCTGAAGAAATTCCTCTTCATCTCTGTTTTAAAGGATCGTCCCTTTAGTCTGAGATGGTGTCCTCTGGTTCTAGTTTTTCCTACTCATGGAAACATCCTCTCCACGTCCACTCTACCCAGGCCTCGCAGTATCCTGTAAGTTTCAATAAGATTATCCCTCATCCTTTTAAACTCGAACGAGTACAGACCCAGAGTCCTTAACCATTCCTCATACGACAAGCTCTTCAATCCAGGGATCATTTTTGTGAACCTCCTCTGGACCCTTTCCAAGGCCAGCACATCCTTCCTTTGATACGGGGCCCCAAAATGCTCACAATACTCCAAATGGGGTCTCACCAGAGCCTTATACAGCCTCAGAAGTACATCCATGGTCTTGTATTCTGGCCCTCTTGACATAAATGCTAACATTGCATTTGCCTTCTTAACTGCTGACTGAACCTACACATTAACCTTAAGAGAATCGTGAACAAGGACTCCAAAGTCCCTTTTTGCTTCTGATTTCCTAAGCATTTCCCCATTTAGAAAATAGTCCACGCCTGAATTCCTCCTTCCAAAGTGCATAACCTCACACTTTTCCACATTGTATTTCATTTGCCACTTCACTGCCCACTCACCTAGCTTATCCAAATCCTCTGCAGCCCCCTTGCTTCCTCAATACTACCTGTCCCTCTACAGATCTTTGTGTCATCTGCAAACTTAGCAACAGTGCCCTCAGTTCATTCTTCCAGATCATTAATGTATATTGTGAAAAGTTGTAGTCCCAGCACAGATCCCTGAGGCACACCACTAGCCACCGGCTGCCATCCTGAAAAAGACCCCTTTATCCCCACTCTCTGCCTCCTGCCAGTCAGCCAATCTTCTATACATGCCAGGATCTTACCCATAACACCTTGGGCTTTTAACGTATTTAACGATCTCCTATGCGGCACCTTGTCAAAGGTCTTCTGGAAATCTAAATAAATCACGTCCACTTGTTCTCCTTTATCTAACTTCCTTGTTACCTCCTCAAAGAACTCTAACAGATTTGTCAGACACAACCTCCCTTTGAGAAAGCCGTGCTGACTCAGTCCTATTTTACCATGCACTTCGCAATCTCATTTTTAATAACAGACACTAAAATCTTACCACTGACCGAAGTCAGGCTAACCTGCTTATAAATTCCTGTCTTCTGCCTCCCTCCCTTCTTAAACAGTGGTGTTACGTTAGCCACTTTCCAGTCCTCTGGGAGCCTTCCTGTCTCCAGTGATTCCTGAAAGATCACCACAAATCCTCCACAATTTGCTCAGCTTTTTCTTTTAGGACTCTGGGTGTAGTCCATCCGGTCCAGGTGACTTATCCACCTTCAGACCTTTCAGTTTCCCCAGAACCTTCTCCTTAGTAATGGTCACTGCACTCACCTCTGGCCCCTGGTTCTCCTGGAGCTCTGGCATCCCACTGGTGTCTTCCACCATGAAGACTGATGCAAAGTAACTATTCAATTCGTCTGCCATTTCTTTGTTTCCTATTATTACTTCTCCAGCCTCATTTTTCAGTGGTTCAATGTCTATTTTTGCCTCTCTCTTCCCTTTTATATATTAAAAAAAACTCTTCCTATCTTCCTTTATATTCTCATCTTCTCCCCCCTTATTGCTTTTTTAGTTGTCCTCTGCTCGCTTTTAAAGGCTTCCCAATCCTCTGGCTTCCCACTAATCCTTTCCACTTTATAGGCTTTAAAACTCATCTGTGCAATACACATGCTGGCTCAGGCACAGGAAGCAGCACTTTTCAATTCCTGGAAGAGAAAACCAGTCAGCTGGGTTTAAATCCCCTCAAATATTTGATCTGCAAGCTATTCATTCATTTCTCTGTGAAATTGATCTTTCTAGGTTGTGATCAACAGCTTCCATACATACCCAGCTGTCTGAATTGTTCCATTCATCTCCCTTCACGCTTGCTTAGCTTTGATGTAGTCAGCCGTGAAACTAACTGAAAGCACTTAACTCTCTTTGATGTGGTCCAGGAGTTGTCAATCATAGCTTGGTGTGAATAAACATTGCAATTAGTTTCCCGATGGAATCCCTCAGAATCCTCGCCATGCATGAATTTGCATGGCTAAGAATTGGGACCCGCTTCCTGATTTGCGCTTCCAGTGTGAGCGCAAATCAGATGTGATTCAGCTCCGGCTGTCTCCCAAATGGAGAATCGAGCAAGACCTCACCGATTGAAGACAGAGATTAGAGGTGTGATTCATCTTATCGGAGTCTAAGTATTTGTGCCAGCGGGAACACCAGAGTGACTTCCGCTAGCGTTAGAAGCGACCCCGATGTGCCATTCAATGGAACTTATATTACGATCCCGGACGATACCCCAACAATGGCTCGGTTCTGAACCAAAACCCCAATATTTAAGTTTATTTCATGACTGTGTGTAAAAAATGATTCACTCCAGGAGTGATTTCATGAAAAAAGGGGCTTTGTAACTATAAAACTAAACATTATTATAAATATAATATTACATTTTTTAACTTCACATCCAAAAAAGAACATCTTACATTTACCCCTTAACACTACAAATCAATTTATCATTAAACAACAAGAAAAAGATCATACAGCTTTCAATCAGGTTAAAAATCAGCAGGGCATATAGTAATACTTGCCTTACAAAACAGATTCTGTCTCCTGTTAGAACCTCTTCAGACTCTGGCTGAATGTTGTCAAATAGCTGCTTCAATTGGGTTGTTTCATCCTCTTCCTTGTCCTCAGGCAGGACCGCTCTGCGTCCAAATTACCGCCACTGCACTTTTTCAAACCATCCCACTAGGAAAAAAAACTGCCTTTACTCGTGGTCTAAAAAACAAGAGTTGCCAGATCAAACTTCACTTCCAAAAGCCTGTCTCCAATCTCCCTCTGCCCTCCACCCTCCACTAACATCATCTCCCCAAGCTAAAAAACAAATGATCTTTCCCAGTCACTGCAAGCACATTAACTCCCCAGGGATTTCCCCAAGCAAACCACTACACATTAGCCCAGACTGAAAAACACATTTCTTCATCAATTTCACCGGCTTCCTGCTAAACCACACAGGCCCTTCAGATCAGAACTTTCTTTTTCAAAAAACATGACCATTTCAGTCAAAGACATTCTAACCCCAGGCTTTTAACCCTATATTGCCCAATACATTTATAATCCAATTTTCCTAAAACTTCCAATCATCACACTTAGTCAATATTTTACCCTCAATTCGGTTTTCAGTGCCATTTAAGGGCACAGTGGGCTCTCACTGGACCCGAGAGGGTCGGGATGTAATTCCTCTGACAGGTCTTGCTCCTTAGAGATCAGAGTGCCATTTTTAAAAGCGCCCTCATCTCAGAAAGATGCTGCAACTCCTGCAGATCGCTGGAAAGGGGGCATCCTTCAGACATCCACTACAGCCCCCACCCTCTGTCCCCCCTTCAGCCTCCACCCCCACCCAATATCCCCCCTTTTAGGCTCTGCCCTTGGCAGTGCCAGCCTGTCACCTTGGAGTCCAAGGGATGGTAAGGGGGTGTATACCGTCCTTGCAATTGTGTCCAAGATTCCATCGGGGATCCTTCATGGGAGGTGGGGGTCAGGGGACCTTCCTGGTATGGGCTCATTTGGCTGCACTTCCCATTTGAAGCCTTTAAACAGTCAGTCAGTGTCTTAACAATACAGTTCTGTGATAATAAAGTGAAAGTGTTCCCATCTGTACCCCTAAACCCTTTAAATGGTCTGTCAATATGCCAAGTTTAAAGATCTGAATTGGATTGGATTGGATTTGTTTATTGTCACGTGTACCGAGGTACAGTGAAAAGTATTGTTCTGCGCACAGTTCAGTCAGATCATTTCGTACATGAAGAGAAAATACACATGTCAAACATAAAATACCACAATGTAAATACATAGACATAGGCATCTGGTGAAGCATACAGGAGTAGTACTACTCAGTAGAGAAGATTATGTGAAGAGGTCAGATCAGTCCATAAAAGGGACATTTAGAAGTTGGTAACAGCAGAGAAGGAACTGTTTTTGAATCTTTTAGTGCATGTTCTCAGACTTTTGTATCTCCTGTCTGATGGGAGAAGTTGGAAAAGTGGGTGGGAGGGGTCTTTGATTATGCTGCCCCCTTTCCCAAGACAGCGGGAGGTATGGACAGAATCACTAGATGGGAGGTGATTTTGTGTGATGGACTGGGCGGTGTTCATGACTCTCTGAAGTTTCTTACAGTCTTGGGCTAAGCAGTTGCCAAACCAAGCTGTGATGCATCCAGACAGCATGCTTTCTATGGTGCATCTGTAAAAGTTGGTAAGAGTCAATGTGGACTTGCCGAATTTTCTTATTTTCCTATTGATGTATAGGCCCTGTTGTGCTTTCTTGGTCATAGCGTCGACGTGGGTGGACCAGGACAGACTGTTGGTGATGTGCACACCTAGGAATTTGAAGCTGTCAACCATCTCCATCTCGGCCCTGGTGATGTAGACAGGGGTGTGTACGATACTTTGCTTCCTGAAGTCAATGACCAGCACTTTGGTTTTGCTGACATTGAGGGAGGGATTGTTGTCATTACACTACTCCACTAGGTTCTCTATCTCCCCCCTGTATTCTGACTCATCGTTGTTTGAGATCCGATGCACTACGGTTGTGTCGTCAGCAAACTTGTGGATGGAGTTGGAGCCAAATTTTGCCATGCACTCGTATGTGTATAGGGAGTATAATAGGGGGCTAAGTATGCAGCCTTGCGGGGCCCCGGTATTGAGGACTATCGTGGAGGAGGTGTTGATGTTTATCCTTACTGATTGTTGTCTATGGGTCAGAAAGCCGAGGATCCAGTTGCAGAGGGAGGAGCCAAGTCCAGGTTTTGAGATGAAGGTAAAAGTAACGCCTTTAATGTGGCGGAAACCTTTGAAGTGGTTTCTTTCCCAGTCAATTTAATTGAATTTTGAAGTACTGAAGCCTCCCTGCAAGCTTAGAAACCTGTAAGCATTGAACCGCATTATTTACATTCAATTTCATGAACAATTGCCTTTACAAGCTTTCTGATTGACCGGTCCAGGCAGTTGCAAAGGGAGGATTGAGGGTGTTTATTTATGTAGCTCTGCAAGGATTCATTAACTCAGAGGAGCAGTTGTCTTGCCAACTGCCATGTTTTTGAAGAGGCTGCCTCTTTGTTCTCAAGAGCATGCAGGTGCTGAAAACAAAGAGACAGCTTCTTAAAAAAAACTCACATTAAGGACCTCCCTCAGCACCCTGGAGGCATTTATAAGGAGGGTACTCTCCCCTTGCCACCCCTTGATTGCACCACCAGATCCCTGTTTCTCAGGACTTGCACCGATGCCAGCTGGACTCTTGGCTGGGGGGGCTGCTGGAATCCAAGGAGGCAGGTGAATCAGATGTCTTGCCCATAAATTACATTTAAAACAGCTCCAAGAGCTATTTGCATGTTCTTGCTGGGTTTGGGTCAGACTCTCATCGGTGACATGAGGAAGCTCGTTGGGGCCGGCACGGCGGGCTAGGATACTTGCAACGGGTTTCATGACTAGTGTGAAACCCGTTTTGGGCCGATGACCGATTAACTTGGCCATCGGGATTCCTTCCGCCAGCAGTCGGCCGAGGAAAATCCGGCCCAGGTGAAATATTTCCTCTCAGAAGGTTGTGAGGCTTTGCAACACTCTTACTCAAAGGTTGTTGGAAGAAGAGTCTTTGAATGTTTTAAAAACAGAGGTAGACAGATTCTGGATAAGCAATGGGGTCAAAGGGTATCACGTGTAGGTGGGAGATTACAAATAGATTAACCATGATTGTATTGAATGGCGGAGCCGGCTTAAGGGGCCAAGTGACCTGCTTCTGCTCATAATTGTTATGTTTCTTCCACTTAATAATTTTTACCCTTGTCACTGTTGAGGGCAGATATTAGATCGGACATTGGGATCTTCTCCAATTCCTCGATCACACAGACCATAGACTTTCTGACTCTCTTTTCGCTTTTGGATTCAACTCCTCCCACGGAGGCGATCAGTTTCCTGAAGGACACTTTTACCTGTTAAATACAATCCCCTTAACCTAGGCGACTATTAGAGTTGAGGACTGTGCAACCAGTGCCATAATTTCCTATTTTGTCATAACACATTACAACTTTGCATTTGTCTTACTTTCTCCATTCAAGTTAATTGTTGCCTGGAGGTGCGCACGTTAGTTATCTGTGTAATAATTGCTTTGGAATGGCAACAGTGGAAGGAATCTACCTCCTGTCCCAGGGACTTTTTGGATTCAGTCCTTGGTTGTTCAGGTTTCACTTTAGCTCAGCATCAAACGTCTGAGTTTTCAAAAACTTGGGTAGCTCACCAATGTTGAATTATGTGTTAATTATGAGGTTGAATTAAGTCTGAATCTTCTTTCGCCTATATTATGCTTAGTGTGAAGAGAAGCTGCACTAGCATAATCCAATCAAGTGTAGTCACTAGTCTTCAGATTCAAATACCCTGTCGGTATGTCACTGGATATCCTTCAAGGATTGTACTTCTAAAAGCTAAATTACATAGTCTATTTATACATTAACAAATCTCACCCAGGTCCGTCCCATGTTCTCCCATATTGGCTCCCTTTTGTCACATCTCATATGGTGCTTCTCTTTCACTTCAGTAATTTTCTTCCATGCTAGACTTGTCTATTGTCATGATTGACTTCCCGTCTTTGTACTGAAATTGATTGAATCTACTGTGCTAGGCTAACTTCTTCCTATCTTCTATATTTCACCACCAATGGATTTCTAATATAATAGTTAGATATTCCATTATTCAATTACGTTCTTCAATGGCTTATCATTTTTTCTTTTAGTAGAAGTACTGAAATTTGAGTAGAATTGCCTTTGAAAGTACAGTTTTAAGGGAATACAGAGCATTGTTTTAAACATGTCCAAATGTGATATGTCCATCCATCATTAGCCATCTTTCACAAGGGACTGTAGGTATCTCTCTCTGTTTTATAGAGAGTTAAGTGATAATAATTTGAGGGGCACCACTCCACAGCAGCCATGGTTGACCAGGAATCTCTCCATTCATACCACTATGTTAGAAGTATTCGTCGATTAAATATCAACCGGTTCGGCTACGTCATGAACATATCTATGATGGCCAACAAGTTCTGGATTGTGATTTGAACGTGGATCTCTGGTTCAGAGGAAGGGGCACACATACGGAGCCTCACATGTGATTATCATAGAATTTACAGTGCAGAAGGATCAATTTTAGCATATAACATGCTTTTTAAAATGAGAAAACCTTGTTCTTTCGGCTGTGGAATTTTAGCTCACAGAAACTGGTGGATTTGGGTCAGGTGGGCGTTAAAGTCTTAAAAATCAGAATCCGTAAATTAAAGCTGCCTCCAATCCATCCAGCTCTGGCTTTAACTGAGGTGGTAAGGTCCAAGAAGGTGGGTTGACATTTTTAATATTACAATGAGGCTGTGAGCCTGGGACACATCTTCTGGATCCAAGTGCCTGCCTGAATAAGACTCACTATTGGGAACCTTGCCTCAATCTTCCCTCTGTAGCCTCTTGTCCCATCAGCACATCCCCAAGCCCTCCAAACTACCCTTGAGGCCTATAATATTTAGCCAAGGTTCCAATCCCACCCCACAGACTTCTGGTCACACCCGAGAGGCATCCAATTCATGCCACCAAGTCTACAACCGACCACCCAGGCTTCTGACTGCCCTAGCCGGTCGTAAAACATCCCCGCACCCAGATCTCAATTCTACCTCCCTTAATCCAGTTTACCACCAGCAAGGCCTCCAAGTGTCCCCTTGATCAAATGTCCTAATATTTTTCCCATCCCTCTTGTTTGATAACCCTCTTTCCAATTGACTGCCATCTACCTCATCTACCCTCTTTCCTCGATCAAACCTTTTCCAAAAAATATTTTATTCAAGGCATTTTCATATAAACAAACGCAGAAAAATAATCAAAGAACATTATAAACAATCCATCCCCACTCCCCCCTGCTCCCCGAATACCAACCCTCCCCTTCTCCTGCCTTCCCTATTTTAAACCCCTTATCCCCACATCAACCCCCCTCCCCCCCGCTGACCCTTCAAATCTTTAAAAAAAATCAATAAATGGCATCCAACTCATCCACCAAATCCCTCAAGATGAACTTGACTTTCTCCAGCCTCAGGAATTCCGCCAGGCCGCTCACCCATACCCCCACTTCGGCTCCTCCGAGTCCCGCCACCCGAGCAAAATCTGCCTCTGGGCTATCAGGGAGGCAAAGGCTAAAACATCAGCCTCTCTCACCCCCTGGACTCCCGGGTCTTCCCACTGGACTAGGGATCACCTCCGTCCCCAGCACCTCAGACATCACATCTGTGAACCCCTGCCAAAACCCCTTCAACCTTGTACAGGCCCAGAACATATGGACATGATGAGCGGGCCTCCCTGCACACCGCCCACACCCATACCCATCCTCTACCCCCTCAAAGAACTTACTCATCCTTGCTACCATCTTTTGCGTCCTATGTATCGCTTTAAACTAGATGAAGCTTAACCTCGCACATGACGAGGACGCATTCACCTTCCACAAGGCCTCTGTCCATGTCTCAGCCCCCACCTTCCCTCTCAGCTCCTCCTCCCACTTGGCTTTATGTCCCCACCAGGGCTCCCTCCCATTCCATCAACTCCTTACAGACATTGGACACCTTCCCCTCCTCTATTTAATCCCTCAACAGCACCTTCACTTGAAACCCAGAGACTGCAGTCCAGGAAAGGATGGCGCCTCTCTTCTTACAAAGTCCTGGACTTGCAGGTACCTAAACCCGTTCCCTCTGGGCAGCTCGTACTCTTCCTCCAGGTCAACCAACTTCTCAAACTTTTCCCCCTATGAAAAGATCACCAAATCGCTCAATCCCTGCTTGTTGCCACCCTTGCATCCAACCCACCGGCGCAAACCTATGGTTGTCGCAGATCGGTGTCCACACCGAGGTACCCTCCAGACACAAATGTGGCCTCCACTGCACCCACACCCTTAGTGCTGATACCACCACTAGGCTCATGGAGTACTGGTCAGTGAGAACGGCAGAGGTACTGACAACAAAGCCCTCAAACATGTTCCCCTACATGACGGCGATCCCTCCTCCACGACCTAATTTCTATCATTAGTCTTAATTGGGAACACCTCACTCTTGCCCATATTCAACTTGTACCCCAAAAAACAGCCAAATTCCTCTAAAATCCACATGATGCCTCTGATACTGCCCAATGGGTCTGAAATATGCAGCAACACCCAAATCGAATCTTCGCCCTCCACCCTTCATTCCCCCATTAATCCCTTACACTGGTGAAATTACTGCCCACCAGCCCCTCCCCGACCAGAGCCTACCTGTACCTGCAGCCTCAAGAGGTCTGTTCCTAATCTGATTAAAAGCCAAACCTTTCAATCAGGATGACCTCTGGTTAGCAAACTGATCAGTGCTGTTATGTGTGTGGTGGAATCTTGACCTCTGGGTTCCCAATGCTTTTCTGGTGCCGCCTGTACCCACCCTCCAACCACCAACCCCCCTTCCCGCCCCCACCCCTCCTGGCAGGTTAGGTAAGTAAACACCCAGGCTGTAATCTTTCATCAACCACAACCCAAGGATATGTAGGGAAGGTGAATTGGCCACACTAAAATTGCCCCTTAATTGGAAAAAAAAAATTGGTTACTCTATATTTATATATTAAAACAATTCAATGATATTGGAATTTGTGTTTTCATCTTCAAGTTCTTCCATGGTTTCAGCTCTCTTTTCTAGCCTCCTTCAGCCATACTACCCTGCACTGTCCCAATTCTGGTCTCTTATGCATTTCCATTATTGCTCCATTATTGAAAACCATGCTTTCAGCTGCCTAGCTCTTAAGCTCTTTCAGAGCCTCCTTGTTCCACCCTACCAACCAACCCCCTGTGTCCCAAACAATTACGTCTCTACCTCTCCTTCTTCTCATACCTCATTCTTTAAATCTGAACCTTCTTTGACCTTTTTCATCTGTCCTAAATTTTCTTTCTTTGCCTCTATGTTAGATTTCCTTTGATAATGCTCCTGTGAAATGCATGGAGCATTTGACCACATTAAAGGCGCTATATAAATACAAGCTCTTATTTTGCCCTATTGGCATAATAGATCATTAGCATTTGTTTTCATAGAAATCATAGAATCCGTACTGCAGAAGGAGGCCATTTGGCTCATTGAATCTGCAATGACCCTCTGACCTAGACCCACGCCCTGGCCCTATCCTCACCAAAGTTTTGGACATTACCAATTCACCTGATCTACACATCTTTGGACTGTGGGTGGAAACCAGAGCACCCAGAGGAAACCTGCGCAGACACGGGATGAAAGTGCAAACTCCACAAAGACAGTCACCCAAGATTGGAATCAAACTCAAGTCCCTGGTGCTGTGAGGTAGCAGTGCTAACCACTGTGCCACTGTGCACTTTAACTGAATTGCTTTTGAAGATGTAAAGTTGTCAAAGTTTATTTTGTATTTTAGCAGCTATTTTTGCAATGTGATTTGTTGAATCAAGGTCAAGATCCACATATTAGCACTATTACATTAGGGCAAATGTAAATGAAAGATTAAGATTAATTTGTCTAAATTACAGATTATTAAAGTGTATGAGAATAAAAGATGTATTGAAAAAAGTCTGAACAGTGCACCATCCTTAATTTTTAATTGTTCATTTCAGCATGGAAGATGACTAGTAAGATCTCTTTACTTCAAGAGTGGCAGAACTGACTGTTCAGACTTATTCCTGGAATTAGAACAGCATGAGGCCTGCTCTGCCAATCTAAGGTAATAGTGCTGAACGTGAGAAATATGAATTGATGTATGTCCAACCAAGTGTATGTTGACAGTGTCAATCCTAGCATAGTTCCACTTGCCGGCAGCCAAAGGAGTGTGCAGAATGGGCAAACCTGGGTGTGCAAAAACAGTGTGAGGCATGGCAAACAAAAAAAAAAATTATTTTCATAAGAGTTTTGAAGAAACCAAGCCAACACAAATCCAAAATGTCCTCTGACCTCTTTTGTAGGTAATGTTTGCATTGGGACACTTTCTATTAAATCGGTTTATTGATTATGAATCAATTTCACTTGACAGAGTAGTAAAGAATATATAGCAGGATTGTCACTGTAAAGACATTACTGTAGCTTGGATTGATCAAACCCACCGGTGTATCTGAGTGAGTGTGTTTTTGACTACAGTAACTTAGAAAACCTATAAATGTGACTTGTGACAGACACCCAGGTAACAGTAATGCTCTGTTATGTAGCAAACTTGAAGTCAATATAATAATATTTTATCAGTGCTTGAATACTGAATAATAAATAATTTATATTTATAGTAGAAAACTCAAGACATAACATAGAGTTGAAGAATAAAACTTGGCAGCAATAAGGTCAGTCTAAACTGACTTGCCAACCCAATTCATAGTGATTCATGCATAACCCTGTTTCCTTTTGTCATGCACTTTAATTTATTCTGTATCAATATAGTACAGTATCTGCAATATAGCGATGTGCTATACCTGTATCTGACAATTTTATGTTTAACTTGTTCGTTATAATAAAAATCTGTTGTTTTTGCTACTAAAGCTGTATCAGCAAAATAATGTATTACAGAATTCAATTGTCATTTATTGCAGTAATTAATTTATTACATTTTCCAATTGTGAACATATCATTTTACTAAGAGCTAAAATGACGTCTAGAGCATGTTTTTTTCTTCCAGTGAGCATTAACAGGATGAAACATTATGCAACATTGTACATTCTTAACGTTTTCAGATTTTAGTTAATTGTGGATGTATCTTTTTCTCTTAGTCATACACACATTTAATTTTAAGCATTTGGTATTCCTGTACTTCATTTGCTCATTTGAATGACAATAATTTCAGACTCAGATGGTCTCATAGGTTCCAATACAATAATGAAGAATATATGGTAATAGGAGTGAACAGAATGTGATTATCACAGTGTACAGTTCAATTTTCAACTGCACATAGTTTCTACCAATAATGTTGCCGGAGCATGAATTTAAGCCACACCCACTAGAACAAAGGTTATCACCATAACAAATGCATGCTCCTACTTACACATAGACATGTAAGCTGCAAACGGCGTAGAGTGATTTTACTTCTATAAAACCCCTTATCAAATAAACAGAAAACCAATGCTGAAAACAGCATGTAACCTGATGCAAAAAGTACAATTTTCTCGAGAGTTATCTTTTGTGTTGACCATTTCGTATTATTATTTTTACCCACATCTCAGTCTGGCTGTGGTGGAACCTATGAATATAATACACTGTACGGCATTGATAGGAATTGCAAATATGTTAGACTGCAAAACCTTCCTTTAATACCTTCACATAAAAATAAATATCAACAAGAAGAGTTTTGGCTGTATTTACTAGTGACACCAGCCTTGCTATTAATACCTTCACATCAGGATTTTAATGCACAATAATGATGAATTAGAAGATGACAGGGTTCTAGAAGGTGTGGTCTTCCCGTGCTTCCACACCACTTTCATTAACAATATATTTGTCAAACAAAAAAGTCACTTCAGTTAAAACATATAATGATGAACGCTTTGATTCAATTTGTCAACAGTGTCGAAACCTTTATCGGGTTAACCTGAAGTTAGTAGGCTACTGAGTGTTTTTAAGAATTTTTAAATATATACGGCTGAATTTAACAAATTTGTCCTTCTAAAACAAATGCAAATTGATATTATAAAATCTACAAAATACCTCTTTTCAAATGATTTATTGAATATTAACTTCAAAGCATTCCTGTTTTCTAATAATCAGAAATGTTTGCACATAAAGAAGGCAAGGAAGTGGGGGTAACAATGGAATACTGTTAACAGAAGAAGACACATCCTTCAGACTGTCAAAACTTAGCCATTAATCATCTGTAAAATATTCATCCAAATTGGCACCTCGAAGCAATTAAAAATAAGTTTGGGTTAAAACTAAAATTTAACATTCAAGCCTTTATTATTTATATGTAGTGAACAATCTAAATAGCAGACTGCCGCTGTTTTGTTTTATTTCAAAAAGCAAACTGAAATATGGAAATATGGAATACATTATAGCAATATTTGCCTGTTAAATCTTGATTTATCAAAAATCTTATTGAAGATTCCCACAGGAATATAGACATGACAGTAATGCAAAATACCAAAATGCACTTGCATGTGAGATTTTCAATATGGGGAACTGTAAATAAATCCATGAATATTAAGCAGCACAGATACCAAGAATGTATATTTTACCAGTGCAATGTACTTGTTTTAGAAAACCAGAAAACCAGACCAAGTTGGAAGATGTGAGCACTGGAAGCCTTTTTAGACGAAAAAAATTATATACCACAACACACAATTCCACACATTGTGCAAGAACACATTAGGAAAGAGACTTCAAAATGAACTCAATAATTTATGAATTGTGCATCTTATTAACGCCTAAACATTCAGCTCTTCTGTATGATGCCCATTCAGAAAGAACTGCATCTAATTTTATTCATCTGCTGAATTTCTTTTAGAGTTCTGCAAAGACAAATATATGGTGGTTTCATATGTGTTTGCTTGATATGTTTAATCCACAGTGTCTGCAGTATGGAAAATAAATGGTTTTGTTATTTGGTCTCTTCGTATGGCCATAGTTTTTCTGCATCAAATGTCCAGTTAATTTACAGCATGCAATCTATGATATGTTAGCTTGGTTTGTGATTTTGTCTATAACGTATGCAGCTGGGATCAAGTTCAGAGATGGGGGAGGTGCAGAAAGGGAGCTCATAGCACATAATTCAGTATCTGTAAATTGGCTGCATCTATGACGCCAGGCTGAGGGCCTTGGCACTTATTTGCATGCTGCAGAATATAGAGGATTAAACTGAAATGATTTTCATAGAGGGTTTAGGCCTGACATTTAATATTTGGTTCATAGACCTCTCAAAGGGAAGTTTGTTTTTTTGTTGTAGGTAAAATGTGCTAGGATAAAGTACAGTGATTTCAGGTTTTCTGTAAATAAGTATCTGTAACATGTTCCTTAGGTACTTAAAAAAAAATGTAGTACTGAAAAAAGTGGTTGAATTTCAAAATTTCAGACTGTTTTTAATCTTAGCATGGATTATTGACCCAACAACCTACAACATGGGCTTTATTTATCATTGTTTAGCCACTAAATTTTTGTTATTTTCAGGACTTTTCTTATTTCTCCATCTTTCCGTTTTGTTTCTTATCTTGTCCTTATTTTTATTAAGAAAGTAATTTTGCAGCAAACATGGAAAAAGATCTGAAACATGCACTGCATTATCTGTATTTTAACCAATGTCTTTTGATTGGACTGATATATATTGGGAATGCAAAGTCAACTGTTAAAGAATAAAACATAATTACTTTTTCAAACAACCTACAATTGATGTTTAAAAAAGATTGATCCATTGTTTGAACCATTGATGTATTCAATTCAAAAAAGCTATTAATGATAAAAAATTATATTCCCTAGAACAGAACTTCATTTAAAGTTTATTTGAACTAATGTTGTCTTTAACGTTGCATACATGTAACATCTTTGTTAGGAATCATGAAGTTGCAAAGAAGTAAATTTTAATATATTTTGCCGCTTTTTAGAAAGAGTGAACATGTAATAGTTTGTTTGACATGACGGAATGGATGACAACAAAACTTTTAATGCAAATGTAGTGATCAGAGTTTGGGCCTGATTCAGTCACTGCTAATCTGGATATTCAGACCAATCACTTGTGCTGATATGTATGATGAAACAGGGAGAAATTTTTATTATCGATACATGTGAGTCTATTTGAATATATGCAGAAGTGTAAAGTTATGTTGTTTATTGGATTTTGGTTTAAATACAAGGATTACAAGACATAATAATTAAAGTCTGAGCTTCTCTTGTTCACCACCCAATTTAGTGCCAAAAGTTCCCTATCTATATTTTATTGTTGTGCTGCTTCTATATCATGGGCGGGATTCTCCACTCCCACGTCAAAGTGCCCACGCCGTCGTGAATGCCGTTGAGGTTCACGATGGCGAGAAACGGCCCCTATCCTGACCGATTCAGAGCCCGATAATGGGCTAGGAGCGGGGCCGCGTCATTTACACGTGCCAGGCCTTGTCGCCACGTAAGGCGGCGCAGCATACATGACGCGGCCGGTGCCGCATAACTGGCGTCACCCGCGCATGCGCGGGTTGGCCGGCGCCAACCCGCGCATGCGTGGTTGCCGTCCTCTCCGAGTCCACCCCGCAAGAAGATGGCAGACGGATCTTGCGGGGCTGCGGAAGAAAGGAGGTCCTCCTTCAGAGAGGACGGCCCGACGATCGGTGGGCACTGATCGCGGGCCACCCCACATTTGAGGTACCCCCCGGTGCAGGATCCCCCCTCCCCCCACCCCCACCCCCCACCCGCAGGCCGCCCCCCAGCGTTCCCGCGCTATTCCCGACGGCAGCGACCAGGTGTGGACGGCGCCGGGGGAACCCGCCGTTTTGGGCTGGCTGCTCGGCCCATCCGGGCCTGAGAATAGCAGGGGTGCCGGAGAATCGCCATTTTGGGTGTCTCGGGCGATTCTCCGGCCTGTGGCCCGTGGAACTCGACGGGGCCGTTCCCGCCGCTTGGGAGAATCGCGGGAGGGCGTCGGACCGGCATCGCGGGAAATCTTGGCGGCCCAGGCGATTCCCCCAACCGGCGCGGGAGTGGAGAATCGCGCCCCATGTTCGAACAACACAAATGTAATTGCTCCAATATATCTTTAGTTGAATTTATAAAAAATTATGATTTCTCTCAATGGAATGTGACAATTTAAATTATCATGCAAAGCTTCCCCACTTTCCTAATTTTATATCAACTTGGAATCGTGGACAAATTGATTGCATAAAAATAGGATTTTTTCTTTATTGTAGACACTAATTGGTTTAATCAAGTGTTTAGTCCTGTTCTGGTCAAAGAAGATTTCATATATGAATACTTAACTCACATACACACAAATATATATATATGTTGAAGGAACACAGCCTTGCTGATTTCTTGCTGTGGTTCCAAGAATTCTTAATATTGAACATACCAAAGAAACATTTGGAAAATTCATATGATAGTCAGGAACTGATAGGAATAACAATATGCACATTCTCTAGTAAATATGACTTTTACTATTAGTAGAAGTAATCAACAACTCTGTTTAAGTGAAATTGATAATGATATACTTTCCAGACCTCTGCTTTGTTTTATTAATAAAAACTTAATCCCAAAATTATATTGCATCTGTATTTATATTTGATGCTTTAATAGACACATGAGCTATTTAATCAGACATAGGTCAATTTTTATCACCTATAGCCTCTCTTTATAAGAGAGACTAAAGTGAAAATATATAGGTTATAAAACAGGGGCTTACCTTGTAAATCCTGGAATAGCCTAGTTAGGAATAAAATACATTTCTTTAGAGGGAATTTACTTTTACACATTGCGTCCACCATGTTCCTTAAAATAAATTGAAATAAATGTATCCATTATATTTAATTCAAGTCCTAAACTTAATGAGAGTGTAAACTGACAGCAATGAACTTTGTCTACCAGCTTTTCAAACAAATACTTCTTCTTTAAAATATGTATTTTGATAAGCACTAAAACAGCATTTAATCTATGGGCCAATTGTAAAATAAATTCTGTTGCATGTTTTCTCATGGTGTATAATTATAGCACTTACAATCATGAAGTGAAAACGTTTTAATAGAAATTAAATGTACTTTTTAGGTTAATCCAAGATGGCTGTTGTTGCATTATATAAGCACTGCTTCTGTGTACATTTTGTTATTGGAGCTATTATTGAACTCTGATGCCAAAACTGCATGTTGTGTTTTTCTGACCAGACTTTATTTCAGTTCGTTATTAAGATATGTTAATACATTGTCCACTTTTTATCATTTTACACATTACACTATTAATATAGCACAGTACTTAATCATATATAGTCATTCATTGGAAATAGCCAGACCTACATAGTAGAATATTACTGTTACAATATCCAATTTGCAGCCATGCCCTTTGTGTTGCATGTGAAGTTGAGCATTTTTGGTCACCATTATACTGATGCATATCCTCGTTTATTATTATTCCATTATCATCATGTCTTCTCAGCAGGCCTCACTAATTATAATCGAAATATTCATGCCAGCATGGCAGTTCTGTGATATTGAGGTTTGGCCAATTATGTAGGTGTGACCCAGGACTTGAAAGTTGAAATTTAGCAGCTGTTTTCAAAGGTGGTATCATATTTTGTGGGAAATATAAATTTTATTTAATCCATACTACTGAATTAAATAGCATACTGAAATAAAAGTCAGTCTAGATTTAAGCACTCTCTGTGGTTGGTATAAATTTTGTTCATTCATGTGCAAGCTTCTTGCAGAATAACTGCATGCATTAAAATGCAAGGAGGTAGTATATATTATGCTTTTTCTAAAAGTAATGTTCAAGCACTGCGTGATCGCTAATTAAGTTTGGATAAAACGTTAATTAAAAATGTTAAACATAAGCAGCTATACATTTAACTTTATTCCATTCAGCCAATTAACTATAATTTATAACTAGCAACATGGTAAAACTTGGTGCATATTTGTTGCATTATTATATGAGCATGTAAAAACCCAAATAAAGTGCCATGAAATCGCATCAAATTTATAGTATGTAACAGTAATCAAAGTATGTGCATCAGGATATTCATTCCATTTGTAAACATATCATTATTGTAAAACTTTAAAAAAGTTGTAACATATTCTTTTAAATTGTTGGATCTTTCAAATTTTGAAAAAAAAACAATACTCAAGCTAGTTAATAATTTTGTTGCTTAAAAAAAATAAAGTATGGATCTAACACTATTTAAAATCAGGTGTCGACATTGTATTTTCATTTTGAAATTTTTATCTGCCTTGTATTCTCTTGGACAAAATCGTGGCCATTTTCTAGTGCGTTCTTAATAGGTTGTAATAATACACTACTTCTTGTATTAGAATAAACCTGAAAGCCCAACATTTTAAGTAATAGAAATGGCAAACCTATCTGCTTCAGAGGTTGTGTTTTCTATATATAAAGCCAAATGTTAGTGGGGAAGGGATTTGTGAGAGGGAGACCTTTAAATAAGAAGTCTCAACTGCTCCTTAAATTAATATGAAGAATTTTTAATAATTCTCCACAAAACATTGAAAAATACTTCAATATTTTTGTAACGTTTATAAATATTTAATGCAAAAATGCAAAGAATTAGTATTTGTCGCTGTTGCTTAAATTGATGTATGTTATTGTCCTACAAATGTCACATCAGATAACCCAGAAAAATTACAGCAAACCTCTATAATTATGCATATTCATGATGCTGTTTTATATAGTGCCAGCAGCGCATTTGATAGGAGCGAGAAACACATATACTGTCAATGCAAAATTACTAAACAGAAAAATTCAAATAAGCACAGTGAACATTCTATTTTTCTTTGGTTAACATTGAAGAAGTATTAGCTGTTTGACAATTTTGTAAATAAGCTTTCGATGCGTCGATTTTTAAAATGCAAGTAGATGAATTTTCCTTGTCCAGAATTATCAAGGTCAATTACAATATTAGTTTTTTCAGTATACATGTTTTCCTCAGAGACCTCTATCATATCTGTATATGATATTGGTTTATCACACTATGGCAACATAAGGATTTTCATGCATAAATATTCTGTATACTGTAGATGAGTCATATGCAAATTGTGTTGGTAACAGTTTTGCATGGGTGGTGAGATGAACACTGAGCAATACCGTAGACTGAGAAGATGTCCAATGGCTGGCTCAATAGGTCTTTGTATTGGAGCACAGAGCAGAGTTAATCAGGAGCTCAAGAAGTAATTAACAACAGAGTTTGGGTAGGGCAAATGCTTGGGTAAACAGCAATTGTTCTTAGCACAAGATTCCAAACAGAAGCAACAATGCTGGCATTGTCCTGTACCCCTCATTAAGAGGACTCAAGCACAAGAGCTGAGTGCTCAGAGGCGGGTGGGAACCTAGCAGGCAAACTGTGCGCTGAACGAGTCTCCCATGATCCCATTACAACAAGCTCTGGCTTTTGGCATCAGCAGTGCCAGCTGCGTTGGGAGAAGCCAAGCCTGTCATAGCATCTTCACATCAAATTTTGCAGCATAGAGGCAAAGGCATGGTTGGAGCTCAATGAAAGCAAAAATATAATAGCATCTATTAGGATTTGTTCATGAACAAAGCTGTTTGTCAGTGTACTAAGCATCGTAAAACTAAAGAGTTTTGCAGAAAAATTAGTGCTGGATTATGCAAAAATGGAACACATTTGGAAACCTTTCATGACTTTGTCGTTTCTACATTTTGTGAAATCTGTGATTTCTGTTGTGTTGAATTCACTTGCGCATAGCAATGTATCAAAAAATGCTGTTCGATTATACACATTGTTTTACCTATTGTTCAATATCAGCTACACTATAGGTACCATCCAATCATGCTATACATCATTTTTCTCCGTTGCTTTTGCATGATTTATTGGTAAATTAACAAGGCCCCGTTAAGTACATTCAGTCTATAAAACTCAGAAGAAAATGGGTCTGTTAATGTTAATGGAAATTTGTCCCTACCCACTTCTCATAAAACACCTTCTGACTACAAAAGAAGATGCAAATTCAGCGATGAAAACAACCAATGAAATATGATGGTGGTGTGCAATTAAATTGTTCCATTGTTGTTTAAGCAGTGGATCTCATGCAACATGGTCCACCTTTTTGTTTATGCTACACTGTAACTAAATGATTCACGTAGCTTCTTTTGCCCAATTTAGTGACAGAACACATGACAATCAGACAGCAGTGCAGTGGGGCAGTTACACAAATGAGATTTTTTGTACATTATGCACGTAGTGTAAACACTTGTTCAAAGGATTATGTTGAAGTTGTTGGATATACATTACTGCATTATATTTGCATTACTTAAAATATAGGACAAAAAGACGACTCGCACGATGATTTGATGGATTTATGTGAATACTTCAAGATTTCATTTTGAATAGGGACTTTAATCAGGGCCACATAAAGGAATATTCAGCAATTAATGTCGTAAGCAGTGACTAAAAAAACCCAAACTATTTGTATTAAAAAATGAAGCTGATACATTCAAATGTTCCACCAAAATGCCAGATTAATTGAAAATGGCTTTGCAGTTAAGAATCGGGAGACAGTTGCTATTTTTTAAAATGGGATTTAAATTAGGTTCAGCTTATCTAAGTGCATCAGGTTTATCACAGAACAGTTTCCATACCAGCAGGAGTTTAAGCAAAGAAGCGTTCATTTCCTTTATGTGATCTGCATAAGATGATGTCTACAACCTCTCTGTCACTGCTAGAATTCATAGCTTTAGAAATTCATCAATATGCAGTAGGCAGGCAAAGGAATTTTATTTTACTTTCCAGTATCTTATTAATAATATGAGTGATTACTACATTTAAAAATACAATCTTATTTATCTTGTATTTCAGCATTATATATAATACAGTATTTGAAATTAATATTCAAAGACACATTTTTAAAAGATAATAAATTAACACTTATTGTAGCTCAGCTAGACTGAGGTGACAATCTTGTGCCCTTCCCCAGGCAAGTTTAGTGGTGGGGCACATAATTGAATAAAAGGGGAGCGGGCGGGTACCTTCCACCTTCCCAACTCCATCCTCGATTAAGTCCAGGGTGCGAAGGCCCGTAGATGGCTTTCCTGCCTCTAATTAATGTCAACTTAATGACAACTTAATGGCCTCGTCCTGTTGCCTCTTGTATTAGCCCAGCAGCAGGTGGGGGTGGGGGGGGGGGGGGGGGGGGGGGGGGGGGGGGGGGGTGGCGGGGGGGGTGTTCACCATGTACGGAGCCTGGAGTATTTGCTTCCGGCTCCCGGGGTGGTGGTGCAGGGTTGGTTGAGGGGGGTGATGTGGGGAAAGAGACAGGGGGGGTTCCCTCATTAAAAGGCACTTGGTGTCTGATCGAATGACCCGTTATCAAGAAGGGGATGTCTGCAGAAAGCCTTCCCCCTAACCTGCTACCCCACACCCTGCGTCCCCTTAGCACAATCATGCACCTGGGTCCAACCCTGATCCAAGATATTGGGTGGGTGCAGTACCAGCAGCCACCGCTTTGCTGGTGGGGCGAAGTACAGTGGAGCTACCAGCATTGATGGGTTGGGAGGTTTTGTCCCAGGTCCTTGATCACAGGGGAAGGTCCGCCGGTGGCCTGTTAAGTATCTGTGTGGCACTCGTTGCGGCGAGCCTTTACAAAAAGTAAAATAGTGATGCAGGGTTCCTGCCAGCACTCCAACCTGTCTGTCCTTAGATTTGGGAAGATAATGCATTGCAAAGCTTTTTTTCATGCAATGGCCATAATTATCCTCCCCTATTAGTTTTGGGTGGGTTTAGTGACGGGAGCGGGAATATCGCAAGGTCAAAATCGCGTTTTATGTCGGCATGAACGCTTGCCACTATCGCCCTCTCCCCCCGTCAGTAGTGGGCTGTGTTTCCTGTTGTTATACGTCAGGAACATCATTATAATACAGTTCCATCTCATTATTGTGCCCAAATGCCAGAATTGTACCACCCCATCAAAATATCCATCCATGCTGATGGGATGTCAGAACGGCACAAATCACGAATGGCTTCAAAAGACATGGCACCTGGCGAGCACCCCTTTGCGGGAAGCTTGGAGTTGAGCACAGTGACTGCCGAGCGGTTGCACATATTAAGAGGGCTGAATCATTGTTCCTGGTGACCAGTTTTTGTCTCAGTGATACCGGTTCTGACTGGGGCTGATCAGCCTTTGACTTGTGGTGACCAGACTCTGACTGGCGATGACCAGCTTTTTATTTAAGGAAGACCAGGGTAACACTGGAACGAGATCTGGAAACACTGAAAGGGTACTGGGGACCCAGCCAGGGGAGACAAGAATAACACTCAAAGGGTACTGGAGGAGTCTTCGGTAACACTGGAATGGTAATAGGGGTTTAATTAAAGGATACTGGAGTAGCACTGAAGGGTACCGTGGTCCTAGTTCAGAGAGATCAGAGGTTGACTGCAGGATACTGTGGGGAAGACTCGGTTGAGACTGGGGGATGGGGGGAAGACTTAGGGGAGACCGAGGGGAATACCTGGGAAGATTGAGAGGAAGACTCGGGGGTGAAGACTCCATGGTACTGGCTGGAAGACTTGGTGTGTACCGGGGGAAAGATTGTCAAGTGTGAAAAGCACCGTTCCTGAGGTTGTCTTCGGACTGCATCTGCTGGTGTGTAGACGACTGCATTGCAAAGAAGGTAGTACATATGTTCCTCAACTGGAAACCATGGTTTAATCAGGAGATTTACTCCCTACTGAAGGTCAGGTCTGAGGCATTCAAGACAGGCGATCCTGACCTATACAAAATATCCAGGTACAACATCCACAAAGCAGAGCAGGATACATACCAAGCTGTGATACAACCAGAAAGAATGTTTTCTGTAGTGCATCTATAAAAGTTGGTGAGTCATAGCTGACATGCCAAGTTTCCTTAGTCTTATGAGAAAGTAGAGTCGTTGGTTGGCTTTCTTAACTATAGTGTCAGCATGAGGGGGACCAGCACAGGTTGTTGGTGATATGGACACCTAAAAACTTGAAGCTCTCGACCCTTTCTACTTTGTTCTCATTGATGTATACAGGGGCATGTTCTCCACTATGCTTCCTGAAGCCGATGACAGTTTCCTTTGTTTTGTTGATGTTGAGGGAGAGACTATTGTCGTCGCACCAGTTTGCCAGATTCTCTATCTCATTCCTGTACTCTGTCTCATCATTGTTTGAGAATGTTGGTCATGAGACACATCAACTCCATATTCCCAGAATGCCTTGATCCACTGAAATTCACATACCGCCAGAAAAAACAGTCCACAGCGGTCTCCATCTCACTGGCCCTTTATTCATTCCTGGAGCACCTCAACAACAAGGACTCCTACTTCAGACTCCTGTTTATTGACTACAGCTCCGTCTTCAACAACATAATCCCAGCCAAGCTCATATCCAAACTCCAAAACCTAGGTCTTGGCTCCTCCCTCTGCAACTGGATCCTTGACTTCCTGAGACACAGACCACAATCAGTAAGGATAAACAACAACACCTGCTCCATGATAGTCCTGAATACCTGAGCCCCGCAAGTGGCCCTACTATTTAGCCCCCTACTATACTCCCTATACACACATGACTGTGTGTTAAAATTTGGCTCCAACTCCATTTTCAAGTTTGCTGATCACACGACCGTAGCGGGTCAGATCTCAGACAATGATGAGTCAGAGTACAGGAGGGAGATAGAGAACCTAGTGGAATGGTGTAACGACAACAATCTCTCCCTTAACGTCAGCAAAACTAAAGAGCTGGTCATTAACCTCAGGAAGCGAAGTATGGTAAACACCCCTGTCTGCATCAATGGGGCCGTGGAGATGGTTGATAGCTTCAAATTCCTGGGTGTGCACACCACCAACAATCTACCCTGGTCCACCCACATTGAAGCTATGACCAAGAAAGCACAGCAGCGCCTATATTTCCTCGTTCCTCAGGAAACCAAGGAAATTCAGCATGTCCACATTGAATCTTACCAATTTTTACAGATGCACCACAGAAAACATCCTATCTGGCTGTTTAGCTGGAGTCTAACTATTCACGTATTTATGCCCACTCAAGCACCATTTATGTATGCGAGTGCCACTAATTTCTGCTCAACAGTTAACCCTTGGCGCATTGACCTGCAAAATCACTGACTGACATGGTGTCCCTGAACCATTGGTTGACTGGGAAAGCAAATGCATTCCCTTAGACAGTTGGCAATGGCACACTGTGTGAGGAGCGTGCTTCCAATCCATGGCTGCTTGCTGAGGTCTACATTGACAAGTATCCCCCATAGACCAAGTTGTGCACAAAGCCTTGGAGTGAAGCTTAGGACAATGCCTGAAATGAGAACTCAGTTTGGAGTAGAATGGCCAACATTGTGGCCACTCGGTCACATAGTT
Organism: Scyliorhinus torazame; assembly: GCF_047496885.1. Taxonomy (NCBI): domain Eukaryota; kingdom Metazoa; phylum Chordata; class Chondrichthyes; order Carcharhiniformes; family Scyliorhinidae; genus Scyliorhinus; species Scyliorhinus torazame. Next base: position 88,225,183 of record NC_092715.1, on the reverse strand, counting down.
TGGGGCAAGGATGGTGTGGGGTCTTTCTCAACCAGCATACAAGTGATGGCCTGGGCAGCGATGTGATGCCCAGGAGATGAGTCAGTGGACTTTGTCAGACAGTTTTAGATGATGAATGGCCGAAGGGTGACTCTGAGGAGACAAATGCGAACCATTAGGCTCTCATAGAGACTTATAAAATTCTAACAGGACTAGACAGGGTAAATGCAGGGACGATGGTGGGTGGGTCCAGAACCAGGAGTCACAGTCTGAGGATTCAGTGTAAACCATTTCGGACAGAGATGAGGAGACATTTATTCGCCCAAGGAGTGGTGAGCCTGTGGAATTCATTACCACGGGAAATAGTTGATGCTAAAACATTGAATATATTCAAAAGGCAGCTAGATATAGCAGCTGGGGCGAATGGGATGAAAGGTTATGGGGAGAAAGCAGGATTAGGCTATTGAGTTGGATGATCAGCCACATTTGTGATAAATGGCACAGCAGGCTCGAAGGGCCAAAAGGCCTCCTCCTGCTCCTGTCTTCCATGTATCTATATGTATCAAGTCTCCCACAGTGAGGAGAACATACAAAACATGGAGCGTGGTAAACTATTTGTACTCTTGCTCATAGGCAGGAGAGAAGAAGAAGATGTCAATGGAGACACCTGACTCACCAAAGGCAGGAGCAGAACAATCAAGATGAAGGGGTGGCAGTCCTGCTCCACATGCAGAGATGGAAGCCCAGAAAGCCATTGCTTTGAGGTGCCTGGCTAGACCCAGGATCGACAGACGGTGCCTAACATATCTCTAAGAACCAATGTCGTCGATGACTATGAAGTCCAGGGAACCGGTTGGTCACATCTTCTGCCACCTGCTGGTTTTGGCACCATGGGGACTTTGAGGGCATCCACTGCGAGTGTCACTGAAAGTTATGGTTACGTACAATTTCTATGCCACTGGCTCCTTTCAGGACTCGCACAGGCGACCTCTGTGGGATTTTGCAAGCCTCCACACACATGTGCATCCAAGAGCTGACATTCACAATCTTTGCGAGGGCACACAACTTCAGTTCATTTCAACCATGATAAGGCAAGCCAGGGTGCAAGAAAGATGGACTTTGTGTGAATCTCTGGCCTTCCATAGGTGCAAGGTGCAATTGACTGCACTCATGTGGCACTCGGCTCTCCATTACACTCAGATCTTTGGGGCTTCAAGTAGTGAACTATGTGGACCAGAAGGGCTTCCACTGCTGAATGTTCAGCTGGTTTGTGACTACAAAAAATGTATCCTTCAGGTGTGTGCTTGATTCCCAGGGAGTGTGCCTACTCCTACACTCTTGAGCTGCTCTCAGATCTCTGAGAAGTTTCAGGGTCGGCAGTGGCTGCAAGGTTGACACCTTGGGGACAAGGGCTAACAACTGAGGAGGTGGACAATGACGCCTGTGCAGAGGCCACAGAGTGCAGCTGAGACGAGGTACAATGAGACTCATGCTGCAACTCGCACTTTGGTGGATCACCATTAAGATGGTGAAGATAAAGTTCCAGTGCCTGGATTGGTCCAATGGAGCCCTGCAATGCAATCTGCAGAGGGTGTCGCGCATCATGATCACTTGCCAGGCACAACGTGGTGCTGCAATGAGTGGGGGGGGGGGGGGGGGGAAGAACTAGTTGAGGAGGAGATCAGCACATCTCCTCCAACGAGGAGGATGTCAAAGGCGATGAGGCTGAGAAGGTCCTTGAAAGAGAGGATGTTGGCCATGAGGCAGTGGTGAAGTCCAGACAAGAAGACGAGCTGAGGCTGCTCTCTTTTCCATTAGAGTAATGGAGGTGATGAAGAGCTCCAGTGAGGATATCCCATTATCTTCCCATGGCTTCTGTGAGCATTGCTCTTCTATCTGACTGACGGCAGGACACACTCTCTGTTTAAGGCTCCTGTAATGGGGATGCAGCAGTCATCCACAGTCCCTACATTCCAAGAGAATAATGACACCTTGCAATGGGGACAGCATATTGATCCTCATAGAACATCCGTGGATATCTGACTCCTGTCTAGCTGGTGGCAGCTTGCGTGCTCTCAATGACCAGTGTCATATTATGGCAATCAGTGGGGAAAGTTTCACCCTGATTTTATGGCATCCTTCGTGAGTTGTACCCTTTAGGTTCAGTGTCGCTGGAGGCTAAGGCAAACAGAATGGTGGGGGAAGGGTGTGCAGACACAGCTCAAAGGTGCAGAGAGCACACATAAAGAATGACCGGAATGAGTGACACTAACACTGTACATTGTGGGAACATTGTCATTCCCTATGACATATAGCCATTATTGATGCGTTCAGTCACTGTGAAGTGACACCACCAGTGAGCTGGGAACCTTGCACAAAGCACATGCAGGAAGCCCTGACTGAGCACTCTGCCTTTATCTTGTGCAGGATTCCAGTTTTCAGGTCCAGATTATAAGAACACAGCTCATCAGAACAAAGAGACATGGAAAGAATGTCATTTGTAAGAATTTATTTACAAAAGTGAACATTATGTACAAGGGCTTAGTCTGCCATGCCATATTGTATGTGATGGCCTTGGCAAGTATCTCTTGGAGAGCCTTGACCTGCTTTTGGGGTTCTGCTGTGTGGCAATGCCACCCTCCTTGGCCTGTGGAGCTGGAGCTGAAATGGTTACAGGAAGAGGATATTCGGATGGGTGGGACACTCCTGAAGTCACCAGGGTGGATGACCCTGTGTGTACACCAACTGATCCTCTTCAATATGGGTGCCTAAGGACCCCTGGCTTCATCCTTGGAATAGAGGGGCAGATGGAATGAGGTCAAGAAGCCCTGCCATCCTCTGGTGCTGTCACTCATGGATCCCAACAAGTGGCTGAACCATGGAGTCCATGTCCTGCAGTAGTGCAGTACAGAAGTCTTGCACTAAGTTCTCCATGGTGGCCCTAGCTGTGTTGGCATCATTGCAATGCAGTGTCGGGACAATCAGCTCAGACATATTGTAGACAGACTTGTCCATGCATTTTTTTCTATGTTTAAAAAATATTTTAGCGTACCCAATTCTTTTTTCCAATTATGGGGCAATTTAGTGTGGCAAATCCACCTACCCTGTACATGTTTTTGGGTTGTGGGGTGAGACCCACGCAGACACGGGAAGAATGTGTGAACTCCACATGGACAGTGACCCGAGGCTGGGATCAACCCCAGGTCCTCAGCACCGTGAGGCAGCAGTGCTAACCACTGTGCCACTGTGCGGCCCTACAATTTCAATCCAAGGAGTCTACCAGACAACCCTTCCTGATTTTCCCTACCTTGTCTTTGGAGCTCCAGAAACTGAAGCATGACTGAGTTCAAAGGCTCGTCACCTGACTGGGACTCAGCAGATTTCTGGCCTCCAGCAATCTTCTGAGTGCTAGCACCTTGGGATGTCCCTGCCTCCATCTGCTGTGAGATGCTCACCACATTGTGACCCCAAGGCTACTATACAGCAGGATTTAGATTGTTACAGCAGGATTTAGATTGTTACAGCAGGATTTAGATTGTACAGCAGGATTTAGATTGTTACAGCAGGATTTAGATTGTCTGGAGACTTGGGCGGAGAGATGGCAGATGGAGTTTAACCTGGACAAATGTGAGGTAATGCATTTTGGAAGGGCTAATGCAGGTAGGGAATATACAGTGAATGGTAGAACCCTCAAGAGTATTGAAAGTCAAAGAGATCTAGGAGTACAGGTCCACAGATCACTGAAAGGGGCTACACAGGTGGAGAAGGTAGTCAAGAAGGCATACGGCATGCTTGCCTTCATTGGCCGGGGCATTGAGTATAAGAATTGGCAAGTCATGTTGCAGCTGTATAGAACCTTAGTTAGGCCACACTTGGAGTATAGTGTTCAATTCTGGTCGCCACACTACCAGAAGGATGTGGAGGCTTTAGAGAGGGTGCAGAAGAGATTTACCAGAATGTTGCCTGGTATGGAGGGCATAAGCTATGAGGAGCGATTGAATAAACTCGGTTTGTTCTCACTGGAACGAAGGAGGTTGAGGGGCGACCTGATAGAGGTATACAAAATTATGAGGGGCATAGACAGAGTGGATAGTCAGAGGCTTTTCCCCAGGGTAGAGGGGTCAATTACTAGGGGGCATAGGTTTAAGGTGAGAGGGGCAAAGTTTAGAGTAGATGTACGAGGCAAGTTTTTTACGCAGAGGGTAGTGGGTGCCTGGAACTCACTACCGGAGGAGGTAGTGGAGGCAGGGACGATAGGGACATTTAAGGGGCATCTTGACAAATATATGAATAGGATGGGAATAGAAGGATACGGACCCAGGAAGTGTAGGAGATTGTAGTTTAGTCGGGCAGTATGGTCGGCACGGGCTTGGAGGGCCGAAGGGCCTGTTCCTGTGCTGTACATTTCTTTGTTCTTTGTTCTTTGTTCTCACTGAGGTGGTGTGTCTACGCTGATGCAGGATGTGGGTGAGCACTGTGATGTCTCTTCAGTGTTGAGGCATGTGTATTTCTCTTCAGCATTGCTCTCGGGCTGAAGTCGAGGTCCTTTCTATTGGCTCCCTGAGTTGCTTCCCACGTGTGCCTGCGACAGAAAGGAGAGGTCATTAGTGCATGGCATGGGCCTTTAGAAACAGGAGACATGGCTCACAGCGTTGTTGTCTGATGGGTGTTGCAGTGCTGGATCCTCACTTGGTGTGTCGCCGCTGACCCCACCATCTGCACAGGAGCCTCCCAGGTCAGCTCAATGTCCTCCCAGCTCAGCTGGATTGCTCTCTCCTCAAAGACTGTGAGGACCTTTAGCTCTGGCATCCCTCCACCCATCAGTGATGTCTCCCTCTTGTTGTGACCCGGTTTCTCCTGCATGAAAACAGATGGAGAGAGTGCAAGCAGGATATGTGCCAGGGCAAATGATAAGGATGGCTGACATGTGTGTGGATGGTGAATGGAACCAGCAAGATGAGGACACGACCAATAGGGAAGATGAAGATGTGTATGGGAGAGCGAGTGGTGGTGTCCCTTGAGCTGACAATGAGTGAGATCCCTGGGGATGTGTAATGGATGTGTAGTACGGTGATATGGCATGGAACCTGTGGCTGAAAATTGTTGGCTGTAAGTGCGACACTATACAATGACAAAAGCCGCTTTTGCTGTCGGGGGCCTCGGTGCTGCTTTTCTTGCCTGCCATCGGCCTCTGCCGATTTCTGGGAAAATCTCGCCCAATGACCCAGTAATGAAGGTTTATTATTTATTATATATTACATAAAATATTTATGTGCAAAAACAGTTGGTTGGATTTTACTGACCCCCCCCCCCCCCCACCAGCGTATTTTCAGTGGGATTGGGGTCAAGGCTTTAGGTAAAATATAATGGATAGGTTCCTGCCTTCTGGTCCACCCCTGACACAGCCCTCATAATATGGGGGTAGGGAGAATGTAATGCACTTACTATCCCGCCTGCCTTAGGTGGCCAAGTAAGAATAACATTGTAAAAATAATACACTTACTTAAGGACCTCAATCCACTTACACTGTCATAATATGGAGATGCCGGCATTGCACTGGGGTGGGCACAGTAAGAAGTCTTACAACACCAGGTTAAAGCCCAACAGGTTTGTTTGGAGTCACTAGTTTTCAGAGCGCAGCTCCTTCATCTGAAGAAGCAAGCTAGTGATTCCAAACAAACCTGTTGGACTTTAACTTGGTGTTGTAAGACTTCTTACTATCATAATACGCTCAAGAGTGAGAAGTGTGAAGGCCGTTTTTCACAAAAGTTAATGAATGGGTGTGAACGACGGAGTTTACATCTTTTCCTGGGTGTCCTGTGCCCATCATTGGTACACTCCCTCAACTCATACCCACTCCTTTCTGTCTCCACAAACCATCCCCAACCTCCACCCGAGGGTGCCCGCTCCCTCCCCACTCAAAAAGCCTAGGGCTTACCTGAGTAAGCTCACCATTATCAAAATTCTACGTGGGCCTTCTTGCAATCCCAGTACCGTCCACTACTGAGTTCTGGCGCTGCTGGGACAGCAAGAACTGTCAGCCTATCAGATTGGCTGACATAATTAATGCGAAAAAGTCAATTTGATACCAATTTGATCAAAATACACCATGGTGAATTTTTGGGGCCTTAATCTTTAGACTAAATATAAATGGGATTCTGGTTATCATTCAAAAGGTAAAGTAAACACAGCATAGTTAATCCAAGATGCAGGGCAGCACAGTAGCACAAGTGGATATCAGTGTGGCTTCACAGCGCCAGGGTCCCAGGTTCAATTCCCCGCTGGGTCACCGTCTGTGCGGAGTCTGCACGTTCTCCCCGTGTCTGCGTGGGTTTCCTCCGGGTGCTCCGATTTCCTCCCACAGTCCAAAGACGTGCAGGTTAGGTGGATTGGCCATGGTAAATTGCCCTTAGTGACCAAAAATAGTTAGGCGGGGTTATTGGGTTACGTTGATAGGGTGGAAGTGAGGGTTTAAGTGGGTCGGTGCAGACGCGATAGGCCGAATGGCCTCCTTCTGCACTGTATGCGCTGCTTGCATTTTTGTTAAATAAGGAAATAAAATCACCCCAATTTTACTAAATTACCTTTCTTTTTTTAATATTTTTAAACCTGAATAATGTGACGACAGGCACCTTGATAATGTTGTGACACTGTACCAGATATAATGGCTTTAGGGTTAGAAGTATGAACTCAGAATAGAGATCACACCTGAAAATGTTACATGTCATGGAATTGGAAGTTAATTCATGCTTTCCCTTTTTGACATAGAAATCATATTTAATGTGTTTTTGGTGTATGCTGCTCATGGAACTTCCACTTTCTTTTATAGCATGATCACAAACACAAACGACCATCATCATAACCTAAACATGTATTGCCTTCCATTTTTCATTGCTGGGCAATATCCTGGAACCCCCTAACTAACACCTATGCGCGAACGCTACAGCTGTTCAAGGAGCAGGCCCATTATCTATTTTCAGGGCATCTAGGAATGAGCAATAAATGTGGACTTGTAAGCATCACTCACATCCTGAGAACAAATGGAAAATAGGAAGATATGTAGGTTCCCATTATATTTTGGACAAACGTATTCTTTCAACCCTATAAGCTTAAATTTAGTGGTGTTGCTTCAAGAAACGTATTGAATGATGCGATTTGCATTTGTTTGTGGTACATAGTAATTTTCACCACCATAAAAAACAATGTTATTTTTACTTACAAATGTGCCTCCATTTCCCAAATTCAGGAAAACACCCCTAAGTATTGCAGACTACAAGTACTACATATTCCTCATTCTATTTCCTGAAAAAGCATATGCACTGAATTCGGCAAAAATAAATATTTTATTACATAGAGCGCTACACCTCTAAAATTGGACACATTTATATGATTGAGCTCTCTCTTTACATTCCGGCCTGGCTATATGAAAGCAGACAAAACCCATAACAAAGGTATCAAGTAACTTGATAAACCAACCTGGGGTAAAGTTCAGAAATGATGATTGGATAAAATTAAAACAACAGAAGCACACAAATACACTTTTCTATTTTAACCATTTTTGGAAAAAAATATTTGCAACAATTCGTGTTTGCATATTATTCATTCAGAAAATCTTTCTCCATCTGCTCCGTGCTTAATCTGTCACCACATATATATGAGTGTGTAATACTAATGAATAATGCTGCCCTGTTTGGTGCCATTCTTAGAGCCAGAAACCAAGGGTATAAAGTTTGATCTTCCCAATTGAAATGACAAAAAGTCTCTGAAACAGATTACACTTCATTTTTTTTCTTTCTGTTAATTTTATGAAGTTGTAAGCCTTTTCATCATTTCAGGGTAATAAAAGTATTCCACAATCCTGTTGTAATTTTTTGAGCAAACATTTTAATTTGTTCCATTGAGTATTATGTGATATATCTGCAAACAAACCAGTTCAGGATTTAGGCGGCAAAGTAAATACCCTGTGACAAATTTTTGAGTTGAACATGTTTTGCCGAGGAAATGAAATCGATTGTGTATTATTGTTGATTTGTGGTAGGTATCATTTGGTTGTGAAGAACTACAAAAGCTGTAGTGCGCATGTTTAGAAATGTTGAAAATGTTTGTAAGAAAGAGCATGAGAGAATCATCTATTTCTAATAACACTGAACCATTTAGCATCTAGATTTGCCTTGATCTTGGTCCCTCTACCAATGGGAAGAGCTTTTCTCCATTTGCATCCTCTAGTTCTGGAGCCAGATTTGGCGCAATCAGCCAAACCAGTACAACAGATTTGGCCGGGTCACTGTTTGTGTGGAGTTTGCACATTTTCCCCGTGTCTGCATGGGTTTTACCCCCACAACCCAAAGATGTGCAGGTTCAGTGGATTGGCCACGCTAAATTGCCCCTTAATTGGAAACATAATTGGATACACTAAATTTATTTTTTTAAATTGTGGAGTTCCACCAATTGCGCTGATTAGGAAAAATTGTTTGAAATGCACTAATTTTCTTAGATCACTGGCTTGTTTTAAAAAACTATTTCATATCAAAATATATTTAATGTTCAATGGAACTGATTAGTACGTGCCAATGAAACCATTAAATGGTACAGCATAGTTCACTCTTAGGTCATTTTTAGTAATTTTAAGTCAAGTTACTCACAGGTGGCAGATTGGACACCCTCATTAAAAATGCTTATTATTTGGTGATAAACTTATTTCAGCTGAACTAATAAAAATGCACCAGTTTATCACTCGTATATAAATCAAGGAACATTTTTTAATTGAAAGAAGAAACAAACAATTGTGTCGTACCTTGTTGCTCAAATGTGTTGGTTCATGGAAGATACTGTGGGATTCTCCGGCGGTGGGATGCTCTGCCCCACCGACAGTGCATCCACACCCACGCATTTCCCGATGGCATTGGTTGGGCCACAATGGGGAACCCCATTGGCCGCATGCGGGAGCCGAGAGTCCTAAGCGATAGAAAACGCTCATTGAGAGAAAAGCAAGATAACTGATCATCTCCTTTATAACTGTGTTCACTTAATCCTGATACTTCTGTTGGCATTGCAACAGTTGAGTTATTCTACATGCTGGGTTGAATGTTCGCAAAGTTGGAGAGGCTCCACTAACCTTTAAAAAGACAGGGGGTAGCCAGTTCCATGATTCTTGGCCGCGATCCCAGCGCCCCCAATTTTGGTCAATGTGGGATAAGTGTTGGATTGGCTTGAAAATCTGCACCCTGCAGTCCCAATCTGGCCAGCTCCATTATAGGGTTAAGTATCTCTTTGTCTCCCCATAATTTCAAGGAGTCAGGCCAGCCTTTCACAAGTCATGCTTCATGGTCACTCAAAGATATTGGATGCAATTCAGCAGACAACGGTTTAATTCCGTTTTTGGGCTGATTAGACAGGGTGTTTCTAAAAGCTGCAAAGCTGAGATCACCCGCTATTCATCAACATTTTGCCAGTTTTTGACCTCTGGGAGTTTCTCCCTGCTGAGGCCACACTTTACTCAATTTCCAGCTGGAATGGCTCCTCGCAGATCGTTGTGCCATTTTGAACAGCAGCCTTGATCTCCCCCCGCCCCTCCTTCCCACCTTCAGCTCCCTCCACCATTTTGACACCCCTTCACCCAACCTTCTCTAGCCCCGGGAACTGCGTCTCACTCCTCTCTAATGTGCAATGCCCCCCTGGGCACGAACCCTGGCAATGATGTTGTGGCACCCAGGCACCTGGCACTGCCAGCCTGACATCCTGACACTGCCCACCTGGCATCCTGGCAGTGTCTGCCTGGCACTTTGGCAGTGCTCCCGTGACCCTGGAATCACCAGCCTGGCACCCTTGCAGTGCCAGGGTGGTATTGCCAGGATGCACAGGTGGCACTGTCAGGGTGCCAAGGCAGTGCTAAGGTGCCCGCATTTCCGGGGATGTGCAAGGGTACCACCCTGCCCTCTCCCCAATCACCCGGGGTCTCTAATGGCCTACGCAACCCCCCAAAGTGCTGTCATGCCTGGTCCACGTTTGTGGAAACCAGTGCTGCAAGGCGCTCTGGCGAGTTCTCAAAGGCACGGCCGTTGATTCCTGGGCGCCGGGTGAATCCAGCATCCAGGTATTTAAATGGGACTAATGGCTCATTTAAACATGCAGATCTGAATCTTGCCCAGCGCGAATGAGATCCAGATCACTCAGTGTGGAGTGAGTCAGGTATTCGCGATCAGCCCCACGCCCGGTGCAGAGCCTGATTTGGGACTCTCCTGGGATGCACCCGGTGTGCCTGAATCCATGCCAGGCACAGCACAATCGCTGAATTGTGCCTATTGTAAATCATTGTTTAGGTGAGGGATCCTTTTGGAAGGTAAATAACAAAGGTCTTAGCCCATGCCCCCTTGTCAACCTATGCCCCTCCATCCACCGCCAATAATCCTGCATACCCTCCATGCCAACCTGTGCCCCTCCACCCACCAGTGGACCTTCATACCTTCCACATCAACATATGCACATTCACTCAGTATGCACTCTGCACAGAACCAATGAAACCTATCATAGTAATTACATGTGTGTAAAAGCTTTTAAAAAGTCAATCATTCATAACATTCTTACAAAGTCTGCTTTTACTACAGCTCATTGAAAGAGTCAATCACCCAAACATTTAGGTTGAAATTCTCCAGCCATTGGGATTCTCTTTTCTTGCTGGTAGCACCACTCCAGCCCGTGAGTTTCCCAGCGATGCTGGGCGGCTTCAATAGGAAATCACATTGACAAGTGGTGGGAAGAGAGAAACCCACCACTAGCGAATGGTGCGCTGCCGAGAAACACACGACTGGGAGACTGGATAATTCCCGCCCTTAAAGTATCAATAGAGGAAACTACAAACAGACGGCACTTTATCTTACAGAAATAAACATTGTATAATTGACAAAATGGGTCTAAGAGAAAATGCTGTCAATCAGGACATGTGTTCCCTTACGTGCAGCTCTTTCAAGAGATTAATGGATGCCAGGGCTCTCAGTAAAGAATGCATTGTGATGGTGAGAAAAAGGAAAATCTAACTAAGCGCCTGTAGCACAACACCACCCTATGTTATGATGCTTGTAAATTTGTTTTGTATTATTTTGTTACTTGATTTTAGGTATTATTATGATAGCCTTTTAAAAGTTTGATTAATTCTTATGTGCTCCCATGAATATGTATTAATGCTCTGTCATGGGCACGTTAAATTCCACCTATTGTACTGGATGTCAGAGCATAAATACAAATCGGTACTGATGAATATGAACGTGGGAGGAAAATGTGATTTAAGAAATCAAACCTAGAACATTGAGCCTTAATACTTCAATAAGTATAAATGCATCTGTTTACTAGATATTAATTAAGAAAAGATAACTAAGATATCAGTTTTAATCATCAAAGATGGTCTTGATGCTCCCCTTTTAATGACTTATTTTAAACAATTTATCTAAACTCAAAGTTAAACAAAATATATATAAACAAAATATGGTATGTTTCACCATAAGAAAATATCTGAAATTAAATGAAGTTGAAAATGTAGCTCTGCCCTCCGCTGTGAATTGAGAGCAAACCAACGGGTGAATCTTTATGCTGCTTCCATCGACTTTCCACTGCAGGATGTATAAATGTTTAGTCTATCTTCTGCTGCAACATTTGAATAAGCTATTTTATCTCCTAAATATGGCAAATATAATGCATATATGAGGTACTTATGTAAGTGTTAAAGTATTATTTAGTCACCGGTGAAGATTGAATGCAACACATATAGACAGCATTATTTTTTGTTTTCAAAGCAACAGCCCATACATTTAATGTGCCTATTTAAAATTAATTTATGCATAACTGAAGGAATGCAGCTTCATATTATAACGATGGTAATTGCTGTTCTGTGTGATTAATAATTCCCGCCTCAAAGGATTTCACATAGATTATACTGCTGGTAGCTATATAAACATACATCATTTGAAAGCAAGCAAAAAAAAATCCTTGAGTAGAACATGTCATCATACTGCACAATGCCATGGTTACCTTTCATTGAAAACGGTTGTGTGAAGCTTAATACAAAACACAATGGCTGACTGTGTTCTTTAATGCTGCCTTTGTTTTTCTTTTTATTTCTTTATTTTAGTCACTGCCTGGACAATTTCCAATGCTGATTTAAATAAATAAATAAAAAATATGCCCAAAAAGAAAGCAAATCATTCATTTGTGGCCATTAGAAACATTCCAGATAACATATGAAGATTTCCAGTGAGCACTTCAGGGATGGGAGGAGGGTGCTGAGACACAGGAAGGAAGTTGCAAGAGATGCTGAGAGTCCAGCAACAGTGCCTGTCTTTACTGTTACCAGAGTCATGGGAATGGTGAAAACAGTTAAGGTTCAAGGTCATTATTGACATTCAGCTGTTGGGAGCTGTATTGTTTGAGTCTTCACTGACACAAGGGCAGCACGGTAGCATTGTGGATAGCACAATTGCTTCACAGCTCCAGGGTCCCAGGTTCGATTCTGGCTTGGGTCACTGTCTGTGTGGAGTCTGCACATTCTCCCCGTGTCTGCGTGGGTTTCCTCCGGGTACTCCGGTTTCCTCCCACAGTCCAAAGATGTGCAGGGTAGGTGGATTGGCCTTGCTAAATTGCCCTTAGTGTCCAAAATTTCCCTTAGTGTTGGGTGGGGCTATTGTGTTATGGGGATAGGATGGAGGTGTGGACCTTGGTAGGGTGCTCTTTCCAAGAGCCGGTGCAGACTCGATGGGCCGAATGGCCTCCTTCTGCACTGTAATTTCTATGATAATCTATGACATTTACCACAAAGCAGCAATGGATTGATAACATTGCATTTCTTGTGCAATTGCCCCTTATGAAACATTGCACACTTGGAACTCTCTGATGTTTATTCAATCAAGTTGGACGGAAATTATACCCTCCTTGGTTTACTTAATTCATTTAGGAATTGTGGAGGAGCAAAACTGTAATTTAACTGAAGTAATAATATGTATATAAGTAAAATACGATATTTGTGATATTTGGGAACTTGTCTGAAAAGTACCATCATTAGTCTATCATAATGTTAAACTGAGATAACTTTACAGTTTGAAAACACACAACAAAGAGAACTATGCTGAGAAAACACAAAGTAAAAGAGAATTTTTCAGCTCACAGTTTCTAAGGGCCTTGGGGAAGTCAAATTACTGAGAAACGAAATAAGACTACATAATGAAAAGAGGTAAAAGTAAGCCTAGCTCAGGGTACCAACTGTGATTAGCTTCATTGTTGGAGGCCGTTTGAGCTTCAATGGTCCCAAAGAAAACTCCACTAATGAATCTATCTGAGCTTGGCAGAAACTTTGTACTGAAAGCAAGTTATAGAGGGTCTTCACAGTGATGTGCCATACCGTAAGTATGCAGAAAACTTGTGTACAGTTCCATTTCACTTCCCCCAGCACAGTAACATCCAGAATCTCTTTTACAGTTTTCCCATTTTTGCCATTTGTAAATTATGGTCATTTAAATTAATCATATCAAAATTGATACTGTAACGGGAAAGAACTAACAGTAGTTATGATAAACAGATTACCATATAAACAGCATGGTGAAGTAATGGTTTACATTTTAAAAAGTGATCAAAATGCACAATGGATAAATCAGCATCTGACAGAATGCTTAACATTTCAGTTGGGATCCTACATAAACCTTTCTAATGAAGAGGTTTGTTCTGTAATGTTAATGTGTTTGTTTCTTTTAGATGCTCACAGATTTGCTGTAAATTTTCAATTGTTTTATTTTTATTTCACACTTTCAGTATGAGACAATTTTCTTCTTACTGTTGAGTAACTACTTTCTTGGCTCCAGTTATTTATCTATATTTTTGTCTGCCAGAATATTACATTGAGCACATGTTTAGGTGTCCTGATTAAAAACGTTTATACTTAGCGTCGTAAGTTCCAAATCAGAGGACATAAAGGCCATCTTTTTAGCAGGACCTTTATCTTCTTCAGCAATCTTGCAGCTGCTAGCCAAGGATGAGAATACCCTTTCAAAGTCATTAAGAATTATGTGGCTGAATTTGAAAATTATTAGAAGAATTGGTATCATCGTTGGGAGCTTTATTTATAGAAGCAGTTTCCATAGGCGAGATTTTCTGGCCTCCCCACGGTGTATTCATGGGGGCAGGAGCTGGCTTACTATTGGCCAATGGTGGGATCTTCTGGTCTTGCTGCTGTCAGTGGGATTCCCCCTTGAATCCACATCACACCGTCGGTTTGGGGGTGCGCCGTCGGCAGGACAGGAAGATCTCACCAGCGTGAACAGCCGGAAGATTTTGTCCAAGATCTAAAATTATATCTCACTATTTCATTTTTTCACCTTTGTTCAACATCAAAATGACATCTTTACTGTGATTGATGTATCTTTTTGTTCAGAGCAGTGGGGAAAAATATCACAGAAAAATTGAATGAATTTGGTATTATTTAATATAACACAATAAATGAATGTCGTAACTTGAAGAATTAAGTTGAAAGATGTGTGTGTGTGCATGTGTATATTCCAGAAATGAAAGATGTATCAAAGTTAAACTGTTACATTTAAGCAATATCAAATTTTACCTTTTCAAATACTCTTCAAATAAAGGTTTCTGTGAATGTCTGGGGTTTAGTTTGTCCCTGACATTTAGCAAAAGAGACATTTTCTCTGAAATCTGTAAGATAAACCTTTGGGCAGGGTTGTAGGAAGCAAAGTCTCATGCAATCAAGTCTGACATGTCACAACTTTTTCCCCTCCCTCCCCCTCCCCCCACCTCAGAAAATAGAAACCAGCAGTTCTGATTTCTTGTTTAACTCTTTGCTCATATCTAAACTAAAACTTTTTAATATTCCCCTGAACATCTGCAAATAAAGTCACAAAAAGGGGGGTGGGGGAGTACAACAAGATAAATCAACTTGAATTTGAAATCCACTGCAGCATATTAAGTGGCACAGCCTCATTGTAAGAGAGGGCGACCCCGCGGCTTCTTGCAGTTTGAAGCTAATTGTTTTCGTCAGGATGGGAACGTCTGGAAGTCCTTTGCAGTGTCCCACCAGCACAGCTTCAGTAACCGAGCTGGCCTGCAGAGAATGAACCCACTTTGTACCGACACAGCGGGCTCAAACACCACCTATTCTGCTCTCCAAACTGTCATGCATAACAACTTTATTGTGCTAAATTGAACTTGAAAGCACCCAAAGGCTATGAGAAGGAGAGGCTATGAGAAAAGCGTGCTGTCAGCATTGGCAAAGGCTGACCTGGAAAGAAGATTCTGAGACAGGAGAATAAAAGACCAAGCCCCATGAACACAACATATTGTTTCATTTTAAAGTATGATTCCATACAAGGAAACAGAAAATGTGATGTAAATTTATTTAAATAGATTCTGCTGCTCCAAAGTTTGCCAGTCACTCTTGCTTAACTTTCCCAGATCCCTGATTCGTTGCTTACAGTGGGAATATAATGACATATAGTCATCATTGTAACAGCTTCTTTGCAGGGCCACAATAATGATTAATAGCTAGCAACAAATTTTCACATGGGTTCGAGGCACTGTGGCAGTGAGCATACGAAACAATCCCAAATCCCCTTCTCTGTTCCAATCAAAAGTTCTCTACTTGTACCTTGCAGTTATGAACAAAGCTTATCTTAATTCCAATCAGCTTCCCTTAATTCAGATTAGATCTCCTTTTCGGATTGATTCATGTGCTCTTTTTTTCCCTTTCACATCTTTTCACCTTTGTACTTCAGAAACACAGTTGACATTTCTTTCTTTTTTTAAACACTTGTTCCCATACGAAACATTTCTTTTTAAAAAAAACCGTTGAAGTGGTAACTAAACTGCTGTAGAAGAGAAGGCTGCTTGTAAAAAAAAAGCAATCTTCCCTCCTGTTTTAAAATTCTTTGACCAATGCCAAGTTATAAGAAGCGTAAAGAGGAGCAAGCCCGACAGACATAAATCTGGGTTTGTCCAGAGTATGCAGAGCCACAACAATAGGTAGGCTCTATTCATTGTATCACAGCTGGTTCCCATGAGAGGCTAACAACTAAGAATAGAGTAGATCAGTTTTCCTGACGGGGGTGTTTATTCATTTTATGATGCTAGTCACTTCCAAATGAAAAGGATTTACATTAGGTTTGATGTGTATGACATATATTCATAATAGATCCCAACTACAGTATGAAGTTAAATGCAGGAGTTCAGACAGCACATACACTTTTCAAAGACCCTCCATTTTAACCCTTGTAAAAGGAGGGTAACAAAATATCAGTACCTAACATCTTTGTGCATGTAATTTTATACTGCTGTCCAACAATAATTTTCTGGTACTGAGTATACATCTGTGACTTACATATTTCCTTGTCAGTTTATTAGCCTGTCTGCAAATGTTGAGCACAGATGAAGTTTACATAATTTAAAGATAAAGCTTTTTAATGTGATTACAGAGGAAATTCTATACAATATTAAGCAGACACCCGAGGGACAGATAGATTATGAATGTTTGAAACAGGTGGCAGTTTAACATGGGCACAGTCCTTGCGCAGCTGAGCTCCACTTCAGGTGAGTTAGTACATTTAACTAATGCTCTCTAAGTGCATGTTGAAAAGTTTCATGCTATCATATATTTCCATTTTAATCTCTTTCTCTGCCAAATCCTTTTTACATTTCCTTTCCTAATCATTTTTTATTCTTGCGCCCATATCTTGTTTTTTGAGATTACTTCTCTCTATCTCATCACCTGCTCTTCCCTTGTCAGTCACTGGACTGCAAACTGCATTTTACGAGGTAGGGGGTGCAGACTGCATTCTTTCTGCAAGCCAAGTCATTTGGCAGTCAACACACCATAAAGAAACCCACCCCACATCCACAAGACGCTGAGGGTGGGCTAAATTAGCTGAGAGTGGGACCACCGCCCCTCAGTGGGAAGAAAGTCCTGCCTTTGAGAGCTGCTGGCCAATCTAACAGTCCTGGCAGCGCCAGAGCTAGGTAGTGGGCACTCCTGGAACTGCAAGAAGGAGCACAAAGGAAAGCAATGGCTGCCGCAGAAAGGTAAGTCCCAGACTTTTAGGGCAGGGGAGGATCTGAGAGCTCAGGGAGGGATAGAGGGGAATGGGGGAACCAGGATTTTGAGGGTGTGCAGTGAAGAAAGAAGGGGTGTTGACATATTTAAGATGCCCACATAGCACAAAGGGCACCCCGATGCCTTTATGTGTTCTTGTTGTCCTTTGGTTCCAAGTGTTGCTAATAATCACATTAAAGCTTGTACACGTCATATCCTAATTTTGCATGCAGTCTTGTTCAAAGGCAGGACTAGATTGAACTGGATATGTACACATCATTTCAGTCTCAAGTACAGCTGCAAAATATGGGCCCTGGAACACTTACATTTGACACATTAGTTCCTAGGTTTCTGAACTATTTACAGATAATAGAAGAATATATATTCTCCCGCTTTTTATGAAACATAATCCCCTATCAATGTAGCTGTTCCAGATTATCAATCAACTTTTGGAAACAAGCAGAACCACTTCCTAGAGACTTTAATATTGTGTATTCTTTTCTGAAATATGGTTCATGGTTGTGCTTAAGTGGTTAGATGCTGTGCCTCCATCTTGTAGATTTGCCATTCATTGCTCTTAGTGGTGAGCTGGCACACTGCACGGGTGATGTTGTGCGTGTTATCCCTGGTGTTGCAGGAGTTGTACTTGCTGTTCCTAATATTGTCACATTCTCTGGTGATGTTGTTAATGTTGGCTCCTTGGATATTGATGATTCCGGTGTTTTTGCTGATCTTTCAAGTTTATCCAGCTCTGTTGTAGATCGAATATGGAGTCTGTTTCTCCTCATTTGCTCACTGATTTGGGTGTCAATTATGTATGACGTTGGTGTCTCCGTTTTAGCTGCAGCTTTTGCCGGGCTCCAGATTGTCAAGATTGGATTCTGTACATGTACTCATTATCCTTTCAGCAGCTCAGGTAGGGTGTTAGAATGTTTGATACTTGCTGAAGTGCTGGCCTCGTCTTTCACGTCTTTCAATAAGTTGTTGTCTCACTTCTTCCTCATCACTTAGAGGATGTATTTTGCTTTGCAGCGTGTAGCGCACAATGACTCACACGAGACGAGAAGCGATGAAGTCTATCTAGGCTTTATTAAGCGAGACTTGTCCCCAGCAGCTCAGCAACAGAATGAGGCTGCGGGGAGAAGTTTGAGCTCTTATACTCCACCTTCAGGGCGTAGCCAGAAGTTGGCAGATCCAACCAGGACCTGGGACCTGTCAGCCAATAGCCTCTCGGCTTCACAGGTACCACATTATCCCTAATACATACCACCACACAGTATTTTCTTCTATTCAGAAACTCTGCAGGTGATTTCATGTCAGCCTTGAGAGGCACGGTTCGGAGAGACAATAAGGCAAGGTTTGGGTAGTACTTTATCTCTTGGCATTTTGCAAGGGCTCTTTTGACTTTGGACATGTCTTTCTCTAAACCTGTGTCCTTGAGGGTAATGTAGTGATGAGGTGATGATGTTGAATCCATTCTGTTCAGCGAATTCCTTCACTTCGCTGAATGTGAACTAGGTGCCATTGTCACACATTAATCTTTCAGGAATCCCTTGCCCAGCAAATAGAGCTCGTACTGCTGAGACAATTGTTGTGGTTCTCAAGTCTTTCAACTTCACAATAAAAGGAAACTTTGAGAAGTCTTTTTTGACTATGAGATGCCATTCTTGATTGTCATGATGTGGAGTTGCCGGCGTTGGACTGGGATGAGCACAGTAAGAAGTCTTACAACACCAGGTTAAAGTCCAACAGGTTTGTTTCGATGTCACTAGCTTTCGGAGCGCTGCTCCTTCCTCAGGTGAATGAAGAGGTATGTTCCAGAAACATATATATAGATAGATTCAAAGATGCCAGACAATGCTTGGAATACGAGCATTAGCAGGTGAATAAATCTTTACAGATCCAGAGATGGGGTAACCCCAGGTTAAAGAGGTGGGAATTGTATCAAGCCAGGACGGTTGGTAGGATTTCGCAGGCCAGATGGTGGGGGATGAATGTAATGCGACATGAATCCCAGGTCCTGGTTGAGGCCCTACTCATGTGTGCGGAACTTGGCTATAAGTTTCTGCTTGGCGATTCTGCGTTGTTGCGCGTCCTGAAGGCCGCCTTGGAGAACGCTTACCCGGAGATCAGAGTCTGAATGCCCTTGACTGTTGAAGTGTTCCCCGACTGGAAGGGAACATTCCTGCCTGGAGATTGTGATTCATGTCGCATTACATTCATCCCCCACCATCTGGCCTGCGAAACCCTACCAACCGTCCTGGCTTGATACAATTCACACCTCTTTAACCTGGGGTTACCCCATCTCTGGATCTGTAAAGATTTAATCACCTGCTAATGCTCGTATTCCAAGCATTGTCTGGCATCTTTGAATCTGTCTATATATTTGTTTCTGGAACATACCTCTTAATTCACCTGAGGAAGGAGCAGAGCTCCGAAAGCTAGTGACATCGAAACAAACCTGTTGGACTTTAACCTGGTGTTGTAAGACTTCTTGATTGTGTGTGAATAAAACAGATACCATAGTATGCTATGGCGGGGTGGTGCTCCAAAAGCTATCATCCCATCTTTCTGCTGTGAGTGTTCCTGTACTTTCGACATACATTGCATGTAGACACATATTTTCAATGTTTTTGTGTATATCTATCCAGTACACAGTTGATTCAGATCTGAGCTTACATTTCTCCATTCTCATGTGGCCTTCAAGTATTTTCTGGAGAGTTTCTGTGGGTAGGATTATTCTGAATCCATCTTTCAGTGAAACATCATCTCTTTCTTTTAATATAAATTTATATTATCCAATTATTTTTTCCAATTAAGGGACAATTTAGTCTGGCCAATCCACCTACTCTGCACATTTTTGGGTTGTGGGGGTGAAACCCACGCAGACATGGGGAGAATGTGCAAACTCCACACGGACAGTGACCCAGAGCCGGGATCAAACCTGGGACCTCAGCGCCGTGAGGCAGCTGTGCTAACCACTAGGCCACGTGTTGCCCTTGAAACATCATCTCTGATAGACCAGTACTGCCATATTGTTGGCTGTGTTTGCTGAATCCTATCAGACCAACCCTTGATCACTTGCTGGAAGAGAGCATTTATAACTGTTCACCTTTGCTGGCCTAATTTGACCTAGTTACAGTGGTGTTTCATTCTCTAGGCAATGGATCTTGAGACCGCGATTTTCTATTTGTGTTTCTCTTGTGGTGCCAACTGAGATAGGGTATTTTCCAGCATATTTCCAGCATTCTCCAGTAAAGATCATAAACTCTTTTCATGTTTAATTTTGCGTGCCATCTGATTCAAAAGAAAAGCATATTTGAACTAGTTATGGACACATCACTTCAGTGCAACTGTGTAATGTGTCCCTTTGGAACACTTACAGGTAACACATTAATCCCGAGCTAAGTGGTTTCTAGCTATTTACAGATATTTACAGATAGTACAATATATAACAGTGCCCCCTTCTTTTTCGCCATTATTCATCAAGGCCACAAAAACAGTCTGCCCTATCCCACCTTCCTACACATGAAAAGCATAGTATGATGTGGGCAGTGTATTATTCTAGTCAATAACCTTGATAATGAGACTAATTGGCCTGTAATTATCCATTTAAATCCACAGGCGGGCTGCTGATTTCGGCACCTGCCCTTTAGCGTATTATGCGGGTTAGCATGGGGGGATTGGCAGGAAGGTGGTGGGCTAGTCACTTGGCATATTTAACATGTTACCACACCCCTCCCCCCCACCAAAAATCCAGCACATTGTTGCACGTTGTTATGACTGTGTGAGGAGGAGTGAGCTTATTGGTCACAATAAAGGTTTTAAAATTTAATTTCTCTGTAAGTGCCTTTTCCAATCCAAATCTGTTTACTTTCAAGTAAAATCATATCAAGTTTTTTTGAGTCAAATAAAACTAGTTTAGTTACTAAACCAAGAAAATATAAGAAATATGTGGCCACACACACACAGGTATCAGATGTAAGAAAATTTAAGCCCAATAAAAATTTAAAAGAATGTACAATTAAATCCTTTGCTTATCTTTGAGGTGTAGTTTGTTGAATGTTGTGGATGTTTGAAGTTCATCGGTTTCATGTAGCATCCTGGAGTTGACTTGGTTCAGGTCTGCACTTTGTTGAATGCACTCTTTTAGCTTCACGAAGAGAGAATTGTATTTTTGCTGCTCTCTTCCAGCAGTGTTTTCAGATGACTGTGTTGTTCTTTCTCCTTCTTTGTGATTCTGCTTGGAAGAACCAGTTTTTAAAACTCCTGTCTGTATATTCACAAAAAGAAACTTGATTAGCATGTCTTGCAGACATTTTTGCAGACCAAGTTATCCCATTTTTCTATCTTCTCATCTCTGCAGCCTTCGATACATTTTGAGATAAAAGTCAACAGAGATTAATTTATTTCACCCTCCACAGGGTGTTTTGAATATCTGATGAGTATTTGGCCAGTTAGCAGTTCCCATTGTTTTGATCGAATTACAGCTGGTCAAAGTCCAGAACTTTCTATTTTTAATCCCTTCAATTTTTTATGATCTGGCAAGTGCTGTGCTAACCAAATCCCAATGGGAAACTTGGCAAGCTATCACAACTTATTTCCATTTGTATTTTACTCTGAGAAAATGTGTACTAAGTCATAAGTCACAAATTCCAGGAACATTTTTCAAGATTTTAAATATTAAATTAAAACATTTATTGACAAAAGAAAAGAAAACTCAAACACATCGTATTACATTTACACAGTTAAAATTAGTATTATGGAACATCTGCCCAAAAAGATTCCGACTTGGTTAGACTCAAAAGTAAACATCCCTTTATGCAACTGTCCCTTACATATATTTAATTAATAAAAACATAGTAATATTACAACAAGACACATCCACTGTTGCTGTAGGGAAGAGATGACACACAGCTCCTCTTTCTTTCCCACTCTGCTGTGTAAAATTCCAAAAGCTTTAGAACAAACCCCTGCTTTCTGAAAAACAAGCAGGCAGACACCTTTCTGTATTGGTCAAAAACTGGATTATTTTTGTCTTACATGGCCACTCCTCAATGCAATTCCCAATCTCTCTTTAAGTATGTTTTTTCTCTTTCATATTTCTTTGAAATTTACCATCCCCAGGATATAAAAGTATTTTCTCGTCTGCTTATGATGACTACTTCTGAGTAAAATAAAATTTAACAGCTTTCCCATATTTATTTAGTTGTTCGTTTCAGTTCCCTTTGAAATTTAACAACTGGACCCAACAAACCATCTTTATTTCCTAAGACAAATTTCTACCCCTTATTTGCCTGGCAAACATCCTACCCGTTCTATTCACTTCAAATGCCTGCCTTTCACACCTATACCCTTCGATGTTCAAATCCTTACAACCCAACTCTCTTCATTTTAATTAAATTACATGTGTGCACGCGCACATGCATGACAGAATTCATAGAATCCCTACAGTGCAGAAGGAGGCCATTTGACTATTCGATTCTGCATCGGCCCTTAAAAAGAGCACCCAACGCAGGCCCATGCCTCCACCCTAGCCCCGTAACCCAGTAATCACACCTCACCTTTCGAATACTAAGGGGAAATTTAGCATGGCTAATCCACCTAATCTGCACATCTTTGGACTGTGGGAAGAAACTGGAGCATTCAGAGGAAACCCATACAGACATGGGGGGGAAAGTGCAAACTCTATAGACAGTCAATCAAGACCTGAATTGAACTCAGGTATCTGGCACTGTGAGGCACCAGTGCTAATCATCATGCCGTCAGTCCATGCAATAGATCTGAAGTGCAATTCACATGGAACCTTTACATAACTGTGGTCAATTTAAACTATAACATCAGGCGACTCATGGCAGCCATTTTTGAAGTGTTTTATCTTGCTTTTTCTTGAAATGCAGATCTTCTTTAAACAATTCAATATGTCTGTGATTAGCTAGTGAAGTTGTAGGCAGATCTCACTTAGTCAGTTTCCTGTCAGCATTGAAATTTATCAATGCACTCTCCAAAACCCCGTCTTCCTCAATGCAAACAAGCAACAGAACTGAGAAATGTGACTCGTTCTGAAATTTAGCTCCAAACATTGATGAGGGGATATTCTTTGCTAATTTTATCACTCCTCATAAATAATATGACATGCGCTACATCTGAAGGTATAATTGTTTTAATCAAAAATAAATCATCAATATTAATCAAAAATTCTTGGAGAGATCCTCACATGCATGGTGGGAAAATGCATGCCCTCATCCTGACTATACCCTGAGGTGTGGCTTAATTTTGTTAACCAAGACTTATTTAAAACCTGTGCCAGGTAGATTCTTGGGGAAAATAGCATGTGCTTGGTTTCTGGTGTAGGAAGCTTCCCGTTATTGCAGATCATTGCAAAATGACTATGATAACAAATTAAGCATTTAACTTTGGAAAAGAAAACCGAAGAAAACGTAAAAGCCTAAATACCATTCCAGCTGAGATCAATTAACTCATCAATTAACAAATCAAGGGCCAAACATACAATATCCTGATTGGAATGGATCAATACCACATTGTGTGGTCCCTTTGCCAACTGAACCAAAACAACAGTCAATTTGACAAACACCAAAAGGCACCTATATATAAGATATGGAATGTAGACCGTACTAGTTTACTAATAGAAATCAGATAGCTCATTGCAGGTGTTAAAGACCTATGCTTTTGGTACACGCAAGCTAAAAAAGAGTATTTCTAGAAAATCTAGAATTATCAATGGTGCAATACAATCATTGATATCTAGCATCCAATAGAATCTTAATTATACCTTTACATTTTCTGAATTGAGCTTCATAATTGCTGGCAACAACTTCTACTTATTTACCTTGAGCAAATTATCATTTTGCAATTTCTTACATTTGAAATGTGTCAATTATCTGAATAGTGAAATAATCAAAACTTTTGTGTTTAGTAAATAAAGTATGCAATGCATAAAACCGAAGTTAGTGGCTCACAAATGTGGTGGTTGAGAACGCTGCATAGTTTACATTTAAGTAACCGTGAAAACTTTCACTCATTTTAAATAACTTTGTTTGATGAAATTATTTTCAAGTTTTCATTTCATTACCAGAATAAAATTAAAATAATTAAACTGTTGGGCAGTTTTGTTAGGCAGACAATTGACAATCCCATTGTATTACTGCTCCCCCATGCATATTGGCTGGGTAAAATTCTCACCTTTGTGTGGCAGAGCAAGTTAAAACATGTTGAATCCTGCTGCTTATAATATGAAGTGTGATTTTACCATCTCATAACACATTACAGTACAAATAACAAAATCCTGAACGTGACGTAAACTATGTGTGTGCGGATTGTAGGTGCCGCAAGATAGAAGCCAACATAAAAGAATTTCCTGAAAAGTCCAGTCATATTCTTGCTATGTGAGATTAAATATAGCATTTTGTGAAATTTGTGAAAAGTAGATGAATGCTTTCATAAGAGTTGTTTTAAGTCCTTCTTTAAAACATTGAAGAATTTTACTGCTCAGAGAAATAAACATTTAGAAACTATTGACCATTTGAAGAGAAGCAGGTTATAAAGCTCCTTTTGAATAAATAATAATAACAATAAAAATAATCGCTTATTGTCACAAGTAGGCTTCAATGAAGTTATTGTGAAAAGCCCCTAGTCGCCACATTCCAGCGCCTGTTCGGGGAGGCCGGTACAAGAATTAAACCCGCGCTGCTGCCTTGTTCTGCATTACAAGCCAGCTGTTTAGCCCACTGTGCTAATACAGCACCATGGTGGCCTGAGACATACACTGGAGGCTTCCAAAAGCGAACAAAGGAGTTTATTGATGAAAGGTAAAGGCAGTTAGATAACAAGTACAGAACACAATCCAACAGGTCTTTACACTTCAGGTCCCTGGTCCACACTATCTGGAATCCTGCACCCAGGTCCCCGCACAAACTCCCCATTGTCCAGGGTTCGCACGTTCCTGCACGATCGGCCCCGAGTTGGTCACATAGTCCATGGAGCTTGCTCCCTTAAAGGGGACCACACTACCCCATCCCTCCAGCCTTAAGTCCCTTAACATACTACCCCAAATCTTTGTACAAACGTTACAATGGTTAACAGGGACAAGCAAGGAAAGAGAGTCCATCAAAACGTCAATCAGTGCTGAGACCTCCTAGACCTCTATAGCCCAGCCACAGCCTCAGCAGTCTTTTGGGCATTTAAGTAGTCCACAGTCGATGCTAATTCAGGAGGGCGAACTTTGATGACAGGTGAACAAGCCTCACTGGCCTCAACAGATCCAACAGGTTGGGCAGAAACAGCAGTCTTTGGCTCCGCTTGACTGGACAGAGTTACGGTAGTATTGATGATGCCCGCTGGACTTATCGACTCCATGTCTGAGATCACCACCCCATGACTCCTCAGATGATCATCGTGCTTTTTGACGGTCTTCCTGTTAACATAGGCCACATAAAACAACGGCCCTGATTGGGCCACAAACCATCCTTCTAACCAAAGCGAAACAGCAGTGAAATTTCCAAACAAAACCGAGTCTCCCACCCGGAACGACCTGTCACCTCTCTGCTCTGACTGCTGACTCTTCTGGGAGGTCTAAGATGCCTCCACCCTCCATGCCAAATTTGGAAATACAAGATCCAATCGGGTTTTCAACTGAAAGCCCATGAGCAGCTCAGCTGGTGTGGTCCTCGTGGTTGAATGAAGGGTTGAGTTGTACAATAAAAAAAATTAGCCAAACTCGAGTGAAGTGGTTTATCTGATTGCTTTTACGTTGCATTTTTGGAAGTTTGACCAGCCCTCTCAGCCAGATTGTTCGATGCTGCGTGGTAGGGGGCTATCCTTGTGTGTCGTATATCATTTTCTCTCAGAAAATGCTGGAAATCATCGCCGCCGAAACAAGTGACTTGGGAAGCCACTTGGAGTGGGTATCTACCAGCACCAAAAACATCTTGCCCAGGAATGGGCTCGCATAATCAACTTGGACTCTGGGAAATCTGGCCATTCCCAGTGATGAAGGGAGGTGGAAGGCAGCAAACATTGCTACATTTGGCAAGGGTGGCACTGTTGTACTAGTTCTTCAATAGCTTTGTCTATGCCTGGCCACCAGCTGTAACTGCATGCCAACATCTTCATCCATGTCTGCCCTAGGTAGGCGCTGTGTAACTCTTGAAGGAGGGGGTCCCCTGGCCTGAGGCGGAACGACCACCGATGATCTCCACATAATCACGTCACTTCACATGTCAACCCGTCTTGACAAGTGAAGTAGTGTCTCTGCTGTTCAGACATCTCGTAATGCCAGACAGGCTCTATCATTAGTTTCTAAAAGAATATGGTCTCTTTGGGTCCAGCTGCAGATGTGCCCCACAGACACTGGCAGGATGTTTAGGGCTTGAATGATCTCTGGAGCACTGATGGTAACGGTGTACTCTTGGTAGGGGGATGTAGCTTAATGCAATTTCAACCCAGGCTGGTGCCGAAAAGCATAGTTGTAAGCCACCAACAGCAGGGCCCAATGCTGCACCCTCGCCGAGGCATTGGGCGGTATGGGCTTATCTTAATAGGCCCAGTAATGGCTTGTGGTCAGTCACTATGTCGAGCCATCGACCAACACTTACTGGTGGAATTACGTCACACCGAATATGATTTCTAAGCCCTACTTCTTAATCTGGGGATAGTTTCAGAAAGGGTCCTTGAGGCAAAGGCGATAGAGATTCTGAACCATTAACCATTCTGTGGGATAAAACCACCCCGATAGCATAAGGGGATATGTCACATGTCAGCAGGATTGGTTTCCCTGGAGGAAATGCACCAAAAGGTTTGATGACTGTAATACTTGCTTCATGACTCAGAAGGCTTCCTCTTGAGGCTCCATTCATTGCCACCGCTGATTCTTCCTTTAAAGCTGGTGTAGCGGTGCCAATGTTGTGGCTAGATTCAAAATAAACCTTCCATAATAATTGTCCATACCAAGGAAAGACTTAAGCTCGCTGACATGTTTGGGTGCAGGTACATCTCCAATGGCCTTGAACCTTTCATCCAAAGTTGCAACAACACAAAGTCCCACGTACGTCACTGAGGCCTTTTTTTTGCATTTTAGGCAGACCCCTGCACCATGAAACCTCAGGTTGGCCATGTTTTCTTCTGGTGTAGAGCCAGTGGCTAGCAGATCATCATGGTAAACCATCACCATCTGAATTCCCTGGAGATTTTTCATTGTGCGCTGGAAGATAGCACAGACGGAAGCGATATATACTGGGAGAGGCCTTTATGGGATTTGGTTGACACAAATCTCTGAGATTTCTCATCCAAACTCTAGTTGCTGGTAGCCCTCACTGAGGTCCAATTTTGAATAGGTGAGGACCTCCGGCAGCTTGAAGTCTTCAATTCGGGGATTCAGATACTGATCAACTTGAGCAACTTGATTTATTGTCAGCTTTAGTACCCACACATCCTTGTTGACTGTTTAGGTTTAAGGGCAGGGACTATCGATGCTTCCCGCTCTGGAAACTGCACCAGCTTGATTATCCTCAGCATTTTCACAGAAACGTCATTGCAGTGTTAATGTAAGCCTACTTGTGACAATAATAAAGATTATTATTACTATGAGCTCTTCCAATCACTTTTGCTCTGCTTCAACCTTCTGATGCAATGCGCATGGCACTGGTCTGATCTGGCTCTGAAGAAATTGGATGTCGAATTCGGATTGACATTTATCTTGGCTTTTACGCCCTTAATCCGGCCCTATTCTTTGTAGAAAACATCTTCATTCCTCCTTAAGATATCTTAGAGCACACCAGCAGATATTTTGAGGTTTTCCAGCCTGTTGGCCGAATCTTTTCTAATCACTTTGTTCCCAATAGACTGGGCCTACGTCCTTCCGCAACAAACAACGGCAGATTGGTCGCTTGGCCCCTGTAGGCTACTGGGGTCGTGGCTGTTCTGAGGATCTCCAAAATTTCCCTGGTGTTTGTTGAAAGCTTGGCTGTAGTACATTTTAAACTTAAAGCCTGTGTTACTGCATGCAGACATTGGAAGGTCCACTCACCCACTAGGGTCACCCAAGCCCCGGTGTTGACTTCCATTTTAAGGGGTCTACCATTTACCGTTAAGACCATTTCAATCAGGGCCCTCTTATTTAATTGGAATTCATTCAACCGATACATTACACAGTCTTCTTCAAAGCTCTTATCTACTTTGTCAGTGGCACTATGGACTGTTGCTACTGTTTTGTTTTTGCATTGGTGCAATTTACCTTGTGCAGCAATGTGCTTGAATCTGCCCACTTCAGTTGCAATGGCAGCACATGAACTCCCGAACACGGCAGGTTTGCTGGGGATGGTTCCACTTCCAACAATAACAGTCCACCTCAAATTTGATTTGACACTCCGATTCCCTCCCACTCGTTGGGGTCCAGTGGGATTTGGATTGGATTGGATTGGATTTGTTTATTATCATGTGTACCGAGGTACAGTGAAAAGTATCTTTCTGTGAGCAACTCAAACAGATCATTTAGTACATGAAAATAAAATAAAATAAAAAGAAAATACATAAAAGGGCAACACAAGGTCCACAATGTAAATACAGAGACACCGGCATCAGGTGAAGCATACAGGAGTGTAGTATTAATCAGGTCAGTCCATAGGTGGGTCGTTTAGGAGTCTGGTAACAGCATGGAAGAAGCAGTTTTTGAATCTGTTCGTGTGTGTTCTCAGAGTTTTGTATCTCCTGCCCGATAGAAGAAGTTGGAAGAGTGAATAAGCCGGGTAGGGGGGTCTTTCATTATGCCGCCCGCTTTCCCCAGGCAGTGGGAGGTGTAGATGCAGTCAATCGATTGGAGGTAGGTTTGTGTAATGGACTGGGCTGAGTTCACGACTCTCTGAAGTTTTTGCGGTCTTGGGCCGAGCAAACCAGGCTGTGATGCAGCCAGATAGGATGCTTTCTATAGTTCAGTACCAAGGACTGTGTCTGGCTCTGATCTGTGCCTGTTCATCCTGCCGCAGACCTCACGGCAACCCACATTTGGTTCACCTATCTTTCAGCCACACTTTGAATTTCAGTGGCACATTTTTTGGCGCACTCTGTCAGCTGAGCTATTTCGATTGCTTTTTCCATTGTCATTTTTGTCTCTGTCAAAACCTTCTTCTGGATATTAAGGTTATGGATCCCACAAACCAACCGGTCGCGCAATATGTCACTAAGCGCTGTCCCAAACTCAGTGCTCGGTAAGCTGGCGAAGCATGGCCATGAAGGCTGAGACAGTCTCTTGATGGTTCCTCATTTCTTAGTTAAATTTATAATTTTAGAGGATGATCGAGGGCCTTGGATTGTCAGAAGTTTCAGCTTCTGCTTGTCCTCGCCTGTGATCTCATTTACAGTAAAGAAGAATCAGAGCTGTTCGATGTACTGACTCCGTGACTCAACTGCCTGGTAAAATGGGACTAGTTTCCCAATTCATGGTTGAAATTATTCCAATCCTTGTTGGAGCTTCTCTACTTTCTCAACTGTTCCTTCCTTCCCCCCACAACTCACGATGACTGTCGCTGCGACCAGAAACTTTTGCCTCGTCAACAATGTTGTGGCTTAAGACATACGCTAGAGGTTCCAGTAGTAACCAAGGGGGTTTATTGATGAAAGGCAAAGGCAGATAGGCAACAGGCACAGAATGTGAGATATCACGGGCGGGATTCTCCCAAATCCCCGCGATGGCCCGATGCCAGCGTAGAAAACGGCGCGAACCACTCCGGCGTCGGGCCAAACGGAAGTTGCGGAATCCTCCTCACCTCCGGGGGCTAGGCTTGCGCCGGACGGGATGGCGCCGTGCCAACCAGCTTCGAAGGGCCGGCACGAGTTAGCGCATGCGCAGAACCGCCGGCGTATTCTTGCGCATGTGCAGGGGGGGGTCGTCTCCGTGCCGGCAATGGCGGGGCCCTACAGAGGCCAGCGCAGAAGGAAGGAGTGCCCCCAAGGCACAGGCCTGCCTGCAGATCGGTGGGCCCCGATCGCGGGCTAGGCCACCATGGGGGCCTGGATCCTCCCGCCGCCCCGAAGACCGCAACAGCCAGCCTACCAGCCAGGTCCCGCCACGTGGGACAATGTCCATTTCACGCTGGAGGGACTGGCCAGAAACCGACGGCCCATCGGGGCCCGGAGAATTGCGGGGCGGGGGGTCGGAGAATCCCACTCCAGGGGCGGGATTCTCTGTAATCGGCGCGATGTCCGCCAACCGGTGCCAAAAACGGCGCAAATCAGTCCGTCATCGCGCCGCCCCAAAGGTGCGGAATCCTCCGCATCTTGAGCGGCCGAGCCCTAACCTTGAGGGGCTAGGCCCGCGTCGGACTGATTTCCGCCCCGCCAGCTGGCGGGAAAGGCCTTTGGTGCCCCGCCAGCTGGCGCAGAAATGACATCTCCGGGCGGCGCATGCGAGGGAGCGTCAACTGCCGCTCACGGCATCCTCGCGCATGCGCAGTGGAGGGGGGTCTCTTCTGCCTCCGCCATGGTGGAGACCGTGGTGGAAAAGAGTGCCCCCACGGCACAGGCCTGCCCGTGGATCGGTGGGCCCCGATCGCGGGCCAGGCCACCGTGGGGGCACCCCCCGGGGCCAGATCGCCCCGCGCTCCCCCCGGGACTCCGGAGCCCGCCCGCGCCGCCTTGTCCCGCCGGTAAAAGAGGTGGTTTAATCCACGCCGGCGGGACAGGCATTCTAGCAGTGGGACTTCGGCCCATCCGGGCCGGAGAATCGCGGGCGGGGGCCCGCCAACCGGCGCGATTCCCGCCTCCGCCGAATATCCGGTGCCGGAGAATTCGGCAACCGGCGGGGGCGGGATTCACGCCAGCCCCCGGTGATTCTCCGACCCGGCGGGGGGTCGGAGAATCCCGCCCCAGGTCTTTACACTTCAGCTTCCTGGTCCACACTGCCCAGGGTCCGACTCCCAGGGCTCCGCACAAACACCCAATGGCCAGTTTTCGCAGTCTCGTGAGCGATTGGCCCCGAATTGGTGACGCAGTCTGTGGATCCTGCCCCCTTAAAGGGGCTACACTGCCAGAAGCACCAAATGATAATTCTTTTCGTGGACTTTGTAAGATCGATTGTGGCTCTCTAGCAGAATTTCTGGGTTTTTTGCTGCAATTTTAAAATGTATTTGTTTCTGTTACCTGTGTTGAGCCACATTGTTGGATGTCAGCATATTATGGATCATTTATAGATTGAGGAAAGAGAAGTATATCTGCATTTCAGTTGTATTGTGAGGTTTTTGCTGAATATGATCCACCATAAGCAGGATATGCCCTTTCTCTCAAAAATGAACCAAATGTCACTGTCGTTTATATCAGAGAATACAATGGTACTTCAGTATGAATGACAGGATCCACTTGTGGGAGACTGATGTCCATTTAAACTAGGGAATAAATAAGTTCAGCGGTACATTTGGTAATGTTGTCTGTATTACAAACAGTCATGTGGCTCGGTGGCACAGTGGTTAGCACTGCTGCCTCACAGCTCCATGGACCCAGGTTTAATTCTGGCCTTGGGTGACTGTCTGTGTGGTTTGCACTTTTTCCCTGTGACTGCGTGGGTTTCCTACGGGTGCTCTGGTTTCCTAGCACAATCCAAAGATGTTCAGGTTAGGTGGATTGGACATGCTAAATTGCCCCTTAGTGTCCAAAAGGTTAGGTGGGTTTGCTGGGTTATGGTGATCGGGTGGAGGCATGGGCTTAAGTAGGGTCCTCTTTCCAAGAGCCGATGCAGATTAAATGGGCAGAATGGCCTCTTTTTGCACTGTAAATTCTATGATGAAATTAAACATACTTGTTTTGTTTCATTCCTATCTCCAGCTATGCGATACTTAAGTCAATTGTAGCAGCCTAGTTTTTCCTTGAACTAAGATGAGCCCGGTCAGAACAGACAAGGGGTTAGAATTGGTACCTTCCATTCCAATTGACAAACATCAGGCATTGAATTTGCCCACTGAAGCATTGTGATCCTCACCACACATATAACAGGAAATAATGGGAGAGATTATCCATTGCCTGCTGCTGGTAGCGGAGATCCAATGCGGTGGAGAACCTTGTGTTGAAGACAAAACAGGATTGACGCTATTTGAGGTGCTCTAGTCCCCCCCTGGCGGTGGCACAAG
The DNA here is from genome assembly GCF_047496885.1 of Scyliorhinus torazame. Classification (NCBI taxonomy): domain Eukaryota; kingdom Metazoa; phylum Chordata; class Chondrichthyes; order Carcharhiniformes; family Scyliorhinidae; genus Scyliorhinus; species Scyliorhinus torazame. The sequence continues at coordinate 88,193,002 of NC_092715.1, read as the reverse complement.
GTTCATACCCTGTGCTAGCGGGAGGATGCAAATGGGTCATTTAACAGGCTGAACATTGGATTCTCCAGGCCCATGCCAAGCCCCCCCTTCAGACCTCCTCATCAGACCCGCCCCATCAGAGATCCCCCACATATCAGAAAACCACCTAATTCACAGAACACCCACATGACAGAGAACCCCCACAACAGAGAACCCCCACAACAGAGAACCCCCATCAATCCCGCCACCCCGCCTCCCACCCCCACCCCACCCCCGGCCTGGAAGCTAAAGAGCAGTCCCGGCTAAAATAGTGAAAATAATCAGTGCTTTTTCACTCACTTGTTCATTAAAACTGCTGCCTCAGACAGATGTCTAGAAAACAGCAGCTGTGCAGCTGTTACTTCATGGAAAGCTAAAACCACATCACAAGGCTTTAAACCCCTCAGATCATTGGTCCGCAAGGCTTCTATTTATTTCAAAGGGAAGTAGCTTTTAGTAGGCTGTAATTGACAGCTTCCAGGTAGCCAGATGTCTGGGGGATTGTTTGTTTTCATTTCCCTTCATGCTTGAATGCATCTCAAGTATCCTGCTGTGAACTTAGCCGTAATGTTTCAAAATATCTAGGAGTTAAGAGCTTTCACTTCCTCTTTTTCCCAGCAGAAAGCATTTAATTGCTTTTGATGTGGTGAGGATCTGTTAATCATAGCAAAAGTGTTCATAAACATTGTGGTTAGAGCATCAAAGTAGGGAACTTGAGGTGCATTCCAGTGTGAAGGGAAAGATCCATATGCAATCCACCAAGTAACTGGCTCTGGAGGAATAAAACTATTGGCTAGTGCACTATACTGCTATGTGAAATTGAGTGAGAGTTTTGCATTTCAAAGGCTGTCAGGGGCTTTGAAGCCCAAGTGTACTTGGCTTTCAAGGAAACCTCGGATTCTTGTAACAGCTGTTGCTTCAAAACACTTTTGTCTGAGACAGCCGGTGTTAGGGAAGGGCAGGTGAAGATGCAATGATCTTTCACTGTATTGCCTGAACTACCCATTAGCTTTCTGTCAGGGGTGAATAGGGCTCACAACCGTTAATCGAATTGAATTAGATTCAAATCACAATTTCCATTCTCTTGCTACCACAGGGCACTGCCACCACTGGCGGGGGAATCGGAGCCTCGCAATAGGTTTGGTGCCCAGAGCCAGACACGCCTTTTGGGGGATGCTCAATTCTCCACCTGATCGGGAATCCCAATCATGGTGTCGGGTAATGGAGAATCCACCCCCCGTAAAACACACAGAAAGTATTGAAGGCAGTCACTAGCTGCCAACGGAAAGGGCGGTCGGTTTAGCTCAGTAGGCTAAACAGCTGGTTTGTGATGCAGAATAAGGCCAGCAGTGTAGGTTCAATTCCTGTACTGGCTGAGGTTATTCATGAAGGTCCACTTTCTAAACGTGCCCCTCACCTGAGGTGTGGTGATCCTCAGGTTAAATCACCACCAGTCAACTCTCCCCCTCAAAGGGGAAAGCAGCCTATGGTCATCTGGGACTATGGTGACTTTACCTTACCTGCCAATGTAAGATCTGTTCCAGGTTTTGGAATGCCAGTGATTTTTGCCATACTCCTCACCTTCAGGCTTGGGTTTGAGTTGATGATTCTTGTGTAGAGCTGAATCAGGCAGGCACTAGCATGGGGGGACAGGTTTTTTCAGGAATTCTGGTGCAATGTTGTTATGTCCCATGCTTTGCCACATTTCAGGACCCTTAATGCTTTCTCCATTTCTGTGAACCTGAAGGGACCAGGACTGCTACATTTTATATGTTGCTGCCATTGTTTTCCAGTTTCTTACACATGATGCATTGTATTTTAATTTCCAATGGTGTCCTTGCCACATGGAGCAGATGACTGGGTGACTGATGGGTGATTTAATGGAAGTGATGTTTGGGCTGCTCCAAGACAACAGTGCTTCAGCACTTCCAACTGGAATGATTAAATTGAACGCTGTTGTCATTTCCTTTGGTAAGGCATTTAGCGATTCAATGAGATGGTCTGCTATATCAGGGTCACCAGATGATTCGTATTCCTTTAGGTTCTTCTGCATTCTCTGCATCAAAGCATGGGATGTAGATGGGTCGATAGCTATCTGATTCTTCCATGGGTATGTTATGAATAGATATAGTTACAATGATGCATTCCAAGATCTTGCTGTATTTTGACCTATCTGCTTTACAGAAGTTGCCTCACATTTTCTTTGTACCGTTCATGATTGGAAGGCAAAGGCCAATGTGAATGAGTGATGGCCTGTGTTGACTATGTGGGAAGTCATCCAGGGCTGGTGCAGGATGGGGGTGACCATCAATGGAACTGACCCAGGACAGATCAGGTGAGTAACCCTGAGACCATCTGGCTGAATAGAATGTTTCTTGTTGATTGGGGTCATTTATCAGTGTGAGGTTGGATAGTGGCAGTAGCTGGGTGCTCCAGGATCTGGCACTGGAAGAGGTGATCTTGCAGTTCCAGAAACATTGTACAGGATGGTAGGTGGTTCTGGAATTTAAGACAACTGGTTATGGTATCAAAGAGCATTGAAACAGTTCTGGTATCAGAGAGGACTGGGGAGCAGTCTTGGGTTGGTGGGTACTAGAAGATAATTCCAGGACTTGAGAGCGAAGGACAAGAATCTGAGAAAGGTGTCCTCTGGTCTGGCAGGCCTGGTGAGAGGATTTCAAAAGATGCGAGATCAGAGACCGGCAGTACAGAAGAATTATTGATATCTGACAGTACTTGTTTGGGAATGAAGGGATGGGATATGGATTACCTTAAACGGTGGAGCTTAGAAAATAGGCCTCAATTCAGGCTTCAGCCCTCTATTTCCCATGGGTTCCATCTGTCATCCTTTCCCAACCAGCTTCCATCCCCTGTTCCTTTTTTCCACTCCAGTCATCAGTCAGCTCCTGTCTATATGTTTCTGCCTTAAAACACGTCTGGAAATACATTCTATCACATGGGCCAAAAACAGGGGCTGTGAGTGTGCCATTTTCTGATGTGCATTCCGAGCATGTACCCAAGAATGAAGGAATAGAATCATTCCTTAGTACTGCTGATAAAAGGGACACGTTGCCAAAGTTTTTTGTCTTGCATTGATCAGGACAGTTTGCAAGAAGAACAGAAGTAAATACTATGTGAGAAGAGAGTGCTGATTGGTTGACAAGTGTGCTGGATTCGATTGGATTGGATTTGTTTACTGTCATGTGTACCGAGGTACAGTGAAAAGTATTTTTCTGTGAACAGCTCAAACAGACCATTAAGTACATGAAAAAGAATAAAATAAAAAGAAAATACATCAGAGCTCTAATTTGTAGAGGCACTACCATGGAGAATACACCAGGGAACAGTTAACTGCCAAGCTTTTATTCAAATTCAAACCAGGTGGTAAAATAAAATTATAAAATAAAATTGTTGTTAATAAAAGTATACATTTTTGTTGCCTTCACTCTTTGTATTCTTGCGACCTACCCTGATGAGTACAAGATAATAGGATTTGACAGTATCTTTCTTTTTAAGCAATACTCAAGTTCTTTACTACCAAACGGCTAATCACTCTTTCCTGTTCTACTAGTGAACTTTCTGACTTTTGCATTCTTTAATAAATATATCTTTCTTGACACAGCAAATATTATTTCTTAACATGTTCCAGTTTTGGCTGTTTAAAAAGTTGTCAATTTTTTGTGTAAAAATAAATTATTTCAGCTTCAAAAATAGGTCAGGAAAGAAATAATTTTAAATTCAATTTTAAACCACAACAGACAGCAGTGGAAACAGCAAAAATCCAGTCTCCATGAACAATTTTTGTTTTTTTTCCTAATATCCAACAAAGAAACCAAATCTGGTCTAATAAGGAGCACTGTGTTTGAACAGTTTAGAATAGAAATACAGCTTGAAGTGTTGGGTACTCTGTTACACAGACGAACCAACACGGTTGCGAATGGTACAACTCAGTTTTATTTCAAACATCTATTTACAGTGGTAAACTGTTCACTGAGGTTCGATCATAACCCTTGAATCTGTGGACCTATTCCCAATTCTATCTTGGAGTGGCACTCAGCACATGGTGGATGTCTGAATGGCTTGCTATGAGCTCTGTGCCCTGATCTGTTTCCTGCTCGAGTGCCCAGGAAGTGTCGTGTTCCCTGTTTTGTACTGTGTATGCTCTTGCCTGTGATTGGCTGTCGTGTTGTGTGTGTGTTGATTGGTCCGTTGATCTGTCCATCAGTATGTATGTATGTATGTGCTATGATCTTCACCTGGATATCATGACATCCCCCCTTTTTTTACAAGAACATGTGCCTATGTGGTCATAAATAGAGATGTGTACTGAGTGTAGCTAAATGTGTGTGTGTGCAATATCTACAGCATGTACATGGGGCTAAACTATATACAAGGGGCGATGTCGGGGGCGACATAACAACGAGTTTGTACCATAAACAAAGAATAGGGAAATGTTGAATGACAAAACAAATTCCTGTAACGATAAGAACAGAAACATATTCACACAGTGGTAGTATGAGTTCAATGTACAAACAGTCTCATAAGTCCAGTCTAGTAGGTGGGCGACAAATTGGGGTTGACCGCCTCAAGGGTGGGTCTGGAACCACGGGCTGAGGAATGGGCCTGGCCACGGGCGACGATGGAAGGGGCATGGTGGCAGGCAGCTCCACGAAGTTGATATCAGGAACAACAGGAGGGCACGGTGTCGGTGTAAGTTTCCGTAGCGAGCGTGGAAGTAGGCGAAGAGCACGGCGATTGCGCCTGTGAATGGATCCATCAGGCATGCGAACCAGGAACGAGTGGGGAGTCACGCGTCGCAGAACTTCGGCAGGTGCTGACCAGCCACCTTCTGGTAGGTGGATGCGGACTTCGTCTCCAGGGGCCAGGGCGGGAAGATCAGTTGCCCGTGTGTCATATGCCCTCTTCTGGCGAACGCGCTGCTGTTGCATTCTGTGTAGTACCGGAGCATGGTTGGTTGTGGGTGCCAGAATGGAAGGCTCAGTGGTCCTGAGGGCGCAACCCATCAACAGCTGGGCTGGTGAGAGGCCAGTGGCTAGTGGGGCCGAGCGATAGGCCAGCAGGGCTAGGCAGAAATCCGATCCGGCAGCAGCAGCCTTGCAGAGGAGCCGCTTGACGATGTGAACGCCCTTCTCCGCCTTTCCATTGGACTGGGGATGCAGAGGGCTGGATGTCATGTTTGTGAAGCTATACGAGGCAGCAAAGGATGACCATTCCTGCCTGGCGAAACAGGGCCCATTATCCGACATGACAGTCATCGGAATGACGTGGCGAGCGAAGGTGTCTTTGCAGGCCCTTATGACAGCGGACGATGTCAAATCGTGCAGGCGTATGACCTCTGGATAGTTGGAAAAGTAGTCAATAATGATTACATAGTCCCTGCCGAGCGCGTGAAAGAGGTCCACACCCACCTTCACCCAGGGGGGCATCACCAGCTCATGGTGCAGAAGCGTCTCAGGAGGTTGCGCCGGTTTAAACCTTTGGCAGGTGGGGCAGTTGAGCACCATATTGGCAATGTCATCACTGATGCCCGGCCAGTATACAGCTTCTCGGGCCCTCCGTCTGCACTTCTCAACCCCGAGATGGCCTTTGTGTAGTTGGTCGAAGACCAGCCTGTGCATGCTGTGCGGAATCACAATCCGTCCAGCTTTAGAAGGACACCATCAATGATGGCCAAGTCGTCTCGGACATTGTAGAACTGCGGGCACTGCCCTTTGAGCCACCCTCCTGTCATGTGGCGCATCACCCGTTGTAGAAGGGGGTCAGCCGCAGTCTCTCGGCGAATACGGGCCAGACTGGAGTCGTCAGCTGGCAGATTTGCCGATGTGAAAGCCACCTGCGCCTCGACCTGACAGATGAACCCCTCCGAATCTGGCGGCATGCTTACTGCTCTAGATAGGGCATCCGCAATGATAAGGTCCTTACCGGGGGTGTAGACCAGTTGGAAGTCATACCTCCTGAGTTTAAGTAGGATGCGCTGGAGGCGAGGGGTCATCTCGTTCAGGTCCTTATTTATGATGCTGACCAGGGGGCGGTGGTCAGTCTCAACGGTAAACCGGGAGACACCATATACGTAGTCATGGAACTTGTCTATCCCAGTTAGCAAGCCCAGGCACTCCTTTTCGATCTGCGCATAGAGCTGTTCTGTGGGGGTCATGGCCCGTGAGGCATAGGCGACCGGGGCCCATGACGCAGTGTCATCCCGCTGTAGTAGCACCGCCCTAATGCCGGACTGGCTGGCATCAGTCGAACTTTTGGTGTCGAGAAACGCCAATACCGGTGCTGTGGTGAGCTTAAGTTTGAGCTTCTCCCTTTCCTGCTGGTGTGTGTGCAGCCACTGGAACTCCGTGGACTTCTTGACGAGGTGGCGCAGAGCTGTCGTGTGGGAGGCAAGATTGGGAATGAACTTCCCCAGGAAGTTGACCATGCCCAGGAAGCGTAGCACTGCTTTCTTGTCTGCCGGCTGCGGCATGGCTGTAATGGCGCTCACCTTGTCTGCATCTGGATGGACCCCTGACCGGGAAATGTGGTTCCCCAGGAACTTCAGCTCGTTTTGGCCGAAAGAACACTTGGCTCGGTTGAGGCACAGGCCGTTTTCGCGTATGCGTGCAAAGGCGCGCTGGAGACGATAGATGTGCTCCTGTGGTGTGGTGGACCAGATGATGATGTCGTCCACGTAGACGCGCACCCCTTCGATGCCTTCCATCATCTGCTCCATGATCCTGTGAAAGACCTCGGATGCCGAGATGATGCCAAATGGCATTCTATTGTAGCAGAACCTGCCGAAAGGGGTGTTGAAGGTGCACAGCTTTTGGCTGGATGGATCCAGTTGGATCTGCCAAAAACCCTTCGAGGCATGTCGTTTTGTGAAGATTTTAGCCCGGGCCATTTCGCTCGTGATTTCTTCCCGTTTGGGTATGAGGTAGTGTTCCCTCATTATGTTGTTGTTGAGGTCTTTTGGATCAATGCAGATCCGGAGCTCGCCGGAGGGCTTCTTAACACACACCATGGAGCTGACCCATGGCGTGGGCTCTGTGACCCGGGATAGAACCCCTTGGTCCTGGGGATCCTGCAGCTGCTGCTTGAGGTGGTCTTTGAGTGGCGCTGGGACCCTGCAAGGTGCATGAATGACCGGGGTGGCGTCCGGTTTGAGCCGAATTCTGTAGGTGTAGGGCAGTGTTCCCATGCCCTCGAATGCCTCCTGGTTGTGGGCGAGTAGCGATTGGAGCTGTGCGTTGAACTCTGTATCCGGGAAGTCAGATGTGCCTTCTGGAGACAGAGCGTGGACGCGTTGCACGAGGTGGAGAGCCTTGCATGCCTGTGCACCTAACGGGGAGTCCTTTGATGATCCGACTATCTTGAATGAGAGTATGGCCGTATGTGTGTTGTGTATCACCTGGAGCTGGCAGGATCCCATAGCCGGGATAACGTTCCCGTTGTAGTCGACCATCTTGCAACGGGACGGCCAAATTGGTGGTCTGACCTTCATGGCATAGAAGGCTGACCATGCTATGAGGTTGGCGGAGGCGCCAGTATCCAGACGGAATGTTATTGGTGATCGGTTGACCATTAGGGTGGCACACCATTCATCACCCGGATTGACAGTGTTAACTTGCTTCGGCTGGTGGGTCCTGGCTGGAGACATTCGGTTCCCATCAATGACCGCAACACTGAAGGCGTCCCGGTCGTCTGTGGAACTGGTCTGGATATCGTCTGGGCACGACTCGTAGTAAGGAGGCTGAATGATCCGCACGTCCCTGCGAGGTTGTCGGAGTTGGGGAACATTGGCAGGTTGAGCTGCTTGACAGCAGGCAGCGTACTGGCCCACCTTGCCACAGCGGAGGCATTGTCGGGTTCTTGCGGGACATTGCCGCTTTAAATGTGCAGCTCCACAGTTGCCGCGCGTCGTGATGTCATGGCGTTCGTTGTGCCACTGCGCATGCGCAGTCCGGTCTTGCGTCGAGCGCACCTGCGCATCACGCTCCTCAGTGTTGCCGTCGTTTTTGGCGCGCACAAGCGCGGGAGGCCTCGAAAAACACGCAAAATGGCCGCCCTCATCCGGGCCGCGGGCCGGGAGGAACCCGATCGCCTGGACCCGTTCGGCCTCGTAGGACGCCTGCCTCGCCGATCCGGCCACATAGGACGCCTGCCTCGCCGATCCGGCAACATTGGACCCCTGCCGAGCCGATTCGGCCGCCTGAAATTGGGTATAGCGGCTAGTCGTGTTTTTGTGCAGGACACAGTCTTCGATTGCGGAGGCTAAGGTGAGGCCTTTTATTTTTAAGAGCTGCTGGCGTAGGGTGCCCGAGGTGACCCCAAAAATGATCTGGTCCCGAATCATGGAATCGGAGGTGGTGTCGTAACCGCATGACTGCGCGAGGATACGGAGATGCGTAAGGAATAACTGAAAGGGCTCATCCTTACCTTGCAGGCGCTGCTGGAAGAGATACCTCTCAAAGCTCTCGTTGACCTCGACGTTGAAGTGTTGGTCGAGCTTGAGAAGGACCGTCTTGTATTTGGTCTTGTCCTCACCTTCTGCGAACACCAGGGAGTTGTAGACATGGATGGCGTGTTGACCTGCCATGGTGAGGAGGATGGCGATCTTTCTGGTGTCCGAGGCGCTCTCTCTTTCGTTGGCTTCCAGAAAGAGCTGGAAGCGCTGTTTGAACAGCTTCCAATTAACACCGAGGTTTCCAGCAACTTGCAGCGGCTGTGGTGTGTTGACGGTCTCCATGGCGCAGGATGGCAGATTCCGGAGGTAGGTACCACACTTACACCTGGTACTATGAGGTGTTGGGTACTCTGCTACACAGCCGAACCAACACAGTTGCGAATGGTACAACTCAGTTTTATTTCAAACATCTATTTACAGTGGTAAACTGTTTACTGAGGTTCGATCATAACCCTTGAATCTGTGGACCTATTCCTAATTCTATCTTGTAGTGGCACTCAGCACATGGTGGATGTCTGAGTGGCTTGCTATGAGCTCTGTGCCCTGATCTGTCTCCTGCTCGAGTGCCCAGGAAGTGTCGTGTTCCCTGTTTTGTACTGTGTATGCTCTTGCCTGTGATTGGTTGTCGTGTTGTGTGTGTGTTGATTGGTCCTTTGATCTGTCCATCAGTATGTATGTATGTGCTATGATGTTTACCTGAATATCATGACACAGCTTTTGGTAATAAATGTAAATGCCATCATTTGCCTGAAACAAAGCTTACGGAATTCAATCTTCAGTTTGTGTTCAAGATGATGATTTTGGTTTCTGTACTGCCCCACTTTTCAACTCAAGAAATTACTCATTGTCACATCCCACCCAAAGCCTTCCTGATACCATTTTCTGTATGGATCAGGAAGTCGGCACTTGCACTGGTATTTGCCTGAGCCTCATTACTATGTGATATAGATAAGACCTTGATGCCATTTGTAAATTCAAACGTACGGTGCCAGTGTTTCGCAAGTCCTATTCATTAACCCTAAGTGATAAGCAATCAAACCAGAAGCAGGAGTTGGATGATTACTCATCTAAGGCCCCCACAAGAATCCTCCTGATCATTGTTTTACCTTCCACACCACCACCCTACCCCATCCTATCAACCTGTATACACTAGGCCCTTCAACATCCTTCTGCTACTGCAGTTCCGCAGCTGGGCCACTGGACTTTCCACCATTTGAGCAACTTGTTGATTGACAATCAGCACTCGTTTGGCACTGGCAGCCAGCTGCTTTCAATTAAGCAAGAGCCAATGATTAAAATAGGCTCAGGTTAGTTACAGGTTAGTTACATCAGGCTGGCGTTAAGATTGTTCACCTAATGACCACCTATTGTGCATTCCACATCAAAATTGGCTCCTAAGGTTTTTGGAAAAGCAAATAAATTTTCAGTTACCGGGATGGAGGCGAAATTGCATTCTGAAAATTTCTACAAATTTTAATTCTCAGAATTGTAGAAGTTCTGTCCAGTAGTTGTGAGGTAAATAATATCCACTAAAAACAGCAATTTGCAAGTACTTAGCACTTTTCACATAAAGACATAATAATATAAAAAATGGATATTGAGTTAAAAAAGATATAATGAGGATACATAAGGAAAAGTGGTCAAAGGTTTGGTGAAATAGGTATGCCTTAAGGACTGTCTATAAGAAGAAAATGTACCAGGAATGCTAGAATGATTTAGGGGAGGATCTCTCGCGATGGGCTTTGCAATGACGTAGAATCGGGCATTGAGAATAAAACGTGTTTCATGCCAGGTGTCAAATTAATCGCGAGTCTCCCAGCCCACCCGACTAGCCCCCATGAGGTTCTTGCCCAAACCTGGTGGGAACATGCAAACAATTCATTGTACCAAATTTGAATGTAATTATCGGGCAAGATGCCCGATTCATCGGCCTCCGAGGATGTTCCAGCTCCCCAAGCTGGGAGTCCCGCTGGTGTGAATTGGTGCAAGTCCTGTGAAAAGAGGACCTGGTGGCTTGCACTCCCAAGAGTGGCAAAGTGGTGAGTACCCTCCTTATACTTGTGTCCAGGGGGCACATGCTCTTTCTAGGAACCTCTTCAGAACAAAGCCAGCCGATTTTTAAAAAAGCACAGTTTGAAAAACAGCTGCTCCTCAGAGTTATTGGACCCCTATAGAGCTACATAAATAAACAATGATAATTGTTCCTTTGACACTGCCTGGATCTGTCAATCAAAAGGCTTTGAAAAGGTCAATGGGCCATGAAGTTGAATGTAAGCAATGCAGTTCAGAGCTTTTAGGCTTCTCAGAATGCGCATAGGGTTGAAAAATATTATAGACAGTGAAAAAAACACTTCAAAGTTTTCAACCATATTAAAGGAATACATTTATCTTCATCTCACAGATCTTTGAACTTGACATTCTAATTGGCAGTTTAAAGGTTTAAGGTTACAAATGGGAAGACTCACTTTATTCTCAGAGAACTTTATTCTCAACATGTTGACAGACAGTTGAAAGGGTTTAAAGGCTGCAGATGGGAAGACCAGCCAAACAACCCTCATTCAAGGAAATACAGCGACCTGAGCCCTTTTAGCCCAGCCTAAGCCCCCGCGAACCTTGCCACCCATGAAGGACCCACTTGGCAACCTGGAATCGAGAGCAGGGAGGATATTTATCCTTTGCATGCCTTGGTGTGCATGGTGCTAGTTGGCAACTTGAAGTGGAAACTGGGGATGTGGGGGTGGGGGATGTGCTGTGGGAGGGGACTGAATGGGAGGGCTGAAGGCAGGGGGGAAACTGAGGGGGGGAAGCCTTGCCAGTGATTTGAGAAAAAAATATTTCTCCCAAAGGAGTGTGAATCTGTCGAATCCGCTACTCCAGAGTGTGGTGGATGCAGGGACGGGGTGTAAACTTAAGGAGGAGTTAGACAGATTTTTAATTGGCAATGAGTTGAAGGGTTATAGAGAATGGGCAGGACAGTTGAGTTCAGGCAGGATGGGATCTGCCATGATCAAATTGAGGGTGTTTAGGCTTGGGAGCTAAATTGCCTACTCCTGCTCCTAGGTCATGTGTTCCAGGGAGGAGATGCTCTGGCTGATTTCACAATCCAGCTCTTGGTCTGTGACATTGTAGGTAGCAGATGAGGGCAGCACGGTAGCACAGGGCAGCATGGTAGCACAGTGGTTAGCACAGTTGCTTCACAGCTCCAGGGTCCCAGGTTCGATTCCCGGCTTGGGTCACTGTCTGTGCGGAGTCTGCATGTCCTCCCCGTGTCTGCATGGGTTTCCTCCAGATGCTCCGGTTTCCTTGCACAGTCCAAAGATGTGCAAGTTAGGTGGATTGGCCATTCTAAATTGCCCTTAGTGTCCAAAAAGATTAGGTGGGGTTACTGGGTTATGGGATAGAGGGGATGGGTGGAGGCATGGGGCTTAAGTAGGGTGCTCTTTCCAAGGGCCGGTGCAGACTCGATGGGCCGAATGGCCTCCTTCTGCACTGTAAAATTCTATGATTCTATATCAGCCATGATAAAATGGCGGAGCAGACTCGATGGGTCGATTGGTCTAATTCTGCTTCTATATCTTCTAAACTTGTGATTGAGAGGGGGGAGGCTGAGGGACTACTGCCAGAGGGTAGGCTGAGGGAGGCTTGCCAGCGATCCAGGGGAGCTGCAGCAATATTCTGAGATCGGGGTGCCCTTTAAAAACAGGATCCTGATCTCTGAGGAGTGGGACCTGTCAGGGAGATTAGGCCAAGCCCCTTTCAGGTCCAGCAAAAACCCTGACCCTCCTAAAAAAATGTACTATGTGCCACGGAATAACTCGAAAAGCTCATCCTGATCAAATAAAATTCTAAGTGCCATGGAAAGGCATGTCAGCATCGTTCCTAGTGCCAGCAGGAATCACTCCAGTTTTCTTGCTGGCAGGAGCACTTTGTCTTGCAAACGGGAGAATTGAGCAGAGCTGCTGATTGGCTGTTGCGGCGGCAATTTGCATACGTCTGTTGTGCACACCCTAACTTGTAGGTGTACCTGAGCAAGAGACCCTAGCTGTTCAAGTGAAGACAAGCATCCAGCAGAGGGCAGTAGAGCGGAGCTGCTGATTGGCTGTTGTGGGGGCAATTTGCATACGTCTGTTGTGCTCACCCTAACTTGAAGGTGGTTTGTGGAGGAGCTGTTGTCAAGTGACACTTAAACCCAAAACGCTTCTTCAATGTTTCCCTCCCTAGCCCCTCCTCTAACCAAAAAAAACAAACAACTGCTGTAAAGATCAAGAGGAAGGCTCGAGGGCAGGTGGAAGTTGAACCGTGAAGTCACAGCCTGCAGGTAAGGGATTGGCTGGTGACTGGTAAGTAGTTTTTATTTTATTTTCCCTCAGGTGTTATCGTGCGGGGCGCAGAGGTTGCTGAGTGAGTGCTTGCTGAGAAGGGGCGTGAATAACAGGTAAGCTCTTTCTTTCTTTATCTTTTTTTATCTAGAGGGGATGGCAGGGAAGGTAGTGCAATGTTCCTCCTGCAGAATGTTTGAGGTGAGGGACGCCGTCAGAGTCCCTGCTGATTTCATCTGTGGGAAGTGCACCCATCTCCAGCTCCTCAGAAACCGCGCTCGGGAGCTGGAGCTGGAGCTGGATGAACTTCGGATCATTCGGGAGGCAGAGGTGGTCATAGATAGAAGCTTCAGGGATGTAGTTACTCCGAAGAATAAAGATAGATGGGTGATGGTGAGAGGGGCTGGGAGGAAGCAGTCAGTACAGGGATCCCCTGTGATTGTTCCCCTTAGTAACAAGTGTACCGCTTTGGATACTGTTGGGGGGAGGGGGGACTTACCAGGGTAAGCCATGGGGTACAGGTCTCTGGCACAGAGTCTGTCCCTGTTACTCAGAAGGGAAGGGGGGAGAGGAGTAGAGCATTAGTCATTGGAGACTCCATAGTTAGGTGGATAGATAAGAGATTCCGTGGGAATGAGAGAAACCCGCGGTTGGTGTGTTGCCTCCCAGGTGCCAGGGTGCATGATGTCTCGGATCGTGTTTTTGAGAGCCTTAAGGGGGAGGGAGAGCAGCCCCAGTCGTGGTTCACATAGGTACTAACGACATAGGTAGGAAAAGGGATAGGGATGTAAGGCAGGAATTCAGGAAGCTAGGGTGGAAACTTAGATCGAGGACAAACAGAGTTATTATCTCTGGGTTGTTACCCGTGCCACATGATAGCGAGGCGAGGAATAGGGAGAGAGAGGAGTTGAACACGTGGCTACAGGCATGGTGCAGGAGAGAGGGTTTCAGATTTCTGGATAATTGGGGCACATTCTGGGGTCGGTGGGAACTCTACTAACGGGATGGTCTACACCTGGACCAGAGGGGTACCAATATCCTGGGGGGGAACTTTGCTAATGCTCTTCGGGAGGGTTTAAACTAGTTCAGCAGGGGCTTTGGAACCTGAATTGTAGCTCCAGTATAAAGGAGGTTGAGAGTAGTGAAGTCATGAGTAAGGTTTCAAAGTTGCAGGAGTATACCGGCAGGCAGGAACGTGGTTTAAAGTGTGTCTTCTTCAATGCCAGGAGCATCCGGAATAAGGTGGGTGAACTTGCGGCATGGGTTGGTACCTGGGACTTCGATGTTGTGGCCATTTCGGAGACATGGATGGAGCAGGGACAGGAATGGTTGTTGCAGGTGCCAGGGTTTAGATATTTCAGTAAGCTCAGGGAAGGTGGTAAAAGAGGGGGAGGGGTGGCATTGTTAGTCAAGGACAGTATTACGGTGGCAGAAAGGACGTTTGACGAGGACTCGTCTACTGAGGTAGTATGGGCTGAGGTTAGAAACAGGAAAGGAGAGGTCACCCTGTTATGGGTTTTCTATAGGCCTCCAAAAAGTTCCAGAGATGTAGAGGAAAGGATTGCAAAGATGATTCTGGATAGGAGCGAAAGGAACAGGGTAGTTGTTATGGGGGACTTTAACTTTCCAAATATTGACTGGAAACGCCATAGTTCGAGTGCTTTAGATGGGTCCGTTTTTGTCCAATGTGTGCAGGAGAGTTTCCTGACACAGTATGTAGATAGGCCAACAAGAGGCGAGTCTATATTGGATTTGGTACTGGGTAATGAACCAGGACAGGTGTTAGATTTGGAAGTAGGTGAGCACTTTGGTGATAGTGACCACAATTTGATTACGTTTATTTTAGTGATGGAAAGGGATAGTTATATACCGCAGGGCAAGTTATATCTGGGGGAAAGACAATTATGATGCGAGGAGGCAAGACTTAGGATGCATCAGATGGAGAGGAAAACTACAGGGGAGGGGCACAATGGAAATGTGGAGCTTGTTCAAGGAACAGCTACTGCGTGTCCTTGATAAGTATGTACCTGTCAGGCAGGGAGGAAGTGGTCGAGCAAGGGAACCGTGGTTTAGTAAAGCAGTCGAAACACTTGTCAAGAGGAAGAAGGAGGCTTATGTAAAGATGAGACATGAAGGTTCAGTTAGGGCGCTCAAGAGTTAGCTAGGAAGGACCTAAAGAGAGAGCTAAGAAGAGCCAGGAGGGGACATGAGAAGTCTTTGGCAGGTAGGATCAAGGATAACCCTAAAGCTTTCTATAGATAAGTCAGGAATAAACGAATGACTAGGGTAAGAGTAGGGCCAGTCAAGGACAGTAGTGGGAAGTTGCGCTTGGAGTCCGAGGAGATAGGAGAGGTGCTAAATGAATATTTTTTGTCAGTATTCACACAGGAAAAAGACAATGTTGTCGAGGAGAATACTGAGATTCAGGCTACTAGACTAGAAGGGCTTGAGCTTCATAAGGAGAAGGTGTTAGCAATTCTGGAAAGTGTGTAAATAGATAAGTCCCCTGGGTCGGATGGGATTTATCCTAGGATTCTCTGGGAAGCTAGGGAGGAGATTGGTGAGCCTTTGGCTTTGATGTTTAAGTCATCTTTGTCTACAGGAATAGTGCCAGAAGACTGGAGGATAGCAAATGTTGTCCCCTTGTTCAAGAAGGGAATAGAGACAACCCAGGTAACTATAGACCAGTGAGCCTTACTTCTGTTGTGAGAAAAATCTTGGAAAGGTTGATAAGAGATAGGATGTATAATCATCTGGAAAGGAATAATTTGATTAGAGATAGTCAACACGGTTTTGTGAAGGGTAGGTCGTGCCTCACAAACCTTATTGAGTTCTTTGAGAAGGTGACTAAACAGGTGGATGAGGGTAAAGCAGTTGATGTGGTGTAGATGGATTTCATTTGATAAGGTTCCCCACGGTAGGCTACTACAGAAAATAAGGAGGCATGTGATTCAGAGTGATTTAGCAGATTGGATCAGAAATTGGCTAGCTGGAAGAAGACAAAGGGTGGTGAGTGATGGGAAATGTTCAGACTGGAGTCCAGTTACTAGTGGTTATTCACAAGGATCTGTTTTGGGGCCACTGCTGTTTTTCATTTCTTTAAATGACCTGGAGGAGGGCATAGAACGATGGGTGAGTAAATTTGCAGATGACACTAAAGTCGGTGGAGTTGTGGACAGTGCGGAAGGATGTTACAAGTTACAGAGGGCCATAGCGCTGGGCTGAGAGGTGGCAAATGGAGTTTAATGCAGAAAAGTGTGAGGTGATTCATTTTGGAAGGAATAACAGGAAGACAGAGTACTGGGCTAATGGTAAGATTCTTGGCAGTGTGGACGAGCAGAGAGATCTTGGTGTCCATGTACATAGATCCCTCAAAGTTGCCACCCAGGTTGAGAGGGTTGTTAAGAAGGCGTACGGTATGTTAGCTTTTATTGGAAGAGGGATTGGGTTTCAGAGCCATGAGGTCATGTTGCAGCTGTACAAAACTCTGGTGCGGCCACATTTGGAGTATTGCGTGCAATTCTGGTCGCCGCATTATAGGAAGGATGTGGAAGCATTGGAAAGGGTGCAGAGGAGATTTACCAGAATGTTGCCTGGTATGGAGGGAAGATCTTATGAGGAAAGACTGAGGGACTTGAGGCTGTTTTCGTTAGAGAGATGAAGGTTAAGAGGTGACTTAACTGAGGCATACAAGATGATCAGAGGATTGGATAGGGTGGACAGTGAGAGCCTTTATCCTCGGATGGTGATGTCTAGCACGAGGGGACTTAGCTTGAAATTGAGGGGAGATAGATATAAGACAGATGTCAGAGGTAGGTTCTTTACTCAGAGAGTAGTAAGGGCGTGGAATGCCCTGCCTGCAATAATAGTGGACTCGCCAACACTAAGGGCATTCAAATGGTCATTGGATAGACATATGGACGATAAGGGAATAGTGTAGATGGGCTTTAGAATGGTTTCACAGGTCGGCGCAACATCGAGGGCCGAAGGGCCTGTACTGCGCTGTAATGTTCTATGTTCTATATTTTATGCAAAAAAAACTTTAGACAATTTAGCTGATTTCACAACAAGCTATGGTGAAATGTGCATGTAAGCGCTTTTGTTACAAATGTTGACATAAGAGGAATGCAAAGGCAGGTTTAGAATGCATGAATGTAAATGCACGAATAGTGGTGAATAACATTGGTGAGTTACAAGCACAACAGGCCATTTAAACATGATGCAATAGCAATAACAGAAATGTTGCTTAAGCTGGAGGACTGAGCACTTAATATTCAAGATATAAAATGTTCAGAAATTATATGGAAGGGAAAAGGGGAATAAAAATTGCAAATGCTCTGTGGATCCTGCAGCATATGTGGAGAGAAACAGAGTTCGCATTTTATGTCAATGACCCTTTATCAGAGTTCATAAGCAGGATGGGGCCAATGAGGGACAAGGTGGGTAACATTTGCGTCGAGGTGCAAGACAAGAATGCATAATGAGCACTTAGCACTGGTATTTACACAGGAAGAGGATACTGATAAAAAAAATCAGTAAAAGAGGGTATGAATGGGCTGAAAATTGATAGGATGTACTGGAAAGGCTGGCTGTACATAGAATGTACAAATTATCAGATCTGGATCGCTTTTATTTTAAAGAATTCATGCTTAAGGACATATGGTGGAGATAGTGGAAGGGCTTCCCTTAATATTCCAATATTCCCTCGAAATGGGGGAGGTGTGAGAGGATTGAAGAGTGACAAATCCAAGTAAAGCTGTCAGGCTATTCCTATTAACAACAAGCTGGTCAGTTTAACGTCATTGGTGGGTAAGGTTGCAGAAACAAAAGTCAAGGAAAAAAATCAACAAGCACTTCACAGAATTCTCACAAGACAGAAGGAGCCCTTCTGCCCATTTTTTCCTGCACCTGCACTTAATAAAGCCTGCGATACCAAATGAGCAATTCACCCAGCGCCATTCCCCTACCTTCTCCCTATAACCCTGCACATTCTTCCTTTTTAGTCAATAATCTAATTCCCTTTTGATTGCTTCAGTTGAACCTGCCTGCACCACACTCTGTCAGTAAATGCCAAACATTAAATCTGTGCCCTCACATTATTCATACTTTCATGAGTGGGAATGGTTTCTCCTTGTATCTATTCCATCCTGGCCCTCATGATTTTGAATACCTCCATCAAATCTCCTCTCAGCCTTCTCCAAGGAAAACATTCCCTAATTCTCCAATATACCTACATAATCTAAGTTCCTCATCATTTCCATGCTCTCTCCAATGACTTCACATCTTTCCTAATGTGCGGCATCCAGAACTGGATGCAACACTCCAAGTTATATAAGTTCAATATAACCTCCTTTCTCTTGTATTCAGTGTCCCTATTAATAAAGCCTGCGATACCAAATGCTTTATTAGTCACTCTCTCAACCTATCCTGCCACCTTCAATGCCTTATGCATACATAAATCCTCTGTTCCTGTTTCCTTTTAGAACTGCATTTTTTATTTTTTATTGTCGCTTCATGTTCTTCCTACCAAAATAAATCACAATGTGGAAATGCCGGCGCTGGACTGGGGTGGGAACAGTAAGAAATCTCACAACACCAGGTTAAAGTCCAGTAGATTTATTTAAAATCACATGATTTCAGAGCACTGCTCCTTCATCAGGGATCACCTGAGCAGTGCTCCATATGCTTGTCATTTCATATAAACCCGTTGAAGTTTAACCTGGTGTTGTAAATCATATCACCTTTCTCTGCATTGAACTTCTGCCATTTGTCTACTCATTCCACCAACTTGTCCATGTCCTTTTGAAGTTCTACACTATCCCCTCACAGTTTACAATACTTCCTAAGTTTTATAACATTTGTAAATTTTGAAATTATGGTCTGTACATCTGGATGTAGGTTGTTAATATATATCAGGAAGAGCAAAGACCCCAAAACTGACCCCAGGAAAACGTCACTGCAAATCTTCCTCCAGCCTGCAAATCATCCATGAACTATTACACTTTTTTTCTTGTCATCCGGCCAATTTCACACCCATGTTGCTACTGTTCCTCTTATTTCTGAACCATAGTTTTCCTCACAGGTCTGTTGTGCAGCACTATATCAAATGCCTTTTGCAAATCCATGTACACCACATCAACAACATTACCCTCATCAACCCTTTCCGATAGCTCATCAAAAAGCTCAAGGAATTTTGTTAAATACGATTTTCCCTTAACACATCCATGCTGGCTTTCCATAATTAATCCGCATTTGTCCATGTTACTATTAATTTTGTCCCCGGTTGCTGTTTCTGGAAGTTACCCCACCACTGAAGTGAAACTGTCTGACCTGTAGTTTCAGTGTTTATCTTTTCGTCATTTTTTGGACGAGGGTGCAATATTTGCATTTTTCGTCCTCTGGCACCACCACTCAGTTTACGGAGGACTGGAAAATTATGGCTAGGGTGTTCACAATTTTCACTCTCACTTACTTTATTACCCTTGGATGTTTCTCACTCAGTCCTGGTGCGTTATCAACTTTAAGTGTATACAGCCTATCTAATATTAATCAATTTTAACTTATTCAGGTGTATTAATTACCTCCTCTTTCACCATGGCATGAGTGCATTTTCTTCCTTGATCAAGACAGATGCAATGTATTAGTTTAATACCTCACTATTCCCTCTGCCTTCATGTGTAAATCCCCCTTTTGGTCCCTAATCAGCCCTACACTTACTTTTACCACCATTTTTACTATTTATATGCCTATAGGAGACTTTGGGGTTCCCTTTTACGTTATCTAACAGTCACTTCTCATACTCTGTCTTTGCTTCTCTTGATTTCTCTTTTATTTCCCCCACTGACCTTCTATAATAAGCTTGGTTCTCCATTGGATTATCCATCTGATGTCTGACAAAATCGAAGTCCTCAGCAGAGGGCTCAATTTCTGCACCACCACCAAAATGGACCCCATCAGTCTTGTGGCAGACACGGAGGAATTCATCAGGCGAATGAGGCTCCGGGAATTCTTCCACAGACCCCAAGAGGCCGACAGCGAACCCAAGGAGACTACCAATGAACGGAACAGCAGACCGAGAGATCTGCGGTGCGGCAACCAAAGAGGAAAGAGTCGAATTGGACCCCTCCGGAAGGTCGCTGTCCTAGACTCGACATGTATGCTCAAACCGTCGGGAGTCGCGTCAATGCCAGATTCATCAGTCGCATTCACAAGACAGCCCCGAACGTCACCCAAGGATAACGCAACGCCATCCGCGCTCTCAAGACCAACCGCAACATCGTCATCAAACCAGCATACAAAGGAGGGGCCACCGTCATACTGAACAGAACGGACTACTGCAAAGAAGTATACCGACAACTCAGCAACCAGGAATACTACAGACAGTTACCTGCAGATCCGACCAAGGAACACATCCGCCAACTCAACAGATTGATCAAGACCTTGGATCCAGACCTTCAGAGCACCCTACATGCTCTCATCTCACATACACCCCGCATTGGAGATCTCTACTGCCTCCCGAAAATACACAAGGCCAACACACCAGGCTGTCCTATCGTTTCAGGCAATGGGACCCTGTGTGAGAATCTCTCAGGCTACATCGAGGGCATCTTGAAACCCATCGTACAAGGTACGCCTTGCTTCTGTCGCGACACAATGGACTTCCTACAGAAACTCAGCACCCATGGACCAGTTGAACCAGGAACATTCCTCGTCACAATGGATGTCTCGGCACTCTACACCAGCATCCCCATGACGACGGCATTGCTGCAACAGCCTCAGTACTCAACACCGACAACTGCCAATCTCCAGACGCAATTCTGCAACTCATCACGTTCATTCTGGATCACAACGTCTTCACTTTGGCAACAAGTTCTTCATCCAGACGCACAGAACAGCCATGGGGACCAAATTTGCTTCTCAATATGCCAACATCTTCATGCACAAGTTTGAACAAGACCTCCACACCGCACAGGACCTTCAACCGATATTATACACCAGATACATCGATGACATTTTTTCCTTTGGACCCACGGTGAAGAATTACTGAAACGACTACACAATGACATCAATAGGTTCCATCCCACCATCAGACTCACCAAAATCAGTTGCATTCTTGGACACACTCATCTCCATCAAGGACGGTCACCTCAGCACTTCGCTTTACCGCAAGCCCACGGATAACCTCACGATGCTCCACTTCTTCAGCTTCCACCCTAAACACATTAAAGAAGCCATCCCCTATGGACAAGCCCTCCGTATACAGAGGATCTGCTCAGACAAGGAGGAGCATAACAGACATCTACAGACGCTGAAAGATGGCCTCGTACGAACGGGATATGGCACTCAACTCATCGATCGACAGTTCCAACGCGCCACAGCAAAAAACCACACTATCCTCCTCAGAAGACAACACGGGACACAACCGACAGAGTACCCTTCGTCGTCCAGTACTTTCCCGGAGCGGAGAAACTACGACATCTTCTTCGCAGCCTTCAACACGTCATCGATGAAGATGAACATCTTGCCAAGGTCATCCCCACACCCCCACTACTTGCCTTCAAACAACCGCGCAACCTCAAACAAACCATTGTTTGCAGCAAACTACCCAGCCTTCAGAACAGCGACCACGACACCACACAACTCTGCCATGGAAATCTCTGCAAGACGTGCCAGATCATCGACATGGATACCACCATTACACGTGAGAACACCACCCACCAGGTACGCGGTACATACTCGTGCGACTCAGCCAATGTTGTCTACCTCATACGCCGCAGGAAAAGATGTCCCAAAGCGTGGTACATGGTGAGACCGTGCAGACGCTGTGACAACAAATGAACGGACATCACGCGACAATCACCAGGCAGGAATGTTCCCTTCCAGTCGGGGAACACTTCAGCAGTCAAGGGCATTCAGCCTCTGATCTCCGGGTAAGCGTTCTCCAAGGCAGCCTTCAGGATGCGCGACAACGCAGAATCGCCGAGTAGAAACTTATAGCCAATTTCTGCATACGTGAGTGCGGCCTCAACCGGGACCTGGGATTCATGTTGCATTATATTCATCCCCCACCATCTGGCCTGGGCTTGCGAAATCCTACCAACTGTCCTGGCTTGAGACAATTCACACCTCTTTAACCTGTGGTTACCCCGAACTCTGGATCTGTAAAGACTTAATTACCTGCAATTGCTCGCATTCTAAGCATTGTCTTGCATCTTTGAATTTGTCTATATATATGTTTCTGGAACATACCGCTTCATTCACCTGAGGAAGGAGCAGTGCACCGAATACTAGGGTTTGAAACAAACCTGTTGGACTTTAACCTGGTGTTGTAAGACTTCTTAATTAGCATTGCTGACTTCACCACTATCAACATCTTGAGGGTTACGATTGACCAGAAACTAAACTAGACTAATAATATGTGGCTACAAGAGCAAGTCAGAGGCTGGAAATTCTTCAGTGAATAACTTGCTTCCTGACTCCCAAAGCCTGTCCATCATCTACAAGGCACAAGTCAAGAATGTGATGGAATACTCTCCAGTTGCCTGAATGAGTCCAACTCCAACAACACTCAAGAAGATTGAAACCATCCAGGACAAAGTAGCCTGCCTGTTCAGCACCTCATCCACCACCACAAATATTCACTCCCTCCACCACCAAAGCACAGTGGCAGCAGTGTATATAATCGTCAAAATGCACTGCAGAAACTCACCAAGACTCCTTCAACAGTACCTTCCAAAACTGCAACTCTACCATCTAGAAGGACAAGGGCAGCAGACTCATTGGAAAATTTCCATCTGCAAATTCCCCTCCAGTCACACACCACTGACTGTAACCATGTCGCCAATCCTTCACTGTTACTGGATCAAATCCTGGAACTCCCTAACAGAACTGTGGGTGTACCTACACCACATGAACTGCAGCATTTAAAGAAAGCAGCTCACCACCACCTTCTCAAGGGAAATTAGGGATGAGCAACAAATACAGTACGTTTAATATAAATAGAAGTAACTGTAGAGACTGGAATATGCTTGCCTGTTTTTATTTGTAGCTCAGAAGTACACAACATTATTTTACATCTGCAGCATGTGACCTCTGGGATGTCTGAAGTGTTGATATCCTGTTTTAATCTGAAAGGTAGATTTAAAAAAACATTCCTGCCAAAAAGAAATGCTGAGCCTGGTGGATCAAGGCCCCATACACAGTTATAAAGCTCCCAAAAACAATGCCTCATCTACACTGATATAGCTGATCTGAACCTGGTAGCAATTGGAGTGCTAAAATGGATCTCCATGTCCAAGGACATGGATGGAGAAAATCCCACCAGGGTTTACTCCAGACTACTGACAATGATCCTTGCTGAAGACTACATATCCCTGGATGTCAACTGAGAAAAAGACATGATACCCTCCAAATCTGAATAGCCCTACAGTATTCATTCTTTAGACCTTCACATAAAGAATAGTTTTTAGGGAAAGCTGGAAGACATTTCCATGCATCCGTGGAATCCGTAGAATAACTATGATTCCATGGCATCACTATGAGTCAGCACCTTCAGGCACATTTACGGGGGATAATATTGGAAAAACGAATGAATCATATCTGTGATCATAAATCTACCATTTTGTCAATAGTTCTTGCATTAGTTCTTTCAAAGACAACCCCACAATGAAACAAGCTGCCAAAGAAAATAATCAAAGCCCCATCACTTGAAATCTTCAACACCCATCTTTAGATTATTTTCATTTATATGTTTTCATTATCAGGACTACCACCTCAGCAGGTCAGAGCTGGGTTTATAAATACTGGTGAAACCTGTGATGCTGACACAACTAAAGCAGAAACAGAAAGAGCATGAGTGGGTGAACTGATCATGTGAGCAAAATGCAGTCATCAGGAAATACTCAATGGAGCTACTGATTCATGGAAGATTTTCAAGGTCTTTTGAATTAAGATGACTCGGATATAAGTAAAGAGGGCAATCAGCAGAACACAATTATATAGGGCAAAAACTCTTTTTAGGTGGATGTATCATTTTGCCTTTTGTTTAACAGGACTTCAATGTGTGGATTTTTACAGAATTCAGGAGAGATGTTTAATAATATTTAAATGTTTTATTTGTATCTCTCCCATGCTATGGCAAAGTGATAGATGTTCCTTCTTTCCATTTCCATCAAGTGTTATGTTATTGTAGCACGAAAATCCGGATTCTCAATGACAAAGTATGAGCTTACCATCAATGATGCAAAATTGTTTCAGTGATAGGAAAAATTGTTTTAACTGTTTAGCCCCTAGCAGAAATCGTTAATACCAAAACAATGGAAATTGCAAAGGCTTATCAACTCTAAATGATTGTAACATTAAAATAGTCTAGGCATGAGTATACATGGTAACATTATTATTACAATAAGACTTGTTCTCCCAATTTTATTTTTGAACTGAAAAAGGAGTATGCTTTCTCAGGATATGTTCCAATATTAAATAAGAGCGTATATCCTATTCTCTTCTTAGGGCATCCCTTAGGATTGAGGATGACTTGCTTTCACTCCAGTTCACTGGGTTCTGAGATAGCTGATAGGTCTAATATGTGATCAGCAGACTGTCACATGCAAAGCAGGTGGTGCTTGAAGGGTGGGGCAGATGAGGTGTGTGGAGACTTGTGTGCTCTCTCCGATGCCTCAACCTCACATCTACATGCTCCTAATGAAGTGTTTAGATGTTTCCCAAATAAACCTATTCCATTTTGGTCGGTCACAAGCTAGGGAGTCCCAGGAGTCTGGGCATATGTTTGATCTCTTCATGAATGCTTTGAGTGTCATAATATGCACCCATGCACATCATGAGGTGAAAACAGGCAGTGACAGACACCCAGGTTAGCCAATCAACATACAGGACAGAACACAACCAATCATCAGGCAGAACACCAGAGGGGGGCTTCCAACTAGAAAACACATGAGGCATTCCACTGATGACAACTGTAGTGACAGTCAGGGTGTATATATCAGTCAGCACCTTCTACACATGGTTCAGAGCTAGCCTGGTCTAGTTAGTTAGAGTTAGTACACTTAGAGTAGTAGAGTGTCAACCCACAGCCAGCTGTGTGCATTGTTACAGCAGTTCAATAAATCGTATTGAACCAATGCCTACGTTTGGTGTATGCTTTACAGTTCATCTGCATCCTGTTGCAGTCCATGTTATCCCAGGGTGAATAACACGACATGATATCAGGAGTCTACTTCATCTAAGTAATTTACCTTGAATAATTCAGTGACGACCGGCAAGTGCCTTCCGGCGGCATGGAGAAGATCCAGGCCCCTCCACAGCTCCGGATCTCCGGAAATCTCGGCGCCAACTGGCGGGTCTTCAAGCAGAAATTCAGTCTGTACATAGAGGCCTCGGGCCTCGAGGATGCGTCCGATGCCAGAAAAATCACGCTGCTCCTATCAACTGCGGAAGACCAGGCAAATCTTCAATTCGCTCACTTTTGCCAACGGCGAGGACAAGACCAAGTTCCAGACCACGTTAGACACATTCGACAGTCACTGTGAAGTCGAAACGAATTAGAACTTTGAGCGCTATGTCTTCCAGCAACGCCTTCAGGGTAAGGATGAGCCTTTCCAATCCTTTCTAACTCATCTCCGCATATTAGCGCAAACCTGCAACAACGGTGACACCGCTGATTCCCTCATCAGGAGTCAGATCGTGTTTGGGGTCCACTCCGACGCCCTGCGTGAGCAGCTCCTAAACATAAAAAACATGACCCTGCCAGTAGCCATCGAGACGTTTAAAGTGCATGAACAGGCGAAAAGTCGCTAGTCACGCCTTAAATCGGCAGAACAGGACCAACTTGTCTCCCACGAGGCAGAGAGTGTACAGGCCATCACCCGAATGCGGCGCCTTAGCATCGATGAAGGCAGCCTTTTGCATGCTTTTCCCGGGGTCCCACGCATGCGCACCACGGACGGGAGAACGAAGCGGCCGAAGACCACACTGCGCAGGTGTGAGCAGCGGCTGACCGCACTGCGCATGTGCAACGACGCACAGAGCGTTACGACGTCAACATCATGACGTGCCCAAACTGCGGCACCGCCCACTTAAAGCGGCAATGCCCTGCAAGAGGCAGGCGATGTTTAAATTGTGGGAAGCCTGGCCATTATGCATCCTTGTGCAGGTCTGCGCCTCCGGTCGTGGGCCAGTGATCCCAGTTCCAACGCAAACGCATTCGAAGTGTGCAGCAAGGGCTGCTGGATTCAGAACCTGGTAACAACACGGATCCAGAGGACGACGGCCTGGAGTCCCCATATTGTGTGGGCATCATTACCACGTATGACAAGGCCTCCTCAAATTCACCAACACGCCTACCCAGCCTCAACGTGGATTCTGCGGATGAATGGCGTGCTGTCGTACAAGTTAACCAATGCAGCATCCGGTTCCAGCAGGACACTGGTGCTTCAGCCAATCTCATATCTCAAGCAGATCTTGCTCGCATCCAAAGGCAGCTAAAAAAATTTCCGCCGGCCTACCATCTATTTGATTATAATGGCAATGCCATTACTGCGTTAGGGTCTTTGTCACCTGCATGTCTCCAACAAGGCCAACAAAGCCACACTGCGATTCGAAATCGTCAAGCCGGACAAGGCTTCCCTGTTTGGTGCCCATGCATGCAAGCTACTCAATCTCGTCCAGCGCATACATGCCATGTCCTCTGCCAATATGAATCTTCAGGCTGACATTGACAAAATCCTGTCACAATACCCGGATGTGTTCAGTGGGATGGGCACGCTGCTGTACCGCTACAAAATCTTACTCAGGCCTGATGCCACGCCTGTGATCCATGCACCATGCCGGGTGCCGGCTCCTCTGACGGACCATTTAAAGGCGCAGCTGCAGGAGCTCCAAGACCAGGGTATAATCTCTAAAGTGACAGAACCGACTGACTGGGTCAGCTCGATGGTCTGTGTGAAGAAGCCCTCTGGAGAACTGCACATATGTATAGGTCCCAAGGATCTTATAGATCCACATGCCAAATTATTCACGAAGCTAGATGCATCGTGTGGCTACTGGCAGATACAACTGGATGAGTCCAGCAGGAAGCTCTGCACGTTTAATACATCTTTCGGAAGGTACTGTTACAACCGCATGCCGTTTGGTATTGTTTCAGCCTCTGAAATCTTTCACAGGATCATGGAACAGATGCTGGAGGGCATTGAGAGTGTGCAGGTTTATGTTGATGATGTCACTATATGGTCCACGACCCCAGAGGAACACATATCTCGTCTCCAACAAGTCTTTAGACGCATACATGCCAACGGCCTCAAGTTGAACAAGGCCAAATGCTCCTTTGGCATGTTATCATTCAAGTTTTTGGGTGATCAAATATCTCAGCAGGGCGTGTAACAGGACTCGGACAAAGTCAAGGCAATCAACACCATGAAGACTCCGGAAGACAAAAAGGCGGTACTCCGCTTCCTGGGTATGGTTAACTTCTTGGGAAAGTTCATTCCCAACCTCGCATCACACACCACAGCTCTCCGACATCTGGTGAAGAAGTCCAATGCCTTCCAGTGGCTACCCACACATCAAGCAGAGTGGCTTGAGTTAAAGGCAAAGCTCACCACTGCTCCGGTACTAGCATTTTTTGACCCAGAGCGGGAGACAAAGATCTCCATTGGCGCCAGCCAGGACGGCATTGGTGCGGTGCTCCTCCAGAAGGATGACTCCTCGTCCTGGGCTCCAGTGGCCTCTGCGTCAAGGGCCATGACTCCCACTGAGCAGAGGTACGCTCAGATAGAGAAAGAGTGCCTGGTCCTCCTCACCGGTATTGTAAAGTTCCATGATTACGTCTACGGTCTACCAACCTTCACAGTAGAGACTGACCACAGACCCCTAGTCCATATCATTCACAAAGACTTGAATGACATGACACCCAGGCTTCAGCGCATTCTCCTTCCATTCTCCGCAGGTATGATTTCGAATTGGTTTACACAGCGGGCAAGGAGCTAATCATTGCGGATGCCCTGTCTCGCGCCATCACCTCGCCCTGTGAACAGGCTGACTTCATCCGCCAAATTGAGGCACATGTGCAACTATGTGCCAGCAACATCACGGCCTCAGATGAACAAGTCGTCAACATTCGAGAAGAGACTGCCAAGGACCCTCTTCTGCAGCGGGTCATACATTATCTTGCAAATGGTTGGCAGAAAGGGCAATGCCCCCAGTTCTTTAATGTCAAGGATGACTTAACAGTTGTTGAGGTGATCTTCCTCAAGCTAGATCGTATTGTTATTCTTCGCAGCCTCCAGAGCTTAGTGCTCAAACAGATCCACGAGGGACACCTCGGTATCGAGAAATGCAGGCGCAGGGCCCGGCAGGCTGTCTACTGGCCTGGCAACAATGAGGACATATCGAACATGGTCCTCAATTGTGCGACTTACCAGTGTTTCCAGCCTGCTCAGCCCAAAGAAACACTCTAGCAACACGAGATCATGATCTCTCCGTGGTCTAAGGTGGGAATCGACCTTTTTCACACCAATGGGCGTGACTACGTGCTTAGAATTGACTACTTCTCGAGTTACCCCGAAGTGATGAAACTGTCCGACCTCACATCAAGGACTGTCATCACGGCCTGCAAGGAGACATTTGCCAGGCATGGTATCCCGCTCACGGTCATGAGCGACAACGGTCCCTACTTCTACAGCCAAGAGTGGTCCAACTTCGCGAAGCGATACCAGTTCAAGCACATTACCTCGAGCCCGCATTACCCGCAATCTAACGGGAAGGTCGACAAAGGTGTCCATATCATGAAGCAACTGCTCTGCAAGGCTGCGGACTAAGCTTCTGACTTTAACCTTGCGCTCCTGGTGTACAGGGCAATCCCTCTGTCCACCGGTATGTCGCCGGCACAACTCCTTATGAATCGTGACCTGCGGACGACTGTTCCGGCCAGTCATTTACCTGACCTGGATCACCTCCCAGTGCTGCAAAAGGTGCAGCAACTCAGAAACCGGCAAAAGCTGACATACGATGCTCATGCTACTGATTTTGTGCTCTCTCCAGAAGATGCTGTTCGCATCAAGTTGCTTGGTGGAGGCTGGTCAGCTCCAGCTGTTGTTGTTCGACAGGCTGCTCCCAGGTCGTTCGTGGTTCGCATGACTGATGGATCCATTGTCAGGCGCAACAGAAGGGCACTACGCAAACTTGCCTGCCCACCACCGGATCTCACGTTCCCAGCTGTCATTATGTCTTTTCCGGACACCTCACTCCACGAGGCCACCAATCTGGCTGCAATCCCGCCTGTCAAGGCGCCGTCGTCCCCACCTCCACCGCTCAGGTGATCGACAAAGATTCAACGCCAGCCCCAGAGATTGGACTTATAAATATTTCCTTTGTACATATGGTTCTGTATCTGCACGCTAGACACCTTACATGTACATATGCATTCACTCGCCATTTGCTGTAAATAGTTATATCTCTAAATATGTCATATATGCTCTAAGCAACCGACAATTTTTTTTTTTAAAAAGGGGGGAGAACATAATATGCACCCATACACATCATGAGGTAAAACAGGCAGTGACAGACACCCAGGTTAGCCAATCAACATACAGGACAGAACACAACCAATCACCAGACAGAACACCAGAGGGGGGCTTCCAGCTATAAAACACACGAGGCATCAGCACTCCGCCTCTTTCCACTGGTGACAACTGTAGTGACAGTCAGGGTGTATATATCAGTCAGCACCTTCTACACGTGGATCAGAGCTAGCCTGGTCTAGTTAGGTAGAGTTAGTACATTTAGAGTAGTAGAGTGTCAACCCACAGCCAGTTGTGTGCATTGTTACAGCAGTTCAATAAATCGTATTGGACCAATGCTTACGTTTGGTGTATGCTTTACAGTTCATCTGCATCCTGTTGCAGTCCGTGTTACCCCAGCGTGAATAACACGACATTTGAGGACATCCCTAAAGCATTTCTGCTCTCCTCCTGGGAGTCTCCTGCCATGATTGACTCCCAATAGATCAACTGGTTTGGGAGACTGGTATTAGGCAACCACATCCGTGAAAGAATAAGAAATAGACCCTTGCCTTGGCTACATACCTATTCACCTCTGTGAAGCACCTCTGGATGCTTTTAAATGTTATATATATCCATATTGGTTTAAGGCAAACACCGTGTCCTGCCCAGCGAAACTGGTTTTGGGCGATACTTAAGCTTAGGTGAGGGTATCATTGTTGGACCACAACTGGATTTGGAGGATCTTATTAAGGCATTGCTGATGGTATTTCTCCAATATCTCCTGTAGGTTGCTCAAGTCTCCCAAGCATATAGGAACTGGACATTATTGCTGCCCAGTAAACTATGATCTTAGTTTTGAAATGCAGATCCTCAAATACTCTTTTTCTCAGTCTGCTGAAGCTGAGCTGGCACATTGGAGGCAATGATGAATGTCATCATCTGTATCTGCCTTCATCAAATGTGTGCTCTCAAGTTATGAAAAATGGTCCACATTGTCTCTCACTATTGATCATAATCAATGGGGGAGGGGAGGTATTTGGAGAAGTAGTCAACAATGACATGGAGCTCAGTTCCTGAGTGAGTGTACACATAAGCAGTTCTGCAAGTTGAAGCTCAATGACTCAGGTTGGAGTAATGTTAGTTTTGAGATGTAGGTTGACCTGTTCCCAGTCTGTTCTATAGATTATTTCCATGCCTGTGGGTAATTTGTTGTAGGTGAGGTTCAGCATTACAGCAACAAAAATGGAAAAGATGGTTCCTGCAAAAACACAGCTTAATTTGACCTCAGTCTTCGCTGGGGGCATTATTATATGGACCTGTTGCAGTGATGGCAGGGCTGTAAAATGCAGCAAGCCATTCAAATGTTCATTGACCTTGGCAGAACTGGAAAATCCGATCGACAGGCAGGGGCCGTAAAATTCCACCCATGATAGAGCCTGCGATGGTTTTGTTTGTGAGGATCATGGCTTACATAACATTGTGGAGTAGATGGTGACAAATATCTGAGGAAAGCCAGAGTCAAAGGTTTTTGTGAGGTCGAAAAAGACCTCATTAAGAAGTTGTTCCTTGCATTTTTCTTGAAGTTGTCACGCAGTGAAGTACAAACAAACAAAGAACAAAGAAATGTACAGCACAGGAACAGGCCCTTCGGCCCTCCAAGCCCGTGCCGACCATACTGCCCGACTAAACTACATGCTGCTTTGTTGGTTACAAAGTAATTGCAAATACAATCGTGGAATCACTACGGTGCAGCAGGGGGATATTTGGCCCATCATATCTGCACCAGCTCTCTAAATGCGCGTTACGACTTTGTGTCATTCTCTCGCCTATTCCCCATACCCTTGTTCATTGTTTCTATTCAAATAATCATCTAATGCTCTCTTGAATGGTTCAATTGAACCTGCCTCCACCAAACATCTCGGCAGTACATTCCAGACCCAAGCCATTTACTGTGTGAAAAAGTTTTTTTTCACATCACATTTGCTCCTTTTGCAAATCACTTTAAATCTGTGCCCTCTTGTTCTTGATCCTTTTACGAGTGAGTACAGTTTTTCTCGATCCACTCAGTCCAGCCCCCTTATTTTGAATATCTCTATCAAATCTCCTTCTAGCTGTCTTCTCTCCAAGGATAACAGTCCCAACCTCCCCAATCTATTGTCACAACTGAAGTTTTTCATCCCTGGAACCAGTCTTGTAAACCTTTTCTGCATCCTCTCCAATGCATTCACATCTATCCTACAGTGTGGAGCCCAGAACTGTACACAATATGCATGGTAGCACAGTGGTTAGCACTGTTGCTTCACAGCACCAGGGACCCAGGTTTGACTCCCAGCTTGGATCACTGCCTGTCGGAGTCTGCATGTTCCCCGTTGTCTGCGTGCATTTCCCCCAGGTGCTCCGGCTTTCTCCTTATGCCAAATTTCCTTATACTTCCTCAGGAAACTAAGGAAATTCGGCATATCCACATTGACTTTTACAGATGCACCATAGAAAGCATCCTATCGGGCTGCATCACAGCCTGGTATCGCAACTGCTCGGCCCAGGACCGCAAGAAACTTCAGAGAGTCGTGAACACCGCCCAGTCCATCACACGAACCTGCCTCCCATCCATTTACACCATCTACACCTCCCGCTGCCTGGGGAAAGCGGGCAGTATAATCAAAGATCCCTCCCACCCGGCTTACTCACTCTTCCAACTTCTTCCATCGGGCAGGAGATACAGAAGTCTGAGAACACGCACGAATAGACTCAAAAACAGCTTCTTCCCCACTGTTACCAGACTCCTAAATGACCCTCTTATGGATTGACTTCATTAACACTACACCCTGTATGCTTCACCCGATGCCAGTGCTTAAGAAGTTACATTGTATATGTTGTGTTGCCCTATTATGTATTTTCTTTTATGCCCTTTTCTTCTCATGTACTTAATGATCTGTTGAGCTGCTCGCCGAAAAATACTTTTCACTGTACCTCGGTACACGTGACAATAAACAAATCTAATCCAATAAAGATGTGCTTGTTGGGTGAATAGGACATTCTGAATTCTCCCTGTCTACCTGAACAGGCGCCGTAGTGTGGCGACTAGGGGCTTTTCACAGTAACTTCATTGCAGTGTTAATGTAAGCCTACTTGTGACACTAATAAAGATTATTATTCCAGCTGAGGTCTAACTAGTGTCTTGTATAAGTTCAGCATAATCCCCTTGCTCTTATACTCTATTCCTTTATTAATAAAGTCCAGAATACTATATACTATATTAACTGCTCTCGCCATCTGTCCTCCCACCTGTAATGACTTGTGCACATAAGCACCCAGGGTCCTGTGCAGTCTTTTCCACTTGGTTTGGTTTACAAGTTAATATTGCCAGGGTTTTTTCTTATCAGTTAGCTCATATTGCACACAGTGCTGTGGGAGGGGGAGATGAAGCGAATAAGAATGGCAAGTGACATTTCTTAGATTTTAGAAATTTCATTGGCATTTGCCATGCAGTTAGCACAGCTCTATGAAAGATCTGCATTGTCCAGAGTTCTGCAATCATAAGAGCGTAAGATATCCAAATTAAAAATAACTTGAAAGGGAGTGAAATGTTAATTCAACAACTCACATATGTATATATATAACATTGAAAAGCATCCAGAGGTGCTTTACAGAGGTAGAATAGGTATGGAGCCAAGGCAAGGTCTATTTCTAATTCTTTCACGGATGTGGTTATCTTATGCTCGGCATGAAATGTTTCACTTCCTTAATTGCTCTTGAGAAGGTGGTGATGAGCCGTCTTCTTGAAACATTGCAGCCCATGTTGTGCCCAACCACATGGGAAAAGAATTGGGTTTAAGAAGAATCTCAAAGAAGGAGGAGGTGATGGATAGCCAGAGATGTTTGAGAGAG
Source organism: Scyliorhinus torazame (assembly GCF_047496885.1). Taxonomy (NCBI): domain Eukaryota; kingdom Metazoa; phylum Chordata; class Chondrichthyes; order Carcharhiniformes; family Scyliorhinidae; genus Scyliorhinus; species Scyliorhinus torazame. The sequence goes on along the minus strand of NC_092715.1, from coordinate 88,159,793 downwards.
AATTCTAATGTAGGGTCTAGGCAGCTAAATACCACTGACCACTGATGATGTGCACGAAAGGACAGATTCAGAGGAACAGAAATTTGGGGAAGGGGCACAGGAGGGGAATGGTTTTAGGGCCAGTGAAGTCTACGGAGATCCAGATAGGAATAATTTCTAAAATGTACCCACCACTGAGATTAAATTTACTGGCCTGTAGTTGCTGTGCTTTCATTTACATCCTTTTGTGAACAACATTGACAATTCTCCAGTTCTCTGACACCACCCCTCACTCAAAGGAAGTTTGGGAAATTATGACCAGTGCCTCTGCAGCTTCCATACTCAATTCCTTGGAGGCACCTCATACTGTTCTGGTCCCTTATCAACTTTAAGAACAGACAGCCTATCCAATACATCCTCCTTATCTATTTTAAATACTTCAATCATTTTCATTTCATTTTTCATTTTCATCTGAACATTCTTCTCTTTCATCATGATCTGAGCAACATCTTTATCCTTGGGAAAGACAGATACAAAGTATTCATTTATTCCCAAACATGACCCCTGCCTCGATGCATAAATCCCTTTTTTGGTTTCTAATCAGCCCCACTCCTCCTCTTGCCACTCTTTCATTATTAAAATATCTGTAGAATACTTTTTGATTCCTTTTATGTTAGCTTCCTGTCTCTTCTCTTACTCTGTCTTTGCTTTTTCAATTTCTTGGTGAACTTTCTACATGAAAAATGAAAATCGCTTATTGTCACAAGTAGGCTTCAAATGAAGTTACTGTGAAAAGCCCCTAGTCGCCACATTCCGGCGCCTGTTCGGGGAGGCTGATACGGGAATCGAACCGTGCTGCTGGCCTGCCTTGGTCTGTTTTCAAAGCCAGCAATTTAGCCCTGTGCTAAACAGCCCCTATTTGGTCTGGTTCTCAATTATATTTTCCGCCTGATACCTGTCATGTGCACACTATATCTGCTTCATCTTAATCTCGATCATTTTTATCATCCAGGGAGCTCTGGATTTGTTTGTCCTATCTTTCCTCTTCATGGGTGTCATGATATTCAAACACACACATCATGATAGACACACCAACAGACAAATCAGAACACACAACACCACAACCAATGACAGAAAGATATAAAAGCACAGACACGACCCCCGGTGGTCAGTATTAGCTGCAGAGGAGAACCAGGACACATCTGTTACCAAACACACTCAGGGAGACAGCACGTGCAGAGTATCCAGAACGAACTGTATTATAAGAGTTATAATAAAATAGAGTTGTACCACATACAACTGTGTTGGCTCATCTGTGCACCAGAGCACCCAACACCACATGGTACAGGAGTGGATCGATACCTGCCGGCATACCTCAGTGTACAGAGACAACCAGCAGTGCCCAGGCAAAATGATAGAGCTCCCGGTTCCGCAGCCGCTCCAGTGCTACGGCGATCTCCGCGAAAACTGGCGGCGATTCCGGCAAATGTTCGAATTGTTCCTGGTGGCAGCTGAACTCCAAGACCTGGATGATAGCGAAAAAATTGAATTTCTCCTCACCATCGCCGGTGCAAGGGCAAGAGAAATATTCACAAGGTTCAGGTTCTTCAGGAGGCAGCAAAGGTACGATTACCAGGCAGTCCTGGACAAATTCTCCAAGTACTGTGAAGAAAACACAATCCAATCGGCAAATAAAAGGTAAGAAAAGCTGCAGTACTCACTTCGTGGCTGGGATCCCGGAGCCCGAATTCCCAGAGGCCGAAATCCCGGGCCTGAGAGAGGGCTGGGTCGAGGTCGGCGGCCATCTTGCTAAAGGTATAACGCTAGCACAGTTGCGCGAGCAGTGCGCAGAACCGGAAGTTTCGTTTGCGCATGCGCGAGATGCTGCGCATGCGCAGTCAAGAAAACGGCCATCGGTAAAGGAACAGCGATTTGAGCATGCGCAGTTGCTTCCTACGTGCTACATACCGCGCGTCAGGATGTCAGAGGCCCCAGACTGCACCAATTTAAAGGGGAAACGTCCCAAATCCAATTTAAAAGGGAAACGTCCCAAATCAAAAAAACAAAAATCTGTTAAAGCTGTAAAACAACCTTCCCTCACCTGGAATGACAGCACAGTGCCGCAAATTGACCCAGGAGATGAATTTGACCTCCGAAGAACCCTCCGACAAGCAGTTACCTACGCACAAGCCGATGATTCCGACCTTGAATACTTCGATGACGATCTTTACAGTGTTTCCGGACCTCGCGAGCCCAATGATAGCTCCGTGGTCCTATACGACTATGACTCGGACGAACCTTTCGTGTTGCACATTGGCGGCCCCCACATTGAATCCGACGCAGATGCGGATTCATTTTTCGGATTTGAGGATCTTCAATCCAGCAGATATGACGTTCCAACTTATCAGTACCGGATGATGCTGCAGCCTGACATTAACAGACAGGGAGCGGTGCAAGCACACGGAGAGCGCCCTGCTGCCACACAGAGCGTGGTCCACGTCCCGCTCAACGTTCTCGACTCTATGAAAGAAGACATGCAAGACTCCAGAGTGCAGTCCTCGCATGAACCAGAAGTGACTCCAGTGTCACAAGCTTCCACAGCAAGCTCGTGGACAGACTCCACAATTGCAGAAATGCAAGACTCCAGAGCGCAGTCCTTGCACGGACAAGAAGTGACTCCAGTGTCACAAGCCTCCACAGAGAGCTCGTGGACAGCCTCCACGATAGAAGCAACGCAAGACTCCAGAGCGCAGTCCTTGCACGAACAAGAAGTGACTCCAGTGTCACAAGCCTCCACAGAGAGCTCGTGGACAGCCTCCACGATAGAAGCAACGCAAGACTCCAATGTGCAGTCCTTGCAGGAACAAGACCATGAGGGTCTAGCAACCTCTCCTGACCAACCAGCGGCAGACGATGCAAGTCTACTATGCTCCACTACACAGCAGCATGACCATGACGGTCTCTCATGCTACAATGAAGGGCACAGCGCTGAAGACTGTTCAAGCCCAACTGAAGACAAGCCAAAGGAATCGCCTCGTCCAAGCCCGAAGAAAAAAGGTTTATGCGCTGACCTTCAGGATCATTATAGCCGAACAGAGATTAATAATGCTGCACGGCCACAGAAGGATGCTGAGGATTTGCTAACGAAATTAATTGAATGTTTAACTTGCAAGGAGCAGACTGAGAATTGCCAGTGTTTTAGTACGGATCGAAAAAATGGACAAGACATTGATCCTCAGGTAATGGAAATAACACAACCTGAATCATATCTACAGCAGGGACAAATGTCTCCCTTCAACACAACGCCGCAAAATCCCAACTTCGGAGACCAGCAGTTAGTCAGTAATGACTCTTCAAACCTTGAGGGGAACATTAATTGCATTGAACCTATACACACTCCACTGATTATTGAGCAGAACATTGGAGCAAGAATCCTGAGGACACCGACATCGAGTAGCCAGATAACGAATTTAAAACCCACAGCAGTTTCAAGTGAACCAAGTGTGCTTTCCACTAATGGTGAAGATGCAGATAAGGTCGACCCGATTATCCATTGTACCACACTAACCCCAGTGATTAAGCAGTTATGTATGGGGAGTATAATGTGGGCAATTGAGAACAGTAAAAGAGAGACTGTGACCATGCCAGTCCCAGCAAAATCAGACCCAGAGACCATGAAGGCATGTACATTAGACAAAGTTACATATGAGGTACCTGAGAAGAAAAGTGAAACGGAATGTTCTTTGGAAAATAGTACAATGTCGATAGAAACATTGGATCCTATATTCGAGACCATACATATGGGAAAATTTGGGGGTAATAAACAAGGTTCTGCAATGTCTGGGGGAAGATTTAAAATTCCAAAGAAGAAAAGCCCAAGTGAAGGACAACGGCAAGACAATGACAGTCCACCGACATGGTGTGCACCACCAGATGAAAACTCTGACAATTTACCCAACCCTAGTGAACAGCAAGCTGCTAATGAGGATCTATCCACGGGATGTGAGACGAGTGACGACAGCATCCCACTTCCCATGCAAAAGGTGCAAGGTGACAGACCTCGCCTAGTGCGTACCGAGGCACTCGACGATCACGGTGGGACCACTGACGACTGCGGTGGCGGCGCACCGCTTCCACCCTCGATGGCTCGACCCTCTCCACTGGTTGGTGCATTCCTGCATGTTCCGACTCCAGAAGTGCAGCTTCAGGGAATCTCGGCTGCCTCCAGTGAACCTGTTGGGACTCCGGACGGGGGGCATCGACGGAAGGCAGACCGGACTCCAGATGGGGAGCAGCCAAGCGCCGACTCTGATTTGCGCACGCCAGACCTTGCTCCGGACGGGCGGTGTCGCGGCCTCGGTGATGGCACGCTCAGGGTGACGGCGGATGCCACGGCGACAGGGAATGGATCGCGTGGCAGTCCCACTGGGTCGGCAGTGGCAACCAGCACCGGCGGTCCAAGATGGACACACCAATTCGCGCCATCGCCAGACGTTGATGCGAGCAACAATTCTCTCTCCAAGGCGACATGCTTCGACGTTTCTCTGCGGAGTCGCCCTTCCGGCACAGCAGGTGGCCGGAACCAGCGTACACGGTCTCGGCCAACTTCCACATCTGGCACAGTCATCGCCTTGCATGATATTAGTGATGGTGCTACTTCGATGGCAACGACCCATCGGCTACAAGATGCCGTCCACCACAAACATAAAAAGAAAACAGACTCCACCTTGTTCCTGGCATGCAGGGCGGATGGATTGGTGCGTAGGCGCAATCAGCGGGCTTTGTGCCGCCTTCCACGCTCGCAACTGAACCGTACGCACACGCCGGATCCTCCACTGGTTCCCAAGGATGACTTCGTGGAGATGCCACGGATCATGCCCCTTCCATCGCCACCAGAACCAAACCACAGCCAAGGCACCACTAACAAAGATGTTGAATGTTATATTTGCACGAATGAAAAAACCAAGCACTGCACGAAGTACAACAAATGGTAAAGTAGAGACTTCGGCAACAGCATCACCTCCAACAGTCCAAGGTGAACCAGTGTGACCCCAAATCTCCACAGCTGAACCGGCTTGAGGACCAGCCCATTCTTGAGGCGGTCACCCATTAGACTGGACTTATAACGCTGTTCATACGTTCAAAAAGTCAAACACTTCTGTATTATAACCTGTTGTTGTTTATTGTTCCAGATATCGTCTGACCGGACCAATGTTCAAGTTTTTTTTTTCTCTCGCATCCAAGTTTTGTTATGGTACAACCTTGTTAGTGTGACGCACCCGACATCGCCCCATGTAAATAGTTACGTCATAAACACACGCTGTACACAACACACACACACACTCTTAGATGCACTCACGACACAATTATATTTATAACCACGTAGGCACTTATCTTTGTAAAAAGGGGGGATGTCGTGATATTCAAACACACACATCATGATAGACACACCAACAGACAAATCAGAACACACAACACCACAACCAATGACAGAAAGATATAAAAGCACAGACACGACCCCCGGTGGTCAGTATTAGCTGCAGAGGAGAACCAGGACACATCTGTTACCAAACACACTCAGGGAGACAGCACGTGCAGAGTACCCAGAACGAACTGTATTATAAGAGTTATAATAAAATAGAGTTGTACCACATACAACTGTGTTGGCTCATCTGTGCACCAGAGCACCCAACACCACAATGGGAATATATCTTGTCTGCATTTGAACTTTCTCCTTTTTAAAGACAGCCTATTGTTTAATTACATTTTTGCCTGCCAACCCTAGTTTACAAATTACCTGGGCCCAGATCCATTCTTACCTCCTTGAAGTTGGCTTTCCCTCAGTTAATTGTTTTGACTCTGGATCGCTCCTGGTCTCTTTTAATAGCCAATGCAAACATTTCAATACAATGATCACTGCCCTCCAAATGTCCCCCTATTGACGCTTGATTCACTTGGCCCACCACATTCCCAAGAATCAGAACAAGCAATGCTTCCTTTCTCATTGGACTGGAAATGGACAATTCTTCTGAATAGATTCCAGGAACTCCTGCCCCTCTTTTCCCTTTACATGACTATTATCCCAGTTTAAATTCAGATAATTTACGTTTCTCATTATAACTACTCTATAATTCTTGTACCTGTTTTTAATTTCCTTTGCAAAAGTTTTCCTCATTTTTTCCCCACTAATTGGTGGTTACACCGAGCAACGTAATTGCCCACCTTTTTTTAGTCGTTAGCTCTAGCCAAATAGATTATGTCATTGATTCCTCTTGGGCATCTTCTCTCTCCAGCACCGCAAGGGTCTCCTTCATCAATAATGCCACTTTCCTGCTTTCTTTCATTTCCTATCTTTCCTGAACAAAGTACTGGGCCAAATATTCCGGTCTTCGGATCATCAAGAGACAAGTCTTATGATCAAAAATGTGCTTTGGCACCCTGCACAAGTCCTGATGCATGGCCCAACTTGGGAATTACCTGGGAAGTTCAAACTTCTAAGGTCAATTTCCCTGCTACTCAGGACCCTCAAGTGTCTACGACTCTGAGTTAGAGTTAGAAACTTGGTGCTTAGCTGGGTAGTTAGCTAGGAAATATGAGACAGATTAAAACTTAATCTAACATCTGAGTAACTAAACAACTCAACCCCCACTCATCTCCTAACCCTGAATAAATTCCAATTTCCCTCCAACCACTCGATTACTCTCCTGAGTGCCCCCTGTGATGACCACCCTGACTCTCTGATCCAATCAGACTAACCTCCATGACCATATCTGACTGCGCCCCCAAACTTACTGTCACCCTGACCCCCACAATCACTTGGCTACCCCCCTGACCAGACTGGACTATATCCCCAACCACCCATCTAGCCCGCCGTCCCATCCCTCAATCAAATCTGACTAATCCCCGATCACCCAACTATACATCCTGACCACCCAACTACCTCCCTCAACAAGTTGACCACCCCTGACCTCACCCACCACCACCTCACCCATTACAACCTATACACCGACCCACTTTCTCAGTTATAAACATACCCACATACTGCACTAGCGATCCATCCACTTACCACCTACTTCCTCAGCTTCCCTAGTTACCCACCTATCCATTCACTCACTCACCTATTCACTAGCGTTAAGGCTGGATACAATACAGCAACCAGTGGCATAAAAAAGCAGCTTGTCCTGTCTTCCCCGACTCTACGGTGATCCCAAATGATGATGCGCTGTGCCTTTCTGTGAAAGTTGAGCTCAGAGTATCCCAAATGAAACATGCAGCAGGGTCAAATCAGGGGAACTTTCGAGCTCAGTGGCAATCGGATCATCATTTCCACTGCTCGAAAGTTTTGGGCTCTTGTACCCAGGAATATTTAATTGCCAGTCCCAGTAATGGGCAGCACAGTAGCATAAGTGGCTAACACTGTGGCTTCACAGCACCAGGGACCCAGGTTCGATTCCCCACTGGGACACTGTGCGGCGTCTGCACGTTCTCCCCGTGTCTGCGTGGGTTTCCTCCGGGTGCTACTGTTTCCTCCCACAGTCCAAGGCGTGCAGGTTAGGTGGATTGGCCATGCTAAATTGCCCTTAGTGTCCAAAAAAGGTTAGGAGGGGTTATTGGGTTATGGGGATAGGGTGGAAGTGAGGACTTAAGTGGGTCGGCGCAGACTCGATGGGCCGAATGGCCTCCTTCTGCACTATATTCTAAGTCCTGCCCTTTGAGCCAGGTCTCTGTTTTTGTCGCAACATTGTATTTCTATATGGCTATCAGCATCTGTAACTCATCAATAAAACTCCATGCATGCACTTCACTTACATGCACAGTAACCCGAATGTAGACTTTCCCTGTTGATCTCAAAAATTAGAATTCCGTCATTGACTGTAAGTGCTGAGGTGGACAGCTCCAGTGATGCCTTTCCCACTGGCCAGAATGGTGGTATCCCGTGCCAGATTACCTGTTTGGAATATCATAAATTAATCACAGGCAAGTTCTTTTCCGAGTCATCTGGCGGGCTGGCAGTTGATTCGTCCACCCAATGTCAGCTGGCGGATTCAAAGATCCCGGCACAATATTTAAACATCAGTCCAACACGCTCATACCACTCTCTCCAGCCCATCTGTCTTCACCAGACCATGGAGGATGTCAACAACCCAGAGGGAAAAGGCTAATAGCCTCAAGAAGAAGCCTGTTCCTTGATTCAACCCCCCCCCCCCCCCCCCCCCGCCCCCCGGCCCTTGTTTGTGAGTTTTCCTGCAGCCTTGTCTAGGTCCAGCTCCCATCCCATACCCTCCTTGCACAGCTCTACTTCCACGCTGCCCCCTTTGTCTTCATCAGGCTAACCCCTCCTCCCAGCCTCACCTCACATTCCAATCAGTTTGAACTTTGGACTTTTATTGCGAAGGTTGCATGAGTTCCGCAGTGGAGTGCAGTCTTGATAGACACATGGCACCAGGGCGAAGGAGACCCCTAATACCCCAACCTCAGGCACTACACTGATCCGACTCGCTGACACACGAGGGTCCTTGGGCCCTGCAGCATAGTGCTGTCCATAAAGACCAACTCGGTATGGAGATGGAAGACAGAAATCAGTCTGCCCTTGCAGAGTGGTGTACAGTGCATAAGGAGCAGCCAAGCACTACGACAGAAAGGCTTTGTTGCACTCACCTCAAAGTCTATTGCAAACTGAGGCCCGCCTTGCACAAGTCACTCTTCAGCAACTGGGCTTTAGACCAATGTAATTTCCCACTCATGGGAAACAAGATTGTAAGACCTGATGGAACACCAGCAGCCAGCTGTTTTAATGAGCATTCATGGGATGCAAATAAATCAAAATGGCGTTCATACCGCCAACCAGCAGAAGAGTGACCTGTGGTCTTTTAAAAGAGAAGCGTGCAGCCCATAAAGGTATAAAACAAACAAGAGCTTTTTTGGGAAGGTGTTGTCACACAGGCTGCGAGTATAAATTAACTGCTAACCCACCCAAACTGCCAATGATGTCATCAGTGCATCACGTGATCAAACTCTTAAAGTGACCCTGTTCCAACCAAGAGCAAACGTGAAAACACAACACAACCGACCATTAACCCTTCATTGGGAGAACTACAACCTGAGTTTATGTCAGCGGGTTTCCAACATTTTGGATTCCGTTCCCACCTACCACCAATCTACCACCAACAGGATGGGACAATTCCACCCAACCCACCTCTCACCTGCCTTTTTCCTTCTCTAGTACTGTCTTTCTCAATATTCTTTGTGCCTTGTCATCCCTCTCAAGCATTACCTCCTGTTTCCCACAGTTCGTTGAAACCATCCCGAAAAGCACGAGAAAATGGTTTCCAAGGAAATTTGCCCTCGTTCCATTTGGGTGCATTCCATTCATCCTGCAGGTCTATCTCCCCGGTCTCCGCAGAAGAGATCCCAATGTCCCAAAAATCTAAATCTCCCCCCACTTAACCACCTTTCCAGCTACGCATTCATCAGCTCTATCTACAGATTAATACTTTTGAGATTGTAGTTGTTAATTTCCTACTTAACTTCTTAATTTCTGACTGCAGGACCCCAACCCTCTTTCCACTTATGTTGTTGGTATCGATGTGGACTATGAACATTAGCTGTTCACCTCCCTCCCTCAGGGTGGTGTGTAGCCTTATGGAACATCCTCAGGGAGGCAACATATCATTCATAGAATTTACATCGCAGAAGGAGGCCATTTGGCCCATCAAGTCTGCACTGGCTCTTGGAAAGAGCACCCTACCCAAGATCCAAACCTCCACCCTATCCCCATAACCCAGTAACCCCACCCAACACTAAGGGCAATTTTGGACACTTAGGGCAATTTAGAATGGCCAATCCACGTAACCTGCACATCTTTGGACTGTGGGAGGAAACCGGAGCACCCGGAGAAAACCCACGCAGACACGGGGAGGATCCGCACAGACAGTGACCCAAGCCGGAATCGAACCTGGGACCTTGGAGCCATGAAGCAATTGTGCTATCCACAATGCTACCGTGCTGCCCTTAATTCCTGGAGCCATGCCTTATCTCTATTGCTCGTCCAGTCTTCTTTTATGTCCCCCTGTACATGCCAGCTATGGTGCCAATGAACTGGCTCCGGCAGCACTTACAATGTGAACCACCACTTTAATCAGTATTCAGAACTAAATACTGTTTGGAGAGTGTGAGGGACTAATTCCCTATTTCTTCTTGACTGTCTGGTGGTCACCCATTGCCTTTCTCCCTGAATTCCTTTAAGCGGTGGGGTGACCACATCTATAAATATGCTATCCACGAAGTGCTCAACTTCATGGATGCATATCTGTAATGCCAGCTGCTGCTCAAGCTCTGAAATCCAGAGTTCAAGCTGCTGAACTTGAAGGCACTTCCTGCACAAATGGTTGTATAAGTAGCACCATTGTCTTGAGTCTACAGTTCATCAAAATTCACAGATATGCTATAGATTTGCAATATCTTTTAAAACCAGAGGAAAATTGGAGGTATTCATCATTTTTTTAAAAATTGGTTTCGATAGCTTCCCTTTTTATGTTCATGTGTACCACATGCCAATTCCAGACTAAGACGGCAGACAGGTTACCCGTTCCTATACTCGGGCTGTTCTACTTTTGAACGGCATACCCTGACTCGCCTGCTAAGATTCCCCTCCTCCCTTCTGTAGGGAAATGCTTTGCATCTGTTCAACGTCTCCCATAAACAGCCCATCTTTAATGACAGGCTCGCCATGTGGGGAAATAAAAGATGTGGGTTAAATATTTAACATTTTAATGAGTTATCTTAATACGAATGAAAGAAATGTAAGAATTACATTTTGGGTTTCTCAATAGGAGTGTTACCATAAAGTGAAATGAATGTACATCATTTAAAGTTATCAAACTTTATAGGTCTGATTGTAGAAAACAACAGGGTTTTACAAGTAGCGGAACACTAAACAGTTAAACTACGCTGCCTTTCTTGATGGAGGACACTTTTCCTTTCTCATCTCGTGGCATATGCTGTCTGCAAGTTTTCAACCGATACTTTATCGTAGGTAAAAATGCTTATTCGACTGGCTCCTAGCCACAATGCACTTCATTGTTAGGATGTAACCAGATGCTAAACTAAAAAGCTTGATCTTTTTGTCCAAGAGAAAGCTTTCTCTGCACAAAGATAAGATTGGGTCAGGGTAGGATTGGTCCTTCCTTTTAGAAGGAATGAAACATAGCAAATGTACCTAATGGCAGGGTAACTTAAATCACGCACAGGAGTATGGCTATGTCCAAAGCTGGTTTTGGGTTTAACATCTTCCATTTAACATGGAACTATCTGAAATTCTATGCCAGGCAGTGCTGACAAGTCAAATCCCTAATAGCTTGTATGAATTTGCGTGAGGCTAATTGTGCAATTCAGTTAAACTTTATCTCTCGCCACAAGCCTCTTGGGCTAGTGCAGCTGAAATTGCCGTAATATACTGGTACATGCTTCATGAGTATTGTTCATAAGTTTAAATCTGTTGTAAATTAACTTTACTACAGTTAATGCAATTTATACAAATCAAGAGGAAACTGGAAAATCCATCATTTAGTCTAGTTTGGAGGGAAATTGGACATTAAATGATATTGATGACAGGACGAATAGTAGTAGCTTTATTGCAAGCAGTGTTGTTCGAACACAATGGCGGTTCTGTTGAATTTTTATACTGGTGACAATGTCTAGTCTCTTTGTAGATAGTTGCTACATAGTACGGCTCTTATGTACTTCTAGTTTTGTGCAAAGAGGGGACATTCATTGTGCAAGCCAACATTTATAGGCATATCACAAAAAATGTTCCTGTTTTGTTCTGTATAGTCAGCATGAACCTTTGAGCATATTTCGATTGTTAGAAACAGAAACTTAAACAGTTTTTTGACTCCGTATAAATCGTTGCTTTTTTGTACTCATTCATAATGTTTTCATTGGTGCAATGGGGAAACAAAATATCAAGTAGCTCTTTGTGCAGTTATCACATTTCTATAAAAAGACAATGAATGAGTAATTGAGATAAATGCCAGTGGCTTTTTTCTGCCTTTGGAGTTCTCAAATGTAGGAGACAATGGAGCAGGTTTCAATTATTGGAAAAAAAGATTCCACCCATTTTTGACATATAATTCAAGTTTAAATTATGATTGTATCCCACAACCCTGGTCTCAATAGGTATAGCTGGTTTTAGAAAGCTGTCCTCCATTAGTGATGAATTTTCGGGTTCTGGATATATAATCAATATATGTTGAAGATGTAAACCGTGAAACACTGGTTTAATGTAACACTAGACAAACATATGAAAGCAGCAAATCAAAATTTCCAATGAGTAATATAGTGCAGTAAACTATTTCTCCTTGCATGTTGTCAATGGGATTTTTTTAATTTTACGATTTTGAAATAATTCCTTTACTTTGCAAGAGCAACATATGTTACTGAAGTTCACAATCACAGTGGCATGTAATTTTTGAATGTTTTGTCAATTGTAGCATTCAAGAGAACATTAATTTTAATTAGATAACAACTTGGGAAATCACAGTGTGGACATGCCCGGTTTTAAATACTGCAGAAGTGTCAGGTGACAATGGAAGATCAAATCATTGCACTATTGGAGAAATTGAACATAGAAATGTGTGGCCACAATTCATCTATTCGGAGTTTATCTTTAGAAATTCATTAATGGGATGTGGACATCACTGACAATGCCAGCATTTATTGTCCATCCTAAATGCTATAGAACCGTAGAATCTCTACAGTACAGAAGGAGGCCATTCCGCCCATCGAGTCTGCACCGACCCTCTGAAAAAGCACGCTACCTAGGCTCACTCCCCCCATCCTGTCCCTGTACCCCTGCAACCCCACCTAACCTGCACATCATTGGACCCTAAGGGGAAATTTAGCTTGACCAATCCACCTAACCTGCACATCTTTGGACTATGGGAGGAAATAGGAGCTCCTGGTGGAAACTCATGCAGACATGGGGCGAACGGGCAAACTCCATAGAGTCACCCAAGGCTGGAATTGAATCTGGATCCTTGGCACTGTGAGGCAGCAGTGCTAACCACTGTGCTGCCAGGCCCTCGAGAATTTGCTGGTGAGTCACCTTTTTGAACTGCGGCAGTCCATATGGTGAACCACATTTCCGTTAGTGAGGAAGTTCCAGGGTTTTGGCCTGCAATGATAAAGGAACAAGATATGTTTCTAATTAACTTCCTGATCTCAGAAATACTGCTACAGAGTGGTGGCCATGTACCTTCACTGAGCTGGGAAATAAAATGTATTCAGTCAATCCAGGCTTCTCGAGTTATCACTCACAAGCTGTTTCTATGAAGATTTGGCTGTAATCTAGTAGGAGGAAGTCCACCATCTTCTCAGCCATTGATAGATATGGTAAGAAAGAATTGAGCAGGGGTAAAAAGTCTCATGCGCAATTAAGCGTTTAAACAGTAGTAAAAGTGAATGCTGAAGTACACGGCTAATTCTTTAGCATCTGTGAAGAGAAATATTAGGTAATGTATGAAGATACATGCTTTGTCAGGACCGGAAACTGGGGTATAAAGGAACTCCTTTACAGGGCTGAAGATCTTGCTTATCTCCCAGTTTCCCATTTTAACAAACCTGACATTCATCTGCCTTTTGTATTTCCAAATACTCAGGGAACCTATTTCCAGCAATTTTTACTTCTATATCAGAGTTCTCAGATTTGTACCTTTTTTTTGTGGTGCTAATTTTCTGAGTTTGCATTGTTGCTGGGAAGCTTTAACTGCCAGCTCAGTATATTGGTAAATCACTACACAAATAATAATCTTTATTGTCACAAGTAGGCTTATATTACAGTAGTGAGAAAGGATATTGGCTCTGAAAATGTGGAATCTGTATGGGTAGAGTTGAGAAATACTAATGGACAAAAAACATTAGTGGGTGTCATATATAGACCCCCAAACTGCAGTGGTGAGGTTGGGAATGGCATTAAACAAGAAATTAGAGATGCATGTAACAAGGGAATATCGGTGATCATGGGTGATTTTAATCTTCACATAGATTGGGCATATCAAATTAGCCACAATGCCGTAAAGGAGGAATTCCTGGAGTGTATACGGGATGGTTTTCTTGACCAATATGCGGAGGAACCAACTAGAGAGCAGGCCATCTTAGACTGGGTACTGTGTAATGAGAAGGGAATCATTGCCAATCTGGCTGTACGAGACCCTTTGGGGATGAGCGACCATAACATTATGGAATTTTTTATCAAGATGGAGAGTGAAGTAGTTGATTCGGAGACTAGGGTACTGAATCTTAATGAAGGGAACTATGAGGATTTGAGGCATGAGTTGGCCTTGATAGATTGGGGAGAGTTACTTAAAGGGATGACAGTGGGTAGACAATGGCAAACATTCAAGGAATGCATGGAGGAACTACAGCAACTGTTCATTCCTGTCTGGCACAAAAGAAAAGGGGGTAAGAGGGCCAATCCATGGCTTACAAAGGAAATTAGAAATAGTATCCGATACAAGGAAGAAACAAACAGATTGGCCAAAAAAAATAATAGGTCTGAGGATTGGGAGCAGTTTAGAATTCAGCAAAGAAGGATGAAGGGATTGATTAAGAAGGGGAAAGTACAGTACGAAAGGAAGCTTGCAGGGAACATAAAGACTGACACTAAGAGTTTCTACAGATATGTGAAGAGGCTGAGATTGGTAAAGATAAATGTAGGCCCCCTACAGACAGAAACAGGGGAATGCATAATAAGGGACAACGAAATGGCTGAGCAATTACATACTTTCGTTCTGTCTTCACAAATGAGGACACAAATTGGATCCCAGAAATATTGGTGAATGAAAGGTTTAGTGAGAGGGAAGAACTGAGGGAGATCAACATTAGTAGAGAAATGGTGCTGGGAAAACTGATGGGATTGAAGGCGGATAGATCCCCCGGACCTGAGAATCTGCATCCCAGAGTGCTTAAGGAGGTGGCTCTAGAAATAGTGGATGCATTGATGGTCATCTTCCAGGATTTTATAGACTCTGGAACTGTCCCTGCAGATTGGAAGGTAGCTCACGTCATCCCGATATTCAAAAAGGGAGGTTAATTAAAGCGCATGGGATTGGGGGTAATGTATTGAGGTGGATAGAAAACTGGTTGGCAGAGAGGAAACAAAGAGTAGCGATTAATGGGTCCTTTTCAAATTGGCAGGCAATGACTAATGGGGTACCACAGGGATCGGTGCTGGGACCCCAGCTATTCACAATATATATTAATGATTTGGATGAGGGTACAAAATATAACATCTCAAAGCTTGCAGATGATACCAAATTAGGTGGGAGGGTGAATTGTGACGAAGATGCAGGGATCCTACAGCAAGATCCAGACAGGTTGGTCGAGTGGGCAAATCAATGGCAGATGCAGTATAATTTGGATAAGTATGAGATTATTCACTTTGGAAGCAAAAATAGGAAGGCAGATTATACCTGAATGGTTGTAAATTGGGAGAGGGGAGTGTGCAGCGGGACCTGGGTGTCCTAGTGCACTATTCGCTGAAGGTAATCATGCAGGTGCGACAGGCGATAAAGAAGGCTAATGGTATGTTGGCCTTCATTGCAACAGGTTTCGAGTATAGAAGCAGGGATGTGTTGCTGCAGTTGTACAGGGCCTTGGTGAGGCCACACTTGGAGTATTGTCTGCAGTTTTGGCCTCCTTCTCTGAGGAACGATGTTCTTGCTCTCGAGGGAGTGCAGCGAAGGTTTACCAGACTGATTCCAGGGATGGCGGGACTGTCATATGAGGAGAGATTGACTAGGTTGGGATTGTTCTCACTGGAGTTCAGAAGAATGAGAGGGATCTCATAGAGACTTATAAAATTCTCACAGGACTAGACAGGGTAGATGCAGGGAAGATGTTACCAATGATGGGTGTGTCCAGAACCAGGGGTCACAGTCTGAGGATTCAGGGTAAAGCATTTCGGACTGAGATAAGGAGACATTTCTTCACACAAAGAGTGGTGAGCCTGTGGAATTCATTACCACAGGACGTAGTTGATGGTAAAACTTTGAATATATGCAAGAGGAGCACTTGGGGAGAATGGGATCAAAGGCTATGGGGAGAAAGCAGGATTAAACTATTGAGTTGGATGATCAGCCATGATCGTAATGCATGGCGGAGCAGGCTCGAAGGGCCAAAAAGCCTCCTCCTGCTCCTATCTTCTATGTATCTATGTATCTATGAATTCACACTGCAAATGAAGTTACTGTGAAAAGCCCCTAGTTGCCAAATTCCGACTCTTGTTCAGGTACACAGAAGGAGAATTCAGAATGTCCAAATTACCTAACTGCATGTATTTCGGGACTTGTGGGAGGAAACCGGAGCACACGGAGGAAACCCACGCAGACATGTTACTGATGTGGTGTACTAGGACTCCCAAATGACATTTGATAAAGTGCACAGAACAGGTTTTACAACAAAGTTAAAGTGCATGGACAAAAAGTGGCAGCACTTTTGACTGAGTGACAAGAATCATGAATTAAATAATTAATAATTAATTGATTAATCATCTTTATTGTCACAAGCAGGTTTACATTAACACTGCAATGAAGTAACTGTGAAAAACCCCTAGTCGCCACATTCCTAGTCGCAACAGAGGGAGAATTCAGAATGCCCAATTCACCTAACAAGCAAGTCTTTCGGGTCTTGTGGGAGGAAATTGGAGCACCCGGAGGAAACCCATGCAGACACGGGGAGAACGTGCAGACTCTGCAAAGAGAGTGATCCAAGCGGGAATCGAACCCGGGACCCTGGTGCTGTGAAGCAGCAGTGCGAACCACTGTGCTACCATGCTGTTCTTTACAGAGAGTAAAGGTGAACAGTTGCTTTTTGAACTGAAGGACAATATATTGTGGGGATCCCCAGGGACCATTTATTAGGTATTAGTTTTCCTTGACCTATTTTAGTGACATAGGCTTGGGCATGCCAGGCACAATTTCAAAATTTGTGAATGACACAAAACCTGGGATTGTTGTTAATTGTGAGAAAGAAGAAAATAGATATAAGAGGACTTGGACAAGCTGGTGGAATGGGTATATGGCATTCAATACAGAGAAGTGTGAAGTGATATACTTTGATGGGAAAAATTAGGAGTGGCAATATGAAATAAAGGATATAACTTTTAAACAGGTGCAGAAGCAAAGAAAATTGGAGATATAAATGCACAAATTGTTGAAGATGGTAGAACATGTTGAGAAAGCTTTTATTATTCCTTATGAGATCTGGGGCTGTATAAACAGAATCATAGAGTATAATAGCAAATATGCTATGGTGAACCTTTCACAAACACGCAATGGTTTGGCCTCAACTGGAGTATTGCATTCAGTTCTGGGTATGCCACACTTTAGGATGGATATGAAGGCTTTAGAGAGATGCTGAAAAGATTTACAGGAATGATTCCAGAGATGAGGGGCTTCAGTTGGAAGGTTAGATCAGAGAAGTTGTTGCTGTTTCCCTGAGAGAATTGAAGGTTGAGAAGAGATTTAATAGAAATATTCAAAATCATGAGTGATCTGGACAGATTAGATAGACAGAAATTATTCCCATTGTCAGAAGGGTCGAGCCCAGAGGGCACCATTTAAGGTGAATGGCAAAAGACCCAAAGAGGACATGAAGCAAAAACCTATCTATGCAGTGAGTGATTAAGATTTGGAACACAGCCTCAGAGTGTGGGAGCGGCAGATTGAACCATGGCTTTAAACAGGGAATTGGATAATTATCTGAAGAGAAATAAAAGCAGGAATACTGGGGGAAAAGCAGGAGTGTGGTTCTAGTTGAACTGCCCTTTCGGAGAACGAGCATGGGCATGACTGACCGAATAGTCTCCATCTGTGCTGATGGAGATTCTCTGATTCTAGGTTCTATATGATTGTAAGTTGTAGTTCATATTCTTACAGTGTCATTGAGTTTCCTCATGTTAATGAACCAGCTACCCATTGGACATCCTGCCTAATTTTCCTCTACAAGTAATCAGAAACCAAAATTGGGCAGTGTACTATAAAAGGCAGCCGATCCAGTACTGCATTTTTACTTCCCCTACCATAGGTGAACATTAACCCCAGTATGTATTAACAAATCTTTCAGAAACTACAGTTCTCTTTAAGTGAGAGTGGACTAATTTGACAGAGTATTCATTTTTGTTGATCACCCTAAACCTTTTCTATACCTGGCAGGTTAATAAAATGAGTCAAGTTTCCAAAATATTTCAAAAGCTATGACTGTTCTTTGCCTCCGGCTAGCTATACAAAAGTAGCAAATGTGTGGCTAATCCCACTGTCAGCCTGACTTGGCGGATGGAGACAGGTGTCGTTCGAGAGGTGGAAGTATGCAGTTTTTGTGATGGAGAAGATTTGGATTGGAAGTCCATCTCAGGGTGAAATGAATGAAATGAAATGGGTGGAATCGAATATGGCATTTGTTAAAGGACGGGACCAGCTTGAGGCAGTGTCCAGGAGGGGATGCAATTGTTGCCATGCGTATGTATCTTGTACCACAGATGGAAGATAATGGTTTATGTTAAGACCATTAGACATAGGAGCAGAAGTAGGCTATTTGGCCCATCAAATCTGCTCTGCCATTCAATGAGATCATGACTGATCTGAAATGAAAATCCTCAACTTCACTTTCCGCCTTAACCCATAACTCATGATTCCCTTACTGATTAAAAATCTTCTATCTCAGCTTTGACTATACTTAACGACCCAGTCTTCACAGCCCTCTGCGATAAAGAATTCCACAGATTCACTACCCTCTGAGGGAAGAAATTCCTTCTCATCTCTGTTTTTAATGGACAAACCATTATTCAGAACTCCAACAAGCTGAGCTCCTCAGTGCAAGAAGTGATTGGGACAACATTTTTAAATGGAACCCAGATTGTTCAACCTCACGATGTGACCCCCTGATGCCCCCGTCGCCTCATCTCACCTATAAGGGGGTCCTCGGGCCCCCCCACACCTCACTTCACACTGGCTGGGCACCCCCGGGCCAATCCCCAGTATGGGCTAAATGCCAACCTCAAGTGTCGTCCTTCTGGTCCCCATTTCTGGGGACCAGCACCAAACGGTGCCCGGCTGGGATCTCCTCGGCGAGGCCGGTAGTTGCAGGGTGGCCATTCAATTCAGCGTCGGCATGGCTAAGTGGGTTTCTAAACTCACTTAATTGTGTGAGACTGGGTCCCATTCATTGTGGGCGGAACTCACTGGTGCAAATTCTCTGGGTACGAATAGATATGCAAGAATGTGTCCAAGTCTGGGAAATCATATGGTCGTAGACAATGGTGGAGAGTTGTACGTAAAATTACATAGAAGTTACAACATGGAGAAAGGACATTTGATCCAACCTGTCCCTGTCACCTTTTACCCTCCACACAAGCAAATACTCCAGTCACATTTATTCACCATGTTCCAATATCCTTTTATCTACTTTTCTGTTGACAGTTTGTGACTCAACCACTAATGTGAGAAATTATTTCCACTACCTCACCAACTCACCTCTGTGTAAAGAGGTTTCTTCTATTCTACATATCTTACATTTAAGTTTGTATCTATGGCATCAGGTTGGTCAAGAAAACATAAGTCAGTCGACGATGGAAGAATATACCTTTTCTCAGAGTTGAAAGTTATTACAGATGAAAAACATTTTCGATGGAAATAGACAAATGAAAGGAGGGGGGTGGTACAATATTCTTTTCATCCTTTCATAATTTAAAACCCTTCTATCATATTGCCCACCACTCTGCATCATTCCAGCTTTAATTTATCAAAACTTTTTTTTATGTGTTTCCTTCCAGGAGGTAGAAATCTACCCATCCTCATGATGGGTAGTGGGAGTTAGGAAAGTTCCTGGCTCTGGCTCGGGAGAAAGTTCCTGCAAGAATGGGATTTTCATTGTGGGGTTGGAGGCGAGCTGCAGTCTCACCATAAAACCCGCAACAAGGTTTGGAGGCAGCCAGGGGGGCTGCTGGGTGTGGAGTCAGGCTGTTTAAGAGGCCCATCTTGGTGCTGTGTGATTCCATGCCAGTTGTGATAAAGGCAGAAAGGCCCTCCACCTCTCAACCTTCACATTCCCTCACCATCCACATTTTCCCCATGCCCCATCCATGCCATTTCATGTCCCCCATCCACTATCTCTAGCCCCTCATGTCTCTGTGTCAAGTTATGCATCCCCAATCAATCCCTAGGCCTCCATGCCAAGCTATGGCACTTCCATGCCATTTCACCTGTTGTTAACTATATAGAAACAATTAATGCTATAGTGGCAGTAGGATGTGTAAAAAGAAAGATTTTTAAAAAGAAAGATTTTTAAAAAAGTAATTGATAACTTTTCCCTTTTCATAAAATAAGCTCCTTTTTCCGATAGTCCAATAAAAATGCCAATTGCCCAGACATTTTAAATTATCAATAGCAGAAATTGTAAGCTTTTGAAACTTCTTTCTCATGTAAATAATCATTGTGAAATTGACAGCTTGGAGAGCCAGAGTTGTCAATCAAGCAATGTTTTTCATGGGGCTGAGGTGCTCTAATAGTTTAATTAATGTCCGAGTTCCCATCCAAGAATACATTATGAGACTTGGCCAAGAGTCCAAAAATACAATAGCCTCTAAAGGTCATGAGGTCAGAGGGGTGGTTTGGGGAGCATACAATGATGGGCATGAGGAGGACCTTTTGAATTTAACTTTCAAAACCTTCCCTCATGCAGAACATTAAACCTCTGAGATGTTTTGATCCATAACTCTTTGAAAGGAGTCACCATGCAAATTAGAATTACTGCTGATATTTTTTAAATCGTATCACCACATTTACAGCATCCAACTCCATATCCACTTTATCACCAAAACTGCCTACTTAGACCTCCATAACTATACTCATCTCCAGGCCTGCTTCAGCTTGCCTACTGCTAAAACCTTCATTTGTGACTTTGCTAATTTCAGACTGGAATATTCCAATGCTCTTATAGCCATCCTTCCATCTTACACTCTCTGTAAAATTGATCTCACTGAAAGCTTTGTTTTCTCCATCTTAACTCACACCAAGTCCTGTTCACCCATCACTCACTCACCCACCCACTCACCACAATTTTAATGTTCTCATCGTCTCCTATCTCTGTAGCATCCTCCAGCCCTATAACTCTCCTATATCCATGCACTACTTCAATTCTAACTATAGATTCATTGAATCACAGAATGTTTACAACACAAAAGGAGGTTATTTGGCCCATTGGGTTCACCTGTACACCTGATCCAGATCTGTGGTCCCTACTCTGACTCATTATATATCGCCCTCCAATCTGGAAAATAACGGTGCATCACTACTCTCTATTTCCTGCCAATGTCAACGTTGTATCTATGTTACCACTAGCCCTTTTATTTTATTTTTACTTTTTTTATTCGTTAATGGGACGTGGGCATTGCAGGCTGTGCCAACATTTATTGCCCATCCCTAATTGCCCTTGAGGTGGCAGTTAAGAATCAACCACATTGCTGTGGGTCTGGAGTCACATGGAAGGTTGATAGTGGCTTTTAAATCCCTGCACATTCATACTGAACCATCCTTCTTTAAGACTGGAATGATTGGGGTTGCTCAATCATCGTGGTAATAGGCTCAGTGACTCCTCTCTTCAGTAGCCTATCGAGTTCTTCTTCCACTTTAGGTCATAGAATCATAGATCCCTACAGTCTAGAAGGAGGCCATTCGACCCATCGAGTTTGCACCAGCTCTTGGAAGGAGCACCCTATCTAAGCTTAAGCCCACGCCTCCACCGTATCCCAGTAACCCAGTCAGCCTACCTAACCTTTTTGGACAATAAAGGGAAATTCAGCATGGCCAATTCACCTAACCTGCACATCTTTGAATTGTGGGAGGAAACTGGAGCACCCGAAGGAAACCCACGCAGACACAGGGAGAAAGTGCAAACTCCACAGACAGTCACACAAGGCCGGAATTGAACCTGGGTCCCTGGAGAAGTGAGGTAGCAGTGCTAACCACTGTGCCACCATGCCGCCAAATGACATAGGCACGCTGTCTGCCTTTATCTTAAGTTTCACGTCAACCCCTTTGCCTGCTTTCTCAGAAGTGGTTGATGATTGTTTGTAGAATTAACAAATTGGTTCATAGCATCCCAGTTTAGCTGAATCTTCGTTAACCACGATCCACCAAACATTGCTGGAAAGTTCCCTTGAACAATGTGAAGAGGGACCTCAACTTTCTACTTGTTAACTTCCACAGTCATCTTGATGAAGTCCTTCATCGGCACGACTCCCTTGGTATAATTCCTCAAGACAACATCAGGGTGGCTCAGTAGCACAAGGGCGGAATGGTAGCACAGTGGTTATCACTGTTGCTTCACAGCGCCTCGGTCCCAGGTTCAATTCCCGGCTTGGTTCACTGTTTGTGCGGAGTCGGCTGATTTTACCCGTGTCTGCATGGGTTTCCTCCGGGCTCTCCGTTTCCTCCCACAAGTCCCAAAAAACATGCTTTTAGGTAAGTTGGACATTCTGAATTTTCCCTCATTGAACCCGTACAGGTGCCGGAATGTGGCGACTAGGGGATTTGCACAGTAACTTCATTGCAGCATTAATATAAGCCTACTTGTGACAATATAAAGATTATAATAGTTGTATTGGCAGATAATTCAATTTCTGATGGCATATCAATTCAGTTATAAGTGATACTGCAGCACCCATATCCATCTCCATCTTAATAATATTCCCATTTATTTTGGATTGTCCCAAAATCATTGCTGGTCTCCTTGTACTGCTAAAACGTCAAGCTTAAATTCCTGAAGCTGACTTGACACTTGAGTACTCAGTGAGTCTTCAGTTGGATCACTTAACTGGTAAACTCGCCCTGTAGACTTCGCAGTATATTTCTTGGTACACTTCTTTTGTGCTGATGCAGGTTGGTGTGACCAACATGCCTTGGCAATGTGACCAACTTTACCACAATTTTTGCATTTCTTCTTGCTCTAACAATCTCCAACCATATGTCCCACTTGATCAGAACAATGATGTGGTAGGTTCTTGGTGAACCTGCTTTTCACAGGCGTTATCTTATGGACTTAAGCTCAAACTCCAATCAGCGAAACATCTCTTGCAGCAAGTTCCATGTACATCGCGATTTCTATAGCAGATTGTAGGGTTAATGCACCTTCAGTCAACAATTTCCTTTGAATGGCTTCATTCCTGAGGCCACAAATTATTTAGTCGCGAACTGTACCATCCAAAGTCTGGCCAAATCCGCAGTACTTTGCTGGCTTTTGCAGTGATGCAACAAATTATGAAAAGTTTTCCCCTCCCTCCTGTGCACGATGGTGAAAGCGGAATCTTTCAGCTATTAATAATGGACTGGGAGAGAAATGTTCTTGCAAGACAGTCATTAACTCATCATATGACTTGTTTCCAGGTTTAGCTGGGTGTACTAAATTCTGTAGCAACATGAATGTTTTCCTCCAAACTGAACTGAGAAAGGTCATGGTATGCAGGTCTACTGGTGTCTGAATGGCTTTAAGGAACAACTGGAACCTTCCCTCATACGAGTTCTATGTCTCCTTTTCATCAAAATGCCCTCATGGTGGCTTCATTCTGCCATTTTTAAAAGTAATCTTTATTGTCACAGATAGGCTTACATTAACACTGCAATGAAGTTACTGTGAAAAGCCCCTAGTCGCCACACTCAAGCTCCTGTTCGGATACACAGATGGATAATTCAGAATGTCCAATTTACCTAACAGCACATCTTTCGGGACTTGTGAGAGGAAACTGGAGCACCCAGAGGAAACCCACGCAGACACAGCGAGAACGTGCAGACTCCACACAGACAGTGACCCAAGCCGGGAATCGAACCTGGGACCCTGACACTTGAACCTAGACCGTGCCACCCGTGCATTTTCGGATTGCAGCTCCCTGATCTGTGCCACTCAGCCTTCAGCTCATCTTCCCTATCTTTATTTTCTCTCTGTTTAAAGCAGACAAACTCGCAGTGCACAAACAGACTAGCTGTTTCTGTGCCCCACTATCGATTCTCGGGCAGTAGGTTACGGAACTGGCAGCCCTGTAGGTTTGTATTCTTGCAGCCCGTTTCAGTGCCTCATGCACAATCTCCGCAGCTCTAACCACTACAGTGGTAAGTATACTGAAAACTTTGCTCCTTTGTTGAAGCCTCCAGTAATTCGCAGTTGTCCGATAGCTTTTTTATTGAAAACCCTTTTACTTGCATCTAGCGGCTGTCGCGATTGAACAGCTGATTTGCCACGCCTACTACAAACTGTACCGTGTCCGAATGTTTATCTGAGAGTTTTTACTGCACAATGATTTCACCTTGGAAGTCAACGCTACTTCTCCCATGGTGTATGGGCCTGGATCTTTATCGATGATTCCTTCTTCTGGCTCACAAAACCGTTGTCAAAAGTTGTTTTGCTCTTGTTCTTCTTTTACAGCCCAGATCTCATTGTCAGTTTCTCTGTTATGTTCTTTGTTGCAGCCATAAAGAGGAAGGATCTGAGGTGGCACACTTTGAGCTTGTATAACATAGTGCAAGGCGTTTATTTACAAGATGCTGGTCAAGCAGAGTACAATGGTGAATACCACAAAAGCGTGTGAAATGCTCTGATCATGTCATTGTGTAACATGTGACATTACACCAGCCAAAGGTGTATACTGATACAGAAGAAACATACTGATCAAGAAATTTTCCTGAACACATTTAAAAAATCCCTTCCCTTTTTCTGCCTTTTATTGCTAAACCAGGCTATTTTAGGATAATTGGTGCCCTCCATTATAACTACTCCATAGTTTTGCACCTCTGAAATTTCATGCAATTCATCCGGTCCGGTCCCAATGATGAGTTCTGGATCTCACCCAAAAATGTTGAGAAGATCATTAACCCTCATTTGCATTCATTTCCATCTCATTAGTGAGATTGAAGTGGAATGCAGCAGCCTCCTGGGAATTACCTGACTTGCCAGTGAGAAATCATACGGCTTCTGAGGGGAAGTGAGGTGGGTAGCCATTTCCATTTTCCGGCTTTTAGCTCAAGGGCACCGGAGGAGGTGGTTGGAAAATGGCCAATACAGATGCCAGGGGGCCCAGAACAAGGCCACAAGAAAAGGAACCCACAAAAAAATGCCAAAAACAGGATTTGGGGGGGTGGGAGAAGAAAGGGAGGGGGGGGGGGGGGGGGTGGAGGCCAAATGACAAAAGGGGGTGAAGGGAAGGGGAGGGCACTGCTCACATGTAAACCGCCCACTGTACAGTAAGGAAAGGAGCCTGAAACAACAAGTGGAGGGGGTGGGCAGTGGAGGTACTGGGACAGATTTACTTTGTACATTGTAACTGATGCATTTATCCTGAACAAATGTACAATGTATAAAATGTAAAAACTTCAATAAAAACATTTTTAAAAATATGTGGAGGTCCAGAACAGGGACAAGCTGCAGCCTGTCTGTCCTACCAACCAATTCCAGGACAGATCCTTGCTGTGCCTACAATGCTGAAATTCAATTTCACTCCCTTTGACTGTGACCAGCCTCGAGCTTCACAGCTGAAGGCTATTGCAAGTGAGGAATTGGTCTTGTTAGTTGTGAGAGCACTTCACAGCTGCAGGTTGTGTTTGCTGCTTGTTCCTGCTGGTGGCTGCACATGCTTTTCTGCAGCTGAAAAGAAGGAAAATGTTATCTAAGATGCCTAGGTCCTGGACCACTGGGCTCAGGCGGACGTATATCTCCAGAAGGCAATCTGGTTTGAAGCAAGTAGGTGCTGCGGGACCTGATGAGCAACATTGATCCAAATGGCCTACCTGATGACGCTGTTGAAGAAATGCTTTCAGAAATTGCTGATGCTTTTGTTGCTGGAGTGGGGAGTGCAACATGTAACTCGCACGTCACCGCAGATTAAATACACTGGAAGTCAAGGATGTTCAACTGCATCTTGAACAGCAGTGGAAACAATGGATACCAGAATTTGGTTCCGGTGAGATTGAGCCGTCTGGGAGGGCCTTCACAGCTGTGGCTCCTTCACGGAAAATGGCACTGATACATGGAACAAGTAACACATTGACGGACAAATCATTTCTACAACAAAGGTCTGCACATGATAGCATATTCTCAGGTTTATCTTCCATTTCTGTTGGGGAACCTGCGAGGGGTTATAACCTGTGTTTGGTGTCTTTTGTGAAAATGACCTGATATAACTTTGCATTGGACTAACATGGAATGGTGACATTTCCCTGTTGATTAATGGTTAGTGTGATCTGTGGGAATGTTATGTAGTTAATTTTCAAATCTTTTATACTGTTGACCGTGCAACAAGCAAAATATTCTCCACTCTCAAGTTGAGGGTAGAACATAGAACATAGAACATTACAGCACAGTACAGGCCCTTTGGCCCTCGATGTTGCGCCGACCTGTGAAACCACTCAAAAGCCCATCTACACTATTCCTTTATCGTCCATATGTCTATCCAAGGACCATTTGAATGCCCTTAGTCCACTACTGTGGCAGGCAGGGCATTCCACGCCCTTACTACTCTCTGAGTAAAGAACCTACCTCTGACATCTGTCTCATATCTATCTCCCCTCAATTTAAAGCTATGTCCCTTCATGCTAGACATCACCATCTGAGGAAGAAGGCTCTCACTGTCCACCCTATCCAATCCTCTGATCATCTTGTAGGCCTCAATTAAGTCACCTCTTAACTTCCTTCTCTCGAACGAAAATAGCCTCAAGCCCTTCAGCATTTCCTCATAAATCTTCCCTCCAAACCAGGCAACATTCTGGTAAATCTCCTGTGCACCCTTTCCAATGCTTCCACATCTTTCCTATAATGCGGCGACCAGAATTGCACGCAATACTCCAAATGCGGCCGCACCAAAGTTTTGTACAGCTGCAACATGACCTCATGGCTCTGAAACCCAATCCCTCTTCCAATAAAAGCTAACATACCGTATGCCTTCTTAACAACCCTCTCAACCTGGGTGGCAACTTTGAGGGATCGATGTACATGGACACCAAGATCTCTCTGCTCGTCCACACTGCCAAGAATCTTACCATTAGCCCAGTACTCTGTCTTCCTGTTATTCCTTCCAAAATGAATCACCTCACACTTTTCTGCATTAAACTCCATTTGCCACCTCTCAGCCCAGCGCTATGGCCCTCTGTAACTTGTAACATCCTTCCGCACTGTCCACAACTCCACCGACTTTAGTGTCATCTGCAAATTTACTCACCCATCGTTCTACGCCCTCCTCCAGGTCATTTAAAGAAATGACAAACAGCAGTGGCCCCAAAACAGATCCTTGTGAATAACCACTAGTAACTGGACTCCAGTCTGAACATTTCCCATCAACCACCACCCTTCCAGCTAGCCAATTTCTGATCCAAACTGCTAAATTACCCTGAATCCCATGCCTCCGTATTTTCTGCAGTAGCCTTCCGTTCGGAACCTTATCAAACGCTTTACTGAAATACATATACACCACAACAACTGCGTTACCCTCACCCACCTGTTTGGTCACCTTCTCAAAGAACTCAATAAGGTTTGTGAGGCACGACCTACCCTTTACAAAACCGTGCTAACTATCTCTAATCAAATTATTCCTTTCCAGATGATTATACATCCTATCTCTGATAAACCTTTCCAAGATTTTGCCCACAACAGAAGTAAGGCTCACTGGTCTATAGTTACCGGGGTTGTCTCTACTCCCCTTCTTGAACAAGGGGACAACATTTGCTATCCTCCAGTCTTCTGGCACTATTCCTGTAGACAAAGATGACTTAAAGATCAAAGCCAAAGGCTCACCAATCTCCTCCCTAGCTTCCCAGAGAATCCTAGGATAAATCCCATCTGACCCAGGGGACTTATCTATCTTCACACTTTCCAGAATTGCTAACACCTCCTCCTTATGAACCTCAAGCCCTTCTAGTCTAGTAGCCTGAATCTCAGTATTCTCCTCGACAACATTGTCTTTTTCCTGTGTGAATACTGATGAAAAATATTCATTTAGCACCTCTCCTATCTCCTCGGACTCCAAGCACAACTTCCCGCTACTGTCCTTGACTGGCCCTACTCTTACCCTAGTCATTCGTTTATTCCTGACATATCTGTAGAAAGCTTTAGGGTTATCCTTGATCCTACCTGCCAAAGACTTCTCATGTCCCCTCCTGGCTCTTCTTAGCTCACTCTTTAGGTCCTTCCTAGCTAACTTGTAACTCTCGAGCGCACTAACTGAACCTTCATATCTCATCTTTACATAGGCCTCCTTCTTCTTCTTGACAAGTGTTTCGACTGCTTTAGTAAACCACGGTTCTCTTGCTCGACCACTTCCTCCCTGCCTGACAGGTACATACTTATCAAGGACATGCAGTAGCTGTTCCTTGAACAAGCTCCACATTTCCATTGTGCCCGTCTCCTGCAGTTTTCCTCTCCATCCGATGCATCCTAAGTCTTGCCTCATCGCATCATAATTGCCTTTCCCCCAGATATAACTCTTGCCCTGCGGTATATACCCATCCCTTTCCATCACTAAAGTAAATGTAATCGAATTGTGGTCACTATCACCAAAGTGCTCACCTACCTCCAAATCTAACAGCTGTCCTGGTTCATTACCCAGTACCAAATCCAATATGGCCTCACCTCTCATTGGCCTATCTACATACTGTGTCAGGAAACCCTCCTGCACACATTGGACAAAAACGGACCCATCTAAAGTACTCGAACTATGGCGTTTCCAGTCAATATTTGGAAAGTTAAAGTCCCCCATAACAACTACCCTGTTCCTTTCGCTCCTACCCAGAATCATCTTTGCAATCCTTTCCTCTACATCTCTGGAACTTTTTGGAGGCCTATAGAAAACCCCTAACAGGGTGACCTCTCCTTTTCTGTTTCTAACCTCAGCCCATACTACCTCAGTATACGAGTCCTCATCAAATGTCCTTTCTGCCACCGTAATACTGTCCTTGACTAACAATGCCACCCCTCCCCCTCTTTTACCACCTCCCCTACGCTTACTGAAATATCTAAACCTCGGCACCTGCGACAACCATTCCTGCCCCTGCTCTATTCATGTCTCTGAAATGGCCACAACATTGAAGTCCCAGGTACCAACCCATGCCACAAGTTCACGCACCTTATTCCGAATGCTCCTGGCATTGAAGAAGACACATTTTAAACCTCCTTCCTGCCTGCCGGTATACTCCTGCAACTTGGAAACCTCACTCATGACCTCACTATTCTCAACCTCCTGTGTACTGGAGCTACAATTCAGGATCCCAAGCCCCTGCTGAACTAGTTTAAACCCTCCCAAAGAGCATTAACAAATTTCCCCCCCAGGATATTGGTACCCCTCTGGTCCAGGTGTAGACCATTCCGTTTGTAGAGGTCCCACCGACCCCAGAATGAGTCCCAATTATCCAGAAATCTGAAACCCTCCCTCCTGCACCATCCCTGTAGCCACGTGTTCAACTCCTCTCTCTCCCTATTCCTCGTCTTGCTATCACGTGGCACGGGTAACAACCCAGAGATAATAACTCTGTTTGTCCTACACGTGTCACGCCTCAGAAGATGATTAGCACATAGAATTTCAAGGAAACTTTAAAGCCTGAACATTGTGCCTGAAATTTCGGAGCATCAGCACCACAGAGGCAGCTGCCAAAAATCAAACACTGGGGACCCTCTTGTGACCAAAGGTAAGTGTGTGGATCAGGGGAGGGCACCTTAGCCTGGCCTCTGTAACGTTCCCAGCAGAGGTCTGTGGGTCATGGGGCTCCTGATGTGGGCAGGGGGTAAGTGTGCAGAGCAAGATTTGCCAGCACAACTGGCTCACTGGATGGCACTCAGAGAAAGCAGGACAGTCATGGTAAGGGTTGGGGGGTGGGGCGGTGGGGGGGGGGGGGGGGGGGTGACCTTGTGGGATTTGAAGGTCCCGGGATGGAAGACCAAATGGACCATTGGTCTCTCGCTTTCGCCATTTCCTTCCAGATTAAAAAATGTTTGCTGGTGTGAATCCCGCAAAGGCTGCCATTCTCATTGCCTATGGCAGCCGAGGCAGGCAGTTGGCGGAGAGGTCAGCAGCGGCGATGACACAGGCTGGAGGTGGCACCAATGTGCAGGGGACCATCGCTCATCCTGAAGACCCGGCCACCCCCGTGCACGCAGGATAGCATCCCCGGCATCTATTACCCCTGGACCTTGGGCTTCCTGGCGATGGTGCAGAATCCTGATCCCCGGGCATCTTGATGGTCTTGGTCCAGGCCACATTTGATATGGTCTGTTGCCCAGGCATAGAGGGCATCCGTGACCTCATTGGCTTGCGATATACTGCACAAATCCCTGCTCGTGCCCTGGAACGATCTGGTGGCACAAAAGTTCTGGGCTGTGATAACCTTCACAACCAGCAGGAGTGGGTGTCCTCCTCCTCCACGGGGTGTTGAGATGTAATCTCCTGGGCACATGGCTGTCCATCATCTCCTCGAACAACCAACGATACTTGTACACCTGGGGCCATCGCCGGCGCCCCCCTCCGGATCCCTCCTCTGCCTGATGGGTGGCCAGGTCTGCAGGGTGTGCGGCAGCTTCCTGCATCAACACTTCTGCCACCTTTTCTGGCATCTGGCCACCTAGGCTGCCACCAGCACAATGAGGGCTGCCATTGCGGGGTCGAGAACACCATCCATCCTGCTATCTGTAAGGAATTAGAGAAGAAGAGAGACCGAAAATCAGTTGGGGCTTCAGTTAGAGCTAGGTCAAGGAGACACATCCTGAGTGAGTGAGACACATCCAGAGTGGGAATTGGAACTTGGTAATTTGGTGCAGTGAGGTAATCAGGATCGGTAAGTGGTAAGTCTAATTCTGCTGTTTTTCAGTTAAAAGTGCAGTGTATAACTTAGTGTCTGATTGGCTGAAACTGCCCCCACCCTAATTGCTGAGGGGCAGTTATCTGTCAGTCACCTGAGGCCTTTTTAGTGGCACAAAGGTGTACATTGTATTCTTCTCTTTGAAGCTTAAGTAGTGTGAGTCATCCCTTGTTAGCTGAGGTCTATATAAAAGACAGACAGAAAGCACACTCAGTAAGCTTTGCGCAGGTCAAGGAGACATATCCTGAATTTGGTGCAGAGTGGGAAAAGGTGTTTTTTCCCTACTGTTTTGTTCTCTTTCTTCTGGCCTGTAACTGTTAATCTGCAGGGAGAGAACCAGGGAGCATCCTGGGAAGGTAAGTGATTTTTATTTTTATTACCTTTTCAAATTGTGTCGGGGGAAAACTGAAGTGCCATCACAGTAAAGCTGTGACCTGATTGGCTGGTTGGGAATCTACACCAAATTTAAAAATTAAGCATTGTTGAACTAATTCAACATAATTACTTAATAACTTAATTATAATTTAGAGGGGTATCTAAGCCAGAGATCGGAGAGTACTGTATTTAGCTTTCACATTTATAGTAGCAATCTAGTGCTAGGAAACATATAGTTAACAGTAACTTTTTTAAAAAAAAATTTTTTTTAAACTTAATTTACTAATTAATGAACACAATGTCAATTAGAGGGGGTGCAGTGCTCTGACTGTGAGATATGGCAGGTCCGATAGGCTTCCAGCATCCCGGATGGCTTCATCTGCAGAATGTGCACCCAACTGGAGCTCCTCACAGACCGCATGGTACAGTTGGAGCAGCAGTTGGATGCACTTAGGAGCATGCAGGTGGCGGAAAGTGTCATAGATAGCAGTTATATAAATGTGGTCACACCCAAGGTGCAGGCAGAGAAATGAGTGACCACCAGAAGGGGCAGGCAGTCAGTGCAGGAATCCCCTGTGGTTGTCCCCCCCTCGAACAGGTATACACTTTTGGATACTGTCGGGGGTACAGCCTATCAGGGGAAAACAGCAGCAGCCAGAGCAGTGGCACCACGGCTGGCTGTGATGTTCAGCAGGGAGGGTCAAAGCGCAGAAGAGCAATAGTAATAGGGGACTCGATAGTCAGGGGCACAGATAGGCGCTTCTGTGGATGTGAAAGAGACTCCAGGATGGTATGTTGCCTTCTGGTGCCAGGGTCCAGGATGTCTCAGAACGGGCAGCAGGCATCCTGAAGGGGAAGGGCAAACAGGCAGAGGTCATTGTACATATTGGTACTAACGACATAAGCAGGAAGGGGGATGAGGTCCTGCAGCAGGAGTTCAGGGAGCTAGGCAGAAAGTTAAAAGACAGGACCTCTAGGGTTGTAATCTCGGGATTACTCCCTGTGCCATGTGCCAGTGAGGCTAGAAATAAGAAGATAGAGCAGCTAAACATGTGGCTAAACAGTTGGTGTAGGAGGGAGGGTTTCTGTTGTCTGGACCACTGGGAGCTCTTCCGCTACTGGTTAGGGAGAATATCACAGCTGTACTACGGGAGGACACCTCAGAGGGCAACGAGGCTATATGGGTAGAGATCAGGAATAAGAAGGGTGCAGTCGCAATGCTGGGTGTTTACTACAGGCCACCCAACAGCCAGCGGGAGATAGAGGAGCAGATAGGTAGACAGATTTTGGAAATGAGTAACAACAACAGGGTTGTTCTGATGGGAGACTTCAACTTCCCCAATATTGACTGGGACTCACTTAGTGCCAGGGGCTTAGACGGGGAAGAGTTTGTAAGGGGCATCCAGGACGGTTTCTTAAAACAATATGTAGATAGTCCAACTAGGGAAGGGGCTGTACTGGACCTGGTATTAGGGAATGAGCCCTGCCAGGTGTAAAAGTTTCAGTTGGGGAGCATTTTGGGAACAGTGACCACAATTCAGTAAGTTTTAAAGTGCTGGTGGACAAGGATAAGAGTGGTCCTAGGTTGAATGTGTTAAATTGGGGGAAGGCTAATTATAACAATATTAGGCGGGAACTGAAAAACCTAGATTGGGGGCAGATGTTTGAGAGTAAATCAACATCTGACATGTGGGAGGCTTTCACATGTCAGTTGAAAGGAATTCAGGACCGGCATGTTCCTGTGAGGAAGAAGGAAAAGTACAGCAAATTTCAGGAACCTTGGATAACGAGAGCTATTGTAGGCCTCGTCAAAAAGAAAAAGGAGGCATTTGTCAGGGCTAGAAGGCTGGGAACAGATGAAGCCTGTGTGGTATATAAGGAAAGTAGGAAGGAACTTAAGCAAGGAGTCAGGAGGGCTAGAAGGGGTCACGAAAAGTCATTGGCAAATAGTGGTAAGGAAAATCCCAAGGCTTTTTACATGTACATAAAAAGCAAGAGGGTAGCCAGGGAAAGGGTTGGCCCACTGAAGGATACACAAAGGAATCTCTGTGTGGAGCCAGAGGAACTCGGCGAGGTACTAAATGAATACTTTGCATCAGTATTCACCAAAGAGAAGGAATTGGTGACTGTTGAGTCTGGAGAAGGGTGTGTAGATAGCCTGGGTCACATTGAGATCCAAAATGACGAGGTGTTAGACGTCTTGAAAAATTATTACGGTAGGTAAGTCCCCAGGGCCAGAACACTGAAGGAGGCTCGGGAGGAAATTGCTGAGGCCTTGACAGAAATCTTTGGATCCTCACTGTCTTCAGGTGATATCCCGGAGGACTGGAGAATAGCCAATGTTGTTCCTTTGTTTAAGAAGGGGAGCAAGGCTAATCCAGGGAACTACAGGCCGGTGAGCCTTACGTCAGTGGTAGGGAAATTACTGGAGAGAATTCTTCGAGACAGGATTTACTCCCATTTGGAAGCAAATGGACCTATTAGTGAGAGGCAGCATGGTTTTGTGAAGGGGAGGTCATGTCTCACTAACTTGATAGAGTTTTTCGAAGAGGTCACAGAGATGATTGATGCAAGTAGGGCAGTGGATGTTGTCTATATGGACTTCAGTAAGGCCTTTGACAAGGTCCCTCATGGTAGACTGGTGCAAAAGGTAAAGTCACACGGGATCAGGGGTGATCTGG
This sequence comes from Scyliorhinus torazame, assembly GCF_047496885.1. Lineage (NCBI taxonomy): Eukaryota > Metazoa > Chordata > Chondrichthyes > Carcharhiniformes > Scyliorhinidae > Scyliorhinus > Scyliorhinus torazame. The sequence continues at coordinate 88,125,877 of NC_092715.1, read as the reverse complement.
CAAGATGGAGACTGAACTGGCTAGGTCATAGAAGGAAGAGAGTAGCAATGGAAGGGTGCTTTTCTGATTGGAGGGGTGTGACTAGTGGTGTTTTGCAAGGATCAGTCCTGGGACCTTTGCTGTTCGTAGTATATATAGATTTGGAGGAAAATATAACTGGTCTGATTAGTAAGTTTGCAGACGACACAAAGGTTGGTGGAATTGCGGATAGCGATGAGGACTGTCAGAGGATACAACAGGATTTAGATCGTTTGGAGACTTGGGCAGAGAGATGGCAGATGGAGTTTAATCCGGACAATGTGAGGTAATACATTTTGGAAGGTCTAATGCAGGTCGGGAATATACAGTGAATGGTAGAACCCTCAAGAGTATTGAAAGTCAGAGAGATCTAGGTGTACAGGTCCACAGGTCACTGAAAGGGGCAACACAGGTGGAGAAGGTAGTCAAGAAGGCATACGGCATGCTTGCCTTCATTGGCCGGGGCATTGCGTATAAGAATTGGCAAGTCATGTTGCAGCTGTATAGAACGTTAGTTAGGCCACACTTGGAGTATAGTGTTCAATTCTGGTCACCACACTACCAGAAGGATGTGGAGGCTTTAGAAAGGGTGCAGAAGAGATTTACCAGAATGTTGCATGGTATGGAGGGCATTAGCTATGAGGAGCGGTTGAATAAACTCGGTTTGTTCTCACTGGAACGACGGAGGTTGAGGGGCGACCTGAAAGAGGTCTACAAAATTATGAGGGGCATAGAAAGAGTGGATAGTCAGAGGCTTTTCCCCAGGGTAAAGGGGTCAATTACTAGGGGGCATAGGTTTAAGGTGCGAGAGCAAGGTTTAGTGTAGATGTACGAGGCAAGTTTTTTACACAGAGGGTAGTGGGTGCCTGGAACTCGCTGCCGGAGGAGGTGGTGGAAGCAGGGACGATAGTGACATTTAAGGGGCATCTTGACAAATACATGAATAGGATGGGAATAGAGGGATACGGGCCCAGGAAGTGTAGAAGATTTTAGTTTAGACGGGCAGCATGGTCGGCACAGGCTTGGAGGGCCGAAGGGCCTGTTCCTGTGCTGTACTTTTCTTTGTTCTTTGTTCTTATCCCAGGACACATGAATCCCCCAAGTCTCCCCCACCCTTATGTGTACCACCTCTTCGAAGAGTGACATCCATCGAGCCTGTTTTGCTGGAGACTCCTGCTCTGCACGGTCACCCTCGGCCACAGCAGAAGCCCCTAGACCACTGCCTAGAACATTAGGGGGACCGAGCGCACGTATCCTGCTTGATCCACACATTCCCCCTTTGATAGCAGGATATCCTCAGTGCTGAAGCCAAGATATTGGGTGTTTAATTGTTGTCTGCTGCCTCTGTGGTGCTGACACCCTCAGGGGCAAGGCAAAGTTTCCAGGCATTGCAGGTTGATTGGAATGCTAGGCAATAACACTTGTCTGTGACATGACACATGTACCCACAGGAATGCACTTGAGAATGTCTTCTTTATTAACGGTCAACAATACCGTTATATAAAAAATATAAAAACAAACTACTTAACAGTCCACATATTCATTAACCGACAAGGAAAGGCAATGTGCCATACTCAAAGGAACCTTTTCACTACAGAATATCGGTACAAATACAAAGCCACAACAGCGGATTTATACAAAGAAAACCAAATACACATTAAACAGTCAGGGGAAGCACGGTGGTGCAGTGGTTAGCACAACTGCCTCATGGCGCCGAGGTCCCAGGTTCGATCCCGGCTCTGGGTCATTGTCCGTGTGAAGTTTGCACATTCTCCCCGTGTCTGCGTGGGTCTCACCCCCACAACGCAAAGATGTGCAGGCTAGTTGGATTGGCCACACTAAATTGCCCCTCAATTGGAAAAAATGAATTGGGTAATCTAAATTTAAACATCTGCCCCTCCCGCAGCTCACGGCAACAAACTCACATCAGTGGAAAGTGCTTGAGGGTAGCGCGACAATACATCGGAAAGTCATACTGATGCAGAGCATGGCAGAAGAACGAGAGAGCACCCGTACCCCCTCTCCAGCACTGACAGTGGTTCTGGACTCCAGGCCATAGAAGCATAAGGGGTTGCAACAAACAAGCATACAGCCTCCAGGCATTAAACAGTAAACAGCAATAGTACAATAGCAAGCACACAGCTTCCTAACATTAAGCATAAACAAGCAACAGAATGAAATGGCACCAGCAATCTGCACAGCTTCCAAACCTGAAACAATCACCGGCACAATAAAGCCACCAGCAATTTTCAAAGGCATTTCTTCATGACCTTCAAGTTGTTCAGTTGAAGCAAGCCGCGAGCCTTCCCATCCTGTAGGATAGGCATCTGGTCACCAGCTCCACCCAGTCCTTGTTCCAGGCCATAGATGTTAAGGAGGCGCTAGCAAGCAAACACGGACTTCCAAACATGAAATATTGCACAGTCAACAGTACAACAAAAGCACCAGCAAACTGCAAGAACAGTTCTTCATACCTCCAGTAAGTTTCTCAGTGGAAGAAGCCACCACCCTTCCCCTTTGTCAGCACTGGCAGTGGTTGTACCTTACTCTCTCCGCTTCCTCACTCCAGGCAAAAGAAGCAAATGGAGGTAGCAGCAAGCAGACACACAGTTTCCAATTGGCAACAACAGCATTGAGTCATTCCTCCTCCCTCTCCCCCGTTGGCAGCTATCAGCAGCAGACTCACAAGGCAGGAACAGTCATTACCCGAAAGCCACATTAACACAGAGCATAGCTTCTTCAGAACAATAATAGGCCAGCCAATCTGTCCCTTGCCTGACTCCAGGGCACAGAAGCAGAAGAGACAGGAGCAAAAAACAAAATGGGACAGCATGCCCTCTGCAGCCAAAGCATGAGCAGCCAGCAGACACAACCCACTTGAGAGCGGTGAAGTGCTCACATAACAAACAATGCAAGTTCCTTATTAGCAAAAGCCTTCAGGTGTGCAGCTAGTGGCTGCTCACAGCCAAAGGGAGTTAAAGTGACGTTCAACCTATAACTCTGAAAAAGTTCTGTCCTGGAAGTGTTTGGCAGGACAAGCAGGCAGCAGCTCTCGTTCCTCTGTTATGGGTATACACAGTATTGGAGGATGGATTGTAGGTCTCGTAGATGCCAAACCCCTCACCCCCTCCCGCCAGCCCAGGGTGACCTTGTCCTATGACTCTCAGCCCCCCGACTAGGCCCATTCTTCCTGGGGGGGTCTCCCATTCCCCAACCCCCCTCCTGAGCACTGGGGCATTAGCTCCAGTGCCCCCGGACTGCATGTCAGGGAATGGAAATAGCTACTCATCTTCTCAGCAGCCATTGCACTAGCTTCCTGTTTTTAAAAAGGAGTGCTAAATAGCACCTGCGTGACCTCTTTCTGGGGAGCGGATTTGTTTCTGGGAGGCCATTAGATCAGGCTTACATCTTGCTAATGAGATGGAGATTGGTTTTAATTGGTGTCAATTGGTGTCTCGCCATATTTGGACGGGGTCCGGAACCCATCACCGGGAGCAGGCCAGTTAGATCACGAACTGATTCCCTCCCGGCATGGATCCCGATGTTGTCTCTCCTGCTATTTATCTGTCACTGATTCAACACGGCCAATAAATTGCACGCTTAATATTAAATCTTCATAGAAATGATGTGGTTAAGTATATAATCATTATACGGTTCAAAAACATTTTTGTAAGAGATGCCTACTTTTGAACAGTGTGCTCTTGAGACTCCTGACATGCTAAAAAGATTTGTGAAAGACAAGCAAATACATTCATCCTCTATAAGGCAGTTAAGACACAGCATTTGTGAACAATAGTGGACTTCCCCAAGAAAATTGGAATGTCCTTTTTTTAGGCCAATGAGCACTTAAAACAAATGTTTCTTTGGGGAAATAGCTAGTTATATACCAAGTTTGATAAATATAAAGAATGCTAACTTATTTTTGATGAGATGGGATTACCGTGCTGAAATATGTATCAGTGATTTTGGCCTTTTTCTGACATTGGTAAATGGCACGCCTAATTCACCAGGAAATCCATTGAGTTTGCATTCATGCATTTTTGCTCATGAACTTTGTAAAGCTAACCATACTTACATTGCTGTTTTTAGTCAGTGTATATCTACTGAGTTACTAAATGAAAGGACATTTTATGTAATGGCTTTGGCCTGTTTTGCAACAATCATAGCCTAAGTCAAATGTATATAAAATACCATGATCATACTTGGGCACTTAGGGTCCCAATGAATACCTGAACATATAATTCAGAATAAATTTTACATTTTTATTGATGAATAAATAGGTTTGAAGGTTTAACAGATGATTGAGAGAATACTACAAGGATATAGTACAATTTAGGTTTAAGGTAGCATCATATTGCAAAACTCAAACAGTTTATAATCACCCAGGCCCCAAGTGAAAGTGCCCCAAGCACATTCACAGTCATATTTTAGTTTTATAATATCAGATATTTGCTGTTTGATTTTGATTACTCTCTGAAGTTGCTTATTCATTTTGGGATTTGATTCCATTTGTGCTAATTTTATAAGTAACTCACTACATCAGTCATTCTCCAAGTTCGTGTCTGGATATTGGATGTTGTTGGATTATTCAAGTATGGTAAATATCACAGCCAAGTCTAATCCTTGCCCAATGTCCACATATTTACATTTTTCAATGGAAATGACTCCGTGTCAACCAAGAGCTGGAACTAGCGCTAATTGTCATATTCTTTAACTGATGGACACAGGCTCTTTGTGGTTACCCTACCTCTGTTTTGGCTAGGTCAGGTAGCACAGCACAAGCCATGGACTGAGCTTGGGAGTTTCCTGATATGTATGGCTCATTATAACACTGCGTTTTACTTATCCAGTGAACCATCAGGATATAAAGACAGCATTTTCACTAAAACAAAGACTGTTTTACTAAGTTATACTACTGCTATACCTAATCATAGCAGAGTATTTGATGCTGCTCTGCTTATGATTTTAGATATGGTTATTAATAGGTTTCCAGAATTTGATGGAGAATGAGCTTATGGTTGTGTGTAAGAAGATAAAGCAAATGCTTCAGACACTAAACATCATTTGCATACCCTGCATAGCCAATTTATCTTTGCAATGTAGTTTGATACATCTGTCACACTGGATAAAAAATAATTTTGTTAAGTACACTGTTCAGTATGTTATTCTGTATTTCAGGATTGTTTTCAAAAAAAGATCTTGCATAAGAATTTGAAGCACAATAAACTGAAACTAGCCTAGTGCATGCAATTTATTGCATTTGATTTTTAAAAAGCCTTTCTCAAAAGCACGGACTATTAAACGGCGTTTTAAACTGCTGGAAATAGATTGGCAAAACGTGCTGGATACCGTGTCTGAATTTGCATATAAATAATCAAGTGACTCTCAGGATTCACAGTGCCATGTGAAAACTGAGGAAAGCCATTTGCTGGCACACATAAGATGCCACCGCCATTTTGTGTGAACAAACAAAAGCAGCAGCGCCACTAAAAGAATTATGAAGCTATTCATTGGGTGACATGTACAAAGAGGGAATAATATGTACAATACTGCTCCTGACTACAATACGCTACGTCTTAAGCTTGATGTGTGTAAAACTATTTCTCACACACTCTGCATTCTTAATTGAGACTCTGAGAGGTTCCCAGTACAAATCATTGGACCAATTTAGGTTTCCCTTTGCTTTTGTTTCAAAGACTATTTCCTAGAAGATACAAAGGAAAATGGAAAACATTTATGATCACATGGTTTAAAAACTTTTTTTAAAAATTACAATGCCTGATTGCAATGCTGAATATTGTCTATTCGGCAATGCATAGACTTTGTAGCATGAAATGTGCCAAATGCCCCAATTTTAAAATCTATTTGTGTAGGAATTCTAAAACTCAATTGACTGCAAGCTTGAAAACTGGACTGAACCAATATTGAGCCATGAGGATTTTTTTAAACTTCAGAACAAAATGAAAGGCAACATTCACTTTTCTTGAAATTATTCTTTCCAAGACTATACATTTTTTTAAATATTGAGTTTCCTTCCTTTTTGCTTCAGTACTGCCCAGATATATGACAACACTTTACCAATATACTTAAACTATTTCTTACATTATTAAAAATTCTGAGTACATAGTCTTCAGCCTTTCTTTCCCATGAGGTCCAGCTGTCACAGTACACCAGTGACATTATTATGTAAATTATTATGGAGCTTTCTCTTTCATTGAGTTAACCTTTTGCAGACTGAACTTGATTTGAAGCTGGAAGCAGTAACATGCTTGGCATGATAAATAGTAAACTTTTGTTCCCAGTATCAATGATTAACTGTTAGAACAGTAAGGATATCTTGCAGTAAAACATAAATTATTATAGGTCTACCAGATTTTATAAAATGCCACAATAGTAACTTTGTGATTATAAATGTTTCTGGATGACTAACGATGCCCACACAAACAAAATCACTTTTATATCAAAAAATTGATCATACACTTAACAAAAAATGTAAATTGGTACCAAGAAAGCCATTTACGTGCATATATATGGTTAGTTGTCATTACCTCATTAGTTTACATTCGGAATTTCAATAAAAACCTAGTGATAAATTTAATCAACTCATAAATGTGGATTGTTTCTTTAACCTTTTTTACTTAAACTTGTTAAATGTTTGCTTTTTTATTAATGTCAGTTACGTTTTTGTATTTGTATGATTAAATACTATTAATAATTCTCAATAGAAGGTGCCTGCACGATTGAACTGCTGGCATCTTCATTTTAATTTTAAATATTGGAAGTTAGAGGATGCAGAAAACACTTGAGAAACTGCAAATACAGAAATGATTTTGTAACTGAAATAAAGTAACTCAAGAATAAGAGCATGTTGAGCCTCTTTCACAAGTAGGCTAAATTTTGTGGTATATTCTGTGTTGCGTTCATATCACTACTGTGTTCAATAAAAATAATTAATTTAAGTTTAACCTAAGTTGAGAATGATTCAAAGTTTATCGTATACTTCTTATGCCTCAGTAGGTCATGTGACCTGCCTCTCGTATCTCTCCAGCGGCAAGTGATGGCTGCCTTCCCTTATAGGATTATTATACAAAGTTAAAATTCACACGATTTCTTAAACCAACAACAGAGTAGAATGCAAACGCAAGGAAGGATGAGGGTTTAGTTGTGTGTCAGTGTAATAGTCATTTTTTAAAAAATAAACAAAAATTATTTTTTTAAATCAGAATTTGGTGCTTAACTGTCAGGAATTAAAATGAATGCGCATTTTGACTTACCAGATTTTATGAACAAACACAATAAAACACTGCTTGGCCAAAGTAGCAATGAAAGTAGAAAAACTGGACTCTGTGCTCCTGGAATAAGGGGCGCGATTCTCTGCTCCCGCGACTAAGTGCTCATGCCGATGTGAACGCCGTTGAGGTTCACGATGGCGCGAAACGGCCCCGATCTCAACCGATTCAGGGCCCAAAAATGGGCTAGGATCGGGGCCGCGAGAAACTCAGGGGGCGTGTCGCTAAAGCAGCGTCGTCAGCGCGCGCCGGGCATTGGCACCGCATAAAAGCGGCGCCGTGTCATGCGCCGCCTAACTGCCGTCACCCGCGCATGCATGGTTGCCGTCCTCCCCGAGGCCGCCCCCCAAGAAGATGTCGGATGGATCTTGCGGGGCGGAGGAGGAAAGGAGGTCCTCCTTCAGAGAGGCCGGCCCGCCGATCGGTGGGCACCAATCGCGGGCCAGACCCCTTTTGAGTGCAACCCCGGTTAAAGAATCCCCCTTGCCCGCCCACAGGCCGCCCCCACCAGCGTTCCCGCACTGTTCTCGCCAGCAGTGACCAGGTGCGGCTAAAGCTAAAAGACGTGGAAAGTGGGAAATATTTATACTGTGGGATGAGAGAATGAAAGATGAGTCATAACCACAGAAACCAAGGGAACAGAGTGCTGAGGGAACGTTATTGCTCTGTTCAAATCAGAGTCCTATTGGGGGCTTTGGTGCAAATTTTACTGTCCAACTGAGTGGAGGATGGCCTGTGAATGCTCTGTTCCATAAAAGTTAGTGGTACAGCAGAAGAAGCCTGAAGATGGATGTGCTAAATTATTGTGGGTTTAGGAGAAGCAGAATGCTCTTGTGGGCTCCACATCAATAATTTTGGCTGTTGTCGTCCTAAGCTCTCCTATCCCACCCTGCTAGTTCCTCCATCCTTGTTTTATTTGTTATTAAAATATCAAAGGTCAGAAAAAGGCTGTTTAACTGACTGAAGATTCACCCAGTCAGGCCATGAAGTGTCCATTGACATTTTGATTTTTGTAGTAAGGTGCTGCATGATATGCTTGGACATGTCAAGTGGGAATGGTGGAAACGTGGGGACAAATTGAAGGCAAGAGGTCAAGTCATGAGATCACCAAGAATATGTCCAATTAGAATTGACAACCTGAGAGTTGCCTGATATTATGCTGGCCAGAGGTAATGAGCTGAAGGGAAATGAGGATCTGATGCTCATAGTCAGTCAGCAGCAGGATAATGAGGCGCAGAATCTCAAAACAGTCTTGTTCTTCCACTGGCACCTTTGTGTGACTGACCATCACCAAATCGTTAAAATCTACCCCCTTTGCCTTTACAGGGATTCACCATCTAACCTCACATTTCTTCTTTGTGGCTGCCAGAATGCTGGTTGACCACCCTTCTCCATCTCTTCCTGTCAGACACCTATTTCACTTCTAATATTGCTGCATTTGAGTCTCTCACCACCACATTTTCCCATCTGGTCTTAGGCCTGCCTCTTCTCCTTCTCCCCACAGGCCCATCTCTATTACTTGTTTCACCACATTTCCTCTCCCTTTCTGTAACTGATGACCACACGTTTTCAACCTCTTCATTGACACCCTCAAGATCTTCACCATCCCCCAGTGCTGGTTCCTGATTTTGTCCTTTCTTGTTATTCCACACATCGCATCTCATTTGTATCCAGTCATTGCCTCTCTTTTTTCTGTTGCCCCCAAGTTGCTGCACTATATAACAAGGCAAGTCCTACATAGTTTTGTATATATTTTCTTTCAATTTTAGTGTAACATTTCTATTGCATAACACGCCACTGTACATCTTCCAATTATTTCAACCAAAGCTAATCCATTGCTCTATTTCCATTCCCATGCTTCCACCTCCAGGCACCATTCACACCAGGTGCTTGAAGCTACTCACTTTCTTCAAGTCTTCATCCATAATCTTTATACCTTCACATTGATTCTCTTCCCTAGCCTCAAACGGATAGTCCATAAATTGGATCTTCACTCGACTGACCTTCAGACCCCATGGGCGCGATTCTCCGAACTGGAGACAGAGTGTTCGCGCTGTCGTGAACGCCATCGCGTTTCACGACAGTGCGAAACGGGCACGGGCAGTAGCGATTTTGGCCCCCACAGAGGGCCAGCACGGCGCTGGAGCAGTTCATGCCGCTCCAGCTCCCTTCCCAGCGCAAAATGGGTGCCGCGCCAACCCACGCATGCGCATTTGGGCTGCGCCAACCCGCGCATGCGCAGTTGGGTGGCGCCAACCTGTGAATGTGTGGAGGACTTCCTCAGTGCGCCGGCCCCGACTCAACATGGCGTGGGTATCAGGGCCGGTCGCGTAATAAAATAGGGCCGGGGCTGGGGAGGCCGGCCCACCGATCAGTGGGCCCCGATCGCGGGCCCATCGGAGGCCCCATCCCGGTGAAGGAGCGCTTTTCCCCACCCCACAGGCTACACCCCGACCCTACATGCAGAATTCCCGCCGGCTGCGAGTAGGTATGAACGGCGCCGGCTGGACTCTGCTGTTTCCGCGCGGCCGCTCGGCCCATCAAGGCCGGAGAATCGGCGGCCCAGCCGCGAACAGCGGCCCGCAACTGGCGCCACGCCAAACGCGCCTGCATAAATGGCGGCGATTCTACGCTCCTCAGAGAATCACCTGCCGACGTCGGACCGCGCCGTGGAAAGAAATGGCATGAACGGCGATGCTCCCATTTGATGCAGCATGGGAGAATCGCGCCCTATGTCTTCCAATACTTTCCTCCAGTTCTCCAAATATCTGGGTGTCATCTCATTATCCAAATATCATTGCTCATTTGCAAGCATCATTGACTATGATGTTACCAGTTCGATTATCTTTCCCATCCAAGCAAGGGTAAATCTATCCATTGAATTTATTGTTCGTTTAAAACCCCAACTAAAAATCAAATCTTAATCAGCTGTGCCAGCTGGTGACGTTGTCTTAAGGTAAAGTGTCCCTTTGTTCAGGAGTTTTTAGACAACAAAGATATCTCAGAATCAACTAAGAACAAAGAACACACACAATGCATTATAACAGAATCATTTCTCTTATAGAGTAAGCATTGAGTGGCATGGTGTCACAGTGGTTAGCACTGCTGCCTCACAGTGCCAGGGACCCGGGTTCAATCCTGACCTCAGGTGACTGGCTGAGTGGAGGTTGCACATTCTCCCGGTGCGTGCGTGGGTTTCCTCCAGATCTCCGGTATCCTCCCACAGTCTAAAGATTTGCAGGTTAGATGGATTGGCCATGCTAAATTGCCCCTAAGTGTCCAAAGGTTTGGTGGGATTGCAAGGATAGAGTGGGGGATTGTGCCTATGTATGTTGGTATTTCAAAGGGAAGGTGCAGACTCAGTGGTCAAAGGGCCTCCTTCTGCACTGTAGGGATTCCATGAAAAACCATTGTGATCTGGGGCAGGATTCTCTCAGCCCAGGTCGGGTTGGAGAATCACCGGGATTGGCGCGAATCCCGCGACTCTGCCTCGACGCCGGTCCGCCAATTCTCCTGAGAATGGAGAACCGGCGCCATTGGCGCCGGCGCGGTCGACGTGGCGCCGGTCGGAGGCCCCCGCTCTACGCGGCCGCCTCCGGCAATCCTCCACCCGGGATGGGCCGAGCGGCCGTGCAAAATGTCTGAGTCCCGCCGGCGCCATCCACGTGTGGTCTTACGGGACCTCGGCATGCATGCATCGGGGGGCAACCTGGTGGTGGGGGGGAGGGGGGTCCGACCCCAGAGGGGGGGGCCTCTGCTGTGGCCTAGCCCGTTATCGAGGCCTACCGATCGGCGGGCCGGCCTCTCGGGCTGGGGCCTCTTTTGCTCCGCGCTTGCCCCTGTAGCCTTACGCCACGTTGCGTCGGGGCCGGCGCGGAGAAGGGAGCCACCACGCATGCGCGCATTGGCGCCGGTCCCACTGCACATGCACAGACACGTGGTGCCCATCTGACGCTGGGATCAGCAGCTGGAGCGGCGTGGGTCGCTCCAGTGCCATGCTGGCCCCCTGTAGGGGTCAGAATCGCGACGGTGTTTCCGACAGTGTCAACACTTAGCCTCAGGATCAGAGAATCCCGCCCCTGGTTCTTCAATGTCACTTTCTATGAAACCTCTCTCAGGATATATAGAATCCTATAATTAAGAATTCTACAAGAGTTACAACCCCCACCCCCCCTGCCCCCACCCCCACCGTGGGCGGCATGTGGCGCAGTGGTTAGCACTGGGACTGCGGCGCTGAGGACACGCGTTCGAATCCCGGCCCTGGGTCACTGTCCGTGTGGAGTTTGCACATTCTGCGTGGGTTTCACCCCCACAACCCAAAGATGTGTAGGTTAGGTGGATTGGCCACGCTAAATTGCCCCTTAATTGGAAAAAAAGTAATTGGGTACTCTAAATTTTTATTTTTTTTAATGTAAATTTTAAAAAAAAGAGTTTTGGCCCATGAGGTTTACTGACTTAGACTACAACCTTTTTAGTGGCTGCTATTTATTGTAAGTTTAAATCTTGGGTTACATTATCATAACTTTTTGAATATAATGAAGTATAAATGCAAGATAAACAAACTGATCTAAATATAATGATTTAACTAAAAAAAAAAGAGTCCATTCTGGGCAGGAATCGAGGGGTTGTTCCCGGTGCTACAAGCACCAGGAACAACCCTGCTATCTAACGGTACTCGCCCCCCTGAGGCCACATTTAGCCGCATATCTTGCACTGACGAGTTCCGACGAGCGGAGCTTCTCAGTGCAGGGAGGGATCGGAGTGCCATTTTTAAATGGCTCACCAATCCCCTGACCCCCTCGATGCAACCCTTGGACCTCCCAATGCCCAAACTCACCTGTTGGGTGGTTCCCGAGCCCCCACTGCACATCAACACATACCAGCAGGGCACTCCGGGGACAATCCCCGGTGCAGGCAAAATGGCAGCCTAGCACCTTAGCACTGCCAGCCTAGCACCTGGCAGTGTCCCTGCCAGCCTGGTGGTGCCCCCTTGCCTGAAACCAGCCACCCGGGGCCTCCTACCTCCTGGGTGACCCCCCCCCCCCAAGTGCCATTACACCTGGTCCCCCTTTGTGGGACCAGTGCTAAACGGTGCCTGGCTGGGGTTTCTTTGGTGAGACCGATAGATGCTGGGTGGCCATTCGATCTGGCAGCAGCACGGTTATATGAGTTTTTAAACCCACTTAACTTTGCGAGATTGGGTCGCACCCATTATGGGCGGGATCCGGATCCCAACATCTCACGAGATCTCATTAGATCTCGCAAAGCATAACGACCCAACCGGTCTGGAGAGGTCTCAGCCGGGATCTACTGGCTGCATCCCATTCCAATTCCGATGGGACGTGTGATGCATGATCAATTGCACAAAGACTAAAGTTGGGTACAACTGTGGCTTTATTACAGTCAGATGCAAGGCCTCCTGCTGCAGCTGGCGAAATGGCAGGGCACTGGAGGTCATGCATATTTATACACTTCTCCCTGGGTGGAGCCAGCCGGCAGGAGCTACCGGCGAACCTGTAGTGCAGGTCCTACCTTACATCTCCAATTACAGTGCATCACCACAACGTGGTCGATAAATCATGCCCAATGAATGCAAACTCCAAATTCACTGAGAGAAAAAAGTTAAAAACGATATCGAAACAAATAACAAACTTACAATCAAAAGTTTTAAGTGTAGTTTCTGCTGTCTTTGTCTCAGCCATGAGGAAACCTTTCTGAAGGTCTTGACTCAATGATGTTTCCATGACACCTGACTGACTTATTTGCTTCAGTTTTAATGTAAAGAAAATCTGTTGCCTTTAGAAATGGCATTTTCCATCATACCGCTAAGTTTCTTTGTCCTAAGAATTTTTGGGAATCAAAAGAATATGTTTTTGTAAAAAGCAAGTTATCCACTTAAATATGGCTCCTTGCCTGGTAAAGCCTGTTCTCAAAGCCTCTGTCTGCCTCTCTATTTCTGTGAAAATAATATGTATGTATTTTTCAAAGAGGATTTTTAAGCTATATTTTATTTGAATTAAAATTTTAACCTTTTCATCGACTGAGCCAAATCCTTTATAATGGCATTTCCAGTCTCACCTGCTCAGTTAGAACACATGACAATCAGGAAGGGGCTCAGTGCTGATCCTTGGTGTCATTCAACTTTGGATTCAAAACTCTCACTCTCCCCAACATTGCTTCTTACTCTTGTACCATCTAACCTCACACATGTGCAGCATTTTACAGTTGGACAGTGGGCTGATGTCCTTCGTGATCCGCTGTAAAATCAGGCACTAAAATCATTATGTCTTATTGTGGAAAGCGAGCAGGCCAAAATGTCGGAAGCCCACTCACTTTCTCAATCAAGCCAATTATGTGTTTGTTGTGGCACTTAAATTGCGAATTCATTGCTATATTCTGGAACGCATACACCCATTCCATCAGCATTGCCAAGAGAGGGTCCCAAGGAAATTCACAAACATCAGCATTAATTTTGGCCTCTCCCAACCGGTCTGGCCCCTTATTGACTGGTCAGAGTCCAGGGGCGTCATTCTCCGCCGGCGGGAGTCTCCGTTTTGCCGGCGCCCGGGGGTTTCCCGACAGCGTGGGGCTGCCCCACAATGGGAAACCCCATTGACCGGCCGGTGTAACGGAGCATCCCGCCGGCGGGTCGGGGCAGAAATGTGGCGCGGCGGGATGGAGAATTTCGCCCCAGATCTCCTACTCCATTTTCCCAGAACCGTCAAGTTTTTCATTTCTCAAGCTATTTCCAATCTTTCTCAGGGGTTATGGGCTCACTTCACCGATGAAACAATGGAATATTTATGGATTCAATATTGGGATGCATCTGCCCTTCAGTCCAAGAATCCCACAATCTCTGGCACTTCTCCACATTGTGCCATACATCCTGCACCATATAGCCTTCCCCACACCTAAGTCCCAGCCCCAAGGAGCCTTCATGATAACAAGGCTCCTTAAACCATCATTGTAGGTGAACATCCATCCATGCCCCTTGCTAACTTTTCCCATGCACAACACATACATATCCTCCCACAGATGAGTGTTCATGTCAAGAGTTTAGATCCTCACTCACCCGTGCAGCACGGAGAAGGTCATTTACCTCTTTTCTGCCTTATAGCCAGGTCCCAGAGATGACCCAATAGTCTCCTGATCTCCTCTGCTATCTCCACCATGGCTTTCTTTGCTAGATGGGGATGTCACCTCTTGCCATCCTGTGGGAGGAGAACCTCCCACCAAACAGTGACAGCCTGCAGGAGGGCACAAGGAATTATCATTAAATAGTGCGGCCCTCTGTGAGTGTTCCTCTGCATTGTTGATAATTGGGTGTTCTGATTGCACTGCTTGGGGTGTGTGAATATTTGTCCTCAGTGACCAGTGGTATTGAGTGCTTCAGGACAACTGGGTCTGACAGGATCGCAGTAGCCCCTCTACTTGCCCCTGAACTGCAATGTCTGCCCCTGAACTGCACTCTGCCCTTCTCCTGCAGATCCTCCATTCCACTCATACACACTGCCAATAATTGCTTCCACTTCTACACCCGCCCACATTCAGCCCTCAAACACACTTTGGGCTTTTTTTGTTCACTGGAAGTCCTGTTGGTTGGCTGTTAATTAGCTAGCTGAAGTGTGATTGCTACAGGATAATGGGACTGGGCAGGACTGGGCAAGCTGTCCGCTTCTGCTTCCGCCCATGTCACCCGTTCACGGAATGTACGATTATGCCCATGAAGTTTGGTCACTTGGGCAAGATAAACCAAAAGGCTGTCCAATCCTTCTGTAATCTAAACATTTTAAGTGTGAATATTTTCAGTAATGGGTTAAAAAAGACCCTAATTAGTGAAAAAGAATTATCTTTGCGCTCCATCACCCCACATTGGAAACAATTCTATTTCAGCCTGAGACAATCTCCATGAAATTACATTTTCATACCCAAAAAGAGGTGACAGCCAAACAGCTGTTAATTAGGATCAAAGGTCAATTGTAAAAGGAAATATCTTACTATTATGGCTAGTTATACTCTGTGGAAGTGTTCTATAGAACAAAAATGCAACATATTAATATGTTTTTTGAAAGATGCCCATATTTTAGTTGATACCTAATTCACATTTACATTTACATTAAACTCAATCTCATGCATTGTAACAGATTGCTGAGATATGGTTCACAATATGATTTCTCACACAGTGAGTCCTGATCTAAATTGATCACAGAAGATAACTTCCAGAAAGGGAGATTTATGTTGGGTACATTCCAATAACTAAATATAGAGCAAACGTGGCAGAGGTTTTTGTTGAGGTCTCGAAGCCATCCCATTAATTGGGATGGTAGGAAATGCAAAGAGATTTCAGGAAGTTCAAAACAATAAATTCAAGCAGAAAATACATCAGGCATGTTCACTGTATGGCTCAGAACTTGCAGGATGGTGTGCCTTCAAATACCCTCTGAAACATTTGATAACAGTGGTCTCGTAGCAGAAGAATCTGAAGGAAATTTGGAAGGGTTGGCATCTTTAGCGCAATGGAGTGTGATGGATGTCATTGTAAACTTTACTTCAAATTTAAGAGACTGAAAAAAAGATTCTGTCGAAGGTACATCCCCTGAATAAATGGTGAAACTTGAATTTTTTCCCTCCATGCTGCAGTATTGACTTTCATAGATTAACCATTTCTTCTCTGGCTTTTAATATAATATTGTGGTTTACAATGCAGTACAAAAGATGCCACCAGTACTGCATAATTTTATTGTTCACAAATAGTTGTAACTATTAAAGTATATGTAGGAATGCTGTGGCGTAGTGGTATTATCACTTGAATAGTAATCCAGAGACCGAAAGTCATAATCTGGAGACCCGGGTTCGAATCCCGCCATGGCAGATGGTGAAATTTGAATTCAATAAAAATCTGGAATTAAAAGTCTAAAAGGTGACCATGAAACCATTGTCGATTGTCATAAGTACCAACTTGGTTTACCAATGCCCATTAGAGAAGGAAATTTGTCATCCTTACCTGGTCTCCATGTGAGACTCCAGACCCACAGCAATAAATGCTGGATCAGCCAGCGACATCCACATCACATGAATGAATTTTAAAAATGAATAATTTTATTATCAGTAAAGTAAAGTTACCGTAGTCCCAGGTGCTCATAGGCTACTTTCACCTGTGAGGGGGTGAGCTGACTGGTGGTGATTTAACTTGAGGATTACCACACCTCTGGCGAGGGGGCAAGGTTCAGAAGGCAGGGTCTTCAGGAAACAACTACAAAGTAAATCATGGGCAGGGTTCTCCCTCCCGCCGCATCCATTTTCTGGTGTGGCGCGCCCCCGCCGGCAGGGGGATCCTCCATCTCGGCAGGGGGATCCTCCATCCCGGCAGCCGGCCAATGGAGTTTCCCATTGTGGGCACTCCTACGCCATCGGAAATCCGCAGGCGTCAGTGCATTGCCAGCGAAGTGGAGGATCCCACCAACGGAGAATCCAGCCCAATAACTTGCATTTATAAAACAAGCAAATGGTTAGAATATCCCAAACATTTTACAGGAATCAAACAAATATAGAGCAGTGATGGAAGGGTTAAGAGAGATAACTGAAAAGCTCCGTTTTGACACTAATTATTACCTTTTAATAATTATCTCTTTTAAACTTGTGCAGTCAAGTGGCTGATAACAGCATCTCAGTGTCTACATCTGGTGAACCTCTGCTATTGGAGATCTTTTGTACTTCAAAGTTCAAAGAAGTTCCCACTTTTTTCTCCTCTGACTCGAAGCTCTCAAATCTGCCTCTTAAATCTGAAGTAAAGTTTACAATGATATGCCAGGATCCCTCTTCAAATTAGGAGCAGGAGTAGGCCATCTTCTACACCACATAATTGGTAGGAAGGGATAGGAGGATGTGCAGGGTGAAGGGAAGACAGACAGTGAGCCAATGTGTGGTCAATGCACCTTGTCATAGAATTTACAGTGCGGAAGGAGGCCATTCGGCCCATCGAGTCTGCACCGAGTCAACACCTCCACCCTATCCCCATAACCCAGTAACCCCACCCAACACTAAGGGCAATTTATCATGGTCAATCCACCTAACCTGCACATCTTTGGTCTGTGGGAGGAAACCGGAGCACCCGGAGGAAACCCACGCACACACGGGGAGGATGTGCAGACTCCGCACAGACAGTGACCCAAGCCGGAATCGAACCTGGGACCCTGGAGCTGTGAAGCAATTGTGCTATCCACAATGCTACTGTGCTGCCCACACAATGCTACCGTGCTGCCCACACAATGCTACCGTGCTGCCCACACAATTGTGTTCTTCATGCATGCCTTTATTACCTCTGGACTTAACTATTCCAAACCTTTCCTGGCTTGGATTCCCCCTCCTCTCATGCACGAAACTGTGCTAATCCAAATCTCTGCTGTCTGTGCCTTAAATCACATCAAGCCCCATTTACATATCACCAATGTGTTCAGTGACTTACATTTGTTCCTGGTCCAGCAGCATCTCAATTTTAAAACTTTTATCCACGTTTTCAAATACCTCCATGTTCTTGCCCCTTCCTATCTCTCTAATGTCCTCCAACACCACCAAGAAATTCATCAAAGAACAAAGAACAAAGAACAATACAGCACAGGAACAGGCCCTTCGGCCCTCCAAGCCTGAGCCGACCATGGTACCTGCCTAATCTAAAACCGTCTGCACTTACGAAGTCCGTATCCTTCCATTCCCACCCTATTCATATATTTGTCTAGATGCCTCTTAAATGCTGCTATCGTACCTGCTCCAACCACCTCCCCGCAGTGCATTAAGTATATTTACCACCCTCTGTGTAAAAACTTGCCTCGCACATATGTTCTAAACTTTTCCCCAAGCACTTTAAATCTATGTCCCCTAATACTTGTCTCTCCTACCCTAGGAAAGAGCATCTGACTATCCACTCTGTCCATGCTACTCATAATCTTGTAGACCTCTATCAGGTCGCCTCTCAACCTCCATCTTTCGAGTGAGAACAGACTGAGTTTATCGATCCTCTCCTCATAGCTAATGCCATCCATACCAGGCAACATCCTAGTAAACCGCTTCTGAACCCTCTCCAAGGTATCCACATCCTTCTGGTAGTGTGGAGACCTGGATTTTGCACAATATTCCAAATAAGACCTCTAAGATCCTGTCCAGCTGCAACATGGCTTGCCAATTTTTTAATTCAATGCCCCGACCAATGACGGCCAGCCTGCCATATGCCTTCTTGACCACCTTATCCACATGCATTGCCACTTGCAGTGATCGGTGGACATGCACGCCCAGATCTCTCTGCCTGTCAGCACTCACAAGAGTTCGACCATTTATTGTGTAATTCCTACATGCATTGGACCTTCCAAAGTGCATTACCTCACACTTGTCCAGATCAAACTCCATCTGCTATTTCTCCGCCCAAGACTCCAACCTCTCCTTCACAAAACCATGCCGTCCATCACTAATAAGTCTATTTGTTTCCAAATGTGATAAATCCTGGGCGTCATTCTCCGACCCCCCGCCGGGTCGGAGAATGGCCGTTGGCCGCCGTGAATCCCGCCCCCGCCCCCGCCGAAGTCTCCGAAGGGAGAAAAGTCGGCGGGGCGTTAATGGCGCCGCTGCCGCGGAGAATGTCACGGGTCTGCGCAAGGCAGCCGATTTTCGGCCTGCCGATATTCTCCCTTCCGGATGGGCCGAAGTCCCGTCGACGTGATGACCGTTCACGTCGACGTGAATCAAACCTCCTTTTCATCGGCGTGACCCGGTGCTCCAGGCTCACGCCGACCAGCGAGGAGGTGAGTGACGGCCTGGGGGGTTGGCTCTGGGCAGGAAATGGCGTGGCCGCAGACTGATTGCCTGAGGAGAGGTGTGTCTCGGCTTGTGTGTGTGTGTGTGCGGCCGTGGGGGGGGGGAGGGGGGGGGGTGGTTAGAGTAGGTTGGGCTCCGGGGGAGTGCCGGGAGGGGGTCCGTGCCGGGGTGGAGGTTGGGGGGGGGGGTCCGTGCCGGGGTGGAGGTTGGGGGTTGGGGGGGGGGGTCCGTGCTGGGGTGGAGGTTGGGGAGGGGGTCCGTGCCGGGATGGAGGTTGGGGGTTGGGGGGGGGGGGGGGTCCGTGCTGGGGTGGAGGTTGGGGAGGGGGTCCGTGCCGGGATGGAGGTTGGGGGTTGGGGGGGGTCCGTGCTGGGGTGGAGGTTGGGGAGGGGGTCCGTGCCGGGATGGAGGTTGGGGGTTGGGGGGGGGTCCGTGCTGGGGTGGAGGTTGGGGAGGGGGTCCGTGCCGGGGTGGAGGTTGGGGGTTGGGGGGGGGTCCGTGCTGGGGTGGAGGTTGGGGAGGGGGTCCGTGCCGGGATGGAGGTTGGGGGTTGGGGGGGGGTCCGTGCTGGGGTGGAGGTTGGGGAGGGGGTCCGTGCCGGGGTGGAGGTTGGGGAGGGGGTCCGTGCCGGGGTGGAGGTTGGGGGGGGGCGTGCCGGGGTGGAGGTTGGGGAGGGGGTCCGTGCCGGTGTGGAGGTTGGGGGGGGGTCCGTGCCGGGGTGGAGGTTGGGGGGGGGTCCGTGCCGGGGTGGAGGTTGGGGGTTGGGGAGGGGGTCCGTGCCGGGGTGGAGGTTGGGGAGGGGGTCCGTGCCGGGGTGGAGGTTGGGGGTTGGGGGGGGTGTCCGTGCTGGGGTGGAGGTTGGGGGTTGGGGGGGGGGTCCGTACTGGGGTGGAGGTTGGGGAGGGGGTCCGTGCCGGGATGGAGGTTGGGGGTTGGGGGGGGGGGTCCGTGCTGGGGGAGGAGGTTGAGGAGGGGGTCCGTGCTGGGGTGGAGGTTGGGGGTTGGTCCGTGCTGGGGTGGGTGATGGGAGGGCAAATGAGTTGGTCCACCTGGCCAGGTGCCAGCCTCCAACAGTTGGACACATGCGGTCCATGCCACCTGGCTGGGGGGAGGAGGGGATATGGGCAATGATGACATGTCGTCGTTCCCCTCCCCCCCCACCAGGCCGTCATGTTTTCAGACCATCCAGCGATGTTGGCCGCCGTGGTGGCAGCCGCTCATGTCTATGTTGCCCTGGATGAGGAGGAGGAGGAGGAGGAGCGTGCCAGAGAGGCGGCGCAGGCTGCCGCAGAGGGGCAGGCGGCAGCCGCCCAGGCTGGAGGGACACCTGACCGACAGGACGAGGAGGGGGAGGAGGACGTCGCGGCCCCACGGCAACGGAGGCACCCGAGGGCGCCCCGTGTGTACCGGCCCCGGCAGTCATACCAGGACCTCACGGACCGGGAATGCAGGAGGAGACTCCGGATGAGCCGGGAAACCGTGGCACACATCTGCCACCTGCTGGCACACCTGTCACCGCGTGGCACTGGCGGGGGACACCCTCTCCCCGTGTCCGTCAAGGTTACGGTGGCCCTGAACTTTTATGCAACGGGGTCATTCCAGGCACCGAGTGGGGACCTGTCCGGCATATCGCAGACATCGGTGCATCGGTGCATCCGGGCAGTGACAGATGCCCTTTATGCCATGGCGCACCGCTACATCCGCTTCCCCGTGGACCGGGCCAGCCAAGATGCCCGGGCCGTGGGCTTCTCTGCCATTGCCGGGTTCCCCATGGTCCAGGGCGCGATCGATGGGATGCACGTCGCCGTGCGGCCACCTGCAGATAACAGGGCCGTGTTCACTAATAGGAAGGGGACCTATTCGATGAACGTACAGGTGGTCTGCGACCACCGCATGATGATCCTGCACGTCTGCGCCCGTCACCCAGGCAGTGTACACGACTCATTCGTGTTGTCGCGGTCATCCATCCCCGGCATGTACGAGGGACGCCATCCCCGGCTGAGGGGCTGGTTGCTGGGCGACAGGGGCTACCCATTGCGATCGTGGCTGATGACGCCTATACGGAGGCCACGCAATGAGGCGGAGAACCGCTACAATGATGCCCATGTAGCGACAAGGGGAGTGATCGAGAGGTACTTTGGCGTGCTGAAGATGCGTTTCAGGTGCCTGGACCTCTCTGGGGGCGCCCTCCACTATCGGTCAGATAGGGTCGGCCGCATCATTGTGGTGTGCTGCGTCCTGCACAACATAGCCCAGCAGAGGGGCGATGTGCCGCAGGCAGAGGAGGGCGGAGTGGAGGAGCAGCAGGAAGAGGCCCAGTCCTCCCCAGATGAGGGGGATGGGGGCAATGGTCAGGGCAGACGGGGTAGACACAGACGGGTGGCTGTCCACCGTTACCGGCTGGCCCAGCGGGCACGGGACAGACTGATAGCCGCCCGCTTCACTGACTAGATGGGCGTGGGAATCGGGTAGTATGGCCACAGACCGCACACCATGACAACAGCCGACCACCCACACCCCCCACCCATCCACCCACCCAGCACCCTCACCCCCCTCCCCAACCCCACACACCCCACCCGCATGCACACCACCCCCCCACCCCCAATTGCCGATCCACCGGCGGCACAACGGGACGGGCTCACCCAGTTGCGGGTGGACGCGTGTCTATCGCAGGCCATGGAGAATGATGACAACCCGCCTCCGATGAGCTCCTGGCTCTACATCGTTGGACTATGTCTGACCCATGGCCACAGTACCACCATCCACCCGGACCATCCCTGCATGCGGCTGTGACACTGCAGCGCACGGTCCCGTCCTCTGCCCGGGGGATGTTGATGGCGGCCCAGGGGGAAGGGGGCAGACTCACCTGGGGCTGAGGTAAGACCACCCCTCACACACACACTTGCGCTCAACGTACATGACACCCCCCGCACACTTTGGACAGAGCACAAAGGCAGCTTCGGTAGGTGTAACATTGACTTTAATAACCAAAGGAGTTCATGCACGTGCCCTAGCGCCTAAAACTCATCTGTGCCCTGCACCCATGCCAACTTACTCAGTGTCTAATTGTTTGGCCTTACGGGCCCTTTGACTACGTCTACGTGGTTCCCCAGACGGTACAGCAGAACTGGAGGTGGACTCCTGTGATTCCTGCCCTCTGACACTGGATCCCTTTGGCGGCCGTTTCCTGGGGCGTCCTGGCCTAGATGGGCCAGGCTGCGGCCCGGGCGACTGGGATGGCGAGCTGCCAGCCTGTCCTGCCCGTTGCCCACCCGATGCACCTGGGACGGAAGGGGGGGAGTCCGAGGTGTCGCGGTGTACCGGGACCTCCCCTACAGAGGGAGCCGGGACGGACCACAACACCTCCTCCTCCCTCGGGGTGCCCGATGGCCCCCAGGCCTCTACATGGGTGGGGGATGCGAACGGACTGGCCATCCGACGCGCCCCCGACATCTGGCGCTGCCAGTCCTGGAGGCCCGTGCTGGTATCGACAGGGGTCTGCAGGTTTGCAGCCATGGAGCCCAGGGGGTTGTCGAACCCTGTCTGCGACAGTGCGACGCCAGCTCGCACATGGCCACTGGCGCCGATGCCCTCAGCGATGGTCTGCAGAGACTGGGCCATGGCCTGCAGAGACTGGGCTATGGCCTGCTGAGACTGGGCCATGGCCTGCTGAGACTGGGCCATGGCCTGCTGAGACTGGGCTATGGCGTGCTGAGACTGGGCTATGGCGTTGAGCGCCTCTGCCATCTGGCGCTGGCACTGGCTCATGGCCTCCTGTGAGAGGGCAGCCATTTCCTGGGCCACAGACGCCGCCTGCACGGAAGGCCCCAGGCCTCGCAAACCGTTCCCCATGTCTGACACCGTCGCACCCATTGCCTCCACCGCGGACGCCACCCGTGCGGTGTCAGCCTGGGTGGCACGCATGACCGGGACCACTCCCAGCTCCTGGACGCGGGTGGACTCCTCCACCTGTGACCGCAGCCGCCGCAAGCCACCCGTCACCCTATTCGCTCGTCTCCGTGTCAGTGGTTGCATCGGATCTATGTGTGGGTGTGGTAACTGCAGGAACCCGGGATCCATCTGGGCGGCAGATGTTCGCTTGGCCTGGGCTGCCCTCCGACCGCCCGGTCCCTCTGCTGCTCCTACCTCCACCTGCTGTACCGGGACGGCTGTGTTGTGCGCACCAGTGAGTGTACCAGACGCCTCATCACTAAAGTGCCCAACCGTGGTGAGTGTTTCTGCGATGGTGGAGGGTGTTGGTGACAGCAGTGGCGTTGTGTCGTGCTCTTCGTCCCACTCTGAGTCCATGGCACTTTGGGGTGGGGGTTCGTCTCCACCCATCCACTCTGAGTCACTGTCCGGTATTTCGTCTTCCCGGGTAGGGGTGTCCTGGGTAGTGCTGTCCCGGGTAGTGCTGTCCCGGGTAGTGCTGTCCCGGGTAGGGGTGTCCTGGGTAGTGGTGTCCCGGGTAGGGGTGTCCTGGATAGTGGTGTCCTGGGTAGTGGTGTCCTGGCTCGGGTGTGACGGGGGCCTGTGGCTGCCCCCCTCATCGCTGGGTGGTCGCTCCCGCACGTGACGGGGGTGTCGTCTCCCTGTTGCTCCAGGTCTCTCCGTCTCCCGTGGTGTGCGAGGGGCATCCTGCGGGCGTCGCATGCTGGAGGGTGCGGGTCTCTCCGTCTCCCGTGGTCTCCGAGGGGCATCCTGCGGGCGTCGCATGCTGGAGGGTGCGGGTCTCTCCGTCTCCCGTGGTCTCCGAGGGGCATCCTGCGGGCGTCGCATGCTGGAGGGTGCGGGTCTCTCCGTCTCCTGTGGTCTCCGAGGGGCATCCTGCGGCGGTCTGCATCTGCGGGGATGGGTGCCTGGACGTTTGGTCCTGCGATACACAATGAAGCATGCATGGTTAGACATCAGGCAGTGATCAGGTGATACGGGAGAGGGGGATATAGGGGAGGGGGGATATGGGGACGGGCTGTTGGTGGCTCACTTGCTCGTGGGGCCCCGACCTCTGCATCAGCAACCTCCCGGTCCTCAGGTCCGCCAGCCAGTTCCAGGGCCGTTTCCTCGTGTACGGTCAGTGGCCTCTCATCAGCGGGCCCTCCTCCAGTCCTCACATGCTCCCTATTGTTGTTTGCGCGCTTCTCCTGGGGGGGGGGGGGGTGGTGGCAGGGGTAAAAGGCAACAGTGTTAGGCAGGTATATGAATGCACGCCATCGGTTGCGCGTGCATTGCAGAGGTTAAGGTTAGGGCTGGATTCACTTGGGGATATGGGGGATATGGAGAGAGGGGATATGGGGGAGGGGGGGATATGGGGAGGGGGGATATGGGGGCGGGGGGATATGGGGGATATGGGGAGGGGGGATATGGGGAATATGGGGGAGGGGGGATATGGGGGAGGGGGGATATGGGGGGATATGGGGGATATGGGGGAGGGGGGATATGGGGGTTATGGGGGAGGGGGGATATGGGGGAGGGGGGAATATGGGGGATATGGGGGAGGGGGGATATGGGGGAGGGGGGAATATGGGGGATATGGGGGAGGGAGGATATGGGGGATATGGGGCAGGGGGGGATATGGGGGAGGGGGGATATGGGGAATATGGGGGAGGGGGATATGGGGAGGGGGATATGGGGGGATATGGGGGATATGGGGAGGGGGGATATGGGGGATATGGGGGAGGGGGGATATGGGGGATATGGGGGAGGGGGGATTAGGGGGAGGGGGAATATGAGGGCTATGGGGAGGGGGGATATGGGGGAGGGGGGATATGGGGGAGGGGGAATATGGGGGATATGGGGGAGGGGGGATATGGGGGATATGGGGGAGGGGGGATATGGGGGAGGGGGGAATATGGGGGATATTGGGGAGGGGGGATATGGGAGATATGGGGGAGGGGGATATGGGGGAGGGGGGAATATGGGGATATGGGGGAGGGGGGATATGGGAGATATGGGGGAGTGGGTATATGGGGGAGGGGGGGATATGGGGGATATGGGGGAGGGGGGATATGGGGGAGGGGGGGATATGGGGAGGGGGGATATGGGGGATATGGTGGAGGGGGGATATGGGGGAGGGAGGAATATGGGGGATATGGGGAGGGGGGATATGGGGGATATGGGGGAGGGGGGATATGGGGGAGGGGGGATATGGGGGAGGGGGGAATATGGGGGCTATGGGGGAGGGGGGATATGGGGGATATGGGGGAGGGGGATATGGGGGAGGGGGAATATGGGGGATATGGGGGAGGGGGGATATGGGGGATATGGGGGATATGGGGGAGGGGGGATATGGGGGAGGGGGGAATATGGGGGATATGGGGGAGGGGGGATATGGGAGATATGGGGGAGGGGGATATGGGGAGGGGGGAATATGGGGGAGATGGGGGAGGGGGGATATGGGAGATATGGGGGAGGGGGGATATGGGATATGGGGGATATGGGGGATATGGGGGAGGGGGGATATGGGGGAGGGGGGATATGGGGGAGGGGGGGATTTGGGGGAGAGGGGATATGGGGGATATGGGGGAGGCTCACCCTGCCTGCTCTGACGAGGTCGTTCACCTTCTTGTGGCACTGGGTGCCTGTCCGTGGTGTTAGGGCCACAGCGGTGATGGCCTCAGCCACCTCCCTCCACAGACGCCGGCTGTGGCGTGGGGCAACTCTGCGGCCGTGCCCGGGATACAGGGCATCCCTCCTCTGCTCCACCGCATCCAGGAGCGCCTCCACATCGCGTGACTCGAACCTCGGGGCTGAGCGACGGCCAGCCATCAAGTCGGGTGTTGCGGTCGGCTGTTCCGGTCGGGTGGGGGGAGCTGCGCGGCCTTATGAGCCGTCACGCCGTGCAGCGCGTATGACGCTGCATGGCGTGAACCACTGCGCAAGCGCGGATCCCGTTACGTCGCTGCTAGCCCATTTCGGGCCGCAGACTATCGGCCCATTTTTATGACGTGACGCAAGTGGGATTTGCGCCGTTTTTTGCGCCGATCGGCGGAGTTTCCGCCGATAACGGAGAATTTCGCCCCCTAACTCTTAAGAATCTTTTACAATAATTTCCCTGCCAGTGACGTAAGGCTCACTGGCCTATAATTTCCTGGATTATTCCTGCTACCCTTCTTAAACAATGGAACAACATTGGCTACTCTCCAGTCCTCTGAACTTTACCTATAGCAAATGTAGCCAATCTTACAAAGATTACTGTCAAGACCCCAGCAATGTCCTCTCTTGCCTCCCGCATATTCTAGGGTAGATCCCATCAGGCCCTGGGGACTAATCTACTTTAATGCTTTTTAAGATGCCCAACACCTCCTCTTTATGAATATCAACATGACTCAGAATATCTACACACTCTAATCTAAACTCCTCATCCACCAAGTCCTTCTCTTTGTTGAATACTGAAGCAAAGTATTCATTTAGTATCTCTCCCATTTCCTCTGCTTCCATACATAGATTCCCTCCAATATCCTTGAATGGACCAACCCTTTCTTTGGCTACCCTCTTGCTCTAAGACGGAACTGTCCAACGTTTCACATCGGAGACATTCACAGAGTCTCCCTGGGGTTAATGTTGAAACCTACCACGCAAATCCCACAAAGGTCAGGGGCTGGATTTTACGATTCTGGGGCTATGTCTCCATGCCGGCTTGGGGATGGTGGCAGTTTACGCCAGAAAAACTGGTGCAAAACGGGCACCGATTCCCCATTTTGCTGAGGGCTAGCAGGATGGCAGCGTAGAGCACCCGGCTCTAGCTGCCAATACGCCCCGGAGAATTGCTGGGTCCATGGCCGTGCATACACACGGCACAGGCCAGCAGCGGCCGTACCGTGCTTGATGGCAGAGGCCACTCACGGACCCGGCCTGCAAAATAGTCCCCCTCTTTGGCTGGCTTGCGTGCCCCGGACCACCCCACCACAGCGCCCCCAGCCCCGAAGAATGTTCCTTCCCTGCCAGCAGATCGGCCCTCCCCCGACTGTGGCGGCACTGGACTGAGTCCGCAGCTGCCTCGCTGAGTTCTCACCGGATGAGACCACACGTGTTCCGTGCCATCGGGAACTCGGCCGGTCGTGGGTGGAGCATTGGGGGGCGGGTCTCAGAACGTCGATATGTGGCGCGGCATACTCTGCGATTCGGTCGGGAAATGTGAGTCTCCGGCCATTCGCCGAACACGATTTCAGTGTCGGCGACCTGAGAATCCAGCTCATGGGCTTCCACGGGTCTCAACATGCATTTCTGACCACATGTCTGGTCTCCGTCAATCCAGAGATCAGAAAGTTGGGTAAAGCTTGACTCCAAGGCATATTAAGTGATATTTAGGCAGATGACAAAAGGTCTGGCCAAAAAGTTTAAGGAAGCACCTTGAAGGAGGAGAGAAGGATAGAAAGATAAAGTGGTGGAAAGATTTAGGAAGGGAATTACAGATGTCATGTGAGAGTACCTTTAAGAAATGGGTGTTCAGAAATGGGTGTGTATATAAATATATGTAGTGAGAGTACCTTTAAGAAATGGGTGTTTATTACTGCAGTGATGTCAGAGAGTGTTGGAGTTGAAGCCAGACCAAGCAGGGGTACTGCTGTACTCTCTACTATCAAAAGACTCTCTCTTGATCATTTGGTGAATTCAGAATTATAAATGTTCTCATTAGTGAATGTAAACCTAATGTGCTTCTGTTAAAAGGTGTTTCTTTTGTCTGGATGTTGTTTGGGAAGTTATTAATTATTACTTAGTGTTGTATTCTTTGGGGGTTGTATTTGAATTGATGGTTGCTAAGATGTTCACTGTATGTTTTAAAAAAGGTTAACTTGAGTTCATAGAATAAACATTGTTTTGCTTTAAAACATACTTTTCCATTTCTGCTGTACCACACCTGTAGGGTGGGCCGTGTGCTCCCCATACCACAATCTATTAAAAGTTGTGGGTCAGGTGAACCCCATGATACACTTTGGGGTTCTCTAAACCCTGGCCCATAACAAATTGGGGGCTCGAGGGAGATAAAAGTCTATCTATTGGATTGGCTTAGTGAACTTAAAGACAGTGAGGAGTGAGCATAATGTGGTTGCTTTTCAGGTGTGGTATTCTAGTTTAAGTAGGGAGTGTGTTGTGGACAATGGCTCTTTCAGAGGCTCAGATGTTTTTGGGGGTGGAGACAGTCACACGCAATACCTTACGGTCAGAGACTAAAAGCAGACTGTTAGATTTGGCAAAAAGACTGCAGTTAACATTACCTGACAAAATGCGAAACGGTGAGGTAATTATGGCGGTGGCTAAGCATTTAAAGCTGCCTGAGATACAGTTTGACTCATTGGATATAACAAAAATTCAGTTGCAAATTAAACAAATGGAACATGAGAGAATTAAAGCAGCTTGAATACGAAAGAGAGAGAGAGGAAAAAGAAAGAGAAAAAGAGAGAGAGGAAGAAGAGAGAGAAGAAAGGAAAACAGAAAGAATAGCCCTAGCAGAACAAAAAGAAAGAGAAAGGGAGATACAGATCAGGGAAAAAGAGAAAGATAAAGAGTTTGAACTTCCGAAAATTGCCATGAAACATGACAGTCAGTTAAAATTGGCAGACGTAAAGGGAAACGTACAGTTGGTGCATAGTGATGAGGAGAGTGAGAAAGAGCGTCAAAGTCGAAGGCTTGGTGGGAACCTATTTAAATATGTCCAAGCATTACCAAGGTTTGCCAAAAAGGAGGTGGAAGCCTTTTTCATTTCATTTGAGAAGGTGGCTAAACAAATGCAATGACCACAGGAGATGTGAGTATTACTGATTTAAACAAAGCTGAAAGGTAGGGCTAGTGAAGTGTTTACATCACTACCGGAGGAGGTATCGGGGACATATGAGGAGATGAAAAAATCCATCTTAGGTGCATATGAACTAGTGCCTGAAGTCTACAGGCAAAGGTTTAGAAGTTTAAGGAAAGAATTTGATCAAACATACATGGAGTTTGAAAGGACCAAACAGAGTAATTTTGATAGGTGGATAAGGGCTTTGAAAATAGACCAAACGTATGAAGCTCTCAGAGAAATTATTCTTTTGGAGGAGTTAAAAAATTCAATTCCTGATGTAGTGAAATCTCATGTGGAAGAGCAGAGAGTTAAAACTGCGAGATTAGCAGCAGAAATGGCAGATGATTATGAATTAGTTCATAAATCAAAGCTTGGTTTCCGACATCAGTTTCAGCCTGTGAGGGATAGAAACTGGGGACATGAGAAATACTCAAGTGGTAAAGGTAAAGGTGATCTGATGGGAGATAATAAGGAGAGTGTACCTCAGATTAAAAAAGAAGGGCAGCACGGTGGCGCAGTGGGTTATCCCTGCTGCCTCACGGCACTGAGGTCCCAGGTTCGATCACGGCTCTGGGTCACTGTCCGTGTGGTGTTTGCACATTCTCCCCGTGTTTGCGTGGGTTTCGCCCCCACAACCCAAAGATGTGCAGGGTAGGTGGATTGGCCATGCTAAATTGCCCCTTAATTGGAAAAAATGAATTGGGTACTCTAAATTTTTTTTTTTTGAAAGATTAAAAAAGAAATCCAGGAGTGTGGAAACGAAATGAAAAATTTCAAATGTTTTCACTGTAATAAACTAGGCCATGTAAAGTCAGTGTTGGTGGTTGAAGAAAAGCACTGGGAAGGCTGATGTGGTAAAACAGGATAAGACAGTGGGGTTTGTGAAAGTGGTAAAGGAAAGCCCAAGTGAAGCGAAGGAGGTGAAAAAGATTGTACAGCCTGATCAGGAGGTGATTGATAAGAAGGTGCCAGGTCTCTTTAAAGAATTTACTTGTGTGGGTAAAGTTTACTCGTGTATCAGGAGGAGCAGGTAAAGAAGACACAATTTTAAGAGATACAGCAGCTAGTCAATCTTTAATGGTAAGCGATGAGGAGTTATGTAGTTTGGGAAGAATGTTGCCAGAAAAGGTGGTAATATGTGGAATTCAGGGTGAGAGGAGTAGTGTTCAATTATATAAGGTAAGGTTGGAAAGGCTAGTGAAAAGTGGTGAAGTGGTAGTAGGAGTAATAAGGAAACTATCTTGTCCAGGAATACAGTTTATCTTGGGTAATGATATAGCTGGATCGCAGGTGGGAGTGATGCCTATGGTGGTTGATAAGCCAGTGGAAAATCAGACAACTGAAGCGTTGAAGGACGAATATCCTGGGATTTTTCCGGATTTTGTAGTAACAAGGTCGCAAAGTCATAGGTTAAGACAAGAGGAGAAATCACAGAGTGACGATGAAGTTGAAGTGCAACTATCAGAAACGATTTTTGATCAGATGGTTTTAAAAGAACAAGAACAGGTGGAGGATGAGGGGGATATTTTTAGTTCAGGAAAATTGGCGGAGGTGCAACAGAAAGATGTAGAAATAAAACAGATGTATCAGAAAGCATACACGGAAGAGGAATCTCGATGTCGATGTGGGAAATGCTGTTCCTATCAAACAACATCCATATAGACTTAATCCTTTAAAATTGGCACAGGTTAACAAAGAGATTGAAAGTATGCTTAAAAATGGCATAATTGAAGTGGGTTGCAGCCAATGGAGCTCACCCATAGTGATGGTACCTAAACCAGACGGTTACCCAATGGTTGTGTGTGGACTATAGATAGGTTAATGCAGTTACAAGAACGGACTCTTATCCTATCCCACGTTTGGAGGATTGCATTGAGAAAGTGGGACAATCAGCTTATATATCCAAACTGGATTTACTTAAAGGTTACTGGCAGGTACCTTTATCCGAAAGGGCGAAGGAGATTTTAGCTTTTGTGATTCCAGATGGTATATACCAATTAAGTTATGCCATTTGGCATGAAAAACGCCCCCGCCACATTTCAACGGTTAACTAACAAAGTCGTTTAAGGTTACCCAATTGTGAGATATACATTGACGATCTGGTAATTTTCAGCCAGACATGGAAAGAATATTTAAATCATCTGATGGAGTTATTCGATCGACTTCAGGAGGCGGGTTTGGTGGTAAACCTAGCCAAAAGTGAATTTGGAAAAGCCCAAGTCACTTTCCTTGAGGAGTTTCCGATACCCTCAAGACGAAGGGAAATAATGCAAATTCTTGGCATGAGTGGATTTGATCGAACAGTTGTGCAAATGTTTTGTAGCGTGATTGCTCCACTGATGGACTTGCTGAAGAAACGTCGAAAATGTCAATGGACAGCGGAGTTTCAACAGGCATTTGACTGCCTGAAAGCTGTGAAAACCAATGTTCCTGTGTTGGAGAATTACAAGGGACTCTGTGGTCAGATTGAACTAAAGTATCTGACTTTAAAGAGAAATGCCGAGGCGTAGAGAAATGGACGGATCGTGCAGAGACCTTATTGTTCAAAGAGACTGTCAATCAAGAAGGATTTCAGTTGGAGGCAGAAAGAAAAATGGACTATATTATTATACCTGTTTGCGTGTGTTGCTTTTTGAAACAAAAATATATATTTACTGTGTGTATTTCTTAAAGGATGGTGAAAAGTTGAAAAATGAAACCATCTTGAAGTTGATGGTTTTTTTTTCTTGGGGGGAGGTGTCATGTGAGAGTACCTTTAAGAAATGGGTGTTTATGAATGGGTGTGTATATAAATATCTGTAGTGAGAGTACCTTTAAGAAATGGGTGTTTATAAATGGGTGTTTAAGAAATGTACCTTTCAGAAATGGGTGTGTATATAAATATCTGTAGTGAGAGTACCTTTAAGAAATGGGTGTTTATTACTGCAGTGATATCAGAGAGTGTTGGAGCTGAAGCCAGACCAAGCAGGGGTACTGCTGTTCTTTCTGCCATCAAAAGACTATCTCTTGATCATTTGGTGAATTCAGAATTATAAATGTTCTCAGTAGTGAATGTAAACCTAATGTGCTTCTGTTAAAAGGTGTTTCTTTTGTCTGGATGTTGTTTGGGAAGTTATTAATTATTACTTAGTGTTGTTTTCTTTGTTTTAGTGTTGTATTTGAATTGGTGGTTGCTAAGGTGTTCACTGTATGTTTCAAAAAGGTTAATTTGAGTTCATAGAATAAACATTGTTTTGCTTAAAAAAATACTTTTCCATTTCTGCTGTACCATACCTGTAGAGTGGGTTGTGTGCTCCCCAGACCACAATCTATTAAAAGTAGTGGGTCAGGTGAATTCCATGATACAATTTGGGATTCTCTAAACCCTCGCCCATAACACAGAGTTTATGGCCGTGGCAGCTGAAGTGATAGACTGATTAAACGCAGGGATGGTCAAGAAGCTGGAATTTGTCTCAGTATTCACCAAAGAGGAGGACTTGGTGGATGAGGAACCTAGGGTAGAGTGTGTAGATATTCTAATATTGTTCTTTACTTATCTGAATAGTTTCCCAGGAAATGTTAGACAGGAAAAACCTAGTCTCGCATCTGGATAACTCAAGCACTGACACCCTTTCTCACGTTGACTCCCTCACCACCTCCCTCTGACCTCCACCAACCACCCAACCACCCTCCAGATCTGACTACCACTCAACTGCCTGCAATTACACCCACCTACCACTGTTGTTTTATGCTTCACTGCTGTGCACTATTTTTCAATGGGTTAATCTGTGGTGTTTGAAGTATATGTTTAAACATGAACTGTTTGTTGTATTTTATTCAACTTTAACTATGTGCAGATCCCAGTTAATGCCATGCATAGAACTGCTTCTTCATGCAGGCTGCTTCCAGAATGCCCTGAGTCGAATACACTAGGTGGGATTCCCCGCCGGCAGGATGCTCGATTTTGCTGTTAACCCGGGGGTTTCCCGATGGCATGGGGCTGCGCCACAATGGGAAACCCCATTGACTGGCCGGCATAACGGAGCATCCCGCCGTCAGGGTGAGGCAGAAATGTGGCGCGGCGGGATGGAGCATCCCGCCCCATGTAACCCTATACATTATACCATGAGCGGGGCTATTCTCCAGTCCCACATTAATCCTTGCTCTGCCGATAACCTTCATATTGCAATGAAATGCGGGCAGATAGTGCATTTAACCATTTGCAATACAATCTTTACTTGCTATCCATTCTCTCCCACCTCAAGACTCTGGGCGGGATTCTCCCTTCTGGGGACTAAGTCCCCACGCCCGCCGGAAAACGGGCAGGAATCAATCCGGACTTTTTCCTAGAAAGTCCAGGGTGATTCTCCATCTTCAAGGGTGCTAGCAGGGCCTCGGCGTGCGTCCCGCAGCTCCGGCTGCCGGCGGGGCCCTGCAGTTAAGCCCGCGCGACCGCGCATGTGCATGGCGGACGGCCGCGGGTCGATGCATGCACGCGGCGGCCGTCTTCGCGATGGCCCCCTGTGCAACATGGCGGAGCCCTACAGGGGCCCGGCATGGAGGAACATTGGCCCCCCCAGACTGAGCACGCCCGCCGATCGTATGCCACCGATCGCGGGCCTGGCCACCGTGTAGGGCCCCCCCCCGATGTCGGATCCCCCCACCCCCACCCCCCACCAGGATGGCCCCCTTAGCCAGCACGCGGAGGTCCCGCCGGGTGGGACCACATGTGACCACGCCGGCGGTACTCAGCGGTCACACGGCCCATTGAACACGGAGAATCACCGCGGGGGGTGCTTTCAACAGCCCCTGACCGGCGCACGCGCGACTGGCGGTGATTCTCTGGTCACTGGAGAATCGCATGCCGGGTGGGAGAATATTTTGGGTAATTCTCTGCCCCCGCTCCGAGTGCAATTTCAGAGTGGAGGATCAGAGAATCCCGCCCACTGACTTTATAAATTCAGACGGTCTTGGGACTTAACAGTTCTTCCATATCTTGGTTGGTCACATTTGGAGGAATGGTCATAGGGGTAATTAGTTATCTTTTGTGCTCCTTCAAATTGCGTTGCTCTTTATTAACATGGACATGATGGATGTTGCCCATTCCCTCTAAAGGAAACGTGCAAACCGTTCATTCCTGGAGTGGATTTGAATTTTCTTTTTCCTTGGTGACAATCATGTTCTTGCTGGATGTGAACATTTTGAAAACTGAACTTTCATTCCCACTTGTTTCACATTCTCAGTCAAACATTTGTTTGCTGCTTTATTTCCAAATCAGTTTGTAGCTTATGAATCTTTCCGTTCAGCTCAATGGTTCTCAGCATATGTGAGATATCTGGAGCGGGATTCTCCAAGCCGAAATTGCGATCGGCGCGGGGGCAGAGAATGGACGTCAAACCCAAAATCCGGTCTGACATTGCTCCCGCGATTCTCTGGTTCCCGGAGAATCGCCGTGAATCGCGCACGCGTGGTCTATGCAGCACGGCTCGGGGGTCATTGACAGAGGCCCCCGCGGCGATTCTCCGACGTAAACTGGCCGAGTTCCCAACGACTTGGTTCTAACCACGTTTTGCCTGTCGGGAACGGCCAGTGGCGGCTGCGGAGTCAGTCCGCGGCCGCCCTGGTGGAGGGCGGAGGGTTCCTTCACTGGGTGGGGGTCTCACAGACGGCCAGGCTATCGATTAGGGGCCACCGATCCCTGGGCATGCGTGATCTCGGGGGGTGGGGGGTGCCTATCATTTCGGTGCCGGTCCACGTTGTGGGTCCGCCATGTCCGATCATAGGTGCAGGGCCCCGTATCGGCAGCCAGAGCTGCGAGGACTACTCTGGGGCCCTGCTAGCCCCCTTCAGGTAAGAGAATCACTCTGGACTTTCTTCAGGAAAGTCCAGAGTGATTCGCCAGCATTTTGACGCTGGAGTGGGGCCATGCCCCATTATTGAAGAATCCCGCTCCTGGTGCTTTTTTGTCTCCTCGGCTTTTTTGTCTCCTCGTGCCTTGCACTTCAGCCCTTTCTTTGTCTGCATCTTGGAATATTCTCCAACATTTCCTTTCAATGTCTCCTCATTTCCATTCAACAGCTTCTTCAGCTCTTCAGTCCTTTTCTTGTAGCTTTTGGCTTCCACCTGAAATATGAAACATTGTTGAGTCTGCTCCGCCAACTGGTTCTTTAGTTTGTTCAGAGTGATGTTAAATTCATTTTTCTTCTCTTCATAATTTTCCAGTGGAACAAACTTTGTCCTGCGGGATACTACAGCTTGCAAAGATCTTTCAACAGGTTTTCATTTTCTTTGCAAAGCTCGCTTGATTCATCTTGAGCTTCCCTGTAATTCAGGAGAGTCTCCTCGAGTTTCTGCCACGTTTCCATTCTGCTGTTTAAGACAGTCTTCATTTCTTCATGTTGCTGAATGTTTACACATTCGTTTTGCATTTGATCTTGAAGGACAGTCAACATTTTTTTGGAACTGTTTATTTTCTAGTTGACCTCTTGCCAACTCACTCTGGGTTTCAGTGTTTCATTTTGTGCTGCTCATAGTTCCAATGCAGCATTTTCTGAAGTTATATTCAACGTCCTTTCTAGATTCTCATGTTTTTCCATGTGTTCATATTGATTGTTCAAAGAGTCTTGCAGGGTCACAAATTTTCTGTGTACCTTTTCTGTTTGCTGTTTTATCTGGCTGTACGTCTGACTGAGTTTTCTAAACTCCTGCTTTGATTTGCCAACCATGGAAGTCAGGAACATTTTCCCCTCCTGATACCTTTTGTGTCATCTCTGAAATGTATTTTTTCAGGTTTAGAACTACTTTGTTCATTATTTCGCTTTTTTCAGAGGTATATACTCAGCTTGAATTTGGCGGTTCAAATCTTCCAAATAAGCTCTCATGTGAACATTTTCCTGTAAAACAGCTTTATGTACTTGTGGCATTTTTTGCTTCTTTGGAGTTACCTCAGATAGCTTTCCTGTATTCACAGCCATCTGCTCACTCCACACTGCCATCTGCCGACCTTGCTTTGGGTTCTTTTGGCTCCCTCTATCTGGAGTTTTCTGTCACTATCACTCTGGATCTTTTTTCCGTCTGCACGTTATCGAGAGTTGCCCTCCCTCTTCGGTCTCTTGTTGCCCTCGGTGCTTTGTTGTGCATCGCCCTCACTTTGGTATAACTTTCTGTCCATAAGTTATGTATTTTTTGTTATAATTATTGCTTTAAATATCATTGCCCCCTTAAGGCTATCTGTGTAGTAACCATCTTGTTCACTCGGGCTGTCTGCAAACTTCCAGTTTTTCTGTGTTATTTTTACGTGCTCTTCTGATTTTGACAGGCTCCCTGGGGATCGATCTTGGTAAACCTTTTAAACTTTTAAAACTTGTTTCTTTCTTTAAAACTAAACCACTGTAGTGATTTCTTCCATTCTACTCTACAGGTTTTCTTCTTTATGTTTTTGAATAGCCCACATCTGGGAGTGTTGGCAGGCTTAATTTCTGATCACGGCCTGTTTTTGTTTAACTTAAAACTGCAGCTCACTTCTCCTCTGCACTGTCTGCCATTTTTTAAAATGTAACTTTCTTGATAATCTCATCAGCTTCTTCCTGCCTTTATAACTTGTCTTCTGCTTGCAGGAACTTTAAAAAAAAAAGCAGCCAAGGACTTGAATTAAAAGATTCCTTTCCTCTTAAATTCTGCAGACTTTTCCTGTTTTACCATACTCTGCAGATTTTGTCCTTTACTCTGCCATCCAATTTTAATGTAACTTTTGTTTTTTTAGCTCCAGTGCAGCACTACCACCACTGCTGCAACCTGCTGGACCCTTGGGATTGCCACCTATTCTATCATGTAAGTACAGCTTTTTTATTGTAATTATTGCTCACTTTCTCATGAACTGACCAGTTTCTTGGACTCTGCATTACTCAGGGGTCTTGCAATAGACTTCCACTTATTCTGGTGGATTCTGCAATGTCTAAGTCTGTCACAAAGCTTTGTAAACCTTTTCTTTAATTTTTAGTCTTAGGCGCACGTCTCTCTAGTCCGGCTTCAGCTGTTTTCAGTCTTTCATATCTTGGCATTCTGTTATCGATTCACCATTTAAAACACTACCTTTCATGCCACTACTGATCACCATATGATGCCTCCGCTGATGTTTTATCTCTTAGAAGCCAACCACATTGAAATATGGTGCCGCAGTTGTGAGAAGCTTGAGACTTGTATGTTTAAACATAAACCATTTATTGTTATTCATTAACTATTTACAGATATTGTAAATCCAGATATTGTCATGCATGGAGCTGTTTCTCCATGCAGACTGCTTCAAGAGTGTTCTCTATACATCATACCGTGGATGGTGCTATTCTCCAGTCCCATGTTTACCCTTGCTCCGCCAAGTACCTTTGCATTACAATAAAGGCACATAATATAACAACCACCATATCCCGTACCATTCTACCCACCTTCAAATTCACCCACCTACCACCCTACCCACTTGCCATCCTCTCACTTGCCACCTAACTCACCTACCGGTCCACCCACCCTACATCCTTTTCTCACCCACCTTACCACCCAACCCATTCACCCATTCACCCATTCATTAACATTCGAAGATTGGACATTCAAACATACATAGAGCAACTAGTGCCATAAAAAGGGGATGTGTCCTGTCTTCCCTTCGACTCAACTCCACAGAGCTCTCCGCGGGAAGCTGCACCCCCGCATTACTGGTAAAGCCAATTCAGAAGCCGCAGCAAGGAATGTGGAGCTGCTTCGAGTTGGGAGAATGTTAAGTGTAGTGGCAATCCAACGATGATTCCCAATCCTTGGAAAATCCAGGCTAATGTTTCCGTAATGCTCCTGGGAAACATCTTTAAATGTTTTATTATGTCAAAGGTGAAGTATAAAGAAAAGTTCTTCTTGTTATTTTAGCATTGCAATGACAATGTCATAGCCGGACTCAAAAGTTTATTTATTGGAACAATTTACAAGTGTTCCAGTTCTACCACTAACAACATTCTTTGAAAATCACTCACATTTTTACAAAACTGTTCGTACCACTCTTGAATCTCTGCCAAGCTCACAATCTTACAAACTGCATTACTCCGTAAATGAACAGAGTGTAAATGAACAGAGTGCAACTGAATGTTTCCCCATCCGCAGCCATGTCCTGGTTCCTAGCCTTTCTTGAAAACCGGGGCAAGCTCATTGTTCCAGTCGTCATTGTACCTTGCCCAGAATTTTTTAAAGAAATTCTTTCATGGGATGTGGGTGCCGCTGGCTGGGCCAGCATGTGTTGCCCTTGAACTGAGTGGCTTGCGAGGCCATTTCTGGGGATAGTTAAGAGTCAACCACATTGCTGTGGGCCTGAAGTCACACGTAGTCCAGACCAGGTAAGGACAGCAGATTTCCTTCCCTAAATGGGCATTAGTGAACTAGATGAGTTTTTTACAACATTCAACAATGGTTTCATGATCATCACTGGACATGTAATCTGAGATTTTATTAAATTTAAATTTCACCATCTGCTGTGTTGGGATTGGAGCCTCGGTCACCAAAGCAGTACCCGAGGTCTCTGGATTAATGGGTCCTGTGAAAATGACACTGTATCACTGCCTCCCCAAAGCTGCTACCATGTGGATAGAGGTTAAAACAGCCCAAATGCTTAGAAATTAATGTTAAACAAAAATATATTTTTTACCTCAAGAAGTTTTCTTTCAAATTGCATTGAAAACCACAAAAATAAATATTCCATATCAGAGTCAGAAAGGATTGGGTTTACCTTAAAGGCTTAGGATTCTACCATTGTGGTGAAAGAGGGTCAGAAGCCCACATTTGTAAAGAATGGTCAGCCAGTAGTGGTTTCCCTGAATTTGGCAATGAATGGCCAGGGTAAGGGTTCGCCATCCAATTAAAAATGGCAGGTAGGCTCTCAAAGCTGGAGTACTTAAGAAGCAACAGGGTGCCTTTCCAGGTTAGTGAGAGAAAGTGTAGCCCAAGATGGAAGCAACTATTTTAGACTTAATGTAAAACATGGCTTCAGTGCCAGACCATCATTGTGGAGGAGAAACCTTTCACAGGGCAACAAACAGGGGCAGCAGAAGCCAAACAGGACACACGGTAGACTTGTCAAGTAAATTCCAATCACCCTTTGACAGCAGGCCTTAATAGGTCTTTCCCAAAATCAATTGGCTACCTATTGCTTGTGGACCGGTAGCCCTGCTGCCCCAGACCACCTCCCCAATCCCAGCTCTGGGAAAATGGTCTGATGATGAAATAGAGACAGGGAACCGAAACAGAAGTCAGCGGAGTAAATTTACGTGCCCACCTTCCTCCATGCCTGCCTCACTTCCTGCCACCATAGGAATTCAGCTCAAAGTATTTTTCCCCAGTCCTCACAGGACTTATAAGGACAGATCAAGATGGTAGGTTTTGTTATATGCCACAATGCTCCGATAAATCACAATTTGAATTACTATCCACTT
The DNA here is from genome assembly GCF_047496885.1 of Scyliorhinus torazame. NCBI lineage: Eukaryota > Metazoa > Chordata > Chondrichthyes > Carcharhiniformes > Scyliorhinidae > Scyliorhinus > Scyliorhinus torazame. The sequence goes on along the minus strand of NC_092715.1, from coordinate 88,086,545 downwards.
TGCGCTGCTAGATCAATTCTGTGAAACTCGGATACTGGCATTGGTGTCAACATTAAAGCAGAAACTAAATGTTGCATTTTGTGTTTTTATCATTGTATAGCATGCAAGTCACAGTGAAGTTTCAACATTATATAATCAATGTAAAATTACAGATAGTTTTATGTAGGTTTTGTCATTCGTCAATCAAACTTCTGCCATTACACTGAAGTATCCCACACTAATTAAAATTTGTTGCAGAAAATCACTGCAGAAATTGAGCAGCACTGAAACAGGTTACTCCGTTTGAGTGAAAACTCAGCAAGTTCCATTGAAAACAACTCAAACATGCTCACCAGTGCTTGGTAAAGGAAGTACTGAACTGAGCCATTCAACACTGGAACAGTTTATACTGCTGATTTCAACTGAGCAACAATTGTCATGAATTTCATTGGGCTAGAGATGGAAAACAATGATCATGGTGGAAATGGGTATGCTGGAACAGAACAGGATAGCTTCAGCTTACCCAAAACTATCCAGAAGTGTTTATTTCCAAATGGCACTGAAGATAGGCTGGTATTCCATACACAATTGCTACCTTCAGAAGAAGGATACAAATCAGAATGTTAAAGCAAAATCTGAAAGATGAATTATTGAAGACATAAACTTCAGAATCTACTCAAATTTGTAATTTAAATTGGAATTCTATTGTAATAGCAATATATTTCTTTAATGCCTCCTGTATCTGCAGTTCCCCAATCCCAACATGCTTCTATCAGGAATCCTGTTTGTTTATTGATGGTGGTAATGTAAGTGGGTATCCATGACAACAGTCTAACATGCCAAACAGCAAAAAGAGCTTGTTTGGCAGCCATTAATCTATCCACCCCACAATTCAGCATCTCCATTTTTCAGCATCTCCATTTTCCTGAATGAATACGAGGATGTGCACAGATATTGTTCACTTTCAGGAAATATAAATTTAATCTCTTGATTGAATAGTTTTCTTTTATATCTATTTCCAAAAATGTTGCAGTAGCGTGTGTGTTTCAAAATATATTATATTATTTGAAATTTTTTAATTAACTGTTCAGCAAGCAATTGGAAATTAATTACTCAGCTATTTCTATTTAAATGAGGTTCATGAGAATGGTTTTTGTTCCACATAAACAAAGCTCATATTCAAATACTTCCCAAAGAATCCTGACTGGGATCTGCACACAGCGAGCACGTTTTTGCTGTGGCTGAGGGAGCAAAAACATATCATTAGGTTTGGGGGGTCACAGGCCCTCATACCATGCACAGTTCCATTTGTCAATGGAATGTCATCTCCAGCCCATGCAATGTAGCCCTTCTTCCACCTCTGCAGTTTTAAGTCTTGTTGGGGGTTTTTTTCTGCTTCCAAAATGATTTGTTGGACACCTGCACTGATGGAAGCTGGAACTCGTTACTTCTCGACCATACCCCTCCCCCGACCAAAGATTTGAGAGCCAGCAGGTGTTCGCATGAAAGACTTTTCTCCAGACAGGTTTGTGTGACAACTAGGTAAATTGGTTCTCCAGGTGCTCATACTCTCTTGCTGAATTCAACCTTGCCCAACCTAGAAACTGAAAAGAATTGCTGCCCATTGGGAAAACAGCTTTTGTTCTTACAACAAAATGAAAATATTTGTCTCAGCAAAGTAGCTTTACTGCCCACTGCAATGAGAAGAGGGGCATGAAAGTTGAAAGTGGCAGCGTAGAATAATAGTAATATATGATGGAAGGTTTATTTTCTTGTCAGCTATTGTAATGTTACTTGTACCTGGACAGAATAACGTGGAATCAGCTATTTTATTTCTAAAGCATTAGTTTTGGTTTATTGTTTTACTGCCAATTTGGAACCAAATTAGTAGACCTTCAAGAGAATAATTCAATCCATACCGTCAAAAAGCCCATCGTTGATAGTTACGTTTTTGGGTTTTGTATTCCCAAAATTACTACAAATTCACTTTTGTTTACTATTTCCCCAATCAGTAACTCTGTTCCAAATGTGTATTGAGTCTTGAAATCACACATAAAATCAAGGAAAATAGATCATGTTATAAGCACAGTGGAGAACACAACCATTGTACTGGGGATTTTTATCTGGATATTATAAAAAAAGCTTTTTTGAGTTCTTTCTGGACTGTTTTTTAAAAAGTTCATTCAGCATATGTCCACATTGCTGGTAAGGCCAGTGTTTATTTTCCACCCCTGACTGCTCTTGAGCAGGTGATAGAGAGCTACTCTTCAACAGCTGCAGTCCACGTGATATAGGCACACCCATACTGCTCTTCCGAAGGCATTTTCAGGATTTTGACCCGGTGAAAGTGAAGGAGCGATGGTATCGTTCCAAGTCAGGATGGTGTGTGAATTAGAGGGGAACTTGCAGGTGGTGGATGTTGGAATTCTAAAAAAACTATTTACTAAACTTGATCCGTCTCAGGGAGGACATTGATCATTTGACTGTCTCTGAACTCATTGCATCCTTCAACTGGTTTATCACTTCTAAACTTTAATAAGACAAAAGTCTCAGCCGTCTACTGCAGTATCATCTATCTAGTGTCTCATCTTCAAATTGTTGGTGTATTTATTTCATAGGCTTTGAACAGGGATCCCTTGGGATCTGCAATATCATCAGATTCCATTCTGTTTGGAGCTGGGCATGTCACACACTGTGAGCACAAGGCCTCCAGAACTTCAAATGCTATGTTTTCTGTATGTTCGACTTATTAGCATATTATTTATGTTGCCATAGAAAACTGCAAACTTTTTTTGCAGTGAAATTATATGCCTTCCTTTGGATAGGTGATCGGTCGTTTAGAATTTAGGACCAAAGGTCCCAAGGATTCTCAGCACGGAAAGGTTTTTAACTATTGATATAATTATTTCAATGTCTGTTTTATTTATCAGTACATGGAAATCCTTTCAACATTCACTTGTTACGAAGAAAGAAAAGACTGCACTTATGAAGCACCTTTCACATCTTCAGGATATTCCAGATAATTTTGCAGCCTATGAATTACTTTTGAATTGTAGCCATCGTGTAGCAAAACTTGCATATATCAAAATCTCAGAAACAGCAAAGAGGTAAATGGTGTAGAAAGAACTTTGACTTTCTGGCAGAACTCTACTCTGAGTCAGAAGGACATAGACACATGCCTCTGGGGCACATAATGTAGCTACGTGAGGAGCTCCAGTCTTTGAAGAGGAGACGCATGTGTCCATGCTCACTTCAATACTGAGGGAGTGCTGCACTGTGGGAGATGTCATCTCTCAGATGAGATGTTAAAGTGAGGCCCTGTCTGCCCTCTTAGGTGCACTTTGAAGAAGAGCAGAAATGTTCTGGTGGTCTGACCATAAGTTATCCCTCAACCAACACCAGTAAAAAAACGGTTATTCGGGCCGGAGTTTTTCGGCCATTCAAGCTGACACTGCACTCTCACCACAGGTTCCCTGGCAGCGATACAGTCAATGGGAAAGCCCACAAATCACACGGTGGGTTGCAAGGAAAATCCCGGCCTTGGTCATTCATCACATTATTACAAATGGGACCCAACTGAATGAAAATTGGCTGTTATATTTCTCTGGGTGATAACAGTATATGCACTCCAAAAATACACACTGAATGATCTGAAATATCCAGACCTGAAATCATGGAGGGTGTTATGAATGGAATATTTTCTTTATTATTCATGTAATACTGGAGAAAATATGAAAACAGTCTTTCAAACCTTCTTTATGACTTCATTAGAAATGCTACATATATGAGCAATGTTGCTACACATTGTGACATGGTGAATTTTAAAATATTGATGACTTGTGGACAACCCAAATCTTTTCTTTGTTTTCTTACAAGCCAAACTAGTTTTATTGGTGTGATTTGTGTTTGTCAAAAGCTGCCCCATTTTGGAGATCTTAACTATATACCCAGAAAATATGAAGGGTGAGAAATTGCTTTCAATCTGTTGTGCGGTGCTACATTCTTATGGCTTCAAACTGACAATTTCAAATTGGACCCAGGTTTTCAAGTCTCTGGTCATTGGAAGCTGGATGTATGTCCCAAAATGTGCTGTGGGCCCTGTGAAAGTCCCAATGCAAAGCTCTGTGGGAATTGCCCAGGAAGTTTGAACTTCTGTTGGGCAATTCCCCTGCTCCTCAGAGCCCTCTGAACAGGTCCCCAACTCTGAGTTAGAGTTAGAGACTTTGCACAGTTCTGATTTACTTATCTGAATAGTCATCCAGGATGCGTTAGACAGAGAAATTCTAATCTAACCCCTGGATAACTTTACAAATGACCTTGCCAATCACTCATGTTGACCTATGCCCCAACATCCCATTGACTCTCCAAATACCTCCCCATTTCTCCAGACTCTTCCCCCTAATCCCTTGGCTCCCTCTGACCCAAACAGATTGGCCACAATTGCCCTCCTTGACTACCCAACCCCCCACAACCAAATCTGACTATCCCACCTGCCACCCTTCTGATCCAGCTACCCCCCCAACCCATGTTACCCACTCTACCGACCTGCCACCCTACTTATCAGTCACCCTGCCAGCCTCTTGCACACCTGCCACACTACCCAGCTAATGTCCTACCCACCTACATCCTGCCCCACTGCCATCCTAGGCAGCGCCTATCTCCCTGTCCAGCTGCCATCCTGTCTGGCTGCCACCCTACCCATTCACACAGCTGCACGTTCACCCGTTCATTATCATGCTGAGAAATTGTTTAAATGTCCCAAAGCTTTACAGTGTATTAGTAAAAACATATTACTGTGTGTAACTAGTGACGAAAAAAAGAGAGCTTGGCTTGTCTTCACTCTGATGATCGAGCGCTATGAGGAAACAGTCTGCTCTGCATTTCTACAAAAGCTAGTTATTTGCAAAATCCCACAGCTTACATCCATTATTGTGTAACAGAGGTCAGTGAAATTATTGGTTTATTGAAAGCTAACTACATTTCATTCTCTCTTGCCAGAGAAAAGCAGATGGAACAAGCATGCAACTTCACTAGGATTGCAGGCTTCCTCAATGTGCAGCGTGCCTTTGGTAGCATGCACAACATTTTGTGGATATTGCATGCTGACTCTGCCCGAGACGAGAACAGAAAGAGATTCCACTTCCTCAATGTTCAATCGATGTGTGACCACGAGCGGCAAATCATGGAGGCCACTGCCTGGCAGCAATCATGATGCCTTCATTCTGTGGCAGTCCGTTGTGCCAGCTATGTTTGAGCCACCACAATAACTAAAGCATGGAGGCTAAGCAGCAAGGGCTTCGCTCCTAGTGTGGAATCCACACACAGGTTCAGTGAAAGCCATGTTGCCCCATGAACCATAAAGGAGTAGAACATTGGTGTGGTGGAGCAAAGCTTTTACTGGCTGTACTGCACTGGAGGAGCACTGCAGCACTTAGCAGAGCGAACTTCAAGAGTTATATGGTCTGTTGTATGCTGCAAAACCTTATGAAGGCAGCAATTCTTCTGAGCGCTTCTTCTGAGCTTCACACTGAGCAGCTGAGAGGAAAAAGCATGAACAAAAGGCAGAGGAAGCGAGGAGGCAACATGGTCCTTTTCTGCCTAGGCTGTCCTTGACGAGTGGAAAGGCAGTAACCATTCACTAACTGTCCTGCATGATATTCAAACACACACATCATGATAGACAGACCAACAGACCAATTAGCACACATAACACGACAGCCCATCACAGACAAGGGCAGAGACAGTATAAGACAAGAAACACGACACCTGGTGGTCAGTCCATCTGGAGACAAGGACAAGGACAGGACCTGATTAACAAGACACTCAGAGAGGCACCACGTGCAGAGTACCAAGACAGATCTGTAAATAACAAGTTGGAATAAAACAGCGTTGTACCAATTGCAACCGTGTTGGTTCATCTGTACCTCAGAGCACCCAAGACCACACATCTGTCACTCACTGTCACAGTGCCTGCTTTGTGACAAGGCAAAAATAAAAGCCATCATAAAATATATATTCCAAACCAAATTTATAAATGAAATCATGCCATATTACATACAAGTCGACCTTGTGTATACCCTAATGCTAGTTTTCCATGTGCCTGTACCTGTTCTAGTGCTCTCCAGCAGAGCTATCCCAGTTTCTACAGGATTGCTAGTGAGAGGCTGCTGAATTTTAATGGAGGAGATTGTAGGATGTAGGTTGGAGGATGGCCTTGAGAGTTGCTCAATTGCAAACTGCAGCATCTCAGCATGGGTTGCAACAGTTTGAACTGGCTAGCTAACAAGCAACAGCAAGGGCACTGGCCAGTGGCAGAGATGCAAGGATGAATTCTGTCTTCCTGAGAGAGGACAGCATATTTGTCTGCATGGAGCCACCGCTATTCCCTTGGGGCAACACATTAGCATCCTATTACACTGGTGGAGGGCAGATTGTTGCATTACTGTGACACCCTGATAGCCTCTTTCCACATTGTAATCTCCATCCATCATGGCAACAGGTTTCTTTCATAGTAGCAAGTTGATTTTGCATGACCGCAGTTTGAGTTTTCACCGAAGCACTGAGACCATTAATGGACACTGCTAGTGCTTGCTGCAACATTGATCATCAGATCATGGGCGAAATTCTCCCCCAACGGCGCGATGTCTGCCAACTGGCGCCAAAAACGGCGCCAATCAGACGGGCATCGCGCCGGCCCAAAGGTGCGGAATGCTCCGCATCTTTGGGGGCCGAGCCCCAACATTGATGGGCTAGGCCGGCGCCGGAGGGATTTCCGCCCCGCCAGCTGGCGGAAATGGCGTTTGTTGCCCCGCCAGCTGGCGCGGAAATGCGGCGCATGCGCGGGAGCGTCAGCGGCCGCCGACAGTTTCCCGCGTATGCGCAGTGGGGAGAGTCTCTTCCGCCCCCGCCATGGTGGAGGCCATGGCAGAGGCGGAAGGGAAAGAGTGCCCCCACGGCACAGGCCCGCCCGCGGATCAGTGGGCCCCGATCGCGGGCCAGGCCACCGTGGGGGCACCCCTCGGGGTCAGATCGCTGCATGTGTCCCCCAGGACCCCGGAGCCCGCCCACACCGCCTGGTCCCGCCGGTAAATACCAGCTTTGATATACGCCGGCGGGACAGGCAATTTCTGGGCGGGACTTCGGCCCATCCGGTCCGGAGAATTGAGCGGGGGGTCCCGCTAACCGGCGCGGCCCGATTCCCGCCCCGATTCGGCGGGGGCGGGGGCGGGATTCACGGCGGCCAACGGCCATTCTCCGACCCGGCGGGGGGTCGGAGAATGACGCCCCATGTGTCTGGGGTCGGTTAGCTGATTGACTGGATGGCTGGTTCGTGATGCAGAGCAGCACGAACAGTGGAGGTTTAATTTCTGTACTGGCTGAGATTATTCATGAATGCCCGGCTTTTTCAACTTTGCCCCTTGCCTGAGGTGTGGTGACCTCAGGTTAAATCATCACTAGCCTACCCTCAAAGGGGAGAGCAGCCTACAGCCCTTTGTGACTGTGGCAATATTTATATGACATGATTGGATCCCACAAGTGGGCAAACAGAGATGGTCACCTCGTGCTTGCTGGAAAGGATGAGTTTAAGCTCTGTGCAATTCCCTGTGCCAAGTTGCTCCTCTGTGCTCCTTCACATGGTTTCTGAATGGCTACCCAATTCACTGGGTGGCATGGTAACACAGTAGTTGGCACTGTTGCTTCACAGCACCAGGGTCCCAGGTTCAATTCCTGGCATGATTCACTATCTGTGCAGTTTGCATGTTCTCCCCATGTCTGCGTGGGTTTCCTCCAGTGCTCCGGTTTCCTCCCACAAGTCCCGAAAGACATGCTGCTAGGTGAATTGGACATTCTGAATTCTCCCACTGCGTACCCGAACAGGTGCCGGAGTGCGGCGACTAGGGAATTTTCACAGTAACTTCATTGCAATGTTAATGTAAGCCTACTTCTGACAATAATAAAGATTATTATTATAACATTGTAACAATTCCATCACCCTTTTTCTGTTGGCTGCCTGATCAAGGTTTGCAGCTGAGAACTCTTCAGTGGAACCCATGTACAAGCTCACCCACTGGCAACCTAGCATCTATCTTATTTCTACTCTCTGGCCTGGTTACAGGTTAGTCGTGCCATCTGTCTCACCACATGCAGATCTCAACTCTTTACCATCCTTTAAGATAGGTGCAGTATCAGTATTGAGCTAATTGCAAGTGTGAAATCTTCATAAAGTCACTGCAGTGAGCATGAGTTTGGATACAGGACACCTTTTCTTTCTATTTCCTCCACCATGACCTCCAATGCATCATCCAAAAACCTTGATGCCTGCTCTCATCCTTGTGCCGTTCCTCATTCTTCCCCAGGTCAGGTTGACTTTAAACCAGAATCCTAGCAGCTGCTCCAGCTAGTCGAGGCTAGCTTTAAGTAATGCCACTGCTGATCTGATCAGCTGACGAGCAACATTGGTTAATGCTGGTCAAGTGCAAAGATAATTCGAATGAACTGATAGATTGAAGTTGCAATGCTGCCTGCATTGCAATTAATAAGTGTTGGCTAATTGTGAATCGTGATCCTCACACAAGTTTTTAGGGGTTATCCAATTTAGCCTCTGTGGTATTCATCCTGTGATTAACTCATTTATATTCAATAGTATTTAGTTGTCTTTTTTTGTGTGTTATTAATTCTTATAGTTTTGCTAAAATAAGTCCTATGTTATATTGTAATACCATTTAAAATGTGAAACTAAACATAGTATATAATTAATTTATTTGGTTTTATAATATATTTAGCTTTTCAAACGGCCTTCGATAATGCACTGTGTAATAGACGCTTATCTAAGGTCAGAACTTGTAGGCTCACTGGAAACGTAGGAGAATGTATAACAAATTGGCCACAAAATAGAAAACAGAGAATAGGGATTAAAGCTCTGACTGGCAAAGAATGAGATGTGTGTTCCATAAGGGTTGCGGCTGGATTCACTATTGTTTACATTTAAAAATTAGACAATGGAATTAGAAGTACAATTTCAAATTGTACAGAGAACCACAAATTGGGAGATATCATTAATTCAGAGGGGGATTGTGACCAAATACAGGAAAACATTCATAAACTTGCCAAATGGGCATGTAATTAGTAAATGAGCTTTAATATAAATTAATGTGAAGAGGTATGTTTTGGTGGGAAGAATAAAGAGGACAAATATGCCTTGGAAAATAAATGTACAAATGTGGTAGAAGAACAGAAGCATCTGGGGTACAGAGATAAATCAATTAAAGTGATGGTGCAGATTGATAAGGCCAAAGAGTAGCAAAGAAAACATTGGGGTTCATTTCTTGCAGGAGAGAATTGGAAAGCAAAGAGTTTATGGTAATATTGTATAGAACCTTTGTAGAGTACACTTAAAATGCCATGATCAATTCACACCTCTATGGTATGAAAAGGATATAGAGGTACTGGAGATGGTGAAAGAAAGATTTATTGAGATAATACCAGAACTGAGAGGTTATGAGTATCAGAAAGTTTGGACAGACTGGTCTCTTTTCTCTACAACAGATCGGACTGAATGGCGAACTGAGAGATCTTTAAGATTATGAAAGGGATTGCTGGGTAAATGTAGAGAAGATATTTCCACTTGTAAAGGAAACTTGAAATTGGAGACATGAATATAAAATAGCAGCTAACAAATCCAATCTGGAATTCAAAAGAAATTTCTTTAACGAGAGAGTGGTTGGAATATGGAACTCACTACCACAGGGATTAATTGAGGTGACTAAGAATTTAAGAGAAAGGTCAATAAACGTGTGATAGAAAACAAATAGAAGGCTCTGTAGGTGATGTTAGAAGGGGAGGGGAGGATCCTGTGGAGCATAAACTCTACTCACATGGAACTATTGGGCCAAATTACCTGGTCTGGCTGTAAATTCTATGTAATTTGATGAGCATTAATTTAATGTACAATCAAAAATGTTCCGATTATTTTATTTATGTAATTACATGGGTCATGCAATAATTATCAACCTTTGAAACATCCTCTTACTTGCTCTTTGTGCCTCACACACAAACATTTGAGTTTTCTGGTGTTGAAACAAATTATGCCTCTTTGCATCAAATATGCACATTTTCTGGGTATCAATGATTTTCATTGTCAATGCAACCAATCCAAATGGTTGCAGGGCACTGTAACAAGTCAGTGATATTATCACCATTAAGTCACTAAGGACTAATGTTTTAAGTGTGTACATCACAATTGATTTCTAAGAAAAGATGGCAGCCTAGAACATTGGATGAACATTTAATGCATTTGCATGATGTTTCTCTGTCCATTATTTTAGTGAAGGAACAACGTATGAATTTTAAATAGGTTGAGCTTCAAGACCCACATCCAGCTCACCACTATGACTGTGTACACATCTGTCTCTGTCCTTACCTTACTTCCAATACCACCATCTGGCAATGTATTGAGTACACACTTGCTAACTCCTGACTTCCACCTACATAAACTGCAATTCATCAAGAACTCCATTACATATATTCAATCTTGGGCAGCCATAGACCAGTCTTTGTCAAACTCTGCAGATTACCATGTAATCCTGCTTGCACCCTGCATTATTCCATCAATAAATTGTGTTTGCTTACAATGCAATGCCAGACAAGTAAGTCAAGTTATGCAAACAGAAATTAAATAGATTAATTTGGGATAATGTTGAGTTATTATAGAGCTCTCCCTCTCTATCTCTGTTTTCAGGTACCATGCCCTAAGAGGGCACTGGTGACCATGGCCATGTTACTCTTGCTGCAGAGGCGTAGATTATACTCATTGGTAGCACATTCATCCAATTTGTGAGGCTCTTTAGAAAGGTCACTCTTTTTCTACGTCGACCTCTTTTACCATTGATCCTTCCTATCAGCAACAGGCTTCCTAAATCTAATTACGTGCCCAAGAAAATGCAGTTGCCTCCTCCGGCTCTTAGTCAGCAGAGCTCTTGGTCTCAGGTTTTACCAGCACCCCTTTATGGGTAGTGTGACTTGCCTAAGATAGCTCCATTGTTCACCTCAAAAACCATTTCTCCAGCCTCATTTCTTCTCTGCATTGCTTTGCTGATCGTCCAACACTCACTTCCATATGTCAAAATTGGTGTGATGTAGCATTCCAGGATTCTCAGCTTTGTTTTAATGGGAAGTTTTGCACTCTCATACTTTTACATTTTTAAAAATGCATCTTTGGCCATTCCAACCCTTTGGCGTATTTCTTGGTCGCACTTTCTGTCCGAAGTTAACATACATCCTAGGTAACAAAATTTGTCTACCTGTTTGGTCTTTTCATTCATCACCGTAATCTTAAATTCTGGTATGATTTTCTCTTTGAACACTACAAGATATTTCATTTTCTTACAATGTTGAACCCTTTTTTCTTTACTAAAATTTTCAGCAGTTTCTCTTTATAGTCAGCAATAAGAACAGTGTCATCAGCACATCTTATATTATTAAGATTGTAGCTTCCAACTAATAATCCAGGAAAATCTTCAATCCCTTTGAGGATATTTTCATGAAACAAATTGAATACATTTAGGGAGAAAACACATCTTTGTTTGACCCCTTTTTTAATCTTCAAAAATTGCTTAGATTTTTCTCAACTTTCATGGCTGCAGTTTATTCCCAATAAAAGTTTCTTATCACTCTATGATCTTTGCCATCAAGATCAAGAGACTCTAACGTGCTCATTATTCTTCATTTTTATAGAGCTACTAACTTAAACTGGCCAAATCAGCTTAACTGTTGTAGTGTCAAGGGTGGATTAACTATATAAAAATCAGTGTGCCATAATTTATTAATATTCGCTAATTATGTTCCTTGCATTAAATGGCATTTATAAGATTAGCGATTTATCACAGTGTGTCATAAATAATAAATTTTGTCCTGGGGGCCAGGGTTAAACCTATTTCACTGTGTGATTTTTAAAAGTTCTACCTTTGCTGTATTTGAATTGTTTGCCACAGATCCTCCATCTACAGAGGTAAATATTAAACCCAATAACTATTCACCCACAGTGATCCAGTTGCCAGCTCTTCTGTTATAAGATGCAAGCTTTATGATTGCTGGGATTGCGTGCAGACTGCAGAGGCTCTCTTCTGTAGCTATGGAGCCCATGGTATCAACCTAGACAAAGAGGAATAAAACATGTCATACGAAAAGGAAATGGTCCTTTAAGATATCCCATCTCCTTGACTGAATAAGTTTGTAGGTAGGAGAGAGGAGCTGACTGTTAGCAGATCGAGAGATCAACAGTTGCCGTGCCAGCTAATCCTGCCATTGGGAGCAATGGAGGTGACTGCTGCTGAGAATTAGAACTGACTTCTCCATTCAATGTAATGATCTCTGTAATTTGCTGAACATTTCTTTCCTTAGATAGTAAAAGCAGCATGCATATCATTTGGACTAACTTGTCTTTGTAACCAAATCCCATGATTTTCTTTATATCTCAGGAAATGTAAGTCAGGAAAATATCAATCTTACTGGTTTATTTGAATGTTTATTTTTAATATTTTATGATATCATAAGTAAGCTAAGAGCCTATTCCTATTTTGATTAATGTTACATCATTTATCTCTGGTACATGTAGATACGTACCATTCTTTGTTAAAACGTGAAGGTTTCTTGCATTTTTTAATTACTATTGTTAGGAGGTTCATCATTTTAGACATCCCTTACATGTGAGCATTCACTCTCTGCATTCCAGAGGCTGTTTTCTTCTGCCCAGATGTCCAGGTATGGTAACAGGGGTGGACTAAACTTTTCTTGAGACTTGAAATCTGTGGGCCCCACAAGGGAAAACTAAAAAAGCTTACCTTACATGACATCTCCATGCCTTGCTTCTCTTCTGACTTCCTGCAGTCTGGCAGGCAACCCCCAGTGGCTTACCTGCTCAGGTCTGAGTTAAAGCAGAAGTTAAAATCAAAGTCCTGATCACATCATCGGACTCCGACCTGACTTTAATTGCACACTTTAATCAGGACGGTGGGGCTGGGGGAGTGGCGGGGAGTTGTAAAAAACTCCAACACAATTTGGTCATGTTTTGCAAGTTTTCTAAAGAAAGAAAGAGTTATGACCTCAGGGATGTCCAAAAGTATTTTCTAATCAAGAAAGTACGTTTGAAGTGCAGTTGTTGTTGGAATATAGGAAGCGCAGCAGCCAATTGTGCATGTAGCAATCTCCCACAAATGTGATAATGATCAGTAACCTATCCTCGGTGATGTTGGTAGAGGGATAAATATTGCCCAGGATATAGGAGGTACCCCGCCATGCCACATTTATGCCTCGACCTGCTGGCGGGATTCTCCGTTACGCCAGCCGGTAGTGTCACAGGATCGTTTATATCTACCTAAGAGGGCAGATGGAATCTCAGTCTAAAATCTTGGCTGGAATTCTCCTTTTGGAATACTCAGGGTGCAACCGAACGGCCTCATTGCACCCGACTCAGTGACGCAATGAGGCCATTAAATCACTCGAGAGGGAATGCCTGACAAGAACTAATGAGGGGTGTGATGCAATGGCTGTGCTGCACCTGCTGACGATTTCTGCGGGCCGGTTAGATCATAGGAGATGACCAAATTGGGAACTGTGCCGGGCGCTGAGCAATTTGCGATCTAACTGGCCTGCTCCTGTTGGACAAGGAGCCCATGTGGCACTGCCAGGCTTGCTGGGGCACTGCCTGGTTGTAAGGGGCACTGACACGGTGCCAGGGTGGCAGTGCCATGGTGCACAGGTGCTAGGGCCAAAGGCTGGATCCTGAGGGAGGCCGTGCCCATGAAAGGCGGGGTAAGGAGGGCATGATGGGTGGGGGGTGAGGGGCGGAGATGAAGGAGCTTCCATAACGTTGAAGGGGCTGAAAGGTGGGTAACCCCATAACGGTATGTGCTGACTTGGAGCGGGTGTAGGTTAATGCCCATGTGTGTGTTGGAGTGACATTGCCCATGGGTGGAGGGTGTGGGGGACCCTCAAGCTCATTTAGAGATTGGGATACCCTTTCTAAATGGTGGCCCAATCTCTGAGGAGCCGGTCTAGCCAAAGAGATCAGCTCCCCAGTAATTCGAAGAGCACTATCGAACGGCTGCATTGTGCCTGAAAAGCAGCTCAGTGCGGCGCAACTTGGCCGATAGAAGTGCCTTGCGAGGTCTAAAGCGATCTCCCGAGATGTTTTAATGTGAATAACGCCCACATGAGACAGTTACTCTAACTTTAATATGCAGTTTCCTGAGGCTTCCATGGCATTGGGATCTATCCCCTTTGCCTCGGAGACCTCGGGCGAGCGCTGTTCACTACTGGTCTCCACAAAGGGAGACCAGACAGAAGGATACTCATGAGGATCTCACAGGGGATCGAAGGCCCCCATGTGCATGCCCTTTAGACAGGGTGGCACCTTGGAACTGCTGGTGCCACATGGGCACTCTGGCAAGCCAGCCTGGCACTTTGGCATGACGCGATGGGACTTTGTTCCCATTTAGTTAAATCGTGCACTCAGTGTGGGCTTGCCCGGTGAGAAACTCCCCAGGGCCCAAAAAAGTGACTAAGTGTGGTTAGAAAGCAATGCGGAATTGTTGACTGACCCGGGAGGAACTCCCAGTCAAATCCGCCTGAAATGACACTTAGAACCTTTTCCTTTAGATCACGCCCGAGATCTCGCGAGACATCACACCTGGAGCTCGCCCTAGCTGGGTGAGATCCAGATTAACATAGTTAAACATATTCTTTTAAGGCCTGGACACGAACGCCCGCGCCTGGGAGAACTCGCTATGACGCCGGGCGCAATTAAATGGAAAGGTTTCTAAATCCTAGATAATCATAGAATTTACAGGCAGAAGGTGGCCATTTGACCCATCGAGTCTGCACAGGCCTTTTGGAAAGAGCACCCCACCGAAGCCCATACCCCCACCCTATCCCCGTAACCCAGTAACCCAATCTAACCTTTTTGTACACGAAGGGCAATTTAGCATGGCCAATCCACCTAACCTGCACATCTTTGGACTGTGGGACAAAACCGAAGTACCCGGAGGAAACCCACGCACACACGGGGAGAAAGTGTAAACTCCGCACAGGCAGTGACCCAAGCCGGAATCGAACCTGGGACGCAGGAGCTGTGAAGCAACTGTGCTAACCACTGTGCTATTGTGCCCCCCGATAAGTGTGGTAGCGAGTGGGAACTGCCGCAAGCTTTCCGACGCTCAGCCTGTCAAGGCCATCACTTCTATAAAACATTAATTGGATCACTTACGAGGCCGCATGAGCTTCACGCTGCAAATGACAGTCTTGCGTGCTCTGGCCCACTCATGTCCAGCAGTACCGCTCAATACAGCTCATTCCTCCCACCCATACTCCCCATTCCCCCTGATTCCATACTCCCCAGCCCCCCCATATTCTCCATCCCTCCATACTGCCCAACCCCCCCTGAAGTGGGGTGGTGAGATGATGGATGGAGTCACGTCCTATGTGAAGCGGCGAGGATGAGGAACCTTCCATCCCTCAGAGCTTGCCGGACGCTCACCGCTGCTGCCTGTCCTCCATTCTCCAGCTGATCCTGTGTGTCCTCCTTGGGCTCATCGCCCAGCCCCTCCTGGTCTGGCGCCACCTCGTCCTCCTCCTCGGAGTTGGCCATATGTTCCTGCCCCTCTGCCTCCAGCATGTCGCCCCTCTGCTGTGCTGGTTGTGGAGGGAACAGCAGACCACAACAAAATGGACGGTCTTCCGGATGGTGTACTGCAGTTCACCACTAGAGTGGTCGAGGCATCAGATCCGCACTTTGAGGAGGCTGATGCACCGCTCAGTGACAGACCAGAGACTGCATGGGCCTCATTGGATCGGGTCTCCGCTTCAGTCTCTTGCCTCCGTACTGCCATCAATAGCCAGATCCTCACCAAGGACCATATCCCTGTCATGTGAGTGTCCCTTTAAGAAAAGTGTGTTTATCAAATAGCTGCAGTGATGTCATTGTGTGGGTGGAGCTGAGCTGTGTTTCTGGCTTTTACTTTCATTTTGAGCTGGAAGCTGTTTTGTAGCTGAGTTTTTGGTTTCGTTTTCAGTTGGGGGCTGCAGTCAAACAAGAAGGTGTATTTTGATCTCTCTCTCTGCATGCTGAAGAATGTCTTCAGATCACTTGATAATTTAAAAGTCATAACTGTTTTCTGTAGAGAATTCAAACCTGCTGTCTTTGTTAAAAAGGATATTTGAATTATGGATGTTGTTAGGAAAGTTATTAAGGGTTACCTATAGAGTATTATAACTTTGGGGGGATATCTGTCTTGGTAAACTGTTTACTGTGTGTTTATAAAATGTGAACTGGATTCAGAGGATAAACATTGTTTTGTTTAAAAACACTTAAGGTCTCTGTTGCATAACACCTGGAAAGTGGGCCCTTGTACTCTCCATAAACAAAATCTATTAAAAGTTGTGGGTCAGGTGAACTCCATAGTATACTTTGGTGTTCTCTAAACCCTGGCCCATAATATCCCCCAAGAGCCAACCAGCCACCCTGGAGAGATCCTTGAAGAGGTCAAGAATGTCCAACTGCCCCACAATGTAGCTGTCATGGACACTCTCTGGAGAGCATGCATACTCTTCATGTGTTGGTCGCACACGAGCTGGATGTTGAGGGAGTGGAACCCTTCCTGTTGATGTAGGGCACTTCCACTTGGCCCAGTGAACGCAAGGCAGCATGCATGCCGTCTACCACCCCCTAGTCCTGGAGCATCCCGGCGATGGCTGGAAATCCTGCTGCCCGGGCATTTTGTTGGGCCTGGTCGATGTCAAAGTTTAGATAGTTAGCTGCCTGGGCAAACATGGCATCCGTGACCTTATGGATGCACTTGTGGACTGTAGCTTGTGAGGTGCCACATAATTCCCCACTTGAGCCCTCGAATAATCCTGAGAAATAGAAGTTCAGGACTGCGTTGACCTTGATGGCCACTGGAAGTGAGTATCTTCCTCCTCCATGTGGTGCCAAGTCCACAAGGACATGATACAGGTGCCACACCATCCCCTTGTTGAGGTGGAGCCTCCTACGATACACGCTGTCTGTCATCTGTTCGAAAGACCAGCGATACCTATACACCTTGGGCCGTCGCCAGCCACCCCCTCTGGATCCCTCTCTGGCCTGATGAGTGATCAGGTCCTCAGGGTCTGGGGTTTCTGCCCCCACCTTCTCTGGTGTCTGGCTGCCTGGTCTGCCAGCACCATGAGGGCAGCCTCCGCAGGGTCCAAGATATCATTCATTTCTTGTAATATGTGCAAGGAGGGGCAGCACGGTGGCACAGTGGTTAGCATTGCTGCCTACGGCGCTGAGAACCCGGGTTCGAATCCCGGCCCTGGGTCACTGTCCGTGTGGAGTTTGCACATTCTCCCCGTGGTTGCGTGGGTTTCGCCCCCACAATCCAAAGATGTGCAGAATAGGTGGATTGGCCACGTTAAATTGCCGCTTAATTGGAAAAAATAATTGGGTACTCTAAATTAAAATATATATATATATGTATAAGGAATTGGAGAGGATGTGAGACTGACAATCGCAGTGTCTTCAACCCTGGGACCCTCCATTCCCCCATTGTTCCCCCCGTCATCACCTCACCTGCCCACATCACCTGCCATCCATCACACCGGCCGCAGCGGGTGCCCCTGGTCACCGGACCACAGATTCTGTATCCCAGACACCCGCACATAACGTTACCTGGACTGGATGATGGTTCCCTCTCCTATGCACACACCCACCCTTTGGTCACCAGAATGTCCCCAGTGCTGGGGCCCAGCCCCTGGGTGTTTGAATGTTGGCCGCTGCATCCATGGTGTTGCCTCCACAGTGTCCAGGCATCACGGTCTGATTGGGATGCTAGGCGATAGCTCCCACATGCTACATGGCCTGCCTAACCACGGAAATCAACTTGGAAACTGTTAAGTGCTCACTTAACTACGCTTGCCAATCCCCAATTAGTAATCGCCTTCAGCCACGTGGCCACAGGCCTCCGCAGGCGGTGGGAGTTATGGGTGGCCGGTGGGGCAGACAGGCAGGGGCTTGGGTTGCCCTCGGAATGGAAACACACAATCCAGCTGGTGGCATGGCGGACCAACCGGTGTTGAGACACCCTTCACCTAACCCCCATGCCATGGGCAGGCACTCCCCCGCCACCCCCCCCCCCCCCCCCCCCCCACCACCACCACCACGGAAGGTGGGCCACCCTGACATCTCCTCCCACCACCCCCAGGGCTTCCCCCGCCCCCTCCAAGCTCCAGGGCAGAAGCCTCAGTGCCCCGCGTTCATTGCCTGGCAGTGAAGATGGCTACTAACCTCCTTGGATCCCCACATCAGCCCTTCCATCAGCTTCACATTTTTTAAAAGGAATACTAATCGGCGCCCATGTGACCACTTGCTGGTGAGACGGTTCGATCACAGGAGACCATTAGATAGGGGTCACTCTCATTAATTGCATGAAGATTGGTTTTACGTGATGATTATGGGTTTCTCGCCACACAATGGCGAGATCCTGATTGGCACCCAGTGTGGTTCTCGTTTTTGGCCTCTCCTATGATCTAACTGCCTCATCGCACTCTCACATGAACACAACGTGGCCATTAAATCGCGCCCGCCATTTAGCACTGGTCCACACAAATGTGGACCAAGCATAACAACACCTGGGGGGTTTCTCAGGTAATTGATGACCACTGGGTGGTCAATGACAGGGCAGGGAGACACCCTGGCCCTCCCTCTGACACCTGTGTACTGTCAAGTTTCCCAGGTGGGACTTGCAGGCTGGCAGGGGCACTGCCAGGGTGCCTGGGTGACAGTTCCAGAGTTCCCTGGTGCCAGGGTGGCACTGCGAAGGGACAGTATCTTAGGGGGGCCATGCCCATTAAAGGGGGGATGGGGGGTATGAAAGATTGGGTGTTGAACAGTGGGCATGCTCCTAAAGTTTGAAAGGGTGAAGGGTGGGGTCCTGAAAGGGCGGGGGTGCTGAAAGGCGGGTGGGGAGGCCTGAAAAGAGGGTGCCTTCCTCACTTGCGGTAATGCTTATGTGTACGGGGGTGACATTACCCATGGATGGGGTTGTGGGGGACCCTCAAGCTCACTTAAGATCAGGGCATGCTTTCCAAATGGCGGCCTAATCTCTGAGGAGCCGGTCCCGCTGATCTGTTCAGCTGCCTGTCATAATATCCACTCATGTATATAATGAGATGCAGACAGGCAGTGATTGACACACAGGATAACCAATGAACACACACAACACAGAACAACCAATCACCAGACATGACACCACCATTATAAAGCCCACAGGGCATTAAGACTCTCCCTCTCTCACAGGACACAGCTACTGAGATAGTTAGAGTGCACAAGCCAGTAAGCACCATCTCCATGAAGTAGAGAGCTCATCTGGTTAAGCCAATAGGAGGTTATCAGTTAGGTTGATAGAGTGTCAACCCACAGCAGATTATATACAGCAATCAGCAAATTTAATAAAACAGTGTTGGACCATCTCCTGTGTCGGAAGCCTGATTCGAGTTTCACTGCATCCAGTTGCAGTCAACGTTGAACCAACTCACATAACACATCATGGTACCATGGTATTAATTCTAACAAACCTACCTCGGGTGAATCTGCAACAACCAGCAAGCAGCCATCCAGCGGCATGGAAAAGATCCAGCCTCCTCCGCAACTCCGGATCTCCGGCACCTCGGCGCCAACTGGAAAATCTTCAAACAGAAGTTCCTCCTGTATATCGGGGCCTCCGACCTCAAGGCAGCATCAGATGCCAGAAAGATTGCGCTGTTCCTGTCGACTGTGGGGGATCAAGCCATCCACATCTATAACTCGCTCACGTTTGCCGATGGCGAAGACAAGACGAAGTTCGAGACAGTTCTGCTGAAATTCGACAGCCAATGCGAAATTGAGGTGAATGACAGCTTTGAATGGTACATCTTCCAACAGAGGCTTTAGGGTAAGGATGAACCTTTTCAGTCCTTCTTGACCCATCTCATTCTAAGAAAGAAGTTGAACCGTGACGTCGCAGCCTGCAAGTAAAGGGATTGGCTGGTGACTGGGAAGTAGTTTTTCTTTTATTTTCCCTCTGGTGTTATCGTGCGGGGTGCAGACGTTGCTGAGTGAGTGCTTGCTGAGAAGGGGAGTGAATAACAGGTAAGCTCTTTCTTTTTTTTTCTTTTTTTATCTAGAGGGGATGGCAGGGAAGGTAGTGCAATGTTCCTCCTGTAGAATGTTTGAGGTGAGGGACGCCGTCAGTGTCCCTGCTGATTTCATCTGTGGGAAGTGCACCCATCTCCAGCTCCTCAGAAACCGCTTTAGGGAACTGGAGCAGGAGCTGGATGAACTTCGGATCATTCGGGAGGCAGAGGTGGTCATAGATAGAAGCTTCAGGGATGTAGTTACTCCGAAGAATGAAGATAGATGGGTGACGGTGAGAGGGGTTGGGAGGAAGCAGTCAGTACAGGGATCCCCTGTGGTCGTTCCCCTTAGTAACAAGTATACAGCTTTGGATACTGTTGGGGGGGGACTTACCAGGGGTAAGCCATGGGGTGCAGGTCTCTGGCACAGAGTCTGTCCCTGTTGCTCAGAAGGGAAGGGGGAAGAGGAGTAGAGCATTAGTCATTGGAGACTCCATAGTTAGGGGGCTAGATAGGAGATTCTGTGGGAACTAGAGAGATTCGCAGTTGGTGTGTTGCCTCCCAGGTGCCAGGCTGCGTGATGTCTCGGATCGTGTTTTCGGGATCCTTAAGGGGGAGGGAGAGCAGCCCCAAGGTTGAGAGTAGTGAGGTCATCAGTAAGGTTTCAAAGTTGCAGGAGTATACCGGCAGGCAGGAAGGTGGTTTAAAGTGTGTCTTCTTCAATGCCAGGAGCATCCGAAATAAGGTGGGTAAACTTGCGGCATGGGTTGGTACCTGGGACTTCAATGTTGTGGCCATTTCGGAGACATGGAGAGAGCAGGGACAGGAATGGTTGTTGCAGGTGCAGGGGTTTAGATATTTCAGTAAGCTCAGGGAAGGTGGTAAAAGAGGGGGAGGGGTGACATTGTTCATCAAGGACAGTATTATGGTGGCAGAAAGGACGTTTGATGAGGTCTCGTCTACTGAGGTAGTATGGGCTGAGGTTAGAAACAGGAAAGGAGAGGTCACCCTGTTAGAGGTTTTCTATAGCCCTCTGAAAAGTTCCAGAGATGGAGAGAAAAGGATTGCAAAGATGATTCTGGATAGGAGCAAAAGCAACAGGGTAGTTGTTATGGGGGACTTTAACTTTCCAAATATTGACTGGAAATGCTATAGTTCGAGTACTTTAGATGGGTCCGTTTTTGTCCATTGTGTGCAGGAGGGTTTCCTGACACAGTATGTAGATAGGCCAACGAGAAGCGAGGCCATATTGGATTTGGTACTGGGTAATGAACCAGGACAGGTGTTAGATTTGGAGATAGTTGAGCACTTTGGTGATAGTGACCACAATTCGATTACGTTTACTTTAGTGATGGAAAGGGATAGGTATATACCGCAGGGCAAGAGTTATATCTGGGGGAAAGGCAATTATGATGCGATGAGGCAAGACTTAGGATGCATCAGATGGAGAAGAAAACTGCAGGGGATGGGCACAATGGAAATGTGGAGCTTGTTCAAGGAACAGCTACTGTGTGTCCTTGATAAGTATGTACCTGTCAGGCAGGGAGGAAGTGGTCGAGCAAGGGAAACGTGGTTTACTTAAGCAGTCAAAACACATGTCAAGAGGAAGAAGGAGGCTTATGTAAAGATGAGACATGAAGGTTCAGTTAGGGTGCTCGAGAGTTACAATTGAGCTAGGAAGGACCTAAAGAGAGAGCTAAGAAGAGCCAGGAGGGGACATGAGAAGTCTTTGGCAGGTAGGATCAAGGATATCCCTAAAGCTTTCTATAGATATGTCAGGAATAAAAGAATGACTAGGGTAAGAGTAGGGCCAGTCAAGGACAGTAGTGGGAAGTTGTGCGTGGAGTCCGAAGAGATAGGAGAGGTGCGAAATGAATATTTTTCGTCAGTATTCACACAGTAAAAAGACCATGTTGTTGAGGAGAATACTGAGATTCAGGCTACTAGACTAGAAGGGCTTGAGCTTCATAAGGAGGAGGTGTTAGCAATTCTGGAAAGTGTGAAAATAGATAAGTCCCCTGGATCGGATGGAATTTATCCTAGGAATCTCTGGGAAGCTAGGGAGGAGATTGCTGAGCCTTTGGCTTTGATCTTTAAGTCATCTTTGTCTACAGGAATAGTGCCAGAAGACTGGAGGATAGCAAATGTTGTCCCCTTGTTCAAGAAGGGGAGTAGCGACAACCCCGATAACTATAGACCAGTGAACCTTACTTCTGTTGTGAGCAAAATCTTGGAAAGGTTAATAAGAGATAGGATGTATAATCATCTGGTAAGGAATAATTTGATTAGAGATAGTCAACACGGTTTTGTGAAGTGTAGGTCGTGCCTCACAAACCTTATTGAGTTCTTTGAGAAGGTGACCAAATAGGTGGATGAGGGTAAAGCAGTTGATGTGGTGTATATGGATTTCAGTCAAACGATTGATAAGGTTCCCCACAGGAGGCTCCTGCAGAAAATACGGAGGCATGGGATTCAGGGTGATTTAGCAGTTTGGATCAGAAATTGGCTAGCTGGAAGAAGACAAAGGGTGGTGAGTGATGGGAAATGTTCAGACTGGAGTCCAGTTACTAGTGGTGTACCACAAGGATCTGTTTTGGGGCCACTGCTGTTTGTCATTTTTATAAATGACCTGGAGGAGGACGTAGAAGGATGGGTGAGTAAATTTGCAGATGACACTAAAGTCGGTGGAGTTGTGGACAGTGCGGAAGGATGTTACAAGTTATAGAGGGACATAGATAAGCTGCAGCGCTGGGCTGACAGATGGCAAATGGAGTTTAATGCAGAAAAGTGTGAGGTGATTCATTTTGGAAGGAATAACAGGAAGACAGAGTACTGGGCTAATGGTAAGATTCTTGGCAGTGTGGATGAGCAAACAGATCTCGGTGTCCATGTACATGGATCCCTGAAAGTTGCCACTCAGGTTGAGAGGCTTGTTAAGAAGGCGTACGGTGTGTTAGCTTTTATTGGTAGAGGGATTGAGTTTCGGAGCCATGAGGTCATGTTGCAGCTGTACAAAACTCTAGTGCGGCCGCATTTGGAGTATTGCGTGCAATACAGGTAGACGCATTGTAGGAAGGATGTGGAAGCATTGGAAAGGATGCAGAGGAGATTTACCAGAATGTTGCTTGGTATGGAGGGAAGATCGTATGAGGAAAGATTGAGGGACTTGAGGCTGTTTTCGTTAGAGAGAAGAAGGTTAAGAGGTGACTTAATTGAGGCATACAAGATGATCAGAGGATTGGACAGGGTGGACAGTGAGAGCCTTTTTCCTCAGATGGTGATGTCTAACATGAGAGGACATAGCTTTAAATTGAGGGGAGATAGATATAGGACAGATGTCAGAGGTAGGTTCTTTACTCAGAGAGTAGGAAGGGCGTGGAATGCCCTGCCTGCAACAGTAGTGGACTCGCCAACACTAAGGGCATTCAAATGGTCATTGGATAGATATATGGACGATAAGGGAATAGTGTAGATGGGCTTTAGAGTGGTTTCACAGGTTGGCGCAACATCGAGGGCCGAAGTGCCTGTACTGCCCTGCAATGTTCTATGTTCTATCTCTGCATCCTATCGCAGTCATGTAATTATGACTCGGCGGCTGATTCCATGATCCGGGATCAGATTGTTTTTGGGGTCCAGTCCGACTCCCTGCGGGAGCAGCTCCTCAAAATCAAACATTGACCCTCTCTGCCGCCATCGAAACGTGGTTGTCCATGAGCATGCAAAAAATCGTTACTCCCACATCAGGGCGGCAGAAACGGCAAAACTGGCCTCCCACAAGGCAGAAAGGATGCAGGCCATCGCAAAAATGCAAGGCCTGAGCATCGAGGAGAGTTGCCGTTTCGCACGCTTTTCCTGGGTCCCTACGCATGCGCGCCACAACCGGTTAGACGATGAGGCCGAAGACCCTCATGCGTATTTGCGAACATCAGCCGACCGCACTGCGCATGCGCCATGGCACACAGAATGCGCTGATGCCAGCGTCATGACGTGTCCAAATTGTGGCTCCGCCCATTTAAAGCGGCAATGTCCAGCCAAAGGAAGGCGATGTCTACAGTGTGGAAAGCCTGGGCATTACGCGGCCTTCTGCAGGTCCGCTCCACCGAGCAACAGCCAACGATCCCCAGCTGCAGTGCAGACGTGTCCGCTGTGCACAGCAAGGCATGCAGGATTCTGATCCCGGCAGCCCAACGGACCCCGATGCTGACTGCCTCGAGTCTCCATATCGGGTGGGCATCACCACACGTGAGCTGGTCTCCACCGCGCCTGCAAACAGCCTTTCAATCCTGAGTGTGGATCCTGACGACGAGGGGTGTGCTGTCATCACGGTCAACCAGTCTCATATCCGATTTAAATTGGACACTGACGCGTCTGCAAACCTCATATCACAGTCGGACCTCGACAGCATCCTAGACCAACCTAGCATTCTTCCACCAGCCTGCCAACTCCTTGACTACAATGGTAATGTCATAGCTGCCAGTAGATCATGTCAGCTAGGTGTATCTCACAAGGCAATCAAGGCGACATTAAGATTCGAGATCGTCCGGCCTGACAAGGCAACCCGGCTCGCGCGTGCAACCTCATAAATCGGGTCCAGCGAGTCCATGCCATTTCCTCGACATCGGCAACTGCCTCGCCCAATGCGAATCTCCAGGTTGAGATAGACGACATTCTCACGCAATACCACAATGTGTTTGATGGGATGGGCACGCTCCTATATTGCTA
The DNA here is from genome assembly GCF_047496885.1 of Scyliorhinus torazame. Taxonomy (NCBI): domain Eukaryota; kingdom Metazoa; phylum Chordata; class Chondrichthyes; order Carcharhiniformes; family Scyliorhinidae; genus Scyliorhinus; species Scyliorhinus torazame. The sequence continues at coordinate 88,061,699 of NC_092715.1, read as the reverse complement.
CAAGATATTGCTCAAGCCGAATGCCACCCCAGTCATCCATGCACCACGCCGGGTGTCGGCTCCCCTCAAGGATCGTCTAAAAACGCAGCTACGAGAACTCCAAGACCAGGGCATCATCTCAAAGGTCACGGAACCAACAGACTGGGTCAGCTCCATGGTCTGCGTCAAAAAACCCTCTGGCGAGCTCCGCATTTGCATTGATCCCAAAGACCTGAATCGCAACATAATGCGAGAGCACTACCCGATCCCGAAGCGTGAAGAATTAACCTATGAGATGGCTCATGCCAAATTCTTTACCAAGCTGGACGCCTTCCACAATTTCTGGCAGATACAGCTGGATGGGTCCAGTCGGAAGCTGTGCACATTTAACACGCCGTTCGACAGGTATTGCTACAACTTCATGCCTTTTGGTATCATCTCAGCTTCCGAAGTATTTCATTGCATAATGGAGCAAATGATGGAGGGCATCGAGGGGGTGCGAGTCTATGTGGACGACGTGACCATCTGGTCCATGACGCCCGAGGATCACATCGCTCGCCTCAAACAGGTTTTCCAGAGGATTCATGAAAATGGCCTCCAGCTCAACAGGGCCAAATGCTCATTTGGGTGGCCCATTATCAAGTTTCTGACCGCATTTTACAGCAGGGTGTGCAACCTGACGCTGACAAGGTGCTGGCAATCAATGCCATGAAGATCTCAGAGGACAAAAAGGCTGTCCTCCGTTTCCTCGGGATGGCAAATTTTCTCAGAAAATTCATTCCCAACATGACATCCCACACCACGGCCCTCCGGCATCTCGTTAAAAAGTCGACAGTGTTCCAGTGGCTTCCCGCACATCAAGCGGAGTGTCTTGAGCTGAAGGAGAAGCTCACCACAGCCCCAGTACTGGCGTTCTTTGACCCAACCAAGGATACCAAGATATCCACAGACGCAAGCCAGGACGGCATTGGGGCGGTGCTTCACCAGCGAGACGACTCCTCGTCCTGGGCTTCAGTGGCATATGCATCCAGGGCCATGCCTCCCACCGAACAACGGTATGCCCAGATCGAAAATGAGTGCTTGGGTCCCCTGACAGGAATTGTCAAGTTTCATGACTACGTATACGGTCTGCCAAAGTTCACGGTGGAAACAGACCACAGGCCTTTAGTCCACATAATCCAGAAGGATTTAAATGACATGACACCTCGGCTGCAGTGAATTCTTCTTCGTCTCCGCCGATATGACTTCAAACTCGTCTACACACCGGGTAAGGAGTTGATCATCGCAGATGCCCTATCCCAATCCATCACCACGCCGTGTGAACAGGGCGACTTCATTCACCACATTGAGGCACAGGTGCAGTTGTGTGCCAGCAACCACCCAGCCACTGATGAACGAGTTGTCCAAATATGCAAAGAAACTGCCAAAGATCCTCTACTGCAGCGCGTGATGCAACCCCTCGCCCATGGCTGGCAAAAGAGGCAGTGCCCCTAGTTCTTCAACGTTAAGGACAAGTTAACAGTTGTTGAGGGGATTCTCCTTAAACTAGATAGAAACGTCATTCCCCAAAGCATGCAAACCATGGTGCTCAGACAGATCCATGAGGGTCACCTTGGGGTCGAGAAATGTCGACGCAGAGCTCGGCAGGCAGTTTACTGGCAGCCAGGACATTGCCAACACGGTCCTCAACTGCACAACATGCCAGAAATTTCAACCAGCTCAGTCCAATGAAACACTGCAACAGCACAAGATCGTGACTTCTCCGTGGTCCAAGGTGGGGATAGACCTCTTTCACGCAAATGGGCGTGATTACATGCTCTTGGCCGACTACTTCTCCGGCTACACGGAAGTGGTGAAACTGTCGGACCTCACGTCCAAGTCAGTCATCAAAGCCTGCAAAGAGACGTTTGCCAGGCACAGGATACCACTCACAGTAATGAGTGACAATGGTCCATGTTTCTACAGCCAAGAGTGGTCCGACTTTGCACAATCCTACCACTTCAGGCATATCACATCCAGTCCCCATTACCCGCAATCAAACGGGAAGGCCGAAAAAGGGGTCCATATTGTCAAGCGGTTGCTGTGCAAGGCTGCAGACTCAGCCTTGGATTTCAACCTGGGGTTGTTGGCATACAGGGCAACCCTTCTGTCGACTGGTTTGTCTCCGGCGGAGCTGCTCATGAACCGCAACCTGAGGACGACTGTTCCAGCCATCCATGTTCCAGACCTTGACCACCTCACGGTGCTACAGAAAGTGCAGCGATCCAGGGACCAGCAGAAGATCACGTGTGATGATCATGCCACGGATCTGCCTGCGCTGGCTCCAGAAGATGTTGTTCGCGTCCAGTTGCCTGAGGGAGGCTGGTCAGCCCCAGCTGTTGTCGTCAGACAGGCTGCCCCCAGGTCTTTCATTGTTCAACTGGCTGATGGCTCCATTCTACGGCACAACAGGAGGGCGCTGCGCAAAGTTCCCTGCCCACCACCTGACCACACTTCTCCGCATGTCATCATGCCGCCTCAGGACATCTCGCCCCACGTGGCCACCGATCTGGCAGCGAACCCACCTGTCCACGAGGCCACCGAAATGGCAGCAATCCAGCCTGTCCAGGTGCCGGCGTCCCCTCCTCCACCTCTGAGGCGATCGACAGAAATTTGTCGCCCACCACAAAGACTGAATCTATAGACTTAAATCTATATCTTAAATCAGTTAGATTAATAGAGTGTCAACCCACAGCAGATTATGTACAGCAATCAGCAAGTTCAATAAAACAGTGTTGGACCATCTCCTGTGCCGGAAGCCTGTTTCTAGTTTCACTGCATCCAGTTGCAGTCAACGTTGAACCAACTCACATAACACATCAATGCCCATTGCTGAAAAGGTTTCTAAATGTGGACTAGACTGGGGAGAAACTCCCCAAGGCCCAAAGGGTAAATACCGATCTGGATCTCACCAAAGAAGCTGGTGGGAAAACCCAGTCAAACTCGTCCAAAATTACACTTTGAAATGTTTCCGTTAAATCCGTTAAGTGTTCCTGCGATTCGGCATTTCCGTTGGTGGCGCTATTCAGTCAGTGAGTCAGGACATGCAAATTGGCCAGCGCTCTGTCATCATGAATTGAGAGCAATTCCCGACCAAGAGGGCGTAGTAACTGTGGGGACCAGAATTAGCGCCAAAGAACGTGACAGCTGGAACTGTTTTTAAGCACTCCATTCACCACATACTCACTGCAACCACGAAGATGGCTCAAAGAAGACCTGCCCCCACTGAGTTCGGGAGTCCGAGGTGGACTTACAGCTCCATGTCAGTGAGGACAGGAGTGACACCCTCTTTCCCAGGTTAGGCCGCAAACCCAAGCCCACCCTACTTAGCAGCACCTGGGAGGTGGTGGCAGAGGCAGTCAGTGCTGCCAGCCTAACCAGGAGGGGGCAAGTGATGATCCTGAGGGGTGGGGGTCACTAGTGAGGCCTCTGCTCTGAGAACAGCAGCGAACCGGGGAGGGTTCCAATGGCCATGGTGCAAGTGTACTTTAGTTAGGGTGAGCTCTGCTAATCCCCTGCTTCCTCTTCAGTGGGGCTGCACTTCTGAGGAGTGCCAACACCTGGTGGGCCAATAATGGAGCTTGGCCATGCCCATCCACTTGATGATACAGCTGGGGTGTCAGGGTATACAGAGGGGTGGCCTGGGTGGACTCCCAGATGACCAGAGGTTCTTTGAGCATTTACAGGATATAGTGAGCACATGGCAGTGTGAGCAGCCAGGAGCCTGTAAGTGGCACCAGAAGGGTGCATTTAGAACACATACTGCAGCAATGGCAGTCTGAGCCAGGCCACCCAGATCCTGAGGGGGAAACCCCCCAGCAAGCGTGACAATCTTTGAGACCTTTTCAGAGGTTCTTTAGCCTTCCGCTCCCCCTCCGCAGCTATGGTGTCCTGCTTGTAAATACTTACACTAATTTGTGCCCGTGAGACTTCCACCTAGGGGAAGGGAACATTGCGGGTGGTGGGAGTGTGCGGTGCAGTGGTGGAACTTAAAGTGATAAGCCCCAAATTATATTAAAATCCATGCAAATTACGGTTTTGCATGTATCCACCGACGCGGGACGTAAATATCGATATCACCGCCAGCGAGTATGGAATATGGAATTGGACTCGGTGGTGGCCGCAAAATGGATTTTTTCGATTTCACTTGATTCTCCGCCCAATTACCATTCTGCTTCCGGCATCGTGAAGAGTCCAGTCCCTTAACTGAAAGGTGGCACTTCCAACAGTGCAGCACCCCCTCAAGTACTGCACTGGGGTGTCTTCCTAGAACGTGTGCTCAAGTCTCTGGACTGGGACTTGAGCTGAAAACCCTCTGACTCAGGGATAAGAATGCGACTGTAGTCTGTATGTATATTGAAAAATATCCCATCAGGTGATTTGGGAAAAATAGAGCCGACAAGCATGAAGCAAATGAGTTTCCAGCTTCTGCCACATCTTTTAATATTGTTGTTTTCCTTATTCCACTGTTTCTTATTTAGGTACTCAAAATATATTGCATACTAATGACAAGTTAATTTCAATAAAATCATATAAATACAATTATCGTGACATTTCTGACTTCTCGTGACTCAAGATGCAGCAATACTATCAGCATTATTTCAGCGACCATGTCTCACTGAGTGTATTTCATATGTAAATTAACGCCAGTAAAACACAAAGGTACTAGCCCATGGATAGCACTATAATTTCAAACAGTTATGAGTGTGGAATTGAAAGGGTCTACAGAATGATGTCCCACTAGACTAATTTTGTATGTGTTTACTGTGTTTTTCTCATTCTGATTTGTATTTATTCCCATTGGGTTAATGCCTGTTAAAACAGCTGACAAAGGAATTGCATATAAAATGCATTAAGCGTCCAGATGCTAATCTTCATAGAGTGGAATTTCACGGCCTCAATCTGCCTCGGCATTTCCTTTCTTGCTTTTATTCTTTTCCAGTAGAGTGAATTGAGATAGTTAATATATGATTTTGATTTTTAACCAATTTTCTTTTGTAACCCATGTTTACTCTAATTAAGGCTGTTAAATGTCTGCTCACAGCATCTAAGTTAGAAGAGAGTATGATTCCCATTTTTTCCTTCGATATTCTTGAAGGCATTTATTTAAAGCAACTAAGTCAAAATATGTTTTTTTATACTTGGAATTTTGGTATTTTTACCAATATTTTGGGAATCACATTATGCAATTCTGTCCATTCATCATTAAGGTTATTGGTTTATAAAGTTTGAATCTATTACATGGAATTTCAGGATTTTTGACAATGTTTTGAAGATCTGAAGTTCATTCTATTTTTTCATAAAAGACAGAAACCAGTTACTATAATCATTCGGATTATATATATGAATTACATTTTTGCATGTTGATGTTTTGAATGCACATGTTCTTGTGCAGATGTACCAGGTCATGAGCTCCTGTATGCATCTGAATGTCTTTTATTCATTCACAGGATGGGCTGTCACTGGCAAGACCAGCATTTATTGCCCATCCCTAATTGCCCTTGAGACGATAATACTGAGTTGCCTTCTTGAATATAACTGCGTAGTGTTATGGGCCAGGGTTCACAGAACCCCAAAGTGTATCATGGAGTTCACCTGACCCACAACTTTTAATTGATTGTGGTATGGCGAGCACACGGCCCACTCTACAGGTGTGGTACAGCAGAAATGGAAAAGTATGTTTCAAAGCAAGACAATGTTTATTCTATGAACTCAAGTTAACCTTTTTGAAACATACAGTGAACGTCTTAGCAACCATCACTAATAAACACCCATTTCTTAAAGGTACTCTCACTTGACACCTACCTCAAAGAAAAAAAAATAAACCATCAACTTCAAGATGGTTTCATTTTTCACCTTTTCACCATTCTTTAAGAAATGCACACAGTAAATATACTTTTTCGTTTCAAAAACCAACACACGCAAACAGATATAATAATATAGTCCATTTTTGTTCTTCCTCCAACTGAAACTGCTTCCATTCATCACATTCATGACAAAGCATCGGCTATCACGATTTCTCATCCTGCCACATGTACTATTTTTAAATGAAATGGCTGTAACAATAAACTCCAGTGAAACAGCCTTGCATTGTTATTCCGGAATCGCTCCAAAAACGTCAACGGATTATGATCAGTATATATAACGGTGTCAGACGGATTGCTGGTCACATAGTTGTGAAAATGTTGCAAAGCCAGCACCAAACTCAACGTCTCCTTCTCAATCGTGGAATACTTTTTCTGGTGAGAATTCAATTTCTTTGAAAAATAACCAATAGGCCGCTCTAGCCTTTCGTCGTCGTGTTGTGGAAGCGCCGCACCTACGCCCACATCACTCGCATCAACCGCCACTTTGAATGGTTTCATATAATTTGAGATGGCTAACACCGGAGCAGTGGGTAACACAGCCTTCAGGCCGTCAAATGCCTGTTGACACTCCACTGTCCACTGTAATTTGTTACGCTTCTTGAGCAGGTCCGTCAGTGGAGTGACCACACTGCTAAAAATGGGTATAAATTTCCGGTAAAATCCACTCATACCAAGAAATCGCATTATTTCCCGTCGTGTCGAGGGTATCGGAAACTCCCCAATAACTTTTGTTTTCACATCCCGTGGGACCATTCGACCCTGTCCGATTGTATGGCCAAGGAAAGTGACTTGGGCCTTTCCAAATTCACTTTTGGCTAGGGTTGTCACCAAACCCGCCTCCTGAAGTCGATCTAATAACTCCATCAGATGTTTGAAATGTTCTGTCCATGTCTGGCTGAAAATTACCAGATCGTCGATGTATACCGCACAACTGGGTAATCCTGAAACAACTTTGTTAGTTAACCGTTGAAATGTGGCTGGGGCGTTTTTCATGCCAAATGGCATAACTTTGAATTGGTATATACCATCTGGAGTCACAAAAGCTGAAATCTCCTTTGCCCTTTCGGATAAAGGTACCTGCTAGTAACCTTTAAGTAAATCCAATTTGGAAATAAAAGCTGATTGTCCCACTTTCTCAATGCAATCCTCCAAACGTGGGATAGGATAAGAGTCCGTTCTTGTAACTGCATTAACCTTTCTATAGTCCACACACAACCATTGGGTACCTTTTGGTTTTGGTGCCATCACTATGGGTGAGCTCCATTGGCTGCAACCCACATCAATTATGCCATTTTTAAGCATTCCCTCAATCTCTTTGTTAACCTGTGCCAATTTTAAAGGGTTAAATCTGTATGAATGTTGTTTGATTGGAACAGCAATTCCCACATCTGCATCATGTATAGCCATTTTAGTACTTCCCAATTTATCTCCACAAACTTGCCCATGTGATATTAATAACTCTTTCAGTTCAGTCTGTTTTTCCTCTGGAAGGTATCTCAACAATTTATCCCAATTTTTAAGAACATCCTCGTTTTCCAATTTAATTTGAGGTATGTCAAATTCACAATCATCTGGAGTTGGTTCATCATTTTGAGTTAGAATCATTAAAACCTCCTCCTTTTTCTCTCCTTGCCTTTCAAAGTACCTTTTAAGCATATTCACATGACACACTCGGTGAGTCTTCCTTCTATCTGGTGTTTTTACCACATAATTCACCTCACTTAATTTCCTTTCAAACTGATAAGGTGCACAAAACCTAGCTTTTAAAGGTTCACCTACCACTGGTAACAACACTAAAACTTTATCTCCAATAGCAAAACTACGAACTTTGGATTTCTTGTCCGCTACCCGTTTCATCACATTTTGTGCAACTTTCAAATGTTGTCTAGCCAATTCACCTGCTCTATTTAATCGTTCCCTAAAATTTGACACGTAATCCAATAATGTAATTTCCGATTTCTCACTCACCAATTTTTCCTTAATCAATTTAAGTGGCCTTCTTACCTCATGACCAAAAATTAGTTCAAGAGGACTAAATTTGGTTGACTCATTAGGTGCATCCCTAATTGCAAACAGTACGAATGGAATTCCTTTATCCAAATCCTCTGGATAACCGTGACAATAAACCCTTAACATTGTCTTTAATGTTTGATGCCACCTTTCTAACGCTCCCTGCGATTCTGGATGGTACGCAGTTGATTTAAATTGTTTTATTCCTAAGCTATCCATATCTTCTTTGAACAACCTTGAGGTAAAATTTGATCCTTGATCCGATTGTATTTCTGTGGGTAGTCCATATCTAGTAAAGAATTTAAGTAACTCCTCCACAATCTTTTTAGCTGTAATATTATGTACTGGAATGGCCTCTGGAAACCTAGTAGACACATCCATTATAGTCAAAAGATATTGATTCCCATTTTTGTTCTAGGAAGCGGTCCTATGCAATCAATTAGGACCCTTGTAAAAGGTTCTTCAAATGCTGGAATGGGTATTAAGGGCGCTGGTTTTATCACTGCTTGAGGTTTCCCTATTACTTGACATGTGTGACATGATTGACAAAACTTAACAACATCTTTATGTAGTCCAGGACAATAAAAATGTTTTTGTATTTTAGCTTGAGTTTTCCTTATTCCCAAATGACCTCCCACTAGTACCTCATGTGCAACTCACAACACCTCCTTTCTATACCCTACCGGCAATACTACTTGATGAACGTCTGCCCACTTTTCATCCACCTACATATGAAAAGGTCTCCATTTTCTCATCAAGACATCACTTTTACGGTAATAAAACTTTGGTATCCACTCAGATTCCTCTTCCGTGTATGCTTTCTGATACATCCATTTTATTTCTACATCTTTCTGTTGTAACTCCGCCAATTTTCCTGAACTAAAAATATCCGCCTCATCCTCCACCTGTTCTTGTTCTTTTTCAACCACCTGATCAAAAATCGTTTCTGATAATTGCACTTCAACTTCATCTTCACTCTTTGATTTCACCTCGTCTTAACATGTGACTTTGCGACCTTGTTACTACACAATCCGGAAAAATCCCAGGATATTCGTCCTTCAACATTTCAGTTGTCTGATTTTCCACTGGCTTATCAACCACAGTAGGCATCACTCCCACATGCGATCCAGTTATATCATTACCCAAGATAAACTGTATTCCTGGACAAGATAGTCTCTCTATGCCTCCTACTACCACTTCACCACTCTTCACTGAACTTTCCAACCTTACCTTATATAATGGAATATTATTCCTCTCACCCTGAATTCCACATATTACCACCTTTTCTGGCAACATTCTTCCCAAACTAGATAACTCCTCATCTCTTACCATTAAAGATTGACTAGCTCCCATATCGCTTCAAATTGTGACTTCTACACCTGCTCCTCCTGATACACAAGTAAACTTTACCCACACAAATAAATTATTTAAATAGATCTGGCACCTTCTTATCAATCACTTCTTGATCAGGCTGTACAATCTTTTGCACCTCCTTCGCTTCACTTGGGCTTTCCTTTTCCACTTTCACAAACCCCACACAAACCCCACTGTCTTATCCTGTTTTATCACATCAGCCTTCCCAGTGCTTTTCAACCACCAACACTGACTTTACATGACCGAGTTTATTACAGTGAAAACATTTGAAACTTTTCATGTCTCTTCCACTCTCCTGGATTTCTTTTTTAATCTGAGGTACACTCTCCTTATTATCTCCCATCAGATCACCTTTACCTTTACCACTTGAGTATTTCTCATGTCCCCAGTTTCTATCCCTCACAGGCTGAAACTGATGTCAGAAACCAAGCTTTGATTTATGAACGAATTCAGAATTAACTACCATCTCTGCTGCTGACCTCGCAGTTTTAACCCTCTGCTGTTCCATATGAGTTCTCACTACATCAGGAATTGAATTTTTAAACTTCTCCAAAAGTATAATTTCTCTGAAGCTTCATACGTTTGGTCTATTTTCAAAGCCCTTATCCACCTATCAAAATTACTCTGTTTGAGCCTTTCAAACTCCATGTATGTTTGACCAAATTCTTTCCTTAAATTTCTAAACCTTTGTCTGTAGGCTTCAGGCACTAGTTCATATGCACCTAAGATTGATTTTTTCACCTCCTCATATGTCCCAGATACCTCCTCCGGTAGTGATGCAAACACTTCACTAGCCCTACCTACCAGCTTTATTTGAATCAGTAATACCCACATGTCCTGTGGCCATTTCATTTGTTTAGCTACCTTCTTAAATGAAATGAAAAAGGCTTCCACCTCCTTCTCATCAAACCTTGGCAATGCTTGGACATATTTAAATAGATCCCCATCAAGCCTTCGACAATGACGCTCTTTCTCACTATCCTCATCACTACGCACCAACTGTACGTTTCCCTTTACGTCTGCCAATTTTAACTGACTGTCATGTTTCATGGCCAATTTCTGAAGTTCAAACTTTCTCTCTTTATCTTTTTCCCTGATCTGTATCTCCCTTTCTCTTTCTTTTTGTTCTGCTAGGGCTATTCTTTCTTTTCTTCTTTCTTTTCTCTCTCTTTCTTTTTCCTCTCTATCTCTTTCATATTCAAGCTGCTTTAATTCTTTCTCATGTTCCATTTGTTTAAGTTGTAACTGAATTTTTGCCATTTCCAATGAGTCAAACTGTATCTCAGGCAACTTTAAATGCTTAGCCACCGCCATAATTACCTCATCTTTTCACATTTTGTCAGGTAAGGTTAACTGCAATGTTTTTGCCAAATCTAAGAGTCTGCTTTTAGTCTCTGTCCGTAAGGTACTGTGCGTGACCATCTCCACCCCCAAAAACCTCAGAGCCTCTGAAAGAGCCATTGTCCACAACACACTCCCCACTTAAACTAAAATACCACACCTGAAAAGCAACCACAATATGCTCACCCCTCACTGTCTTTAAGTTCACTAAGCCAATCCAATAGATAGACTTTTATCCCCCTCGAGCCTCCAATTTGTTATGGGCCAGGGTTTAGAGAACCCCAAAGTGGATCATGGAGTTCACCTGACCCACAACTTTTAATAGATTGTGGTATGGGGAGCACACGGCCCCCTCTACAGGTGTGGTACAGCAGAAATGGAGAAGTATTTTTTAAAGCAAAACAATGTTTATTCTATGAACTCAAGTTCACCTTTTTGAAACATACAGTGAACATCTTAGCAACCATCAATTCAAATACAACCCCCAAAGAATACAACACTAAGTAATCCTTAAAAAACATCCCAAACAACATCCAGAAGACAGAAGAAATACATTTTAACAGAAGCACATCAGGTTTACATTCACTACTGAAAAAATTTATAATTCTGAATTCACCAAATGATCAAGAGATAGTCTTTTGATGGCAGAGAGAGCAGCAGTACACCTGCTTGGTCTGGCTTCAGCTCCAACACTGAAAATGAAACTGAAACACACCCTGCAGCAAACAGCCTAAAACGAAAGTAAAACGCTGACATCAGCCCAGCTCCACCCACACTCTGACATCACTAATAAACACCCATTTCTTAAAGGTACATTTCTTAAATACCCATTTCTTAAAGGTACTCTCACATGACAGTGGCATGCTGGACCATTTCAGAGGGCAGTTTAAGCCAACCACATTGCTGTGGATCTGAAGTCACACATTGACCAGACCTTGTCAGGGTGGTATCTTTCCTTCCTTAAAGGACATTAATGAACTAGATGGTCTGTAATAAAAACAGAAAATGCAGGGAAAACTCCACAGGTCTGGCAGCATCTGTGGAGAGAAAAACAAAGTTTACATTTTGAGTCTGTGTGACTTCTTCAGAGCTGGTCTGTATGTGTGTTCCTGTGTTCATGTATGTACTTGTAATAATGCATTTATACTTACATTCATGTATATATTTGTGTTAATTTATGTGTATTCATGCATTTGTGCCTAGGTTCTTGTATGACAGCATGCATTCATATATGCATCTGCATCCATGTATTTGTGACTATTTTTGTGTGTGTATTTGCTTCATATGTGTTATTATAGAACTCTTCTGGTTTTTTTAGGTATGCGTGTCTACCCTAGATCAGGAAGTAGCATGCATGTGATTGATTTTCTGTCCTGAAGATTATGTAGGCATTGTGGAGTATATGTTACTTGGAAAATGGCTGTCTTTGTGAAATATGTTTAACTGTTTATATTGTTATCAAGTATTACCAACCAAAGGCCAGGGCAAAATTAGGCCAATGTTGATATTTATAAAGGAACATGTGTCATTGAACATTGCTTGTGGCCATGTACTGCCTCGTGTGTCGCAGTAGCTCAATTTCCAAGATCACTTAACCATTCAAAACTGTAGATAATCAGATTCGGAAGTAATTACTTGTCGTTGAACTTTTTAAATGGGAGTGAAACAAAGAGAACACTAACATAGAGCAAGCTACGTATAGCATATGAATAGAAAGGGGTGTGTTAACAATACCCCTCCCTCGCCCACTCACATGTTCTCTTCTGACTAGAAGAAATATGTTCAACTTTGAATCCCAATGATATCTATTGTTTGAGCATGAGCAAGCTAAGGGTATGGGAATGAAATGCCAACAAATGGAGCATGTAGAGTCTTGTGTATGATAGAACAATATACACTGGAAGTCCTCAACTGTACCTCTGGGTAACTATGGCTGTGATGTATACACTTCGGCATGCAACCCTCAAACATCTTCCATATGTGTTCAAAATAAATTAAAATAAGTGAGTGGATAATGTTCCCAGTACATTGTTATCATTGGGTAATGTTGTCATGATGATGGCAACGGCTGCTATTCTTATTTGTTCCACTGGTAACATGTAACTTTTAAAAAAGATTTTCAAAATTGCCTGTTTTTCTTGCTTTCTGCAGAGGTGACTGTAATCTCTCAGGGCGTGATTGAATGGAAAAAGTTCTAAGTGTCATAGCCGGTGTGACTTCCCGGGTGTTTTCCGACAGCCGAGCCTGCAAGGTCGCGGCCCGTATCCGATGGCACTTAGTGCCGGAAATGATCCCCCATAAGCTTGCGGCAGAACTGGCTGTCCCGCCAGCTGATTGACCAGACTTGCGCCCGGCAGCTCCCCACTAACAAGTGTGAGCTGTCCATAAAAGCTCCCTCTGAACTCACAACCTGGCAACAGACGAAAATGACACCACGCAGACCTGCTCCACGTTTCGGGGATGCTGACTTGGACAGGCTGCTGGACACTGTGGTGTGAGACAGATTACCCTGTTCCCACAAGGGGGTCAGAGAACCAGCAGCAGGGCTGCCAATGCCACCTAGGAGGCAGTGGCAACGGCTATCACTTCCGGCAACGTGACCAAGAGGACCGCTATACAATGTCGGAAGAAGATCTCAACCAGGCTACAAGGGTAAGTAAACAACGACCCCCTGACATCAGTCTCACCTGTCATCCCCCCCCCCCCCCCCCTTCTGATGCATCAAGCATGAGACTCACAATGCCACCTCTCTTCCCCCAGAGAAGAAGTTGGCCCATGACAGGCAGGGAAGGGCCCAGACAGGTGGCAGGGTACCAGATATCAGAGTCCTCACCCCAATGTTGGCCTCTGTTGCAGAGGTGAGGATCTACTCCTTCACCAGATGACCTGCCTCAAGTGGGTTGTTCATGTCAGACAAAAGGACCATTCTCTCTCACTGACCATATGTCCATTCTCTTGCAGGATCTCCATCTGGTGGGCCGGCCCATCTGCGTTGCCTCCCCCTCCCATTTGCCACCCAAGAGAACACATCTGAGAGGAGCTCCAAGGAGACCACTATTGAGGCATCACATCTTTCACCTCCACCAATGCAGAGACACACACCTCGGTGGGCAACATTAGTGGACAGGTTCCGGGAGCACTAACTAGTGAGCACCACACAGTTGCTGATGCACATCAGGTGGAGGCAGGAACATCCAAGAGAGTCAGCACGGTTATCCCAGAGCTGCTGCAGATGCTAGGACATGGCCATGATGTTCAGGAGGGGATGTCAGCAAAACTCCGGCGAGTGCATAGCCGATTGGAGGAACCCAAAGATAATGAGTGCAGGAGATGTGCCAGCAATGCGTAGCATCGAGGCCCACACTGCTAGGGTGGCGACTGCAGTGGGAAGCCTGAGTCTGACGTCAGTGCCTTGAGTGGTGGCATCCAAGGCATGGCTCAGTCGACATCAGCCATGGACGAGGGCCTTGATGTCATGTCCCAGTCGCTGAGGTCCTGTCCCAGTCGCAGGTAGAAATGGCCGAGGCACTGCAGAGCATTGCCCAGTCACTGAGGGACATGGTCCTAGACGCAGGTGGATGTTGTTGACGCACTGCAGAGCATTGCCCAGTCACTGAGGGACATGGTCCTAGACGCAGGTGGATGTTGTTGAGGCACTGCAGAGCATTGCCCAGTCACTGAGGGACATGTCCTAGACGCAGGTGGATGTTGTCGAGGCACTGCAGAGCATGGCCCAGGCACAGGTGGACATTGCTGAGGCACTCCGGAGCGTGTCCCAGTCACTCATGAACATTGTTGAGGCCACCAACACCATGGTGCAGACAACAGGGAGCCACCAGGAACGGCAGAGCCAGATGGCGTTGAGGCCTCTGTAGCTCACTCCAGCTGCCTTCCCATCCCATGGAGACCCCCAGGGCCCAACGAGCACGGTCAGGGAGAAGGGAGTGCTGGAGGCCTGTCACCAGGGAGATGATGGCGGTCTCCACCTCACCCTAATCCCCTCCCTCTGACACCAGAGCATCACACGGTCAGCGGGCAGAACAGGGTGGCACAGCAAAGCCAGTTGCACCAGTAAGCCGGCCGGGGCCTTCCGACTCGAGGCCCGCCAGGGACATCAATGGCGTGAGAGACAGTAGGCTGCCCCCATCTCTGAAGTGCATCCTGGGGATACACTAGACAGGATGAGTGAAGAAGGTGAAGAAAATTGATGATCACTGAGCGGGCACTGGGCGAGGGGGGGAGGGTGAGAGGTCACCATATGTAGCTAGGGATAATGGAGGTTTTGAATGTTCACTCTTAAAACATGTTACACCTGATACATGTGCAGCCTCTGTCATGTTATTCTTTACAGCGCGCTTGCCTGCACCCCCATCCCCAACTGCCCTCCACTCCCCCCACCCCCTGAGCACAGTGGTCCGAGAGCAAGAGCCTCCAATGCAGACCCCGTGCAGGTGATGGGTGTGAGCGCGCTGATAGCAGAGAGACATGAGTCAAACATTGGCATAGGCTGAGGGGCACCAGAGCTTACCTCACAGCAGGTTATCATCATTCTTCTGCCTTATATAGTGCCACGCTGACAGTGCCAACTCAAGCCCATTATCCTTGAGTGATGCTACTCAGAACTTTGGAGGGTATTCAGGGACAGGTGGGGTGAGGCGGGGAAGGGGGGTGGGGCAACCCTGGCCCTCAGGGCACACCATTCACCACACCCACAATAAAATCACCAGCAACCTGCAAAGGCATTTCTTCAACACCTCCATCAAATTGCTCATTCAGGTCAATCTGCCTCTCTCCCTCCCTCGTGCAGCTCCCAGCAGCAGACTTACTGGCAGAGGCAGCAGCAAACAAGCACACAGCCTCCAGGCAGCTTCAGCTGCGCGCAGCAACAAACAGCAAGCACAGCTCATTTGGATCAATCTGCCTCTTTCTCCCCCTCTTTCCACTCCCAGTAGTAGACTCCTCTGTATTGGAAAGTCGCACTGATCCAGAGCATGCCAGAAGAGAGCAAGAGCTCCCCCGCCCCTTCTCCAGCCCGGCAGCACGTCATCCAGGCTACAGAAGAAAAAAGGAAACAGCAGCAGCAGCCTCCAGGCATTTGCAGCCACAAGCAGCAGGAAGCAGCATACACAACCTGCAGCACCACTTGAGAGCTGTGAAGTGCTCACACATCTAACAATGCAAATTTCTTATGAGCAATAGCCTTCAGCTGTGAAGCTAGAGGCTGCTTGCAGTCAAAGGGAGTTAAAGTGAACTTCAGCATACAACCACAAACAGGACTCCAATAGGATGGGAATAGAGGGATACGGACCCAGGAAGTGTAGAAGATTGTAGTTTAGTCGGGCAGCATGGTCGGCACGGGCTTGGAGGGCCGAAGGGCCTGTTCCTGTGCTGTACATTTCTTTGTTCTTTGTTGACTCTGTTCTGGAGGTGTTTGGTAAGACAGACAGGCAACAGTTATAGTTGTCCCTGTTTTGGGTATGCACAATATTGGAGGTTGGCCTGTAGGCCCCTCATACGCTATGTCCCTCGACCCCCCCCCCCATCCCCCCAGCCCAGGGGCGGCCACTGGACTATGGCGCCCAGTTCCCCTCCACTTGGCCCATCCCCCCTTGATGGTTCCCCCCCCCGCCCCGAGAACTGTGGCAGGGCTGCATGCTGGGGAATGCAAATGGATTCTCACCTCCTCAGCTCTCAGCAGCCATTCCACTAGCTTCCCATTTTTAAAAAGGAGTTCTAAACAGCGCCCACTTGACCTCTCGTTGGGGAGCTGGTTAGATTGGACTCCCATCTCACTAATGAGATAGAGATTAGTCTTGCTTGATGTCTCACCATGTCTGCACAGGATCCGAGACCCGCCACCGGGAGAGGGCCACTTAGATCATGAACTGATTGGTTCCAGGCGCGGATTCCAATTTTAGCCTCTCCCACTATTTATCCGGCGTGCCCGGATCCACACCAGGTGCAACTATGCTGTTAAATCGTGCCCATAAACTTGTACCAAGAAGCACAGCAAAGAAAACAGAAGATGTGAAAAAGGTTTTCATCATTGGCATAAAATGGGATGGTTGTGAGTTAAATTCAATGCCAGAGAAAATCGGATGTAGTGTAAAATGCACCAATTCATGATGAATGCTTGCACTACCGGCGAAGATAAGTTTCACTCCATGCATGAGTAAATTTCTATCTTTACTGCATTACAAGTTCTGAAGCAGGCTAGACTAATCCTCTGCATTACTTCTACATGAGATTAAGGAAACTGCAGGGCAACACAAGAGAATGGAATCCAGCTTCTCTTCCATTTCCTTTTATATTCCACAATTATCAACTTGGATTGTCGGCAATACATCATACTAAAATCCATGCCTTACACAATTTTGCAATGAAATGTAAGTTGTCAAAGTCCGAGGGGCTACTCTCCCCTTTGAGGGAGAGCTGACTGGTGGTGATTTAAACTGAAAGTAACCAAACCTCAGGCAAGGTACAAGGTTGAGAAGGTGGGCCTTCATGGGTAACCTCAGAAGGTGCAGGAGTTGAACGCACACTGTTGGCATCACTCCACACCACAAACTAGCCGTCTAGCCAACTGAGCTAACCAATCTCCCTTTTTCTTTGTTAACTTGATCAAACTTGAAATACTGAGTTTATTTTTGATTACTGCGCAGCAAAAACATACACAAATTTTGGAGAGAGTGGCAAGTAGGGAAGTGACTATGGTGCAAGTGTAATTTGGAAATGATAGGGGATAAAATTAAAGACGCTTAAAATCTACAGTCTGAAAAGAAGGGGTATATTTTCCTCAGAGATACACTCCTATAACTTTAGCAGGCAGAGCAGATAAATAGACGGGTACAATTCTGCTGGGCCACTGACATATGATGTCAGTGGCTGCTGTTTCCAGAATTTTCTGTCAGAAATTATGTTGGGCATTCAAGCATTTTGGTCAATTTTTTTAAAAAAAATTCCGGGATGTGGGCAGCATTTATTGCTTATCCTTAGGTGTCATTGCAAAGGTGATGGTGAGTGTGGTGATATGCCTGTGAATAATATTGCATGCACTCAGCAATGCAACCTCCCACCAGCAGGTGGTACCAGAGATCAGTCAGGTGACATCCGGTTACCGGCAGAAGGTTGTGAGGCATACACAAGGACAGTCACACATCGGGTAGTTCCAGAGAAACTCAGTCTGTATGGATTCTGTATGTTATCCTTCCACATAGCTGCTTAACCACAGCTACAAGACTCTCCAATGACTCCCCCTTGGACTGATCTGTTCCCTGTAAGAACACTATTCCCGACGCCCTATGCTGTTCTTGCTCATGGATTTGCTTTGTTTGGCCCCTTGTTCTGCTCTGTAACCAATCACTATCTGTTGATGTACCGTTTGTCAATGTTCTCTGTTGATTATTCTTTTTCTCTCATATGTACGTACTGTGTACGTTCCCTCAGCTGCAGAAAAATACTTTTCACTGTACTTCGGTACACATGACAATAAATCAAATCAAATCAAATGTTATCTAATAAATCATCATTCGAATTAAGTGATTAGCAGTTCTGAATGTATCATTGCGAGGACAAGACAACAGAACACAACTGTTTTCTTTGTAGCGGTTGATTAAAACTGAATGGCTTGCTAGGCCATTTCAGAGTCAGCAACATTGCTGTGAGTCTGAAGTCACATGTAGACCTTAAAGGACATGAGTGAATCAGATGTTTTTTTATTGCAATCAACAATGGGCATCATTGAACTTTTAATTCCAGATATTTTATTGAATTCAAATTTCACCATCTGCCAAGGTGGGATTCAAACACAGGTCCCTAGGGAATTACCCTGGGTCTCTGGATTACTAATCAAGTGACAATATCATTATTCCACCACTTTCCCATATGTTGTCGGTTGTATTATAATAAAATGCTTACGGTCAGATTATGTCGTATGCTGCATTGCTTACCATGTGTGCCATCGAAATGTTGCTTGCTCGAAACATTTGGCCACAAAACAGGTGCGATATCAATCATATGCTTGTGGCGTCTGTGCAATGCAGCAGTCAGGAAGCCCAAAGGATTCGAGGTTCAGGCCTCACTAAAACTTTTTAGGTCAGCTACAGGTGCTAACTGAATATTCCGCTGTTTTTTTACCGTGGACAATTGGGCGGCCTTATCATACAATGACTGGCAGGTTAAAGCCCTTTATTTGGGAGAGGAGAAAGCAAATGCCAGGGAAGAACAGAATGAAAACAAGCTTGTAGCAGGGCAGAAGATTCTTAATAAGCCTGGAAGAGCATTCCTTCTTCCAGCTCCACCAAAATATTTTAATTAAAGAAACAAAAACAAAAAATATTTTTTTGGCGAGGCCTCCAGTGAAAAAATGAAATGAAAATCACTTATTGTCACAAGTAGGCTTCAAATGAAGTTACTGTGAAAAGCTCCTAGTCGCCACATTCTGGCGCGCCTGTTCGGGGAGGCTGGTACAGGAATTGAACCGTGCTGCTGGCCTGTCTTTGTCTGCTTTAAAAGCCAGCTATTTAGCCCAGTGTGCTAAACCAGCGGTCACTTTACGCACAGCCAGTTAGATTTCTCAGCAGGTATAAATCCTCCTCCTCCCTCCTTCTGTTCTGGTGAATAGTACTGATATGACATGCAGAAGAACTTTTTAACAATGACTGTCCAGTCGCGGGTGTAACAATTACGCTCTCTTCACCTGCGGCTGGCTCTTTGCTCTCTGCCCCAAGATGTTTTGTGCAATATAGGTGGGAATTCCACTAATAACTCACTCTAAAAATCAAGAAGGATGGACAAGGATTGGATGGATAATCCTTCATTGCCAAAGTTGCGACAACATAGTTGGGGAAGGAAAATCAACAATTTGGTGTTTATAAGGAAATCCCATTGAGATACAAAAATATTAAATGGCATGGATAAATTAAATCTTCAAATTAAGCCAGGAGAGGAGTACCAGAGGACATAAATTTAATTTAGTTGGAAATAGTTTTAAGCCAGGTATTGTGAAGAATTAATTTAATCAAAGGTGCAAAATATTTTGAACAATTCACTAGGCTGCTTCATTGAACAGTCGAGGCTTTCAAAATATTTCTAGAGTGGGATGTTAGGATATGACAAGGATGAACTTGAATGGGTGGAAGGGCCTTTCATCATCTTTTCTAATACTATATTCTTATAATCATACATTTATGTTGAACTGCATATAAATGCCTGTTTCCTAGCCGTGGTGCACGGTGGTTTAATGTGTCCTTCAGTAACCTCTTCAAGAATCAATCAACAATTATGCATTCAAGAAGAAATATAAGTATTTCATTTTTCTCCTATAGTTCCAAATGTAACCTTGACTGTCAAAATCTTAGCTACTGGTTATTTCCGTCTTTATATTAGAATGCAACTTATTGTCACCGCTAATGATGACTTCAATTTGCCAAATGACAATTCTAAATTTCCGTTCCACTTATATCATCCTGATTAAACCAGACATAAAAATTTATAGAATATACATTCAGAGGTAAATAGTCATAATTCTTCTGCAACACCAAAGCGTTTTGTGATTATTGTTCTGTGCTGAAACCCATAGGAGATTAACTTCATTAACATCATAAGTAGCATTGTTCATACAAAAATATAAGAGAAGACATACTGAAGTATTTTTTCAAGCAAGATATGGTGAGGGCCACTTGCAATTTATGTTGGATTTGTTACACTCATCAGTCCACCCCAATATAGTATCTGTGACGTCAGAACATTTTGACCGATGTGAACAATTTTAAAATGTAAAAACTTGTTTCTTGACCCATGAGATCAGGTATTCTGATAGTCTGTACATCAGTACTTCTTATGTGGCAAAGTACGCTTTGATCTTTAAATCTCTTTCATTATTCAATATGTTCCTCTCGTGTTGGATCTCACTCCAAAAGAAAGAATTCGCTTCTCAGCAGTATTTTCTTTCTGTTCATGATGTTTTTCTGAAATTTATTATTTTATGGGACATAGGCTTTGCCAGTTGGGCCAACATTTATTGCCCGTCCCTAATACTAATCTGTAGAATGGTTTTGCCGAGGAAAAAATATAACCTTGTTAGTCAGATTGCAATGGAGCCGATTTTGACTTTGGCTGAAAATGTAAACGAGGCGATATTGCATCAGCAGCCCACTTTACAGCTTCCCCTATTTTTACTTTGATTTTGAAACAGCTCTCAATTTGCCTTCACCCATTTTACAATATCACACCGAGATAAAATTACCCCAATGTTATACTTTATGCCACAATGACATTATTACTCTTTACAATATCTGTCTTCATATTATGCGAAGGGGATAGTTTATTACTGTACCAGTCTTTTGCTCTGAATACAGGACTGCAATGTAGAACGTGAGCTGGACTGAATAAATGCCCATTCTATATAAAGAAGCTTAGTTGACATTGCCATATGATGCATTGCCGAAAATCTGTGAAAAATTGAGACAAAACTTCAGCAGATTCTATACAAAGATATACTTTAAGACAATGTGAAATGAAGTTACAATTTTAGGATCATAGAGGCAGTGGAATTGGAACATACCCCAAAGGACGGAATGCAGTACTATTTATTTAAGGCTAGTGAAATTTCCAGTCTCATGTTAATATGTGTCAAATTGAGTAAGTGAATGGACCTAATTCATTCGGCAGTGCATGCGAGCCACCTGTATGTGTTGTGCGAGAACAACTGCGTATGTCAATGTCTGTGAGAGTGAAAGTGAGAGTATGTGAGCCCAGGTTTCTTGACAAGTGAACAAACATAAATGAGAGTTTGTGTGTGCAGATATGTTGGTAGGTGAATAACAAATGGAGGTACCTGTAAAAAGCTAGATATACTCAGCAGGTCAGCATCTATGAAGAGAGTTAAGAGGCCGTATTTTCACCTTGCTACGAAGGGTCACATCACACATCATTTTCACTTTGGGGAGGTGGGGGCTGGATCACGTCAGGCACACCGGCTCGGGAATCAGATTGGGGATGGCCATGGGGATGGGTAAGTGCTGAGGCAGGCTGGTTAGAAGGTCTGCCTTGACTCTCCTAAACTTCATCCCAGTAGTTTTGAAAGCTGTTGGGCCCTCTATACAGCACCCTGCACACACTCTCACACTAACACACACTCACCTGCCCTTGCATAACCCCATGTCACCACCGTGCCCCCTCATACTCCAAAGCCCTCTCCTTAGGCACTCACAACAGTATCTATTATGGGCAGACCTCAAGAATTATGTGGATGTGAAAAAATAAATTTTAATAAATCTATTAGCACTCTCCCTCATACACACAATACAGAAAAAAACATTTATTCATGAAACCCATTCAAAGATTTAAAATCTCTTCAAGGGGTCAATTAGTGATAAAATCAATTTTTTATTCATTAACCACATCAAAGACAGCTAATCCTTTATTTGCCTCTTAAAACTATCAATCAGAACATGAACTCAGCTGTCCTGCTGAGATAAGTGTAACTGGAGCTTTAGAAACTTAGCCAAGCATTTGTAATGGGCACAGCTATAATGAAGCGTAAGCGATGCTTGCTTGCATTCTTTGAGGACATAACCAGCAAGGTGGTTAATGGGAAAATACCTGTGGATGTGGTATATCTAGACTTCCAGAAGACATTTGATGAGGTACCGCATTAAAAACTGATCCAGAAGGTGAGATTACAGGGGATTGGGGGAAGAGTATTCGGTTGGATTGAGAATTGGACAACTGACAGAAAGCAGAGGGTCTGGATAAATGGGTCCTTCTCTGGCTAGCAAACTGTAATCAACGGGGTGCCGCAGGGTTCAGTCCTCTGACCGCAACTGTTTACAATTTATATAAATGACCTGAAAGCAGAATCAGTGTATAAAATAGCATAATTTGTGGATGATATTAAAATAGGTGGGAAAGCAATCAATGAAGAGGAGATAAAGATTTTGCAGATGAATATAGATGGGCTAGTCGATTTGGCCAAAGCTCGGCAGATGGAGTTCAATGTAGATAAGTGCGAGGTTGTCCAAGTTGGCCGGAAAAATAGAAAGGCTACTTTTATCTAAATGGAAAGCAGATTCAAGATAAGCCTGGGCAGAAGGATCATGAATCGCAGAAAGTCAGTATGCAGATGCAGCATGCAATTGAAAAGGCAAATGGAATGTTAGCATTTATTGCAAAAGAATTGGAGTATAAAAGTAGAGATGTCTTGTTGCAATTGTATAGTGTGTTGGTGAGACCACATCTGGAGTATTGTATCCAGTTTTGGTCTCCTTATTTGAGGAAAGATATGGTGGCATTGGAGGCAGTTCACAGGAGGTTCATCAGATTGATTCTGGGGATGAAAGGGTTGACATATGAGGAGGGATTAAACAGATTGGGCTTATACTCACTGGCGTTTGGAAGAATGAGACGGTATCTAATCAAGGTGTATAAAATACTTAATGGTATTGATAAAGTAAACATAAACTAAATGGTCTCCCTTGTGAGGCAATCTAGAATGAGAGGTCACGGATATAGGTTGAGAAGCTGTAGATTTAGAACTGAGATGAGGAAGAACTACTTCATAGACGAATCATAGAATTTACAAAGCAGAAGGAGGCCATTCTGCCCATCTAGTCTACACTGGCCTCGGAGAGAGCACCCCACTTGAGCCCATACTTCCAACCTCTCCCCGTTACCCAGTATTTCTGTCCTAAAATCAGGTGCTAGGGATGTTGAATTCATTACCCAGTAACCCCACCCATCCTTTTTTGGACGCTAAGGGCAATTTAGCATAGCCAATCCACCTAATGTGCACATCTTTGGACTGTGGGAGGAAACCGGAGCACCCGGAGGAAACCCACTTCTCGCAGGATGGTGAATTTGTGGAACTTGCTACCCCATAGTGCGCATCTGAGTCATTAAATGGTTTCAAGAAGGAGATAGATATATTTCTGATAAAAATCAGGATAAAGGGATATGGGCAACAAATGGAGAGGTAGATTTAGACCAGGAAAAATCAGTCATGGTCTGATTGAATGGAGGAGCAGGCTCAAGGGGCTGAATTGCCTACTTCTGCTCTTAATTCTTATGTTCCTATGTAACAGAATGTGGGAAATGTCAAAGATGAACTCTATTAAAACCACGGGAATAAGCTGCTGTTTTTTCTAAGCTACATCAAATGGCCTGTCAATCAAAGGAATCCAGCAGCCAGTGCTTTTTCTATGCTGTCAGCTGCAGCCTGTTTGTTCTTCCTCGTTTAAAAAGCTTGGGATTAAAATAACTTCTGTACATGATGCAGAAACAGAACTTAACTATTCTTCAAGAACATTTATATTTCTCCCACAAATCCATGACACTTGCATTTCCTGGCCGTGAGGTTTGCTAGTGTCACACGGGAGGGTTTAAACTAGTATGGCAGGGGAGTGGGCACGGGAGCAATAGGTCAGAAGGTGAGAGCATTGAGGGAGAACTAGGGAATAGGGACAGTGTGGCTCTGAGGCAGAGCAAACAGGGAGAAGTTACTGAACACAGCGGGTCTGGTGGCCTGAAGTGCATATGTTTTAATGCAAGAAGTATTACGGGTAAGGCAGATGAACTTAGAGCTTGGATTAGTACTTGGAACTATGATGTTGTTGCCATTACAGAGACCTGGTTGAGGGAAGGGCAGGATTGGCAGCTAAACGTTCCAGGATTTAGATGTTTCAGGCGGGATAGAGGGGGATGTAAAAGGGGAGGCGGAGTTGCGCTACTTGTTCGGGAGAATATCACAGCTATACTGCGAGAGGACACCTCAGAGGGCAGTGAGGCTATATGGGTAGAGATCAGGAATAAGAAGGGTGCAGTCACAATGTTGGGGGTATACTACAGGCCTCCCAACAGCCAGCGGGCGATAGAGGAGCAGATAGGTAGACAGATTTTGGAAAAGAGTAAAAACAACAGGGTTGTGGTGATGGGAGACTTCAACTTCCCCAATATTGACTGGGACTCACTTAGTGCCAGGGGCTTAGACAGGGCAGAGTATGTAAGGAGCATCCAGGAGGGCTTCTTAAAACAATATATAGACAGTCCAACTCGGGAAGGGGCGGTATTGGACCTGGTATTGGGGAATGAGCCCGGCCAGGTGATAGAAGTTTCAGTAGGGGAGCATTTCGGGAAAAGTGACCACAATTCAGTAAGTTTTAAAGTGCTGGTGGACAAGGATAAGAGTGGTCCTAGGGTGAATGAGCTAAATTGGGGGAAGGCTAATTATAACAATATTAGGCGGGAACTGAAGAACATAGATTGGGGGCGGATGTTTGAGGGCAAATCAACATCTGACATGTGGGAGGCTTTCAAGTGTCAGTTGAAAGGAATTCAGGACCGGCATGTTCCTGTGAGGAAGAAGAATAAATACGGCAATTTTCGGGAACCTTGGATAACAAGAGATATTGTAGGCCTCGTCAAAAAGAAAAAGGAGGCATTTGTCAGGGTTAAAAGTCTGGGAACAGACGAAGCCTGTGTGGAATATAAGGAAAGTAGGACGGAACCTAAGCAAGGAGTCAGGAGGGCTAGAAGGGGTCACGAAAAGTCAGTGGCAAATAGGGTTAAGGAAAATCCCAAGGCTTTTTACACGTACATAAAAAGCACGAGGGTAGCCAGGGAAAGGGTTGGCCCACTGAAGGATAGGCAAGGGAATCTATGTGTGGAGCCAGAGGAAATGGGCGAGGTACTAAATTAATACTTTGCATCAGTATTCACCAAAGAGAAGGAATTGGTAGATGTTGAGTCTGGAGAAGGGTGTGTAGATAGCCTGGGTCACATTGAGATCCAAAATGACGAGGTGTTGGGCGTCTTGAAAAATATTAAGGGAGATAAGTCCCCAGGGCCTGATGGGATCTACCCCAGAATACTGAAGGAGGCTAGAGAGGGAATTGCTGAGGCCTTGACAGAAATCTTTGGATCCTCACTGTCTTCAGGTGATGTCCCGGAGGACTGGAGAATAGCCAATGTTGTTCCTCTGTTTAAGAAGGGTAGCAAGGATAATCCAGGGAACTACCGGCCGGTGAGCCTTACTTCAGTGGTAGGGAAATTACTGGAGAGAATTCTTCGAGACAGGATCTACTCCCATTTGGAAGCAAATGGACGTATTAGTGAGAGGCAGCATGGTTTTGTGAAGGGGAGGTTGTGTCTCACTAACTTGATAGAGTTATTCGAGGAGGTCACAAAGATGATTGATGCAGGTAGGGCAGTGGATGTTGTCTATATGGACTTCAGTAAGGCCTTTGCCAAGGTCCCTCATGGTAGACTAGTACAAAAGGTGAAGTCACACGGGATCAGGGGTGAGCTGGCAAGGTGGATACAGAACTGGCTAGGTCATAGAAGGCAGAGAGTAGCAATGGAAGGATGTTTTTCTAATTGGAGGGCTGTGACCAGTGGTGTTCCACAGGGATCAGTGCTGGGACCTTTGCTGTTTGTAGTATCTGTAAATGATTTGGAGGAAAATGTAACTGGTCTGATTAGTAAGTTTGCAGACTACACAAAGGTTAGTGGAATTGCGGATAGCGATGAGGACTGTCAGAGGATACAGCAGGATTTAGATTGTTTGGAGACTTGGGCGGAGAGATGGCAGATGGAGTTTAATCCGGACAAATGTGAGGTAATGCATTTTGGAAGGTCTAATGCAGGTTGGGAATATCCAGTGAATGGCAGAACCCTCAAGAGTATTGAAAGTCAGAGAGATCTAGGTGTACAGTTCCACAGGTCACTGAAAGGGGCAACACAGGTGGAGAAGGTAGTCAAGAAGGCATACGGCATGCTTGCCTTCATTGGCCGGGACATTGAGTATAAGAATTGGCAAGTCATGTTGCAGCTGTATAGAACCTTAGTTAGGCCACACTTGGAGTATAGTGTTCAATTCTGGTCGCCACACTACCAGACGGATGTCGAGGCTTTAGAGAGGGTGCAGAAGAGATTTACCAGAATGTTGCCTGGTATGGAGGGCATTAGCTATGAGGGGCGGTTGAATAAACTCGGTTTGTTCTCACTGGAACGACGGAGGTTGAGGGGCGACCTGATAGAGGTCTACAAAATTATGAGGGGCATAGGCAAGAGTGGATAGTCAGAGACTTTTCCCCAGGGTAGAGGGGTCAATTACTAGGGGGCATAGGTTTAAGGTGAGAGGGGCAAGGTTTAGAGTAGATGTACGAGGCAAGTTTTTTACACAGAGGGTAGTGGGTGCCTGGAACACGCTACCGGAGGAGGTGGTGGAAGCATGGACGATAGTGACATTTAAGGGGCATCTTGACAAATACATGAATAGGATGGGAATAGAGGGATACGGACCCAGGAAGTGTAGAAGATTGTAGCTTAGTCGGGCAGCATGGTCGGCACGGAGGCCCTTTGGAGGGCCGAAGGGCCTGTTCCTGTGCTGTACATTTCTTTGTTCTTTGTTCTTGAGGCTTAAGGCACTTGAAAAGCTAAAGTTGCACCTGTATAAATTCTGCACTATTTTCAAATGGCAAACAGATTAATGTTTCCTGGTCTGTGATTCACAGACTAATCTTTTCCCTACTGGAAAAATTGTATCTACCAGAAAAGGGGGTTGGGCTTCCACATCTGGTTTCTGCCTACCATGTATAGGTCTCCGGAGTCATCCCACCACAGCAAAAATTCAGCCAAAGGTTTCAGGTTGATGACCTTTCAGCAATTCTGTTTTTCTCTTCGCTGATGCTGCCGGGCTTGCTAATTATTTCCAGCATAGAACATAGAAAAATACAGCACAGAACAGGCCCTTTGGCCACGATGTTGTGCCGAACCTTTGTCCTAGATTAATCATAGATTATCATTGAATTAACAGTGCAGAAGGTGGCCATTCGGCCCATTGAGTCTGCACCGGCTCTTAGAAAGTGCGCCCTACCCAAAGTCAACACCTCCACCCAACACTAAGGGCAATTTATCATGGCCAATCCACCTAACCTGCACATCTTTGGACTGTGGGAGGAAACCGTAGCACCCGGAGGAAACCCACGCAGACACGGGGAGGATGTGCAGACTCCGCACAGACAGTGACCCAAGCCGGAATCGAACCTGGGACCCTGGAGCTGTGAAGCAATTGTGCTATCCACAATGCTACCATGCTGCCCTTAAGAACAAATAAATCTACACTATATCATTTTACCATAATCCATGTACCTATCCAATAGCTGCTTGAAGGTCCCTAATGTTTCCGACTCAACTACTTCCACAGGCAGTGCATTCCATGCCCCCACTACTCTCTGGGTAAAGAACCTACCTCTGACATCCCCCCTATATCTTCCACCATTCACCTTAAATTTATGTCCCCTTGTAATGGTTTGTTCCACCCGGGGAAAAAGTCTCTGACTGTCTACTCTATCTATTCCCCTGATCATCTTATAAGCCTCTATCAAGTTGCCCCTCATCCTTCTCCGTTCTAATGAGAAAAGGCCTAGCACCCTCAACCTTTCCTCATAAGACCTACTCTCCATTCCAGGCAACATCCTGGTAAATCTCCTTTGCACCTTTTCCAAAGCTTCCACATCCTTCCTAAAATGAGGCGACCAGAACTGTACACAGTACTCCAAATGTGGCCTTACCAAAGTTTTGTACAGCTGCATCATCACCTCACGGCTCTTAAATTCAATCCCCCTGTTAATGAACGCTAGCACAGCATAGGCCTTCTTCACAGCCCTATCCACTTGAGTGGTAACTTTCAAAGATGTATAAACATAGACTCCAAGATCTCTCTGCTCCTCCACATTGCCAAGAACTCTACCGTTAACCCTGTATTCCGCATTCATATTTGTCCTTCCAAAATGGACAACCTCACACTTTTCATGGTTAAACTCCATCTGCCACTTCTCAGCCCAGTTCTGCATCCTATCTATGTCTCTTTGCAGCCGACAACAGCCCTCCTCACTATCCATAACTCCACCAATCTTTGTATCGTCTGCAAATTTACTGACCCACCCTTCAACTCCCTCATCCAAGTCATTAATGAAAATCACAAACAGCAGAGGACCCAGAACTGATCCCTGCGGTACGCCACTGGTAACTGGGATCCAGGCTGAATATTTGCCATCCACCACCACTCTCTGACTTCTACCGGTTAGCCAATTCATTATCCAACTGTCCAAATTTCCCACTATCCCATGCCTCCTTACTTTCTGCAAAAGCATACCAAGGGGAACCTTATCAAATGCCTTACTAAAATCCATGTACACTACATCCACTGCTTTACCTTCATCCACATGTTTGGTCACCTCCTCAAAGAATTCAATAAAACTTGTAAGGCAAGACCTACCCCTCACAAATCCGTGCTGACTATCCCTAATCAAGCAGTGTCTTTCCAGATGCTCAGAAATCCTATCCTTCAGTACCCTTTCCATTACTTTGCCTACCACCGAAGTAAGATTAACTGGCCTGTAATTCCCAGGGTTATCCCTAGTCCCTTTTTTGAACAGCGGCACGACATTCGCCACTCTCCAATCCCCTGGTACCACCCCTGTTGACAGTGAGGACGAAAAGATCATTGCCAACGGCTCTGCAATTTCATCTCTTGCTTCCCATAGAATCCTTGGATATATCCCGTCAGGCCCGGGGGACTTGTCTATCCTCAAGTTTTTCAAAATGCCCAACACATCTTCCTTCCTAACAAGTATTTCCTCGAGCTTACCAGTCTGTTTCACACTGTCTTCTCCCTTTCTTCAGTTCCCTCCTGGCTATCTTGTATCCCTCCAGCGCCCTGTCTGAACCTTGTTTCCTCAGCCTCACAGAAGTCTCCTTTTTCCTCTTAACAAGACATTCAACCTCTCTTGTCAACCATGGTTCCCTCACTCGACCATCTCTTCCCTGCCTGACAGGGACATACATATTAAGGACACGTAGTACCTGTTCCTTGAACAAGTTCCACATTTCACTTGTGTCCTTCCCTGACAGCCTATGTTCCCAGCTTATGCACTTTAATTCTTGTCTGACAACATCGTATTTACCCTTCCCCCAATTGTAAACCTTGCCCTGTTGCACGCACCTATCCCTCTCCATTACTAAATTGAAAGTCACAGAATTGTGGTCACTATCTCCAAAATGCTCCCCCACTAACAAATCTATCACTTGCCCTGGTTCATTACCAAGTACTAAATCCAATATTGCCCCTCCTCTGGTCGGACAATCTACATACTGTGTTAGAAAAGCTTCCTGGACACACTGCACAAACACCACCCCATCCAAACTATTTGATCTAAAGAGTTTCCACTCAATGTTTGGGAAGTTAAAGTCACCCATGACTACTGCCCTGTGACTTCTGCACTTTTCCAAAATCTG
The DNA here is from genome assembly GCF_047496885.1 of Scyliorhinus torazame. NCBI lineage: Eukaryota > Metazoa > Chordata > Chondrichthyes > Carcharhiniformes > Scyliorhinidae > Scyliorhinus > Scyliorhinus torazame. The sequence continues at coordinate 88,031,793 of NC_092715.1, read as the reverse complement.
TTTCCCAATCTGTTCCTCCACATCTCTGCTACTATTGGGGGGCCTATAGAAAACTCCCAACAAGGTGACTGCTCCTTTCCTATTTCTGACTTCAACCCATACTACCTCAGTAGGCTGATACTCCTCGAACTGCCTTTGTGCAGCTGTTATACTATCTCTCATTAACAATGCCACACCCCACCTCTTTTACCACCTTCCCTAATCTTATTGAAACATCTATAACCAGGGACCTCCAACAACCATTTCTGCCCCTCTTCTATCCAAGTTTCCGTGATGGCCACCACATCGTAGTCCCTAGTGCCGATCCATGCCTTATGTTCACCCACCTTATTCCTGATGCATCTTGCGTTGAAGTATACACATTTCAACCCATCTCCGTGCCTGCAAGTACTCTCCTTTGTCAGTGTTCCCTTCCCCACTGCCTCATTACACTCTTTGGCGTCCTGAATATCGGCTACCTTAGTTGCTGGACTACAAATCCGGTTCCCATTCCCCAGCCAAATTAGTTGAAACCCTCCCGAAGAGTACTAGAAAACCTCCCTCCCAGGATATTGGTGCCCCTCTGGTTCAGATGCAACCCATCCTGCTTGTACAGGTCCCACCTTCCCCAGAATGGGCTCCTATTATCCAAATACCTGAAGCCCTCCCTCCTACACCATTCCTGCAGCCACGTGTTCAGCTGCACTCTCTCCCTATTCCTAGCCTCGCTATCACGTGGCACCGGCAACAAACCAGAGATGACAACTCTGTCTGTCTTGGCTTTTAACTTACAGCCTAACTCCCTAAACTTGTTTATTACCTCCACACCCCTTTTCCTACCTACGTCGTTGGTACCAATGTGCACCACAACTTCTGGCTGCTCCCCCTCCCCCTTAAGGATCCTGAAGACACGATCCGAGACATCCCTGGCCCTGGCACCCGGGAGGCAACATACCTTCCGGGAGTCTCGCTCGCGACCACAGAATCTCCTATCTATTCCCCTAACCATTGAATCTCCTACAACTATTGCTTTTCTATTCTGTCCCCTTCCCTTCTGAGCCCCAGAGCCAGAATCAGTGCCAGAGACCTGGCCGCTAGGGCCTTCCCCCGGTAGGTCATCCCCCCAACAGCATCCAAAACGGTATACTTGTTTTGAAGGGGAATGGCCACGAGGGATCCCTGCACTGTCTGCCTGGTTTTTTTTTCCTCTGACTGTAACCCAGCTATTCTTGTCCTGTACCTTGGGCGTGGTTACCTCCCTGTAACTCTTCTCTATCACCCCCTCTGCCTCCCGGATGATCCGAAGTTCATCCAGCTTCAGCTCCAGTTCCCTAACACGATCTTTGAGGAGCTGGAGTTGGGTGCACTTCCCGCAGGTATAGTCAGCGGGGACACCGGTGGTATCCCTCACCACCCACATCCTACAGGAGGAGCATGCAACTGGCCTAGCCTCCATCCCCTCTTACCTTACAGAATATAGCTGCGCTGTGGACCAACTGGATCTCCGCCCTCCGACTCTGCTCCCAGTCTCTGTAAACTCCTGGCTCTCTTCTCACTCTTTGCGGAAATGTAGGAAACAAAATGAAAGGTCTGCTCATGCCACCAAAACTCATTCTGGAAACAGTGCTTTGGGCTCTATACTCCATGACTGAGACATGTAAACTGAAGCGGGCATATTTAACCCTAGATATTCAACATCCCTAGCACCTGATTTTAGGACAGAAATGGGTCCCCATTTCACGTACTGCCAATATGCGAGGGCACCACCAAATTGGACTGCACTACTTTCAGGTGTGCCTGACGTTAATTGTACAAAGAACCATCTATGGGCCAGAATTCTCCATTTCAGAGACAAAGTGCTGATGCCAGGACTGAATTGGGTGACTTCTATGGCCCCAGAAGCGGCACCAGTCTCGGAGCGATTCAGGATTCCTAATGGGCTAGCAGCAGCACCACGTGGAACTAGTGTGATTCCAAAGATTCACCGGGGTCGGGATCGGCACTCGAGAGCCTGACAAGCATAAAGACATTCCACTCCCCACACACCCTAATCCCAGCCAAGAACATGGCACTGGTTGTGCTGGAGCTGCCCATCCCATTGATTGGTTGGCTGGGGCCAGAGGGTACCTAGGGGGATGGCCTGGGGAGGCTCCCATGCGACCAGTGGAGCTACGTTCACAGTGGCAGTCAGTGGCATGCACAGCCACATGGCTGCCTTGCAGACTACGCAATGATGGTCCATGCCTGTCAACTCCAACCCCATGGCCCATCTCCTATCCACCCCCACGCTATGCCCCCTGGCCTTGGCAGAAGCCTCCTTGTCAGTGGCACAACTGTCAGCACACTATAGCAATGTTGGACACTTTCTGTAACCCCTGTATCTCCCTCAGGAGCCATGGCACCTGTTTTAAATCCTGATTTTAAATACCAAAATTGAACCTCGCCATCGCTAATTCCTCCTGGCAAAGGCGGAGCATTGTGGAGAGCCCGGAAATTGCTGGGTCGGGCTTGTTAATGATATGCCAATGATGTTTATTGTAGAATCTGCATGCCCATGCCACATGCAGCATGGAATGTATTCAAATGGCTGTCGAGGCACTGGAGCATGACATTCTGTTGGCTGCCCATCGCCGGCCTTGATTTTCAGCGGACGTGCGATTCGCCGCCCAATTGCGCTTCTCAATTCCGGTGTCACTGGACAGAAATCCCGCCCATGGTCTTTAAGAGGCATTCTCTTCATCAATAGCTGGTTGGGAAATCCATTTTAGCTTTGTTTCATTTAAATAAACATGATACAATGTATATTTCTCAAATGTACACACAAATATATATCGGGAGAGAGAGAGTTGAAGTTTTCCCTATCGCACTGAGCATTTGAAAGGACATCACCAGTGTTCCTGACACCATGTGGGGTTGATTGAAGAATAAGTGAAGGAATGGGGTAGCCACCTCAGGAAATTGGAGGGTAAATTGCTGTGGTGCTTGGACATTACATAGCACAGTTGACCCAAAATTTGAGCTTTTTAAAAAAAGTTCTACATTTTCAGAATTCCCATTTTGCCTAATACAATAAACTGTTCTGCAGTCAATTCAAAAGAACTGAATTATTTTTGGAAAACTCTACATGGCTCTTTTGTTTCAACACCGGAAAGCTCTTGTACTTGGTGTACATGGAGATGATTTGCTCTTATAGAATCATAGAATTTACAGTGCAGAATGAGGCCAATCAGCCACAAAGCCTGCACCGGCCCTTGGAAAGAGCATCCTACTTAAGCCCACACCTCCACCCCATCCCTGTAACCCAGTAACCCCAGCTACACTTTTTGGACACGAAATGCAAGGTGAAATTTCATCGAGCCCACTCGAGCAGGCATAATGCCAGAGGTCCTGGGACAACTGGGTGGCAGACCTGTGTACAATTCCTAGCATTGGGTAAAAAGTCCCCAATAAAGTTGGGGGCAAGAGGCCATGAAACGGGAATCCAGCTCACTGGCAGCAGGATGCTTATTAATCACATTAATGAGCCACTTGAAACAAATTATGCCTGAGCTCACCTGAGTTCAGTGGTGACTCCTGAATTTAATGGGACTCATGTGGCTTTCCCATGCCTCTGTGGGGTTTGCCTGTATTCTCTTATGAGAGATCTCTTGTGGAGAGCTGTGTAGTGTCAGTTCAAAGGATCAGGAGGAAGGAGGACACTGAAAGCCACACCCCTGCCCTAGCCTCTGATCATCCTCTCTGGCAAACTGCTCCGATGAGCCCCATCCCACCCTATTCACCCGTGCCTAAGGCTCCCAATGCTGCTGTCAGCAATGGAGAGCTGCTGACCTCTGACTGATTGGTAGCTCTCAGGGGCTGTATTCCCACCCCCAGGATCCTAAATTGCACGCGCAGCCGGCTCTGGTGTTAAGTGCCTGAGTGAAATTAAAATGTGTCATGCCCCTCCCACAGAAGTGACGTGGGGCTCCGACAAATTCTCCAACTTGTTGCAGGGGTGGGAGGGGGGACGCTATTACAAGATCTAGATCTAAACCCAGTTAACATTTCAGATCAATGATCTTTAGTTAGACTTGAAATTGTTCATTGACAACGTGGTATAGAACTTCTCCATTGTGATTTTGTGCAAATATAACGGAGTATTTAAGCAGCTGAGAGAATTAATTCATAGTAGAAAGTAAAACTGCCAATCTGATCCTTTTCTATAAATGTTAAAAATAATTAGGGAGCATTTCTGAAAAGTATGTGTCAAACATATCCTCCTATCTTAGTGGAGGCCTTGTGGCTTAGTGTGTAGTGCTCCTGCCACTGAGATAGCAGCTCCAGGTTCAAGTTCCATTCTAGGACTTGATAGCCATAATAATAATAGCCTTTTATTGTCACAAGTAGGCTCACATTAACACTGCAATGAAGTTACTTTGAAAAGCCCCTAGTCGCCACATTCCGGCGCCTGTTCGGTTACACAGAGGGAGAATTCAGAATTCTCAGCTGGTACGGGAATTGAACCCGTGCTGCTAGACATCTGCAGCCCTCCCTCCTACACCATTCCCTCCTACAAACCAGCTGTCTAGCCCACTGAGCTAAACCAGCCCATGGAAAGAATGTTCATGACATGGCCAAACAGGTTGGTAGAATTTTAAATTGGACACGTTGCTTAAATATAGAATATAGAACAGTACAGCACAGTACAGGCCCTTTGGCCCACGATGTTGTGCTGACCACTTATCCTAATCGAAGATCAACCTAGCCTACACCCCTTCAATTTACTGCAGTCCATGTGCCTGTCCAAGAGTCGCTTAAATGTCCCTAATAACTCTGATTCCACCACCTCCGCTGACAGTGCATTCCACGCACCCACCACTCTCTGTGTAAAGAACCTACCTCTGACATCTCCCTTATACCTTCCTCCAATCACCTTAAAATTATGTCCCCTCATGACAGCTATTTCCGCCCTGGGGAAATGTCTCTGGCTATCCACTCCATCCATGCCTCTCATCACCTTGTACACCTCGATCAAGTCACCGCTCTTCTTTCTTATCTCCAGTCAGAAAAGCCCTAGCTCCCTCAACCTTTCTTCATAAGACATGCCCTCAAGTCCAGGCAGCATCCTGGTAAATCTCCTCTGTGCCTTCTCCAAAGCATCCATATCCTTCCTATAATGAAGCGATCAGAACTGGACACAATATTCCAAGTGTGGTCTAACCAGGGTTTTATAAAGCTGCAGCAAAACCTCGCGGCTCTTAAACTCAATCCCCCTGTTACTGAATGCCGACACACCATATGCCTTCTTAACAACCCTGTCAACCTGAATGGCAACTTGGAGGGATCTATGTGCGTGGACCCCAAGATCCCTCTGTTCCTCCACACTTCCAAGAATCCTGCCTTTTACTCTGTATTCAGCATTCAAATTCGACCTTCCAAAATGAATCACTGCACATTTATCTAGGTTGAACTCCATCTGCCTCTTCCCAGCCCAGCTCTGCATCTTGTCAATGTCCTGTTGCAGCCTGCAACAGTCCTCGACACTATCTACAACTCCACCAACCTTCGTGTCATCGGCAAACTTACGAACCCGCCCTTCCACTTCCTCATCAAAGTCATTTATAAAAACCACAAAGATCAGAGGTCCCAGAACAGATCCCTGTGGGACCCCACTGGTCACTGACCTCCAGGCGGAATACCTTCCACTCGCTGTCTTCTTTTGACCAGCCAATTCTGTATCCAAACAGCCAGATTTCCCTGTATCCCATGCCCCCTGACTTTCTGAATGAGCCTACATTCAAATGCCTCACTGAAATCCATAAACACCACATCCACTGCCCGACCTTCATCAATGTGTTTTGTCACATCCTCAAAGAATTCAATGAGGCTTGTGAGGCATGACCTGCCCCCTCACAAAGCCATGCTGACTATCTTTAATAAAACTATGTTTTTTTAAATAATCATAAATCCTATTTCTCAGAATCCTTTCCAGTATTTTGCTCACCACAGATGTAAGACTGAGTGGTCAGTAATTCCCAGGGATTTCCCAATTCCCTTTCTTGAACAGGGAACAACATTCGCCTCCCTCCAATCATCCGGTACTACTCCAGTGGGGAGTGAGGATGCAAAGATCATCACCAACGGCGCTGCAATCTCCTCCCTTGCTTCCCGTAGTAACCTTGGGTATATCCCGTCTGGCCCAGGTGACTTATTTATCCTGATGCTTTTCAAAATTTCCAGCACATCCTCCTTCTTAATATCAACCTGTTTGAGCCTATTAACCTGCTTCACGCTGTTCTCACGAGTAACAATGTCCCTCCCTCGAGTGAATACTGAAGCAAAATATTCATTTAGGGCCTCCCTTACGTCCTCAGACTCTAGGCACAGGTTCCCTCCACTATCCCTGATCGGCCCTACTCTTACTCTGATCACCCTCTTATTTCTCACATAAGTGTAGGTGGATTTGGGGTTTTCCCTAATCCTTCCCACCAGGGCTTTTTCATGCCACCTTCTGGCTCTCCTAAGTCTATTTTTGAATTCCTTCCTGGCTACCTTGTAACCATCTAGAGCCGTGCCAGATCTTTGCTTCCTGAACCTTTCGTAAGCTTCCTTCTTCCTCTTGACCAGAAGCTCCACTTCTCGTCATCCAAGGCTCCTCCACCTTGCCATACTTTCCTTGTCTCAGTGGGACAAAACTATCCAGCACTCGCATCACGTGCTCCTTAAACAACCCCCACATTACTGTTGTGCATTTCCCTGAGAACAGCTGTTCCCAATTTATGCTCCTCAGCTCCTGTCTAATAGCAGTATAATTTCCCCTTCCTCAATTAAATACCTTCCCATACTGTCTGTTCCTATCCCTCTCCATGACTATGGTAAAGGTCAAATAGGACACATTTCTTAAGCCAACAAGCGCAGGGGCAATGGGTGAATGGGACTTCATGTAAATTAGGACATGAGCAGCAGATTTAGGATGGTCTCAATTTTACTGAGGGCAAAAAATGGGAGACCAGTTGGGATGTTATGAAATAACCAAATTTGAGGGAACAATGGCATGAATAAGTGTGTCAGTAGCAGATAAGCTGAAGCAGGGGTGGAGTTGGATGATGTCATGGAGGTGGAAATGGGCAATCTTAGTGATGAAGTGGACATGTGGTTGGAAGCTCATCTCAGGGTCAAATAGGACAGTAAGTTTGTTAACAGTTAGGTTCAGCTTCAGGCAGTTCCCAAGGAGAGGGATGGAGTTGAAGGTTAGAGACTGAAGTTTGAGGTGGGGACTGAAGACAGAGGCTTCAGTCTTCCTAAGATTTAATTGGCAGAAATTTCTTCTCATCCAGTACTGGATATTAGACAAGAAAGTTGGCAATTTAGAAATGGTGGGGAGGTTGAGAGAGGTGGTAATGACATTGGTCTTGGTGCCATCATCATACATGTGCAAAAAAAGGGTGGAACCTTACCACATTTTTTCCAAGTGTCAGGCTCAGACTGAAAACTGGTGTGTCATTCTCCCGCTGCACAGACCAATTTTCACTCCAGTTTTTAAGTCTCTCTGAGTAAAAGAAATGAGTGGGCGGGGTTAATGCCATCATTCTGGCAGGAGAAGGCCTGATGGAGGCAGCAAGGTCAGCTTCACAAAGATTGGGTCCATCTTTAAAAGGTATCCCAATCAGCACCAAAGTGGATTGCCCCCCCCCCATCCACACCCCACAAAAAGGTATCAATGGTTCCCCCATTTCCCCCCTCCCCAGACACTCATTTGGGGCTCCTCCACATCTCAGACAATCATTGGGGACTACCCCCAGACACCCGTCAGCTCTGGACAATCATTGGGGTCTCCCCTCTCCCACCCCTGCAGAAATATTGCTGATGTTCCTTCCTCAACTGCCCGCTCCCCATGGCTTGCAAGTTACTCTCTCACAACTCGCTCTCCCCCACCACACATAACTGAAAAACACCACCACCCCATGGGGGTTCCCAAATGGGCCTGCCCTGGCGTTGCTCTCTGGCACTGCTCCCTGGCACTGCCCCTTGGCACTGCCTTGGTACAAGTTGACACTGCCAGGTTGGCAGTGCCAGGTTGGCATTGTGCTAACCTGGCAGTGCCAACCTGTGTCAGGGGCTAGTGCTAGGCACGTCCCTCTCTCCCCAGGGGCTATACTTACCTTTGAGCCCCAAGAGGGTTCCCCTCAACTGATTCTTGTCTTTCAATGCCTGTTGTAAACTGTGGTATCACTTCGGTGAGGTTTGAATATTCAGTGAGAGGGTGGGGGCCCATGTGGCAAGGGGACTGGCTGATGATATTAAAATTTATTGAAATCCATTAAAATGAGGTTCCTGTCTTTTGTGTGTGTGAGCCGCGTAATGTCATCAGCAAGAGGTAGGGATAATCAGGAAACTATGTCCGGAGGTATTTACATTTCCCAATTCTCTCCAGATTTTCCTCCTGCGTTGACGGTCTCTCTGAGGGTGAACGCGGGCTGAAAATTGCCCCCGATGTATTTTGGTTGACGTCAGTGAGGATCAGCGTGTAGATATGAAATTGAAAAGTACCAAGGATAGTTCTTTGGAGGACACCATCGGTAACTGTGTGGAAGCAGGAAGAGGAACCATTGCAGGTGATTTTATGGCTACAATTCGATAGATAAGCGTGGAATCAGGTGATTGTAATCCCACTCAGCTGGACACTGGTAAGAGATGTTGAAGATGATGTGACTAACTGTATCAAAGGCTATAGACAGGTTGGGAAGAATGATGAGTGATGTTTTTTATCTTTGTCATTGTAACATAGAATTTGTCATTTGTGTTTTTGTTAAGAGCGATTTCAGTATTGCAGCAGGAGAGAAATCTGATTGGAGCGCTTCGAACATGGAATTCCAGGAAAAAGGGGATGAATTTGGCAAGTAACAGCATGTTCAAATGCTTTGAAGTGAAAAGGGAGGGATGGAGGTGGTGTGGTATGTTGCAAGGATGATGAGGTCAAGGGTTGGTACTTTGGAAGTGAAAGGGTATCTGACGAACCCAACACCATTCAGACATAGATTATGAATATAGTGTCACAATATCTAAACCTAAGAGCTACCCAACTTTTACGAACAGGTGCCTCTGCAGTGTTAAGAAACATTTACTGTTTTGTTGGGTGATCCTAGTGGATCAGTTTATTACTTAAATGTTGAGGAGGAGTGGTATTGTGTATCTTCTGTTTAAGCCAAATACCTCATCCTTGACTCTAAATTAGTGGGAGAGGGAGTCCAAGTTCTAATGAAAATGAACTAGAACTCAAATAGGAAGGAACTATATCTTCCTAGAGTCCTTTGGGAAAGACCTATAAGAGATTAGATGGATTTGGAAGAGCAATTGAGCTGCAAGGAGTGGGGGGGAGGGGATGAAAATGGATCACAGGTGGGCCTATGAAAGGAGGTAGCTTGGCCTCGGACAACAACACAGATTCGCCAACAAAGGAAGTGAAAGCCCATAAAAGCAAAGACATCTCTAAATCCAAATGCTGTAAATGGAATTGCAGCTTTTTGGGGTAATCTCTCTGCCACTCATCACAAAACGTGAAACAATCAAAGTAACACTGTTATCAAAAGCTTTCTTCTCAGTCTGAGATTGGGAATATGATGGGGAATGTATTTCAAATAATTATTTTTGATGTTGTTGCAACGTGTTCTGCAGTTCTTCTTTGTGCAACATAAATGGGCAAGCCCTTTCTCATTGAGCTAAAAGCTTTTGGGAGAAGAATGGATTTGTGCATTATGATTGGCAATTAATAAAATAAGAAAATAACCAATTAGAAATACAAAAATGTTAACACTTTACTAAATCAAAGGCAGAAAATTAATGGGCATTCAAAATAATTGACAGATATTCAAAGTCCTCTGAGACAGAGTTTTCCCATCCTACTTCGCTACCATAACTTCACCGGAAGCCCTGTTTACATGTGCAATGGAGTTTCTGCCACACTTGTGTTATATCTACATTGACAGAACAGGTCTACCGTTGAATAAATTCTTTGCCATAGTTTTATACATGAGGAGCACTATGGGAATGCAAATGGATATTAACCTCAAATTCATTTGGGTAGAATCTTCATCATTAGAAATATCTGGGGAATAATTCCAAACATTAAATTGAATCAAACAACTTTTGTCTTTATATTAATTTGTATCAGATTAAATTAAGCGTTTGCAGTCTGTAGAGTTGCTGAATTGCTGTTCTGTGAGTATGTTCCTATGTCTCTAGATTTGGGTATGATATTATGCTGTTATATCACGTTATTCATGTTGGTACAATCTTACATCTCATGTGGCAAATACATTTTGGAGTATCACATCATAGTTCAAATTCCCGAACAGCACAGAGTATATTTTTCTCTTTACTGCCTGGGTGGTAATCAGCTCATGAACTCACCATGCTCTAGAACTCACTTGATTTCTATTTCATAGAATTTACAGAAGAAGGCCATTCGGCCCATCGAGTCGGCACCAGCCCTTGGAAAGAGCACCCTAATAATAATAATCGCTTATTGTCAGAAGTGAGCTTCATTGAAGTTAAAGCGAAAAGCCCCAAGTCGCCACATTCCGATGCATGTTCGGGGAGGCCGGTCTGGGAATTGAACTCGTGCTGCTGGCCTTGTTCTGCATTACAAGCCAGCTGCTTAGCCCACTGCGCTAAACAAGCCCCTAAGTCAACCCTAGTCAAGCCCACGCCTCCACCCTATCCCCGTAACCCAGTAACCAAACTTAACCTTTATGACACAAAGGGCAATTTAGCATGGCCAATCCACCTAACCCGCACATCTTTGGGATGTGGGAGGAAACCGGAGCACCCGGAGGAAACCCACGCAGACACGGGGAGAACGTGCAGTCTCCGCACAGACAGTGACCCAAGCCGGGAATCGAACTAAGGGCCCTGGAGCTATGAAGCAACTGTGCAAACCACTGTGCTACTGTGCTGCCCTATTTCTGTCATGGATCCGTACCATCAGATTGCTATTCAGATGGTGAAAATGAAAATCTACCTCATAAGTTTGAATATTTTACTCTTTTTAAACAAAGAAAATCATCAGCTGGATTCTCCATTCCTGAAACTAAGTGTTGACGCCGGGGCAGGATAGACTTCCACAACAGCAAAACTGGTGCTGCACCAAGACCGATTCAGCGACCGTTAAGGGGCTAGCACCAGCGCCACGTGGAACACAGTTCAGTCCAATGAGAAATGATACCTGATTCGCCGGATTCGCAATTGACAACTAGGAGGCCGACAAACTACAGCCGCATATAAACACTTCATTCCCCACACACACCATCCCAGCCAACAAGATGGCACTGGTTGTGCTGGAGTGTGCCCATATGGCTGAAGGGTCAGGTGAGGCCAGAGGGCACCCAGGGGGGTGGCCTGGTGGACACCCATATGACCCATGGCCCTAAGTTCACAGTGGGCAGTCAGCGGCGTGCGCAGCTGCATGGCAGTGGTATTCCATCCCCTTTCACCCCTATCCCTGGCCACCCCCGCTACTCCCCCAGCCCTGGCAGAAGCCCCTTGGCCAGCGGCACAACTGTCAACAAACTTTGACGATGTTGGACACTTTCCAAACCCCCTCTCTCTCCCTCAACATCCACGGCGCCTGTTTCATGATTTTTAAAAGCACAAGTGAGCCTCGCTGTCAGGAATTCGGCCTATTGGAGGCGGAGAATCGTGGAGGCCCTGGAGAATACCGGGTGGGACCCTCTAATGATATGCCAATGGCGTTTACTGTATATGCTTTCTGGTATGCATTGATGTCGCTGTCGAGGCGATGGAGAATTGCAATTTGGTGTGAAATCAGCGCCCGCTGCAATTTCGTAGTGAAAATCGATTCTCCACCGAATCGTGTTTCCCGATTCCAGCGACGGCTGACAGAGAATCCTGCCCAATTCTTTTACTCTCCTATTTCTCTTCTGATTTTCTCACTCTCCTCTTCTTGCAACTGACAGGTCCAAGGCCACCAGGAAGAAGACTTTGAAGCATGTGTGATTCTGAAAGGTGAGTCTTAGCAGCCTATTTGGCTACACAATAATTACAGCTAGGTTTTATTCACAATTCTACCAGAGAATGAAGATGATCAGCAAATTTGAGCTGTAATGCACCCAGTTAGCCATTGAGAGCTATGTTTTTCTTTCATAAAATACAGAGGTGAACTTGACATTCTACCTTCAGCCCAATCAGTATAACATGATTCTAAAGAGCATGGTGTCATTTTAATGATAGCTATTTTTAATTCTTCCAAAAATTCTTGGGATTTCCAATGGGAAGTGCTCAAAATAAATGAGATGGTAAGCTGTTTTATAAAAGTGTGTTACAATATATAGAACACATAGCCTTATTCTACAGTTTTGTTCACAAGCCTGTCCCTTTAATGTCATAAAGTTTAATTACTGTACATAGGCACATCTTGAGGTAAATTCACACTTATTACCGTTAATGAGCAAACTTTGCAGTTGTTTATAAATTCCAAACTTCTTAAGCGTGGGTTGGAACTTTCAATGTGAAAGTGTGAATAATATTTGGTATATATAATGCACAAGAAATAAATCTCTGGAAGTAGCGCATTTCATTAAGAGGGAGAGAACTTTCCATGTAGTAAATATCCCTTACAATAGCTCTATAAGTTTCGTGATATTAATTTCAGCATGCCTATAATGAGCCTCAATAATGACCTATTACAAACAACACGCATGAAATAATGCTCATTAAAATTGGTCCTGTATTGCTTCCTCTGAGTCAGGTGTGTCCATATTAAAATCAATATTTTTAATAAGCTAACATGTATAACTTAACATGGTAATACAGTGGTTAGCATAGTTGCTTCACAGCTCCAGGGTCCAAGGTTCGATTCCTGGCTTGGGTCACTGCCTGTGTGGAGTCCGCACATTCTCCCCGTGTTTGCGTGGGTTTCCTCCGGGTGCTCCGGTTTCCTCCCACAGTCCAAAGATGTGCAGATTAGGTGTACTGGCTATGCTAAATCGCCCTTAGTGTCCAAAAAAAAGGTTACGTAGGGTTACAGGAATAGGGTGGAGGCGTGGGGATAGGGTGGAGGTATGGGCTTAGGTAGGGTGCTCTTTCCAAGGGCCGGTGCAGATTCGATGGGCTGAATGGTCTACTTCTGCACTGTAAATTCTATGATTCTATGGTTCTATGTGCTGTAATGATTATTCTTATATTTTTTATCACTTTTATTGAATAAACGGGACATGGTAGGAAGTGTAGAATTATGCTTCCTTTCGCAGCAAAGGTGGACCTAACCATAAAATAGACTTTTGACTTTACTGTTTGGGTGTTTTGCGATCAGAGTCTCTTATGCGAATGTGCTGCGTTCCCTATAAACAAAATCAATTATGTTAATTTTGACACACATGTTGCATACCTTAGCAGATCAGTTATGATTCTAAAATTATTTTCACTGTCCGTGTGGAGTTTGCACATTCTCCCTTCACCCCCACAACCCAAAGATGTGCAGGGTAGGTATTGGCCACGCTAAATTGCCCCTTAATTGGAAAGAAAAATGATTGGGTACTCTAAATTTATTTTTAAAATGATTAGAAAATTATTAAAAATATGTGTATACTATATATATAGAAGATACCTGCCAGAACTATGTCAAAACAGCAGAGACAAATGTCAAATGTCAATGTTTTGATTCAATACACATCTTGCTGGGATTCTCCGTTGCTGGTCCGCCCCACTATTGCTGCTAGCAAGGATGGAGAATTTGATGCTCAGTCAAATTTCCCATTCACTGCAGCAGAAGACCGGAGAATCCCGCTGCCATTAACAGACGGAGAATCCTGGCCATATTTGTGAATTTTAGAAAGCTAATTAAAATGATTTTAAAACAGGCATATTGATAGTCTTTAATGCTAAATTAATACTGTAATAAAAGTGGAATCATGTGTTTTATGACATTGCTGTAGTACTGATTATAGCTGTAGAAAAAGTCCATGGGCGCGATTCAGCAGACAAATGTTAAAGTCCACTTTTGGGTGCATTTAGCGCGGTGTTTCTCGGTGGCTGCAGAGCTGAGAAACACTCCACTATTCAACGGCCCTTTGCCGTTTCTTTTGACCTCGGGGAGTTTCCTCCTGTCAAGGCCGGATTTAGAAGGATTTCTTTCTGCTGTTCGCAGATCGGGGCGCCATTTTGAGCGGCAACCCTGATCTTCCCCCCCCTAACTTTATCCGCCCCCAACCTTGTTGAGGCCCCTGAGACCTTCCCCCCACCTCACCACATCCGCACCCCCCAACGTCACGCCATTTAAATTTACAAGACGCCCCACAGGCCCAACCACTGGCAGTGCCAACCTGACACCTGGGCACCCTGGCACTGCCAGCCTCACACCCTGGCAGTGCCCCAGTACCCCAATACCCTGCGAGATCTGCCAAGGTGCCATTACGTTTGGTCCGTGTTTGATATCGGAGGTGCGGCTTTTTGAGTCTTGGATGCGGGATAATCTGCCGTCCAGATACTTAAAAGAGCCATTAGACTCAGAGCTGGATTTTGCCCAGTGAGGGCAAGATCAAGATCGACTGGGCGAGATCCAGATCCTGGCAGGCGGAGTGAGTTGGGTAATGATTTGGGGTTCTCGTGCGATTTGGGACTCTCATACAATTCACCTGTTGCTCCCGGTCTGTGTTGGGCATAACGTGGTCACTAAATCACACCCATTTCCTGAAATTAAAGAAAATACGACACTTAATTAAGGAAGTTTCAGATTAGTCTCTTAATATATGAGCAGATTTTGCTGGGCTGCATCTTTATTCAGTGATTTCTGAATCTGTTACATCTGAGTAAAACTGCTTAATGTAAAATGTGTTTTTTTCAGGTCAACGAAGTAACAAATTTCAACATTAGTGTCCAAAGTGAAGAGATATACTGAAAATAGTCTATTATTTACTTCAGCAAGGCCTGATCTAGAACACTGTACTTAATGATTTTGTATTATATAAATAAAGAGCTACAAATTTTTATTTTGCGTGATGTATCTAATTTCGGACTTTAAATGATGCTTTCTAATAGTTTGGTCCAAAGTAAATATATTAAATAATCAAACTATTGGATGTAGAAATTCTATAAGATGTATGTACTTGTCCTCTGAGAATGGAACCTTATTTTTGCAATCAGCCACCTTCGCCCTCGAACAACCGCTGCATCGTTTATAGTTATTGATCAGGGTAACATGTCCAGTCTACAAAAATCTTCAGTTGGTCTGACTTCTTAACTATTGCATTTGACTGTAATTAACAATGATACATCCAAAGGGGTGCCTGTATTTTGACTGAATTGAATGCAAAGTTAGTTGGCCATGTCAGATTGTCTCCCCCAATGAATTTTACTGTGATCTGTCAAACCAGTTCTTTCTCCTGAATCAACAATGGGTCAACTATATTTTTAATGATTATGATCATGGCAACTTTCTTATAGAACAAAGAAAATTACAGCACAGGAACAGGCCCTTCGGCCCTCCAAGCCTGCACCGACCATGCTGCCCGTCTGATTAACTCCCTACACTTCCGGGGACTATATTTCTCTATTCCCATCCTATTCATGTATTTGTCAAGACGCCACTTAAAACTCACTAACGTATCTGCTTCCACCACCTCCCCTAGCAGCGAGTTCCAGGCTCCCACCACTCTCTGTGTAAAAGAATTGCCTTGTACATTTCTTTTAAAACTTCCCCCTCGCAATTTAAACCTATGCCCCCTAGGAATTGACTCTTCCACTCTCGGAAAAAGCTTCTGACTATCCACTCTGTCCATGTCCCTCATAATCTTGTAGACTTCTATCAGGTAACCCCTCAACCACCGATGTTCTTGTGAGAACAAATCAAATTTCTCTAACCTCTCCTCATAGCCAATACCAGGCAACATCCTGGTGAATCTTTTCTGTACCCTCTCCAATGCCTCCACATTCTTCTGATAGTGTGGCGACCAGAATTGAACACTCTCACTAAGAGTAGTCTGCATCTTTATAATTTTAATTATTTCCTTTTGAAATCTTAAATAAAATAATATAATCACTTGTGATTGATGACAATTTCTACTGCAGTGCAAGTATAGACCACAGGCAAGCAGTATAATTTCAGTGATAGTTTTACATAGGCATGCAGGGTTAAAGATTATTGCTAATGACCATTATTAATAAATTCAGAAATGATGCTACTGTGTATATATTTCAGTAGTACCAGCAAGGTACATGGTTCCATTGTTTTTACGAAATAAATCATACACTACATTTCATTTCACTGTAATGTTATTTGACCCTCCGGTATTAATTTCAAATTGTCCACAAAATGTGTGCTTTAAAACTTTGTGAAAAACTTTAAATGTTATTGCAATGAGAGGATTGTTATATTTTCTCCTCAAGTATTTGACAGGTGAATTAATTTTCCAATAAAAAGTATTGTTGTCTTCCCAAACCGTACTTTGTACTGCTATGAAGAGAAACAGATTACATTCCTCTTTTGTATGGACTTGTGTACTCAATCATATTGTGAGTTTTGGTCACAAAATTATTTACCTTTGTAATTAAGAGTTGACCAGAAAAAAAGATGTCACTTGTGAAAGTATTTTATTGGTATTAATTGGAATTGCATTGATTTTTCTAAAACCAACCTCATTCTAAACAAATGTGATGAAGTATCCTATATGTTGACATTTTCTTTTGTAGTGGAATAAATGTAAAATGTTTTGACTGCAATACGTGAATCAAAAAAAAATGTCACCACCAGGATGACACCTTGAAAATGTTTAAGAGGTATAATTAATTTTAGTACATTCTTAAATGTTATCTTGTTTAATGAAGATGTTCATGATATTATCATGGAAACTGGCTTTGAGGAGGTATTCAGCACAACCATATGAAGAACATGGGGCGTCATTCTCCGACCCCCCGCCGGCGTGGATTAAACCACCTTTTGAATGGCGGAACAAGGCGGCGTGGGCGGGCTCCGGGGTCCTGGGGGGGGCGTGGGGTGATCTGGCCCCGGGGGGTGCCCCCACAGTGGCCTGGCCCGTGATTGGGGCCAACGATCCGCGGGCGGGCCTGTGCCGTGGGGGCACTCTTTCCCTTCCACCTCCGCCACGGTCTCCACCATGGCGGAGGCGGAAGAGACTCCCTCCACTGAGCATGCGTGGGAAACTGTCAGCGGCCGCTGACACTCCCGCGCATGTGCCGCCCGGGGATGTCATTTTCGCGCCAGCTGGCGGGGCAACAAAGGCCGTTTCCGCCAGCTGGCGGGACAACAAAGGCCGTTTCCGCCAGCTGGCGGGGCGGAAATTCCTCCGGCGTCGGCCTAGTCCCTCAATGTTAGGGCTCGGCCCCCAAAGATGCGGAGCATTCCGCACCTTTGGGGCGGGGCGATGCCCATCTGATTGGCGCCGTTTTGGGCGCCAGTCGGCGGACATCGTGCCATTTCGGGAGAACTTCGCCCATGAATCTTAATGATCAATGGAGTAGACCGGGTTAACAATTGTACGTAAGGATAATAGATCTTCTTATTTACTGACATGATTCTGCATCCTAGCTTTTGATGATATTGTAATGTTTATCATGAAAACAAACCTTTAGATATTATAGTTTTTCGTTGGACATTTGAGAATAAAATTTAGTTGCAAAAGAATATTCCAATAATAAGGTTCAATGCCATTGCAATATTTTTAACTACAGACTTGCAATTAAAATTTACACCTTGAAGAGATTTGGAATGCTGCCATACCAAAGGCGCAACTTTTTATCTAAAGTTTCATGCAATCTGATTATATGCTCAACTCTGAACGTTAGTTTATGACTCCATCTCTCTGTTGACATTGAAATATTTTATTTAAGAGATACTTTGCATGGATATCCATTCCATTTGTTATTTCTGGTTGTTACACTTTACACATAATGTTGAATTGATTGTGGTAACACCATATTTAAGTAATGCACGTCACTAAGATGGAAGCCAGGGAACCTACTCCAAGCGTCAGTCAATGGTGCTCTTGAATCAACCAATGAGATGGATGTATGAGAGCACAAATAGTGTCTAAAACATTGTCTCCCACCTGCTGGATTGCACCTATTTTTTCTCCAAATGAGTGGACAATGAAAACTATAATATATGAAAGCACATTATTGCAGATGCTGGAGTCTGAAACAAAAGCAGAAAATACTCGACAATCTCAGCAGGTCTGACAGCATCTGTGGAGAGTGAAGGGAACTAACATTTTGAGTCTTGATAACTCTTTATCAAATGAAAACTACAAGCTCATCACCCCCAATATTGATGTGGTAGCTGGGGTGAGAGTTTTGTAGTGCGATACTGGAAACGCACAGATATTGCCAAATTTAACAACAGAACCTCTATCATTTTTTACTGTTTTCTACCTACCCAACAGCTGGAATGACAGGCTGGTTGGCTGCTGGATGGGGAAACCTGTGCACGAAGGCTGCTTGTATCCAGTGCACTCAGCCATGTCTTGATTTCACATGGAGTGGATCAAATTAACTGAAGACTGACATCTGTGATGTTGGGGAACTCAGGAGGAGGCCAAGGTGAATCATCCAGTTAGCACTTCTGGCTGAGATGTCACATATACTTTAGCCTTTTCTATTGGTCTTATGTGCTGATCTCTCCTATCATTGAGGATGTGGATACTCAGAGAGATTTATACTCCTGTTGGTTAGTGTAATTGCCCACTACTATTCATGGCTGGCTGTGGCAGGGCTGTGAACTTTGATCAGATGCATTGTCTATGGAATCATTTAACCCTGTCTTTAGCATGTTGCTTTTGCTATTTTGCATGCATGTAGTCCTATGCGGTGGCTTTACTAGGTTGGCACTTCATTTTCAGCTGTGCCTAAAGCTGCTTCTGATATGCTCTCCCACATCCTTCATTGGATCAGGGTAGGACTCATGGCTTGATCGTAAAGTAAAATGAGGACCATGAGGTTACAGATTATGGTTGATTACAATTCTGCTGCTGATGGTTCGCAGGGCCTCATGGATGCATAGTTTTGAATTACAGTATCCATTCTGAAACTAGCACGTTGGTGGTGTCACACAATAGATGGAGTATGTCCCCAGTGTGAAGATGGAACTTTGTTCCCACAAGGACTATGCAGTGTTTCCTAGGCCCAAACATCTTTAGCTGCTTCACCAATGTTCTTCCTTTAATCATGAGGTCAGAAGTGGGGATGATCGTTGATGATTGCACAATGTTCAGCACAATTCATGACTCCTGAGATATTGAAGAAGTTCATGTCCAAATTCAAGAAGACCTGGACAATATGCAGGCTTGTGCAAACAAATAGCAAGTAACATTCACGCCACACAACTGCCAGGCTATCATGATCTCCAACAACAGAGTATCTAACGATTGACCCTTGATATTCAATGGCACTACCATCACTGAATCCCCCACTATCAACATCCTGGGGGTTACTGTTGATCAGAAACTGAACTGGACTAGCCATATTAATACTGTAGCTAAAATAACTAGTCAGAGGGTAGGATTCCTGTGGTGAATAACTCACTCCTGACTCCTCAAAGCCTGTGCAATCTACAAGGCACAAGTCCTCTGCCTGGATGAATGCAGCTCTAACAACACTCAAGAAGCTTGATACCATCCAGGCCAAAACAGTCTGCTTGATTGACACCCCTTCCACAACATTCACTCCCTCCACCACTGCCATACAATAGCAGTAGTGTGTACCATCTACAAGATGCACTGCAGGAACTCAGCAAAACTCCTTAGACAGCACATTCCACACCCAGGATCACTACCTTCACTACCATCACTGCC
Organism: Scyliorhinus torazame; assembly: GCF_047496885.1. Taxonomy (NCBI): domain Eukaryota; kingdom Metazoa; phylum Chordata; class Chondrichthyes; order Carcharhiniformes; family Scyliorhinidae; genus Scyliorhinus; species Scyliorhinus torazame. The sequence goes on along the minus strand of NC_092715.1, from coordinate 88,012,015 downwards.
ATCTAGAAGGACAATTAGAATTGATCAATTAAGGGCCTAGCCAGCAGGGCCCACATCCCATGAATGAATTTGAAAACATTCTGCCAACACAGTCGTGGACTTGTGCAGTTTTGACAGTTAGATTGGTGAAGATGCGATCAAATAGGTTTATCCCTCATTTTGCTTCTCTCATCATCTGGTCAATAGGTCACTTCTGGTGATGGACATTGAAGTCTCACAGCTAGTGTACATTTGGTGCCTTTGACACCCTCAATGTTTCTTCCAAATGATGTTCGACATGGTGAAGCACTGGTTCATTAGTTGAGAGAGGGCAGGGGCTGGTAATCGTCAGGAGGTTTCCTTGGCCATGTTTGATGCCATGAGAATTGACTGGATCACAAAGCAATGTTGAGAACTCCCAGGCCCACTTCCTTCCCACTGGAAACTACTGTGCTGCAACCTCTATTGAGTCTATCCTCCTGGTGTACAGGACAATCCCAGAGATGGTAATAGAAGAGTCTTGTAAGGTGTGATTTTTGAGTATATAATCTGTTAAGCATTGCTTGACTAGTCTGTGGGACAGCATTCAATTTTGTCACAAGATCACAGATATTAGTCAGGAGGATTTTGCAGGTCAACTGGGCAGGGTATGCTTTTGGCACAGTCAGTCCCTAGGTAAATGCTGGCTGGTCTGTCCAGTTGTATGCTTATACAACGTTTTTGTGAGGGCCACGAAGAATACAGCATGAGTTTTAAGGATACAAAGTAATAACATTTATTTACTATAACATATATATATAACAGGAGCAGCAACTTCCCTTGCTGCACACTCCTTCCTGCTGGTTCCTAAACTGGCCAGCTTTATTTATACTAGGAGTTTACTAATGGTTTCTTCGCCTCCCTCATTGGGGAAGCTCATACTCCCACAGGATTGTGGGATTGTCATTAGTCCCCAGCCAATGGTAAGTAGGCAGGTTATAACATCCCTCCCCCGCAAAGTCCAAGGAATCCACCGAAGACCCTGGCGAAGGAGGGCGTCGAACTTGTTTTGCCGCAGGCCGGACATCATTTGCACGCGGCGCTGGATCCGGCGCTTCCGTGATGAACGGCGCAATGGTTGTACATCCACGGCCCGTGGACCCGAGGATTCCCCCTCTGATGCATCCTGTGTCTCCATCTCGGAGTCAGAGTCTGCTGCCTCCGTCATTTCAGCGTCTCTATCTCCATTCGGTTCTGTAGCGACCTGCGCAGGCTTCGAGTGAGGCACCAGTGGAAGATTGTGAGGACTACCTTCCTTTGTCTCTGGTCTCTGCGGCTGTAGAAATGAGCTCCGGGGGCGGGGAATCTTTTGAGGGGATAGTCTTCTGGACCGAACGTGGTCTACATGTTTGCGCTGGAGACAACCCTGGACTTGCATCTGGTAAGATATAGGGCCCGTTTGGCGAAAGATTACGCCAAGGACCCACTGGGCACCACCAGCAAAATTCCAAACGAACACTGGGTCACCGGGCGCAAACAGACGAATCGGCCGATGCCGAGAAAAACCATGTCGCTGCCGTTCTTGTGTGTGGCATACTCTTGCGCCACTGTCCGGGAAAACCATGCTAAGGCGGGTGCGAAGTCTCCGGCCCATTAGGAGTTCTGCGGGAGCTACCCCAGTCACCGCATGGGGGGTGGTCCTGTACGAAAACAAAAAGCGAGCCAGTCTCGTGTCCATTGATCCGGAAGACTACTTCTTTAGGCCTCTTTTGAACTGCGCGCTCTGCCAACCCATTTGAAGCCGGGTGGTAAGGGGCAGTGCGGATATGGCGTATGCCGTTCATCGTCGTGAACCTCGTAAACTCCTCACTCGTGAATGGAGTGCCGTTATCCGTGGCCAGCACCTCGGGGAGGCCATGCGTACTAATCGACAAACGCATCTTTTCAATTATTGCGCAGGACGTTGTCCCCTGCATCTTATGCACCTCTAGCCATTTAGACTGGGTGTCAATTAATAGAAGGAACATGGATCCTTGAAAAGGGCCTGCGAAATCTGCATGCAAGCGTGCCCAAGGCCGCCCTGGCCATTCCCAGTGATGTAGGGGCGCGACCGGCGGAAGCTTCTGATGCTCCTGGCAAATAGAGCAGTTTTGGGCCACCTTCTCAATGTCGGTGTCGAGGCCTGGCCACCAGACATAACTCCGGGCCAACATTTTCATTTTGGTCAGACCTGGATGCCCATTGTGCAAGTCTGTTAGGTTCAGCTCTGGCCTTTTTCCGGGAGAATCACACGCGTCCCCCACAAGAGGATGCCGTCTTCCACGCTGAATTCTGACAGCTTGGAGGAAAATGCCCACAACTCGCCTGGGAGCTGTCTATGCTGCCCACCATACAGGACTATGTGCCGAACCTTTGACAGGACTGGCTCCATCTGGGTCCACTCACGGATCTGTGATGCCGTGACAGGCAAGGTGTCCATAAAATTTAGGGTTGCAACCACCTCACTGGTCGTGGGGGTCGACATAGGGCCGGTCGATAAAGGCAGTTGGCTCAGTGCGTCGGCATTTGCTATCTGCGTACCTGGTTTGTGCTCCAGAGAATACTCGTATGCAGCAAGCAACAAAGCCCAGTGCTGGATCCGTGCGGAAGCAATGGGCGGTATTGGCTTATCCTCTCTGAAAAGTCCCAGCAGAGGCTTATGATCAGTCACGATAGTGAAATGGCGGCCATACACGTACTGGTGGAAGCGTTTCACTGCAAAAACCACTGCCAGGCCCTCCTTCTCGATCTGCGCGTACTTTTTCTCCGCTGCAGTCAATGTGCGGGAGGCAAAAGCTATCGGTCGCTCGCCCCGTTCTCCATCTTGTGGGACAGGACGGCCCCAATATCATACGGGGATGCATCACATGTGATGAGCAAAGGCTTTCCAGGATCATAGTGGGTTAGTAACCCAGGCAACGACAATTGTTGCTTTACCTGCCGGAAAGCGGTTTCTTGCGGCTGACCCCAAACCCAGGTGTGATTTTTTTTTAGCAGAAGGCGCAAAGGGGCCAGCGTAGTTGCCAGATTGGGGAGGAACTTCCCGTAATAGTTTACGAGACCGAGAAAAGAACAAAGATGCGAAGTGTCAGTCGGGGCGGGGGCCTGTTGAATTGCACGCACCTTCTCTGCGACGGGGAGGATCTTATTGAAACATACAAAATTCTTTCAGAGCTTGAAAGGGTAGATGCTGGAAGGATGTCTACCCTGGCTAGGATGCTCTAAGACCAGGAGACACAGTGCTGGAATAAGGGGTAGGTCATTTAGTACTGAGATGAAGAGGAATTTCTTCACTCAGAAGGTGATGAAACTTTGGAATTCTCTACCCCAGAGGGCTGTGCAGGTCCAGTCATTGAGTATGTCTGAAGCAGAGATCAATACATCTCTAAATATTAAAAACATCAAGGTATATGGGGTTAGTACAGGAAAATGATCTAGTTGAATGGCAGAGCAGGCTTGATGAGGCCTACTGGCCTACTCATGTTTCTATTTCCATGTTCCTGTGTTCTGTTGTGATTTGATACAGTTAACTGTCTTGCGTAGTTTGCTTGTCATTTCAAAGGACAATTAAGAGTGAACCACAATGCTGTAGCTCAGACTGGCAGATTTTCTTCTCTAAAGGACGTTATTGGACTAGCTGGGTTATGAGCATATCAATTAGAAGCAAGAGTAGGCCACTTAGCCCATCGAGCCTGCTCCGCCATTCAATAAGATCATAGCTGTTCTGATTGTAACCTCAATTCCATATTCCCGCCTAACCTGATAACTTTTCACTCCTTTTGCTTACCCCCTTGCATTTTTACAACAATCAATAGTTTCATGGTTGTCATTGTTAAGACTAGTTTTATATACCAGATTTATTTAATTAACCAAGTTTAAACTTAAATTCCAAATTTCTTAGATTCCGGGATGGTCAATCTGATAATAAGGTTTTTTTATTTGTTCACGGACGTGGACGTCACAGGCCGTACCAGCATTTATTGCCCTTCCCCAATTGCCCTTGAGGGGCAGTTAAGACTCAATCACATTGCTGTGGGTCTGGAGTCACATATAGGCCAGATGCTGCATGGGCATTTTGTGAACCAGATGGGTTTTTACGACAATCCACAATGGTTTCCTGGTCATCACTAGACTTTTAATTCCAGATTTGCATCAAATTCAAATTTCACCACCTGCAGTGGCAGAATTTCAACCTGGGGCCCCGGAGCAGTACTCTGGATTACTAGTCCAGTGACAAAAGCACTACGCCACGACCTCCCCCTTAGTTAGTTAGCAAATATTTCTCTTCAAGAAAGCAGGGAGAGAATGCAATGAACTATAAATGAGTTAGCTGAACATCAGTTGTTTAGAAAATGCTGGGATCTATTGTTGAGGAAATTTTAACAATGCACATAGAAAATGTGCATTGTATGATAGTATGATTAGGCCAAGTCAACCTAGTTTTACTGAAAGGAAATCCTGTTTGATGAATTTATTTGAGTGTTTTAGGATGTAATTAATAGGATAGATCAAGGATAACCAGTAGATGTAGTCTACTTGGATTTCCAAATACATCTGATAAGGTGCCATACCAAAGGTTGATAGGCAAAATAAGGGCTTGCGGCGTTGTGGGTAATAGATCAGTATGAATAGAGAATTGGTTGATGGATAGGAAGCAGAGGGTGGCATAAATAAAGCATTTTCAAGTTTGTAAGTAGTGAGGAGTGGAGTGCTGCAGCGATCAGTATTGGGGCCTTTGCTATTTTCAACTTATATTTATGACTTAGATCAAGAGGCAGAAAGTAACATATAAAAGTTTGCTGATGATACAAAGCTGGGTGGAAAGGTAAGCTGTGGGGAAGCACGGAGAGGCTGAAAAATATATAAACAGGTTAAGTGAGTGGGCAACAAGATGGGAGATAGAGTATAATGAAGGAAAGTGTGAAGTTATTCACTTTGGTCATAATAGAAAAGCAGAATATATTTTAAAAGGTGAAAAACTTATAGATGTTGATGTTCAAAGCAACCTGAATGTGCTCATACAAGGGACACAAAAAGTTGGCATTCGAGTGCAGCAGGCAATTAGGAAGGCAAATTGCATGTTGACATTTATAGCAAGGGGATCGGAGAACTGGAATAAACAAGTCCGACTACAATTGTATAGTGTTTTGGTGAGACCATATCTGGAATACTGCGGGCCGTTTTGGTCTCCACATTTAAGAAAGGACACACTTGTATTGGAGGTTATACAGCAAAGGTTCGCTGAATTGATGACAGGGATGAGGGGATTGTGCTATGTTGGGAGGCTGAGCAAATTGGGCTTATATTCTCTGAAGTTTAGAAGAACGAGAGACGATCTCATTGAAAAATACAAGATTCTGAAGAGGCTTCATAAGGTGAATGCTGCCACATTGTTTCCAGTCAGGGAGTCAAAAACGTGGGGGACACAGTAAGGAGCTAATCATTTCGGACTGAGATGAGGAATGATTACTTCATTCAAAGTGTTGCGAATCTTTGGAATTTTCTACCCCAGAAAGAATTGGATGCTCCATCATTGAATAGATTTAAGGCTGGGATGGACAGATTTTTGGTCTCCAGGGAAATCAAAGGATATGAAGGAGTGGGCGGGAAGGTAGAGTTCAAGCCCAAGATCAGTCATTTTTTTTCCCAAATATTTTTATTCTTCTCCTTTTTCACATTTTCTCCCAAATTTACACCCAATAATAAACAATAATCAGTAACAAATGTAATGTCAATCCCCATATCAATGCCAACGATCCCATCCTCCCACCAAACCCCAAACATTAGCCCGCATGTTAACATAAACAAATGACAAAAAGAAATCAGGAATCACCCATAGAGACCATTAATCCATACAGTCCCGTCCCCCCAACCCCCCCAGCCCCCCCCCCCCCCCCCACACCTAATGTTTGATGTAATCCAATTCTCGAAAGTGCATAATGAATAACGCCCATGAATTGTGGAACCCCTCCATCCTTCCACTCAGTTCAAATTTGACCTTTTCAAGCATCAAGTATTCCAGCAGGTCCCCCCGCCTCGCCAGGGCACAGGGTGGAGAGGTTGATTTCCACCCTAACAGGATCCACCTTCAGGCGAACATCGAGGCGAAGGCTACAACATCTGCTCCGCGCCCGTTTCGAACCCCGACTGGTCCGACACCCCGAATATGGCCTCCCGAGGGCCCGGGTCCAGTTTCACGAGCACCACTTTAGAGATTACCCTAAAAACCTCCTTCCAGTAATCCTCCAGCTTTGGACAGGACCAAAACATATGAACGTGGTTTGCAGACCCCCCCCCCCACCCCCGCAATGTTCACACACATCTTCTACCCCCTCAAAGAGCCGGCTCATCCTCGTCCATGAAAGGTGTGCTCTGTATCAACCCCAACCTCGCACACGAGGTGAAGGCGTTCACCCCCCAGAGCACCTCACACCAGAACCCGTCCTCCTTATCCTCTCCCAACTCTTCCTCCCACTTTGCCTTGATCGCTTCCAGCGGGGCCTTCTCCTCCACCAAAATAGCCTCGTAAACCGCTGATACTACCCCCTTCTCCAGTCCCCCTGTCGTCAGCACCTCCTCCAGCAATGTGGAAGCCGGTTCTACTGGGAAGCTCTGTATTTCCTTTCTGGCAAAGTTTCGAACCTGCATGTATCTAAATATTTCCCCCTGCTCCAGCCCATACTTGGCTCCCAGCTCCTTCAATCCCGCAAACTGACTCCCAAGAAATAAATCTTTTAGTGTCCTAATTCCTTTCTCCTCCCATCTCTGAAAATTTCCATCCCACTTCCCTGGCTCAAATCTATGTTTCCCCCAGATCGCCATTTCCCTTGACCCTGCCCCCAACCCGAAGTGTTGGCGAAACTGCCTCCAAATTCTCAACGAAGCTATTATTATCGGATTCCCTGAGTATCTCCCGGGGGCCATCGGGCACAGCACTGTCGCTAGCGCCTTCAATCCCGATCCCCTACCCAAACTCTCCTCCATTCTGACCCATTGGGAGTCAACCCCTCTGACCCAGCTCCGTTCCTTCTCCACTTTCGCCACCCAGTAATGATACATCAGGTTCAGAAGACCCAAACCCCCTGCCTACCTTCCTCTCTGTAGTTGCACCTTTCTAATTATGGCCACCTTCCCTCCCCATATGAACAAGGTAATCATCCCTTCAATCTCTCTAAAAAACGCCTTTGGCAGGAAAATTGGCAGGCATTGAAAAATAAACAGGAATCGCGGCAGCACATTCATTTTAACCGCCTGTGCCCGACCCGCCAGTGACAGAGGGAGACCATCCCACCTTGCCAGATCAGCTTTGCCCAAGATCAGTCATGATCGTATTGAATGGCGGAACTGGCGCAACCGGCCATGTGGTCTATTTCTGCTCTTATTCCTTGTGTTCTTGTATCCTAAATGTTGTGATGTCATTAGTCATGTCTCTGTAGCAATAGTTCAAGCATTTGGTTCACTGATCTAGTGGCATCAGCACTATGCTACTGTGCTATAATTATCCATTTGGAAAGGTGTTTAACTGTTTTAAACATCTTGAATTCCTTACCAACATCAGTATGCAGCCAATAAATACTGGATTTTCTTTACCGTACACCCTGTATCATCATCAGTTCCTCATCTTGCTCCAATGTGTTTTTACTGTCAGTTCACTACCCTACAGCTTATCTGTAAATGATCAGATGTCTTGCTATCTCCACAATTCTCACTGTTTATTCAACTATTTTTAAGTGTCACATAAAACAGAAATGTGTTGAGTTGCAGCTTGCAGAGTTGTTATTTATTATTGAAGACAAGGCCTACATAGAAAAGAAATAGACAGCAACAATTTCTATTGTTAAATTGCTCACTAATAGTATCTAGTCACCATAATCTTTCTTGCAATAAACAGACAGAGATCACTTTTACGTTTTTATGATAAAAAATGAAGAATTTAGCATATATATTTTAGAATACGTATCTGACAAATAATGTTTTAAAATGTTTAGGGCTATTTATAATTCAGATTACATCATTATTACAAAGCTGGAGTGGGCACATTGCTGGTCCCCTGGGGTTTTTCTTCACATTGGTACAAGGAGCTTCACCATGCACAGAATCTGTCACATCATTATTATTAGCTGTCAGTCTAGCAACAATCCATACGACATAGATTTTACAAGTAAAAAATTCCTTTATGAGCCTTAACATTCAGGCAGCAATAATTAGAGTTATCACAGTACAGAGAGTTCACATCATGCTTCTCATTCAACATAGATCCCTCTTGTTCTCTTAAGGCATGGATATTGCACAGCTACATTTCTGCGGATGTACATCATGTTAACCGCACATGACCTACTTGCAGTTGAAACTGGTTGTCTCTAATTTTTTTGCAGCATGCAGCCAATTTATTTAAGTGCACCGACCATTTCTTTTTGCGCATTCACATGTGTTAAATTAAAGGCACTGACTTTTGAATGGCCTGCACAAGAAATGTGGAGCAGCATGCAGCTTCAAGGAAACATTGGTGGTAGCTCCTGTAGCACTCATATTGTTTTAACCTTTACTGTAAGGCATAAAACATTTTACACCACGTGCTTTTGAGTTCAAAAATAGATTGCTTAAAGGCAGATTTCACTTACTGACAATAAAATAAAAATATGAAGAAGGAAGAAGATAAAGTGAAAACTAAAATGACATGTTTTTTGTATTAGGAAACATTACAATAGAATATAAGATATACATTGCCTTGTCCCTCTCTAAAGGGTTATGTACAACCATTATTGTTTATGTCTATAAATACATTATATTTACAGATACTTACATAAGCATGTTAACTTCAGTAACTTCGGCACGCAATTTGTGTTCTGTCATTTTAATCTACATTTTGAGATTCCTACATTAATTGTACAAATTTCAAAAACATTTCATTATTGTACTCTGGAATCAAAAAATGCATTTCTAAGATATTGTTGGACAGTTCAGAAGCACTGTATGCAATATTTGTTGATAAATGTTTAATGCACCCACTGGATGTTACTTTGTTAATTAATTTAGTTCAAGTCACAAGCAAAAGACAGTTTTTTTTTTACCTTGAATGGACTTTGAGTTTGTGGTGAGAGGATCACTTGGAATTAGTGGTGATAATTCCTATCTAATATGATGGTTGAGTCTCATTTCTAACTGTGAAAACTGTTAACATTTATAGGCAGCTTGCCGTTTGCAAAATCTGGCAGCTAAGATATGGTCCCAAGCTGGAAGTAAGAATTGAAAAGTCAGGGGAGGAGACTGTGTGCAGGGGCAGTGGTTGAAAGGATAGACAGCAAGTAGGAAGATTTTTCTGGGACTAGGGAATTGATTGACAGCCCTCCTGGCCCTATAATATCTTTAAAATACTTAACTTGAGCACTTTTTGAGTAATCTGCACCAAATGGCAGAGTATGCGTCCTCCACTGATCACTCAAAATTGCAATGAGCACCTATTGCTGGCAACAACCTCTATATCTGTACAGCTTTCCACGTGAAATAGACAGATATTCTGGACACCGACTTCCCCACAGGTTAGAAGTTGCTTTTGGAGAGTAAAAATGAGGCAATAAATCATCAACATACAATTGGAACAAACTTTTGTTCCGAGGTTACAGATCTAAAATCATCTAATGAGTGGCGATAGAGGTTCCAGGGGTTGCATGGCTTATTCTTTCCTCTATGTTCACATGATCGAAAAATGGCCTTTCCATTTTCGCTCTTGACAGCCCACAATATTCTGTTCAATAAATAATGGATGATAAATTATTGGATAGCAAGCACAGAAACAGTGCAAATTAACCAGAGAGTTTAAATTCAGACTCTATTACAACATCTGTTACAAAATCACACGATGGAAAGTCATACAAATGTGTTCTTTGTTCATCTGCTAATATCAGTAACAGTAATTTCTGGCATATTTTCCACCATTGTAATAAACATAAAGAAATACATAACACAATAACTGACCATAATCAGTAATTAACCGTTCCTTGAATCTTTTATTCACCAGAATTATAACTAAATCCATTCTCGCATGGCAACATATTTCTTATTATAGTTCTATACTGAAGGAGACAAATTAGAGGACACCTCCAAAATTCTCAAAATTATACAAAAAAGGTCAGACAGACAAATACATTGATCTTCATCTCAGCAATATGTCAGTATTGTAAAGACTATTTAATTTGATTATTTGTTTATCAATTCCGTGGAGCTGTGTTTCTCAATTCAGAGACTAATCTCAACATTTGGAAGAGCAATCATATTCTTTTCCCTGTGTCCTCATTCTGCTTCGTCTTTCATATCTATGTATGTTATATCTACATATGTATGAAAGTACCAGGAAATAATATGCAAACAATTAAGCTGCTTCTATATTTTCTCTATCTCTTCTCAGTTGCACTTGAAGGCTATATAATCATTTTGCAATAATACTTCTTACCTTCGGTTTACTCTCTTCTCAGACTCTATTTTGATCTCTTGACTTTACAGATAACAATTCATCAATAATGTAGAAATTATTCAGTTCTGATGGGTACACCATTGAAACATATGTCTTGACTTTTCTTTTTACAGGTGTTAATTCACTTGCTGTGCATATTTTGTTTCTGCTTCTAGAAATTGCTACTGATCATTTGAGAACATGAACACAACGTAATTATGAAGGATTTCATTTGTTTGTTATTTTAACAAATGGGTTAATCTGTTTAAAAGAGATGGATTAATATCTGCATTAAAATAAGGGAGAGAAACTTCACAAAGGCATCCATGCACCAATATCACCAAGATGCAATTGTCCTTTAACTTTTCCTCTTTCTATTTTCCTCTCCTTTAATTTCTCTCATTCCAAGCATCTCAATTCGTAACAGCAATGAATTGGCAATTAGAGGCTATAAATGTGAGACCATTGCCAAAATAAAATGTGATCTTAGGAAAATATTTTTTTCATGAAGAACTGTCAGCAATTGTTATGTTCTTTGTTGTAGCCACAAATAGAAAGAATCAGAGGTGGAACACGTTGAGTTTGTATAACATAGAGCAAGGGGTTTATTTACAAGATGCTGCTCAAACAGTGTACAATGGTGAATGCCACAAAAGCCTGCAAAATGGCCCGATTACGTCATAGTGTAACACTGATATTATACCAGCCTTTGATATAACTCTGAAACACAACACTCCTCCCTCTTTAACCCTTTATTTTCCCCAGCATTTTTACTTAATTAAACACTTTAACACATCAAACACATAATACTATAGCAAACATTTTTATATTACAGATACATATGCACATTAGTGGGTGGACGTCTGTCTCGTTTGGCAGAACATGACATTCAACCATGATCAAAAACATGTATCCTTCGACTGCTCCTGCATAATCGACATGGAGTTTTTGCAACAGCACGGTAGGCCATTCCAAAGGTTCTAGTGGAGGTACATTTTTCAATGCAGCGCAGGATTGGTATAACCCCACTTTCTCTTCTATTTGGGCATCCAACCCGGGTTACCAGAAGTAGCTTCTTGCCAACTGCTTCATTTTAAACACAGGGATGGTCCTTGTGCAGCTGTTCCAGGATTCTACTTCATAGACACGGTGGAATGATTACTCTTATAATCCACAACAGTACTTCATTCTGTATTGTCAACACAAGATGCCTGGTAAGATAGGGTTTAAGGTCTGGATTCTTCCTGTGCCCTTTTGAATCATGTCCAACACCTTCTCCATCACCGGATCTGTTCGGGGGTAAATTTCGACACCTGAGAAGACATTACCAGAAACGTTTCTACACAAGAGAGATAAAATATGCTGTTGAAAGTGTTCATCAGATTCGTGCTTATCTGTTTGGTCTTGTTGATGTTGCCGCTGCAGTGGACAAAGGGTCCACGTTCGCATACTGTTTAGACGTATGATAGTCAATGACATAATCATGTGATGACAAGATTAACGTCCAACGTTGTAATAGACCAGCAGTGAGTGAAGAGATTCCCTATGCAGCCCAAAAATGGTTGTGAAGGGATGATGGCAAGTCAATAGAGTAAATTGATGGCCAAATAAATAATGGTGGAACATTCGAATACGAAAAATAATGCTGAGAGCTTTTTTCTCAAGTTGAGCATTGTTGGACTCAGCGCAAATCAACATCCTGGAAGCAATGCTCTTCACCTGAAGGCATTATATGAGAAAACTGCTCCAATCCCATAGGGCGATGCATCACAAGCAAGCTGCAACTTCCTTTTGGATGTTAATGGACCAATAACTCCGATTCCTTCAATTTGTTTTGACATTTTGGTAAGCATTCTGACAATCTTTTGTCCAGATCCAATCTTGTTTGTTAGAAAGGAAGATGTGTAAAGGCTTCAGCCTTGTTGCTAAGTGTGGTATGAACTTTCCGTATTAATTTAATAATCCTAGAAACTACCTTAACTGACTCACGTTCTTCAGTCGTGGAGCATCCAGAACCTCTGACATCTTCTTATATTCTTTCTGAAGACCATCTTGATGTGTCCAAGATAATGAATCGAAGATTTTAAAAATTTGCACTTCTCTTGCTTGACCCTGAGATTATGTAGCGTCAGCCTTGCAAGAGGGACTTCTATGTTTTTTACATGCTCTTCATCGTTCAAATCTGTATTAAATCCCCGCATATTCGTACGGAACTTTCTCAGAAGTGGTTGAAGAGCATTCGTAGAATTAATAAGTTGATTTATGACAGCCCAGTTTAGCTTAATCTTCCTTCACCAAGACCTCCCAAACAATGCTGGAATGTTTCCTTGAACAATGCAAAGAAGCAACTCCACTTTCTGCTCTTAAATTCCATAGTCACCTTGATGAAGCCCTTCAGTGGCACAACCTCCTCACTATATGTCCTCAAGACCACATCAGATGGCTGTACTCACAATACTTTAATTTATGAAGATATATCAATTCAGGTATACATGTCACTGCAGCGCTCGTATCCTCTTCCATATTAATAGCGTTCCCATTTAATTTTGGATGGACCCAAAATCCTTCCTGGTCTCCTTGTACTGCCAGAACACCGAGCTTACATTTCTAAAGCTGACTTGACACAATGGTACACGATAAGTTTTCAGTTGGATCACTTAACTGGTAAACTCGCCCTGTAGACTTTGCAGTATATTCCTTGGTACACATTTTTTGTGTTGATGCAGGTTGGTGTGACCAAGATGCCTTGACAATGTGACCAACGTTACCATAAATTTTGCATTTGTTCTCCTTGCTCCAACAATTTCCAAACATTTGTTCCACTTGGTTGCAACGATTCTTGGTGGACCTGCTTCTCACAAACTTTAGCTCAAAGTCCAATCAGCGAAGCTTCTTTCGCAGCAAGTTGCATTGATGCTGCGATTTCTATGGCAGATTGTAGGGATAATGCACCTTCAGTCAACTATTTCCTTTGGATGGCTTCATTCCTAAGGCCATGCATTATTTAGTCAGGAACTGTACCATCCAAAGTCTGGCCAAATCCGCAGTACTTTGCTGGCTTTTGCAGTGACACAACAAATTATGAAAAGTTTTCCCCTCCCTCCTGTGCACGATGGTGAAAGCGGAATCTTTCAGCTATTAACAGTGGGCAGGGAGTGAATTGTTCTCTCAAGAAAGTCATTAACTCATCATATGACTTGTTTCCAGGTTTAACTGGGTGTACTAAATTCTGTAGCAACATGAATGTTTTCCTCCCAACTGAGCTGAGAAAGGTCACAATATGCAGTTTTGCTGGTGTCTGAATGGCTTTAAGGAACAACTGGAACCTTTCCTCAAAAGAGTTCTATGTCTCCTCCTCCTCAACAAATGGCGTCTTTTGTCCTGCCATTTTTGGATTGCAGCTCCCTGATTTGGGCTACTCTGCCTTCAGCCTGTCTTCCCTGCCATTTATTTTCTCTCTGTTTAAAGCAGACAAACTGATAGCACACAAGCAGACGAGCTGTTTCTGTGCCTCGTTATCGATTCCGGGTAGTAGGTTGCAGAGTCAGCAACCCCATAGGTTGTCCTGCCGTCGCGGCCCGTTTCAGTGCCTTGTGCTCGGTCTCCACAGCTCTAACCACTACATTGGTAAACATAAGAAAAATTTCCATCCTCCGTTTGAAGAAAGTCCCCAATAATCCTCAGTTGCCCGATAGTTTTTTTTTTTAAAACTCTTTTACTTGCACTAGTGGCTGTCACAATCGACCATATGATGTGCTGACGTGTTGGTACAAACTATACGGTGTCCACGTATACTTGAGTGTTGTTTTTACTTGCCACAACAATTATTTCACCTTGGAAGTCGACAATATTCCTCCTGGCTTCACTCCAAATGGTATATGGGTCTGCATCTCCGTCGATGATTCCTTCTTCTAGCTCTCACAAATCATTGTCAAAAGTTGTTTTTCTCCTGTTTATTGGTTATGGCCCAGATCTCGTCGCCAGTTTCTCTTTTGTTCTTTGTAGTCGCTGCAAGAATCAGAGGTGGCACATGTCGAGCTAGTACAACATAGTGCAAAAGATTAATTTACAAGGTGCTGCTCAAACAGGGTGCAGTGGTGAACCCACAAAGTCCCGCGAAATGCTCCGTTCACGTAACACGTGATATTACACCAGCCAATGCTGTCAGACCAGCAGTACAGGCAGGATGGGGAGAATGGTGTTAGCGGTGTCCTAACTTGATTTTATATAATAATCCACTCTTGCATTTCTTTCTTTCACTATTTTTTGTGGTAGAACAAATGTGAGAGAAAGGGAATTAATCTTGTCTCTACGCATGAACAATAGATCTAGGAAATGGGATAAATAGTGCAGAATAAGCAAAGCGTGTAAATCAGAGGCAAACACTGAAAAGATTATAAGGTACCGGCTCAGCTAAATGTTCAAACTATGTACTACGCAACCACAGACCAAGGTTGTTTTAAGAATAGAACCAGGTTGTGTTTAATTTCAGATCATTCTCGAGGGTCTCGAGCAATGCAGCTTTACGAAGGGCTTCAAAGGCAGGAGCTGGTCACTCTGACACGAGGGAGAATTCTCAGAAGCTGTTGGAGTCTAGGAAGCAAGTTGCTTTATTTGTATGCTATAAAAGGCAGACCAAATCAACCTTTGTTATCAAGCTTTATTTTGTAAAAACTACTTTATTTGGAGAAATGCCTTTGTACACGGTTGCCTGTTGTATACTGTGGCCTTGCAAGACGTGACTTCCGATATCATTCCTTTGTCAGTAAAGGATAGGGGCAGAATCGGTTTTACCAACCAGCAGAACTGGATTCAATGGGAATTAGGGCAAAGTTCTCTGCTGGTTGGTGTCATACCTGTCTAGCCATCTGGGATGGCCACTTCCAGAATACAAAATGGACATTTGCAAAGATTGCAGGGAAAAATGGACAATGTTAAGAAAGCCACCAGGCACAGAGCCTGTCTGCATATTGGAGCCGCAGCTCCCAGACAAGACTGAAACTCGAGGCCCATTAGCATATGGATGGCCCATCTCCGGGAACAAAGGAAGATACTTAAGTAACTGATCTGGCCCCAGACCCCGCGGCGCCAGTTCCCCAAACCGAAAGCAGAAAACAAAGCAGGCCAATGGCCACATAGGACACACCTAGCCATCAGGGCACCCACCCCTTTATTGGTCAAGATCAATACGAGTGATCAAGATACGGCCCAATTAATTGGGGCCAAGTTCAAGGCCCGCCCAAAAGCACGCGAAGCCCCTTTGGGTATAAGAAGAAGGCCCCAAGAAAGAATCGCTTTCTTGGACTCGGCTCTCACAGCGGAGAGACCCGTCCACCAGCTGCACCAGAACCAATTAAGTCCAAGGTCAACGCTCGCTACCAGACGAACGACCTCAGCTGTTCCCCCGTACCAGTTCGACCCCAGCAGCCTCAGAACCGAACAACGGCCATTGTTCCTCTGACTGAGTGGGTGTCCGAAGCTAAGTATAGGCTTTAGCAGTAGTGATAGTTTACTCTGTAGTATTTCGCGCATGAGTAGATAGTGCTGTGTGTGTAAATAAATAGTATTGACTTTGAACTAACTAACTCGTGTACCGAATCTTTGATCAGAATTCGGGTTTGAACCTTGTGGCGGTATCGAAAGATACCTGGTGACTCTAGAGCAAACATAATTAGGATGAAGGAAGGCGACCATATTAACCGCCATATTCAGAGCCAACCAAAGAGAGCAACATTTACTGGCGACTCTGATGGGATTCGACCTAGAAGTGGCCTAGTCACTCCAAGGGAACCCAAATTTGATAACGATACTGATCAACCCAAAATGATACTGATCAAACCTCCAAGATTCGGAAGTGTGTTAATGCATGCATACTAACAGGAATATAAGGTAAATCTGAGAGATTTTGTTGTGTAAAACTGTCGGGCGTTTTGTAGGCCGGAAATTAGCGTAAGCCGTACCCGTGTTTACATCACCACTTTATCACCCCCTGTTCCAAATTCAGTAGAGAATCCAGAGAAAGAGAAAATGGCAATGAAGGCAATGGAACGCCTTATGAACACCCAGGAATTCGAGGTCGCAGCGACCAGTGGAGTAGAACAGTGTCCCGTATGGGAAGAAGAGATCAGAAAATATCTCAAAGGGAAGGGATGACCCCTTTGGAGTGAATTTTGCGCCAATGACGAAACAGATCCCGGGAGTATAGGGTATACTTGGTGGGAGAACCTGACAGAGATCCATAAGAAGAGCTCAGGGAAAGCTCGCAAGCCGATGGCAATCATGTCCTGCTTGGCACAATTGCGAGGCACAGAGGAGGTCGTTAGGACTCTCCGTAGAGAGATTGAAGAGAGAGACAGGAATAGTGAAGGAAATGTGAGCGAATTTGAGAAGGAGAACAGAGAACTGAGAGAGCAGTTAGCGGCGAGGGACAAGGAGATGGCTGATGCCAAGCTGGCACACCAGTCTTGTCTCGCCCATTTGACTAGTTTTCAGACCCAATATGATAAGGCCTACCAAGACACGCAACGTGCAATCTTGGTAAGACAGGAAACCGAACAACAAGTTGAGCAGTTGCAGAAACAGTGCAATGACTTAAAAGCAGCCCTATGAGCACTCCACACTTCCACGATGGAACAAAGGCAGAGCTCGGTAGATCACGCAAAGAGCCGGAAGCAAATTGCAGAATTGCAATCTCTGCTTTCCGTTCAGAATGGGTTTCAGAGCACGTTTGGACCCCAGTTAGGCCAGGAAATCAGCCCCGATTGGCAGGAGTTAAATGAGACTGCCCACAGATATGTACATGGGATATGTACACAGGAAAAACCCCAGAAACGAAAAGTACCCCAACCCCCGACTGCACAGGCAGAACACACCCCTCTGAACCCTGTAACCACACAGCGCAGGGCCACAACAGAAGGAGACCCAGATTTCCTGTACACGACCCCATTAACCGTAACCCAATTACGGGACGCGTGTGATACAATTACACCGTTCCTACCCACATCGGACCCCCACCATTACTTTGCAAGAGTAAAACAGCAGGCGACCATGTATGGCCTGGGTGAAAAGGAGCAAGTGAAGCTCACAGTTTTAAGTCTCGACCCTTCAGTCGTGGCAGCCCTTCCAGACCAAACATGGTCAAAACGACAGCTAAAATCCTAACGAAAATGAAAATCGCTTATTGTCACAAGTAGGCTTCAAATGAAGTTACTGTGAAAAGCCCCTAGTCGCCACATTCCGCCGCCTGTTCGGGGAGGCTGGTACGGGAACATAGCACATCTAGTCCCTAGTCGCCACATTCCGCCGCCTGTTCGGGGAGGCTGGTACGGGAACATATCACATCTAGTCCCCAGTCGCCACATTCCGGCGCCTGTTCGGGGAGGCTGGTACGGGAACACAGCACATCTTTACAAGATGGGGACTCCCACGCAGTATAGAGTCCGATCGGCTCCCATTTTACAGGAGGAGTGATGAAAAACATCCTCACAATTTTTGGAATAAAGCAAAAGTTTCATATAGCAAACCACCCCCAATCAAGCGGCATTGTAGAGAGGATGAACAGAGCTTTAAAAGCCACCCTCAGAAAAATGGTGCAACAGCACAATAGCACCTGGGACTCAGTTCTCCCCTTTGCACTGATGTTCATAAGAAACACGGTATCCACGTCCACAGGATACATCCCCCACACCCTCATGACTGGACACCCCATGAAAGGGACAGAGTATTTATTAGGACTGGATTTGGCCAGCCCCGCAGTCACCGCCCTCACACATGTAAATGCTGTACAGCAGATTATTGATAATGTAAAGGCAGCCCAGCTCGCAGCAGCTGTTAGACTTGGGACACGGAAGAACCAAAGCAAGGCTTGCTTTGATAAAACAATACATGCCACCAAGTTTGCAGTAGGGCAGCTAGTGATGCTATCCCTATACAACCCCAGTTCATTCCTTTCCCTCATATTTTCCATACCGTACTCCATCTCTGACAAAGTCAGCCTCTCTGTATACAAGATCACATATCCCAATGGCAAGTCTGCGTGGTTTCGCATAAACCAGCTTAAGGCTTATGGCTCGCAGAACAACCATGTACACCACATCTCGCTCACAGCAGCAGATGAGCACGCTCCACCCATGAATGACATATTCCTACCCTCCCCCAACCAGTCCAGCCCGTCCTCAGACACAACTACGACTCCACCCCCAGAGGCACAACTCAGCCTCTCCCTTCCTTCAACCAGCAGTGACAGCGACAGCGATAGCGACAGCCCCAGCACACCACGCTACGATTACACCCCTGCACCAGGCCCCACTCTCAGCGATTCCGAACATGATTCCAGTGACCCCTTCGAGATAACATACATTAAAGCCCCTGACCTAGACCCACCGCCCGACGATTATGGATTAAAACCTTGCAGCTCCAACCTCGACACAAGATTCTGGCACTGAGACAATTCGTTCAGGCTCAACCGGAATGATGAGATGGATCCCAATTCGCCCCAAGCAGCTTTAGCAAACCTACTCCAGTCAAGAGTATGGTGGCCGGGAGAAGATGATGACATAGAGTCTGACTCCCACCAAATGAATCCCTTTGCAACTCTGTTCGCTACTGAGCAATGAGGTGTCCAGATGATGGCAAAATGGAACCGGTGGAGAGTTACGGTGTCCTTTCTGATGGAACCTGCACCATGTTTGTAATGAATGTTTGTTTGTTATTGTGAATCTTAAGTGTTGTTTGTTCATTTAAAGTTTTTCATGGCCCCACACCACCACTCTTTTAACGCCCACTGGCTGTTAATGGAAAAAGTTTGTCGACAGACAACCGTTCAGAGGAACTAGTTTGTCGGCAGACAACCAATCATAGTTACTCTCCTGATTTGAAGGTAATCGCGAGAGGCAGCCCCCACGACGACCACATATTCGTTCCGTTCTTGCCGGTCGCTCAGGCAGTGGAGAAACGGCACCGGCCCCGCCCTGCCTGAGGACCCCCCCTCTGGTCAGCTTTGCTTGGTTAGAGAACACACGGAACTGGTCACCGTCCTACCCGGGGATTCCACCCATTCTTACCCGCTGCGGCCCATATGCACCCCATTTTGGCTCTTTAAGTTCAAAACTCTTTTGTTCCTTTATGGCAACGCTTAGGTTGCTTCCAAATGCTATTTACATCCTCGAACACTGGGATGGTAGATCGCACAGGCTGCAAGACTGTGTCAGTTTTTCCCGGATGTCTTGTCCAAAATATTTGGTTTAAAAAAAAAATGAGGAAGTCACAGATGGTGACCAATTATAATGGGTAATTGGCAGTAAGATAATAACAGATATTATGCTTGTGTCCATAGAACTTCAGAACATCAGGAACCTCAGAAGAAGAAAAAAGAAGACAGAAAGAAGGGAAGATGAAGACAACCATCATGCTTTACAGTTGGATCTTAGTGGAATCCCTCCAGTTGTGCGCGGACGTTACCCCCCTGACCCCTACCACGCAGGCCGTGAATGTTTCCCACCCCTGTCATACACTAAACCCCGAGATAGTTACCGATACACCGACCTGGTGTGACCGGTTCATCACCTGGTATTCCCTATCCTACGTTGTGGAATCACTATTAGTCCTTGCGATACTCTGCAGTCTCGTTCAGACTCAACAAACCCCCCAATCCCTTTAAGTGAATTAAAGGGCATCCGTTTTTGTGTGTGTTTTGTTCGTTCCAATAAAAAGAAATGTAAAACTCTGTGCTTGACTGCCAAGCCAGAGAGACCTGTGTTGCTGCTATTTGTACAGTTTAAAATGTTGTAAATTATTTTGATTGTTTGAGTAAGGATAACTCCTTACGAGTTAGAGGTTCCAGTTTTTTTATTTTGTAATATATGCCTCAATGTCATAGCGCGCCGTAGAATTTTATAATGATGTATGTACATAAATAATTTAGGTAAAAGTTGCAATTGATAGGACAGAGCAGTGTAGAGCTTATGAAGTGCTTACGGGTGCCCAACTTGGGAACAGACCGAAGAGTTATTTGATCCTTCACGCTTCAAGTTGAGGATCACAAGGAGGGTGTGTAGCCATCTGGGATGGCCACTTCCAGAATACAAAATGGACATTTGCAAAGATTGCAGGGAAAAATGGACAATGTTAAGAAAGCAACAGGCACAGAGCCTGTCTGCATATTGGACCGCAACTCCCAGACAAGACTGAAACTATAGGCCCATTAGCATATGGATGGCCCATCTCCGGGAACAAAGGAAGATACTTAAGTAACCGATCTGGCCCCAGACCTCGCGGCGCCAGTTCCCCAAACCGAAAGCAGGAAACAAAACAGGCCAATGGCCACCTAGGACACGCCCAGCCATCAGGGCACCCACCCCTTTATTGGTCAAGATCAATACGAATGATCAAGATACGGCCCAATTAATTGGGGCCAAGTTCAAGGCCTGCCCAAAAGTGCGCGAAGCCCCTTCAGGTATAAGAAGAAGGCCCCAAGAGAGAATCGCTCTCTTGGAATCGGCTCTCACAGCGGAGAGACCCGTCCACCAGCTGCACCAGAAGCAAGTAAGTCCAAGGTCAACGCTCGCTACCAGACAGACGACCTTAGCTGTTTCCCCATCACCACTTCGACCCCAGCCAGCCTCAGAACCGAACAACGGCCATTGTTCCTCTGACTGAGTGGGAACCCGAAGCTAAGTATAGGCTTTAGCAATAGTGATAGCTAGTCTGTAGTGTTTCGTGCATGAGTAGATATTACTGTGTGTGTAAATAAATAGTATTGACTTTGAACTAACTAACTGGTGTACCAACTCTTTGATCAGTATTCGGGTTTGAACCTTGTGGCGGTATCGAAAGATACCTGGCGACTCTAGAGCAAACATAATTAGGATTAAGGAAGGTGATCATATTGACCGCCATATTCAGAGCCAACCAAAGAGAGCAACACCTGGCACAAAGGAAGCTGGTTGTGGTTTTCATCTCAGTTCAGGACATTACTGCAGGAGTTCCTCAGGACAGTATCCTAGTCCCAAACATTTCAGCTACTTCATTAATGATCTTCCTTCCATCATAAGGCCAAAAGTGGGGATGTTCGCTGATGATTGTTCAATGTTCAGCACCATTCCCAATGTCTCAGATACTGAAGCAGTCCATATCCTAATGCAGCAAGACCTGGACAATATCTGTGCTTGGGCTGATAAGTAGCATTTGCACCACACAAGTGCCAAGGCAATAATGATCTCCAACAAGAGAGAACCTGACTATCTCCCCTTGACATTCAATGGCATTATATTGCTGAATTCCCCACCATCAACATCCTAGGGGTTACCATTGACCAGGAACCAAACTGAACTGGCCATATAAATACTGTGGCTACAAGATCAGGTCCGAGGCGACAAATACTGCGGTGAGTAACTCACCTCCTGACTCCTCAAAACCTGACCTTCATGTACAAGGCATGATTCAGGAGTGTGATGGAATACCCCCCACTTGCCTGGATGAGTGCAGCTCCAACAATGCTTTGCACCATCCAGGGCAAAGCATCCCGCCTGCTTGCCCCCCCTACCACCCCCCCCCCCCCCCCCCCCCATCCACAAACATTCGCTCCCTTTGCAACCAGTGCACAGTGCGTAATAGCTACAAGATGCATTGTAGGAACTCACCAAGGCTCCTTAAGCAGCACCATCCAAACCCAGATTCACTGACATCTAGAAAGACAAGAGCAGCAGACACCTGGGAACACGGCCACCTGAAGTTCCCGTTCCAAGTCATCACCATCCTGACGTGGGAATATATCGCCGTTCTTTCACTGTTGCTAGGTCAAAATCTTGTAAAACCCTCCCTATCATTACTGTAGGTGTAACTACACCACATGGACTGCAGCGGTTCAAGAAGACAACTCACTACCACCTTCTCAGGGACAATTAGGGATGGGCAACAATTACTGGCCTGACCAGAGACGTCAACATCCCATGAATGTATAACAAAAACATGGAGCATGGTGTGAGGAGCGTGCAGCTGAAATTGAATAGATTTTGACAGCTGAAAGTGAGCCAGCTGTTGTAATAAACAACAGGGAATAATTAAAACTTCAGTCTGCTGGGTGAGTCAGTATGGCTATGAATATTCCTGCACCAGCTCCTCTGGAGATGAAGACAGATTTAAGAATGAATTGGAAATTCTTCCTGTCTCAATGGCAGAACTATGAAATTGCCAATGAATGAGGCAAGAAACATGGACACATAAAAGTACCAACTCTGATATCAGTGCTGAAGAACGAGTGTCACAAACTTTATTGCACTCTAGAACTCATTGAGGAGCAGGAAAGCAATCTTGTGAAATTTCTGAAGCCTTGAAGACCTATTTTGCATGCTCTACTAATTTTCTTTATGAATACTAAATGTTCAAAACCAGTGATCACGAAGATGGGGGAGAATATTGATCAGTGTGTGGCCACACTGAGATGCCTAGCAGAATCATGTGCTTTTGAGCAACTAAAGCAGTGTTTTTCAAACTTTCTTGCCCGGGACCCCTTTTCCCAACCGGCCATCCTTTAGTTCAGTCATTTTCAAACCCAAGATCGTGACCCACTATGGGCGGGTGTCAGGGGGATGATCTGAACAGAAACAGAATTGTTTTAGGAGCAAGAGACTCTGGTATCAGAGCACATCTGTTGAGAGAAGAGTAACTTACTCTTCAGAAATCTATTGACATGTACAGAGATTCTGTAGGCATTAATCACCAATTGAAGAGTTGGTGGGAAAACCGATGAATGTCTGCGCAATGCTGAGAAACACTTCAGGCCTTCCAAACACAAGACGATGGAGGAAAAGAAGAACCATTTACAGAAGGACCAACAGAGACATCAAGGACAGAGTACTGGATGTCAATATTGCAGCAGAAAAAAGAAAAGGCAGCATGTCCAGTGTGGGGAGAGATGTGCCTAATTGCAAGAATCTGAAATACTTTGCACGCAAGTGTTCTGCTGGAAAAAAGAAAAGCAAGCCTGATGATAGTTGCTAAGAGGTGTGAGGCGATGATTCTGATGAATCACTCCACACCCTGGCACCATCAAAAATCAAGATAAAATATGGTTTGTGACTACTAGAATGATGACTGCAGAAGGAGAGCATCAAGTTAATGCTAAGTGTCAATAGGTACTCGTGGTACCTGCAACATCATGAGCTTCGCAGACTTGTGAGATGTTGCTCAAGGTGGTGACCTGAAAATGAAGCGGTCAAAGGTAAAATTCATGCTTTATGATGGGACAATGCTCACCCCAAGAGGGCTAACTAAGCAAGAGCCCAATGCAATGAGAGGAAAGAATATTTATAGTCGTGAACATTAAGGAAAATTCCCTCACCTCAGCTGAAACTAGTCAAAAGCGGACGGCAACCCTTTGTGTTCCAGAAGAGATTTATGGTGATTTGCATGAGAGCAGCCATTGATTGCTGAACCGATCCTGACAAATTACAGGGATGTTTTCCAGGTCTTGGAAGGTTTCCTGGTGCATATCATCTTGAAGTAGGTGAGAGCGTGTGACCAACTCAGCATTTTCTGAGGAGAGTTCCACCTGCCCACAAGTCCAACCTGTAAGACAAGATAGCGGAGCTTGAAAAGATGGGAGTAATCAAGAATGTGACAACTCTGACTGGCTGGATTAACAACATGGCAGCAGTGCAAAAACCCTTGAAAAACTGAGAGTGGTTCATGTTGATTTCTGGTCCAGATGGGGTTTCTTTATGGTGTGCCTGTTACCCTAAGGATGCTGCCATAGTTCATTATTCATTTAAAAAAGTTCTTGTTTATTTACAGATCTATATACATATCTCATTAAATTACACAATATACTTCTGCTTCCCACCAGATAGCTGTCTCTTGATCATGTGACATTGCATCACAATTACATCAGTAGTTACATCGGTATCAGGTATTCCTGATGCCAACCCTTTATATTTTTCCTCAAGTCTTTATCCCAATAGTGGACATACTCCTACATCTACCCCCAGCGACTCAGACTTCAGAGGGTTAGCCGCTGCGGTGCCTAGACTAATCTTCCTGACCTGGCCCTAATTTTGAGGTTGAGGTTGAATTGAACTGTCTTGTCATTCAATACGAATGTCTTCTACCTGGGTGGTTGCAGAGTTTCCTCTTGGTTTTCGTCCCTTGTCTCCATCCCGTCCTAAATATTATGTCCAAGGTTCCTTTGTTTCCTTCCCAATGATGCCAAGGTGCTTCTGATCCTTCTGATATTTCCCTGGTCTGTTTTCTAAGATCTCGGCTCTGGAACTCTTTCTATTACAATGCCTTCTTTCTGTTGATCTTGTATCCACACTCTCTCCCCAGGCTGTAGCACTTTCCAGTCTTGTGCCCTGTGCCTGAAGTTGAAATTATGAGCTTTGCTGCCTCTTTGCTGCTTTTTATACTTCTTAACTTTTTCATGATCATCTGAGGTAAAGTTAGTGATTGCCATCGAGCTGGAAGTTGTGTTTGCAGTTGTCTTCCCATCAATAGTTCTAATGGCAATAATCCATTTTTTCATGGTGAGCTTCTGTAGCTAAGAAGGGCTAAGTTAACATTGTTGTTCTTTGTCATCAATTCTTTGGTTGTTCTTTCTGCTTCTCTGTTTAACTGAGGATATCTAGGTGAACTAGTCAAATGCATAAAACCATGCTCCTGCACAAAGTGGAATAGTTTGTGAGCAAACTGAGGACCTTTGTCTGACACCACAATGGCCAGGATGCCATGTGTCGTGAAGTGATGTAATGACTGCCTCCACTGTGGTACTTTGCAGTTTACTCACTTCAAACCATCTGGCGTGCAAGTCAATGACGATAAGGAAAACTTTGCTTTTAAACTTGAACAAATCCATTCCAAGATGTTCCATGGTCTAGTAGGAAAGGTGAATGGTGCAAATTGTTCACTGCCGGCTATGCACTGCACACTTAAGGCAATTTTTGATTGACTCTTCAATGGACTGACTGTGCTTTGCCACCAAACAGACTGTTGGTCTCTTGCTCTGCACTTCATTACTCCCAGGTAACCTTGATGTATTTTCTAAAGAACGTTGAGTTGAAATATTAATGGTTAGTTAGTCTGTCATCAAAAACTAACAAATCAACATTAATATTTTATCTGTTCAAAGTAGTGACAAAGTACTGGATTGATGGGAGTATCCACCAGCCATCCATTCTAGCAATATTCTTTTATTTTGACACATTTTTCATCCCGCCATTGTGCTTGCTTAATTTCTTGTAATTCCTTCTTGTGGCTGGTGTTTGGTTTAACTCAATCCACAGGTATTCTTGATAATGCATCTGCTGTCATCTGGTACTTCCCTTGAACATACTTAGCAACTGACTCGGACTAATGAATCTCAGTCTAAAACATTGAATTCTAGGCAACATTTTTGTACATTCCTTTATGTTAAGAAGATCAACCAAAGTTTTGTGGTTGATCTTTTCTTATGGTCTTGGTTTTCTGTGGGTGTGGCCTAAGAATTTGATAGGCTTTGCAAATTCACATTTAATGTCAACCCTGCTACTTGTTGGATTTTAAGGCTGTTTCTACATGTTGGACATTTTCTTCCTTTAATGAACTGGGATGAGAACAACTTCACATTTTCCCCCTTTATATCCATTTGCCAACATTTTACCCACTTACTTAGCTAATCAATATCTCAGTGATGCTCAGTTTGGAGTCTGCCAGGGCCACTCAGTTTCTGATCTCTTGGTTCAAACATGGAAAAAAGAGCTGAACTCAAGAGATGAGGTGAGAGTGACTGCCCTTGACATCAAGGCAAAATTTGACAGAGTATGGCATCATAAAGCCCTAGCAAAATAAACGTCAATGGGAATCAGTGGGAAAACTCTCCGCTGGTTGGAGTCATACTTGGAACAAGATAATGTTTTTATTATTGCCACAAGTAGGCTTACATTAACGCTGCAATGAAGTAACTGTGAAAATCCCCTAGTCGCCACACTCCAGCTCCTGTTTGGATACGCTGAGGGAGAAATCAGAATGTCCATTTTACCTAACAGCATGCCTTTCGGGACTTGTGGGAGGAAACTGCAGCACTCGGAGAAAGCCCACGCAGACACGGGGAGAAAGGGCACACTCCGCACAGACAGTGACCCAAGCCGGGAATCAAACCAGGGACCCTGGCGCTGTGAAACAACAATGCTAACCACTGTGCTACTGTGCCGCAAGCAATATTATTGTAACCGTTAGAGGTCAATTATCTCAGTCCCAGGGCATTACTGCAGGAGTTCCTCAGGGTAGTGTCCTAGGCCCAACTAACTTCAGATGCTTCATCTATGAACATTCTTCCATCATAATGTCAGATGTGGCGATGTCGACTTATGATTGGACAATGTTGAGTACCAGTTGTCATGATATTCAGGTAAACATCATAGCACCAACATACATACATACTGATGGACAGATCAACGGACCAATCAACACACACAACAACACAGCCAATCACAGGCAAGAGCATACACAGTACAAAACAGGGAATACAACACTTCCTGAGCATTCCAGCAGGAGACAGCTCAGGGCACAGACATCCACCATGTGCTGAGTGCCACTACAAGATAGTATTAGGAATAGGTCCACAGATTCTAGGGTTATGATCGAACCTCAGTAACCAGTTTGCCACAGTAAATAAATGTTAGAAATAAAACTGAGTTGTACCATTCGCAACCTTGTTGGTTTGGCTGTGTAGCAGAGTACCCAACACATCACCAGTCACACCTTCTCAGATATTAACGCAGTCTGTGTCCATATGCAGCAAGGCCTGGCAAACATTCAGGCTTGGGCTGATGAATGGCAAGGAACATTCATACTACACAAACATCAGGCAATGACCACCTCCATTGCGATTCTGAAACCTCACTATCAACATCCTGGGGGGTTATCATTCATCAAAACTGAACTGGACCAGCCATATAAATACTGTGGCTACAAGAGCAGATCGGAGGCTGAGAATGCTCTGGAGACGAACTCACCTACGCCAAATCTTGTCATCATCTGCATGGCACAAGTCAGGAGTGTGATGGAATACATTCCACTTGCCTGGATGAATGCTGCTCCAACAACACGCAAGAAACTTGACACCATCCAGAACAAAGCAGCCAACTTGGTTGGAACCTAATCCACCATAATAAACATTCACTCCCTCCACCACCTACAACATGCACTGCAGCAACTCACCAAGGCTCCTTCGACAGCACCTTACAAACCCGTGAACTCCACCACCTAGAAGACCAAGGTCAGCAGATACATGGAAACGCCATCACCTGCAAGATCCTCTCCAAGTCACTCACCATCCTGACTTGGAAATATATCGCTGTCCCTTCACTGTCACTGGATCAAATTCCTGGAACTCCCTTCCTGAGCGCACTGTGAGTGTACCTGCACCACATGGATTGCAGCAGTTCAAGAGGGCAGCAAACCACTACCTTCTCAAGGGCAATTAGGGATAGGCAATCAATGCTGGCCTAGCCAGTGACACCCACATCCTGTGAATGAATATTGAAAAACATGCATCCAATCTCACTCTTGACTTTGTCTATGCTTTGGGACCATTCTCGCTGTGAAGAAACATATTGGCTTCTCATCTGCCCTTAAGGTTATGTGATAGTCTGTTTTCAGCCTTCCTAAGCCTGAAAATAGGGTTGCAAATTCATTCCTGAATACTTCACCAGGCTGCTCATCAGCAATTTCATCAACCTTGTAAATGAGCCTCAATTGCAAGCATGTTTTGCTGCTTAATAATGATGACGCTTGTTTTTTTTAATCTCACACAGGGACTGGGATTTTCCAGACCTTCATGTCTGTAGTTTAAGGTTTTCTTGAGTCTTTACGCTCCGTCTACTGCCATCACTTTTCAGATGGTGGACATGAACAGTTGACGGAAACCACCAGCTGCTACCATATTTCATCTTGGCTTCGGATCTAGATGAAGTTTTTTTTCGGATTTTCCCTGTTCCCCTCACAACATTGCCTTAGATCGCTAACGGTAAAAGACTATTTGGATTTATATACAGATCTATAGATACATTTCAGTATTCTACATGAGGTTGGACTTCTGCTTCCTACCAGACTTCAATATCTTAGTCACGTGACATTGCATTACAGTTACATCAGTAATTGCATAAGTATCAGGAGCTCCTGATAACACTTTGTTTTCCAGAGAGCACAACCATTCAACACACTCAATCAACAAAACTCAGCCCACTTTGCAGCTTGGAGCTTCTGTGAAGCAGCAGTCACCTTGATTGTATATGAACAACCAAATATATTGTTGTAACTGAAGACACATACCTGTAACTGGAGAAGTTGCTCCTTCAATAGCAAACAGCTGATGAGGAAGAGTTGATAAGAAATGACTATCAATCTCAGAGGTCAAATGCTCTCAACAAATACAACGGATTAGCCGCAAAACACACCAAGGTAACAACATTCCTGGAGGGGCAAAGTCACCCAAGAGCCAGCAGAAACCAACAACAATCCACACATGCACCATACGAATATTTTGAAGATTATGGGTGGAATTTTCCCATTTCTGCATAGAATGTTGGCTGAGGTGAGAAAACCAGCCTGCAGCTCACTGACTGCACAGCTGGCTTTTCTTGCCACCTTGTGCAACACCCTGTGCAAACAAAAAGGGAGGCATGGCCCACGCCAGCATGTTGGAGGGGCAGGATTGGAAAAAGCCGGCAATGTCGGGAATCCCAAGAGAGGGGTGTCTTTTTTAAAACCGCCAATGAAAAAACTGAACCCCCCCCCCCCCAATCACATGGCAACCCACCTCCCCCCCCCCAAGGGTCCAGCCCCACAGATATAAGGAATCACTTCCCAGAAATGAGGGGAACCCCTCCAATGGAGCTTCCCAAAGGGCCCCCGGCACTGCCCACTGGCACTGCTCCCTAGTACCTTGTCATTGCTCCTGGCACTGCCCCAGACACTGCCAAAGTGTGCTGGAACAATGCCAGAGTGATGTGCCAGGATGCTGAGGACAGTGCCAGAGGGCAGTGCTGGGGAAGGGCTGAGGTGCCAGGACAGTGCCAGGGTACAGCTTGGCAATGTTTACCTCCCCCAGGGGCTATACTTAACTGTGCACACCTGGCAGGTTACCTTTACCTGGTCATGTTTTTAAAAAAAGTTGTGAACCTCGCTGACATCACATCTCGTTGATGGGGGCTGTGAGGGGGGATTCCTGATTTGGGGGTACGATGAAGTGAGGAAGACCATTATCTATATTTAAATGGATTGAAATTAGTTTCCCGGTCTTACTCGGAAGGAACCTCGTTACTTCACTGGAGGAAGTTGGGGGGGTGGGGGGGAGAGGCTGGCGAGATTCTCATTTTCCAGCTCTCACAGGATTTTGCACCCGCATCACCATTTGCGCTCATGGCAAACAAGGACGCAAATTCCGCTCCCCCTATATGTGCATTGTGTGTCGAGAGACAGATGAAACTGTTGCGGTTTCTGCGTGATGACTTCCTTTATAGACTATTATGTAGGTAATTTGCACCTGCAAATAATCAGGCATACAATGTGTTTTTTGTTCCTTTTTATGAAAAGGGTGGCATTTGGAGAAATTTCTGAGTGTACGGTTGCCTCATGTGTACTGTGGCTTGCCATAGCCATTTGACCTCTGTGTCTTGTGACCTCTGATGTCATTCCTTTGTGAGTAAAGGACAGAGGCAGAACCATTTTACCCACCACATGGAACACAAATCAGTCATTGTAATACAGCTTGTTATTATAAAAAATACTTACACACGAATAATAAGTGGAGTTGTTGTCACTGGACTAACAACCGTTTGGTAACATTAAGAAATATGCTGCCAAATAGCCTGCTTCTGTGCTGTAAAACTCTCTGATTTAAAATTTCAGTAGTTCTTACAGCTTACATAATCCATGAAAAATAGCTGACATTTCGACGGTGATCTTTCTGTATAGAAATATGTCTCAAAGTGGTTTACAAAGAAAAGAAAAATCAGTAGAAGCTGAGCAAAAGGAATAAAGGGAAACTGGAAAAAGTGTGGGGGTGGTGAATGGACAGCTAAAGAGAAAGGTTTTCAGGAGGTTCAGAAAGCAGAAGGAATGCCAAAAAGTATTGGTCGAAAGAGCTGTCACCATGTTCGAACAGAAAGAGCATAGTACAAGGAGTGACTCATGATCAAAGGAGGGAAGAATGTGTTTTTTCACACATGAAGATGGAATATACAAACAACAGATGAAGAGCAGAGGATCAGGATAGAGACCAATTTATCTGATTGGAACTAAACTGCTGGCCGGGAAAAGTCTTTGTGAGTCTTGGCAGCTATATTGTGAATGATGCTTATCTCAGAGGTTGGGGGGTGCACTCCTTTTAATGTATGATGCAAAAAGATCACACAACTGGTGGAGTAAAGTGACAATTAAATTCTCAAACAAAAAGTGATTTCAGATCCTGTTTGTGAGTGCGAATGTGATTACTGCTACCACAAGCTTTCTTGCTGGAGAAACAATTTATTAAGGCTGTTAATAACCTCCATAGTTAATTCTAAATTCACTGATGTTTTTCTCAAAAAGATACTTCAACCCACCATTGCTATCTACAAGTAGTAACAGGTAAACAAAGAGAAGCTTTTACAATTGACAGATTCTTGGTAATGGCATAGATGTGGGGGAATAGGTTTCAATTTCAACTCAACCAGTATATCAAGATTTGATTTTATTCTGATGAGAACTTAATGGTTCGAGATACATATGTAGCATGGTGGAACCTATGGAGGATAAATGTGCTGCCGTTTGTTGTGTTCCATAATCTTGTCTTGCAATGAGTCTACAGAACTGCTGGTGACTTAGCCAGAATGATAATTTATTGATGTGCACATGGTAAGGTCATGATCAGAATCTTATACAGTCCAAGTTATCATAGAGTTACATTAGACTCTCCTGGAACTACCCTTATATCCGAATGACCTCATGTACGCCTTACAACCTTCTGCTGGCAGTCGGAAGTCACCTGACTGATGTCTGTTGCCACCTGCCGGTGGGAGGTCACATTGCTGTGTACATGTAATATTATCTACAGGCATATCACCACATCCCCCTTCCTTAAGAGATATTGATGCTTATGTGCAAATATGATTAATGTCTTTACTTTGCACATTTGGTATATGTATAAACAATACAAACAAATTTAACTAGTGTGCCCATAGACATGATATGCCTGCTCAGTGTATGTCCCTTTCGCACAGCTCATTGTGCCCCCCTCACGGGATTGCCCCTCTGATTACTTGGGCTGTTGCCAGCCTTTTTGAAGACTGATTTGCGTGGCAGTCTCTTGCTTCGTATCTTTTTGACACAATGCCTTTTGAAGGCATCTATCCTTGATGGCCGCATGTGCGTCACCAGCTTTTTCAATTTCCATTTCTTCCCACAATGCTGTTTGCTGCTTCGTTGTGGGTTCTCGGTCTCTGGCTTGTCAGTCACAGCATTGACATCTTCTCGTTTGTTTTCATCAGTGAGATCTGCTAGCCCTCCCACTCTTCTCCTCTTCCACTTTTTTGTTTTAATGATCATCTGGCGAGTACTTTTCATTTTACATTTGCGTTTGTCAACCCCTGTTTTAGTGCTGGTCTGCTCCCTGCACATAGAAATGTGCGGATCCTCAGTTGGGACCTGTTGTGCCGGGGTGCTACCGAGGGATTGCATAGCCACACCCAATTCTGTACACTCAACTGGAGGTTGGAGAGCCTCGCTCTCTGGTGCCTGGGTGGAAGTCATATCGATAACATCAGGTGCTGTCCCGTCTTGGCTTGTTGGAACAATGATTAACGGCTCCTCATCACTGGAAATTATGATACAAATGTTCTCTGACCCTAACGATCCAGGCGATGGATCATCCTGATCTTGCACTAGGATATATGTATGATCCATGGAGCTACACAGCGATATAATCATCAGCTCTTCTAACACATCTTCCAGTGGAGTAGCCTCGAGGATCAGGGAGTCGACTACCGGAACCATTTCAGAGGCCTGAGACGATTCACTATGTGCCTCTGGAGCAAGCTTCTCCAAGATCGTTAGGCTGCCTTCTGTTACTAGCTTACTAGCTGTTCCTCCGGTGTGCCGGCCACTGTAATCTCACTTTTCATTTCTGAATGAGTCATCTCAGAGCTCTCGCATTTCCCGGTGTCCTGCGCGGTCTGCGCATCCCTTGTGTCCACCTCATCATTCCTGCTAAACCACCAGAGCAGCGCTTCTCGGGCCCCTTCACCAAGCCCACCATTACTCCTGCTAAACAGGTTTATGAACATTTCATAGTCGTCTTCATCTGGCTCACCTTCCACTTTTTTACTTTCCGCATCATCTCCATATTCGTCAAATATGTCTTTGTAGTATTCATCATTGGAGTCAGTATCTTCTGCAATAATTTCACCTGTAAAATACAACATTACACACGGAATTATGTGCTTGCGCAGGAGGCAGCCAATTTCAAAGTCTTGAGTTTTGCTGCAGAACTTTTATTTAACATTCCATGCTGTGGAACTTCAGGAGGACTGAAGAAATTAAAGGATGAGTCATTTGGGATAGTTTTCGTAACCGTTTTGCGACCACTCCGACCCTTGTGCTTCGGCTTAGTTTAAATTATTTTCAACGTGACATTTTTTCCTTTTTTCCAGTCGATCTAGCACCCCCTGATTTCTGGTTCATCAAGGAATGAAGACCTAACTTTGGCAGGTCGCGATTCCATCTGGTTTACTTTCGAAATCACCTCATTTGTAAAGTACTCATTAGGCTCGAGCTTAAACTCGAGAGTGAAGCCCCTCGACGTTTCATGTTCTGAACATTTAACATTCACGGCTAGCCACCCGTCTTCTGGAATGTACAGTCATTCAACTAGGTTCAGGGATTCACATGCATCCACTCCTATGATGGACTCGATTTTCATGTCCACAATATAAAATGGTAATATGTACATTGTGTCGTGCACGCAAAGCTCAAGTTCACATTCACCGAATATCTCCATCTTTTTCATACTGTAGCACACCGGCAGTCCCGGTCGATCCACGACTTCCGGCTGCGCGTTCAGGCTGTGCAAAGCGAACCGACTGAGGAGGTTGGCCCTCGTTGGGATGTCGAGGTCGCTTCATACCAATGAGTCATTCATCCACACTAACGTTTTCCATCTGGTTTTAATGGCCTCAGGCTTGTTGTCAATGGTTTTGTTCTTTTTTGAAATGATATCTTCACCTTTATGGGTCAGACTCTTCTGAGGAATTCATTATGCAGCTGCAGATCCAGCAGCCATTTTAAGACTACTGGATACCGTAAGCAAGCAAGTAAAATGCTGATACTGTTTTCTTGTAAATAACCTGTTTAAGAACCAAGACAATCATCTGTTTAGTCATATGATGTCATGTGAAAAGTAAACTAATTCAATACAAAACAATTATTTTCTGTTCAATCACAGGTCTCACTACAATTTACCTGATATAGGGCAGGTAAAGGCACACGCTAAGCACTAGGAAATGAGGACCAGTTTCATAGAATCATAGAATCCCTACAGTGCAGAAGGAAGTCATTTGGCCCACTGAGTCCGCACCAACCCTCTGGAAGAGTACCCTACCCAAACCCACTCCCCTGCCCCATCCCCACCAGGAAACCAGAGCACCCGGAGGAAATCCACACAGACACGAGGAGAACGTACAAACTCCAGACAGAATTGAAACCAGGTCCTTGGTGCTGTGAGACAGCAGTGTGCCACCAGGCTGTCTAGTTTCCCTAACTGATCTAAGGCACTGAGCACGATCCATATATTATTAAACATGGTGTGGGGAGTTTGCATTTCCTGGGTGCAATTTAAGGAAAAAATAACAGAGTCCCATTTTGAGCACAAATGCAAGGTGATTCTAACTGCCTGCAGCAC
This sequence comes from Scyliorhinus torazame, assembly GCF_047496885.1. Classification (NCBI taxonomy): domain Eukaryota; kingdom Metazoa; phylum Chordata; class Chondrichthyes; order Carcharhiniformes; family Scyliorhinidae; genus Scyliorhinus; species Scyliorhinus torazame. Next base: position 87,977,660 of record NC_092715.1, on the reverse strand, counting down.
CGAGCCATTTTTAAATGCCACCCCGATCTCTCGATCCCCCACCATCGCCTCAGGACCCCTTTCGGTGCCTCAACTTACCGAGGTTTCGCAAATCCCCCTCACCCCACCTCATAAGGGCAGGACATCCCCAGGCCCAATCCCCAGCATGGGCAACCTGGCACCCAGCACCTTGGCATTGCCAGTCTGGCACTCTGGTAGTGCTCCTGCCAGTCTGATAGTGCCACCTGGTGACTTGCCAGGGTATCAGACTGTCATTGCTAAGGGGGTTGAGTGGCATCGGGGGTACCAGGGTACCACCCTGCCCGGAGTCCAACCACCTGGGGGCCTCCGGTCGCCTGAGAGACCTCCCCAAGTGTCGTTATGCCTGGTCCCCATTTGTGGAAACCAGTGCTAAATGGCGCCACTGCGTGTCTCCCAGGCACGGGCGTTCGATCCTAGAACTGATCGGGCTTCCTGACTTCAAACCTTCCTTCCTGTTTACAGGACTTTGTTCAGGATTTTCTATCAAGTTATCGTTATAAAATACAATGGCAACATTTTGCATCCAATTTAATAATGCAAAATGTCACAATGAATTGACAGCTCTGGCTATTAGTTGTCATTGTAGAATGAATTTCTAAAGTTAGGCCTTTCTCACTGTCTTGTATATAAAAAGACAACTGGGCATGGACTGTACCACAGACAGTTTATTCTCCACGAATAAAAAGCTCAAAAGTGTAACAGAGGAAGCATAGGTTTCTATGGAAAGTTGAGTTGGGTGGATGGAACAATCTCTCTCCTTGGTACTTATCTTTGTGAAGCATGCACTGATTTTATTTGCAGCTTCATGAGAGATGTTTATCAGTAATCCCAATCACAGTTCTGTCCCACATGTACTCATTGTTGCGTGATCAAAATTTAATACGCAGTCAGTTCATAGAAATTCAGAGGAAGATTCTCGTCTTTCCATTCACACCTGAAAAATGGGGTAAATGGATGAAAATTGCTACTGGAGCTCTGTCCATTCAAAGTTGTTCGCCAGGCTTTGCTTATGGTGACCAGGCACTTGGCATCAACGTACCAGGGGCTTAATTGAAATAATGAAATAGGGATCAGGTGATGAAATTTAGAGCCCCAAAGCAATTTTCATGGCAATTAGTGCTGCAAACTCAGTTTACTTGAACCCAGCTTTAAAATATGGAAGGTAGATCATGGGACAGACATTCCTGGTACCCCTTAAAACAGTGTTTTTCCAAACTTTAATCCCCAGGACCCACTTTTGCCAACCAGCCGACCTTCGGGACACATGCTGGTCGAACTTTCGCAATCCACCCCAGCCAACCTTCGTAACCCACACCACGTTCACTTATCTTTAACGTGAAAGGGGACCCTGCTTGGTCCTCATGATCTCACTCCAATCAGGTTCACAGGAGTAGAGGGCAATGCGCACATTAGCTGCAGCCGTCAGCCAGTTCCTTGGTGCCATCTTCATCTTTGTGAGAACGGAAAATTCAACCCTGCATAGATAGGTCGTCGTGAAGGGCAATAGTAACAAAATGCTTGTTTTACTCTGCACTGGATACTCCTGGGAAATGCTACTCCAGAATGCTAACAGCCTCATGGGCTTTTGGCATTTTTTTTAATATGCTGTCACAAGCCAGATACAGCTGTGTAATCTTTTCATTTGGAGTCATCTGTAAGTTAATAACTGACTCTGTGGTCTCAATCTCTTTTAAAAAATATATATTTTAATTCAATTTTAGCAAATTTTCAACAAACCCCCCCCACCTTACAGAAAAAAGAAAAGCATAAAACACACAGAACTTACACTTAAGTCGCGAATTCCCCCAATGTACAACCCCCCCCCCCATGAAACAATAATAAACACATACCCAAAGCCCCCCCTCCCCCCCCCCCCCCCCCCCGGGTTGCTGCTGCTGCTGACCTCCTCCTAACATTCCGCTAGAAAGCCTAGGAACGGTTGCCACCACCTGAAGAACCCTTGCACAGACCCTCACAAGGCAAACTTTACCCTCTCCAATTTAATGAACCCTGCCATGTCGCTGATCCAGGCTTCTACGCTTGGGGGCTTCGCACCTTTCCACTGTAGCAGAATCCTCTGCCGGGCTACCAGGGATGCAAAGGCCAGAATACCGGCCTCTTTCACCTCCTGCACTCCCGGCTCATCCGATACCCCAAATAATGCCAATCCCCAGCTCAGCTTGTCCCAGGTGTTCACCACCTTAGACGCAGTCCTCGCAAAGCCCCTCCAAAACCCATCCAGCGCCGGACATGCCCAGAACATATGGGCGTGGTTTGCTGTGCTCCCTGAGCACCTCACACACCTGTCCTCTACCCCAAAAAACCGACTCAACCTCGCCCCATATGCGCTCTGTGAAGAACCTTAAATTGTATCAGGCTAAGCCTGGCACAAGAGGAGGAAGAATTAACCCTACCCAGGGCATCAGCCCACAGACCCTCATCTATCTCCTCCCAAAGCTCCTCCTCCCATTTACCCTTTAGCTTCTCCACCGAGGTCTCGACCTCTTCCTGCATCTCCTGATAGACCGCCGAGACCTTGCCTTCTCCAACCCACACCCCAGAGAGCACCCTATCTTGAATCTTACGTGCTGGAGGCAGCGGAAATTCCCTCATCTGCCATCTCACGAAAGCCCTCACCTGCATGTACCTGAAGGCGTTTCCGGGGGGCAGCCCAAATTTCTCCTCCAGCGCCCCAAGGCTCGCAAACATCCCATCTATAAACAGGTCCCCCATTCTTTTAATTCCTGCCCGATGCCAGCTCAGAAACCCCCCGTCCATTCTTCCCGGGACAAACCGATGGTTCTCTCGGATCGGGAACCAAACCGAGGCCTCTACCTCACCCCTCTGGCGCCTCCACTGCCCCCAAATTTGGGGTCTCAATCTCAAAAGGAATTTTTCACTCGCCACTTCTCTTTCAAAATCTGAAACTTTTCCTCACCTTTGCTAGTATTTCTTTCCCTGCATATAACACACAAGGGCTTTGCATCCTTATTTCTACTGGCACAGGGCAGCACGGTGGTGCAATGATTAACACTGCTGCCTCACGGCGCTGAGGCCCCAGGTCCGATCCCGGCCCTGGGTTACTTCTGTGTGGAGTTTGCACATTCTTCCCGTGTTTGCGTGGGTTCTCATCTCCCCTATATTAACAATTAAATTGCGTTACCCCCACAATCCAAAGATGTGCAGGGTAAGTGCATTGGCAATGCTAAATTTCCTCTTAATTGGAAAAATGAACTGGGTACTGTTATGGGCCAGGGTTTAGAAAACTCCAAAGTATATCATGGAGTTTACCTGACCTAAAACTTTTAATAGATTTTGGTTATGAGGAGCACAATGGCCTACTTTCCAGGTGTTATGCAACAGAGGTCTTAAGTATTTTTAAACAAAACAATGTTTATTCTATGAATTCAGTTGTCATTTTATAAACACACAGTAAACATTTTATCAACTACCAACACAAATACCCCCCCACAGATACAGTACTCTATATGTAACTCTTAATAACTTTCCTAATAACATCCACAAGCCAAACACCCTTTTTAACAAAGCAGTAGGTATAAATTATTTTCACAAGACAGTTATCACTTTTAAATTATCAAGTGATCTGGATACCTTTTAACATACAAAGAGAGAGACAAAATGAACCTTCCTTTTCTGAATTCAGCTTTCAACTGCCTAAAACGAAAGCAGAACACAAAGCCACAAACAGCTTCCAGCTCAAAACGCAAGTAAATGTCAGAGACACAACCCAGCTCCACCCACACAATGACATCACTGCAGCTATTTTATAAACACCCATTTCTTAAAGGTACACTCCCATGACAGTACTCTAAAGTTTAAAAAAATGATTTTTACTGGCACAATTGATCAAACCATACCCCAAGAAGTCACCTTTATGCTGCTTTGGTCCCAAGTTAAGTTTTTTCTTTATAGGCTGTTAACCAGATGCCCTGGACCTCTGTACAGCGCCAACACTAGCATTGCTCTGTCCTGCCTTGGACTCTCCTGTGCAGGTCTCTCCAACAGATTCAGTTGTGAGATCCAGGCCAGGAGGTACACTGCCTATTTATGTCTCTGGCCATCTCTTTCTTGTAACAAAACAATTAATCTTCACAGTTCTCTTGCCTTGCTTGCTAGCAGCTGGAAGTTAGAAGACGCCATCCTCCATAATTTCGCACCAAAAGCAGGTACATATAGGGCGCTTGACGTCAAGTGTATGTGTAGGACCCGTGACCTGCTCATTGCTGCCACTTATGGCCGGAAGACTGCTCACAGATTCATTTCCTCCTATCACAGAATGTTGCCTGCTGCAAAAAGACCTGCAAAACAATCCCACGACTGACACTACATTGCCTGTTGCAGTCAAAAGTTACTACAGCTCTAAACTCCAGGCTGTCACAGGGGAATTATTATCAAGAAGTCTACAGCTCATTCTAATGTTATGCAGGTGACAGTGTCAGAAAATACTTCACGGTCTTCATGAATCACAAGAGCTTCTACTTTATAAATATGCAGCTATTATATGATCACCAGTAATGCTTCTATACAGGCTTTCGAAACAGCCCGCCTAGCCCACAGCCACCTAGGATGTGCTTCGGGATGTCAGTGGGCCCAAAGCTATCCTACACCCACCTTCCCGGAAGAAAACTTGGGCCAATGGGACGCTTCAAATTGAGGCAGGTATGTCAAGTTGAGAATTTTCTCATCAAGCTACCCACTTCGGTAAAAAAGATTTGGCCCATTATAATATTTTTGGCCAATGACCTTTCATCAAAACTGGTAAAATTATAGATTTCAAGCAAATATAGAGAGAGGAAAAGGAAAGAGGGGACAAAAGAAGATTAGTGGAGATCCATGATAGGACGGGAATGCAGGATGGATTAAATGGCAAATGGAATGATGGCACAAGCACAAATGGGTGGTGATGTGACAAATAAAGAAACAATACTTGGCGCTAGAAGTTTTTTTTAGATAACCATAGCCTAACCATTCCCAGCTGCTGATGTCTGAAAAATTGGGTGCCATGGTTACGATCCAAAATTGTTAAACCTAATGTTGAGTCTGGGAGGTTGTCGGATGGCGAATTGAAAGATGAGGTGATTCCTTGAACTTCCATTGAACTTCATTGGAACATTGTTGGAGGTTACAGAGGAGCAGGGTGGAGTAGGATGAAGAGAAAATGACAAGTGACTGGAATTTCAAGCTCATGCTTGTGGAGTGAATGGAGAATTCAGCAAAACAACCAATCAGTCTGCATTTGCTTTCTCCAATATATGGGAGACTATCGTGAGTAATGAATATAACATGTTAAATTGAAGGAAGAACAAGTAAATCACTGTTTCACCTGGAATTAATGTTTGTAGCCCCGCGTGGTGGAAAGGGGGGAGGCAAAAGTGCAGGTGTTGCGTCTCTTGTGCTAGCATATGAAGGTGTCATAGGAAGGGAAGAAGGTGGTTTAAATATAATGGTGTTGTGGAGGAAATGGTCCCTTCAGAATGCGAAATGGTGAAGGAAGTGACATCGTGCAGGGGTGGTGGAAATGGTGCCAGATGATCCATTGAATGTGGAAGCTGTTTGGGTGGAGGTTGAGCACAAGGGGATCCCTGTCACGATTCTCGAAAAGAGCTGAAGGACTGAGGGTACAAGTATAGGAAATTTAACGGACATGTTCAAGGACCCTGTCAACCACGTGGGAAGGAAATCTTCTGTTGAAGAAAGTGAAAGATTTACCAGAAGAACTGATATGGAAGCTGGGGTGGTCAGAACAGATTCAACTGAGTTGGATAAATGCCAAAATGGAATAGAGTCCTTACACAAAATAGGGCCAAAGGAAGTATAATCAATTCCGAAGCGGAGAAAGAGATGTTAAGGATGAGAAGGGTAGAGTAGGAGATGGACCATGTGAAGTTGAGGGAGGGGTGGAAATTGGAAGGAAAGCTGATTAAATTTTCCAGTTTGGGATTAGAGCAGGAAGTGGCACCAATACAACCTGTTATGTTTTGTAGTCCCTGAAATCTGACGTAATCATACTTGTAGGCATAGGTAGTGGATCTTTCATCGAGTTTATATTTCTACATCTCTCCAGGTGGAAGATCCAGTATACACATTGTAATGCAGTTGAGAGTGATATGGCATGCTGGATGCTTTCGTATGTGCATAACAATATAATTCCTAACTCTTTATGAACAACAAAATAACACAGTCATCAAATAATTGTCTTCATCCTTCATTGTCCACAATGGCATAATGTGAAGGTCAACAGTGATCTTGATAACCCCCTAGTATAGACAATCAGAATAAACAGGAATCCACAGAAGATTGAGACAATGCAGGTGCACACCAGACACAAGCAGCAAGGCAGCCACTGGATCCAGGAAATCGGGGCAAGAGGATTTGATTATCTGGTTCTCGTCTTGGTAAACTATGCATTTGAACGCATAAGTGGATGTACTTAATGACAGGAAGCAGAAACTGGCAGTTGCTTTTTTTTCCTTCTTCGAATTCAATATGTTCAATTGCTTTATTTTAGCAGAAGTGACCCTTAAGTTAAGTGGACAATAAATAGACTGCCGCATATATTCAGAGGAGCACAATTTTAATGTTTCTCAGTGCAGAGGTTGCTGGAACACATGTGGTATAAGTGCACATACTATTTACGTGAATGTCGTGTTTCTGTGCATGTGTTTGAAGAATTTAAAGTGTTTTTTTCTGAAGCATTCCTCGCTTCTACACACAGAATTATTCTTCCTGGATCTACAGATGGCTTCATTCTAAGTGCTTCCTCAGCTAAGAGAGTGGAAATGGTATGTCCACTCAGGCTAATAGCCAGACATATGAGATTCAAACATATGTGAGCTCTGAGATATTATTGTCTCTTGCTGGAATTACTATGTGCTCAGTACTTTTAAATGTTGCACCTGCAGTCATTTGTGCCTGACTACAAGTTATCACAAACTGAAGCTTGGGTGAAAACCAGCTGCTCCAGTATGGATGTGATTCTTGAATGGCATGGCCGTGAAATTGGAGAGGGCCTAAAATTGGGCGCTGGAATCATTATGAGTGACGCAAACATGGTGCTGCCTCCTTAATTGAAATGATTGTCATGTGCAGCCAGTGCAAAGCCTGCAGTTGAATGGCTGCATGTGTGAGTAAAGGGATTCATGAGAGGCTAATAAGAGTTAAAGCTAGTTTGGACTGCCTAAAATCACCCTGCATCTCTTAAAGGGGAGGTACTATCTGGCTGGAGCACATGCTGGAAAGCATTCTTCAGCTGATTCTGACATGGGGAAATACACAAAAAGCGCACAATATGATCAAGAGTGGTTCCAAGATTTTCAATTACTGAACTCGAAGCTTTGCTACAGAAGGGGGAAAGGAGCAGAGAACTAATCTATCCAAAGGACGCCAAGAGGCCCTCCAGGCAAACTTTGTGAAGGCAGTGGGATCAGACTGCAGTCAATGTCAGGAGTTAAATGCTCAGCACTTGAATGCAGTGTTGCAAGAAGTTTCACTACGTCACACCATGGTCAAGATCGGTAATGCTGCACCCAACCAACTACATCACTCGCCTCACAGACGACCCAAAGGGCACAGTAGCACAGTGGTTAGCACTGTTACTTCACAACGCCAGGGTCCCAGGTTCGATTCCCGACTTGGGTCACTGTCTGTGTGGAATCTGCACGTTCTCCCTGTATCTGCATGGGTTTCTACTGGTGCTCCGGTTTCCTCCCACAAGTCCCAAAATACGTGCTTGTTAGGTGAATTGATCATTCTGAATTCGCCCTCCGTGTACCCGAACAGGCGCCGTAATATGGCGACTAGGGGCTTTTCACAGTAACTTCTTTACAGTGTTAATGTAAGCCTTCATTGCAGTGTTAATGTAAGCCTACTTGTGAGAATAAAGATTATTATTATTTAACCTCGGTGGTAGCTGAGCATACCATCAGCACACCAGAAGGTTCAAGGCTCACTCCCAAGTCATAAGCATAAATGTCTAGGCTGTCACTCCAGTGTAAGAGCTAAGGGAGTGCTGCTCTGCCAGAGGTGTCCTGTCTTTGGTGAGGCATTAAGCCAAAACGCTGCCTTTACTTTCAGTAAAAGTCCCTTTGTGCTTTTTAAAGAAGAGTCGTGGAGCTATCCTTGGTGTCCTGGCCAATATGTATCCCTCAGACAACATTACAAAAACAGATCATTTCTGCTGTGTTTCCAACATTCCAACATTGACTACACTTTAAAAGTTCTTTATTGGTCATAAGGTGCTTTGGGATATCCTGTGGTCATGAAAGATGCTATATAAATTCAAGTCTTTTTTTAAAAATGCACCACATACCTATCACTCATCATCCAATAATCTCTATCGATCATAGCTCATACTTAACATTCAGAACTTCACCCCATCCCCACACACTTAACACTGCAGCAATTCTCAAACCTGCAGCAATTCTCACACCCACAGCACATAGTTTGCACATACTATTTAACTATCACCCAACAACCCATGACCCAAGTGCATTGCACCACACTTACTGACACAGTTCATTCATACTTGCAGGACAAGTTGTCACATTACAGGACCCAGCAGCACATAATTGGAGAGAGAGAGGCATGACTGAAGACATGGAAGGTCAAATCACTACGATAGAAACCTAAACCTAGATGGCTGGCCTGTAAACTCAGACTGCTGCCTTCATAGCTGTAGATGTCAGTTACCAAAGAGATTTGCAGAATGTTATAGTCCAGTAATTTGTGCTTCAACATAGTATTAGGACTGCAGAACTTCTTCCCCAGCAGAATGGCAGCGTATTTATGGAGTACAAATCTACTGTCCTCTCAGGAGACAGCATTAAATCAGGGGCTGGTTTAGCACAGTGGGCTAAATCGCTGGCTTGTCATACAGAACAATGCCAGCAGCACGGGTTCAATTCCTGTACCAGCCTCCCTGAACAGGTGCTGGATTGTGGAGACTAGGGGCTTTTCACAGTAACTTCATTGAAGCCTACTCGTGACAATAAGCGATCATTATTATTATTATCATTATTATTCATCCTTCCATGGTTGCTGCCCAGGCAAAATAATGGAGTCTGAAACTGAGCCATAGGCCAAGGTCATGCTACAAGGTTATCTGCAATCTCCTTCACTGAAAGTCAGCAGTCTTCCACCAGCTTTGATGCAGCCACTGGATAGCCCTGCACAGCAGCACCAGGAGAGGAAAATGGAATGAAGGAATTGCACAAGTATGATATGTTGACGTTTGCCTGTAATAAGGCATGTTTTGATTTAAACATTCGGTTATGAAAGCTTATTTTATGGTTTCTTTAATTGTTGCATTGTGTCCAAGTGGGCACCATAATGGTCAGTCATAGAATCTATGGCACGGAGACGGGCCCTTCGGCCCAAACTAGTCCAGGCTAACCAAAAAGCCCATCTCAGCGAACCTCATTTGCCTGCATTTGTCTCATATCCCTCTAAATCTTTCCTAGCCATGTCTCTGTCCAAATGCCTTTTAAATATTGTCAATGTCCCTGCCTCAACCACTTCCTCCGGCACCTCATTCCACATACTTACCACCGTCTGTGTAAAAATGTTGCTCCTCAGTTTCCCATTAATTCTTTCCCCATTTAACCTAAACCTATGCCCACTAGTTCTCGATTCCCCATCCCTGGGAAAAAGACTGAGTGCATTCACCCTATCCATGCCTCTCAATTTCTTATACATTTCTATAAGTTCACCCCTCAGTCTCCTATGCTCCAAAGAAAGAAACCCTAGCCTGTCCAATCTCTTCCTATAACTCAGTCCCTTGAGTCCTGGCAACATCCTTATAAATCTTCTGCACTATCTCCAGTTTAGTAACATCTTTCCTATAGCAAGGCAACCAAAACTGAACACAATACTCCAGATTCCGCCTCACCAACGTCCTGTACAATTGCAACATAACTTCCCAACTTCTATACACAATGCCCTCACTGATGAAGGCCAGCATGCCAAAAGCCTTTTTCACTGCCCTATCTTACCTGTTACTCCACTTGACTCCTGAGGCACACCACGAGTCACAGGCCTCCAGTCCGAGAAGCATCCTTCCACCATTACCCTCTACTTTTTTTCATAGGATTTACAGTGCAGAAGGAGGCCATTTGGCCCATCGAGTCTGCACTGGCTATTGGAAAGAGCACCCCACTCCGTAGACCAGTAACCCTACCTAACCGAAGGGCAATTTAGCATGGCCAATCCACCAAACCTGCACATCTTTGGACTATGGGAGGAAACCGGATCACCCGGAGGAAATTCACGCAGATACAGGGAGAATGTAGAGACTCCGCACAGACAGTGACCCAAGCCGGGAATCAAACCTGGGACCCTGGAGCTGTGAAGCAACTGTGCTAACGACTGTGCTACCGTGCCACTCAACCATCAAGCCAATTGTATATCCAATTTGCCAGCTCTCCATGGATTCCATGTGATCTAACCTTCCAGAGCAGCCTACCATGTGGAACTTTAATAAAGGCCTTATTGAAGTCCATGTAGACAACGTCTACCACCCTGCCCTCATCAAACATCCTGGTCATGTTAATAAAGAACTCCAACAAATTTGTAAGGCATGATAATCCATGCACAAAGCCATGCTGACGACTCCTAATCAAACTCTGTCTTTCCAAATGCCTGTGTATCATATCCCTCAGAATCCTCTCTAATAACTTGCCCACCACAGATGTTAGGCTTCCCGGTCTATAATTCCCAGTTTTTCTTTGTAGACCTTCTTAAATAAGGACACAACATTTGATACCCTCCAGTTTTCTGGTACCTCACCCGTGGCTAATGATGATGCAAATATCTCAGCCAGGGTTCCTGCAATTTCTTCTCTAGCCTCACGCAATGTTCTTGGATAAACCTGGTCAGGGCCAGGAGATTTATCCATCTTCTTACATTTTAATACAGCCATCACCTCCTCTGCTGTAATGCAAACTGTCCCCAATATATCACCACTAACCTTCCCAGGTTCCCAAGTCTTCATGTCTTTCTCCAAGGTAAACACAGAGGGGAATTATCATTGAGAATCTCACCCATCTCCTGCGGTTCCACACATATGTGTCCACTTTGGTCCTTGAGGGGTCCTATTTTCTCTCCAGTTATTCATTTCCTTTAATATACTTAAAGAATCCTTTGGATTCACCTTAATCCTCTCAGCCAAAGCTATCTCATGCCCCCTTTTTGCCCTCATAATTTCCTTCTTGAGTATACTCTGTATCCCTGTACACCTCCAGGGAATACCTTGATTCCAACTGCTTGTACCTGAGCCATGCCTCCTCCTTTTTCCTGGCCAAAACCTCAATATGTTTTGTCATCCAGGGTTCCCTATTCCTGCCAGCCTTGCCCTTCACCCTAAAAGGAAGATATAGACCCTAAACTCTAGCTATGTCACTTTAAAAGGCTCCCCACTTGCCGGAGGTCCCTTTGCCCTCAAACAAACTACTCCAATCAACCCTTGGAAGCTCCTGTCTAATTCCCTCAAAATTCACCTTGCTTCAATTTAGAAATTTCACCTGTGGACCAGTTTTGTCCCTTTCCATAACTATTTTAAAATTAATAGAATTTTATTGCCTCAGTCATTTGTCCTGCCATATTTCTGAAGAGTAGGTCAAGGTTTGCCCTTTCCCGAGTAGAATCCTCCACATACTGCCTGAGGAAACTTTCCTCAACACACTTAACAAATTCCATCCCATCAAAGCCCTTAAAACTATGTCAGTCCCAGTCTATGTTAAGAAAATTAAAATCCCCAACCATGACAACCCTATTACTGCTGCAAGTCTCCCCAATCTCTCTGCATATATGTTCTTCTAATTCTGTTGACTATTTGGGGGGCTATAGTACAACCCCAATAAGGTCACCATCCCCTTCTTATGTCTTAGTTCCACCCACAAAGCCTCGCTGGATGATCCCTCTGTTATTTCATCTCTGACTACTGCCATGATCCTCCCCTTAATCAAAATGCAACACCCCCTCTCTTTCCTCCACCCCTGTCCCGCCTAAAGCACCTGTACCCTGGATTAAGCTGCCAATCCTGTCCCTCCCTGTGCCATGTTTCAGTTATGGTTATGATATCCCAGTCCCATTTACCTATCCATGCCCTGGGTTCATCAGCTTTACCTGTCAGCCCTCTTGCATAGATCTTAAATAGATGCAATTTAATCTAACAGGTTTCCCCTTCTACCTACTGTGCTCCTGCCTATCATGTCCATTGAGCTTGCCTTTACTGACTACTGTATCTCTTTTCAGGCCCTAATTTGCTTTCCTGCTTCTGAGGATCCCACCCCTCTGCCAATCTAGTTTAAATGTTCAGATGAACGGACATCGCGTGACAATCGCCAGGCAGGAATGTTCCCTTCCAGTCAGGGAACACTTCAGCAGTCGAGGGCATTCGGCCTCTGATCTTCGGGTGAGCGTTCTCCAAGGTGGCCTTCAGGACGCGCGACAACGCAGAATCGCAGAGCAGAAACTTATAACCAAGTTCCGCACACATGAGTACGGCCTCATGTACTCATGCACTGGGACCTGGGATTCATGTTGCATTACATTCACACCCCACCATCTGGCCTGGGCTTGCGAAATCCTACCTCTTTAACCTGGGGTTACCCCTCCCCCTGGCTCTGTAAAGACTAATTACCTGCAAATGCTCACAGACAAAGCATTGTGTTGCATCTTTGACTTTGTCTATATAAATGTTTCTGGAACCTACCTCTCCATTCACCTGAGGAAGGAGCAGTGCTCTGAATGCTAGTGAATTGAAACAAACCTGTTGGACTTTAACCTGGTGTTGTAAGACTTCTTACTGTAATCTAGTTTAAACCGTCCCTTGTAGCACTGGCAAATCTGTCCACCTGGATATTGGTCCCCCTCCAGTTCAGATGCAACCCATACCTCTTAACAGGTCACCTTTGCCCCAGAAAAGATCGCAGAATCCGAATCCCTGCCCCTGTACCAATTCTTTAGCCACGCATTCATCTGCCATATTCTCCTGTTCTGACCCTTAGTAGCATGTGTCACTGGAGGTAATCCAGAGATCACCATCCTTGAGGTCCGGCTTCTTAACCTTTTTCCTAGCTCTCTGCAATCACTCCTCAGGCCCTCTGTTTCTATTTATGTCATGTGTGCCAACGACTTCTGGCTGCTCTGCCTCCCCCTTGAGAATGTTCTGCAGCCGCACGGAGATATCGTTAACCCTGACACCTGGAAGGCAACACACCATCCTGGACTCTCTTTTGCAGCCATCGAGTCTCCTGTTTGTCCCCCTAACTATCGAGTCTCCTATCACTACGGTCCCGTTTAGCTTTCCCCTTTCCCGCTATGCCCCAGAACCAGCCGTAGTGCCACAGATCTAGCTACTGCTGCTTTCAGCAAAATGGTCGCCCCCCCATCAGTATCCAAAACGGTATACTTGTTTATGAGGGGAATAGCCACAGGGGACTCCTGCACTCTTTGCCTCCTCCCTTTGCCTTTCCTGGTGGTCACCCCGCTACTCTCTGCCTGCACCTTAGGTGCGACTGCCTCACTAAAACTCTTATCTCTAAATTGCTCAGCATTCCAGATGATCCTGAGTGCATCCAATCCAGCTCCCTAACTCGGTCTCGCAGAAGCTGCAGCTGGGTGCACTTCCCACAGGTGTAGCCATCAGGGACAATGAAATTCTCCCTGAGCTCCCACATCCTGGTGGAGGAGCATATCACTGCCCTCAGGGGCTGTTTAGCACAGGGCTAAATCGCTGGCTTTGAAAGCAGACCAAGGCAGGCCCGCAGCATGGTTCGATTCCCGTAACAGCCTCCCCGAACAGGTGCCGGAATGTGGCGACTAGGGGCTTTTCACAGGAACTTAATTTGAAGCCTACTTGTGACAATAAGCGATTTTCATTTCATTGCCATCCCAACTGCACCAAGACTAAAGAGGAAAGTTAAGAGGACTTTACCCGAGATTACCTGTACTCTGCTGAGTCTCCACTCGCCGAAACCTCTCGAGCCACAGTCTCACCGCTCAAGCACTCTGCTGCAAATTTTCTCATAGAGCACCCCTCTCTCTCTCCCTCGTATTTTCTTTCTCTTGCTGGTGGTCCTCACAGTGACTGGGATTTGTTGGTCAGAGGAGGAGGGAGGGAGGCAAATACTGAAGTAGTGTTTGAGGTTTAACTGTCCCTTGACAACAGCTCCTCCACAAACCACTTCTGAAAGCACTGACCACGCGATGCAAATCATCGCCACAACACCCAATCAGCATTGCCGCTCTGCTGGACGCTTGCCTTCACTTGAACACGGAAGGTGTCTTGCTGAGGTCCACTTTCTGGAATCACTGACCACCCGATGCAAATTCTTCTTTTAAATTCATATATGGGATGTGGGCGTAGCTGGTTAGGGCATTTATTTCCCATCCCTAGTTGCATTTCAGAAGGTGAAGGTGAGTTGCTTTCTTGAGCTGCTGCAGTCCTTGAGATGTATGTACACCCACTATGCTGTTAGGGAGAGAGTTCAAGGATTTTGGCCAGCGGCAGTGAAGGAACGGGGTTTTTGTCTAAGCCAGTGTGGTGAGTTAATTGGAGGGGAACCTCGAGGTGGTGGGGGTCCCAGGTATGTGCTGCTCTTGTCCTTCCAAATGACAATGGTCGTGGGTTTGGAAGGTGTTGTCTAAGGAACCTTGGTGAGTTATTGCAGTGCATCTTGTAGACGGCATACATGGCTGCCACTGTTCATCAGTGGTGGAGGGTTTGAATGTTTGTGGAAGGGGGTGCAATCAAGCGGGCTGCTTTGTCCTGGATGCTTCTTGAGTGTTGTTGGAGCTGCACTCATCCAGGCAAGTGAAGAATATTCCATTACACTCCTGACTTGTGCCTTGTTGATGGTGAACAGGCTTTGGAGGTGAGTTACTCGCTTTAGGATTCCTAACCTTTGACATGCCCTGGTAGCCACAGTATTAATGTGGTTAGCCCAGGTCAGTTTCTAATCAATGGTAACCCACAGGATGTTGATGGTGGCGGATTCAGCGATAGTAATGCCATTGAATGTTTAGCGGCGGAGGTTAGATCCTCTCTTGTAGGAGATGGTCATTGCCTTGCACTTATGTGGCACGAATGTCAACTTGCCACTTGTCAGCCCAAGCCTGGATTTGCTGCATTTGGACATGGACTGCTTCATTGTCTGATGAGTCGTGAATGTGGCTGAACATTGTGTAGTCAACCCCACCTCTAACCTTATGATGGAAGGGAGGTCATTGATTAAGCAGCTGAGGATGGTTGGGCCTAGCACACTACCCTGAGGAACTCCTGTATTGATGTCCTGAAGTTGAGATGATTGACTTCTAACCACCACAACCATCTTCCTTTGTGCCAGGTATGAGTCCAACCAGCAGAGACTTTCCGCCCTGATTCCCATTCACTCCAGTTTAGCTAGGGCTCCTTGATGCCACACTTGGTAAATACTGCCGTGATATCAAAGGCAGTCACTCTCATCTCGCCTCTGGCATTCAGCTCTTTTGTCCATGTTTGAACCAAAGCTGTCCATGTTTGAACCAAAGCTGAGTGATGCTGGCAAAACCCAAACTGAGAGTCCGTGAGCAGGTTATTGCTGAGTAAGTGTCGCTTGATAGCATTGTTGATGACTCCTTCCATCACTTTGCTGATGACGGAGAGTAGATAATAGGGCGGTAATGACTGAGTTGTATTTGTCCTATTTCTTGTGTACAGGACACACTTGGGCAATTTTCCATATTGCCGGGTAGGTGCCAGTGTTGTAGCTCTACTGGAACAGCTTGGCTACGGGTGCGGCAAGTTCTGGATCACAAGTCTTCAGAACTATTGCCAGGATATTGTCAGGGCCCATAGCCTTTGCAGTATGCCGTGCATTCAGCCGTTTCTTGATATCATGTAGAATGAATAGTATTGGCAGAAGACTGACATCTGTGATGCTGGGGACCTCTGGAGGAAACCGAGATGGATCATCCACGCGGCATTTCTGGCTGAAGATTGTTGCGAATGCCTCAGCCTTGTCTGTTGCACAAATATGCTGGGCTTCTCCATCAGTGAGGATGGGGATAATTGTGGAGCCTCATCTCCCAGCGAGTTGTTTAACTGTTGACCACCATTCACAGCTGAATGTGGCAGCACTTCAGAGCATAGATCTGATGCATTCATTGTGGAATTGCTAAGCTCTGTCTGTGAGTGAGATCTCCCAGTGAGTAAGAGAAGACACAGCCAGAGTGAGACACAACAAAGAGTGAGTTTGGGAATAGGTTTGGGAACCTACGTGGGAATTGAATTCAATCGGTAAGACTGTTCCTTTTTAAATTTCAGGAGTTTAATCTAGAATTGTGCAGTGAAGGTTAACAAGGGCTGCCCCATCCACTCACATAACTGGTTGGCAGTCAAGTGTCAGTCACCTTAATCTACTTTGATCTAAAAGCAGGAGGGTAGGGGGAGTCAACTCCGGCCTATTTAAAAAGAGCAACTTGTAACTCGCTCCCAGTGAGTCATAGATAGATTTACATAGAATTTACAGTGCAGAAGGAGGCCATTCGGCCCATCGAGTCTGCACCAGCTCTTGGAAAGAGCACCCTACCCAAGTCCACACCTCCACCCTATCCCCATAGCCCAGTAACCCCACCCAGCACTAAGGGCAATTTTGGACACTAAGGGCAATTTAGCATGGCCAATCCACCTAACCTGCACATCTTTGGACTGTGGGAGGAAACCGGAGCACCCGGAGGAAACCCACGCAGACACGGGGAGAACGTGCAGACTCCGCACAGACAGTGACCCAGCGGGGAATCGAACCCGGGACCCTGGAGCTGTGAAGCAATTGTGCTAACCACCATGCTACCATGCTGCCCTGTGTCCTACCAGTGAGCCAGAGAAGATACAGCCAGAGTGAGACACAACAAAGAGTGAGTTTGGGAATTTGAAGCTAGGTGGGGTTTGAATTCAATCGGTAAGACTGTTGCTTTTTAAATTTCAGGAGTTTAAATTAATCTAGAATTGTGCAGTGAAGGTTAACAAGGGCTGCCCCACCCATTCACATAACTGGTTGGCAGTTAAGTGTCAGTCACATTAATGTACTTTGATCTAAAAGCAGGTGGGGGGGGGGGGCGGGGGAGGGCAGTGTCAACTCAGTCCAAATTGAAAGAGCAACTTGTAACTCACCCCCTGTGAGTTCTCCCAGTGAGCCAGAGAAGACACAGCCAGAGTGAGACACAACAACGGGTGAGTTTAGGAATTTGAAGCAAGGTGGGAATTGAATTCAATCGGTAAGACTTCCTTTTTTAAATTTCAGGAGTTTAAATTAATCTAGAATTGTGCAGTGAAGGTTAACAACGGCTGCCCCACCCACTCACATAACTGGTTGGCAGTTAAGTGTCAGTCACATTAATCTACATTTATCAAAATTCAGGTTGAGGGGCGGGGTCATCTTAGGCCAATTTAAAAAGAGCAACTTGTAACTCACTCTCAGTGAGTTCTCCCAGTGAGCCAGAGAAGACACAGCTAGAGTGAGACACAACAAAGAGTGAGTTTGGGAATTTGAAGCTCGGTGAGAATTGAATTCAAGCGGTAAGACAGGTCTTTTTTACATTTCAGGAGTTTAAATTAATCTGGAATTGTGCAATGAAGGCTAACAATGGCTGCCCCACCCACTTACATAGCTGGTTGGCAGTTAAACGTCAGTCACGTTGATCTACTTTGATCTAAAATCAGGTTGAGGGGCGGGGTCATCTCAGGCCAATTTAAAAAGCGCACCTTGTAACTCACACCCAGTGTGTTCTCCCAATGAGACAGAGAAGACACAGCCAGAGTGAGACACAACAAAGAGAGAGTTTGGGAATTTGAAGCTTGGTGGGAATTGAATTCAATCGGTAAGGCTGGTCTTTTTGAAATATCAGGAGTTTAAATGAATCTAGAATTGTGCAGTGAAGGTTAACAAGGGCTGCCCCACCCATTCACATAACTGGTTGGCAGTTAAGTGCCAGTCACATTAATCTACTTTGATCTAAAAGCAGGAGGGGGGGGGGAGTGTCAACTCAGTCCAAATTGAAAAGAGCAACTTGTAACTCACACCCAGCGAGTTCTCCCAGTGAGCCAGAGAAGACACAGCCAGAGTGAGACACAAAAAAGAATGAGTTTGGGATTTTGAAGCGAGGTGGGAATTGAATTCAATCATGTAAGACTGTTCCTTTTTAAATTTCAGGAGTTTAAATTAATCTAGAATTGTGTAGTGAAGGTTAACAAGGGCTGCCCCACCAACTCACATAACTGGTTGGCAGTTAAGTGTCATTCACCTTAATCAATTTTGTTCTAAAAGCAGATGGGTGGAGGGTCTCAACTCGGGCCAATTTAATAAGAGCAACTTGTAACTCATTCCCAGTGAGTTCTCCCAGTGAGCCAGAGAAGACACAGCCAGAGTGAGACACAACAAAGTGTGAGTTTGGGAATTTGAAGGCCAGGTGGGAATTGAATTCAATTGGTAAGGCTGTTCCTTTTCAAATTTCAGGAGTTTAAATTAATCTAGAATTGTGCAAGGATGGTTAAAAAAGGCGGCCCCACCCACTCACATAACTGGTTGGCAGTTAAGTGTCTGTAATCCAATCTACTTTGATCTCAAAGCAGTTGGGGTGGGAGTCAACTCAGGCCAACCTAAAAAGAGCAACTTTTAACTCACTCGGAGTGTGTCCTCCCAGTGAACCAGAGAAGACACAGTCAGAGTGAGACACAGCAAAGAGAGAGTTTGAGAATTTGAAGTTGGTGGGAATTGAATTCAATCGGTAAGACTGTTCCTTTTTAAATTTCAGGAGTTTTAATTAATCCAGAATTGTGCTGTGAAGGTTAGCAAGGGCTGCCCCACCCACTCACATAACGGGTTGGCAGTTAAGTGTCAGTCATATTCATCTACTTTGATCTAAATGCAGGTGAGGGGGGATCCAACTCAGGCCAATTTATAAAAAGCAACTTGTAACTCACTCCCAGGGTGTTCTCCCAGTGAGCCAGAGAAGACACAGCCAGAGTGAGACACAACAAAGAGTGAGTTTGGGAATTGAAGCTAGGTGAGAATTGAATTTGATCGGTAAGACTGTTCCTTTTTTAATTTTAGGAGTTTAAATTAATCTAGAATTGTGCAGTGAAGGTTAACACGTGCTGCCCCACCCACTCACATAACTGGTTGGCAGTTAAGTGTCAGCCACATTAATCTACTTTGATCAAAATGCAGGTTGGGGTGGGGGGGTCATCTCAGGCCAATTTAAAAAGAACAACTTGTAACTCACTCCTAGTGAGCTCTCCCAGTGAGCCAGAGAAGATACAGCCAGAGTGAGACTCAGCAAAGAGTGAGTTTGGGAATTTGAAGCTAGGTGAGAATTGAATTCAATCGGTAAGACTGGTCTTTTTAAAATTTCAGGAGTTTAAATTAATCTAGAATTGTGCAGTGAAGGTTCACAAGGGCTGCCCCACCCACTCACATAACTTCTTGGCAGTTAAGTGTCAGTCACATTAAACTACTTTGATCTAAAAGCAGGTGGGGAGGTGGGGGGGGGGGGGGTGGTGGCAGGCGGTGTCAACTAAGGCCAAATTGAAAAGAGCAACTTGTAACTCTGCGCCCAGTGAGTTCTCCCAGTGAGCCAGAGAAGACAGAGCCAGAGTGAGACACACGACGTGTGAGTTTAGGAATTTGAAGCAAGGTGGGAATTGAATTCAATCGGTAAGACTTCCTTTTTCAAATTTCAGGAGTTTAAATGAATCTAGAACTGTGCAGTGAAGGTTAACAAGGGCTGCCCCACCCACTCACATAACTGGTTGGCAGTTAAGTGTCAGTCACATTAATCTACTTTGAACAAAATGTAGGTTGGGGGGGGGGGTCATCTCAGGCCAATTTAAAAAGAGCAACTTGTAACTCACTTCAAGTGAGTTCTCCCAGTGAGCCAGAGAAGACACAGCCAGAGTGAGATACAACAAAGAGTGAGTTTGGGAATTTGAAGCTAGGTGAGAATTGAATTCAATCGGTAAGACTGGTCTTTTTTAAATTTCAGGAGTTTAAATTAATCTAGAATTGTGTAGTGAAGGTTAACAATGGCTGCCCCACCCACTCACATAACTGGTTGGCAGTTAAGTGTCAGTCACCTTGATCTACTTTGATCTAAAATCAGGTGGGGGGGGGGGGGAGTCAACTCAGGCCAATTTAAAAAGAACAACTTGTAACTCACTCCCAGTGAGTTCTCCCAGTGAGCCAGAGAAGACACAGCCAGAGTGAGACACAACAAAGAGCGTGTTTGGGAATTTGAAGCTTGGTGGGATTTGAATTCAATCGGTAAGACTGTTGATCTAAATGCAGGTGAGCGGGGATTCAACTCAGGCCAATTTATAAAGAGCATCTTGTAAGTCACTCCCAGGGAGTTCACCCAGTGAGCCAGAGAAGAGAGAGCTAGTGTGAGACACAACAAAGAGTGCGTTTGGGAATTTGAAGCAAGTTGGGAATTTAATTCAATCGGTATGACTTCCTTTTTAAATTTTAGGAGTTTAAATTAATCTAGAATTGTGCAGTGAAGGTTAACAATGGCTGCCCCACCCACTCACCTAACTGGTTGGCAGTTAAGTGTCAGTCACATTAATCTACTTTGATCTAAAATCAGGTGGGGGGGGAGGGGGCGTCAACTCAGGCCAATTTATAAAGAGCACCTTGTAACTCACACCCAGTGAGTTCTCCCAATGAGACAGAGAAGACACAGCCAGAGTGAGACACAACAAAGAGTGCGTTTGGGATTTGAAGCTCGGTCAGAATTGAATTCAATCGGTGAGACTGGTCTTTCTTTAAATTTCAGGAGTTTAAATTAATCTAGAATTGTGCAGTGAAGGTTAACAAAGGCTGCCCCACCCACTCACATAACTGGTTGGCAGTTAAGTGTCAGTCACCTTGATCTATACTGATCTAAAATCAGGTGGGTGGGGGGAGTCAACTCAGGACAGTTTAAAAAGAGCAACTTGTAACTCACACCCAGTGAGTTCTCCCAGTGAGCCAGAGAAGACACAGCCAGAGTGAGACACACGACGTGTGAGTTTAGGAATTTGAAGCAAGGTGGGAATTGAATTCAATCGGTAAGACTTCCTTTTTCAAATTTCAGGAGTTTAAATTAATCTAGAATTGTGTAGTGAAGGTTGACAAGGGCTGCCCCATCCACTCACATAACTGGTTGGCAGTTAAGTGTCAGTCACATTAATCTACTTTGATCAAAATGCAGGTTGGGGGGGGGGGGGGGGGTCATCTCAGGCCAATTTAAAAAGAGCAACTTGTAACTCACTTCAAGTGAATTCTCCCAGTGAGCCAGAGAAGACACAGCCAGAGTGAGACACAACAAAGAGTGAGTTTGGGAATTTGAAGCTCGGTGAGAATTGAATTCAATCGGTAAGACTGGACTTTTTTTAATTTTAGGAGTTTAAATTAATCGATAATTGTGCAGTGAAGGTTAACAAGGGCTGCCCCACCCACTCACATAACTGGTTAGCAGTTAAGTGTCAGTCACCTTGATCTACTATGATCTAAAATCAGGTGGGGGAGGGAGTCACCTCAGGCCTATTTAAAAAGAGCAACTTATAACTCACACCCAGTGAGTTCTCCCAGTGAGACAGAGAAGACACAGCCAGAGTGAGACACAACAAAGAGCAAGTTTGGGAATTTGAAGCTTGGTGGGATTTGAATTCAATCGGTAAGACTGTTGCTCTAAATGCAGCTGAGCGGGGATTCAACTCAGGCCAATTTATAAAGAGCATCTTGTAAGTCACTCCTAGGGAGTTCTCCCAGAGAGCCAGAGAAGAGAGAGCTAGTGTGAGACACAACAAAGAGTGAGTTTGGGAACTTGAAGCTAGGTGGGAATTGAATTTGATCGGGAAGAGTGTTCCTTTTTAAATTTTAGGAATTTAAATTTATCTAGAATTGTGCAGTGTAGGTTAACAAGGGCTGCCTCGACTTCCGGTGATGGCGGCGGGAGGCGGCCGCACAATGGAGAGCTCCCTCTTGGGAACGGCATTTTTGGGGCTTTAAGCCCGGTCCCAGGGTCCACGGAGGCGGCAGAAGCAGGGAGAAGGCACGGAGGAGGCACAGTGAAGACACAGGAGGGAAAAAAACCCAAAGAAAAATGTCCAGGGTGAGCAAAAAAACAGCCGAAAAAAAACCAGCTGGAGGTCCGTCGGGGAGTGGAAAGGTCACCGCGGGGTCACCAGGAAAAATGGAGGCTGGAGCACCAGGGAAAGCCGCACTGCTTACGGCTGAAGAAATAACCAAGGTGATGGCTGCGGAATTTGAAAAGCAGTTGGCACAGATTGCGAAATGCATGGAGACAGTGAGGAAGGAGATGAGGGAGGTTTTGAGTGTGCTGGTGGAGGAGGCGGTTTCCCCGGTGAGGACGGAGGTGGCGAGCGCAGTGGCGGAAGTGCGAGAGCAAGGGGAGGCGCTGAAGGAAGTGAAGGAGACGTTATTGCAGCACGGTGATCAACTTGCCTCGATGGGGAAAGAGATGCGGAAGGTGATGGATACTAACAAGGATCTGCGAGGAAAAATGGAAGATCTGGAAAATAGATCCAGGCGACAGAACTTGAGGATTGTTGGGCTGCCCGAAGGAGTTGAAGGACCGAAGCCGACTGAGTATTTTGCCGCGATGCTGGCAAAACTATTGGGGGAGGGGGAGGATCCCTCCCGATATGAACTGGATTGGGCTCATCGGTCGTGGAGGCCTGTACCAAAGGCGAGTGAGCCGCCAAGGGCAGTGACTCTGTGCTTCCATAGGTACAGGGCGAAGGAGAAGGTCCTGAGCTGGGCCAAGCAGAAGCGGGTGGTGCAGTGGGCTGGAGCTGGTATACGTGTATACCAGGACTTTACGGTGGAGCTGGCAAGGAGGCGGGCTGCCTTCAACCGGGTGAAGAGGGCACTGTACATTAGCAAGGTGCGGTGCGGCATTGTATATCCAGCGAAGCTGAGGGTGACTTACAAGCTCAGCGACTTTTATTTTGGAACGGCGGAAGCAGCGGAGGAGTTTGCGAAAGCAGAAGGACTGTGGCAGAACTGACAAATTGAGGAATGGCCTTGCGCCGATGTAACCTCATGACTGTATTTTCTTCTTTTTTGTATCACTGCGCGCGGGTGTAGAGATTAAAGGAGCCAATGTGGTATATATTTGGACAAGGGAAGGGACGGGACTTTCACTCGAAATGAGAGTTCTTTGGGGTGTAGGTGGATATGCGGGGTTTGTGTGCTAAAAGGGGATCTTTGGGCTTTCCTGGGGCCGGGCAAGTGGGAAAGGGACCCGGGCGTGGGCCTCCATGCTGGCCGGTTTGTGCCGGCCAGCGAACGGGAGTGAGGTGGGGGGAGGGACTGCGGCCATCGGAGCCTGGCAGAACAGGGTCCGAGTGGTCTAGCCGGGGTGGAAAGTTGGGGGGAAGGAACCGAGGTTGGGGGAGGAGTTTTACAAGAGGCAGTGGACGGGAGGAGCTGGAGACCTGGGGTGGGGGGGGGTGGAGGGGGGAGCTGTGTAAGATTAAGGGTGACTACGGGTAATACCTGATTCCTTTTTGTCATTTGTTTATGTAAACATGCGGGTTGAGGTTTGAGGGTTGCTGGGTAGATGGGATTGTTGCTATTATGGGGACTGACATATCTTGCTGATTATTGTTTATTGTTGATGGATGTAAATGTGGGAGAAAATGTGAAAATGGAGGAGAATTTAAAAAAAAATAAAAATAAAAAAAACAAGGGCTGCCTCACATACTCACATAACTGGTTGGCAGTTAAGTGTCAGTCACATTCATCTACTTTGATCTAAAAGCAGTTGGGGGGGTGGGGGGGTCAACTCAGGCCAATTTAAAAAGAGCAACTTGAAACTCACTCCCACTGAGTTGTCCCAGTGAGCCAGGGAAGACACAGGCAGAGTGAGATGCAACAAGGAGCGAGTTTGGGAATTTGAAGCAAGTTGGGAATTGAGTTCAATCGGTATGACTGTTCCTTTTTAAATTTCAGGAGTTTAAATTACTCTAGAATTGTACAGGGATGGTTAACAAGGGCGGCCCCACACACTCACATAACTGGTTGGCAGTTAAGTGTCTGTAATCCAATCTACTTTGATCTAAAAGCAGTTGGGGTGGGAGTCAATTCAGGCCAACTTAAAAAGAGCAACTTGTAACTCACTCGGAGTGTGTCCTCCCAGTGAACCAGAGAAGACACAGTCAGAGTGATACACAGCAAAGAGAGAGTTTGAGAATTTGAAGTTGGTGGGAATTGAATTCAATGGGTAAGACTGTTCCTTTTTCAATTTCAAGAGTTTAAATTAATCAAGAATTGTGCAGAGAAGGTTAGCAAGGGCTGCCCCACCCACTCACATAACGGGTTGGCAGTTAAGTGTCAGTCACATTCATCTACTTTGATCTAAATGCAGGTGAGGGGGGATTCAACTCAGGCCAATTTATAAAGAGCAACTTGTAACTCACTCCCAGGGAGTTCTCCCAGTGACCCAGAGAAGACACAGCCAGAGTGAGACACAACAAAGAGTGAGTTTGGGAATTTGAAGCTAGGTGGGAATTGAATTTGATCGGTAAGACTGTTCCTTTTTAAATTTTAGGAGTTTAAATTAATCTAGAATTGTGCAGTGAAGGTTAACAAGGGCTGCCCCACCCACTCACATAACTGGTTGGCAGTTAAGTGTCAGTCACCTTGATCTACTTTGATCTAAAATCAGGTGGGGGGGGGGGGGAGTCAGCTCAGGCCAATTTAAAAAGAGCAACTTGTAACTCACTCCCAGTGAGCCAGAGAAGACACAGCCAGAGTGAAACACAACAAAGAGTGAGTTTGGGAATTTGAGGCTCGGTAGGAATTGAATTTGATCGGTAAGACCGTTCTTTTTTAAATTTAAGAAGTTCAAATTAAGCTAGAATTGTGCAGTGAATGTTAACAAGGGCTGCCCCACCCACTCACATAACTGGTTGGCAGTTAAGTGTCATTCACCTTAATCTACTTTGGTCTAAAAGCAGGTGGGTGGGGGGGGGGGGGGGGGGGGTGGAGCGGGGATCAACTCAGGCCAATTTAAAAAGAGCAACTTTTAACTAACTCCCAGTGAGCCAGAAATGAAATGAAAATTGCTTATTGTCACGAGTAGGCTTCAATGAAGTTACTGTGAAAAGCCCCTAGTCGCCACATTCCGGCACCTGTTCGGGGAGGCTGCTACAGGAATTGAACCATGCTGCTGGCCTGCCTTAGTCTGACACAGCCAGAGTGAGACAGAACAAAGAGTGAATTTGGGAATTTGAAGCTAGGTGGGAATAGAATTCAATCGGTCGGACTGTTCCTTTTTAAATTTCACAAGTTTAAATTGATCTAGAATTATGCAGTGACGGTTAACAAGGACTGCCCCACCCACTCACATAACTGGTTGGCAGTTAAGTGTCAGTCACCTTAATCTACTTTGATCTAAATCAGGTGGGGGGGGGGGGCAGTCAACTCATGCCAATTTAAAAAGAGCAACTTGTAACTCGCTCCCAGTGAATTCTCCCAGTGAGCCAGAGAAGACACAGCCAGAGCGATGCACAACAAAGAGTGAGTTTGGGAATTTGAAGCTAGGTGGGAATTGAATTCAATCGGTACGACTGTTCCTTTTTAACTTTCAGTAGTTTAAATTAATCTAGAATTGTGCAGTGAAGGTTAACAAGGGCTGCCCCAACCACTCACATATCTGGTTGGCAGTTAAGTGTCTGTCACCTTAGTCGACTTTGATCTAAAAGCAGGTGGGGGGGTGTCTACTCAGGCCAATTTAAAAAGAGCAACTTGTAACTCACTCCCAGTGAATTCTCCCAGTGAGCCTGAGAAGACACAGCCAGAGTGAGACACAACAAAGGGTGAGTTTGGGAATTTGAACCTAGGTGGGAATTGAATTCGACCGGTAAGACTTCTTGTTTAAATTTCATGAGTTTAAATTAATCTAGAATTGTGCAGTGAAGGTTAACAAGGGCTGCGCCACCCACTCACATAACTGGTTGGCAGTTAAGTGTCTGTCACCTTAGTCTACTTTGATCTAAAAGCATGTTGGGGGGGGGGGGTGGGTGGAGTCTACTCAGGCCAATTTAAAAAGAGCAACTTGTAACTCACTCTCAGTGAGTTCTCCCAGTGAGCCAGAAAAGACACAGCCAGAGTGAGACACAACAAAGAGTGAGTTGAGAGTTTGAAGATAGGTGGGAATTGAATTCAATCTGTAAGACTGGTCCTTTTTAAATTTCAGGAGTTTAAATTAATCTAGAAATGTGCAGTGATGGTTAACAAAGGCTGCCCCACCCACTCACATAACTGGTTGGCCATTAAGTGTCAGTCACCTTCATCAACTTTGATCTAAAAGCAGGTGGGGAAAAAAGCTGCAAATGGACTTTAACCTGCGATCAATCAACTAGGAAAGCAGTGTACCAACTCCGTCAGACACGGGGGACCTTCTACGAACACGGAGACAAGGCTGGTCACCTATTTGCACACCAGCTGAGAAAGCAGGCAGCCACAAGGGAAATAGCACAGGTAAAGGATAGCAGAGGCAGACTGGTAACAGAACCAAAGGAGGTCAATCGGGCATTTGAGACATTCTACCGGGGACTGTACACCTCCGAGCCCCCCAACGGGGGCGCGGGGATGAAACAATTCCTAGATGGACAGAAATTACCAGTTGTGGGGTAAGACAGACAGGCAGAGCTGGAAGCACCAATAGACCTGGGAGAAATCATGGAGAGCATCAGCTCCATGCAGGCGAGGAAGGCACCGGGACCCAATGGGTTCCCAGCGGACTTCTACAAAACATTTGCACCAGTCCTTGCCCCACACCTAAGGGACATGTTCGCGGACTCACTGGCAAGGGGCACCCTGCCCCCAACGCTAGCGCAGGCCACAATTTCACTGATACCCAAAAAAGATAAAGACCTGACGGAATGCGGATCATACAGACCCATTTCACCTCTGAACGTGGATGTGAAAATACTCGCAAAGGTCCTGGCCAAAAGGCTGGAGGGCTGTGTACCAGAGGTGGTCGCAGAGGACCAAACGGGCTTTGTCAAGGGTAGGCAGCTCACAGCGAACATCAGGCGGCTGCTGAACGTAATAATGACCCCCTCTGGGGAGAGAACACCAGAGGTGATCGTCTCCCTGGACGCAGAAAAGGTCTTCGACAGAGTCGAATGGAAATACCTCCTCGAGGTACTGGAACAGTTTGGGCTAGGAGCGGGGTTCACCGCCTGGGTGAGGCTCCTGTACAACGCTCCCAAGCGAGCATCCGAACTAACACCACCAGCTTTAAATACTCCCAGCAGCAGAGAAGAACCTGTCCCCACTCTTGTTCGCGCTAGCCAACGAACCCCTGGTGATAGCCCTGCGGGATGCGAAAAGCTGGAAGGGAATCCGGAGAGGAGACAGAGAGCACAGAGTCTCACTCTATGCAGATGGCCTGCTCCTCTATGTCTCGAAGCCACAAGAGGGACTGAAGGCAATACTGCAAATCCTGAAAGAGTTTGGAACCTTCTCGGGCTACAAACCTAACTTGGGCAAAAGCGAGGCATTCTCAGTGAACCCAAATGGGGGGCAGGGGGAGAGAGCTGGAGGGGCTCCCATTCAAAACAGCCCAGAACAAATTCCGCTACCTGGGGATCCAGATAGCCAGAGACTGGACACAGATCCACAAGTGGAACCTGACCAACCTGGTGGAGGAAGTAAGATGAGACCTTCAAAGGTGGGGCTCACACCCACTCTCCCTGGCGGGGAGAGTGCAGACGATCAAGTGGAACGTACGGCCAAGGTTCCTCTTCCTGTTTAGATCCATTCCGATCTTCATCCCCAAGGCCTTTTTCCAAAACGTAGACAGTCAAATCATGGCATTTGTGTGTGTGTGTGTGGGGGGGGGGGGGGGGGGGTAAGAACCCGAGATTCCCAAAACAGACACTGCAAAGAAGAAAAATCAAAGGGGGCTTGGCCTTACCAAACCTACAATACTACCACTGGGCAGCAACGGCAGAAAGAGTGAGGGGATGGGTACAAGAACTCAACACAGATTGGGTACAATTGGAGGAGGCATCCTGTAAAGGAACGGCCCTCCGGGCCCTGGCTACAGCAGCACTCCCATCCCCCTCAACAAGATACACAACAAGCCCAGTGGTAGCGGCCATGCTGAGAACATGGACCCAGCTCAGACAACACTTTGGGATAACTAAAATGTCCCCCATGGCCCCCATCTGTGGCAATCACAGATTCCCCACAGCTGTGCTAGTTACCACCTTCAAAAGATGGAGGTGGGGCGGGGGCACATTGACGGTCGGGGACTTCTCCGTAGGGCACAGACTGGCGACACTAGATGAACTGACGAGGAAGTGGAGGCTAGCAAAACGACAGGAAGTGAGACACCTCCAAATAAAACACTTCCTCTGCAAAGAGACAGTGGGGTACCCTGGGGCCCCAGAAACCACACTACTAGAGGACCTGATAGGCACAAGCAACGAGAAGGGGGGGCTACGTGGGAAAATATACGGACAGCTACTGGATAGAGCCCGGACTCCACTGGACGAGATCAGACAAAAATGGGAGGACGAACTGGGGACAGAGGTAGGATGGGGACTCTGGAGTGAAGCACTGAGAAGGGTGATCTTCACCTCCTCCTGCATAAGGCTAAGCCTAATGCAATTCAAAGTGGTGCACCTGACCAGAACCCGAATGAGCAGGTTCTTCCCGGAGGTGGAGGACAAATGTGAGCGGTGCCAGAGGGGCCCGGCCAACCACACCCACATATTTTGGGCTTGCCCCAAGCTTGCTGGGTTCTGGACAGCCTTCTCCGAGGCAATGTCCAAGGTTGTGGGGGTGAGAGTGAATCCATGCCCAATAGTGGAAATCTTCGGGGTTTCGGAGCAGCTAGAGCTACACATGGGGAAGGGGGCCAACGCCCTTGCTTTCGCTTCCCTAATCGCACGCCGGAGAATCCTGCTCGGGGAAGGGGGAGGAACCATAGACCGATCCAGAGGACAATTAAATGCACGTAGGGTCAGTTAATCGAAGGACAAACTAAACCTCTGTATAATAAAGGAAATTAGCGCGGGCTAGAAAAATGTGATGTGTATATATACAACTGTTTATAAATATGAGAAATGCCGATAAAAAGACTTGATTAAAAAAAAAGCAGGTGGAGGGGGGAGTCAACTCAGGCCAATTTAAAAAGAGCAACTTGTAACTCACTCCCAGTGAGTTCTCCCAGTGAGCCACAGAAGACACAGCCAGAGTGAGACACAACAAAGAGTGAGTTTGGGAATTTGAAGCTAGGTGAGAATTGAATTCAATCAGTACGACTGTTCCTTTTTAAATTTCAGGAGTTTAAATCAATTTAGAATTGTGCAGTGAAGGTTTACAAGGGCTGCCCCACACACTCACATAACTGGTTGGCAGTTAAGTGTCAGTCACCTTAATCTACTTTGATCTAAAAGCAGGTTGGTGGGGGAGTCAACTCGGGCCAATTTAAAAAGAGCAACTTGTAACTCACTCCCAATGAGTTCTCCCAGTGAGCCAGAGAAGACACAGCCAGAGTGAGAAACAACAAAGAGTGAGTTTGGGAATTTGAAGCTAGGTGGGAATTCGAAGCTGGGTGGGGAGGAGGTGCTTTTTAACCCTGGTATGTGACTGGTAAGTAGTTTTTCTTTTCATTGTCTAATTTATTTATTTATTTTTTCTTTCATTTTTTGGAATTGTAGTTGCATAAGTTAACCTAAGGTTTAATACATGGCAGGCGATCCCAGACCCGTGTCGTGCTCCTCGTGTGCGATGTGGGAGCTCAGACACACATCCACTGTCCCTGGCTCCTTCACGTGCAAGAAGTTTGTCCAGTTGAGCTCCTGTCAGATCGCTTGACGGCTCTGGAGCTGCGGGTGGACTCATTTTGGAGCATCTGCGAAGCTGAGGATGTCGTGGATAGCACGTTTAGCGAGTTGGTCACACCGCAGGTAAAAATTACTGAGGGAGATAGAAAATGGGTGACCAAAAGACAGAGCAAGAGTAGGAAGGCAGTGCAGTTGTCCCCTGCGGTCATTTCCCTGCAAAACAGATATACCGCTTTAGATACTGTTGAGGGAGATGGCTCACCAGGGGAAGGCAGCAACAGCCAGGTTCATGGCACCGTGGCTGGCTCTGCTGCGCAGCAGGGCAGGAAGAAGAATGGCAGGGCTATAGTGATAGGGGACTCAATCGTAAGGGGAATAGACAGGCGGTTCTGCGGATGCAATCGAGACTCCAGGATAGTATGTTGCCTCTCTGGTGCAAGGGTCAAGGATATCTCGGAGCGGCTGCAGGACATTCTGGAGGGGGAGGGTGAACAGCCAGCTGCCATGGTGCACATAGGCACCAACGCGATAGGTAAAAAAACAGGACGAGGTCCAATAAGCTGAATTCAGGGAGTTAGGAGTTAAGCTAAAAAGTAGGATCTCAAAGGTAGTAATCTCAGGATTGCTATCAGTGCCACGAGCTAGTCAGAGTAGGAATATCAGGATAGATAGGATGAATGTGTGGCTCGTGAGATGGTGCAAGAGGGAGGGATTCAAATTCCTGGGGCATTGGAACCGGTTCTGGGGGAGGTGGGACCAGCACAAACCGGATGGTCTGCACCTGGGCAGGACTGGAACCCATGCCCTGGGGGGGGAGTTTGCTATAGCTATTGGGGAGGGTTTAAACTAATGTCACAGGGGGATGGGAACCGATGCATGAAGTCGGAAGGTAGTAAAACAGGGACAGAGACAAAAGACAGTAAGGGGGAAAGTGTAAGGCAGAGAAGCCAAAGTCAAAAATCAAAAAGGGCGACAGTACAAGGTACTGTGACTGAGGGGTGCTCAGTGAATAGGCCCAGTAATACCAAAAGCAATAAAACGGGAAGTAAAAACATAAATGGTAAGCGACACGGCAGGTTGTTACATGAAGATATGGGTTCAACAACAAGGAAAATTAGGAGAAAAGTTAAGAGGAAATTTAACTTAGGAGAGGTTACTGATCGAGGTGTTAAGATTCAAAACAAAGGTATAAAAGCCAACATAAGTATATTTTACCTGAATGCTCGTAGTATTCGGAATAAGGTAAATGGTGCACATCATCGTGAATGACTATGATTTAGTGACCATTACTGAAATATGATTAAAGGATGGTCACGACTGGGAGTTAAATATCCGAGGGTATCAAACTATTCGGAAGGACAGAGTGGATGATAAGGGAGGTGGTGTAGCTCTGTTATTTAAGGATGACATCCGGGCAATAGTAAGAAATGGCATCGGTGCTATGGAGGATAAGGTTGAATCTATTTGGGTGGAAATCAGGAATAATAAGGCGAAAAAGTCACTGATAGGAGTAGTCTATAGCCACCAAATAGTAACATTATAGTGGCGCCGGCAATAAACAAAGAAATAACTGATGCATGTAGAAATGGTACAGCAGTTATCATGGGGAATTTTAAGCTACATGTCGATTGGTTTAACCAGGTCGGTCAAGGCAGCCTTGAGGAGGAGTTTATAGAATGTATACGCGATAGTTTCCTAGAACAGTATGTAATGGAACCTACGAGGGAACAAGCGGTCCTAGATCTGGTCCTGTGTAATGAGACAGGATTGATTAATGATCTCATAGTTAGGAATCCTCTCGGAAGGAGCGATCACAATATGGTGGAATTTAAAATACAGATGGAGGGTGAGAAGGTAAAATCAAACACTAGTGTTTTGTGCTTAAACAAAGGAGATTACAATGGGATGAGAGAAGAACTAGTTAAGGTAAACTGGGAGCAAAGACTTTATGGGGAAACAGTTGAGGAACAGTGGTGAACCTTCCAAGCAATTTTTCACAGTGCTCAGCAAAGGTTTATACCAACAAGAAGGAAGGACGGTAGAAAGAGGGAAAATTGACCGTGGATATCTAAGGAAATAAGGGAGAGTATCAAATTGAAGGAAAAAGCATACAAAGTGGCAAAGATTAGTGGGTGACTAGAGGACTGGGAAATCTTCAGGGGGCAACAGAAAGCTACTAAAAAAGCTATAAAGAAGAGTAAGATAGATTATGAGAATAAACTTGCTCAGAATATAAAAACAGATCGTAAAAGTTTCTACAAATATATAAAACAAAAGAGTGGCTAAGGTAAATATTAGTCCTTTAGAGGATGAGACGGGAGATTTAATATTGGGAGATGAGGAAATGGCTGAGGAACTGAACAGGTTTTTTGGGTCGGTCTTCAATGTGGAAGACACAAGTAACATGCCAGTGACTGATGGAAATGAGGCTATGACAGGTGAGGACCTTGAGATGATTATTATCACTAAGGAGGTAGTGATGGGAAAGCTAATGGGGCTAAAGGTAGACAAGCCTCCTGGCCCTGATGGAATGCATCCCAGAGTGCAAAAAGAGATGGCTAGGGAAATTGCAAATGCACAAGTGATAATTTACCAAAATTCACTAGACTCTGGGGTGGTCCCGGCGGATTGGAAATTAGCAAACGTGACACCACTGTTTAAAAAAGGAGGTAGGCAGAAAGCGGGTAATTATAGACCAGTGAGCTGAACTTCGGTAGTAGGGAAGATACTGGAATCTACTGGATACAAGGAAGAAATAACGAGGCATCTGGATGGAAATTGTCCCATTGGGCAGACACAGCATGAGTTCATAAAGGGCAGGTCATGCCGAACTAATTTAGTGGAATTTTTTGAGGACATTACCAGTGCGATTGATAATGGGGAGCCAATGGATGTGGTATATCTGGATTTCCAGAAAGCCTTTGACAAGATGCCACACAAAAGGTTGCTGCATAAGATAAAGATGCATGGCATTAAGGGTAAAGTAGTAGCATGGATAGAGGATTTGTTAATTAATAGAAAGCATAGAGTGGGGATTAATGGGTGTTTCTCTGGTTGGCAATCAGTAGCTAGTGGTGTCCCTCAGGGATCAGTGTTGGGCCCACAATTGCTCACAATTTACATAGATGATTTGGAGTTGGGGACCAAGGGCAATGTGTCCAAGTTTGCAGACGACACTAAGATGAGTGGTAAAGCAAAAAATGCAGAGGATACTGGAAGTCTGCAGAGGGATTTGGATAGGCTAAGTGAATGGGATAGAGTCTGGCAGATGGAATACAATGTTGACAAATGTGAGGTTATCCATTTTGGTAGAAATAACAGCAAAAGGGATTATTATTTAAATGATAAAATATTAAAACATGCTGCTCTGCAGAGAGTCCTGGGTGTGCTACTGCATGGGTCGCAAAAAGTTGGTTTACAGGTGCGACAGGTGATTAAGAAGGCAAATGGAATTTTGTCCTTCATTGCTAGAGGGATGGAGTTTAAGACTAGGGAGGTTATGCTGCAATTGTATAAGGTGTTCGTGAGAAAGGACGGACTGGCGCTGGGCGGTATGCAGAGGAGATTTACTAGGTTAATCCCAGAGCTGAAGGGATTGGATTATGAGGAGAGATTGAGTAGACTGGGACTGTACTCGTTGGAATTTAGAAATATGAGGGGGGATCTTATAGAAACATATAAGATTATGAAGGGAATAGATAGGATAAATGCGGGCAGGTTGTTTCCACTGGCGGGTGAAAGCAGAACTATTATGAGGGGGCATAGCCTCAAAATAAGGGAAGTAGATTTAGGACTGAGTTTAGGAGGAACTTCTTCACCCAAAGGGTTGTGAATCTATGGAATTCCCTGCCCAGTGAAGCAGTTGAGGGTCCTTCATTAAATGTTTTTAAGATAAAGATAGATAGTTTTTTGAAGAATAAAGGGATTAAAGGTTAGGGTGTTCGGGACGGAAATTGGAGCTGAGTCCACAAAAGATCAGTCACGATCTCATTGAATGGCGGAGCAGGCTCGAGGGGCCAGATGGCCTACTCCTGCTCCTAGTTCTTATGTTCTTATTACTTGTGGCTTATACTGTTTAGCACACAAATAGACCTGTGTTGTAGCTTCCCGATAACAGCCAATCAGCATCACCGCTCTGCTGGAGACTTACCTTCACGACACACAGGTAGACCTGTGTTGAAGCTTCCCCCATAACAGCCAATCCGCGTCACTGCTCTGCTGGACATTTGCCTTCACTCAAACACGAGGAGTGTCTTGCTGAGGTCCACTTTCTGGAAGCACTGACCGCCCAAAGCAAATCTTCTCCGTACAGCCAATCAGCGCTGCTGCTCTGCTGGATATAGAGACTCAAAACGCTGTCCACACATGCTGCCAGACAAGCTGAGTTTTGCAGCATTTCCTGCTTTTATTTCAGATTTCCAGCATATGTAGTTTTTTTGCTTTTATCAAAGTAAGGATGATATTCTTCAGTTATACATGGCATTGGTGAGAATGTGCAGTGTTGGTGTCCTTATTTAAGGAAGGATGTAACGGTGGTTCAGAGGAAGTTTACTAGATTGACACCTGGGATGAGCAGGTTGTCTTATGAGAAAAGGTTGGACACACTGGGCTTGTTTCCACTGGAGTTTAGAAGAGTGAAGAGTGACTTGATTGAAGTATACAAGATCCTGCACAGTCTCAACAAGGTGGACATGGAAAGGATGATTCCTCTTATGGGTGAGTCCAGAACCAGGAGCACTGTTTTAAAATTACGGGCTGCCCCTTTAGGACAGATATGAGGAAAATGTCTTTCTTACAGGCAGTTGTGCAAATGTGGAATTCTCTGCATCAGCAGGCAGTGGGTGTGTTTGGGGCAATTCAATGTTTTTATGTGGAGGTAGATAGATTCTTGTTGGGCAAGGGAATCACAAGTTATCGTGGGTAGATGGGAATGTGGAATTTGAAACACAAACAGATCAGACATGATCTTATTGAATTGCATAGCAGGTTGGAGGAGCCAAATAGCTTACTTCTGCTCCTATTTCATATGTTTGCATGTTTGTATATCTGCAGGATTTCACAATCTGCTGCCCACAAATGTATCTCCCAGGTGACCAATGCCACGTTTGCCAATCCCACCACTTATGTCCATTTGTACACTGATGAAACCAGCCTGAAGATAAAGGACGGGATTCTCCGTTGGCGGGATCCTCCGCTTCACCAGCAGTACACTCACGCCCGTAGATTTCCCAATGGTGTTGGGGTACCCACAATGGCAAACCCCATTGGCCGGCTGGTGGGATGGAGGATCTCGCTGCCAGCAGAGGCGCACCGCACCAGATAACGGGTGTGGCGGGACATTGAATCCCGCCCAAGAGCTTTCAGATTTTTTGTAATGGCTGGACTCCTATAGAAACAGGGAGCCACTGGCTAGATGTTGCCAGGGAGACGGAGACGGGTTTGGATGTGGGTATGCAAGCAAATTGGCATAGAAGCACAGTATGCTAGTTGTTGCTTCCATGCAATTATTCCGGGGGTGGTATCTCCAGGAGGATGTTTACACACCGGGAGGTGGAGGAACAGCAATTAACCTCATTAGGCAGCCATGTGAGGGGTGTTTTGCGATATGTGTGAAATGTTTTCAATGGTACACAGACACCATGCTTTGTCAGAACCTCATAAAAGCAGATGAGGTGGCTGCACAGTAGCAGGCCATTGAGTTAAGCAGCCAGCGTTCAATAGTTACCACTATGAGATCAGAGTTCAAAGCAGCATAACTCAGGCAAAGGATGCTTGGTAAGAGATGGCATCAGTCCTCAATACAGATGCAGCCACTAAGGCCCCAGAGTGTGAGGGAGATGGTCTCAGGGGTAGGATGTTATCAGTATATGATTGTACCCATCAGGGCCCCATCACCTGAGCCTGGTGATTTTGTCAATGGGAATTTGTTCCAGATATTTAACATGCAAATGGTGTACGACCAACGCAAGTGATTCCTTCAAGTGAGCATTTAGGTTTCCTGGACGCTGCCATGATGCAGTCATCCAGCAGATGCAGATGCCACAATTCTTCATTCCAGCACATAGCCTCTGTGAATGGCTCCTAAATGGCAAAGAGTACCGGTAAAGAGACCGCTGATGACATATGCAGAGCCTCACAATGGAGACGCAGGAGTGATGTCACCGATGCCAACTCAGCACAAAGACCACAATCAGGTAGGAATCAAGTACACCATCTGACTCTCAAAATTCTGCAGTTACATGGCTCTGCAGAGGGTGGACGTGGAGGAAAACCATTCTGCCCCATCAGAGGATGAGAAGCTTCTTGAAGACCATCCAGCAGCACAGCAAGGCCATCCATCATGCAGCAACACATTGAGCAAAATGGGAGGGTAGACACCTGCCCTGATCCAGGATTGCTTCTCCTGAGCACAGAAAGTCTCACAATGTATGTATATCATCTGGACTCCTAGTTCAGAATTTCCAGCCCCTGTCAAGGGACTAATGGCATATACATTCATTATGTGGTTCAGGATCTATGATCCCTTCACTCTCTGGCATTGACACCTTTCACTCAAACAGTTGAGACACTGTCAGCACCTTATGATGATCTGGCAATTTGCACTGAGAAAAAAAAGGCACATGTTAGAGATCAAGCACAAACTATTTCATTAAAGTGCACATATTGAACAGAAACTTCACAATCTGCACTCAGGTGAAACCTAACGTGATGCGAGCGCCACTTCTCTGTCCTCTTTTGAGAGCACCTGTGGGGTTCTCCCCCAGTTACAAGACCAGATATGGAAGAAGTCTGTTCAGGTTTGTGTCCCAGTGGCTGAATTCCTGGTAGCACCTATGCTCGGGGTCACAGTGTCCATCAGGATACCCCACAGGTTGCTCAGGCTGCATTTGTGCAGGAACAACCTCAGTCATGGGATGTGAAGCTTCAAATGTCTCATAGGCGGAGGGGATTGGCGACAGAAGAAAGGGTCCTTGCAATAGTGGTACTATTGAAATCATCCCTCTCTGCCTTAGTCTTTTGATAGTCCACCTGCATGTCTGCAATTACCAGGAGCGGGGCGCACCTGATTGAGTGTGCATGCATCCATGTGGTATCATTGCAATGGGCTGGTCAATGCAACAGACTGTATCATGCATTCTGTTCATGCCAGGTGTTGCTCCTGCATTGATTCAGTGTACGACCACACATGACTCTCCTTGAGGCTGGCCACTCTTTCAATGGAGGAATGCATGTGACATTGCAGTGCTCATGTCGTGAATGGATTCCTCCATTTTCTGCCTCAGGGAATTCTGACCAATGGCCACACAACTCCTCTTACAGGAACCTACGTTTTGTTTAACAACATTCGCCTCCAATGCCCCCCCCCCTCCCCCTCCCCACCCCCACCCCCGCTTCCCCCACCCCCATTGCCTTCCTCGGCAGCCTGCAACTCCAGCCAAGAAACATCAATCCAGTACAAGTGACTGTGAGGTGTCAAGTGACCGTGTGATATTTAGTGCTGTCAGTGGGAATGTGGGAGACCCCATCTCCCCATCACCTTCACTTTTGCACTTTGACACACTGTTCATATGCTTGAGGAACTACGGCTCAGAATTGATGAGCTGGATTCTAAGATTCGGACGCTACGACACATCAGGGAGGGGGAGATGTACCTGGACACTGTGCTTCAGGAGGCAGTCACGCCCCTGAGATTAAATACCTTGAATTCGGCCAGCGATCAGGGACAGGAGGGTGTGGCTGCGAGTGAAGCAGGTAGAGGGATCCAGGAGGTAGGGCTGCACGAGCCGCAGCGCTTGATCTTGTCCAGCAGGTTTGAGATTCATTCTCCATGTGTGGACGGGAAAAGGGACTGCAGGGATGATGAGCAAACTGACCACAGCACCATGGTACAGGGAGCCATTCAAGTGGAGGGCAGAGAAAATAAATGTAGTCGGAATTGGCGATAGTACAGTAAGAAGTCTTATAAAACCAGGTTAAAGTCCAACAGGTTTGTTTCAAATCACTAGCTTTTGGAACACTGCTCCTTCCTCAGGTGAATGAAGAGGTATGTTCCAGAAACGTATATATAGACAAAGTCAAAGATGTAAGATAATGTTTTGAATGCGAGCATTTGCAGGCAATTAATTCTTTAAAGATCCAGAGATAGGGGTAATCCCAGATTAAAGAGGTGTGAATTGTCTCAAGGCAGGACAGTTGGTAGGATTTCACAAGCCCAGGCCAGATGGTGGGGGATGAATGTAATGCGACATGATGCGAGCATTTGCAGGTAATTAAGTCTTTATAGATCCAGAGATAGGGGTAACCCCAGGGTAATCCCTGTTGTAACCCTGTTGTTCCCCAGGGAAACCCCTGTTGTACTCCAGGGTAACCCCTGTTGTAAGACCTCTTACTGTGCTCACCCCAGTCCAACGCCAGCATCTCCACATCGGGGATAGTATAGTTAGGGGCATTGACACTGTTCTCTGTGACCTGGATCGAGAATCCCGAAGGTTGTATTGCCTGCATTGTGCTCGGGTTCAGGGTATCTCATCTGGGCTGCAGAGGAACTTGGAGTGGGTGGATAAAGATCCAGTTGTCGTGGTCCACGTAAGTACCAACGACATAGGTAGAATACAGACAGAGGTTCTGTTAAGGGAGTATGAACAGCTAGGAGCTAAATTAAAAAGCAGAACAAAAAAGTTAATAATTTCTGTATTACTACCTGAGTCACAAGCTAACTGGTTTAGGGTCAACAAGATTAAGGAGGTAAATGCATGGCTCAAAGATTGGTGTGGGAGGATTAGGTTTGAATTCATGGGATATTGGCACCAGTACTGGGGAAGGTGGGACGGTCTTCACCTGAATCATGCTGGCAAATCACATAACTAGGGCTATAGATAGGGCTTTAAACTAAATAGTTGGGGGGGGGGGGGGGGTTCAGTTGTATGGAGAATTAGAAAATCCAAGTTAAAGGAGAAGGTAGAAGTGCAGGTTAATGACGAGGACTTTAAACTAGTTAAAGGAGCCAACGGCTCAGGAGAGGTTAGTAAAGTTTCCAGACCATGTAATAGAACAGAGTATAGAAGGTGGCAGGAATCTAACGTCAGGCAGAGCAAAAAAGGTGACATATGTGTGAAGGGACTGGTAAGTGAGCGAATGTGGTAAATGTAGGATTGAGGGTGTTATACCTAAATGGACATAGTATATAGAACAAGGTAAATGAGCTTGTTGGGCACATCAAAATTGGCCGGTACGATGTTATGAGCATCACAGAGACGTGGCTGCAAGGGGATCTGAGCTCGGATCTAAATATCCAAGGATATATGTCCTATCGAAAGAACGGGCAGATGGGCAAAGGGGGCGGGGTTGCATTGTGAGTAAGGAATAAAGTTAAATCGGTAGCATGGAGCGATATCGGATCAGAAGGCATACAATCTGTGCAGGTATGGTTGAGGAACTGCAAAGGTAAAAAGACTCTGATGGGAGTTATGTTCAGGCCACCTAGCAGTAGTCAGGATGTGGGGCAAAGAATAAATCAGGAGATAGAAAATGCATAATAATAATAATCTTTATTAGTGTCACAAGTTAGCTTACATTAACACTGCAATGAAGTTACTGTGAAAATCTCCTAGTCGCCACACTCCGGCGCCTGTTCTAGTACACTGAGGGAGAATTCAGAATGTCCAATTCACCTACCAAGCACGTCTTTCGGGACTTGTGGGAGGAAACCAGAACACCCGGAGGAAACCCACGCAGACACGGGAAGAACGTTCAGACTCCGCACAGACAGTGACCCAAGCCGGGAATTGAACCCAGGTTCCTGGAGCTATGAAGAAACAGTGCTAACCACTGTGCTACATAAGAACGGCAATATTACAATAATCATGGGGGACTTCAATATGCAGGTGGACTGGGAAAATCAGACTGGTAGTGGATCCCAAGAAAACAAATTTGTGGAATGTCTAAAAGATTTTTTTCGAGCAGCTTTTGACAGAGCGTACTAGGGAACCGGCAATTCTGGATTTGGTGATGTGTAATCATAGAATCATAGAATTTACAGTGCAGAAGGAGGCCATTCAGCCCATCGAGTCTGCACCTGCTCTTGGAAAGAGCACCCCACTCAAGCCCATGTCTCCACCCTATCCCTGTCACCCAGTAACCCCACCTAACCTATTTTCTTGGGACACTAAGGGCAATTTAGCATGGCCAATCCACCTAAGCTGCTCATCTTTTTTGTCAGACTGATGGATGCTTGCTAGCCAAGTGAATAATGGGATGTAGAGCTGAGGAGAGTGGATGAAATTAGGATCCAGATCAGCAGGATCTCATTGAATGACAGAACAGGCTCGAAGGGCTGAACAGCCTCGTCCAGTTTCTCTGGCACTAGTTCAAAGAAGAGTCCTGGCCAACAATCCCCTCAACTAACACTTAAAAACTGATTAAACCAAAGCAGAAAACATTGGAAATACTCAGCAGGTCTCAAAGCATCTGTGGAGGGAGGGAAACAGAGGATGAAATTCTTGTTCTCCCACCGGGGCAGAATTGCACCTGATGTGCGCCCCCAATCAGGAAGCGATTCCCAATCCTTTGGCATGCAAATTTATTCATGGCGAGGATTGCGAGGGAATCCCAAGGGAATCCTGCTATCGGGCTGCCATTTTGAGCAGGCTGGCCCGATGGCGAGGTCCCATGGCCGCCCACCGCCTCGCCGCCCTCTTCCCATGCATTGCAATTCAGCACCCCGGCTGTGCAATATTCAACGTCCTCGTTCCTACACCAAGTCGGGCACAGCAAGGCTGCTGAATTGCGGCCATAGCTCTTGGGGCAAAGGGGTCAAAGGATATGAGGGGAAAGCAGGAACAAGTTACGAGCTGGATGATCAGCATGGTAGCATTGTGGATAGCACAATTGCTTCACAAAATTGCTCTTAGTGTTGGGTGAGGTTATTGGGTTATGGGGATAGGGTGGAGGTGTGGACCTTGGGTAGGGTGCTCTTTCCAAGAGCCGGTGCAGACTCGATGGGCCGAATGGCCTCCTTCTGCACTGTAAATTCTATGATAATCTATGATAATCTTTGGACTGTGGGAGAATACCAGAGCACCTGGAGGAAACCCACGCAGACACGGGGAAAACGTACAGACTCCGCATAGACAGTGACCCAAGCCGGGAATCAAACCTGGGACCCTGGAGCTTTGAAGCAACTGTGCTAACCACTGTGCTACCATGCTGCCCATTGAGGCAGACATGATTAATGAACTTAAGGTGAAGGAACCCTTAGGAGGCAGTGACCACAATATGATTGAATTTACCTACAGTTTGAGAGGAAGAAGCTGGAATCAGATGTAACGTTATTACAATTAAATGAAGGTAATTACAAAGACATGAGGGAGGAGCTGGCCAGAGTTGATTGGAAAGGGAGCCTAGCAGGGAAGACGTGGAACAGCAATGGCAGGGATTTTTGCGGATTATTCAGGAGGAGGAGCAGAAATTTATCCCAAGGAGGAAGAAATATGCTAAGATGAGGACAAGGCATCCACAGCTGACAAGGGAAATCAAGGACAGCATAAAAGCAAAATAAAGCATACAAAATGGCGAGCATTAGTGGGAAGCCAGAGGATTGGGAAGCCTTTAAAAATGAGCAAAGGACAACTAAAAATGCAATAAGCCGGGTGGAGGGGAATTAGGTGAAATGTGAGTGTAAGATAGTTAATAATATAAAAGAAGATAGGAAGAGTTTTTTTCAATATATAAAAGGTAAGAGCGAGGCAAGAATAGACATTGGACCACTGGAAAATGTGGCTGGAGAAGTAGTAATAGGAAACAAAGAAATGGTAGAGGCACCTTTTGTTTCCTGTCTGCCAACCAGTTTACTGACCTCAGTGCACTATCCCTAATCCCATTCCTAGGTCCTAGTTAATTGTAAAAACACAAATGTAATGCTCCCATCCAAGAATGGAGAAGACAGAAAGTAGGAAATATAGATCAGTTAGGCTAACACCTGCCATTGGGAAAATGTTGGAATCCATTACTAAGGAAGTAGTAATGACATTTTATTAACGCAATCAAGCAGAGTCAACATGGTTTTATGAAAGAAAAATCATGTTTGACAAATTTGTTAGAGAGCTTTGAGGATGTAATCAGCAGTGTCAATAAAGCTGAACTCGTAATGTAGCATATTTGGATTTCAAAACGACATTTGCTAAGGTGCCACATTAAAGTTTACTAGACAAGAAAAAAGCTCATAATATTGGAGGTGATATATTATAAAGGATAGTGGCTTTGCTAATGAACAGGAAACAGAGAATCATAGAACCATAGAATTTACAATGCAGAAGGAGGCCATTCCGCCCATCAAGTCTGCACTGGCTCTTGGAAAGAGCTACCCAAGCCCACACCTCCACCCTATCCCCGTAACCCAGTAACCCCACCTAATCTTCCTGAACTCTAATGGCAACTTAGCATGGCCAATCCACCTAACCTGCACATCTTTGGAGTAGAGCACCCAAAGGAAACCCACGCAGACAAGAGGAGAACGCGCAGACTCCACACAGACAGTGACCCAAGCCAGGAATCGACCCTGGGTCCCTGGAACTGTGAAGCAACTGTGCTAACCACGATGCTACCCATAGAGAGTTGGGATAAATGGATCATTTTAAGATCGGCAAACTGTGATTAGCGGTGCCACAGACATCAGTGCTGCAGCCTCAATTATTTACAATCTATGGGTGGGATTTTCTGGCAGTTTACATTTGGGGGATCTTGTGGTCCTGCCAATGGCGCACCCGCGTCATGGGTTTCATGACGTTTGACAAGGTCCCTTATGGAAGACTGGTACAAAAGGTGAAAAAGATGAAATTACATGGGATCAGAGGTGAGTTGGCAAGCTGGATACAGAACTGGATTGTGGTAGTCACCACTGTTTGTATATATTACGTATATGAGAAGTAATACGGTAAGGTCCCTGTACTACAGGTACGGGGGTAGAACCCTGCCTGCTGGCTCTGCCCAGTAGGCGGAGTATAAATGTGTGTGCTCACCGAGCTGCAGCCATTTTGGCAGCAGCTGCAGGGGGAAACACATCCCTGCTTAATAAAGCCTCGATTACTCTCTACTCTAGTCTCGTCGTAATTGATAGTGCATCAATTTATTAAACAGTCATTTTACAGCGATGGACCTACACATCAAGCCAGATCACCTGCAGCTGCACCCTCAAGCAGACAATGCCACGTCGGCCTTCGACCACTGGCTAGCTTGCTTTGAAGCCTACATCGGATCAGCGACAGAACAACCCTCAGAAGCACAGAAACTCCAGATCCTGTACACACGGTTGAGCTCCGATATTTATCCCCTTATCCGGGACGCGCCCAACTACACTGAGGCCATGGTGCTTCTGAAAGAGAACTACACCCGGCCGATCAACAAACTCTACGCCATGCACCTCCTGTCCACGCGGCAACAACTCCCCGGTGAATCATTGGAAGATTTCTGTGGTAGTCACCACTATTTGTATATATTAGGTATATGAGAAGTAATATGGTAAGGCCCCTGTACTACAGGTACGGGGGTAGATCCCTGCCTGCCGCCCAGTAGGCGGAGTATAAATGTGTGTGCTCACCAAGCTGCAGCCATTTCAGCAGCAGCTGCAGGAGGCAACACATCTCTGCTTAATAAAGCCTTGATTATTCTCTACTCTCGTCTTGTCGTAATTGATAGTGCATCATGGATACAGAACTGGCTCAGCCATAGAAGGCAGAAGGTAGCGATCGAAGGGTGTTTGAATGGAAGTTTGTGACTCGTGGTGTTCAGCAAGGATCAGTGCTGGGACTTTTGTTGTTTGTTGTATAAAAAATGATTTGGAGCAAATTGTAGCTGGTCTGATGAGTAAGTTTGCAAATGACACAAAGATTGGTGGAGTTGCAGATAGTGAAGAGGATTATCACAGGATACGTCAGGGTATAGATCGGTTGGAGACTTGGGCGGAGAAATGGCAGATGGAGTTAATCCAGACAAATGTGAGGTAATGCAATTTGGAAGGTCTATTACAGGTGGGAATTATACAGTAAATACTCCCTTAGGAGTATTGGCAAGCAGAGAGATCTGAGCGTACAGATCCACAGATCACTGAAAGTGGCAGGTGGATAAGGTATCAAGAAGGCATACAACATGCTTGCCTTCATCAGCCAGAGCATTGAGTATAAAAATTGGCAAAGTCACGCTGCAGCTGTACATTACCTTAGTTAGGCCACATTTGGAATATTGTGTACAATTCTGGTCACCACACTACCAGAAGGATGCGGATGCTTTGGACAGGGTACAGAAGAGGTTTACCAGGATATTGCCTGGTCTGGAGGGTATTAGCTATGAAGAGAAGTTGGATAACTTCAGATTGTTTTCACTGAAACGACAGAGGTTGAGGGGCGAACTGATAGAGGATTACAAAATTATGAGTGGGATGAACAGAGTGGATAGTCAGACTCTTTTTCCCAGGGTGGAAAAGTCAATTCATAGGGGACATAGGTTTAAGGTGCGAGGGGGAAAGTTTAGAGGAGATGTTTGAGGCAGGTTTTTTACAACAAGTCGTGA
This sequence comes from Scyliorhinus torazame, assembly GCF_047496885.1. Lineage (NCBI taxonomy): Eukaryota > Metazoa > Chordata > Chondrichthyes > Carcharhiniformes > Scyliorhinidae > Scyliorhinus > Scyliorhinus torazame. The sequence continues at coordinate 87,933,208 of NC_092715.1, read as the reverse complement.
GGCGAATACAAAGATTCTGCAAAGGGATATATGTCAATTAAGGAGGTATTGTGGTTCCGTGGGTAACTCCCCTGCCTCTGAGTAATAAGCTGTGGGTTCAAAACGTGGCGGAATCGGTTGATTATCGATCCGAAAATCCTTCAAACACATGACAATGGGAGAAGGTAAGATTGAGAGAAATGCCTGGTCAGTCATGTGATAGAAAGATGGAGTCTCTACCATTACCATGACTCCAGACTACAACATTCATATAAACGTGTGTGTTGCCATAGCAACTTAGACTCCGTGAGTGATCTACAACACACACTCATGGGATAGGTTAAGTGAGTAGGCAAATATTTGAAGATGAAAATGTGAGATGGGTGGGAAGAACAGAAAAGTAGAATATCATTTAAATCGAGAGAGACTACTGAATTCTGCAGTAAAGAGGGATCTGGATGTCCTGGTACCTGAAAGTCAAGGGGCAGAATTCTCCGTTGGCTGATACCAAAATCAGTAAAGGCAATTGGGCGGAGAATCGGTTCCGATGCCAAAAGCGTGGCGGGCGGCGATTTGACGCCAAATCGCAATGTTCCATCACCTCGACAACGGCGTCAATGCATACCGGAATGCAAGTACAGTGGTCACCGTTTGCATGTCATTAGCGAGCCCAACCCGGTATTCTCCGGAGCCTCCGTGATTCTCCGCCTCCGATGGGCCGAGTTCTCAACAGCGCAGTTCACTTGTGCTTTTAAATATCTTGAAACCGCATGGTGGCTGCTGAGGGACAGAGAGAGCTAGGAGGTAGGACCCGGAGAGGAGCGACTGCAGGCTGCAGGGCCGGACACTAGCTAGGGTGGAGAGGGGCGGAGGGGGGGGGGGGGGGTGCGCTGCCAGGGCCGGGGGAGGGTGGGGAAATGGGGAAATGGGGGGGACAGGCTGAGTGGCTGGGATGACCTCCCCACGGGACAGGGGCGGTGTCCAGGCATGGACCGCCATTAAGACAGCCATCTTGCTGCGCATCTTGGCCCCTGCTTCTGCAGAGTGACACCGGCCGTATGGGTGCCCCCACCCGCCCATCCATGCACTCCACCCCGCCGTCCCAGCCCCCCCCAACCGGCCACCACCTACTGGTGGCCCACCCAGGGAAACACCCACAGTAGCCCCTGGTGAGGGCAATGCCCGACAACGGTACCTCTAGCATCAGGGACCGTGCCAGAGCCAGAGCCCCCATGATGCCGGGCACCGATGGGGCCAGGGGTGCAGAGATGGGGGGGGGGGGGGGGGGAAGGGATATGTGGAGGCAGAGTCCGCAGTGCCAACTGGGGCCACCATGTATCTCGTTAGACCTGGTTTCGCACAGGGATATCCACCACACTAACATGTTGACCCTTCACCCCCTGCAGACAATGGATATTGGAATACAACCAGCAATGGTGGCCTTCTTACTAGTCGACGCAGCCCTGGGGTATGCCCTGCGGTTGTCTAAGCAGACGCTGCTCAAGGAGGAGGAGGAAACTGCAGCAGCTGTGCATGCAGCAGAGGAGCAGGTGGCAGCCGCCCAGGTTGGAGGGCTGGAGGCCTGGCTACCCAACAGGCCGAGGAGGAGGAGGTACCATGAAGGTGCGCTTGAGGCCTCATGTGTACTGGCGCCGCCTGTCATTCAAGGACCTGCCGGACCGGGAATGCCATCAAAGACTCCAGCTGAGCAGAGAGACTCTGTGACATATCTGCCAGATGATGGCAGACCTGGCACCGCAGGGGTATAGGGGAGGTCACCAGTTCCCAGTGGCCGTCAAGGCATTGTTAACCGTGAACGTTTATGTGACGGGGTCCTTCCAGGCACCAAGTGGGGGCCTGTCCGCGATATCACAGATCTCAGTGCACAGGTGTATCCGTGCCGTCACAGAGGCCGTATATGCCCAGGCGGATATTGTGTGCAATTTTGGTCTCCTTTTCTGAGGAAGGATGTTCTTGCTCTCGAGGATATGCAGCGAAAGTTTACCAGGCTGATTCCGAGGATGGCGATACTGAAGTATGAGAAGAGATTGTTTTCGCTGGAGTTCGGATGAATGAGGGGGATCTCGTAGAGACTTATAAAATTCTAACAGGACTAGATAGGGTGGATACAAGGAAGATGTTACTAATGATGGGTGTGTCCAGAACCTGGGGTCATAGCCTGAGGAAGTAGACCATTCGGGGTAGATCATTCAGGACAGAGATGAGGAGACATTTCTTCATCCAAAGAGTGGTGAGCCTGTGGAATTCATTATCCCAGGAAGTAGTTGAGGCTAAGACATTGAATACATTCAAGAGGCGGCTAGATATGGCACTTGAGGCGAATGGGATCAAGCGTTATGGGGCGAAAGCAGGATTAGGCTGTTGAGTTGGACGATCAGCCATGACCGTGATGAATGACGGAGCAGGCTCGAAGGGCCTAATGGCCTCCTCCTGCTCCTATCTTCTATGTTTCAATGTGGACCAAGCTCACTAGGATACCCGTGCAGCAGGGTTCGCCGCCATCGACGGGATGCCCCGGGTCCAGGGGGTGTTCGACGGGATGCATGTCCCCCTACGAGCACTGGCAGATGACAGGCCGCTCTACACCAACCGAAAGGGGTTCCACTCGATGAACGTGCAGCTGATATGTGACCACCAGCTGCGCATCATACATGTCTGTGCCCGATACCCGGGCAGTGTGCACGACGCCTTCATCCTGGCACACTCGACAATTCTTGACATGTTCGAGACACATCCCCCGGCTGAGGGGTTGGCTCCTGGGTGACAGGGGATATCCACTGTGGTCGTGGCTGCTGACCGAGGCCACAGACCGACGCGGAGGCCTGCTACAACGATGCTCATGCAGTGACCAGGGATGTAATCAAGAGCTGCTACGGCATCCTGACGATGCGGTTCAGGTGCCTGGACCGCTCTGCAGGGGCCTTCCAGTATGATTCTGAGATGGTTTCCTGCATTGTGGCGGCCTGCTACGTCCTCCACAACATCGCGCAGTAGAGGGGCGATGTGCTGGAGGAGGAGGAACGCCAGGCCTCGTCCGACGAGCGCCTGGGCCAACAAACAAGGACAATCTGATCGCCTCAAGGTTCATCGACTAGGACTGGGGTAGAGGTGGGGGACTGGCCAGGGTCACAGATGCTGAATCCCAACCCCACACTCCCTCACTCCCACTACAGGCCTTGGAGTTGCTGATCAATTGTCAAAACCATTGCCCCCAATGCCTCCTCCGCGGACGCCACCCGTGTGGTGTTTCCCTGGGTGGCATGCACTGTCGGCACCACCTCCTGCTGCTGCACGCGGTTGGACTCCTCCAACTGCAACCTGGAAGCTGGCCGACCACCCTTCATGTAGCCCCTGGCTCTGCGACTGCATCTCCACAATTAATGGGACTGACTGTTCCAGAAGCCAGAAACCTGTCTGGATGGCAGCTAGTCCCGGGGTTCGGCCTGCCCTCCAACCATCCGCCCCTCGGGTGTTCCTACCTCCACCTGCTGTATCAGATCAGCTGTTTGGTGAGCACCAGAAAGTGTCCCAGTAGCCTCTTCACTAAAGTGCCCAACCGAGGTGACTGTTTCTGGGATGGTGGTGGGTGTTGGAGCCAGCTGTGCCGGGAAGTCAGTGTCATCCATCGACCCGAGCTCTGTGTCCTGAGTCTCGGGTGGCGAGCTTGTATCTAACTGCTCTCATCGTCAGTGCTCTGCTCACAGGGTGGCCTCTGGGTGGTGTAGGGTGAGGGTGGTGTGGGTGTGGTGTTGTGGGGGGTGGGGGTTGTCACATGTGTCATAGGGAACTAAGAAGGGTGTCACTTCCTCACACACGGCCAGCTCCATCTCGGCGACCTCCCTTTCTTCCTGCACCAACCACTTCCAGGACCCCCTGCTGCATCAAGGGGAGATGCTGCAGGTTTGACGGCCTCCCTCCTCTCTTCTCCAACTCTCGGCGGTTGTGTGAGGCCTTCTCCTGGGGGGGTTGGGGGGGGGGGGGGCGGGAGAACGCATGGAACAACAGTGTTGGACTATCCGACGCATGCAGCCCAGGGTGTGGGTAGGTGACGCCCTCAGTGGCCAGCTCTCCCGTCCATGGTGGCCGGTATGGGTACCCACATTGGTGCAGGTGGGTGTTCGGCCGCCCTCCGTGGGGGGGAGGGGTGGGGGTGGGGGGGGGGGTTGGCATGACGGTGATGTGTGGGTCAGGATGATGTGGGGGTGAGGATGGTGTGAGGGTGGTGTTGTGGGGGGCTGGTGGTTGACACGTGTGTCACAGGGAACCACAACTTAGCAGAGTCTCACTTCCTCGCCCACGGCCAAGCTCCACCTCGGCGACCTCCCTTTCTTCCGGGCCGCCAACCATGTCCAGGGCCGTCTGCTCTACCACGGGGAGGAGCCGCAGGTCTCCCGCTCCCGGCGGTTCTGCGCGGCCTTCTCCTGGGGTGGGGTGGGGGATGGAACACATAAAACGACAGTGCTAGACAATCCAACGCATGCACCCCAGGGTGTGGGTAGGTGATGGCCTCAGTGGCCAGGGCACCCGGCCATGGCGGCTGGTATGGGTACCCACATGTGGTGCAGGTGGGTGTTCGGCCGCCCTACTCGCCCTGGCTGCCCTGAAGAGGCTGTGCAGTTGTCTGCGGCACTGTTGGCCTGCATGGTTTTGCCCACGGCGCTCACGGCCTCTGCCACCTGTGCCCAGCTACAGCGAACAGCGGCAGCGGCAGCTGTCAGGGTACAGGGTTGTCCGCCTCTCCTACACCATGTCCAACAGAGTCTCCAGCTCGGCGTCTGTGACTCTCGAGGCTGGTCGCTGCCATTGTGTTGGCTGGGATGGTGTGTGTGGGGTGGAGAACTGTTTCTATGCGGCTGCAGCTTGTCAGCCTTTGGGGGTCAGTCCAGTACCATTTCATATTAGAATCGATTGTGTTCCTCGTGCACTGGTGCTAGCCCCTTAACAGTTGGGGAATCGTTCCAGGTGCGCACCAGTTTTACTTTCGTGAGAGTCCATGAATTCTGTGCTGGCGTTGACACTTTGGTCTCAGGAACGGAGAATCCCGGCCAAGAAGTTGATCATGCAAATATAGAAAGTAACTAGGAAAGCAAATGGAATGTTGGGCTTTAGTCCAATGGAAATGGAATATAGAAGTAGGGCTATCTTTCTACAGCAGTACAAGACATTGGGAGACTGCACCTAAAACATTCCATACTATTAAGTTTTCCTATTGAATGAAGCATATAATTTCATTGGAGGCAGTTCAGAGACGGTCCACTAAGTTGATACCTGGGATAAAGGGGTTTCCATTTGACAAACGATTGAACAGTTTCGATTTATACTCATTGGAATATATATCATCCGCCAAGAAGGCTCTAAGAGCAGCCTGGTGGCACAATAATTGGCACTGCTGCCTCGCAGCACCAGGGACCTGAGTTTGATTCCGGCCTTGGGTTACTGTGTGGAGTTTTTAAGTTCTTCTCACGTCTGGGTGGTTCAGGTAGTCCGGTTTCTTCCCACAGTCCAAAGATGTGCGGGTTAGATAGATTGGCCATGATCAATGCACAGGGTTATAGGGATAGGGCAGGGGAGTGCGCTGAAGTGGAGCGTTCTTTCAGAGGGTCAAGGCAGACTTTAGGATCCGATGGTCTCCTTCTACACTGTGGGGATCCTGTGGAAGGCGAGAAGGAGAAATTTCTTCTCTCAAAGGGATATGAGCCTTCTCTTCGGCAGAGAGCTGTGGGGACTGAGTCATATTCAAGGCTGCGTTTGGTAGATTTTTAAACTGCAGGGGTGTCAAGGGGCAAGGAAAGTCTGCTGGAAAGGGGAGTTGAATGTCTTGATGGGCTGAATGGTCTACCCCAATACAGATTAGTCATTGTCACATTGCTGCTTGTGAGAGTGCACTGGACACAAATTGACTGCTACACTTCCAACAGTACCAGGGACTACACTTCAAAAATGCTTCACCGGCTCTCACATGCTTCGAAATGACTTGTGGTCATGAAAGGTGCTATATAAAGGCACATTGGTAAAAGTGAGGGCTGCAGAATAAAGCTCTTTGTAGCACATTCGATATCCCAACCAGAAAGATTTGCCGATTTGCTTCAATGCAGAACCCCAAACAAACAAACAAAAATTATCAAAATGTACAATTCTGCAGAAATCTGATCAATATAAACTGAATCAAATGGATTTTTTTTACCTGTTGTTGCTGGGTTTTTTTGCTTTCTGAATTGATAATTCAAGTTAGCATTCTTAAGGAAGGGCACTCTTGCCTGATTAATATTTTAACCATTAGTGTCTGGCTGTCAATCCTTCTCTCCAAGTCAGTTTTGTTTTTCTGTAAGTCTGGAGATTAAATAATTACAGTCCCAGGCATGATTTAGCCATGTGACACTGAGGATGATTTATGACTGGTCCATTTTGAGGGTTGAAATGAATTTACTTTCCTAATTGCAGTGTGCACCAAAGCAACCCTTCATCGGGACATTTTTAACAGAACTGTAGAAAATAAATGTGCAAGGGAACGGTGCCACAGATATAGAGACTGTGTAATATTTTATAGAATAGTTTGACATTAGGTCTTAACTCAATTATTAAGCGCATGTCGCAATTAAGGATTTGGACAATGGTATACTCGGGGGTCAGTTAGCTCAGTTGGCTGGACAGCTAGTTTGTGATGCAGAGCGATGCTAACAGCACTCTTCCAGCTGAAGTTTTCATGAAGGCCCCGCCTTCTCAACTTTGCCCCTCGCCTGAGGTGTGGTGACCCTCAGGTAAAATCACCACCATGCATCACTTTCTCTCAAAAGCGATAGAGCAGCCTCTTCCTTGGGAACTATAGCGAGCTTCATACTTGGGCCAATGCATGAAAAATCCATGTAAGCAGAAAAAATATGCACGATTATTTTCAAATTAAGGACGCAATCAATTTTGGATCAAAGCAAAAAATAAAATTAAACAAAACATTTATTTTAACGTTATTGATGCTACCTTTTATTGGAAGCAAGTATGAAAGGATAGCTCATTTTTAATGAAATCGAAACACCTGAATTCTTTATTGTTCTACTCACATGCGAGCATGTCTGAGGTGCAGAAATAATGAGACAGAAGAGAATGGGACAACATTCCTCACAATAGTGAGGAAATAGCCATTGAGGTTGAAAGGCTGCAACAGGAAATTGGGTTCAGAAATGTTTGTCAAGGATATCATATTTTAGAATTCAGCATATTGCCCTGTATGAGAAGATGGTAATTACCAATCTGGCTGTGATTGGGGATGAGCGACCATAACATGTTAGAATTTTTTATCAAGATAGAAAGTGAAGTAGTTGATTCGGAGACTATGGTGCTGAATCGCAATAAAAGAAACAATGACGATATGAGGTGTGAGTTGGCTTTGATAGATTGGGGAGAGTTACTTAAAGGAATAACAGTGGATATGCAATGGCAAACATGCAAGGAACACACGGGGAACTGCAGCAACTGTTCATTCCTGTCTGGCACAAAAGCAAAATGGGTAAGAGGGCCAATCCATAGCTGACAATGGAAATTAGAAATAGTATCTGATCCAAGGAAGAGGCATAGAGATTGGCCAAAAACAAAATATGTCTGAGGATTGGGAGCAGTTTAGAATTCAGCAAAGAAGGTCCAAGGGATTAATTAAGAAAGGGAAAATACAGTACAAAAGTAAGCTTGCATGGAATATAAAGACTGACACTAATAGTTTCTATAGATATGTGAAGAGAAAGAGAGGGTAAAGACAAATCTAGGTCCCCTACAGACAGAAACAGGGGAATATATAACAAGGGACAAAGAAATGGCTGAGCAATTGAATACTTACTTTGGTTCTGTCTTCACAAAAGAGGACACAAATCAGATCCCAGAAATGTTGGAGAATGAAAAGTTTAGTGAGAGGGGAGAACTGAGGGAGATCAATATTAGTAGAGAAATGGTGCTGGGAAAATTGATGGGATTGAAGGTGCCTGAGAATCTGCATCCCAGAGTGCTTAAGGAGGTGGCTCTGGAAATAATGGACGCATTGGCAGGATTCTATAGACTCTGCAGATTGGAGGATAGCTAATGGCACTCCAATATTAAAAAAGGGAGATAGAGAGAAAACAGGGAATTGTAGACCAGTAAGCCTAACATAGGTAGTGGGGAAAATTCTTGAATCCATTATCAAGGACTTTATCGCGGAAAATTTAGAAAGTAGTGGCAGGATCAGTCAGAGTCATCATGGATTTATGAAGGGGAAATGATGCTTCACAAATCTATTGGAATTCTTTGAAGATGTAACTAGTACAGTTGACAAAGGGGAGCCAGTCGATGTGGTATATTTGGACTTTCCCAAGGCGTTTGACAAAGTCCCGCATAAGAGATTATTGTGCAAGATTAAAGCGCATGGGATTGGGGGAAGTGTATTGAGGTGGATAGAAAACTGATCGGCAGAAAATAAACAAAGAGTAGGAATTAATGGGTCCTTTTCAAATTGGCAGGCAGTAACTAGTGGGGTGCCACAGGGATCGGTGCTGGGACCCCAATTATTCACAATACATATTAATGACTTGGATGAGGGAACAAAATGTAACATCTCAAAGTTTGCAGATGATACCAAGTTGGGTGGGCGGGTGAACTGTGACGAGGATGCAGAAATCCTACAGCATGATCTGGACAGGTTGGGCGAGTGGACAAATGAATGGCAGATGCCATATGATTTGGATAAGTGTGAGGTTATTCACTTTTGAAGCAAAAACAGGAAAGCAGATTACTACCTGAACAGTTGTGAATTGGGAGAGGGCAGTGTGAAGTGGGACCTGGGTGTCCCTGTGCACCAGTCGCCGAAGTTAAGCATGCAGCTGCAGCAGGCGGTAAAGAAGGCTAAAGTTTGTTGGCCTTCATTGCGAGAGATTTCGATACAGCAGCATGGATGTGTTGTTACAATTATACAGGGCCTTGGTAAGGCCACACCTAGAATATTGTGTGCAGTTTTGGTCTCCTTTTCTGAGGAAGAATGTTCTTGCTCTCGAGGGAGTGCAGCGAAGGTTTACCAGACTGATTCCAGGGATGGCGAGACTGTCATATGAGGAGAGATTGACTAGGTTAGGATTGTTCTTGCTGGCGTTCAGAAGAATGAGGGGGGATCGCATAGAGACTTATAAAATTCTAACAGGACTAGACAGCATAGATGCAGGGACGATGTTCCCGATGGTGGGTGTGTCCAGAACCACGGGCCACAGTCTGAGGATTCATAGTGAACCATTTCGGACAGAGATGAGGAGGCATTTCTTCATCCAAAGAGTGGTGAGCCTGTGGAATTCATTACCACAGAATGTAGCTAATGCTAAAACATTGAATGTATTCAAGAGGCGGCTGGATATAGCACTTGGGGAGAATGGGATCAAAGGCTATGGGGAGAAAGCACGATTAGGCTATTGAGTTGGATGATCAGCCATGATTGTGATGAATGGCGGAGCAGGCTCAAAGGGCCAAAAAGCCTCCTCCTGCTCCTATCTTCTATGTATCTATGGATCTAACACCTTTAACAGGGCTGGATTTTGTTGCCCCTATCAAGCTCTTTAAGGAAACATAACGAAGGAGCACTGTAAATGTTCGCAAGGAATGAATCATCTCTCAAAGAAACAGAACATTGCTGGTGGGCCCATTCCTCTGCCATGTTTTGCAAATCACGGTTTTAACGAATGGAATAGCAGAAATGCAATAAGGGCAATTACAATAAAGTTTACCTGCCATTCCTAGGTTGGCACAGTGGTTAGCACTGCTTCCTCACACTGCCCGGGACCCGCGTCTAATTCCGGCCTTAGGTGACTGTGTGGTGTTTGCACTTTCTCCCTGTGTCCGCGTGGGTTTCCTCTGGGTCCTCTAGTTTCCTCCCACAGTCCAAAGATGTGCAGGCTAGGTGGATTGGCCAGGCTAAATTGTCCTTAGTGTCCAAAAGGTTAAGTGGGTTACGGGGATAGGGTGGAGGCATGGGCTTAAGTAGGGTGCTCTTTTGGAGAGTCAGTGTGGACTAGATGGACCGAAGTTCTGCATTGCAAGGATTCTACTTTATTGTGAAAATCATTAAAATGTCCGGGTAAACGGATCCATTATTTATAACATTATTCCCTGTTGGTTTGAAGAACATGCTAAATCAATACTATTAACAGTGGGGTGAAATGAACTAAACAATTAGCATGGACCCCTCTGCTGTGAATAGTTTGTTTGTTCGTTAGTTCTAAAGAGGTTTTCAATGCAACCAATGTTACTTTCGAAAATCACATGCCTTTCTCAATTATTACCCATGGCCATTTTTGAACAGTTGAAATTTAGGAATGTTTTATCCTAGGGTGTGGCATTTGCACTGGAAATGCAGGATGGTAACAAAAGCAGCCCAGTGGAAAGCTGGTGGATGGTATCCACAATGTGATTTTGGAGCTTTGGAATATTTTCAGGGAGCCAATGCAACCCACGGCAACCCGGTGTAGAATACAGCTATGACAACAGATCACTGACAGTGAATGCGCTGACTGGTACTTCTTGAACCTGGAATGAAATGGAAAAAAAAATGATCTGAAGAAAATGGAACAGTAGTAATTTCAACAGGGATCATAGTTGCACTTAGAACGCAATTTTGAATGGTGGTAAGGTTACTCGTGAATTACTCAATTATGAGGGAAGCCCTGTTCAGGAATTAATTTCTGTATTTCTTTATATTATATTTAAAAAATAAGGACAATGTTTCTGAGCCATAAAGTTTTGTATCTCAAACACACTAATTGTCCCACTTTTTAAAGCACCCCCAGTATTTTTAACCAAAGAGAAAATGCTGGAAAATCTCAGCAGGTCAGGCAGCATCTGCAGGGAGACAAAAGATCTAGGGCGGGATTCTCCGAGTGGTTCCCGCCACTCCATTACGCCGGAGCCCCCCGCCCCGCCGGGTGGGGGGGAATCCCGCTCCTAATGTTTCGAGTTCAGATGATCCTTTGTCAAAGCGCTGAGATTTTCCAGCATTTTCTCTTTGGTTTCAGATTCCAGCATCCGCAGTAATTTGCTTTAACCCAGTATTTTTACCTTTATTGTCCTGACTGTTGTTCCAAACATTTAGCGCACTTTGAATGAAGAATTTATTTTTGGCAAACTTGTTTGAGAATTTCCTTTCACTCATTCCCATTCATGCCCTTTGGTCCTGTCTTCTTGACTTTGAAGTATTGACCTGAGGTAACCTTCCTAATGCCGCTTAATGATTGCACACATTTCCACTTTCAAGGTTTTGGAGCTGCGTTCTCCTCATACTTTACACTTTGGAGTGGGATCAATAGTTGTGACATATCTCTTATAACTTTTCAATGCAGCTATATATTTCTACCGCATGTTGGTCAAGATTGAGTATGGAAGCTTAAATGTGATCAGAGCATTATTATATTAGGTCAAAAACCCTCGCCCATTTGTCTAATACTGTAGGGATCAGACCAGGACCAACCGAGCCTTCCTTGCATATAGGAATATTGCGCCGACATGTTCTCCTGCTTTACAAGATAATCTGGCATTTAATAAAGCACCCAATCCTCTCCCAGTTTGATCTACAGACTAGCCACCTTTCATGTGGCAATTTCAGATGATAGGCCTCGACTCACTCTGTTCCAGTGTGGCACTCCTCCGTCTGCTTTAGATTTGGTCAGAGAATAATCCGGTGAATTTGAGAAGGGAATGTTGAGTGAGGACTAAGTAAAACATACTGTTTAATTCTTCTTCATCTATTAGGTTCCAATAATTAAAGAGTGAGTCTACTTAGTATTTTTTTATTCGTTCATGGGATATGGGCCGTTGCTGGCCAGGCCAGTATTTATTGTCAATCCCTGAGGGCATTTAAGAGTCAACCACATTGCTGTGGATATGGAGTTACATGGAGGCCAAATCAGGTAAGGACAACAGATTTCCTTCCCTAAAGGACATTAGTGAACCAGGTGGATTTTATGACAATCGACAGTGGTTTCATGGTCATCTTTAAACTTTAATTCCATATTTTTTGTTGAATTCAAATTTCACCATCTGCCATGGCAGGATTCGAACCCAGGTCCCCAGAGTATGACTCTGGGTCTCTTGATTACTAGTCCAGCGACAATACTACCATGTCCCTGCCTCCTACCATTAGGTGTTGGCACATAACTAACATTATAGTGCTATCAAAGTTTATCAGCAGAATTCTCCATTGCCGCCGCTGATATTATAATTGGCGATTGGGCGGAAAATCCCTTCCGACGCCCAAATCGGGGGCGGCGCTGGTTTGACGCCTGTTTTCGAGTCTCCACTCCCTCCAAAATGGCGGTGACACGTGCCGCACGCTGTTGGAACGGCATTGCCGCATCATCGGAAGGCCCACCCCCGATGATCGAGTTCCAGACCATGCGGTTCACATGTGGTCTGAGCGGTCGGGAACCAGGCACGATGGCCACGGACTGTGTCCAGCACTGCCACAGTCGGCCGGGAACCGTGCCGTTGGCCCGGGGGGGGGCTCCCGGGAGGGCTGGGGGCTGGTGGGGAGGGGCCAGAGGGTGGCCTGTGGGGCCTTATTTGGCAGGTTGGGTCCGCGCACGGCCGGCGCCATGTACAGCGTCACCACTGCAGGTCACCACCATGCGCATGTGCAGCCACGGACCAGGCCATTCTCTGGCCTTTTTTGGCATGGGAATTGGGAGTTTCACCGGAATCGGTGAGGGTTCGGCGCCGATTTCGGCATCGTAAAACGCCCTGGAATTCTCCGTTTCAGCCATCACTTAGCTGCTGAAATGGAGAAACCAGCCCATTGTGTTTGACTGGCATACTATCATTGGCAATTGTAATGACATCAGTGGCATCTGCAATAGAAATTACATGCAAAGGACCATGCAAAAAATTTGCAAAAGAGCTATCTCTCATAGTTGCTCACAATCTGTGTCCATAATTGCACTGGAAAATTACAGTTAGCTGCTTTGATACTGTAGCCACCTGAGTTGGCCACTTCCCGACTTAAAATGGAGAACTGCAAAGGCTGAAGGGAAATTCAGCCAACACAGGCAAAGACTAGCAAATACAGAAATCATGTGTATTGAAACCTGTAAGGAACCAGCAGCCATCTACATAGTAATGTGTGAATCCCAGGCACAATGGCAACAGTTAAGGTAAATAAGGCCAAGCCAGACTCCTCGGCACCAGCAGGAGCCAAGACAAAGGAAGGCCAGCGAACATTTAGGGACCGCCTAGCAATCAGGGAACCGCTCCAGCACTGGAGAAATCGATCCAAGTGATCAGAAAGTAGTCCAATCCACTTGGAACCAGGTACGGGGTCCACCCCAAAGGGCGGGAAGTCCCTGGGGACTATAAAGTAAAGCCCCCAAATTCAAATCGTCCTTCTTTGGCAGGGTCACTCAGCAACTTGAACCAACCCTTGACAGTGACCTGCCTCGCTGCCGCCAACCAAGTAATTCTCAAGTCAACGCTTGCTACGAGATAGGCGCTCCTAGCTACCAGTCCATACCAGCTTTTGAATCCTGCAGACTCAGGACCTGAACGAAAGGCCATCTGTTCCCCTGACCTGGTGGGCCAGTCCAAAGCTAAGTATAGGCCTTTTAGTGATAGAAATAGCCTAGAAAGTAGAGTTTATGCATGAATAGTGATTTACTGTCTATAATAAATGTGTTTTGATTTGAATCTTACTAATTGGTGTGTTGAGTTATTGATCATTACTTGAACTTGAACCTCGTGGCGGTATCATAAAGATACCTGGCGACTCTAGAGCAAAGGTTAAACAGAGCAAATTACAATTTAAGAGCCAACCAAAAGTTAGCAACAATACACCGTCAACTAGATTGCAAATATATGCTTCGGAGCAATACAAAAATGTTGCAGTCATTCTATGCTCGTATAAAGCACGGTCCCCCTGTAGAATTACAACCAAGCAACATTATACTTACATAACTACAATGACCGAGATCCAGTCTACATACCAGCGCCATAATGGTGCAAGAAGTTATTCACCACACCCTGAAGGCAGTCTCAGCACTTCTTTCCATTTTCATGTATAAATAGAGTACAAGGAGATGGTGTTGAACTAACACAAGGAACAATACTCAGATTCATCCCATACATATTTGCCGAGTATTCAACCTATCTTTAGCAATAGCTGATAATCAATTACTTCTGTTATAATGTGCAAATAGTAAAATACAGAAATAGTAAGACATATAGGAATGACCAGTAACAACTGCTACTCTACGGAATAGATGATTGCAGCACGGTGGACTGCTGAAAGGGCCATGTCCATATATCACTCAAAGATGCCATCAATCAGAGACTGATAAATTAATCATTTACCTACTCTTCCAACCCTAGCATCAGTAATAGAAGTGGTTTATCTGCATTTTCATCTTCTTCCTCTTTGGTACTGGCCTTTGACATTGCTCTTCAAAAATCTAATGATTGAGTCTCTGTTGATTGCAAGATGGTAAAGCATACTGTTATGTTGCAAATACATAGTGGGTTTATTAAAAGCACTCCAAGAAGTCTAAGCATCAGAAACATTTCTTCAAATTTCCAAATATCTTCTGCCTCGAATAACAACGACAGTTGGTTTCTTGTTGTACTCTACACTGATGATGAGTTTACAACCAAATACCCATGCCATCACTAACAATCAAGTTCCACCTTTGTAACATTACCCAACACCACCCGTTCTACTCATCTGCTGCTGAAACTTTGAACAATGTCTTTGCTATTTTGAGAATTGAATATTCCAACATACTCCTGGCCAGCCTCCCATGTTCTATCCTCCATAAGCCTGAGGTCACCCAAAACTCTGCTTGCTCCTGTCCTAATTTGCACCAAGTTCCTTTCACCCGTTACCCCTTTGCTTGCTGATCTGCATTGGCTCCCAGTTAAGCAATGCTCTGAATTTTAAAATCCTCATGCATCACCTCACACTTTCCTATCATTGTAATATTGTTCAGCCCCACAACCCTCCAACCCTTCTCTAATTCCGGTCTCTTGAAAACTCCAATTTTTATCGTTCTGCCATTACTGGTCATTTTGTCAGCTACCCGAAGCCCTAAACACTGAAATTCCCCCCTGAAACCTCCCACCCATGTATCTTCCTTTAAATGCTCTTTAAAATCTGGCTCACTGTCAAATTGTGTTTTATAATGCTCCCATGAAGCACCTTGGGATGTTCTATCATGTCAAAGGTGCTGTATAAGTACAAGTTGCTGTTGTTCATGTTTGAAGTTGAGATACATGTGTCAGGAGTCAGAGTGGCGGCAAATAAACATGGATTCTAACAACCAACATTTCATTATGTGTTCTCCTTGGTAGAGCTGTACTAAACATCTTTGTAGGCAATATGCGTATGTTGGGCAGGTGCTCATTTGCATCCCTGGTCCATAGATTTCTTTGGATTAATGTTTGAATAGATAAATATGGATAAATTTGACATTTAGATGAGGTTCAATCTGTTGCATCTTATATTCCTGGAGCTACTACCATCAAAAAATTAAAAGTCTTTCTTTTGTTGATGTTGGTCCTTGCTGAATTGGATAAAAATATTAAAATATTGTAATTACCTGAAACAACTCAGAATTTAAAAATTCAATGTGTCCATTTCTTTAATTGATGTACTTTCTGTTAACTGTGTCTTTCAGTCTAGCTGTAGGCATCTAATGCAAGTTTTTCCACTGATGTGAAAGAATTTTGGTTCCAAAACAATGTTAAACAGGCAGTGTAAATCTGTAGTTAGAACCAAACTGGCCCCTGTGTAATGTAGAGTGCTCCCTACAGCAGCAAGCCATGCACCATTATAGCTTGACACCAATTGAGGTTTAAATCCATTGCGTATCCAAGGCACTTCAGGAATGCTTTTAATATTCAAAGATTGAGATGCCTGCCCTCTTCTTTCCAAACAAGTGTTTGCTTTAACTTGTAGGAGAGAGCTCTGCTCTTGTCTATCTGAACATGAGCAGGGCTCACCACTCCGTTGAGTTCTTCTGAAGATTCATATTGGACTCAAAACGTTAACTCTGTTTTTCTCTCCACAGATGCTGCCAGACCTGCTAAGTTTTTCCAGCTCTATCTATTTATTATTTCAGAATCCCCTCCCTATCAATGTTCTTATAATGAATACTATATGTGCAGGTGTCTGTGAAGTCTTGTGGTGCAGTGGTAGCATCCCTATCTTTTCATAGAATTTACAGTGCAGAAGGAGGCCATTCGGCCAATTGAGTCTGCACCGGCTCTTGAAAAGAGCACCCTACCCAAGGTCAACACCTCCACCCTATCCCCATAACCCAATAACCTCACCCAACACTAAGGGCAATTTTGGACACTAAGGGTAATTTATCATGGCCAATCCACCTAACCTGCACATCTTTGGACTGTGGGAGGAAACCGGAGCACAAGGAGGAAACCCACGCACACACGGGGAGGATGTGCAGACTCCGCACAGACAGTGACCCAAGCCGGAATCGAACCTGGGACCGTGGAGTTGTGAAGCAATTGTGCTATCCACAATGCTACCGTGCTGCCCAAAACTGGAAGTTCTGGGTTCATGTGCCACTTTAGGACTTGATGACTGTGGAAGGTGCATTCAGAACATGGCTAACCAGGTTGATTATTAGCCTGTAAATCCTTCCAATCCCAGATAAGAGCAGAAGAGTTTCCTGACCAACCAGACTGCAGACAGGACTGCAGCACTTTGCCAAGCATAATTATGGAGCAATGCAATGGAAGTCCGTTACCAATCCCCTTAGACCATGGTACTTGAAGGAGGGGGAGAGGCATATGAAGGAGGGCTTCGGACTTTATTTGCAATATGAATGCACCCCGTGACAAAGAAGGGGTTCATAAGACTTTGGTAGATGGGATGGACACATGAGACAGACACACAGCAGGAAATATCAATCCTGAATGTCCTCCTCCACTGGCCTATTTAGGGCTTTCCTCTCGTATACCTCATTATCCAGGAAGGCCAAGTTCCATACAGGAACATATTTTGGGCCTCTTCCCATGGTGGCACTGCAATAATTGTAACTCTGGTGCCATGTATACACGGTTTTTCAAAGCCACATAATAAACAGACCCAACATTTTACATTATTATTTCCGTTAACGTCAAAGTAGGATTTTGGAGAGGCTTTAAGAATGTTCTAGAGGGGAAAAAACACGTTTATATAAACTTTCAAATCACACAGCCAGAAGCACACCATAAGGAGTTTGATTTCAATAACGCCAAGTACAATTTAGAATATAAATGTTGAAAGTGTAAATATTATTTGACAGTAGGGGATGTTTTTAGAAATGTATGTCATTTGCAATAATTTTCCAAAAGAAGTGGCAGAATGTGAAGTTGGTTATCTTATGGGGAAAGATCACACTTTCTCGTCTATATAAATTCCCCACAAGCGTCATAATTTCCTCCCTGCTGACAAAATGGCATTTGCCAAGTACAAGTGTATGAAATTAAAGTGGATGCTGCCATTTACGTATTGCCTTTTACGAGTAACCAATTATGTGTGATTGTGTGTGCAAATATATATATATGTATAAAGCTAGATAGTCTATACATATATAATACATCCGATATTTATACATTTTATTTACATTTCGCCATTTCTACACAATGTTCTCTTACTCAGTGATTCTGGAATTGAAATCAAAGAGTCCTGCTGATGTTTTATTCTACCAGTAATAAGATGACGCTCCTCCCGCCAATCTGAGTAGTGCAGTCACATAACATTGCGGTTCCCTGTAGGAAGCAACATGGGAATTAATATGTAAATTATTTCAATTCAAAGGGAAGCGAGTGCGAGCGTTAATGAACACTAGAGCCTGGTGTTGATTCCTCTATGTGATCATTTTTTGTAAAGGTGGCAATATTACATATACCTCGTTTTCTCCGTTGAGGGCGCGGTATTGATTAAAAAAAAGGTTTGCTCCACTCCGTCCCATCCCACCACCCACTCACATAAGTAAAGTACTAACCACTCTGCAGCCTCTCACACTATGAAGGCCAACACGATCAACGTGGCAGCCGAATACGTGAGCCAGATTTTAAGAAACCCGCATCCTCGCAGTCTTTTAAGGCGCATTCGGTAAACCCTAATGAAATACGTTTTGGACACAACCGCATCCAAATATAGAAAACTGACATACTTTCTGCAAATTCAGTGCTACATTGAAACTTGCTGTAAATTGCTCCTGTCCCCAAGTAAACAAAGGGGTGTATATAGTAGAACGCAATTCCGCCCCCCCAAAAAAATCACCTGTACCTTTTTGAAATCAGGCTGAACTATGTGGCAACTTCATAAATTCTGTACTGTTGACATTTGAGTTAAGAAAACACTTTTATGCTTATCATGTTTTCCATTGAAAATATTGTTAACAAAGAATCTTTTCCAAGTTAATGTGGAACCTTTTTTTAATGCTGCTGTGTTAGTACTTTTTTGAGACAACGCGTTGTCACGTGACTATGGAGGTCAGTTTCATGTGTATTGCATGAATCTTTTGCAAATCGCATTAAAACAAAATTTGGACCAATTCATTCGTCCATATCTTAACTTATTTATTGCGGAGTAACACCAAAAGGTGCAAAAGTCTCAGATGAAAACACAGATTACTCTCTGCAGAATAGCACAAATGGAAATGTAGGTACAGTACACATGTCTGTCGGCCCATCAAGTGGATACAAAGTATAAGCCTACTTTGAATCAGCCAAGCTGTAAATGTTCCCTTATTCGCGTTGAACAGAAATACAGCTAATTTTGGTCTAAAAATAAAAGCTGTGGAATATCTGGGACACTGTCTTTTATCAAAATATCTCCAGTGAAATAGGGGGGGAAATCTTGACCTATCAGAGCTTAAAATTAAGTCTTCATCGAACAGCATAACGCTTCGGTTAAGGCGCCTTATTAAAATCCAGCGCCCACTAATTTATTATACTGAATCTAGGCCTTAAATAAACGCCTGTGCCAGAATTATGATTTTTCTGCTATTCAATAAACCACTGAGTGTGCCCAGAAACTGAACAGATACCCGAGGTGCTGTTTGATATGTCATGCATTGCATCAGGAGTGGTTTAATCCGCCGAAAGCAAATGGAACATAAATAAATGTGATCAAATTTATTTCAAAACTCTCCAATCTATATTAAGCTGTTATTTTATAATTTAGTTGCAGTCGTTCTCATTTCAGCTGTCGATGTGTTCGTTATATTTTTCAAAGACTTTCTGTTTTGTAAGCCCTCCCCGTTTGATCTTTTAACGTAACATAGATATGGGTTATTAATAATTTACTTTTGGTTTTGATTAAGTAGTTTTTCCCAAGAACCATTTAACATCAACCAAACACACTGTGACCCGTGCCTGCCTTCATTACTGCTTCAACTGGCTTCACCCACACACTGCATTTCTGTCTACATCAGCTTTTCATTATATTTATTCTAAACTACACTATGCGCAAATTCGACTTGAACCCATGGGTTCCCCTGGAAATAAACAGCAAATGTCTTCGCTGATTTAGCACATGCAAATGGCAAGGTTCGCGCATTTAGGAATAACTTTTCCTTGTTCGATATCTTGTCGGGAAAAAAAGGACGAACTTATTTTCCACTCACATCGATCAATCAAATAGAAGAACTGGTGTCAATGTGCTATCCACCCAAAGACCTTGGTAGACCACAATAAAGCAGAGAAAAACAGCTGATCCACAAAGGATCCGTCTAGACGAAGCCCCATCAGTCTCGCCAATTTTTTTGTTGCCATTCCCACAGGGACTGTAATATAATTGTTCTGATGTCTGTCTTCATTCCCTGAGCTAAACACCATTCGGAATGCAGGCATCACATGGTGACAAAAACATCGACTACAACAATTCGGGAGCTTGATTGGAATGGATCACTGATAGTAAAAACCTGACCAAAGAAAATGACAAAAAAAATAGAACTACTCAAAGCTGGCTTAAAGGTTCTTTTCTCTGGATTTGGTAAAATTATATATTAACATTTCAGAATGCATTTCCGAGGGTTGCTATGTGTATTTGAAACCATTCATTGCTTCGCATATTAATTTTTGAACCACGTGACGGGTGATAGCTAAAGAAACAACACAGCCATTTTATTTGTTTAATTAAGTTTCAGATGCTTGGTTTGCAATACACAGAATGCAGTAAATAAAGAGGACTAAATGTCAGTTTGATGTTGGTAGGTTTATTTTTTTTTAAGTGAAGCCAGTGCAAAAAAGCCGTATGCAACTTGCGCGTGTTTGATAAATAACTGAGACTTGAAAAACTCTTCCTGCACTAATCCGCCAAAACCTTTCACTGCGCCCACATCAGTTTTGTCGATTCAATATACGCGCATATGATAGTTTTTCAAATGGACTTTGCAGGTGGTGCAGCATTCACTGCAATGGTGCCCTGTACGAAGTTTTAGCCATAGTTACTCCTAACATTCAGCAACGGTCAGTAAATGAAAGGACAAACTTGTGAGTGGGAAATCGATGCACATGGCAACTGTTGAATGTGTGAAGGTGGCTAAAGCAGCGGCTTTGCGTCTTCCCACAGATTATTTCTCTTGTTTTCAATCTTCCCTCCTTTTATCAGCATATTGTAGGAAACGCTTGAAATGTTCTCCCCGCTTTAAAAAATATTGCCGCAAAACAAACTCGGAGCACAAGTTTAAAATGTTTTGTTGCTACAAGTTGAAAGACTACTGTATAAATTTCCCATAAGGATGAGGCCAACCTCCGGGCTATGTGTTTGAAACTCTTTGTTTCACACTGTATGAACATTAAATCCAGTGTGGGATAACTTTTGGAACAGGGACATTGTTAAAAAGCATAGTTTTGAGCGGTCGACTTGCAGCTGCCTCATTCAAATTGAATGTGGGTTTTTTTAGTGGGGGGGGGGGGGGGGGTGGAGGATGAAGCACGGGCTGTGAATGCTTTCAAATGAGAGATGAGGCATATTGAAAACTATATTAAATTACCCTGATTAACAATTTAGCCACGAACATGGGAGGTTTGCGCTCTTTATACACAGGACTAGGGACTATTCATGCAAGCAGCTCAGAGGTCGAAAGGTTTCTGAAGTTCACAGGCTCGCTCTTTTGTTATGCTAACAGACAATATAGAATCAGCTGCTTAGTGGACCGTGAAATATAAATGATTCCTTGAGAACTTCGAATAACATGTCAGTCTGTCCTCAAATGCCAATGTTGTCCTCTCATTTCTGTCAGACTCTTGTAGATGCAGTGTCTTATAAGACCTAATAAAAGGCCATTTTGTAGACCAATAATTATTTAAGAAGAAGATGCTAAATCCGAGGCAAAATGTGTCTTGATTTGCTTAATGGGAATTTCTTTTTTCAAATCACCACACAAAGCCAAGTCTTGGTCAGTTGGAAGTTTTTCAAAGGCTGGCCGATGATTTGGCGACGGTGTCAGGTTTCTCATCATAAACTATTAACAACAACTGCAGGGTGCTGAGGCATCTATAACGAACCACCCAATTGATTTACTGCAAAATGTTAGTCACACGCAAAACTTCAATGCCAAGATTTGCATTGTGGGGTACAAGCGCGCATATGGCCGTTTCCATCTGTAACGGAATCTCTAAAGTTTACAAGGCAAAGAAAAAACCTTGTTCTAAGTATTTCCTTTTCAAATACAACCACTCTCCCCTCAAACAAATCGCCATCATAACGCAGAAACTGCACAAGCATGCTGAAATCCGTATGTAGCAGATTGCCACATTGTAGGAAACTTTCTGAGTTACACACAGGACAACACAGTTTTATGCATGTTAATAAGATCACTGCTCGGTGCATTTCACGGCGGGGCAATGTTTATGGATAATCAAGAACAAAAAGGGCAAAAAAATGTCCAGAAATCACGAAAACCTGTGATGATGACGGAGCAGTAAATAAATTTAACTTCACGAAAAACAAACAAGAGGACCATTTTGGGGGGGGGGGGGGGGGGGCGGTGTTTGAGGGGGGACGGTCACACAGGTTGATGGCAAGTTGCCTATCTGGTCCAGTCTGTTTGGATTATGGATTTTCCATTCTGAAATAATGACTGAATGTTGTTTCATGTACCCACTGTAGAAATAGTTTCTTTACAGTTTGTACTTCGCACGCCACAATAAAATCCACCAATGCATGTTACATTATACAGTCTGATTCTCAAATCCATGTCCTTGGGTGGAGAATTATGCATTTAACATTTGGAGACAGCAGATGTGAAGATGTTGCGATCAACAGTAAAATATGTCTCAAATTAATTTAGTTTTCTAGCAAGGGACTTTTGATTTGAAAGTTAGTCACAAATAGTAACATTGTTGTTGATTATAAGAATCGATCAATTAACGCAATGGCAGCAAAAAAGTGACCACCCCCACTCCCCCGCCAAAAAATGCCCATTCTATTTGCGGCTGAACAGGTTTACATGCGATTATTTAAATTATAGTGTTTATCACATACAAAAGCTATTGTATATGTCCAATTATTTTAAAATAGGTATTGCTACAGTTGCCAGAGTTTATATAATATGCCTCTTATCGTGGTTATTGCATGGCTATTTGTTCCAACATTTTTCCTATGTTTTATTCTAAAAATAGAAACACCAACAATTTGACATTATTTTGCCTTGGCCTTAAACAACACTACAGTTAGGGGGAAATATACTTTTATCATATTTAAAAGGAGAAAAATCGAAATGGAAATATGGACAAAACACGCATGGGTTTCAGTATATTTCACATATTTTGCTTTGTTAGCATTGTGAATGTTATTTTTAAAACTAGTATCGCTGTTTTCATGTCTATTTGGGAGTTTAAGTTCAATAGCAAATCGCACAATTAGAGCAAGGGAAAACCTTAATCAAATGCGCAAAACCTAATCATTTAGTAGCTATTACCTATTTTATATTGAAAACTATTGCCTGAATACACAAACAATTGTAACGTTTTGCTTCTATAAACAAGTCAACCACTCATTATTGCAAAGATCTTACATTGGAATAGTGCTATTTTCTCACGGTGTATATTGCAGACAGTATTTCTTTTTATATACAGCCTATTTAAATATGTCAGGGGAGTCAAAAGTAAGTTTGAAAATAAACAGTGGTGTTTATTGAAAAACAGCTCTTGTTTATCTCACTAATTTTCAAGACAAGTACAATAAAATTTAGAGTCGGGATTTCACAGATTATCATAGTTTTAACATTGATTACTTGACATATCACCCGTCTACGTATAAACTATATTAGTCTTTTCAGGATAATTTGCTTTAAGTTTGCGATATGTTTAATTAAGCGACTCCGTATTTAGGATTCAGACCGCTGGCTATTAGCTGCTTTTTAGCATAGGCTGCTCCAGGGGCGCATTTCACCTTGACATTGGATATCTCCACTGTCAGGACTATTAGTGTTTTAGAAAATTGTCTTCCCTTCCATTTCAGAATTTCGGGCTTAATTAGATTAAAACGCTTCTTTGTCCAAGAATAAGCATGGTCAAATTAAATTAAGGCAGAAGTATTTCGGGGGAGAACTGGTCCTTATACCCTACTTTTGACAACTACGGATCTGTATAATGATAATTTCTTATAAGTTAACTCCTTCACTACAAATGTTTAATTGGCGTGATCAGTCCACAGTTCACTTGTGTGCAGACAGTAGAGCGAGGAGTTTTGAAACGGTGGATTGTTTGCTAAATACTGTCCATGAAACTTGTCGGAAAGATAACCCTGCACTATTCCTTTGTTTATCGATTGAGTGGAGTGGGATCATTTGTAACAGGAAAGGGGGAAAGTGACCGTAGAAATATGTGCATTGATGACAGCGGTGAATCTCAAGGTATTCATAACCATTTTCAATTTTTGAGCAAGGAAGCAACTTCTTTGCATGAAGGATATGAGAACCCTTGGCTGCATGAAACACATTTTGCGAATTTACTTTTTGATGCATTAGAAGAAGGGGTTGCAGAAACACGTGATGTATCTATACCAGGTCCGGGCTGTGTGCGTGTGATCAAGCTTAACTTAGGGACTCACCAAAACAAGACAATAAAGGAAGGTGTCACGCCTAATTAGAAGATACCCACACATTTCCTACCTTGAAGTGTTTACAGAAACCTGACGTGTGCCGATGGCTCAATATTACGTTGCTAAGCCCTCTCCCCCTCCTTCCCCCGCAGTAATTCTATAATAGATGTGTTTCTTTTGGGGATGGGCGACATAAATTATTTCAATAAATAGAGGGACAATTTCCTAGCTCGAGAAATGTAACCTGACAAATGCGCTGCAAGTTTATTACTATTTCAGAAGTTGTGACATCTTTTTAAATAATACACGTCGGGGTTATTCAGTTTGTGCCCATTTTGTGCTGGTGACCACTTTAGCACAGCAATAACTGGCAAGTTCAGGGCTAGGGAGCACCTTCTAAAATGGCCACCCTTAAACTTACTGAATTGTTTGAGAACAGTTGAACACAGAACAGCAAATATTTTCTATGTGTATGCATTGACATAGGCAATTGTTCTGTTAAATGAGAAATCTAATCGAATGCAGTTTAATTTCGCCACTGAAATACAACATTTTGAACAATACATGTTGGCTTTTCGTCGCCAATACCCTAATTTGATAACCAGTCTGTGTGTATCATCGATAGGTAATGGGCTCAACAGATAATATACACATTGTGAATGTTGTAATAATGCTTGCCTTTAGCTGACCCTTACACTAGAACATGCTTATGTGTTTAAGAATGGCGTGATTCTAAATTTTGTTCAGACAGACGAATGCTCAACTTGCATTCTTATCACCTCGTAGCTGCAATTAGCGCTGTTTCTTTCCCTGTTTTGTAACGGTGAAGAACCTCGCCACATATCTACACAACCTCTGGACTGGGGCAAACCTATCCCTTACCTTTTGTACCTTTCTCTCCACTTTACAGACTTGTATTACGTTTCAGTCAGCCCTAAATGACACATTGTTAACTGTAATAATATACTACAGGTGTAATTTATAAATATTTGTGTTTCGTTTCTTGTCAATTTGCTTTGCAATGAACCATTTTACATTTAAAAAGAACAATAACATTTCTACGTGTTTTATATCTGTTCACTCAATATAGCTCTGTGTTGCAGTCGGCTATTTGATTTAGTCTGTTTGCCTTCACTCTACACTTGCAACATCCGCTATAAATGGGTTATTTTCTCGGTGATAGGGTGATCAACCCAAATAGATTTTATTGCGAGGAAAATTGGATTTCTTTTACGGGTTGGTGAAACGCATGGTATAAATATGCCTGCAGTTTATAGAGTTTTGACATACTGTAAAACACATTAATTACTTCTACCACATTTTGCAGAGATCTGCAGGGTTACATTTTTCTTCTTCCTGTAAGATTGGGTTCCTGTTACTCCACTCTTCACAGGCCCAATGTTCACAGGATATGCTATTAAAAATATTTTTGTTTTGGAAAGTATTTTGTTTAAAAGAAAACTTGTGAAGACAGTGTCTTAAAAAAAAGATGTCTTCCAAAATGAAAAATATGCGCCTGGTATAGACGAACGTTCCACTGAGCATTTAAAAACTCTGTAATATGTTTATGATACATTAAATCTGCAGACACTGACACCTGAGTGTACTCACCTCTGTTTGACAACCTTTCTGTTCTAAAAGTCCATTTTGCTGTACAGAAATCCCAGTGCATTAAACAAGGACTAACCGCCTGGATTCACTTAATGTTAGCAAAACCAAGCAACCTTAATCAGCATGCTGATTGCATCGCCAGCTAACAAATAATTTACTACACAGGGCATTCCATTCCATTAAAATCTCGTTAGATTATCTGTTCTGCAGTGGCGATTTTTTTTGTTGTTGTTGTTGCTTTGTTTGTAGTGCGGACGCTTAGAAGGAATTCACATATGTAGAATCTACGCTAAATATTTCAGTGGAAAACATTGTGGACAAAGATTTTAATGCACAAAAAAAAGTCGAGATGGTGTATGGAGGTTCAGGTAATCTGGGTCTCGCGTGCACTGTAAGAAAATCTGCAGTAGGTATTGTGCACCAAGAAATATGTTTTATGCTGCATTATATTTTACACGAAAAGATATAGTTAATACACAAAGTGCACCGAAATTTACATATACCTGATGTATGCAGCCATATACACCCGTACGTGTGTGCATATGACAATGTACCCGCGTGCGCTTGTATATTTGCCGGTTATGGGTGTGAGGCTGATCAGAAATCATGGAGTTTATAAACTTGTAGACGACATCGCGTTAATTTTTCTCGCCTCATACCATTAAGGTGGGGGGGGGGGGGAGTCTATACGGAGCCCAACGATGATGTTTAGAATGATTCTATTCTTTTGTGTTCCTCTGCGACCTCAAGATTAACTTTCTGCGATTAGCGCAGCATCGAAATATTTGTTAGAAGAGTATTTGAAGCGGACGTGACAAATTCAGAATGTTTGCTGGTGCTGGTGGAGGAATTGGCAACACAGGGGACATTGAAACCCAGTCTGCAATGTTTTGCTTGCTCGCTGCATTGATCGCACAAAGCCCATTGTACACAGCTGGATGTTACCCTCGCACTTGCGGATTCCTCTGTAAAATGATGCAACGAGTGGATTGGCATTCGTTCGTTCGAGCTTCATTTCAAGAACATTTCTATTGAACGTTGCAACCGATTGTTTCAAATTCAAATGACGGCGAACCGTTTCTGCAATATGAAATATTTAAACATCCAATGATTAATTTAACGCGCCTTATAAACCTTCTTATCAATTGTCCAACATAGGAATAAAGAAGTTAGAATGCGTGCAATTTTGAAATGGCATTGCCGAAACGGGAAGACACTGGAGAGCGCCAGGTTTTTATTTTAGCATAAAACCACATATCTACCACGCTAATTAGCATACAGGCATGAACTGCTAATTATGTTCATGCACATTTGGGTCATTGTGCGTGAGTGCCTTCCTTCCATGTGCCGAACGATCTCAGCTGCTCGGATTGTTGCGGTCCTGCACAGTGCCCTGGGCTAACACTGAAATCACTGTCTGTGTCAGGTGTAGTTCTGCATGCATCAGTAGCTGCATCATTTGCATCCATTCAGATAAACCAACTCTTACAAGTAAGAGCTGAAATATCCACAGCAAACGGGGAGCGGGGAGAGTGGGGGGGTGGGGTGGGGAGGGAGTCGCCGATTTCACTGAAGGCGGGCGGGCGGTGGGAGGGGTCACCGATTTCACCGAAGGCTCAGTTCCTTGTCAAACACACTCTCGGTGACACCCAGCAACACGGCACTTCATTGCCACTATTACTAATTGAAATTCAGTCCAAATAACATTTCCGTGCCGTTTGTAGAGGTTGGGTTTTTAAAAAGTTATTCATTAACTACTTTAGCGATTTCAAGGGTTGACCCTCTGACGGGGGGGGGGGGGGGGGGCAATTGTCGCGCAGTGTATTTGAAAGCATATCAGGTATCATTAAAATATTAATAATCAACCACCATGTAATGTACGGAGGATATAAGGGATTTGTCCCAGCTCCCTGCTCAAGGCCATGTCTCAGAATAGAAGGAGATCTACCTGGTCCAATTCCAATGTCTAAAATATTGAAATAATCCATTTTGCTTCCCATTTACTGGTGGGTATTGCATACATAAAATGCGCGGTGAACTCTGAGATTCCCGCTGTTTCGCTCTCTGGGTCATTATGCAGTGCCACTGGTAGAATAAACCCCCCGGTGTTCCTGCCAATATATCGTCTATATTAAACTATTACAATTGCTTGAGATTCCGTGTGAGTTACTCACACATCTGAAGGAAAGTATTTTTTTTTACATTACACGATTTAGCTACAATTGAATGTAGCTTTTCCATAATATCCACCTTTGGTAGTAGCAATTGCGCCTTGATATCCGACCTTACATTAAGCACACGATTGCCAAATCTAAAGTGTTTATTGGAATTTCAGAGCAAGTTTTCGAATCAGGGAGCTCTTTGCAACTCTGTCCCGTATTGTGCAGGGCGGATTGGTATGATTTGCCCTTACGGAATTCGCAGCGCCTGCCTTCAGGTGAGTCTGAAGTGTAATGAGGATGAAGAGCCTGGAACCCCCAGCCAGAATGACTGCAGCCACAGGACTTGACATGTCCATGCTTAACATCCCTCGGCAAGGAAAACATATTATTGTGCGAACTTGAGTGATCCTTGCAGTTGCCTTCTAATTGTGGCAACATTTCATGTTGTTATTGTATAAAGGCCAGTACTAAAACTTGACGCTGGAATTATTTTCCATTTCGTGCTTTTTTCTCCTAGAATTGAACTGTTGTTTCTGTCTGAGAACAATATATTCCTGTAAATCTTCCTTCTTTCCTTTCAAAATCAACTTTCCACCTTTGTCACCTTCAAATCTAACTATTTAGAATCATAGAATTTACAGTGCCGAAGGAGGCCATTCGGTCCATCGAGTCTGCGCAAGCTTTTGGAAAGAACACCCTACTTAAGTCCATGCCTCCACACTATCCCCGTAACCCAGCAACCCCACCTAAACGTTTTGGACACTCAGGGCAATTTATCATGGCCAATCCACCTAAGCTGCACATCTTTGGACTGTGGGAGGAAACCGGAGCGTCCGGAGGAAGCTCACGCAGACACGGGGTGAACGTGCAAACTCCGCACAGACAGTGACCCAAGCCAGGAATCAAACCTGGAACCCTGGAGCTGTGAAGCAACTATGCTAACCACTGTGCTACCATGCCGCCATTATGCTACCATGCTTTTATTGTGGATGAAAACGTCCTAAATTAATTTCAGCGTTTCCTTTATAGAAATGTCTTCTGACTTTGTATCTGTTCTGACAAAGACTGAAAGTCAATGTTCAATGGACCTACCTAGGTGTCGTGGAATTCAACTAAGATGGCACAAATAGCTGGGGAAATAAAGCTAAAGTACGTGATGGGCCGATGACTCTTAATTTATTGGTGCCTAGTTTCATACTTCAAACTTCTTGGTCCTAAAGGTTCACATAATGAGAGTCTGTAATTTTCAACCACCACCCTCCCCCGTATGTCCATCTGAACCCCTTCCTTCGAACTCTGACTTTTTACATTGCTTAGTTTCCCTTTATCAAAACCTTCAGCTACCAGTCGTACTGCCGTGTGCTACTGTGCCACCATTTTTCCCTTTGAACAAAATGTTAGCATTTCTTCTAAATCTTTCCTGGCTCAGTTATCTATTTTCCATAAATATATATGCAAAATTCCATGGGAAATTCTTTATGTTAAAGGCTTTGTAAAATCTAATTTATTGTCATTGGCTCAAAATGTAATGGGACAGTCAGTATATTTGCCATAATTGTCATAGGTTAGGCTATTATGCACCCCAATGGTGAACTTACACCACAACTTGCTGTTAAAATCATTAGAATAAGCCACCATGAAGCCAGAGGTAATTCCAAAGTGGCATCGGCCAATGTATAGATCTCTGAGCACTAACAGTGAAAAAGCTAAGGTAATGTGGTAAACTCTAGCTAAAATACCAAGTTGTATTAAATTAATTATTTTTACCCAAAGTTAAATGTTGAAGTATAAGTGATGAAAGAGAGCTGGATGATTGAAGATCTGCAAAGCACTGCAAGCATCCAATTAGAAAAGGCAATCAGGAAGCAGCCAGCAGATACCTAGAGACGTATTGCCAACTCATTGTAAATCCTGTGCTCACTGATAGAGTAAATGAATCATTAAACTAAAACAACTACAACCATCACTTGGTAGTACAGAACTTGAATATTGCTGAAAAAAGAGATATGCTGTTGAAGCTTTTCATCTTGTACTCATCAGAACAGATGCAAGAATGCCAAATTTCAAAGGAAATCACAATTTATGCTGCAAGAGAAAAGGGTTGTTGATTAGTTAGAAAGTCAGCTCTGATTGGTCAAGACATAGCCATGGTGAATGCCCCAGGGAGTTATTGTCCCCATCCTTAATTCAAAAAAAGTGCAACGTCTGGATATTTTCCTTTTGCCTGCAATGGGCATGTCCCTATGTATAAATATATAGAGCTCTAGCAAGCATAATTGAGCTACATTGCGAGCTCCACTAATAATCTTAAGGTGAGTGTTGGTCTCAGGATCTTTTAGCAAATTCTGCCCATCACAGAATTACATCTAATGTTAAATATAATGTTTTGAGTTTTGGAGGCATTGATTAGTTGAGTACAGTCAGTGCTTTCCTGCTGTGAACAACTGAATTGGTGGGCTGTTATATACAAACACATTTTTGAGACATTTTACCCTCCCAGGGTAATTACTCACTCTGTATCACACAGTAAGGTCACCATTTTTAGACCTGAAAAGTACCCCTCAAATTACTCTGGAAATGTAAAGTATCTAAAAAATATGAGCAACAACTGAAGAATTCTATTTAATGTTGCCAATATACAGTAGCAACATGGTTGGTATTTTGGATGCTGCCGTCAAGACGAAAAGACACTCTCTACAAATGAGTCATGTAGTATATGACTTTCAGTGTTGGTGCGATGACAGAGACTGAGGCCACATGTGTCAGCATCTGGCGGATCATATCAAACAACAAAGAATCACAGAATCTCTACAGTGCAGAAGGAGGCCATTCAGCCCATCGAGTCTGCACTGGCCCTCCAAAGAGCACTGTACCTAGGCCTATGCCTCACCCTATCCCCGTAACCCCACCTAACCTTTTGAACACTAAGGGGCAATTTAGCATTGTCAACCGACCTAACCTGCACCTCTTTGAACTATTGGAGGAAACTGGAGTATCCGGAGGAAACCCACACGGACACAGGGAGATTAAACAAACTCCACACAGTCACCAAGACTGGAATTGAATCCAGTTTCTTGGCACTTTGAGGCAACAGTGCTAACCACTATGCCACTGTTCCTGCAAGTAGTATAAACTGTTGTTCTCTTTCAAATTTGGCATTCTTGCATCTGACCTGACGAGTGCAAGACAAAAAGTTCCAACGGTATGTATATTTTTTCAAAAACTACAGCTTTCTTATAAAAAAAGGTCAAAGGTCCTGTTAATTCCAAAGGGTCATCCGGCATAAACAACTGCAACATATTTGATTAGCTCTACTATCTACACATATGTTTCTCAATTATGTTTACTCCACTAAATATAGTTGCCATTACGTTACTTGTACTCACTGATTTACACTGGCTCCCAGTCCAGTAACATTTCAATTTATGATTGGCATTAGGATCAGAAATAATAAGAGGAATGCACTGCCTGTTGGCACGTTGGATAGATTTGAAAAGTGAATTGGATAAATACTTGAGGGGAAAAAAATTGAAGGGATGTGGGGAAGTGGGGGGTGGCAGTGCAACAAAGGTGCAACAAAGATGCTGCACAATGGTGATGTTAATATTCTGGATCCGAGTTGCTCATTGCAATTAATTAGCACATTTATTGAGTGATAACCCTCCCTGCTGATGAAAATGCAGGTTCCTGAAGTACAGCCTCCAGCAGCTCACAGGTTCCATTGATCATCCCAAAATTGATAGAACTATCACTTTGTTGCAGAGGTGATGAAACATATTTTATGAACTAAGATTCTGTTCAGAGGAGGGGATATAGCACCTATTGTATGCAGCCCTTCACAGTCTCTTGGTTGATGGTACGGAAAGCTTCAGCAGCTGAATAAAAGGAACTGGAATCATCAAAATTGACGGCTGTCATTACTTATATTTACAAAGTCTTGTTGGAGATAGGCCACAGTTTCAGGTTTTTATGGAGAATATCGTAGAGGTGACCATTTGGCTCTTTGGTGAAGCACAGTCCAAGCATGTACAGCTTCTCCAAAAGTGCCCCAAATGTTCCTTGTACACTCACAGGGTGGAGTGAAGAGAGTCGCAAGTTCAATTCAGTTTCAAACCATGGGCCCTCACGAATATAGGCGTAAATCCAGAAAATTAGTGATCACCATTCACTGCAATGAAGCCTACTTGCAAATCGGCATTCCTAAGCAGTTCACATTTAAGAGAGCAAAAATGCAATTATATCCTAAGTGGAAACCAATAATGAGAACTAGGATGTTGGAATGGATTGGATTTGTTTATTGTCACATGTACCGCGGTACAGTGAAAAGTATTGTTCTGCCTGCAGCTCAGACAGATCATTCCGTACATGAAATGAAAATACATAACATGTCTGCGTGGGTTTCCTCCGGGCGCTCCGGTTTCCTCCCACAGTCCAAAGATGTGCAGGCTATGTGGAATGGCTACGCTAAAATTGCCCTTAGAGTCCAGAAAAGTTTAGGTGGGGTTACTAGGTTACTGAGATAGGGTGGAGGTGTGGTCTTAGGTAGGGTACTCTTTCCAAGGGCCAGTGCAGATTCAATGGGCCGAATGGCTTCCTTCTGCACTGTAAATTCTATGATTTTATGATTCTATGATAATAGGGCTAACATGAAATATTCAATGCAAATACAAAGGCACAGACATCGGGTGACGCATACAGGAGTGTAGTATTACTTGCTAGAGATGTGTGAAGAGGTCAGATAAGTCCAAAAGAGGGTCATTTAGGAGTCTGGTAACAGTGAGGAAGAAGTTGTTTTTGAATCTGTTCGTGCGTGTCCTCAGACTTTTGTATCTCCTGCCCAATGAAAGAAGTTAGAAGACTGAGTAAGCCCGGTGGGTGGAGTCTTTTATTATGCTGCCTGCTTTTGCAACGCAGTGGGAGGTGTAGACAGAGTCAATAAATGGTAGACGCATTTGTGTGATGGATTGGGCAGTGTTCATGGCTCTCTGTAGTTTATTGCGGTCTTGGGCCGAGCAGTTGCCGTACGGTTGCTGTGATGCAGCCAGATAGCATACTTCCTAGCGCGCACCTGTAGAAGTTGGTAAGAATCAATGTGGACATGCAGAATTTCCTTAGTCATAGCGTCGACATGGATGGACCAGGACAGATTGTTGGTGATGTGGACACCTGGGAATTTGAAGTTGTCAACCATCTCCACCTCGGCGCCGTTGATGCAGACGGGTGTGTACAATACTTTGCTTCCTGAAGTCAATGATCAGTTCTTTAGTTTTGCTGACATTAAGGGAGAGATTGTTGTCATTACACCACTCCACTCGGTTCTCTATCACCCTCCTGTATTCTGATTCATCGCTGTTCAAGATCCGTCCCACTACGATTGGGTCTTCAGCAAACTTGTAGATGGAGTTGGAGCCAAATTTTGCAATGCACTCGTGTGCGTCCAGGGAATATAGTAGGGGGCTAAGTATGTTGCGGGGGGTGGTGGGGAGGGGAGGAGGTGCTCACCTGGGTCAGCTGCAGATCAGAAATTTTTGGATTCCCAAGATGAGCATTTATGTTCTTCCTCATCCCACAGAAATAAAAGTCAGAAAGAAGCCTAGTTTCTGAAACTCCTTCATAAGTGTCTTTAAGGACTGCAGTTAAGGCTGCTCAATTCTGGGACAAACAGCTAGTGCTAGATGGCCCCTTTTTGTGCTACAATTTCAATGATCCTATTATTGAGATCATAATATTAAGTCCTTTGAAGTGGCTTTTTTAGACTGATCAAGAAAAGTATTGTAAAAATAGTTCACTGTACTGTGCACCAATAAAGAAATTGAATAAACTTCTCATTATAATGAGCATTTATTAGAGTAGAGTAAAATTGTTGCAGCCTAGACATGTACATAATGTAATTCAAATAAATGGGAATTAGTAATATATGGTTATTAAAATGTTGAAGTGATAGTGAGATGCAGGTTATTTTTAAATGAAGAAGACAACATCCAACTTGGTTGAATTAATTACATAATATTATTAATATCGTGAAAATGAAAGGAAAACATATGCTGTGTTCTGCGAAAGACAGATTCAATTAAAGTAATAAGTAGCTTTCAAAAAATAATTTTGAAAAAGAAAACCTTGCATTTATATAAAATCTTTTAGAACCTCAGGTCATCCCAAAATGCTTTACAGTCAATTTGCTACATTCGAAAATGTAGCCACTCCTGTAATGTAGGAAACATTGTGAATTCACTGAGAAAATTTGGGAAGGAAGAGGCAGTTTAGTTATTTTAGATTCTTCATAAATATTACGTACTGCTGGGAACAATATCTAAAAATAAATTTAAACAACAAAGGTTAATGTCCTTTTTATAAAAAATGGCAACAATTACATAAAAAGCATTCTGAAGGTAAAAGGCCTGAAAGCTTCACTGCACACAGTTGGCCCAATCTTTTGAGTGAAGTGGAGTGAAGTCATAGCCAACGTGGCTGGAAGGTCATTTTTTGCTTTTTTTAAATGGTTTATAACATTTAAGTGAAACTGTTACAATCCCAGTTGATATTATTACTAGACAAGTCAGGTACTACATGGGAACATGGCTTGATGAAGCTGTGGAGGAAAGTTACTGAACATATTCACAGGAGGTTGCTGATGACCTTGTAACATAAAGAATTAAACATGTATTAAAAATTAAAAATGAACAATATTACCCCAGACAAAAAGGTTGGAAATATCTAAATACAAGCACAAGAAATTATTAAAATATTCACTATTCCTTTATCTTTACAGACACAAACAAATTTGAAAAAAAAGAAAACAATTTACAATTTCTATTTTATACTCTAAAATTCAAGGCAAGTATGCCGTTCATGTGAACCAACTGGAAAACTGTGGTCAGACAGGCCACACTCCAAAGTAAATGACATATGCGACCAAAACAAATTCTATGGATTTCTCAGCAACCCACTAAGATGCTTGTCACATTGCCAAACCATCCAGTCTCACTGATACTCTGTCTTTCCGGCGAGGGATTCCAATCTCCACATTCAGCAAACTAGCTTTGGAATTCTTTCCAAATGTTGTTCCCACTTGGAGTGCTAAAACAAGGATCCACCTCCAGGGTTTCAACCTCACCGTCTTAGATTCCTTTCTCCTGGATCTCGATGTACACTGAAAATTCACCTTCCAAGCACACTTTCAGATCTTTGGCCATGCCAAGAAGAATATCACTGTTCTAGAGGAGAATCCTTGCCCCTACAACCAACTGCACAGAGTCACCAACCAGATCTTCTGGGCTTCCCTTGAGCTCATATTGCTTCAAATCTGTGCCCTGCAACTCTCTGTTAAACTCAGAGTCTATTTCTCTGCTCCTTTCTCTCAACTTTTCTTAACATATCTGTTTCTGATCTCTGTCCTTGTCCCTTAACTGGGAATTTCTCCTGAGATCTCTTTCTGTCCCCCATCCCTGGTTTCGGACCTTACTCTTGGTTTGGGACCTCCTCCCTGACTTGCTCCCTGGGACACCGTCTCTCAAATGGCACTTTGGTTCAGGTTACCCAACCTGCACTTTCACAACATTTCACTTCTTTTCTTCTATTCCTTCTGCACATGTGATCAGTGCCTGTCCCTGCCCTAAAGAACTTTAATAGAGTTAGATTTCCCATTCTACCATTACTTTTCTTCAGAAGAAGAGAATTATTACAATCAAAACGTTACGTTTGTTTCTCCATCCTGAAGTGCTGCCAAATGCTGAATTTTTCTAGCACGTTCCATTTTCCTTTTCAATCATAACCACTTTAAGCAGATCTAAAAGACCTGTGTGCATCGCTGGGGTGCTAGAAATCTAGCTACATACATAACTAAGCCAGATTTTCTGCTTCCTCATTGCTTATTCTGTTCCTGTGCAACTGGCCATAGCAACTGGAAAATTTACCTTTCGTTATCATTTCGCTCGCTTGATGAATTGCTGGTCGGTTATCCATTATTATTAACAGTAACAAGTGGCAACTGATTCCCTTTGTTTTGCTGATAAGTTTCCGGAAGGTAGCTCATTTCATCTCATAACCACTGACAGCCTAAT